>NC_134243.1:61897500-63147500 GCF_965152275.1 Natator depressus | reverse complement strand
CCAACAAGCCACCCACACCCAGATTCCCCCCCAACTGAGCCCCAACCAGTTGCACCTGGATCCCAACCCCACTGAGCCCCATTCCCCCAGCATCTGGACCCCCCACCACTGAGCCTCCCACACCCAGACCACCCTTCTGAGCTCTATTCCCCCCACACTCAGACCCTCCCACTGAGCCCAAACCACTTTCACCTGGACACCCCCCACACACACATTGTTCCATTACCATGGCACCCAGAACCCCCCCAACAAGCCTCTGTGCATTTAGACCCCACCCTAGCTGGATCCCCCACTGAGCCACCCGCACCCATATTGTCCCATACAGAACCCTCTCAACCCATATCTGGATTCCCCCCACACTATGCCCCTCTACACTGGCGGCTCATAATCATCCTATGATCAACCAATATTCCCAGGTCTTTCTCCTCCTCTGTCATTTCCAACTTATAAATCCATAGCTAATACCAAAAATTCTTGTTGTTAGCCCCTAAGTGCATGACCTTGCACTTTGCACTATTAAATTTCACCCCATTTCTATTACTCCAGTTTACTAAGCTAGCCACTTATCAAAAGAAACCACAGTTCAGTGGCAACTGTATGGAAAGAGGTCAACCTTAAGATAAATTAGAAGGGAAAATACATAGATTTTAAAAAACCCTGTTGAAACTAATTATTTTTGCTAAAAGTAAAAACTTTCACCTCACTTGAACTTTGTGCATTTTCAAGGGGTTGTTTTAGTAAAAAAAAAAAAAAAAAAAAGTCCTGTGGGTTTTATTTGTAATATAAATTCAAGTTGAATACTGTATGGTAACTCTGTACTAGAAGTAAAGTAGCCAATCTTTACATATAATGGGCCAAATTCTGCTCTGAGCTATTTCGGTGTACAGACAGTGTTTCAATAGATTAACTCTGTATTTACACTGCGGAAATTTAGAGAGGATTTTAGCCCACCAATGTTCAATATACACATAGATTGTTGTGGATTTTCAAAATGTTGCCAGTATTAGCTTATATAGATCTTGGGAACTGCACACAAAAATAGATCCACAGGATTTTTTCAAGATATCCCAAATACAGGGTCACATCCTGGACCAGGAAGCAAAGCATGAGTAAATGGGCTTTGAAATGTGGGGCAGCAGTATATAGCCTGCACAGTTCCTCCCATACCTCCAATACCCTCACTTCCACCACCTCTACAGTCCATCTGACAGCTGTATGCAGAGGACTGCAAATGCATTGGGTGTGTTCTGCAAACTGGAAATGCACCATTTCCATTGCTTCTGACCCAAAATGTCTGATTAAGTGGTCGTAGCATGCAAATGCTACATGGGTTTTTTTCAACCCTGTTAAAAAATGGATAGGGAATGGGTGCAAAAAAGTTGCACAAATTTTGTATTGAATATAAGTCGGCTACCATGACAAATGAAATATTCACTAAAACAGGTTTGGTGTTACGAAAGTGTTTTTGTTATAACAACAGTGCCTTCCTTCACTTATTTTTGCTGCTAAAATAGCTTATTGTTTGGATTATTGGAGGATATTTATAAGGCGAAAGAGACTGGGTATATGATGGCAAATTGACAGGAATCCTGTAGCAAATTCCTCCAAACCTTACATGGAACTGATTTTTAAACAAACACAATTTGAATACCCCATTTTGGAATAATAAAGAGATTTGGAAAGTAAAACACAGGATCACTACTTCTATTCCAAGGCTTTCAAGATTAATTTAGAAAACACCTAGCTAAACTGGCCAATGTGGGATAGGAGGTTGGGTTCTGAACTGCGTGGAATGGGAGTTCTGTGAAGCCAGTGCACTCAGTATCTCGGGTGCAAGGCCTTGCATTGTTCTAAAGAGATGCTCTCTGAGTAGCTCAGGTGCTCCAAAGTCTGGAGGGAGTTGCAGCCAATGGGAAGTGCCAGCTGGGCATGAAAGGCCTGATTCTCTGCTGCCCTGCACCTTGTGTAATCATTTACAGCAGGGTAAAGGAAATGCAAAGTGGGTGTACAATGCTACCATTCTGATTTAGTAGTATTTACACCCTCTTCAAACTAATGTCAAATCCTACATAAGGTGCAGGGCACTGGAGAATTAGGCCTGAAGGGTTTTTGATGATGGCATAGCGAATAAATAGGGGATCTGATCCCAGAGATCCCTCCCTGCAACTCCCTTCAGTACTCAGTTGTTATCATCATCAGCACACTAAATGTGACTAACATATGATTATGTGTCATATTTCTTTGAAATAAGCAAACAGAAAGTAGCCTAGTGGAATTCCTTACTGGTGACTACACTAATTGAATGACTTATGACCTATTTCCTCTTATTAATTTTTGAATACTTTATTTAAAGTCCTGTTTGTAATGCAAATTATATTAGTGGGAAGATAGAAAAATACACAACTATCTAAAAGCTTGGTGAAATATTTGCATGACTTCTAAAAGCTGCTATATATGAGTCTGGACATTGCTGCATGAATTTGGAGGTAAAGTATTGTAGTCTGGTACTATGAATATAATTGGTCAGCTACCAAAATTGACTGATCACCTTTCTGGCTTGAAAAAGCTATGATATATCTCATGCTATAATCAGTCTTGACGCATTCCAGAAATGCACAATAAAGAAACACAGAAAGAACAAATTATCTTCCATAGAATGCAAAAACATTTTAAAATGAAAATAATTTTGATAACCAACCGTAATTTTGAAGTAGATAAATGGGAAAAGAGCAAACTAGTGTATATATTACCAGCATTTTAACTATGTATTTCATGTTGGACTTCTTCAACTGTTTCTTTTTGAAGAATATCCTTATTCAGTTCTATAAAACTGCAATGAATGAAGGAGCAATGTGAATCTGAGTGCCTTGTAAGAGTTTTGAACATCCACAGAGCAGTTCGGGTTTACGTAAGGAGCGGATTCTGTGAGCTGCTGAGAACTTTTTCAGAATGGTGTCTTGGTGTCTTCAACTCCGATTCACCTCCTCACCAGATCAATCCCTTACTCGCTTGGAGTCTGATTTCCAGAAGTAATGAATGCCAGCTGCTCTAGCTACAGTGAAGGAGTACTGAAGGTGACCAGCTCCTACAAAAATCAGACTCTTACTGTGAGATAGCAACACATCTGCATCAGTAGTAGAAACAGTGCAGGTAATGTTGTCTATAGTTAAAGCTGCCCAACGCTTTCCATTATAAGATCTCGTTTTCAGTTGCTTATAATTTTGCCAAAATTAAACCATTTTCTATCCCAGGCGTCTGCCTAAAGCTGAACTATTTTGGAAAGTTTCAGCTAAAATAGTTCAGTTTCATCCCAGAATGGAATTAGGGAGAAGCACATTGTTTTTTAAGATGGGGAAAATAACATTCTTACAGCCACTTTGTCGAGAAACCTAGCAGCTCCGTTGGTTGGAGCAGGGCCTTAAATTTGCAGGGGAAATTGCCCTGGGATCAAGAATGTGCCTTTTGCTGTCCCTGTGAAAAATCTACCCAAATTTGGACACGTCATAAGCCTCTGAGAAATCTCAGTTGACACATGCTCAGTGGAGACTTAGAGTTTGGTAGCTAAATTCTCTGAAGAATTTGGCTGCACAGTGCAACATCCCTAGGATGGAGAAGGATCTTCCCTGAAAGTGATTCTCACATCTTCCTGGGAATGCTATGGAACTGGAACAGGGAGACAGTCTCCCCTGCATTCAATGCTCCCCTGGCAGAAGATAGGGGAAAACAGGAACAAGTGGGAGGGCAGAAGCAGGGCACATGGGCAGGAGCTGGGAGGGGGCTGAAAGGTGCAGTGGGTAGGAGAGGGGCAGAAGCCTTTCGCAGATTAAAAGCAAGCTGGTGCTTCCTTTATGGTAGGTTAGACCTAAATGAAGAAATCATCCCCATGGTCTTAGCAGCCTGTTGCATGCTCCATAATATTTGTGAGGCTAAGGGTGAAAAGTTTCCCCTGGGGTGGAGCGTGGAGGCAGATTGTCTGGCTGCTGAATTTGAGCAGCCAGTTACCAGGGCTATTAGAGGGGCACAATGGGGGGTTATTCAAACCTGACTTTTGTTGTTATTCAAATCAGGGAGGCTTTGAGGAAACATTTTGATAATGAGCACCATTAATGTGTCTTTCTATACAGCACTCTGCCACGCTTTGTTAATATTCTGCCTTGCATGAAAATTGTGATGATTCCTGACCGAGATTTGTAGTCAGCAAATGATCAAACTGCCATTATGTATTACTATCAGCAGCAACCACCACGTACAGGAGACAAATAAAGAGTGGTTACCTTTCAGAGAGTTTGTTTTTATTAAATACCAAATTGACAACACATGCAAAAGGCTTGGTGGGAAGGGAGTGAACAGTGCAGGGCAGTATAGGCACTCATAGCTGTGTATAAGTCCAGCTATCATTTTGGAAGCTGTCCAAAGGGATGGAATGAATGGGGTACTGAGATGTTCTGGGAAGGAATGTGTGGGAGGAGTCTGGGGAGGTCATGGAAAGAAGTTCTGTATCGGCTGCGGGTTTGAGGGGGAGGCAAGTACGCATGTGTTCTACCAGAGCGTGACCAGGGACTTAAACATCTGTTTGCTTCTCCATCACTTTTGTCATTTGCTCCCGGCCCTTTACAATGAACTCCTCACTCTCCTTTCTGTCCTGCCTTTCTAAATTTTTCCTTCAGGGTCTCTCTCCACTCCCTTCATTCTCTTTTTTCAGCCTCTGAGGATTGGAGCACCTCTCGGAACATGTCCTCTTTACTCCACCTTGGTCGCTTCCTTATCTGGCAGAGGTGCTCTGCTGGTGTGTAGGGCATTCTCCTAAAGGCCACACCTACAGAAGCATAAAAAACAATACACAGAAGCATGATTGTTAGTTCATGCACAGCATTGAATCATTGTAGTAAAATACACCACTTTTAACATACCAAATCACTTTGTGTCTGTTTCTTGGCAAGCACCCATCTCCGTGGATACCTTGAACATGGTGAGTTCAGCCTGGGTGGGGTTTGGATGTTCCAGATAGGGAAAAGAGTCTAGGTGGTTTTTTAAGGGGACCACTGAAGGCGACTTGGGACAGTATCGTAAATTTTGCTACCATTTTCCACAGGCGGGGGTCATTGAAGCAAATATCTCACTCCTGAGGGTAAGCAAGGATGCAAAGGTGTATCTCCTGCAAAAGTGCAGTTTCAGACCCGGTCCCTATGCTGCTCACCTGTGTGCTGCTTTGGTCCCTGCACAAGTGGCACGGGAATGTTTCCTAAAATGCGGGAAGGAACAAAGTAGCTTTGCCAAGGAACCTTCAGCAGAGGTTTGGCAACTACCTCCAGGAAAGTTTCCTAGAGATATCTCTGGAGGATTCCCATGAAATCTTGGTGTGCATTAACATGCTGTTCCACTGCACTGCTTAGCTGCACAGGGAAACACAGCTAGTCTTGTACATTTCTATCCCTTCACCCACTTCTAGACTATACAGAGTAAAGGATGGCGCTATCTCATATAACTAAGCAGCAGCATCTCAAAAAGATCACTTACCAGGGCACTCCTCTCCTGCATCATGTACGCCAGAGATGGACTGCTGGGACTGGCTAGACCCTTCCGGAAGTGGCAAAGTCCTGACTCTCCGCATTACTGAACAACCCTGCCATGTGCTCCACATCGTCCTCCAACTCAACCTCCTTGTCCACGATTTCGTCCTCGGGGTTAGGTCTACTGTCTGCCACCTTCTGCCCCACCGAAGTATCCACAGGGGTTGCCGCTAAAGATGGCGTCCAGCTCCTTATACAAGCAGCAGGTCTTCGGCGCAGCACCAGAGGGACCAGTTTGCCTTCCTTGCCTTCTGGTATGCCTACCTCAGCTCCTTTATCTTTGCATGGCACTCCTGTGCATCCCATTTGTAGCTCTTATCCAACCAGCCACGAGAAATCTTCCCATAGGTATCTAAGTTCCTATGGATGGAGCGGAGCTGGGACTGTACAGCCTCCTCTACTCATAATGCCAGCAGATTCAACAACTCAGCGTTTGCTGCATGGAGCCACCATAGTCAGCTGGAAAGATGCGATGTAAGCTGTCCACATGGAGCAAGCAGGAAGTGATATTTCAAAAATCCCCATGCCTTTAAAGGGTGAGGGGCAGATGCATGTGTACCTGGGTGCAGGACAGTGGAGTTTGAACTGCGGAACAGAGCAGTCAGGATGGGCATTGTGGGAGAACTCCTGGAAGCAATTTACAGTGACATAACCAAGTGTGGGGTCTACCCTGACACTTTGTCAATATAACTTTGCCGCAAAAAGCTCTACACCTCTCGTTGAGGTGGTTTTATTTTGTCGGCAAAGCAGAAGAGTTTTGTTGGCAGAAGAAGCATTGTAGTGTATACACCTCCACTGTTTTGTTGACAAAACCTGATGTTTGTTGACAAAACCGTGTAGTGTAGACAAGGCCTAAGGGCACATTTAGTATTTTCCTGGTGATTGCCTTGTGTCCAGTTGCTATATTTGTGGCTATCAGGTTGGTGCAGTCTGCGACTCAATCCTGGACAGAGAGTGGGAGGAGTTTGATAAGCACAAACTTAATTCAGCCATCTCAGAGTGGGAGTGCTTCCTCCTGATGAGTAGAGGAAACCTCCACAGCTGCAGACCCTTAACACTGCAAAGTGCAGGAAAGAGCCACAAAAAAATTCGAGAGCTGGAGAAAATGCCTTACAGTGAGAGACTCAAAACATAAAGAACTCAATATTTAGCTTATCAAAAGAAGACTGAGAGGTGACTGGATTACAGTGTGCACCTACCAGGTACTAAAGGGGTTTTTAATTTAACAGAGAAAGGCATAACCAAAACTGATGTCTGGAAGCTGAAACCAGACACATTCAAATTAGAAATTAGACACACACTTTTAACAGTGTAAGTGACTGACCATTGGAACAAAACTATCAAGGGAAGTGGTGTATTCTTCATCTCTTGATTTCTTGATGTCTTCAAATCAAGACTGGATGCCTTTCTAAAAAGGTACGCTTTAGTTATTAAACACAAGTTATTGGGCTCAATACTTGGTAAAATTTTATGGCCTGTGATATAAAAGAGGTCAGCCTAGATGATCAACAAGTCCCATCTGACCTTAATACCTAGGAACCTATCAAACTGTTGATGGCTCTGTGCTGTGGATGCTCCAGGACTCTGGACTGATCCCTAACTATTTGACAACTGAATGAGACTCCCTTAACATTGTATAGACATTTTTATATGTGTTACATTTTTTTCCTTAAAAAACTCATGTAGGAAATGGACTCTTGTGTTAGGAGCTTCACCTTTTTCAGGTTTTGACCCTTAATGCTCACATTTCTATCATCTTTTCTCATTACTGCTTCTAGAAGCTCTGGCTATTTTGGGACATCCATGCCTGGTCCTCTTGGGAACCTCTTTCAAATATTTCCTGATTAGGACAAATATCCTTTCTGGGACATTACATAATAATTTAATCTCATTCCAACCATTTTAAATACTTGAACAGAAACAGCCAAATACAACTGACTCAATAGTGGTTTTTTACTTCTATTACAAAAGTCGAATAGGATCTATTCTTTCTCTGCCACCCTCTTCCCCTCACCCCCTCTTGTTTTAGAAGTTAAAGATAGTAAGTATCATAAATTGCCAGCATTCTGGTGACCTGATATTGCCAGACTGGTCTTGATCAATGAAATTAACAACATTTTAATACCCGCTGCAATTAATTTTCCTAAAATATTTGCTTAATATGCTTAATAAAGCAATAGGTTTACATGACTCAAAGTCCTTGGTTCCCATTTTAATGTTATACTCAGAATAGAGAAATTCAGAGATTCTAGAAGCTTTTGTTAACAATTAAAAAAACCTACCCTCTCTCTACAAGGGGTACTCCTCCAATCCCTGCATTTTTTATACAAATCAACTGGAAGCACACGTGGGCTGCAGATTTTACCTCATCCAAGAATCAGACTGCATATTTAATGTGTGTGTGACAGAAATTTTTCTAATACTAAAGTGAGGTTAGGCCTAATTGAGCAAGATCTACTTATCTAATTAACTCTCTTATATCTAGAGAGTTATTACAAGCCTGTAAGCAATAAAAGTTATTGTAATAGTCTAAATCATGTATTAAGCAAGTTTGGGATTATATGTTATAGAGCCATCAGAAAGTTGGATCTTGTGTATACAGCAATTCTATTAACTACTTATTTATACAATAGCCATGTCAATAGTTTGCTGCTTCTATTCCCCAGACAATAAGTATTTTGTTTCACTGTTTAAATTAAATTTTCTCAAAAAGAAAAGGAGTACTTGTGGCACCTTAGAGACTAACCAATTTATCTGAGCATGAGCTTTCGTGAGCTACAGCTCACTTCATCGGATGCATACTGTGGAAACTGCAGAAGACATTATATACACAGAGACCATGAAACAATACCTCCTCCCACCCCACTCTCCTGCTGGTTGTTCAAAAAGTAAAGAGATTGTTTCAAAGAGATTGGTGTTATCTATAAAGCTGTTATTCATTTAGGATGGAACTCATCTCAATGTAGAGGGACCTCAGAAGGCCTTAAGGTCCACTCATGTCCTACACGGGCGTGAATTTCATCTTTCTGGCCCAGTGTTACCTGTTTCCATGAATGGCAGGTTGTAGAACCCATTGAACCCCAAAAGAGAAAGTGCTGGCTCTACAGCTTGACTTTTCTTCTCTTCAACCCTGTCTGGGCATTCCATGGGGTTTGTCCTTGTACAATAGAGGCTGTGCACCCAAACCAAGTGGATATGGATGCCTCAGGAGAGCAGGCATCTGTACAGTGGCTACATGACTATGCCAACTGTGGATCTCCAGGCCCCTTGTTCCTTGGTAGTCTGGTTCCTCTGGAGCTGCACTATCAGCTTTACCCAGTCAGAAGCTACCTTGTGATACCCACAAAGAGGCTCCTCACCACACATGGAAAGAAGACTGCAGAAAAATAGTAAATTCTGAGGCTGTACCTTATGTCTATCCTGATCTCTGTTGGACTGGCAGCAAGGAATGATGTGCAACTCATAAGCACTGACCTGCCCCCTACCTCTCTGCAACAGATCCATGGGCCCAACAAGACCACTCTGTGGGGTCTAGAGGAAAGGGGAGTGTCGACGTGGAAGTGTTTGACCCCCTTTCTATTTGGCAAGACAAGGATGATAGCTGCATGTGTGTCTGTGGCACAACATAAATCTTGTATTCCTAGTTGAAATGACTTAAAATTGTACATTTCAGTTGAACATTTTTCCTGTCATAATCATCCACCCCCTGGCTGCTTTGAATGAAGCAGTTATTCATAAATTACATCCCCTGTAACACCACTAGGACAACAAAGGATACGTCAATGTGACCAATTCTCAACACAAAATGTTTTAAAAAGAAATACTAAAAGAAACAGAGTTGATTGCTTCATTTGATTGCCTCATGTACAGCAGAATTGTAGGAACCTGCATTTTTCTGAGTCATGCAAAAAACTGGGCATCTCTCTTCCTTGCTTCTCAGCAAAGATTTAAAAGCAGAGTACTACAGTGAGGTCCCACGCTACTAAGCCTTCATTATTTCCCACATAACAGACTGCAATATGTTTACAAGTACATTATGAAACATTATAACGGAAAATCAAAACCTAAATAGCAGTTGTCAAAATTAATGAACAAAATACATGTTGTGATGCATAGCCTTACTTTTTACTAATTTTGTTTGCTTACTTACTAGCTAATTTGCAATATTCATCTACTTGCAAAGGATCTCTCAGTTAATGATGTAAATTAGCAAAAGTCTTCTGTGCACTCATTAATTAGGTCTCATAAAATGTGTAATAAAAAAACCTGCTCACCTCTATTAATCTTGAGCTGTAGATGCACTCCTGATTTATTCTTATTCTGTGCTAAGTAACACTCAGCAAAACTCATTGGCTATTCTGCATTAGTGGAAACTTTTATCTTCCCCTTCATATGCAAGTTTGCTGAAGATAAGCATTGACTATTTAAACTTATGGATTTCTCAACTTCCCCTTAACTTCAAAAATCATCTTTCCCTCTAGTATAAACACCTTAAGTATAATCAGAAAATAATTATATTCTAGCTGAGCTGTAAATTAAATTAGAATTAGTACATGCTAAATATGAATTGGTATCTCAGTCTAGATCATTACCGTACTAAAAAATTAACATGCAGAGTGGACCCCTCCTGGGCTGGGTATTGTGATGGCAGGGACTGACTAGCTCATGCCATTAAAGTAAAAGAATACAGAAATTCTGTAAATTGTAAAAAATTCATCATCTTTTCAATAAAATCTTCAACTTTAATAACTTTTGGTACCCTCCAGGTGCCCCAATGGATTAACACTGAGCTTGGAGTGATTCATAAAAACATCTTACTTTTCCTGAAGAAAAATATTACTCCCTGCGTAACTTCACTAGTCAAGATTTCAGGTTCATTTATTTGTTCTCTCAGTGTTATAAGTTGCTTTTCTGCCTCCCCAAGATAGGAGTTTAGTATTATTATTTTTGGTACTTCTGCTTGTCTATCATCCATCCTACCTACCATCCATTCTTTTAAATATTTCCCATTTCTTGGCCTTTATTAAACAACCTTGTGCTTTCTGATAGAGAAGGATCAGTTTCTTTAGAAAGCACAGCATTCTCAATATCACATGTTCCCTCCCCTCCATTCCTCTCTTGCATCTCATGGACAAATACCTACCTGGCTACAAAGTTCCATGAGGTTGGTTGTTTTTCTTTTTCTTTTTTTTTTTTTTGTCGTTTTCCAAAGAAAATTCTGCTGTTACTATTTGTAGTGTACAGGAATTGGGTAATAGCCCTTTAAATAGTTTGGGGGGCCTCCCACTTTAGTGGGGCTCCTGGTCTTCCATTGCAGAGGCCATCAGAACATAAGAGAGCTGCAGCGTATATATGTAGCTTGGCATTGTATATTTACAACATAGTTAGCAAACAGGCTTATTTGGAACCCAACTGTGTCTGTATGGTTTCCTCATATACTTAATTTGTATAAAGAGCTAAAATACAACAGTGTTGGACACTATGGGCTGCTAAAGGAGTGAAAAATGTTAGTGTTCGGGATTGAGGATTTTCTCGGCATCAACACAGAGATGGCCAGATCCTCTTGTCTGGATAAGCTGTGCTTGGCACAGGATGGGGAGAGGGAGCAAACCAGTCCTTTAGCATAAATTAGAGCACCCTGAAAGGGAATGTACATGTAGATAGTTGATCTGGCTTGTCAGCTGCCTTGCATGACCACAGTGGCACCAACAATCTGACCTGGAGTCTTCCATGTAAACCAGAGAAATGTGCAAAGTGCTCAGCAGCGTGAGTCAATCTCTCCACCCACCAGCAGTGAGCTGAACACTGGGGAATAGTGGGGAGAAGTAAGTACGACGACGACTAAGATTCAGAGTCTTAGGGGACTTAAATCTCCACTGTCTTGCCCATTATGCAATTATTTGTATGTGTACAAAATGAGTATAAAATGCTGCCACATCAGAACAGTAGAGCTTCACACCCAGTTTGCACATGTGTAAATGAATGCACAAGATGTGAGGCAGTGGCAACTCACTGGCTGCGGCCAGGGAATAGCAGCTTAAACATCTAGTGGGTGGAAATGATGTGCCCAGCAGGTCTTTGTTTTTTAGGATTTTTGGTTACTCCTACTCCCAATAAAAGCAATAGCTCTCTCAAGCGTGCATAAGAGCTATGCTTACAAGGTGAGAGTCTGAGCAGCCATGAGGGACAGCTACTGACAGAAACACTTTCCATTAAACTTTATCTCACAAAGCCAGCTGCTTAGTGCCTCATGGCTTACACTGGGTATAGCGTTCTCACTGAGCCAGTTCTCCTCAGGTTACCGACCTCTCCTCATTAGTGTATAACAAAGCACTGAGCTCAGCAGCTATACCAATGTGCAGTCTGTGCTGCAGTCTCACAACCTTCTCCATTCCCATGCAAGATAGATCCAAAAGAGTTTAAGGTCAAAATGGACCATTATATTATCTACTTTGACCTCCTGTATATCGCAGTTTATTACATTTAACCAAGTCCTGTATTGAACCCAGTAACTTGTGTTTGACCAAAGCATATCTTCCAGAAAGGCATGTAGTCATGATGTGAAGACATCAAGGGATGGAGCATTCAAAATCACTTTGCTTGGCAGTTTGTTCCAATGGCTAATCACTCTCACTATTAAAAATGTGTGTCTAATTTCCAATCTGAATTTGTCTGGCTTTAGCTTCCAGCCATTGGTTCTTGTCATGTTTTTCTCCACTAGATTAAAGAGCCCTTTAGCATCCAATATTTTCTCCCCATGAAGGTACTTGTACATTAGTTTATCAAAAAGAAGATTAAGAGATGATTTGGTTAAACAGATTGAACTTTTAAAATCTCTAACAGTAAGACATTTCCACCAGTCCTCAAATCATGTTTGCGGCTCTTTTCTGCACCCTTTCCAATTTTTTCAACATCCTTTTTAAAATGTGGGTCCCAGAACACAATGTTCCAGTCACCAGTGCTGTATATAGAGGTAAAATCATTGTTCTCCTCCTACTCACTACACCCATTTATATATCCAAGGATAGCATGAGCCCTTTTTGCCACAGCATCACACTAATTGCTCGCATTGAATGCTTGTTCATTATGACCCTAAATTCTTTTTCAGAGTCACTGTTTTCAGGTTACTGTCCCCCATTCAGTAGGTATTTCCTGAATGAGGTATTTCCTCATTCCAGGATGCAGAACTTTGAATTCAGTTTTATTAAAATGCATTTTGTTTGAATGGACCCAGGTTACCAAGCAATCCACAAAGAATCTTTATCATCCACAAATGTTATCAGGCACCATTGTAGAGTCAGCTTTTGAAAATCTGGCTGAGTCTGTGTGTATGTCATATTACAGACACCACCACCCCCCCCCCCCCCAGTTCTCAAGTACTGAAGTAGCTTTCAGAATCATGCTTCATGTTCCCTAGCTTGAATGTATAAACAGATTAAAGAATATAACAGTACACCCTAGTGATTATTATTATTTGCCTAAATTTTAGAACCAATGCATGAGAGTTCAAACTTTAAAATATTATACTGAATGCTGCCTTTATATTTCAAATTGAACATGATTTATTTAAAAATACTGAAATACAAAGTAACACTGATCTTCTAATTTTTCTTCCTCCTATCAGAGTAATTTAACACTTGTACTTCCCTGTAGTTATCCAATTCACATGTCAGCAGGTGATATGCAATTTTTCAGAGAGGGTTTCTCATTTTAATGAACAACATACTATGAATAAGACAAAGATTTAGTCATGGGCATTTTTAGTAAAAGTCATGGATAGGCCATGGGCAATAAACAAAAATTCACGGCCCTCTGACCTGTCCATGACTAGTACTATATACCCCTGACTAAATCTTTGGTGTTCTGAGCAGCTCCAGAGGTGTAGCTGCTGCTCTGGAGGAGGTCTCTGGGGCATTTCCTGGTGCTGGGGATGGGGGTCCATGGCACCTGCTGGTACTGGGGTAGGCCTCCGGGGTGCCTGCTGGTACTCGGGGTGGGGATTCCAGGGCACCTGCTGGTACTTGGGGTGGGGATGGCACAGGACCATCGCTGCTGCTGCTGGCAGTGGATGGCCTGGGACAAAAGCAGCCGCTGCTTGCAGGGGGTGGCCCAGGACCGCCGCTCAGGCTGCCCTGGGGTCAGTCACACCTGCCAGCTGCAGAAGTCATGGAGGTCCCGGAAAGTCACAAAATCCATGACTTCCGTGACAGACTTGCAGCCTTAACTGTGAGTCAGGGTATGAAATATTCCGTTCAGAAAAAGTGGTAGCATAGTATTGTAGAACAATCCCAGTCTGTATAATTTATATTTTATAGAGCCCATGCACTATTTAATGACGGTTTTATTAAAGAGTTTGATTTTATAATTCTACATGTTGAGTGAGTGGAAGATTAGAATATATATTCTGGTTTGAAACAGACATACATATCAATATGTTCATTAGATGTTTACTGATATCGGTCATTTTAAATAACTAAGGGCCAAACTGTACCCTGAGTAGCAGGCTCAAGGACTTTCCCTGTTGTGTGTCCCTGCAGAGCAGATGGGTACAATCACAGTCCTTGCACACCCTCCTAATACTTTGTAGGTAGAGCTGTTCTACATTTTTCCAGCAAATTTTCTCTCTCACCATGAAATAGCCTTTTTACTAAATGAAAATTTTGGAAAACAATTAGTTTTTTGAATTTTCTTGTTAATTTTCATTTGTAATTTCCCATTTCCCCTTCCTCCCCACACCTTTCAAATGGCAAATATAGAGGTGGAGGGCAGGGACACAAATTTTCAGCAAAAACATTCCAGAAAAATTTCAAAAAGGGAAAAAAGTGTTTTTCAAAAAACTTGACAGTTTATTACTTCTGTGCCCTCCCAGTTTTTTGACCAGCACCATTTCTAAGGTGTAAGACACTCAACTGGAAAAGGGAGTGGATGGCATCATGATTTTGTGCACCCACTCCAGTCCTGCACAACTGCACAGGCATGCCAGGGAATATGCTGCACCTCTGAAATTGACGGCAAAGGAGCAATTTGTACCAATGAAATGCAGCATAGAATTCTCCCAAAGCTCTCGCTGGGGAAGTGTAGTGCCAAGCTGACCTTGATACACACCAGTGCCTATAGGGCACAACTGAACCCTATTTTAAATGTGGAAACTCAGCAGGCTCACTCTGGAAATTTGTACTCAGTTCATCCAAATTAGATGCATAATTTGGATTAGGTATTCAGTAGGTGTGTAAGAAAATGTAACACACAATGATGTGGAGATGGGCATGGAGCAGGCAAAGTAACAGCAGGGTATTAGTGAAAACAAGTCTCTTCTGTAGTTCACCCCACTTCCACATGTAAGTTAAACCCATTTTGCTCCCCCACCACATAGAATCATAGAAATGTAGGACTGGAAGGGACCCCGAGAGGTTATCAAGTCCAGCCCCCTGTGTTGAGGCAGAACCAAGTAAACATAGACCATCTCTGATAGGTGTTTGTCCAATCTGTCCTTAAAAACCTCCAATGATGGGGATTCACAACCTCCCTTGGAAGCCCTATTTCAGAGCTTAACTATCCTTATAGTTAGTAAGCTTTTTCTAATATTTAACCTACATCTCCCGTCCTTCAAATAAAGCCCATTACTTCTTGTTCTACCTTCAGTGGAAAAGGAGAACAATTGATCACCATCCTCTCTAGAACAGCCCTTAAATGTTTAAAGACTTATCAGGTTGCCTCTCAATCTTCTTTTCTCAGAAGTAAATAGGCCCAGTTTTTAACCTCTCCTCATAGGTCAGGTTTTCTAAACCTCTTATCATTTTTTGTTGTTTTACTCTGGATTCTTTCCAATTTGTCCACATCTTTTGTAAAGTGTTGCACCCAGAGCTGGACACAGTACTCCAGCTGATGCCTCATCAGCACTGAGAAGAGCGGGACAATTACCTTGTGCATCTTATGACATGCCAGGATGATATTAGTCTTTTTCGCACCTGTACCACATTGCAGACTTGTATTCAATTTGTGATCCACTTTCACCTCCAGATCCTTTTCACATGCCTATTCAGAGCAAGTTACATTACTTAGGCCTGGCCTACACTAAAAAGTTAGGTCAATCCACCTACATTGCTCAGAGGCATGAAAAAATCCACACCTCTGAGTGACATAATTAAATCAACCTAACCCCCAGCGTAGATAGAAGAATCATTCAGTTGCCACAGCACTATCGACCTAGCTACTGCCTCTTGGGTAGGTGGATTATGTACACCAACAGGAGAACCCCTCCTGTCAGTGTAGATAGTGTCTACACTAAAGTGCTACAGCACTGCCACTGTAGCATTTCAAGTGTAGACAAGTCCTTAATACTTGCATTTTCCAGCCACTTTACACCCAAAGGGCCTGAATCTCTGCCAACTTGCACCTTGGGGAATAATTTACACTTATGAGAAGTATAGGTAAAATGTTGCCATTATGATTTGGTTATATTGACACCCACTTTATATTGGTGCAAATGACTACACAAGATCCAAGGCAATAGAGAATCAACCCCAATGTGTTACTGAAATAACTATTTCAGTCATTGCTGAATTTGTTTTTGACTCGAGTACGAGTTCCTTATTTCTGCATTGTCTAGGTACATTTGTTTATTGTCCTTTAACAAATTATGCATAAAGTAGAATAATAGCTGTATACCACTCAAATGAAGAGTTTGGTTTTGAAGATAAACATTTTTGTTTCCTACAGTAGTAATTTCAGGAGACAGTAGGAATTAGCTGGAAAGCTAAGCACAAACTATAAACAATCATATAACCACTGGGTGGATACTGTGTCGGAGACCACTCTTATGTTCAGCATTTCTGTTGTAAAACAAGTTTGACTTTTTTTTTTTAAAAAGACAAATCAATTTGTAACAGAGATTACAGCCGTTTGTTTCCTATTACATTCAGGATCAAACTGAATTAGTGCTATTGAAATACAGGTAGTGATGAACAAAGGAGCCAAAAATGAGAACTATAGAAGTAAAGATGTGTCAATGCAAAATGAATATCTGAATGAGAAAACTGCAGCAAAAAGAGCATGGGTTGGCCAACCATTCATCCTTCTAATTGTCTACCATTAATTCTTAGTACTGTAGCGAATTGACCAGGTGTTAAACGCACCTTTTAAAAAGATAGCTCTCTTTTGTGTTCATTTTGAAGCAAATGCTATCTACACTTTTGGAAAACAATTCTGGATACCCATTTCAGACCACGTCAATTCTTTATCTCTGGTACACTTTGTAGTTATTCCACCCAGATTCATCCCCTACTGCTTCATACAGACAGACATTATCAAGGGATCTGGCATCATTGCAGAAACAATACTACATCTCTAAACAGCCTATTTACAAAAAGCAGTTGGCTTGCAACTTAGTTTTGTTCAGCTTCAGTTTAGGGCACTGTCAGTGCATATGCATATTCTCAGAACTACGCATATTCTCAGAACTTTTATTATTTTTAAAAATTATTGTGAGTAATGAGAGTCTAAAATGATAAATATTTGTGGCTACAATAAATTGCCATCACACTGAGCTCTCCTGTCAACTCAGACTGTGTCAACACTAGGGCATTTTGCACCATTTATCTAGCACTAGTGCAGCTCCATTTGTGCTAGCAACAGTAGAAGTGCTGGAGTTGACAGGGTTGCAGCATTTTTGCCATCATGCTGTCTATCCCTGCTCTGAACAGGTGAGCACAGCTCGGTGAGGCAAAACTACCCTAAAGCTGACTTAAGTACCCAAAGGAGGAAACTACCAATGTATAGGATCTTTGAGTGGCAGAGCTGTCTGAGGTTCCTCCCCCATGTCTCTAACTGTAGGTGGTAGAGAAAGGGGAAAAGGAAACATGGCTAGAGCATGTATATGACACAGCAATCTGCAGCAGGAGTAACAAGCCTGTGAGGGGCATTGGCAGCTGGTACACATTAAAGCAACTCATGCTTTTCCCAACTTGTGCTGAGGACTGGCCCAATGCAGATCAGTCCAAGGTCTGCCAAAAGTAAGCTATTACGAGCAGGAGAGTGGGGTGGGGGGAGGTATTGTTTCATGGTCTCTGTGTGTATACAATGTCTTCTGCAGTTTCCACAGTATGCATCCGATGAAGTGAGCTGTAGCTCACGAAAGCTCATGCTCAAATAAATTGGTTAGTCTCTAAGGTGCCACAAGTACTCCTTTTCTTTTTGCGAATACAGACTAACACGGCTGTTACTCTGAAAAAAATTCCCTCTTTAAGCTGCGATGAATGTTCTTTGTACCCAGTTTAGAATCAGGGCCTAGTAAAGACAAAAAGTCTACATGACGCCACTTTGTATCTTTGCCTTGTATGGATAGAGTGACTGCTGCTTCTTTTTCTCTCTCCTTGTGTGGAATGAGGTCAAGTGCAAGGGCTGGACATCTTCTGGTTTCCTTCACAGCACAGAGATGTTCCTTATGCTCTCATTTTTGGCACTAACTTTGATTTTCTCTTCATATCTTAAGAGAAGCTTGGGAATGTCCTGAGATGGCCTGTACCTATCTGTCAGAATAAGTAGCATAGGATTTTGACACATCATCTACCAGAGCCTTAACTAGTGGTATCAGGATACAGATTACAAATTGTGGAGCTGAAGTCTGATGCGGTTTTTCCTTCTTTGGGACAACATCGTGAGTGATTCAGTTTCCCTTTGGTACAAGTGAGCTGTATTGTACGTAATAGATGAGTGAATTTATTTAAATGGCTACAACGATCAATTTCTCCATGAAGCTATTCAGAAAAAACATATGAGGAAGTGACTGTTATGTAATTTATAACGGTTATGTAATTTATATAATTGAAGGTCGCAAAAGAATAAAATATCTAAAATAATCCCACATACTCAAACAAAATGCCCTTAAATTGTTTTCAGTTTAGAGCTGATTGGAAATGGGAAAAATATGAAAATCTATCAACATTGGATCATGTATTTAACATCTCCTTTGCACATTTTTGAATATTTTAGAATTCTATTGACAACATTTCCTCTTCTACTGTGCTAAACTCATTAGTTGTAGTAGAACTCGTTACATTTATAAAGGATAAGGATAGAGTCATGGAAGAAGTACTGCATGGAATTGAAAGGGTATTCTGAAACATAATGAAAGTTTCTGTTTTCCTAGATTTGGTTGGGGCTACCTAATTACCACAAAAAGGCTCAAATTACAGGTCAGAGTACTAATACATAGAGCTCCTCAGGAATTTGTTAACACAACATTTTGGGGGGGTGGGTCAGAAAATGCAGATTTGTCAAAACTGACACAGTTGGGAACATGTATCAGTTTTGATGAAAATTTTATTTGGAAAGGCTTCTTAGGTACAGATGAAGTATCTGGTCAACATCAAAACGATCCTAGAATCCTAGAATAGCCAATATCTCAGGTTCAAGCCTGTACTCTGCCTGATTTAGAGCAGGGACCTGAATGTGGGTCTCCCACGTGAGTACCCTGCCCACTGAACTCACTGTGGGGTTAGGAATTCTCTCTCTCTCTCTTTTTTGTTGTTGTTGCAAAAGAAATAATTTAGAAGGTCTCCATTTCATTCCACTTCAGAACAAACAAATCCTGAAACCTTATGGTTTTTTGTGTGAAATGGAAATGATTTTTGCCAGGCATATTAATATGCCTTTTCTCCTTGCAGCTAAACTGCAAATCACAGCAGAGTTAAAAATATATAATGTGGTGATGTGGTGCTAAAACCTCTCTCAATGAACTTTTAAAACTGGGAATGGTGAGGTACCTGTTAATAAATTTAAATGGTTCCGATGAAGGAGTCTGTACTTCCACTTTATGATTAATTGTGTACCATGTACCTGTTAGTATAATTCCTATAAAGAGGTAGAAAACAGTTCTTTTTTCGATAGTGAGCTGTATTTAATATGTAAATTGAAAAAATATAGAGCATACGCTAACAAATTTGGCCACTGTCTGTGTCCCTGGGTTATTTCAATGAGCAGTCTCAATTAATATTCATTTAAATAATAGGCCAGATCATTTGCTGTAAAGAGTTGGTGTAGCAACTTCAGTGCAGCCGTGCTGATATATCCCAGCAGAGAATCTGGCCCAGTGTAATTTCACAGACAGTACTAATCACGTGCTTCATATAGTCTTTTCATCTTGGGAGCTATTTCTACTAATAGGAACATGAAATAATGGCTTTGCTTTACTAGGTTGTGTATAACATAAGTCTTATGAGGAGCTTTGATTATTGGCTATTAGGGGTAGGAGGGCATGGTTCTTTGGTATTTTAAGATGTTATAGGTCAACATGCCATATGGAACATTTTCCCTTTCAGGCCATGGTACATATTTTTTACATGCGATGTTTCTCTTTTTGGGATGTCCACGAATAAACAGCCCAGTGGGAACTGAGGGACGCACAATCCTTCCCAGAGTTCCCGATGTGCAGGGGCACTGAGTAATTAGAATGGCGCAGCCTGTTCCCCACACAGTGCATCTCGCCCTGTGTGGATAGAAGTTGGGACCACATCAGTAGGCCTTTACACAGGCTGCACAAGGGAGATGATACTCCATGTTGAAAGTTCCTCCTGGTGCACATGCACCAGGACCTGGCTCAGTCTGGGTATAGTGTATGTGTACCAGTTTCTCACTCATTTTTTAAAGTTTATCAGGATTAATCTATAATTTTATTAATGTTTCAATAATAATAAACATAAAGTAAGAAACTAACAAAAAGCCACCAGGGAGCTGTTAAATTTTACATACTTTGGGTCATTTAGAAGGACTTACTTTAAATGAGCTTTGCTAATAAGAAACATAGTGTGCAGTAGATTATCTTGGGTTGATCAAACTACCTTCATTGTAATGCCATCATTGTAAGCCAAATAATTTTGAGCTTTCCAACTTGAGAGGTAGGATGGTCATGTGGTTCAGGCACTGGACCAGGACTTGGAATAGAGCTAGCTAGGAATTTTCTAACAAAACAATTTTCATCAGAAAATACCGATTAGTCAAAATACCGATTAGTCAAAAATGATTTGCAGAAAATATCGGCTTCAAAGAACTTCCGCAAAAACACAGGCAGTGTTCTGATAGACCCCTGCCAGCCAGGAAACCTGTCTGGCTTCCTGCCAGCTCACTTGGCAGATTTACTGGGGAGCCCAGGCTTCCAGAGTCCCTGGCTCCAGGGCAGCCCCATCATGCTGGCTGCCTCAGAGTCAGGGACCCCAAGGGTTTCAACCGCTCTGTTATGCAGCTAGGACCCTGGATGCTCAGGATGGAACTGGGGCTCTCAAGTCTTGTAGGCTCCCCACTATATGCTGTGAGCTCCCTTGATTCCTGGCTGCTCCATTTTGTTTCAGAGAACTCAAACGGAAATGTTTTGATTGTTCCAAAATGAATTTTTCAGAATTTCCTTTCTGTGGGAAATTTTAAAATTTCTAGGTTTTGTTCTGAATCAGAACAAAACCCTTTTTAAAAAAATGTCAGAATTTCCTGCAGAATAGAAATTCTGAGTTTTGATCAGCTCTACTCAGGAGATCAGAGTT
Source organism: Natator depressus (assembly GCF_965152275.1). Lineage (NCBI taxonomy): Eukaryota > Metazoa > Chordata > Testudines > Cheloniidae > Natator > Natator depressus. Next base: position 63,126,400 of record NC_134243.1, on the reverse strand, counting down.
CAGTTCTCAGCTTTGCACAGATGGTCCTGTGTAACCTTGGGCAAGTCATTTAATATCTTTGTACCTCAGTTGTTCATCTGCAAAATGGGAACAACAACACTTCCTTTCTCCCACGCTCTGCCTTGTCCATTTTGATTGTAAGCACTTATGCGTGTGGACTGTTTCTTACTGTGTGTTTGTACAGCACTTAGCACAATGGGACAAGAATCTCAGTGGGGTCCTCTGGGGACCTCTGTGATATAAATAATAAGAGCAACATAATGTTAGAAGAACGTAATTATAATGGGGTTGAATTTAGATGGAATGAAGGAAAGGCACACTGAAGTATTTTTATATCTCAGTGTTTATAGCATGAAAACGTATGTGTTTTTCACATGCTCACACACCTGAATATGTAAGATTTCCATAATTTATCACTGGAAGGCTTTGCAATTAAAATAATTTGTCTTAAAAATATGACACTTCCCTTTTTCCCCGATATTTAGAAAATGTGCTTTAGCAGAGATTTAAAATCCAAAAGGTATGTTTCTGCTAAAATACAGTAAGTGATTATTATAATGATCAGCAAGGTTCAGAATGAACCTCATTTCAACATAATTGTTATATTTTAGTATAGGAAAAAAAGAATTGTGCCTTTGCAATTTCAATTGAAGTATTTAAAGCCACAATAGCAGATTTGGCTTCAGCTCCTCCAGTGACACCCAGTACAGTGGGTGAAACAGCAGGGAAAATATATGGCAGGGCTATTTTCTAAGATAACATTATAGGTGTTATTAACTATTATTGTCTTTCTCAGTAAATGTTTAATGCACTGTGAAGGTGTCAAACAATTTGGAAGAAGTTACATCAAACTCTTTTGAACTCTATAGAAGATCCAACTTATTTTAGTAACAACAATTGTGCAGACCTCCTACCAACAGATCACATTTCATTTAATATTTACTTTGCACTGCGAGAACAGTACCAGAAGCAGAGAAATACCAGTGAGTGTATCTACAGAGGCAGATTTGCAAAGTTGGTAAAATGTCTTTACTCCTATTAGGCTACATTATGCCCAAACAATGGTCTAGTCCAGGTGTGGGCAAACTACAGAGCTCGCGGGACCGTCCTGCCCGGCCCCTGAGCTCCCAGCTGGGGAGGCTAGCCCCTGGTCCCTCCCCTGCTGTTCCCCCTCCCCCACAGCAACGCCGCCGTGCGGGCAGCGCTCTGGCCTGCCGCTCCTGTCAGGCAGCATGGCTGGCTCCGGCATGGTAAGGGGGCGGGGAGCGGGGCGTTTGGATAAGGGGCAGGGGGTCCCAAGGGGCAGTCAGGGGACAGGGGGTGGTTGGATGGGGTGGAGATTCGGGGGGGGGGCAGTTAGGGGACAGGGAGCAGGGGGAGTTGGATAGGGGGTGGGGTCCCGGGGGACGGTTAGGGGCTGGGGGTATGGATAGCAGTTGTGGCAGTCAGGGGACAGGGAGTGGGGGGGTTGAATGGGGGAGTCCCAGGGGGCAGTTAGGGGCAGGGGGTCCTGGGAGGGGACGGTCAGGGGTCAAGGAGCAGGGGGAGTTGGATGGGTCAGGGATTCTGAGGGGGGCGGGAATTGGGAGGGAGTGGATAGGGGGCAGGGTCCAGGCTGTTTGGGGAGGCACAACCTTCCCTACCCAGCCCTCCAGACAGTTGTGCAACCCGGATGTGACCCTCAGGCCAAAAAGTTTGCCCACCCCTGTTCTAGTCAGATGGTAAACATACCCATTCCCATGTGAGGGAAAAAACTGAGCATTAAGCTACAGGAGACACTTGCTCTCAGAAGAAGTGGGTCTCATCTTGTCAAAGCTAAACTGGAAGCTGCTGACTGTGAGCCAAGCCTTGTCGTCAGCCATAAGAGAGAGACACAGAGACTGCTCCAACATTATTTAATTGAAATGTTAAATAGATGTCAGTGTTGTCATCATAAACACAGGAAAATGCACCATTACTTGGCTAAGGTAACAGGCATATTTAATAACACAGGGACCATGACAGACTCCTGGATTAGTAGGTACAGCTGTCAGTCTACAGCCCTGAAACATTTCCAACTGAAAATTCCCCAGCTGCTAAGAAAGTAAGCACTGAAGAAGATCACCTATGTGCCCAGTGACAGAGTAATCTCCATCCATTCAAAGTAAAATATGACTCATTAAGATTAGACAGAAATGTATGGGGATAAAAACATCGATAAGATCTGCATCCAAGACATTTGTTTTAGAATAGAAGTAATAATGATCTCAGCCTCTAGAACAGTAGAAAGTCATTAGATCAAAGGGACACATGCTGCTGATCTTTTGCAGATCTTAACATGGAAATTACTGATTTCTACAAGGAAAAGTGCCTCAATGAGCTGTCCTACTAAATTATGGCATATCTTTTTCTTACATACATATACAAAATGTACAATGGATGCAGCACAAAAATACACTGATTGTATCTGCTGAAGATGGTGAATGTTATCACAACGAAGTCCTGATGTCTGAAACCAAGCACACACAAGGCAGAAAGACCCTAAATTACTCCCAACATACTGCAGCATTGGTTGGCTGCATGACTGACATGAACCAATGATTGTTTGCTAATTTGTGCCATGAAGGGCAATGTCACTGTCAGACGTTATACTACTTGCATAAGTCCAATATCTCATTTACTCTGGCTCTTCCCACTTTCCACAGACCACACCCCACATCCCCAATATCTTTCTATTGTATATTGAAAACATTGCACATATTTTGGGTTATGTGGTAGTATTCCACTGTATCACATAGGTGTCTGTCTTGCATGTCGTCTTTTCAGCTACCATTTGCCATTCCTGACTCATCTTCTATGTGCCCAATTTCCTCATTTTAAAGTGGGGATAATACCATCTACCTAACTCAGAGGGATGTTGTGAAGCTTAATTAATGTTTGTAAAGTGTTTCACCCTCTTATAGTGTCTTTAATTAGAGTATTTAAAATGATTATGACATGTAATGTGATTCTTTGCTCCATGGCAATGCAATCAATATCTAGGTAAAAGACAATAGTTACTATTTTATTTCCTTTATGATGGTCAGTGCCAGTTCAATCTTCAGTTGACAAATTGTAAGTGAAAATACAGTGGGTCATAAGCCTCTCAGATATGCTAAGGAAAAGTGAAAGATACAAACTGATAAAGATCCTCTTGAGCATTGAAGCATGTAAAGAAAAAAATTACTAAAGATGTGAACAGGTGAATTCTGCACATAAACTGCAGTTTGCAAATTATGCCTTTTAAAAACAATCATCATTCAGAGCATTTGTGATTGGGGCTGTTCATGGTTTGAGAGAAATATGACCTTTTGGGGATTATTTTCCAATCATATTTTGAACAGCCTCATCTCTCATTTCATTTTCAAGTGTAGGATGCCCGTTTTCTGGAAATTTGCTGCTAACTGAGGGCTTGTTCCTGAGAGCCACAGACAATTTGCTGCACTCCCACTGACTTCCTATAAATCCTAATGGCAGCAACTGAGAGTGCTACTTATGGCTATCAAAGCTGCAAAAGTGATAATGAGGTAAGGCTACTTTTTAATTCTCTCCCTGTTTTTCTTTCATTATCTCCTTGCTTTCTTTCTCTAAGACGCTGGTACTTGATGGACAATGGGGACATAAAGAAAGGGTAATTTCTTGCCTGCAATGCTTTTTTCTCTTGATCTTTTGTGGTTTTATTTTTGTACTTTAGAGTGAAATATTCGTACTGTGCAGCCAGATGTTCTGTTAATCCTATTTTTACACAGTCCAAAGGACACAAATCCCAGGTAATGGCTGTTCCATGACATCTTGAATGACAGGTATATTCAGACTGAAAAAACAGATAAGAGTTTAAGGCAGAAAGAAAATATGTTTTTGCTAAAACAAAAATTAACTGTTAGTTTCATCCACATGTAAATAAACTATTTTTTAAATCAAAAGAACAGGGCACAGATTTGTAGTGGACTGGTATAGAAAACAAATTAAACCTGTTAAAAACAAGGTATGCAACAAAAGATATAAATAAATTACAAATATTTCAAGCCAAGGGTGCCTAAAATTACAGAGATGCTGAGCACTTGCAACTCTCACTGACTTCAATGGGAATTCTGCCCAAGTAAAGAATTCAGGATATTTTTATTGTTTTGGGCAATCCCCAGTATCCATATAGTACCCCAGGACTTTCATATGTATGCAGAATATGCTCATAGATTTGCTATACATTAGATCTTCTCATCTGCTAAACTGCAATGATACAGTAATTCATCATCACAGCAATCTGTAAACGTATTGATGTATCAGTATATTACATTTAAGGTGAGATTTTTCAGAAGTGCTCAACACCAGCCCAAATGTGATCCCTGTGAAGTCAACAAAGTGGAAACAGAGTTAGGCCAATGCTAATGCTTTTAAAAATCCTACTCTTAAGATTCTATTTATCAGTGTATTGTGTACATATAACTACATCTTAATTTTGTTATGTTTGGTGGATCCTCCATGTTTATACTTCTGTATTATTGAGATTCTCAATGTGACCATCATCCTTCTGACTGAGGAGGACTAGACAGGACTCCCTTCAGAGCCGATCAATGCCATGCTCTAAGCAGCAGGAGGGGTCACTTCTGAATGACAAAAAATTCCTTTCTGCAGCATGCTCAACCCTTGACAACCAAGTGAGCAAAGCACTGGGACTGGGAATAGAACTCAGGTCTCACATACAGCAGAGAATGAAAGCCTTTATGCAGTACATTCATTTGGAAGTGAATTCTCTACATGACCGGGGAGCTGAATTCACTGTATACTAGTCACCACAAAATAAAGAACTATACAGTAGTGAATTGGATCAGTCACTCAACTGAGTATGAATCTCAAACAAGGGAAGAAACACTTTTCCTTTGACCACATACTGTGTCATAACTGCACATATTACTGTGAACTGAAAACTTTATTCCCAATCCCTCATTCAAGAAACAGCCTCCTTCAGCTTGTGGAGAGTAGGAATAGGTCAGGTTTGTAGAAGAAGGCCAGTCAGAACACGGAGCCCCTTATGATAACCTAAATGTTCCTCCTTCACATTATAGCTGCTGATGCCACTATTTACTTTAGAATGATAGAGTTAAATTTCCCAAGAGGAAAATCAATAGGAAGACCCTCAAAAAGAGCCCTGTCGTGGGACTGGGATCCTGCAGGTCCATAATAGCAGAAGAGGGTAATTGTACTTTGTTGTCGATGGGACTGGGTGGGCAAAAAAAAAAAAAAAATGGACTGTAATTTGCAGGAAAACACTAAATCTCTCGTCAGTTTGTCATAAATAGAATGCCAGCAGTGTAAAGCAAGGTTATTTTTAAAATAAGGGGTTTAATACTTAAATTTAGGTAAGGGATAGAAAGATTTGATGTCTATTATAACAGGAGTTAAAATATTTTTACATGGTTTAAGCAAGATTTGTTTTATTCTTTTAGTGCTAAAAATAACAATGTGGGAGTGGGAGTGGGAATTGCAGGGCGGATGGGAGCGCGATCAAAAAAATAGTCCCGCACAGGGCTGTATCCTCAAGGCTGAACTACTAGTGCAGTTAAACATTAAATGGCTATATATGGCACTCGGGTTTCTAAGTCTTAAAAAGAGACATGGGTCTTGGACAAAATCTTCTTCCTGCTTTGGTAGAGTGTGAGAGAAACAAAAGGATCTCATACACAAGTGGTGAGTGGGTCCTTATTTGTTAAAAAAAGATTTGAGCATGACAAAAATAGGCAAGAGTTCATGTATATCTGAAGATGATGAAATTCATTGGCTAGATTCAGTGCCAGCATACTAACTTCTGTTTGTAATCTTTCCTTTGGAGGGAAGTTGGGGGGGCGGGCATGGCTACCCAATACTGCCCCAGACATGTGCAGCTCTGTCTGGGAAGTGTGAGACCAGCATATGCCCTGACTCATCACTGCATCACTGGATGGCCTCTACTTGTGGAACTGCAGTGGAGACCTGTATTCAACTTAAAACTGGCTTTCAGGGGTTCAGCAGCCCCCACTACTCTAAGAAGGTACAGTTTGCAATTTGCAATTCCTTTCACCAGAGAGATTGAATTGGGCTCCTGTCAAGGTTCCTTCCCCACTCTGAACTCTAGGGTACAGATGTGGGGACCTGCATGAAAAACCTCCTAAGCTTATTTTTACCAGCTTAGGTTAAAACTTCCCCAAGGTACAAACTATTTTACCTTTAGTCCCTGGACCTTATTGCTGCTACCACCAACCGTCTAACAAAAACAACAGGGAAAGAGCCCACTTGGAAACGTCTTTCCCCTCAAAATCCCCCCATGCCCTACACCCCCTTTTCTGGGGAAGGCTTGATAAAAATCCTCACCAATTTGCATAGGTGAACACAGACCCCAACCCTTGAATCTTAAGAACAATGAAAAAGCAATCAGGTTCTTAAAAGAAGAATTTTAATTGAAGAAAAAGTAAAAATCACCTCTGTAAAATCAGGATGGTAAACACCTTACAGGGTAATCAGATCCAAATCATAGAGAATCCCTCTAGGCAAAACCTTAAGTTACAAAAAGACACAAAAACAGGAATATACATTCCATCCAGCACAACTTATTTTATCAGCCATTTAAACAAAACAGAATCTAACGCATATCTAACTAGATTGCTTATTAACCCTTTACAGGAGTTCTGACCTGCATTCCTGCTCTGGTCCCGGCAAAAGACAACACAGAGAGAACCCTTTGTTTCCGCCCCTCCCTCCAGCTTTGAAAATATCGTCTCCTCATTGGTCATTTTGGTCAGGTGCCAGTGAGGTTGTCTTAGCTTCTTAACTCTTTACAGGTTAAAGGGTTTTTCCTCTGGCCAGGAGGGATTTAAAGGTGTTTACCCTTCCCTTTATATTTATGACAGCTCCATTTTTGTATCCAACATGTTGGGCAAAATGTTCAAGATCAGTCAATCCAAGTAAAACTATTTATACCTCCTAGGGATAATTTCTCTCTTAGTGTGCATGTGAAATTCCACTCAGCACAGTCATGCAATTGGGTCATGAAACATTACCAGCCCTAGCATAAAATCTCACCCACCCTTACCATGACCATGACCGATAATGAAAGCTAATAGTATTTTACTCACCCATAAAAAAAAATTACTCACCCCAGCAGAATGGGCAAATTGAATTTTAAACGGCTGAATTAGCTGCAAGAACCAGTGATTTAAAAGACTGGATAAGAGGCACACTGTAAACTATGTATATCAACAAAGCCTTTGATAAGGTCCCTCACCAACAGCTCTTAATGAAAGTAAGCAATCCTTGGATAAGAGGAAAGGTCCTCTCATGGATCAGTAACTGATTTAAAGATAGGAACAAAGGGTATGAATAAATGGTCAATTTTCACAGTGGAGAGAGGTAAATAGCAGGGTCCCCAAGGATCGGTAGTGGGACCAGTGCTGTTCAACATATTCATAAATGATTTGGAAAAGAGCGCAAATAGTCAGGTGGCAAAATTTGCAGATGATACAAAATCACTCAAGATAGTGAGAGAGAATTACAAAGGGATCTCCCAAAACTGGGTGACTGGACACTAAATGGCAGACAAAATTCAATGTTGATAAGTACAAAGTAATGCACGTTGGAAAATATAATCCCAACTACACATACAAAATGATGGGGTATAAATTAGCTGTTGATCTCAAGACAGAGATCTTTTGAATCATTGTGGATAGTCCTCTCAAAACAGCTAAATGTGCAGTGGCAGTCAAAAAACAGAATGTTAGGAACCATTAGGAAAAGAATAGATAATAAAACAGAAAATACAATAATGAAGCTATATAATCCCTGATATGCCCACACCTTGAAATCAGTGTGCAGTTCTGATTGCCCCATCTCAAAAAACATATTAGAATTGGAAATGGTGCAGAGAAGGGTAACAAAAATAATTGGGGAATTGGAACAAGCTTCCATATGAGGAGAGATTAAAAAGACAAGGACTGTTCATTTTAGAAAAGAAATTACTACAGGGGAATATGATAGAAGACTATAAAATCACAGAATATTAGGGTTGGAAGAGACCTCAGGAGACCAGTTAGTCCAATCCCCTGCTTAAATTGTCCCAGCCAAGGCTTTGTCAAGTCGGGCCTTAAAAACCTCTAAGGATGGAGATTAAATCATGAATGGTGTGGAAAAAAAGTGTTATTTTTACCCCTTCACATAACACAAGAACCTAATGAAACTGATGCGCAGCAGATTTAAAACAAACAAAAGGAAGTATTTCTTCACACAACGCACAGTCAACCTGTGGAACTCATTGCCAGAGGATGTTGTTAAGGCCAAACATATAACTGGTTTAAAAAAAGACTCAGATAAGTTCATGGAGGACATATATGGCTATTGGCTAAGATGGTCAGGATGCAATCTGACTGTCAACCTCTGACTGTCAGAAGCTGGGACTGGACAACATGGGATGGATCAAAGTAACTGTGTTCTGTTCATTCCCTCTGAAGCATCTGGAACTGGCCACTGTCAGAAACAGGATATGGGGCTAGATGAACCATTGGTCTGATCAAGCATGGCCATTCTTATGGAATGTGCAATGCCAGTTTAGCTATACTTTCATTGCAAGTCTTAGACATTACATTTACCCAGGGATTAGTCTCATCTGTGAGCCTTACTTTCTTCCCCAAGGTTTTTTCATTAAGGATGTTTGCTTTGTTAAAATTTTTTCTCCCTCATTCTTAATCCTCCTTCCTGACTGCCCGATAAGTGTCTACTACCTTATCTTCCTCCGTGTTGCGTCCTCATACGATTTTTATTGCAAACTCATGATGTTTCGTGATCTTCTGAAAGCCCCAGGTTCTGCAGTTATGTGATTTCATGGGAACCTCAGCTTTTATGGAAACAAAAAACCAAACAACAAACAAAAAGAGTAAGTTTCTAGCTCTCATGTTTGTGGAGAAAAGCTTGAATCGATGGCCTGAGTGCACCCTAGAGGTTTAAAACCAGAAAGCAAAAAACAAAAAAAAAAATGGGGATTTTTGTTTTAATTTCATAGTTTTTGAATGCCTGGGGTTGGCAACACAGATGTTCCTTCAAATCTCTGTTCATGTCCCACTTCTATCAGAATGCTTACGGAACACTTCCATCTGACCATGGCTAGACAAGGGGGAGACCTGGGCTTTCTGCTACTGATGATTTCCATAATCCCACCCTCCTCCCCAACAATAAGAATATTTATACCCACAAATTGTCCATGCAAACATATTTTTGCATAGACTAGCTGTATTATTTTTATGCTTTCCTCCCTTCCACCCCCACTTCATTTGTTATACCCATCTGTTGCGTTTGGTCTTAAACAGATTGTAAACTCTTTGGGGGGGGTCTCATGCTCTGCTTTTGTATATAGTGGGGCTCAGATCTCTCTGGGGCCTCTAGGAGTTACTGTAATGTAAATAAACAACCATAAAATAATAGAAACTGTACTGTCATCCCTTGTTGATAAATGAAAAGCCCTATGTATTTACTTAAAAAGAAAGAAATGACTCTCTTTTACCATTATGTAAATAATTTTTTGAAATCTTCTCAGTTCTAGTTCTGGCCATCCCAGTAACTCACTGAGCAAATTAAGGCAAGTCACTGAATATTTCTGTAACCAAAATTTACCTGCCTGGGAAAAATGGGGATAAAACACATCATCACATCAGTGTTGCCAACCCCAAGCATACAAAAATCATGAGTCAGCGCCCCCCCCACCCCCCCCAGTAGCATGAGATTTGCTTAAAAATAATGAGATTATCCTAAAAACAATAATATATTTTGAGTTTCGGTGACTTTTTTGCCTTCTGGTACCTAAGTCTGTAGGTCACACTTTGGCCATGTTTTCAAGCATTTCTGCACAACCACAATAACTAGAATCTTACTATTCTTTTTAAATGAAAGCTGAGGTTCTCATGTAATCACTAGCATCCAGGACTCGGGGCTTTCAAAAGAACATCAAATATTGAAAGAGAGTGCAACACTGGTATTGTGAGGTTTAATTAAGTGATGTTTGTAAAATAGTTTGCAGTCCTCATCTGAACACATTATAAGAATTACAAACTAAATTATTCTTTGTAATTCATTACAGTGGAAATTCTATATAAAAGTAGACTTAGGATTGTTTGTCATACAGATATTAAAATAAATCTTGTCTTGTCTGTGAAGCTGTGAGCAATTTAAAAACACCTTGAACTGTATAAGACCATATAGCATTACTATACTACTAAGCAGGTTAAATTTTAACTGCTGCCTTATGTCATGTCAAACAGCTGGCACTTCTCATTAAAAATCTTTTAAATTAATCTTTTATTTAATGTACTCTGCACTCCTAATGTTTTATAACCAAATTAAAAACTTGTCAGAAAATACAGGTTGATAGAGCTGTCAGTCTCTAGAGAGAAAAAACTGGATTTCTAATCAATTAGGAGATTCTAATTTATCTACATAACTTCTAGACTTCTCCCCACACTAACATGTTGGGGAATGCAGCTCACTACTACTGGCGTTGAAATAAACTCACCACAGTTCAGTGGGAAAACTGAAGTCTCAACTTCAGCTTTTATAGTATTGAAGTGTAAGAGTTTACTTGTTTACATAGTCTAAGGGTGAAATCCTGACTAGAATTGGGCAATTTTCCCCCTCGCACTATGGGAAATCTAGGTTCAATTACCCTCTCTGCCTGATGTAGAGAAGGAATTTGAATTTGGGTCTCCCACAGCACAGGAGCATGCCCTAACCACAAGGATAGTCGGGTGGAGGGAGGAGGGAGAGGGGTGTGTGTCTGTCTCAATTTTTTCTGTTGAAGCTGTTCCACTGTGTATAAAATAATTAAATAGTAATTGAAACAGGAAAGTGAATTTGGGTGTCCCACATTCTAGGTGAATGTCCTCACCACGAGACTATAGAGTTATTCTCACTCTATTTCCCTGGCAACGACTGTTATGAATTTGACCCAAAACTAAATTTTTTTGAATTTTTCAGAATTGCTAGCAAACCAGAAAATCCATTATTTGCCCAGCTAATCCTGACCCAACTGAAATCAATGACAAAACGCTTATTGACTTCACCAGGGCCAGGATTTCAGCCTATGGTTTTAATAGATCTTGGTGTACTCCAAAATAGCTAAATGTGTCACATACGAGTCCATCGCAATCATATTTTCATGTGTGTGCATAGATATACTATTAGCAAATAACGGCAAGGCATTTAAGGTGTATGTGCAGAAGCCTGCTGAAAGTTTCTGTCATGGTGTTCAATGACTTTCATATTTACATTTCCACATCTGGTGGTCTGACATACACTGGTGTGTAATAGGAAACAATGCAACCAGATACACAGCTATTTTGATAGCAATGGTATTGTTAAATTCAGGACTATTTGTGCAGGTAACCACGTGAGGGATAGATTTTTAAAAGGAAACTCTGCAGCACTTTCACTTTTGCATCAGCAATTAATTATGGGTGCATATAAATAATGGCATTTGGACATCTTAATACTTGGTTTATGCGGGTAAGCAGTAGGCTGGTCAACATTTTCCATCAAAACTGTTCCTATAGAAAATTGGTTGTTTTTTGTTTGTTTGTTTGTTTTGTTTGTTTTTGTTTTTTTTTAACAAAAACAAATTTTAGAGAAGAATGCCTGCTTTCTGCAGGAAGCTGATTTTTTCCCCCTATAAAAACCAACACCCAAAAACTAAAACCTTTCAATTTGGAAATGTTGCTGCAGTGCCTCATGCCCCCATTCTCTTCTATAGACTGGGTTTCCCAATCAGGCTGCACGTCCCATGATGCACCAGACCCATAGGACTCCCCTGATTCACCACAGATACTCTGGAAGAGGGGAGCCCACAGTGCCTCATGGGACATGTAGTCTGGCCATAAATAGTGGGGCATGAGACACCCAATTTATAACATCAATTAGGCGCTATGGCATTTATGAATTAAAACTTATTTGTGAGAATATATTTTCAGTATTCATCCAGTTCCACTGAAAGCACTGATAGATCCCGAAAAGTGGCTCAAGAGGGGAGAACATTTTCAAAGTGCTGACCTCTTTCTTTCATTTCCAAACTAGATTGCAATTTTGATGCCTATACGCTTAAATGATAGGAACACTTAACATACTCTTAAAATATATAAATGTGGATTTTGCCAGGCTTGTTTTCACTACATATATTTTAGGGTTAGTTTCTGGTTTTGATGGGACTACTCACAATTTAAAAAAGTGAAGACATCACACACTAATATGATGCTTTTCCTTGTGCTCTAGGAGCAGCACAACAGGATAAATGCTGCAGCAAATCTTAAAACTGATAGAAATTCCAATTAGAGATTTAGTTCTGCATAAACACTCTTAGAATTAGATGCTAATCTTCATACTCTTATCTGCTACCCTATAGACAAACTTACTCATTATCACCTCTCCAGCATGCTAGATGCAAGATCATCACAGAAGAATAGATGAGAACGTGGAATCTTGGCTGGCAAGTCGGACGATGATTTGGTGCCTTTCATGGGAAAATCTAAACCTTTGCCATCTTCAGTCAGATATTCAAACTTTGCTTTCCTGCCTATTTCTTTGCTAAATAGGTTTTAAGGGATGTTCAAAATCTCTGACGATAAACTTAGAATGAATTCAGAACCTGTTCTCTGTGCGTTTTTATTCCATGTGGATAGACAACTGGACACACACATTTTAGGCAGATTAAACTGTTAAATAAACCCACTGCAACTCTCTTTTCTATACTGATGCTGTCAGCAGTTGAGGCGCAATGTGGATTTTAAGCCCTTTTGAAAACCAGAGAAGTTTTTCTTTTAAACAGAATGGCAAGCAGCCATTTCTAACCATAACTACTATCTGCTTTTATCTCTGATGACAACCATACAACTAGTTTCCCCTGCAAATAATGTCAAGATTTAATGGCTAAATACTTAAGTAGGAAACAACATATTTGGGGTAAACATGTTTGTGTCTTTTTACTAGAAAATTACCAAATTAAAAAAGAATTTAGAAGTATAATTGTACATGAAATACTGTGTATTAAATCCAACAAAATCAGTATAAATCAAGATGAAATCATACAGTGCAGATCAGAGTGCTCTGAGTCATGTTATTTACATATTGCTAGGCAAAACCCATAATTTTTTTCAATCATAATCTTTCTATTCAGTTATTTATAAGATAATAGACAAGCTCCTATTGCCAAAGTGATTTTCCACAATGTCGTTTAGTTCACTTCTCAAAAATCCTGCTGTCCATTTAATTTTGTTTTTGCAACCAACTAGATTCTAGCTTTATCAGCTTTATTGTTAGTGTATTCCACTATGTCTTGTTCAAAGTAAAACAAAGAAGCATGAAAAGTGTTTCAGACTACATTAAAACCTTGAAAGAAGTAACAGAAGGGAGTAGTGGAGCTGAATTATATTTTTTCCAAGTCCGATGAGCTACAAGATTGGATATTGGCAAATGCCACGCCACTTTTTAGTTCTGCTGTACAAACTCATTTCCTGCTTCACACCAATCACTGTATTGTTACTATACCAAACACTGCTGGAAGCTTTCATTAACAAACTCAACAGTAAACTATTTTGAAAAAAAAAAAGATCATCATGCAATATCCAGCATAGTTTGGAAAAACACAATTAAAAATAATCATGATAAACAAACAAGCTTTTGTTAAGGTCAGGAAAAAATTGTAATATATGTGGAGAGATGCAAACATTTTAAAGTCCTCTCCCTGTTAGATTTTCTAAAGAAGTTTTCCTTATAAAAGGCTTATTTAAAAATAAGAGCACAAAGGAGTTGTGGAAGAACTCCAAGACAGTGAAAACTGTCTTAGAAACTGTAAACAAAGAACAGTTATCAGTGAGAAATACTTCAAGAATCCCATGGAAACAGACCAAATAATATTTTATGAATTGGCTCCTTTAATCCACATTTTGTAGACTTTCAACCAGCCCTTTGGAGCACATGTTCTTGAGATCTGCTATTCATAATAGTCAGCTTAACCTTTCTCACTATGCTAATAGCCTAAATTAAGAGGAGTAAATCTGAATGCAGTAGTTTAGAGATGAACTCTCACAATGTCACACATTAGTTGTACAGCTTTGGCTTCCTTGGGACTTTTATTCAACTACCCCAGGATCCAATTTATTTGCTTTGCTTAGTTCCCAGAGTTAGCAAGATCTCATAGGAGCTGAGCTCAGACACTTCTCCACCTCCTCACCCCCAAAGATGCTGAGCATTTCTCCCAAGGAGAAAACAAAATTTCCATTGTTATAATAAGTTTCAAAAAACCAAATTCTGCAATCTTTTCTCACGCAGAGTAGCATGGATTTTTATGGGGTATACTCATGTTAGAGCTACTCATCATGAGTAAAAATTTCAGAATCAGGTCCTTACTGAACGAGAAGAAAATGAGAACAGATAATTTAAAGCTCTGATCATCCCGTTTCTGTATTGCTTTCCCATATTTTACTTGACCTAACACTTCAACATTAAAAATAATCCACAACCTTTTCCCTACACTGATCTCTAGCTTGACTGTTATCTACTTCCTAGAGCCAGATTCTCCTCTAACTTACATCAGTATAAATCACATGAGAATCTAGCCCCTAACTTCATAGTTAGAATTAACAAACGAAGAAACTTCTAGTAAATAATAATGAACTTATTGTCTGAGTTTTAACCCCCACATGTATATTTCACTATAAATAGATCAGCTATATCTTTAACCTTCTTGCATACATGTATTTTCCTACATTAATACTGTAGGTAAACTATATGAATATGTTTAAAACACATTTTTACAATTATTTTACTCAAGAATATTCAAAGAATTTATAACTATGAACACATACAGATTGTGACATTTGGCCACTATCATTGGAGAATCTAAATGCCTCTCAAGTATTTAAAATGAAAACAACAGTACTCGCTTTCTTCTTAATCTTCTTAGTCTGTTAGAGAAATAGCTTGAATAATTTCAATATTTTTAATTTTTGGCTGGTTTATGTTTATGTGTATGAGTTGGCTGTGCGTGCAAGAGAGAAGAAGTTATTGAGGAAAAGCTAAGTTGAAGAAAAGAGTTTTGCATTCAGTTCTGAAAGTGGTTAGCTCCATGATAATACTTCTCTTTTGCAGCCAGGCTTTCATGAAAGTTCTGTCTCCTGCACGTTCAGATATCGGTCTCATGAAAGTTCTGTCTCCTGCACTGAGTTTCTCATTATTGGTCAACTGCTGCATTGTGCCAGTGGATTGCAGTTGCCAAAGGAGGTCAAACACAGAGGGAGAGAATCTCCCTGGTAGCTAGCACTGATCCCACTGAAGGTTTGACTATCATGGTAGAAGCCTTAGACAGGACTCTGTTTTCAAAGGGGCACCAGTCCAGACAGTAGAGCAGCAGGCTGAAAAACTAACAGTAACCTGTATTGCTAAGCAGAGGATCTGCTGCATTTTGTATCAGCTAGGATTATCATAAATGAACATTCAAAAGAGAGGACACTCCATGGGGGGAGGGGGGGTATTTGCTCGCGGCCCACTGCCCCAACTCCACCCCTTCCCTGTCCCCTTTCCAACCCCTTCCCCAAAGTCCCTGCCCCAACTCTACCCCCTCCCTGCCCCATTGGACCCCTTCCCCAAATCCCCGCCCCGGCCCCGCCTCCTCCCCTGAGCGCGCCACGTTCCCCCTCCTCCCCCATCCCTCCCAGCCGCGTGAAACAGCTGTTTTGCAGTGCAAGCGCTGGGAGCTAGGGGGAAAAAGCGGGCACTCGCTCGAGTGATCAACATTCACTCTCTTTCTCAAATGATCAACATTCACTCTTTTCTTGAATGATCAACTCTTCTTTGGGGAAAAATAATAATGGCAAAATCCCAGATGTTTTTAGATATTTAAAAATTCCTCCCGGACGGCAATTTAAGAACCAAAAAGCCAGACATGTCTGGGAAAACATGGACGTATGGTAACCCTATATCAGCTGGAGCTTTTCCAGGGTGTGTAGTTTCATACCTAGATATAACAGGTTGCAATAATCACCACAGTCAGATCAGTGTCTGATAGCATAGGGAGAAATCTTTGAACTTTGATCAAATAAATAAATAAATATACAGACACCTACATACACACAAAGAGTGGCCAAGGGTTATGTGTTTCCAAAGATGTGTTCACTTGCAATTTTATAAAGCTGAATTCTTGTTATTTTCTATCCACATTCATGATCTCCTTTTATTTCTCTAACAGATATTCACAACTCCTCATAATCTATACCATCTGCAGATTTAAAATGCTGTTTATTCCTTTTTTCAGGTCATTAACAAAGATATTAAATAAGGCACATGAAGTAATAGGTGGCTATTTTAAGGTACATATTTATGTTAATTGAAAGAGACCCTTTCCTTTCCAGAACCATCTTGTAGCCCAAAAGCTCTCATGTAGATTTGAGCAGAACAACTGTACAGTTTGTGCTATAGCAACGTAAATTTTTTTCTTAGGGATAATTTCTATTTTCTTCAATCTTAGATTGTTAAAAGCATATTTAATAAAAATACTTACAGTGTAAACACACAGAAGCATATATACATGTACACACAACTATTACCTATAGCTCTGTGTGGCTAGAAAGTGGAGAGAATACTTTCTTCCCACCTTGAATTTCTTGAGTTACTGGATCTTACTATCATAATATTGTGATGTACAGAAAAATTATTTTCTACATATTTATTAGTTATAATTTTTCTCTCTTTCCAGGGTTTGGATGGATGGTTTCAGGATGCTAAATGAGGCTAACTTTATTGGTGGAGGCAGACAAAAATATTTTTTAAAACACGGTAAACTAGCCTAAATATTTCTAAACGAGGTTTTCAGTACAAAGTTTAGAGAGAAAGGGTAATATCTTTTATTGAAGCAACTTCTGTTGGTAAAAGAGACAAGCTTTTGAGCTTACACAGAGCTCTTCTTCAGGTCCAGGAAATGTACTCAGAGTGTCACAGCTAAATACAAGGTGGAACAGATTGTTTAGCATAAGTACATTTCCCGGACTTGAAGAAGAGCTCTATGTAGCTTGAAAGCTTGTCTCTCTCATCAACAGAAGTTTCTCCAATAAAAGACATTACCTCACCCACCTTGTCTCTCCAATATCCTGGGACAAACAATACTACTACACTGCATAGTAAAAAATTTGGCATGTGAAAAGTGTATTAAGGTATACCATAAATGGTTAAATTATATGTAGTTTCTCAGAAATACTGTATTTAGTGTATATTTAATTGTTGCTACTACCGCGGCAGCGGCCGGAGCCCCAGGCTCTTTTAAATCACCACCGTAGCCTCTGGTGGCGTGGGCCTGGAAGTGCGGATGGGCTGGCTGGGGGAGGATGATCCTCCCAACCCCGCCCCTTCTGCCCGAGACCCCACCCCTTCTGGGGGCCTGGAACCACGCCCCCATACCGGTAAGAGTTTAATATTACTTTCACCCCTGATAAAAGGCCTCCCATTGACTGTAAGGGACCCTGAATAGAACCCACAGTTTGTTATTGCTTCTTCTGCTGGCTGCTCATGTGGCTATTATCCAACCCTGTATCCTTGAATAAATGAATCATTAAAATGTAGGATGTCCTAGTCATGTCTAAGATGACATACCAACTCCTATGTCTGTTCCTTTATCACTTGTGCTTTGAATTTTCAGAATACTATTGTGGTCTACATAAACTATGGAAAATATCAGATATGTCGTCACCTTATCAATTTTGTATGATCTTAATGTCTGGAAGGACTTGAAACTTAGTTGTATGTCATTTTTTGGTTGCAGTGTGTTATCCCAACATGCCCTTTACAATTGATGTCTGTACTTACCAGAAAGAAAAGCACTGCTATGCACACAATACAAATATTCATTTAAAAATGTTTCTTCCTATACCATAAAATTTCACTATGCAGCGATCATCAAATCCTCTTTAAGAAAGCATCATTCCATCAAAACAAACACAGAGGTCCAACACAAGGTACTGAAAAAGATTGCATTTTAAGCCTGAGTGTTTATTTCAGTGGAACAATACTTTCTTAAAGAAACAGCAGGGATACCTGGCATCATGGAGCCCATCTAGTCAAGCCAAGGTGGAGTAAGTAGAGTGTTTACCAACTGTTTCCTACCCTCCAGCTTTACACAAACAATACTGATTTGTTTAGACAACTGGCATCTTCACAAAACTCATACATTAAGGTGGATCACAAGAGTTGTAGCATAAATAAAGACTGGCATCTATTGCTGAGAAAACACTCACTAGCATCTGATGAAGTGGGCTGTAGCCCACGAAAGCTTATGCTCTAATAAATTTGTTAGTCTCTAAGGTGCCACAAGTACTCCTGTTCTTTTTGCGGATACAGACTAACACGGCTGTTACTCTGAAACTAGCATTTCTGGAATTAAAGTTCTGCTATAATCATACATATTCCAGAGTTTATAATCTGCCCACAAAATTTAATTTGGTGTCAAACTTTGACTTGCTACCCTTATAGGTGGTACACAGGGGAGGGACTCAGTGATTATGTGTCTCTATTAACTGGAAATCTACCTGTTTTCAGTATCTCCACTATAGCCTCCCCCCAAAAAATGTTTTGTCGTGTTTCTTAAACCTCCCCCTGCAGGATGGTCACCTAAGAGAGACCCCAGGCAGATGAGTTGGTGAAACTGACAGGATGTTGTCAAGGTACACCTGAAGAAGAGCTCTGTATAAGCTCGAAAGCTTGTCTCTCTCACCAACAGTTGCTCCAATAAAAGAGATTACCTCACCCATCTTGTCTCTCTAATATCCTGGGACAACAACACTGCATACAGGGTGCCTGTGTGTCTCAAAGACCTTCCACAATCAGGCCCATTGTAAGTTGCCACCCGGCCCTCTCAAGTCTATGCAGCAAACAAACACCTGTGGCTGGCCCAGGTCTGACTCAGGCTTGCAGGGCTCTAAAGTTGCTGTGTGCACATTTGAGCTTGGGATGCAGCCTGAGCTCTAGGACTCCACAAGTGGGAACAGTCCCAAAGCTCAGGCTCCAGTCCAAGCCCGAATGCGTACACATCAATTTCTAGACACTGGTCTTTTATTCCAGTGTGGACATACCCCAACTGTGCAACCCCCATGAACCATACATCCCTCACACATGAAACTTTGAGCCATTGTTCTCCCGCCCCCGCATGC
Source organism: Natator depressus (assembly GCF_965152275.1). Lineage (NCBI taxonomy): Eukaryota > Metazoa > Chordata > Testudines > Cheloniidae > Natator > Natator depressus. Next base: position 63,107,189 of record NC_134243.1, on the reverse strand, counting down.
AGTATCAAATCTACGTACAGCCAGGATTCTACTCTACTCCAAGCAGTGCTACTTTGGGCAACCCAGTCACACCTCCAGTTTGTACAAGCAACCACAGATTTAGCCTGGGCATGTTCCTTCCCATCTCCCCCACCCTAGAAATGGGCCATGGTTTGTGGCAGAGCATTGTTTCTATTGGGGGGGTGGGGGGGAGAGGAAGGGGGCAGGTGGAAAGGGTGCTGGGGAGACAATTTGAGACTAAATGAGATGAGAGAATGAATTCATGTGGCAGTGAGAGTGAGCTAAGAAGTAAAGGGAAGAGGAAGAGGTTGTAAATGAAAGGTTCAAGAGAGAGAGAGAGAGAGAGAGAGAGAGAGAGGGGAGCAGAAGAGTAGAGAGAGGAGGAGCATAATAAGGCAGGAATTGGAGCAAGGGCAATTTGAAAACAAAACAAGCTGGAGTACAGGTACCAGGAAGAAAATACCAACATTTATGTCCTACCTTTGATTTTTAAAGTGGGGAGATTGAGAAGGAAAGAGAACAGGAATGACTGGCTTAGGTGGGGGGGAAGGGGAGGGAAAGAGAAGTAGGCCTTTTTTGTCCTCACCTCCAGCTCTGAAAATAGCAAGGACTAGTGAATAAAGCAATGGACTGGGAGAGAGATGACCTGGATTCTAACTTATGTCAGTCTTTGACCAGTATTCAATGGTTCCAAGACTGGAGATGTGCAAAAGGGACTTAAGTGGCTGGAGCAGATTGCACACCCCTCAATTATCCCCTTTGTCCCCGTGCACATGGAGAAGTCCAAGGAGAAATTCTGCTTGCCTAAGGGCTGATTACCCTGGTGCTCCTCTTCCTGGAGCAGTGCTTCATCACACTGCCCCCTATGCTGGGCTCTAAAAGCCATGACCTAGCCTAGAATTTTAACCTTATATTAAATATAAATCACACTAAAACAACATACTTTTGGGCTTAACCATTAACAATGGAAGAGTCACCACAGGTGATGTTCTGTGTTTGTTCTCTGAAAGGGGAGGTCACAGTGCATACATGCACAGACACACTCAAGCATTTCCTTTAAGTGAACATGTTTACAGTATAACAGCGCAAAAAATAAAATGAAGTGGGAACAATGCTCCTAAGAAAGAGCAAGTAAAAAAGAAATCTTACATAATGATCAGATTTATTTGAACTGCATTCTCTCTCCTATCATTAAGGTATTGAGGGAACGCCCACATACTAATACCTGGAGCGTGTTAACTTCCAAAAATAATGCCATCAGCCACAGAGTGTTCTCTGACATATATGTGCAACTTAAGCAAAATTTATCCTCACATTTGGAAAGCTAACAGCTGACTGCTTAGTCCACTAACACTTCTAGGCTATTTTTCCATACTCCACTCCCACTCAGATTGTAGCTTTCTGTACACAAACCAGCCACAGATATATTAGCTGACAAGCAACTGTTATGAGCTTTAGTACACATATTTGTGTGTGCACAAGTGTGTATTATCACACAGTGAATATATTCAGTATTTATCTGTACATATTCACAAGCACGTATAATATAATGAAAATAATAATGTTTAGGACTAGAATAATTTATCTGATAATAGGTCTAGTAAGTAAATAAAATGCATATTCTTTTAAAAATTACACACAAACAACTGATACATTCACATGGCTTACTTGTTTACTGAACTCACGTAAAAACAGATATATACATATAACCACTACAGAAAATGGAATCCTTCCATTGTCAAAGTCGCTAATCTGTCAGTACTGATTTTCAGGTGGAGCTCCTCAGTTAAAACTCTTCAAGGAGGTAATATTAAGTGAAAACTGCTCTTGCTCTCACTCTCTCTCTATTACAAATAACAATAGACAGCCAAGACTGGAGTGAATTTATAGCTGTATATCACTCTTGGGACTCTGCTTCTGTTCATAAACAACTTGATATATACTCTCATGGTTTATGCTGTTGGCAGAGTCCCTAGAGGGACTTAAAACTTTGTATTCATACAGTAACTTTCCATTATCCTATATATTTTAGATGATGGAATTAACACCCAAGAGATACATTTTCAAAGCATTGCATGGGGTTTTAGCTCTGTGGCTCCCATTGACTTAAATGGTATGTGTAGTTAAGCTCTTTGCAATGCTTGGAAAATTTATCTTAAGATACTAACCTACAGGACAACATCAAGACAATTAAGTTCTAACATGCTGCCATCAGGTACCTTTGTTTAATCTATGAGCATGATTCTTCACTGCACATCTAGTGATAAACCATTTTATACTGCAAAGCAGCATGTGACACCTCTCTATGCTGCTCATGCCCCTTGACTTATGCTTGACCATTCCCACATTCCTTTTCAAATCCACTATCTTAGAAATATTGGACAGCGGAATGACATTCTGCCCAAGAAGTGTGTGGAAGAGGAAAAATTAATAGAATAATATTGGCCTTCACAGAAGGCATAATGTGATCGTCTACTGTCTCGGCCCTAAAGTGCTTGGCCTGGCCCTCAGTGTACTGCCTTGGGCTCCCTCCTCTTTTCTGGCAGCACAGCTGCTTCGGTGGCCTGGCTGCTCTTGGTCCTTGTGTCTTGCCTATACACTTGTTCATTAGAGAGAAAGTATAATGGAAATTTATGCTGCAAAGACCAGTATTAACTTAGGCAGGGAACTGCTCCCCAAACTGTGCTGTATTCTCAGGAGAATGTTTTGCCCACTGGCATTTGTTCCCTCTGTCTGCCAGGCCCCTTAATACTGTTAGTCACGTACCCAGATTCTCATAGAGCCCCAAATGCACATTGTCACAAGGGAGTTTTTGGCTCAGAAAGAGAAAGGACAATGTAGCTATCACTCCCCTAGACAAATTTCACATGAATCACACACATTTATCTCCTCTGTACTGTGAAACAGAATAAAGGATGGGCCCATTTTTTGATATACTTTCCATGTCCCCACTTCTCCCTTCATGTAAGTAAGGATAAGCACAAACTGAAGAGGTGGACAGAATGTGTACACATGCACTTTTTTGTGAAGAAAGAGGTGAATTATCATAATCTCTTTATTTCTTGTGTACTTTTGCATGTTCACTTAATCCTCCCCCTTATGGCTGAAAGCCTAAAAGACTGGGAAAAGGAATCAAGCTTTAGACAGCGTGTCCTGTACATTAAAAGATCCTGGGAATATTACAGAACAGCAGAAGAACCATTTTAATAATTAAAGGACTCCAGTGAGCCTTCACAAGTCATTAATTCTTTGTTTCAAACTAAACAGTATCTCTCTCTCTCTCACACACCCTCCCCCCACAATCTGAACTGAACCCTTCTCTTTGTTAAGTCAAAGCATTTATTTTGTTGGGCAAAAAACAAAATAGCATTTATTAATAAATGTTCTTAAGTTACTTGCTTGCAGTAGCTGCAGACTTCAGATTCTAAGTATGATTGTACAGAAATTTAGTTCCAGTTATTCTTCTGCCCAGCAGCTAAGAAATTAGTGGAAATTGCATTAGAAAATCAGTTTCCTCTAATGGTTTTTCACAAAATAGCTCCTCTCAGATGCTGTACTGCTTATGGAGGTTTTTCATAATGAAGAATGGACAGCTGCACTAGTTTGGATTCCTAAATGTTCAAAGTAATTTAATACCAACTACCATTCTTGAAAGCCCTCTAAATTTTCTACAAATCCAAATTCAATTACCTTAGTAGGAACTAATCAGTGACTACACAAGTGTTTTCTTGGTACCTGGGACACTGCTTAAAGCAACAAATCCATGTCACTTTCAAGCATTTTTCTCCAGCTGGGAAGCAGAAAAATACAAGAACTGTATACAGAAATGTCTTAATGCAATCCTGCTCCTTTGCCATTCATATATTGCCAACTGCAAAGGCTGAACAAAGGGGAAGCAAAGTAGGGAAGAGAATATCTACACAAGAGATGGAAGAAGGTGTCAACTCTGCAGCAACATGGAAAGTTTGAAACTACAAGAGGCTATGTAAAGCACCTGGGTTATTACTAACATTGCAGTACAAGGGGCTATAAGGGAAATAAACTCTAATGAGTGGACTGAGAAGCAGAAAGACACCACCAATGTATTGGAACGGCATGTGGACAGGGGAACAAAAGATGGAGAATGGGATGTTAGGTTAGCTTACCTAGAAGTAATGCTTGTTGGGGGAAATGGCACATTTATTAAAGATACTAGACATGCATAGGCAGAACAGACGGAAGATAAATCAAATAGCCCACCTTAAGCTGTGTGAAAGAAATAAAGGTTTGGTTTTGCAAAATGATACTGGTTTTTTCGTGTTGTAAAGCAAAAAAAGGGGGGGGGGGCTCCTGGTTCAGACCCCACGTTCCACTTGATCATGATCATCAAAATTCAGTGCTTTGGGTTGGGACTGTTGAATAACAGATTCCAGTTTTGGAACATCAGTGACCAAGACGCATAAGTTGGGTGATATAAACTAAATCCGACCAACCACCAGCTCTCTTTTTTATTTGAAAACGAAACACAATTTGTACAGGATGCTTAACCAGGGACTGCTACATTACGCATATCAGTGAGGTAAAGGGAGGAGGAGGAGATAGAGAAAGAGACAGAGAAAATGGTAGTCAGATACAGTTTGCTGTTTGTCACCATCTAAACGCATCAGTGATATGGGATTATGGGAGACACCTGAAAGACAAAGGGCTTTATTGGAACATTTAAGAATAGTATTAGTCAGATTTGCAGCAGTACACTTAATGAAAATTAATGTTTATCCTCTAGCTGACATGGTGCAGGGAAAGAATAAGGAGGCCTCAGCCTTTTCACTTTGATCCATCTATCATTCAATATCACCACCTGGTTTGGGGGCCTGATCCTAAGCAACCCCAGCTCCTGGGTGGAAAGTAAGGTGACACATATTGTCCTTAGGGTAGGAACCAGGAAGTTGGTATCACTTCTTTCTTATCCAAAGCCTGAGAAACATCCCTGATATTTTTATGCATAAATACTATTCATAGACTTATATTTGAAGAGAGATTTTAAATTTACAAGACTAAATAAACTTTGTTCCATGGAAAAATACTGTAGTCATAGTCCAGAGTGTTATGAAAAAGGGGTCACTTGTAATTGTTAGAGGAGAGAAGTATATACTTTTTTGCCACTCTGGGTCCAGATTACTGCAAATATAAATCTGGAAATGGTACTACCTTAATAAAAATGGAAATAAGACAATCTGAAATATTCTCAGCCTTCATTCAGGGAGGAGGCATTCCTTACTTGCTCATGCTGCATTAACACCCTCATTTTGAAGCACAATACGACTCTGGTTTTCCAAACTCACATTAACTCAACTAAAGGTGGTCGTTATGGCCCTTGTGTTCACATTGACTGAAGCTCTGCTAGATGGGAACTTCACCACTTCAGCCTTGCAGAGCTACTGAACTCTGCAGGACATGATCTTCTAAATTCAACAGGAATGCAGCTTCACTGCAGCTCTGCAGTTTACTTTCAGGCTTGAGTCCCACAGAGTTTAGACTCTCCAAAGAACTGAAACTCTTGGCTTTCAAACTCTCAATTTAATAGAAGTGTTGGATGTCCTCACTAGACCTTCAAAAGTCAATCAAGACAGACCTGGTCATCTTCCCCCTTTTCTGCACACTAGCCCTCCTCCCACCTCAACACTGTCCCAAAGACAAACATAAGTTCCCAATCCCATATACCCCATATCTTGAAATGAACTGGACTGCAAAAGATGTCTGCAAGCCCCTTATACCCCACGCACCCCACAGAGACAACTAGGGGCCAGATTATGGTCACCTCCACCTACCCACCCCACTATACTGCTGAAAAAGCCCCCACCACTTCTCACTGTCTGGCTCATGAGGGGCTAATCCTATATAAATACTGAGAATACAGGGGGCTAAGAACAGGCATGTTCTCCTGGTTGTTGCATCTCCCAGTCTTTGCCTGATGAGAACTCTGGTATGTTTGTCCGATTCATACTTGGAGCTCAACAGCAACACCCTCTCAGAGTGCAGGCCCTGTCTCTTTTGCTTGCACAGCCCCACCGCCCTCCCTTACTGGGAATTCCTATCTTGCTCTCCTCTCTGAGGGCTTTCCTGGTTGCAGGCCAGTGCTAATACTGAACAGCACTTCAAAGTCTTTGAGAACCTATGGCTTGCAGCCAAAATGTGGGTGATAAAATGCTTTCTATAAACGTGGGGATGAGGCTCATAATTTGCGGATGAGTTGTCAGGTATACATTTGTGGTGCTCAGCACCTTGCATGAAGCAGAGTGCTCTTCATGGTATCGGGCCATTAATGCACAAACTACATAGCTGCCTGTGTGAAGCTACATAGATTGAGAGTGGCGGTTCCACCCTAATATTGAGTGATTTCAATTACAATTTCCTTAGCAAAGGGTCCATAATTTTGTCTGGGTTTTGCACGGCACTAAGTACACTGTGAGCATTCAAGAAATAAAAATAAATAATACAGTTACGGCAAGAGTCGCCATATGGTGCTTTTACACACAGATTTACAAATGCTTTTCTTGCACAAGCAAGTTTATAGTCTTTGAAGAAATGCTGTGTTGTTGTTAGCTGTGTTATGCAGTGGTCCTCTGAGAGACGCTGAGGCATAACAGTTTGTTCTATGCCTTATTTTTGATATTTTTCAGGCAATTCTAGAGACAGAGTAGTTTCCTAGGAACCAGGCATTGGTGTGTGGGCTGAGATTTCTGGAAGAGGGGAGTGCTTGGGGGATTATTGTGACTCCCTCTCTGCCAAGACTGATGTGTAAATAAAGAAAGTTACACTTAGAATATACCTAGATTCCACATCACTGATTTCTCTTTCCCTGGGAAACCAAGCTACAAGGCCTCAGAATTCTGCTACCACACACATGACAGAGGAGTGACACTAGTGTGGAAGAAGAGGCAACATACTAATTAATGAGACAGTTCTGAGGAAAAGAAGAACATGCTGCCTCTGAAACAAAGGGGCAGTGCCAGAAGACAGAAAAAGGGAGAGAGAAAAAAATGGATCAACTCTCCTTCACCTTTTCTGTCTTGCTCTCATTGTGCTTTGTACTCTTCCATCCTTTTTGGTGCTCTTCTCTCCCTCTTCTGTCCCTCATTTAAAGAATAAAACCCCTGTTCTTTAAAAAAAAATATATTCTTGTACTGCAATTTTATTCAGCTGAACCTATAGGCTGTGGGTGCCTTATGTTGCTTAATCAGCACTCCTGGAAGCAATTCCTCCTGTCAATTGATTGACAGGAGGTATTGCTTCCAGGAGTGCTAATTCAGCAGAGTGGGGTCTGGCAGACTAGCAGTGACTATGATAAATATAAACGCTGCAAATGGTTGTTTTAAAGAAGTTAGATACTGTGCTTCTACCAACATGCAGCACTAAGAGATGACATCTGTGACAAACTATAGGTATGAAAATGGAGAGGTGGGCTTCAGAAAGGATGGAGTTGGGGTGACGTAGCTTAAAGTTTGGCTTCTTGAAGGCACGGACATTTATTAACTCGTCCCCACAGCCCATGGCTGTTGGCAGACAAGCCTGTTTGCTGCTGCAACTGCCCACTACTTGATGAAGTATGAAATTATCTATTCTTCAAGAGGGAAGAAAAGCTAGCTGGGGAGATGGAAACCCACTATGTTACAGTTATTAAATTAGAATTCTTCCTGCACCAAGACTGAAAAGGTGCAGGACAGTGGGGGCTGGTCAGGGAGTCAGTTGCTACTGTTTGATTCTCAGGAGGCTCTGGCCCACATGGCTAGTCGGGGATAAGGTATCAGGCTATGGTCCATAAGGGATCCAATGTCAGCTGTGAACTGGCAGTAGGGAGTTATGCCCCATCTCTTCTCACCAGACATGCCTCATATGCCAGGGTGGGGGAATATGGGGAAGTGGTGGCACAGGTGCCAGCTGAGAGTTCCTCTTGGCCAGTGGAATTCGCGGCTTCACAGCTTCAGTTAAGTTCTAGTCCCTTTCTACTGCTCAGGCCTGGCAAAGAAGCCAGATCAGCAGAGAATATATTTTAAACACTAACCAAACTTATTCACTGTGACTGACTCTTCTGAAAACTGGGGATTAGTTTGGAAGGAGGGGGAATACAGCAAAGCTTTAAACCTTTTTCCCATCCTATCTGATAAATATTTCTGAAGTTAGAAGTTTTAACAGTGTTTCTACAGTGCACATTTGTCTCCTGAGAGATTTTGCTGTTTTTTCAAAATATAACTGGATGGCAAAGTCCAGGAACAAGGAGAATGTTTTACTGTGGAATTTTTCAGAACGATGGGGGGTGGGGGGTGTTTCTTCTTCATAAGATCCAGACTAGCTGACTCCCTTGACTTCACAGTGAACGTATTTTATTTGCAAGCGAAGTTATTTTTTGCTACAGTGTTTCTACAATGATCAGTAATAGAAACACTAAACCCCACAGCCAGAGATCTTACAATCCAGTGGAAATGTGAGTTGCCTTAGGTGTATCTTTGGTTGTGTTGATAATTCCTACACTGAAGAATACAGGCTTAGATTTGACTTCTTTTTCAGAATTTTTGTTTCTAAAAGCATAACCTTATAATTAATATTTGCACCAAACAGAATGTGTTTTTCAACAGCGTAAACACTATTGCACCAGTGTGTCTCCTACAGACTAGGAGAGTTTTACAAACAGCAACTGAGAGCAGTGTTTCATCTCTCTGTTACACTATTTACCTCAGAGGCCAATTCCAGACACCTCAGAGAAGAAGAGAGAAACCCATAATGGAATAACTGGCCTATACAGAAGTTTCTTTCTAACCACCTTCAGTTAGTGCTTGGCTTATGCCCTAAAGCTATAGAGTTTAAATTTCTTATAAAAATGTTTTATCCTGTTTATTGTAAACATACGTGTTTTCATTTTACAAAGAAATATCTAATCCATTTTTGAATCCTACTAAACTTTTTGCCACAATGATAACTTGTGGCAGTGAATTCCCTCCCAGAAGTTTTTGTTATTCTGCTATAATTTTTTAGAAGGAGTGATCAGAGCTGAACACAGCATTCCAGGTAAGGGCATACCATCGATTTTGAATAATGGCATTGTAATAAATAGATTTTAAGGCCAGAAGGAACCAATTCAATCATTTAGTCTGACCTCCAGCATACCACAAGCCTTAGAACATCCCTGTATTAATTCCTGCTTTAAGTTCAAAAGCTGTGCCTGAACTAAAGCACTTCTTTTAAGAGAAAAAAAAATCTCAATGTAAAAATTTCCAGTGATGGAGAATCCACCACAACCCTTGGTAAGTTATTTCAATGATTAATTACCCTCACTGTTTAAAAAGTGTGCCTTCTGTTTAAAAAGTGTGAATTTGTTTAGCTGCAACTTCCAGCCATTGGTTCCTGTTATACCTTTGTCTGCAAAACTGAAGAGATTTCTATGATCAAATATCTCTTCCCCATGTAGGTACTGACAGACAGCGATTAAGAAACCCCTTTACCTTCTCTTTGATGAGCTAAAGGACTGAGCTTTTTGAGTCTTTCACTAGCAGGCATGTTTTCCAATCCTTTAATCTTCCTCATGGCTGTCATCTGAACCCACTCCATTTTTTCAACATCCTTCTTGATATGTGGACACAAGAACTGGACACCATATGGCAGTAGCTAAATACAGAAGTAATATAACCTCTCTACTCCTACATGATATTTTACTGTTTATACACAGTGGAGCAGAAACAAAAGGAAAGCCAGAGAACTACATCAGAATACCTCATTGCCAAGTGGTGAGTGTATTCTCCTGGGAAAGGTACACCCAAAGTTCAAGTCCCTGCTCCACATCAGACAGAAGGAGAAAGCCAGGTTTTCCAGTTCCTGGGTAAATGCACTAACAACTAGACTAAAAGTTACAATGGGGGAACCACCACAATCACCTCCTCTTTGTTCTTTGCCAGAAAGATCTTAGGCACTTAATTCCAGAAGAGGGGTCATGGCTGTGAATCCTTAGCAGAGGGAGATGCCTCCCTCCAACCAGATTAAGACACCTTAGTCCCGTTGAGGGCAGAGTTTAGGGCCGTTCTTAATCCATTTACCGTGACAGACATGTTGATTCTGTATTGTTCTATTTTCTGAATCAAATCTTGTGTGGTGCCAAGTCGAAGTATATTACCTCAACATCATTACCCCTATTAACCAAACTTGTAATCTAGTCAAAAATATCAAATTATTGTGACAAGACCTATTTTCCATAACACATGTTAATAGGCATTAATTATATTAGCCTCCTTTAATTCTTGATTAATCAGCCATTGCATTATTTTGCCTAGGATCAATGTCAAAGTGAAAGGACTATAGTTACCAGGGTCATCCAGTTTATCCCTTTTTTTAATACTGACATTTTTTCAGACTATTTTTAAAATTGTTTTTTATACTTATCTCATTTTGTTAACTTTTATAACCACCACTGCCCATTATAAAGATCCTTAAAATGAACTTTCTGTAAACACATCCAGGCCATTTTTCTTGGTCATTATAGTTTAGAAGATTGTAATATGTGGTTTAAACGATTCCTTCCAAATGTGCACTATTTTGCATTAGCCAACATTGTATTTCATCTGCCATTGTGCCGTTCATTCACCTAGCTGAAGTTCCCCACAGTCTTCTTTAGTCTTGACTTCACTATATAATTGAGTCATCTGCAAATTGCATCACCTCACTGTTCACCCATTTTTCCAAAACAGGGAAGTGTTTGACCTGTTGAGCACAGATAATTCCCATCAGTTGCTAATCAGAGGTTATGTCTGACCATCAAAACTGGACTACAGAGCATGAAATTGGAAAACAAGTTGATTGTTATGTCTCTGAGAGCAAGCTTTGACTTGAACAACACTGAATATTAATAATTTAGGTCCCAATCCTGCACTCCGTTACATGAACGGTCCTTAAGCAAATAGTCCCAGTAAGAAAAATGAGCCTACTTGTGAATAAGGCTTTGCAGGATTAACCCCATAATTTTCATACAGCTTTTCTGGATCAGTTTAGCGTTCATGATAGCTGGAGCACTGATTGCCCTGGAAACTGATGTCCTCTGTTTACCTAAACAACAATCTTGTCTATACTTTGCCCTGCCAACAGCTTTCCAAACATAACCTGAAGAGACCATTTGTATTCTGCAGGCCCATTCAAACCTTGACATCTCTACAGCGATTGCTATCACGGACACCAAGTAGTCTGAACTGTGATGGTAGCTTCGGTGATGAGACACCTCCCCACCAGGAATTGGAGTGAGACTACAACTACATTTCATGAAGGCCACTGAAGAGCCATTATACAATAACTTTAGGTCACTATCAGCCTGAACTGGATTTGACTCAGTGTATACGGAGCCTTTCACCTATAGGTCAATGTCAGCAGCTAGACTCTAGTACAGTACATACATTTATTTAAACGTCTGTTCAGAAATCTGCACAGTATAAAATGTTTACAACCTGATCAGCACTATGTGACGATGTAATATCTTTTTACTATTGAAGGGAAAAAGGAAAAACTGGGACATTATATGCTTGAAAGAAAATTGTATTTTAAGAAAACATCAGCCATTTTTTTATTTTCTGTTATTCCCCAGTGCTAGCAGCAACATACATTAAGGCCTTTGAGGAAGGTGTTTTGCCTAACAGAACGGCTTGGTATATCCAGTTACATCTAAAATAAAAAGAGAGTGTTCAACTGTTTTGTAAAACTAAATTGCATATCATCATACCCTGAACATTTTGAAAGCAGAAAATATTATGGTAGATGATTCAATTATTCTTCTCCTTCATTTCAAAGCTTTCTATTATAATGGTCTAACCAATATAAGCTTCAGTAGTTTCTACATTCCCAAGTATACTGAACCCCATTACAATCATTCTCATAGCAGCACCTCCTTAAAATGTTCAAAAGCATAGCTCCTGAATGGTTCTATAATCAGTGTTAAGTACATTATACAATCAGCAAATGTACTAACAACATTAACACGCTACACTAATGGCTTATGGTAATAATAAAATAGGAAACAAAAATGGTGCAATCGGGAGAATTCTATATTAAATTATTTCATATCAGATTTGTGGAGTCAGTGTTAATCATTTAAGGTTAGCTCTTTTATTTTAGTGTCTCACTATAGCAAGTACAGTACTCCAGAAATATATTAGTAACAACTGCCCCTTGGGAACTTTGTAGTAAATTGCTTTAGGAAAGAAGCTGAAACACACAGCCAAGTTTATTTCACAGTAAAACTAGTCTAGCTAGGATTAGTGTCTTTCAAAATGGGTTTCTAACCTAAATCTTCTGGTATACTATCACACTCATATGGACTTTTTGGGTTTGATTCAGTCCTCTGATTCATGGCTCTCATTACTGTGCTATTTTTGATTATTGGTTTACTGAGCATGCATGTACAAAAGCATCAGCAGCCATCTTTCCAATATATTCACGAAGGACAAAGCTGAGACCTTATAAATTATTACAAAACTCCAAAGAGGCATAAATCAAATTACTGCCATATCTTGCCCATCATGCATTAGCAACTGTTCTGATGAAGAGATAACAGTGGCGCAAATTCAGTATTGGTGGCTTCAACACCAGAGTTTAACAGCTGTTTTTATTTGGTCCCCAAATTTCAACCCTTCATAAACAAAACAGAATTTGATTGTGTTTATGAAGGAGTGGGGAAAACTCCAGCACTTTCATTTCCATAATTTTGCCAATTCTAGTATGGGAAGAACATTCAAACATTGGTACACACTGGCAAAAAGTGTCTGCTCCTCTTGATAATATTTTAGAGTAAGTTAACTATTTGCCCATTTTAACTTTCTCAGCTTCTGGAAATGAACAGACACACTGGTAGCAATTGTGATCTTAGGAATACCATAACAAATGCCTCATAGTATGTCAGAGTAATAAAGGATTGTTTGACCCCCTCAGCTGTACTGGAGAGAAAAAAATAGCCAAGTACATTTCTGAATACATCTTCAGGCGCAAGAGTCATATAGAAACTCATTAGAACTTCTCTACTCATCATAAGCATTCCGATTAAACTGGAAAACATAAAATGCTTCAGGCCAAACAAGCAAGTGTGTCATTATATATAGATCTCTTTTATGTAATTCTTGTAAATCATCTTCCAGAAGATGGTTTTAAATGGTGAAGTGTAATTAGGATAATTGCTGCTTTGCAAGTAGCAGTAAGTTTTACCCAGTAGGGATAGATAAGCCAGCTTAAGGGGGGGGGGGGGAGAGTGCAGGTTGAGAGAACAACAACAGCCCAAACTCTGGTTCTGAAAACATTCAGAATTCATTTCAGAACCATTTGAAGGGTCTGCATTAGCTTCGTTATGTTTTGTTTTGCTAACACCTTTGTTCACAGGGTTGCTGATGATTTCCTCCCTTTCTTTACTGAGCTCGTGGGTAGCCCTGTTAAGGGTCTCAAAAAAGTTGGAACTATAATAGAGTTGGATGGATTGTCAACAATAAAGCCAGAGTGAAGGATTTAGGATAGTGTTATGATTTAGCATACTGCTGTGACAAGAGAATGGCAAGGTGAAGCTCTAGAATCATGAAACAAACTAACAAAATGTTTAATTTATTTTTTAATTGAAAGATACCCAGACATAATAAGCACCAGGTAATGTAGAGCAGTATCAGACCTACAGGGTGAAAGGCCTAACAAATTATAATAGCAAATTGTGTGTGTCTTTTTATGATACTCAGGTTTTAAAAGAAATAAAGACCAAGCACTATCTATGAATGTCATGTCAGTGGGATAAGAAAATGCTCAGCACTTCCCAGAAAGGACTCAGCACCTTGCAGGATACAAGCCTCAGAGAGGGTGCAAGAGGTTTCAACAGGGAACATGGCCACTACAGCTTTATAAATTATTTTGTGGAGTCAGAATATTAGTGCAAAGTAGTAGACAAAGGGGAAAGGGAGGGACAAAGATTGATGTGCAGTGTGGGGAACATGTCTGAGCGCAAGCAGCCTGAAGGTTTTGACAAGGCTCCAATACATGTTGGAACCTACTTGATTTAGAATATCAAACTCTTTTGAGATTCTTAAATAGCTGCATCAGTGCTAATTTTATGTTAATCTCTTACTGTGTATATCCATGATCATTAAGACTTGAGGAGATTGGCTATTATACACAATTACTGATAATTTGTTAAATAGAGAGCTAATGGAAAATATCTCTGATAACTCTAAACATTAACATACTAGCTTCCAGTGCAGCTGCACACAATGAAGAGTTATATGGCTAGCATTAACATATTCTATTTTTTTCATGATTGCTTATGTTAAATAATACCTCATAATATGAAAATAGATCTTTTTAGAGAACACAGGTTCTTCAAACCTGGGGCGATATATTCATATCTAGTTTGTGTATTTCAACAGGAAAAAATATTGCTTCATCTACAAGACTCAAATAATTCTCTCTCTCTTTGATTTACTAGACATCACCTTACCTGGTTTCATCTCCCCTAATTAATCCCATCTCCACAGATTTTTTTTTTAAATCATCTGCCCACAACAAAGCACTCCTGCTGTTAAAACTGAAAGAACTGTTGTTTCTTGGCTGTGCTGATCAACTTTAGTCTTATCGCCAAAGTTAAATATCCCAGAGCAATCCAAAATTACACTGCATGAAAATCTGGATATGCATCATTTGCTCTTTAATTTGGGTAAATGCAGCCTTCAAAGGTCACATACTCATCTGTTAGTGGTAGTCAGCTTTATAAAAGCATCGTTTAAGTTTCCACAATACCAGTGTATTTCTTTTCCTTTCTTGGAGATTAAAATATAGCTCTGCTTCCACAGCTAGGAAAAAATAATTTTGTCTAAATTCAGCTGTGTTTAGAAATGTGTGCCCTGGAAGTAAATAAAATAATTATGTTGAAAAATCAAAGATACCTTGTGGCCAGTGCTTAAATTCAGCTTATGAGCTAAGGGGCAGAGGGACTACTTTCACTCAGTTTCACCTCTCACGGTTCAAGGTACTGGCTCTAGTTTCACTATCGAGAGCTCAATCAAGGTGGTTGCTGAAATAATTCCCACCATGTTTGCAACAGTTATTTTGAATGGGCACCTTAATTTGGCATGGATATACCCACTTTGCCCCCTCGTACCAGGGTAAGAATGTGAATTGTTATTACTAGTACAAGTTTCCAGGCAAAACTAAATTCAAACTTAAGCCTGCACCTAAAAATAAGGTATGGAAATTTTAGTTAGGATCATTTGAAAGATCATAAGTCAGCTCCTGTCCCTGACCTACTGTCAGCCCTGGGCATCCATCACGCCATGAGCCAGATTCTGACCTGTGGCATATAGAAGCAGCACAGACAATGGAAAAGCCCCCCAGGGAAATTCCCCCAATGCAAGGTTCCTCACCCTTTTGTATCTACCGTCACTCACTCACATCTGTCTGCCCAGACCCAAGATCTGGGTACCCACATGTGAGTATCGGGGGGAGGGGCTGTCTTACTCCCCCTTTCTATACACCCTGAACAGGCATGTAATCCATCTAGGCCTAACATATTAAGACAATTTTAGAGTGATTGCGCTATGCCACTTTTGGAGTATGCTGTAGAATAAAGGTCTTAATCAGTATGACTTTACGGTGATCGCATTACTCACTAGTGGAGAAACTAAAATATGAAGAGTTTAGTGTCTCTCCATAGTATCATATATTACTATTTACTTGATTTTCTATGCAGCATACTACAAAAAAGGAAAACATAGTTATTAGGTATTATTAATCTTCTCCTGCTCCTTCCTAGCTCTCAGCTCAACCACCACTTCTTTTTAATCTACTATACCCAACTCTGTTAACAGGAAAGAAAAATGCAGGTGTTAAAAAAATCATAAGGAAACTGTTCTGCAACATGTTTATTAACTATACCTAGTGATCATTTGTGTGGATATTTATTGGACTATTTACTCATCCGCTAGAGAAAAAAGGGAGTATTTCTTGTTTCAAGTCCTGTATTTTGATAAAATACTACCACAGTCATCTATTGTGCCTTTTTTAAAGAACATACTCATTAAAATAATACATGCAGTTCTGTAGTTTTTACACTGTTGTAAACTATGTAAGAGCACATAAAGTGTTTTTCAATTAACATTTTCTCCCAGTTTATTTTCTGTTTCATCTACTCAAGCTTCAATGAATAAGAATTTACATAAATACCAGCTGGTTATAGGACTACTGGTCCTTCTGTGGTATGAAGGGCAATGTTTTCTCAGGCCCAAATTTAATTGTTGACAAGCCTGCCTAACCTCCCTCTCCCTGCCCCACATTTTAGAATATGGGCCAGAAAATGCTCATTTTTAAAAGTGGGGGGCCCATTCTGATCTGACACCAGGTCTAGGAGTCAAGCTTGATTTACCGTGGTGTAAGTGAGATCAGAATCTGGACTGCTTCTGTATATTTTTCAAAATTCAACAACAATGTCAACGGATGTGTCAGTATGATTCAATTTTTTAATTAAATAAAAATATTCAAAAGCTGAAGCAAAACTCCTAATATATTATACATTCAACCACATTTTCTGTAACAATTTATTGTAAGGCCATTACTATTGTAATCCGTATTTTTGTTTTGAGAATTACAAAAAACAGAGCCTGACTACTCCCATACTACATGCACCCCAAATGTTCACAAACATGAGTGGGAGTTTGGGGTGAGCAAAGATTGTAGGTTTGGGCCCTGGATGAATAGCTTTCTTGGGGAAGGGGGGGAAAAGATAAATTGTTACTATTTGTTTCCAGAGATGTTGTAGGAGGATGAGCATACAAAAAACACACATTAGCTAACTGTATAATTATACAGAACAAAATAATACCATTATTTCTTAACCAGAAATCCCCTTTGATATCAACCAACGACACTTGCTGACCCATGGAAAAGTATAGCAGAGTTTGGTAACACCTGCTACATTTAAATTTGCAAATTGTCCCAATACAATGGAAACTATTTAAATATTAATATTATGCAAAGAAAATTTCTTTTTCCTATTATTTTTAAAACAGGGAGATTAAATGTAGAGAACCTATGTTCATGCAATGATAAGGCTGAACATTTAAAGCAACAAAAAGTCACAAGATGCAAGTTCCAGCAGCAATGCCAACTTGGCCACATTGCCATACATTGTATTTCCTATTCCTGTTGGAATTTCAGCTTTTGCATTTCTGGACTGTAATTTTAACCATGCAGCTTTAACATGCGGTTCTATTTTGAAGAATGCCTTTGTAAAAACAGCCTTGTGTGATTCCATGATTACTCTCCCCCCAGTAAATGTCCAGATCTAATTAGCTTACAAGGAAACAATGTTTTTCTAATTGCCAGGCCTGCAGACTAAATCTGGTATATGAAAGTCAAACTAGGTTCTTTCTGGCTCATGCATCACCTCCAGTAATAGATTCTGTAGAGCTACAGCTGCCCTCATTTATACCTGGACAACCACACCAGCCTCAAAATCTGTTCTCAATGACATAACTACCATCTTGTTGATTTCATGGTCATTGAAGGCATAAGTTGAAGAGAAAGGACTGTAAAGGTAGTCCTAGAAATGCTACGCAGTTATACAAGACAGAAGTTATTCCAGTTCTCACTGTATGACCTGAAAATAGTGAAAATCATACTGACGCCCTGTCCTCCAAAGTAAGCATGTTTCTCTCTAAATATAGGCAGGGAGCAGATCTGCCAAGTAAAACGGTGCTGTTTTCAGTCACCTTTCAGAACAGAACTGCACTTGAATGCCACATTAACATAGCTCTTTCTATTTAATTATAATATAATAGAAAGACATATTCAGTCACACAGCTAACACAGTCTTGGTTTACAAAACTTTAGACCTTCACACTTCTAATATGGTGCTACCTAACTATTTACAATTAATTCTTTTAATAGTAAGGATCACAAGTGATTGAGATGCTAATAAAGTCAAATGGAATTTTTACATTTTCTTCTCCACATTTTTAATAATGGTGTCTAATAATTGTTCTGCATGTTCACAGTCCTAGCACAATAAGGCTTTTCTTGTCTGTCATTCCATAAATTGATTGGTTACAATAAGGTGGATTGTGTATCTCTGTCTGCCTATCTGTGACTAAGAGAGTGTATACACACATGCTTGGAAACTGTTCTTTACTGGGATTAATTCTTGCCTTTTTGGCTGCATAACAGGTCCATGTTCAGAAAACAGTCACTTGAGAAAATATTTCTCTCTAACAGGCAATTTACAGAAGATAGTTTCTATACCGCCTGAATTTCTAGATGGATTTCTGCTGGGCACTCTATATGCCCTTTCATTTCTAATGGGTGATCCATAATATATGGTATGCACACTGCATATATATAGAGATTTTATCATCATAAACTACAGATATGGCTTTATTCCTGAACTTTCAGTTGTAATTTAGTACTTTGTCACCCTTCTTTCTGCATCTATTTTGTGACATCTATTCTTTCCCCATCTACAGATCCCCAAAGGTATCTATTCTGGATTCAGTACTGTTAGTATGAGAGTTCTTTCACTCCATCTTGTTATCCTAAAGCCCAATTTTTATTTCAAGTTAGTTCACCTTCAAAATTATTTCCTCCAGAATCTGGAGATCATCGTTCAGTGGGCCAGCCTGTATATTTGGGGCTTGTGTCCATTATGACAGGAATGATACAGACAAATTTGCAGAGAGAGAGAGAGAATTCAGCTTACAAAGCTTTGGGCACATTGTTGCCTGTTGACATTGTTTTAACTATGAGTGGCACTCAGTCATAAATGGAAGAGATGAACTATCAAAAACAAAAGACATTAAATTAGCACGTTTTCTCACCTGCTAAGTCAGGCCATGCCCCACATGTTATGCTTTAATGTATCTATGACTTTTAGTTCTCTATTAACAAACAGTTTTATGGAACTATGAGCGACTGATACCTGCATGATAATTTCTGTAAAATGTTTGTAATGTTTAAGGGCCTGATCCTACCAACACATATGCACAGGAGTAACATCATTCCCATGAAATCAGTAGGGCTACTCAAATGAAGAAAATTGCTCGAATAAGTGTGTACAGGAGCACGCATTAAGGAATTACTCTGGGGGTGGGGGGATTCTGCACGACTGCGTGTGCATAATTAATAAGCCATGCATATTTAAAAAATTTTGCGCAGAAAAAAGCTTCTACTGAAATGTTGGTGCAGTTCCACCTTATGCCCACCACAGGGCGCGGTGGCACAAGAACAGCAGCAGGTCCCAGCAGAAAATAACTTCTGTGGTTCTGTCTTTTGCCCACCAGAGCGGGCAGTGGCAATTGAACACAGCAGCAGCTCCCAGCCAGCTAGGGAAGAGAAAAAGCCTGCCTTCTTCGCAGTGCCTGTCAGGCCACATCAGCAGATAGGGGCTATACGGAGATAGACAGTGTGGGTGCTGGGGGATCAGGGGGGTGTCAGACAGGGGCTCATAAGGGCTAGTGTGGGAGAACAGACTAGGGCGGGGCTGAATGGGAGTGGAGTTACAGGGCATACTTGCTGACAGGTATTTTGAAATAAATGACCAAAAATAATTGAAACTGTTTTGATTATATGGTGTTATTTTGACAAATAAAATATGCAGAATGTTGCAGAATGTTAAAATATTGTGTGCAGAATTTTAAAAACAAATTGGCGCAGAATTCCCCCAGGAGTAAGGAATGAAAATAAAATATAGAGAGAATAACATCTGGAATATTTCAAAATTCTCTGTGCTGGTCAAACCTTTATAGAATTTCTTCTACAACCAATTTCTGAGTTGTCTGCACCTCATATCAGAGTATTTCTGAGATGAAAAGAAGTATATAAACATAAGTTATTGTTACTTTTAAAATTTAGACAATCAGTCTTCTAAAAATTCCAGCTGCCTATTTATTTTGGACAAGTATATTTTGACAGTGTAGTAACATATTGTTAGTTTTTTCCTTATCATGATAAAAGACAGAAGAATAGATTCTTATGACCAGGTAGTAAATTCCGATAATTACGTAAGATACGAATAACAAACCTGTGAATAAATCCAACCCTATTGTAATAACTAAAGAATTATTAAAGAGGGATTGAAAGCAGAATAATGAAACCATACAGCAGAGTTATGGTCAATATACAGACCTTTAACAATAGATAAGAAGGAAAATATAAAATTATATAGAGTCACCTGTGGAGAAAAATGAAGGGCAGTCTCCAATGGCTTGGAGACAGGAGGAGAAACACCAGAAGAAATTTCCATCAACTGTTGTGCCATTGCAAACAATGCTTGCTATGGATTTTCCTAGAAATTCATAAAAGCCAGAACTTTATAGCATCCTCTGTAGATGCTGGCACATATTCAGAGACTTAAACCCACACAGCTCATGGCAATAAAGAATTGCTTTTCAACTCCCAGTTTACCATTGAAACAGAGGCGATTTGTGCCCCCCCCCCCAACTTCTACCAGGGTGCGAGTTGGGCTGAGCCCGCTGAGGGGGACATGCATGGGAAAGGCCCTGGCACCTAGTGCTCCCTCTAGGAGGCGCCCAGAGCAGGGAAGATAGATGGGGCTGGTAGCACATCTTTGCCAGAGGGGGCATGGTAAAGCCCTCTGAGTTGAGTCCCATCCCTTCCTTGCCCATAGCTGTAATTACCTGCTCAGCAATAGCTGTCTGCTCCAGCCCGTGCTGTGCCAGCATCAAGGAGGCAATGGGGAAGGAGCTATGAGGGGAGTGGTGCCGGCTTGCAGTGGGTATGGGAGGCACAGGAGTGATGGGAAAGGGACCAGAGGCAATGCGAGGGTCAGTCATATGCCCCTGAACCTTTAAATGCCCCCCCCACCATCAAGAGTTACAGGTTGTCTCTGCTTTGACAGGTAAGCAGTTGAGCAGGAAATTCAAGCAGTGAGAAATATAATAAAGAACTCATCCTCAAGACTGCTTGGAAATAGGCCTTCCTGCCAAACAAATGGAACAGACCTTGAAGAAAATTGATGATTCTGCAGATAAAAGTCATGATGACCACAAGATATCTGCTGAATGCCAAATCATCAGTTTTCCTCTCTGGTAGGCAGCTGCTGCTCCTCCATTCATTCTGCCCAAAGTGTCACAATTTATCATCAATTAAATTGCAGAGGCTGAAGACAAAATTCAATATTATTCAGAGATTATTATTGAATAATATTATTCAATATTATTAATTATGATTTATATATGAACAGAAAAATGAATGCAAACCCCTCATTGTGATGAGAAACCAGTGATTCTCAAACCAAAGTGTTTGCTGGTTCAAATTCTCCAAATCTCTCTAATACAGTACTTATTTTAAGACAAACAGTTGTTAATACTGGAATGGTAACAAAATACGTTGCACTCATAGCTTTGTATTTTGCCTACTAGCATTACTGTCATAACAGAATATATATTGGCCCACGCCCACAAGGAAGTAGATTTTTTTCTTACGATGTATGCTTTTTGTGATATTTGAGCATCATCCTTAACATGGATGGTAGTTCATTGCACTGGTTTGTCATTCTTTAGGGCATAAATTTATTGAACATTGTAGTGTACTTTAACAGTAGTAACAACTAGATAACAGTCCATTACAATGGACAAAAATCTCTTTATAACTTCTGCATTAAAATTATGCTGTTTGTCTAGACCAGGGGTCGGCAACCTATGGCACGCGCGCCAAAGACGGCACGGGAGCTGATTTTTAGTGGCATTCTGCTGCCTGCTGGGTCCCAGCCGCCGGCCCCGCTCAGCCCGCTGCTGAACCCAGGCCGGGACCCCGGCAGGCAGCAGCGTGCCATTAAAAATCCTGCCCGCCCCAGCCCGCTCTTCTGTGCTCCCCCCACACGCGGGAGCAGGGTGAAGAAGCTTGGTCCTGCTGGCTGCTGCTGCAGGGCAGGCAAGTTCCCCCTCCCCCGCCTCTTCCCCCAGCGTGCTGGGTTCCTGCCCCTCCTCCTCTCCCTCCCTGCTACCCATCAGCTGATGGCCCTTGGGAGGAGGGAGAGAAGTGGAGCCGCAGCGCGCTGGCTGCTCCGGGGAGGAGGCAGAGAAGAGGTGGGGACGGGGCCTTGGGGAAGGAGGATGGAATCAGGGCATATCCCCTCCAGCCCCCTGCCATGAGCCTCTCTGGGAAGGGGGCTGGGACCGCCCACACCCCCAGTCCTGACCGCTGCACCCCCCTCCCACAACCCCAGCCTTGACTCCAGCACCCCCTCACATGCCCCCAACCCTTTGCCCTGACCCCTGCATCCCGCCACGACCCCAGCCTTGACTCCAGCACCCCCCACACCCTATGCCCTGACTTCTGCACCCCCCTCAGATGCCCCCAGCCCTCTGCCCTGACCCTGGCACCCCACACACATACCCAGCCTCCCCACCACACCCCATGCCCTGACTCTTGCAAGCCCCACATTCTCACCCCCACCCTGAGCACCAAATGGGAGTTCCTATACCCCGCCCCACATTCCTACCTGCACCCCTCGCACCAAATGAGAGCTGCCCAGCTAAGCACTCCACACCTAAACCTCCTGCCCCAGTCCTGAGCCCCCTCCCTCATTCTAGCTCCTGGCCAGACCCTACACCCCAACCCCCAGCCTGATCCTTCACCCCCAGCCCTGTGCTCAGTGCACTCCCACCCTCAGCTCAGTGCAGAGAGAGAGGAAGAAAATGGGCTAGAACCAGGGAGAAGGTAGGTACCCACTCTATGTGGGCAGGGCTGGGATCCCAGACCAGCAGCGGGCTGGACAGGGCCGGCAGCCAGGACCCTGGCTGGCAGGAGCCGGTGGATGGAACCCCAGACCGGCAGCGGGCTGAGTGGCAGCGGGCTGAGCAGCTCAGCCCACTGCTGATCTGGGGTCCCGGCTGCCGGCCCCGCTCAGCCCGCTGCCGGTCTGGCTGCCGGCCCCTTGCCAGCCAGGGTCCTGGCCGCAAGCCCCGCTCAGCCTGCTGCTTGCTTAGGTGAACGGAACCCCAGGCTGGCAGCGGGCCAGCGGTGTAAGATCAGCATTTTAATTTAATTTTAAATGAAGCTTCTTAAACATTTTGAAAAACCTTGTTTACTTTACATACGACAATAGTTTAGTTATATAATATATAGACTTATAGAGAGAGAGACCTTCTAAAAAACGTTAAAATGTATTACTGGCACACGAAACCTTAAATTAAAGTGAATAAATGAAGACTCAGCACTTCTGAAAGGTTGCTGACCCCTGGTCTAGACAGTTCAACAAAATAACCCTCCATTGTGTCTCCCTTAATGCCAGGTATTACAGGAGAAAACATGCGTCTAGCATTGGTATGAAGATGGTACTCTATCTAATCTACCACAAAGAGGATAGACTCGGACAATAATGTGTAAAGTGAGAACTTATATTAAGAATTTGTTTGAATTTGACTTATGTTGAGTGGAAAGGCAACAGAAGAGTCAGCTTGCATCGTAGTTCCCTGCAGGAAAGAGAAGAGAAGAAAAGGAAAGCAGGAAAGGAAGGGCATAATATAAAGTTTGAACAGGTGGTGCAGGAGCCTGGTTGTACTCATATGATAGCAGTGCCACATATGCTGGCAAAGGAGGTATCTCCACCTGTTCTTGCTAGCTCTGCCACCAAGATGGAGACCATCAACTGTGACTACAGACATGGATATAATGCAGAAGATGGAGCAAAGACGTTTTTCAGTGAGTTAGTCTGTTACATTCTTTTGGTCAGTAACCTCTGAAACAAATGAAAGGAAATCAATTTCTTTATTAAGAAAAATATATCATTGCAAGCTCTTTGTGCATAAACCATGGTTTATGGTCTTGTTAACTACTTTGGAGTAAAGGAAACAGAGGCTGCAAAGTAAAAGTAACTTGAAATGAACAAAAAAAAATATTTGGATTGGACACCCAAGACTCAAAAAACCCCTTCCAATAAAAAATACTGATGATATTTTCACTCTATAAAAGGTGTTATCCACCACTGAATTATTTGTACAGGGGGCCCATATGGTGTAGACTAAATGTGCCAATCTTTATTTAGCGTAATATTTATTTATTATAGTTTGCCAGGCTCATCAGCAGAAGGTTAGTTGTTCACTATTACTGTACTTCATGAAAGACGACTTAATTCACTAAACTGTATTGATTTAGGTCACAAACTGGACTTCACGACATTTCTCATTAAAATAAATGGGATCTAAAAATGAGGTTTAGAAGTTTCCAGAGGCAGTAAATGTAATCATTGTTTCTGAGTCTCATCAGCTTGAAATAAAAGATGGAGAACTGCCAAAGGCTGCTTTAAGAAAAACAAGCACAGCTTATTTTTTTCTACCTTACCTTACAGCTGCCAACTAAACTTAATAAGTCTTTGTTTCACGAAGAATCATAAAAAACAGTCCAAAAAGAAATTTCATGTAGCCAATAGGTACTAAATAAAATATACCCCCATAATAACCTACATTTACAATTTTGGTATCATAGAAGTGGATTCCAATAATCTCACCTTTCATTGTCTCCTGTTGGTAGAAACTAGATATTTTTTCTGTTAATGTGCTATGTTTCCCTTAGCTAGGTGGTCTCTGGTTTCTCTGTTGTGGAGTTCCACCTGTATGACCATCATCTGGTTCTTTCAGGATCACCTTTCTGCCCCCTTGATCTCATCTTCACCCAGCCCTTTTGTGACTTCCAGCCTACCAGCACTGATGGTTTTTCTTCCACTCTCAACCCTCTCCTCCCTGCTTTCCTTTCCCTTTCTTCCACTGACATGTGTTTATTTTCTCCATGCTTCACTTTTCTCCACCCTTCACACTTGTGCCCCTCTGTCCCTTTTCAAGGGCCAACCAGCCCTGGTTCACTTCCAACATCTGCTTCGTTTACTCCTGCTCTTGCACTGTGAAGCATCCCTGGTGGAAATCCCATGGACCAGGCTGACTTCTTCCACTTCAGATTTGTGTTTTCCTCCTTCAGTTCTGCCATCTTCCAAGCTATGCAACTCTCCACTCTAACTGAATCGCATGTCTGCAATCCCCACCAACTTTTTGCTATCTTTGACTCCTTTCTCAAACCCTCCCCTCTTCTTGCTTCCACTTCTCTCTGTGTACAGGATCTCAGTGATTTCTTCAAAGAGAAAATTGGCAAAATATAACCTTCCCTTCCCTCCTACAACTCTCTCCCTCTTCTTCCATGTTATAGACAAAGACTTTTCTCATCTGCTCTTCTCCTCTAACTCCTTCTCTTGCTCCAGCGACCCCATTCTGTCTCTTGATCTCCCTCATGTCCTCCTTTAGCCGTACCCTTAATCTTATTCTCCTCTTGTGCTTTCCACTTACAATACAAGCGTGCTTTAGTTTCTCATATGTAATCCTCCCTCCACCATTTACCTCATTTACCAACTACTGCCCCATGGTTTCCATGACTCTGTCCTCTCCTGGCTCTCCTCCTAAGTCACTAATCACACCCTCAACCTGTCTTTCAGAGGCTCCTCCACATTCTCCCTCCAACATTCTGTGGGGGTTCTGCAGGGCTCTGTCTATGGTCATAGTTCTCTTCTCCCTCTACACCTTATCACTTGGTAATCTCATCCACAAACACAAATTTACCTATCATTCCTACGCTGATGACTCACAGGTCTACCACTCTACTCTAGACCCATCTCCTCTTGTCCAAATTAAAATCTTCACCTGCCTTTGACAGAGTGACTGAGTGGGGTGGGGTGTGAGGTAATATCTTTTATTGGACCAACTTCAGCCGGTGAGAGAGGCGAGCTTTCTGTGTAGCTTGAAAGCTTCTCTCTCTCACCAACGGAAGTTGGTCCAATAATACATGTTATCTCACCCACCTTGTCTCTCTGATATCCTGGGACCAACATGGTTACAACAACATTGCATAGAGTGTATGTCCAGCTATCCGTTTAAGCTCAACGCAGACAAAACTGAACCTCTAATTTCCCCTCGACAAGCCCTCTCCCATCCCTTCTTTATTATTAATCACCATCATGTTATTATTATAGCACTAATTATTACACTAGTGTCTACTGGCCAACCAAGAATTGGTCCTCATTGCACTATGCACTGTACAAACACAGAATAGATGGTTGCTGCCCTGAAGAGCTTACAATTTAAATAGACTAGACAGACACTGGGTGGGGGAAGGGCTAGAACAACAAGTAGAGCAAACAATGTGATGGTGGCAATCATCATATTAGTTCCACAATTTTTTGGGAGGGTGACGTGGGTTAGTTAGGAGGGAGATAAACTCAATGGGGAAAAAAAAAAGGGAATGGAAGGGAGCAAGGGGGACTCAAGAGGATAGAAGAGGGGAAGGGAGGTAGGTGTTGAATTAATCTGAAGTGAAGAGACTGAAGTTTAGGAAGGGAGAGGGAAAAGGGAAAGGGTTTGAGCAACCAACCCATCAGAATAGGGCAGAGGAAGTCCAGTCAAAACTTAAAAAAATTCTCTGACTGTCCAGAGTTCCCTGCTTTGGCTGCTTCTGCTCCTACTGGCTATAGTCTTTGGCTACTCCTCTCTGCAGCTTTCCTCCAAGGCCACATGGAGGGGAGGAGAGGCAACTCTGGAGTCCTAATGACCCCTGTACAGTTCTGGGTGCTCAGGGGAGGGAGGGTCGCAACTGGGCCCCACTTTACCCCTTCCCTCAGTGTAACAGTGTCTGCCTCGGATGCTTCTGTCCCTGCGGACTAGAGTCTCTCAATCACTGTGGACAATAACACCATCCTGTATGTCACTTAGGCCCATAGCGTGGGCACCATTTTTAACTCTCTGTAGAGCAGCAGTGAGCAACTTGCGGCCCATCAGGGTAATCTGCTGGCGGGCTGTGAGACAGTTTGTTTACATTGACCACCAAGACATGGCCGCCCGCAGCTCCCAGTGGCCGCAGTTCACCATTCCCAGCCAATGGGAGCTGTGGGAAGGCATGGCCAGCATGTCCCTGCGGCCCACACCACTTCCCGCAGCTCCCATTGGCTGGGAACCGTGAACCGCGGCCACTGGGAGCTGCGGGCAGCCATGCCTGCAGACGGTCAACATAAACAAACTGTCTCACAGCCTGCCAGTGGATTACCCCAATGAGCCGCATGCGGCACATGGGCCACAGGTTGCCCACCACTGCTCTAGAGCCTTTCATCCAGGCTACTTTAAATCTTGCCAATTATTGTCTCATTTTTGTCCTTGTGTGCCCATCTATCCATCTGTTGTCTCCTGGTTTGTATTTGCCCCAAAAAGTTTACAATCTAAGGACCTTCTTTTTGATCTGTGTTTGTACAGCACGTAGCACTATGTGGTCCTGGTCTGTTATGGGGGCTACTCCATCACAAATTCCATAAGACTATATACACAATTTTTTTATTTTACTTTTAAACAAGAGCTATTTCTAGTGACATTTTTGGCTGCTTTCATTTTAGGAAGCATGCAAGATCTGGAAATTATCTCTATCAGAAGTGAAAACTGCTATCTGGTCACCTTATGATGTGCATATGTAGTTCTGATTAAGGTTAATGGGAATTTTACACACACAACAACAGAGGACTAGATCCCAAAGTCTGTTGCTGTGTTACGTACAATGGCAAGACAGCTCCCTCACTTGCAATAGTTGATTGGTTAGTGCCCAGTATATCTCAGATGTCATTCATATGTCCCTTCAAAATGCACTTAGGCAACACCCTTGGTTTAATAATCTTTTCCATTTGCCTGTAAATCATTGCTGTTGTTTGACATTTATATATATGTAAGTAAGATAACCTGACATAAAAACTATAATGCAAGTAATGAAAATCTATGTTTGCAGATGCACTCTTTGTTACTGTGTTCTGGTCAGTCTCCCAATTTTTTACACACACACACACACACACACACACACACACCACCTGGGGAGGAGAGGTTGTTGTTGTTTTAAAGAAACAACAGATTTAAAAACTAAAAATCAGGCAAATAATCCATCTCTCATTTCTGGACTAGAATAGAGTCATCCTGTACTTAGTCAATGGGACAGTTTCACTTCAGATTTAGTTTCACTTCACACTCCCCCCCTTTTTTTAAGCATAACAATTAATAGAAAAAGGTAAAAAGTGTTTTGGTCAATGGCAGTCCTTCTTATATCTGTACAAATAAATAATTTGATTACACTGTTTTTATATCAATGATATTTACGAAGTAACTCTCACCATGACATTTTAGCTCCACACAACAATTAAACTCTCTTCAACATTTCCTGAGTCAGTTCTGATTAAAGTCAATGGGAGCCTTTCTACTGAGTAATGGGAGTTGTCTGAAGCCCCAAAGTAGTGGTAAAAAAAAGTGTGATACTTTACTTATGGGCAAACTAACTCTGTCCTTGAAAGATAACTAACAGGAACACATTTTTATCTTCTATCAGTTCACAACCACTCTCCGAAGCCAAATGCTAAATTGCTACCTCTCACCAGTGGTTACACTGTGAAAATGATTATGCACAAAAGGCCTAATCCTGCTCCCACTGAATGTGAAGGCAAAATTGCAATGAGAGCAAAGATAGGGTCCCAAATGTGACTAACAAACAGATGACTTTTCCAGTACAAAAAGCAATGAACTGACAATGTACATTACTGTGCTACAGGTTAACGTGCACTTTTGAGCAATAGTAGACATAGGAATTTGAAAGAGAAGTGGGTGGGACTGGCATGCAAATAAATATTAAATGTATTATGCAGATTAGCTGCATCTTTATAATATCAGTGAATAGCACAATATCTAATGCTTTACACGAGCAATTATATTTTAGATGTGAGCTGTCTTGGAAAGTGGTGAATTTTAATTTTCTCTAGTTTTTCTCGAGTCAGTGAATGGGTTTGGGCCACACATGGTCAAACCAAAACAAACCCAGTTTAAAACCAGCCTAATTTTCAGTTTGTTTTTGGAAAACAAGTTGACCAAAGAGAGCCCTTTAAAAATAAAGAAAAAAAATAAGCTGGAAAACTACAAAAGGTTCCCTTTTACAAATACAAAGGAGGAGCATAGCAATCAGATCAGGGGTCTTTCTGGAGAGTGGTAGGGAGGAAGATACTGTGTGGAGGAGGGTATTGGGGGTCAGAAATGGTAGCATCAGCCAGTGACCTTGAGTTGGCAAATCAGGAGCCATGAGGTATTTTGTGGGGTAAAGCTGGGGAGAATATCAGAGCCATACCTGTGGGGTAATTTCTAGGTGGGGGGATAGGGTCCACTGATAAAGGGAATTTGGCAAGGAGACAGAGACAGAACTCTCTGCTGGCAAACTTCTTCGTTCACAGCCTGAGAAAACAGTCAGAGTTTTGTGCCGGTACATTGCATACACAGTGACACAATCAATCAAGTCTTTGTCCCTATAAGTTATTGGGGTACCTTGGATTGTGGCCTCCAGATCAAATTGGTGAAAGCACTTTTACCTATGCCTCCTATTTGCATTTCAGTTGACTGAAGGACCGAACAATTGATAGATTTGAGAGAGATCAAGGACCCAGTTCCACTCTCTGCACAAAAGAGGGGAAGGAAAATATACTGATAAAGTTCTTTAGCCCACCCCATATTAACTGTATCTATAAAGTTTTATGCTACTTTTTTTCAAAAGAGTATAATTTTAAATTAAAAGTGCTTCATTCAACTATAGAAAGTTTCCCAGAGAAACCTGACATTTTCCATATATCTTTTCAAATGATGGCTGGGCCTTGTATCTTTCTCAAGGGATGACTTGCTGAAAGTTATCATGCCCGTCTGTTCTACTCTGGACACTCTTGACTCCTAGGGATGCTGCTACTAAATCATTTGAGTAACTAAGGCCAAGAGGAGACCAAACAGGCTATAGCGTCCTTTTAGAGCTACTTAAATAATTTGTCTGGGTGTCTGCAAATCTGATGGGTTTCTCATTCCCATGCCTCCTAAATTTGAAGGGAGGCTTATTTATTCCTCCTCCCTCCCCTATTCTCACCCCTCTTGCCTCCACCTGTAAAGTAAATTGGTTTCATAGAGTTTAGATTTTAAGGCCAGAATGACCCATTAGATCACCTAGTCCAACCTCCTGAATATCAAAGGCCATTAAATTTCACCCAGTTACTCCGCTCCTGCTCCCAGTAACTTATGTCTCGCTAAAACATATAAGCCAGAAAGGCATCCAGTCTTTAAGACATCAAGAGACTGAGAATCCACAACTTCCCCTTATTCCAGTGGTTAATCACCCTCACCGTTAGAAATGTGTGCCTTATTCCCAATTTAAAGCTGTATAGCTTCAGCTCCCAGCCTTTGGTTCTTGTTATGCCTTTTTCCACTAGATTAAAGAGCCTTTTACTATCCTGTATTTTCTCCTCATGAAGGTACATAGGATAACATCTACACTAGGATTCTTCTGCCACTATAGTAAATCTACTTCCCTGAGAGGTGGTAGAATTCTTTGTCAACCCAGCACTGTCTACACTGGGGATAAGGTTGGCACCTTATGAATTTTTCACACCCCTGAGTGATGTAGCTGGGTTGACCTAACTTTCTAGTGAACACCAGTCCTTGCACACTGTAACCAATTTGTCTCTCAATCTTGTTTTTGATAAACTAAAGATAAACTCTTTAAGCTTTTTCATTTTCTCCGGTTTCAGAGTAACAGCCGTGTTAGTCTGTATTCGTAAAAAGAAAAGGAGGACTTGTGGCACCTTAGAGACTAACCAATTTATTTGAGCATGAGCTTTCGTGAGCTACAGCTCACTTCATCGGATGCATACTGTGGATATTGCAGAATACATTATTATATACACGGACACCATGAAACAATACCTCCTCCCACCCCACGCTCCTGCTGGTAATAGCTTATCTAAAGTGATCATCAAGATGGGCCATTTCCAGCACAAATCCAGGTTTTCTCACCCTCCGCCCCCCCACAGACAAACTCACTCTCTTGCTGGTAATAGCCCATCCAAAGTGACCACTCTCTTCACAATGTGTATGATAATCAAGGTGGGCCATTTCCTGCAGGAATCCAGGTTCTCTCACCCCCCTCCAAAAACCACACACACAAACTCTCCTTATAATGTGCATGAAAATCAAGGTGGGCCATTTCCAGCACAAATACAGGTTTTCTCACCCCACCCCCACCCCCATACACACACAAACTCACTCTCCTGCTGGTAATAGCCTATCCAAAGTGACCACTCTCCTTACAACGTGCATGAAAATCAAGGTGGGCCATTTCCAGCACAAATCCAGGTTCTCTCACCCCCCCCCCCCACAAACTCACTCTCCTGCTGGCAATAGCTCATCCAAACTGACCACTCTCCCCACAATGTGCATGACAATCAAGGTGGGCCACTTCCAGCATAAATCCAAGTTTAACCAGAACATCGGGGGGGGGGGGGGAACAAGGGGAAATAGTCTACCTTGCATAATGACTTAGCCACTCCCAGTCTCTACTTATTTATCATCCTGCTTCTTTCCAAATACAGAACAGAAATATTTATTGAACACTTTGCCTTTTCAGCATAAGTATTAACATTTTTACCATTTCCATCTATTAATAGGCTTATATATTTCTAGGATTGTTTTTGTTCTTAACATACTTTAAAAAATCCTCTTTATATTTCTTGGCACTGCCAGCCATAGATAAGTCACTGAGGTCTTTAGCTTCCCTTATCAATTTTCTATACTTCATCACTTCTAATTTATATTGTTATTAATTTCCCCTTTTCCATTACTTATTTTATTTCTAACTTCTTCCTTCACTTGGCCACTGAAAAAGATGTCCTCTTTTTTCATTGTAGAAATATGGCTTTTTGGCCATCTACTAAACTCTTCTTAAAGAGCTCCTAACAACGCTAATGTTGTCAACATTTAAATTACTCTCCAAAGAGAGTTCTAAGTTAAGATCCCAATGAGATGATTGGGGGAGTTGACTGTTGTGTGACAAAGGTGCAGATGCAGACTGAATCTTAACTAAGGGCACAGCTACACTGGAAACTTCAAAGCGCTGTCGCGGGAGCGCTCCTGCTTTGAAGTGCAAGTGTGGACGTGCACGAGCGCTGGGAGAGAGCTCTCCCAGCGCTCCTGGTAATCCATCTCCATGAGGGGGTGCAGAAGGGATGGGGCCTCGGGCAGAAGGGGCAGGGCTGCAGAGCTAGCCTCTCCGAGCCAGCGGTTCACCTGCTGCCCATGGTACAGGTTATTCACTGCTGAAGTACAGTAGTGGGGCACTGTGCAGAAAGCTGCTTCTCTGTTGTATGTGTTCTGTGAATAAACAGAGGGCTGGCAGTTACTGGCAACTCTCAAACACTAGACACAGTAAACCACTGGTTCTCAAACTATTGTACTGGTGACTTCTTTCACATAGCAAGCCTCTGAAAGGTGTGACCCCCCCATAGAAATTAAAAACACTTGTTTATATATTTAACACCATTATAAATGCTGGAGGCAAAGTGGGGTTTGGGGTGGAGGCTGACAGCTTGCAACCCCCCACGGAATAACCTCACGACCACCTGAGGGGTCTTGACCCCTAGTTTGAGAACCCCTGCAGTAAACCAATTAAAAAAATCTATTGGTTCAGTGATAAATTGCAATCTTGAAGTTCTACAAATACTTTGGAGTTAATTCCATAATATATAGTAACGCAAGTAGAAGACAAGTATTCACTTTCATTCCAAAATTTCTGTAATAATCTAAACATTTATTCTGCAAAAAACACTATTTCCCTGTCAATTTGGGGCCAGATCTACACATCTTATAAAGTCAAAACCTCTGATTCTATCTGTGTAAATCTTCCAATCCCAGATGTAGCTGTGCCAATGCAATCTAGGAAAATTGCCACTATTACTGCACAGGAGAAAATAAATAAATAACCACAGTATTTTTCTAGAGTCCTGGGTTAGTTCCCTGGCCTTTAAACTTTGCATGTCAGCCTATTTACGATCTACAGGACTGTTACTAAGGAAATCAATGCCTCACCCATTCATTTTCTTTTCCCTTTTGATGCTATCCTACCTCTCTTTGATAGTGTGTCAGGGTACATCTACACCACAGTGGCTAAGCTACTGCTACCTCTGCAATACAGCTAGCACCGTGTTGCCATAGTGTAGATGCTTCCTACAATCGACAGAAGGGGTTTCTCCACTGATGTAGGTAATCCACCTCTCTGATGTTTTAGTTAGGTTGATGGAAAACTTCTTACGTTGATGTAGCTGTATTTAAGTGGGGGTTAGGTTGCAGAGGACACAACTACATTGCAGAGGACACGAAACTGTACTCACTGTAAACCCTTTTTGCTTTCTTGTATTTTAGCAAACAACAGCTTTAGAAACAGAAGATTAAAAGAAAAATATTTAACATGGAAAATGTCAAAAACAGCAGCAGGAATCTACAGATAAAATTGTTCTCTTAGATCCAGATGGGTGATCTCAGCTGATATGCTGCTCTGCCTACATATGCAAAACTCCCAAGGTCAATACACACACTTTCTCCAAGTGATCTTTCTGATTGCTTGTCTCTTGGAGTTTCAAGTTAAAGGATCAATCACAAAATGATGACAACATTGCTGTTGGTGTTTCATCTGAATGAATGTTTCACCTGTGAAAAGACACATCCTCAATAAAAAGATATATATTAACTTATACTAAAATATAAATTGAGGATGGAACCTTTTTTTAAGAAGAGGTCATTTGTTGCATGCGTTTTTGTTCCTGTAAATTCCTTTATAGGCTTATCAAAGTTGCACAGTAAGTAAAGTGTTACAGTAGTTTGCAAGTCACTGTGAGTTAGATCAATTAGTAAATATATTATTTATATCAAAGAAACAACCTGTCCTGGTGTTTTTACTTTTTCCATTACCAATGTTCGTTTGAACTTCATGGGATAGCACTGCAGTCATTTTTAAAAGTGGCAGTTTCTTCCACCCTTGGATTGAGCCAATGGCTGAATGATTTAGACACAAACCAATTAGTCAGTGTAATATTTTTGATGTGTTTGAGTTAAAGATGCTGGATTCTATCTATTTCCTCCATAGAATACCAGTCGTTGGAGAAAATGAGGAGGGGAAGAAGAGGGGAGAAAATCACCACCCAGAACAAATAAATAATTCATAGATATTAACCTCTCAACTACCTGGAAAGTGTCCTTTGTGGGCTCAAATGGTTAGCAGGCTCTTTGTGAGAAACAGTGTTTATAATTTATTTAATACACATTGCCACAGACTGCAGAAGAAAAGTTTAAAAGTGATGTCAACAGACAAAGGATCATACTCGGAGTCATCTACCTAACCTAGTGTTTCTCCCCAAGGCAAAAGCCTCTATGAATTCATTCAAGGCCATTCTATTATTCATGCAAGGAACTGCCTATCATAAATGTAATATGAAAAGGAGTTGCTCCCGGTGTGAGATTTGAAATATCATGTCTAATAACCAGTGGTTTAATTTCAAGATTTCAGGAATTCTCATTTAAAAGTACCTGAAGCAAAGTCTAACACAGAGTGATAAAGGAAGTAATTGCTGTATCAATTTGGGAACCATGTCCTATTTTTGATAGGACACACAAACTGTGTTATACTGATAAGGAAAATAATGCAAAAAATCACTAACAATAGCATATGTAAAGATGACAGTGTCAGTGTTAACTCTGAATTTCCTGATTTTTATTGGCCACTTTAACCGTGCTAAATCTTTTAGATACATTTTCAGTTTAATTTCTTTGATTTAAAAAAAGAAGCTTTCAAGGAAAAAATAACAAACGGGAATTATTAACTCAAGAGATTGAAATAACCATTCCCCTTCAATTTCCTCTTTTGCTCTTTGTTGTTCTCTTTCTCACAGGTTTCACTTCAAAGTCTTTCCTTTACCTCTCCTCCTTTCCTATCGTCACATTCTTTCCCACTCCACAACTTTCTCTTTCCCATCCTTAACCTTTTCACTTCTTTTCCTCCTCCTTCTTTCCTCACTGTCTCCTTCACTTCTCCTCTCAACATAGTCCTTTGCCTTCATCCTACATTTTCTTACCTCATATTTGTCTGTCAGCCCACCTTTATTCATGTCCACTGAGCATTCAGGCAACTTTGAATTTTTTTTTTTTTTTTTTTTTTTGGAAAACTGGATTCTTTGATAGCATATAGCTGCTTTGGAGCATTCAAGCACCATAGAGTGGTCATATTCTTGCTGAGGAAGGCCAGTGGAGCGTTTCCCTTGCATAGATGAACTATGCTGCTGAAAAGAAAATGGAAATGCCAGAGTCACCTCCTGTGCCAGATGCTTGCCAAACCACCATTGTAATGGGGTGTGGTAGGGGCGAGAGGAAATGGCAGAGCAGAGCTCCACAATGCCTATCATGAAGATGGACAGTGAAGATCAGGAAGCTGTACAGCTGGCTCCCTGTAACACCCTTTTCCCCTGAAGAATCTATCCTCAAGGATTTAGGCAGTTCCTGTAGTTTTAAATAACGTGCATCATTAGGAACTCTTCTGGTCTGCTGGATAAATGCAGTACTTATTTGTATGGAGTTTTAAAACAAATATTTCTCAACACACCACAGCAGCATCTATGTGCATATCTGCTATTGTTACTCCTTCAAATGTTATATTTGCTCATTTAAAGGCATGCAAAAATTTTTACCAACCAGAAGAGAAGAAAAACTGCGCTAGAGCACTAAACTTTCTTTTTCTGCATTTTCTTTCTTCATTGAAAATGAAAAAGGAGGCGGCCTGGGCCTTGTTGTTGCTTCATTTTTAATTGCTTACACTGATTTGTTAAACCACATTTTCAGCATGATGCACATGGAGTAATTCACACAACACACGTCATCACTAATGGAAGCTTTGTACATAACTTCCCATGTGAAAAATGTAACCCATTATAGGTTTTTTCTGAGTTACAAAAAACATGCCATGTAGAAAGGGAGCTTTGAGTTTTAATAGACCAGCATATAAATGCAATGATGTTACAAACATATAGGATCTTCCTTTCTATTATAAAGGCTTATTATTTCATTATTTTGATTATGTTTTAAATAAGAGTGGAAATGTGTAAGGAACTAATAGAATGGTTCAGTCAAAGTCACAAGCATGAGCATGAGCTGTTTGAAAGAGCTGTTGTATTCACACAATTGTACGGTTAAATTATCTTTTATTATTATTATTAATACAGTTCCTGGTGGTAGCTGTGGTTAGCAAAAACATTTCTGCTATTTTGCATTTGACTAATAGGTGAAAGGTTGATAAATGTTTTGACAATATTAACTGGTTTGTTTTATCTTATAAATACAATACTCTGCTTTATGAGAAGTCGGTTTAGGATTGTGTAGCGGAGGGTGGGTGGAGCTAGTATGCAGATAAATGACACTGAAACCCCCACCCCCCAAAAAAAAGTGTTAGCGACATCTTGATGAAAGAAAGTAAAAGGTATGCCAACAATGCCCTATACAATCAATCTTCAAGATGCTGGCTGTGTTGTAAATTAGTAAACTGTATTTTATCTCAGATTTTTAGTGTCTTGGGTTTCAATAAACAAGCATTAAAGTTACACAATTCCAGCAGTCCATCGATAGTTCTAAAGGTGAACAGAAGTGGGGGGAAAAAATCCCACATCCTCCAGTAGATGTAGTCACAGGAAAAATATCAAATATCTTTTTGCAATGGCAAAAGAATACCAGGTCATGTTCAGTCAGAGTTTCAGTAATGGTATTGGGTGGTACAGGCTTCTTTCCTTGCCAGTACTGAACTCTATCCCTCAGACCCAACAGAGACCTGGGGTGAAATACCAGCCCCACTGATGTCAGAGTTTTGCCATTCACTTCACTTCAGCCAGGATTTCACAACTAATGCTTAACTTCAGGTAAATTTGGAAAGTAGCATTGAATGGATTGTGCAAGTTCACTGTAGCTGTATTCGCTGGAAAACAAAGCTACAAATCTGTCATTTAGCTGTGTGAATAAAGTGTCCATAAATGGGAAGAAATAGTGAAGTCTATAATATTGCTTTATAGAATATTATGGATGTTGTTGTTCCTTGACAATGCAGAGTACTAAATATTCTAAGCCAACAACACTTTTCCATTTATTTTGCTTTTTCACAGTTTGTTGAATTCACCCTCATTTTGATGAGACAAAGTGGGTGCGGTAATATCTTTTATTGGACCGACTTGTGTTGGTACTAGATACAAGATTATAAGCTACATATTGCTTTTTTTCAGGTCTGGGCCTTATTTTGATACCAGTTCTGGAAGCATCATTGCACCATTTCGGTATGGCAATTGGCTACCAGCACGCTAGCTGCAGTGCAGTAAAGTCACTGATGACACATTATTTCAGGTAAAGCTGCTTCAAGAATATTGAGAGAGATGGTAAATTCTGTATCCTGCAAAGCACAAAAGAATATTTGCAACCCCTTGTGCTTATGTCCTTCAGAGTATCTAAAGTTCTAGAAAGTATTAAATAATGCAAACATCACATCTGTTAACCTCATCA
Source organism: Natator depressus (assembly GCF_965152275.1). NCBI lineage: Eukaryota > Metazoa > Chordata > Testudines > Cheloniidae > Natator > Natator depressus. Next base: position 63,069,765 of record NC_134243.1, on the reverse strand, counting down.
CATGTGGGCAAACGTTTGGAACGTTTTACATGGGATCAGAAGCACTGTTATGATGCCAGACAAGCCACTCTTGGTTAAGTTACTGAATGTTATGGTATGTTGTTTTTCCAACTATTATGAATTGCAGGAAACTCACTATATGTACTGATGACTTCTTTAGAATTAGATTTCATTTGTCCAAGGAAGTACTAACAGTCTTTGTTAATCAAAGGCCTAGACATTGTTCCCTACTCACTTTCACAGCAAGAAAGGTCAAGAATCAGATTCACAAGTAGTATGCTTGAGAGCATAGATCACTTCTTGTGTAAAGAGGCCAAATTCTTTCAATAGAGGCACTATATTTCCAGATGTGGGTTCAGTTTATTGTTTCTGGGAATTCATAGGGTTGCCTCAGATGTAGGTGATCTTTTCTGGGACAAAGAAGAGAGGATTCCTTACAGTAAGAGAAAGACACTTCCTTGTGTTAAATAATTATATAATTAAATAAGTCTAGTTTACCAAGATTTTGACACTCTTTACAACCACCTTCCTCCACATACTTCAAAAGGATTTCCTGTGGAGAAAGATACTATTCCAGCTGAGTGAGGATCAAAAATTATTTGCTCTCTGGAAGAGTTCTGCGGTGTAAGACTTTGCTCCAGGTGGTTGCAGAGAAATAGGCAGTAAGTAGGAGAATTTCATATAGTTCTTTCCAGGGTGCATTTGTCAACAATTAATTTATTAACAACGTAATCTATATTTCTTTCACTCAGAACCACATTATTGTAAAGCCAAATTAAAGGAACAGATTAGGGGATGAACTGCAGCCCAGTTAGTACCTCCTTATGCCACTCCTTATTCTGGCTCCTCGTGTCACAGTGTGGGAGAGGATGCAGAGAATTGTTACATTCTTTATTTACACCAGGTGGGTGGAAAGAGATGGGAGTCAGTGGAGCCTTTAAATTCTAACTCTCCCAATGCACACAGCAGCATAACTGTACAGGCATGTCAGGCAGTGTATGCATATGCTGTGCTGGTATAGACCCAGAGCAATTTACTCCTCTGGAGCAGCTGGGAGAGCGATTGTGGTCCTACAAGTCACAATTTCCCTCCAGAGCAATGCACCAAAACCTTTTTTACTGAGTAGATCACAATGTCACAATCCAGCCCTAAATAATAATAATAAAAAAAAACCCTTTCACAGATAACACTAAGCACTGGTATCAGCACGTGCACCTCCACTGACTCCTGTCAATGGACGTGCACCCACTTATGGACTTGCACCTACTTCCTTTGGGAATTACTTAAATATTTGCTGTATAATTTCCTTCCTAGTAGGCTAAGAAATGTGTTATATAACAGCTGAGCTGTAGCACCTGGCACTGACAATTACTGGCTTTATAACAGCAACTGTTACCTCTTTATTCACCTCCATTCTTCTATAAATGTGCTTCTTCACTAGCTCATATCAAACAATCTCTAAACAGAGAAGTTAGAACTCTGCTGTTTTGCTCACTGGGTCTCCGCAGTGGACAAAACGTTAAAAGGCACCTGTTGATTACATGTAAAGTATAGGACGATAATTTTGATATTTTAGTCTGATCTAAATTCTTATGAGCTCTTTTTATAAATCAATAAATACTGTGACAACCTTACTAAAAATTCAGAAGACTCGCACGTATAAAAATTACTTGTGTATTGCTAAACAATCCATAGTGCCAATCTTGGTCCCAGGTTACTACAAAGTATGGTCACGTAAGCCCCAGAAGACTATGTAAATTGGTTGCGTACTGGGCTGATAAAATCTTGAGGAAGTTTGGATAAATGTGCAGATGTGGAGGAAAAGGAGCCTCATCCCTACACCACAGATGCCTACTCTCTTTCTGCTCAGCAGCCCCCTATGTGCCTCAATCCTCCCTCTACCTCCCTGTGGGAGTTATTGTTCTCAAGGGGTGGATTTACACCAGTGCAACTCCAGCAATGTGAAAAAAAAAATGGGCCAGGTTCCTTCAACCTCAAATATACGTGGATGCATATACAAAGTAAACCCCAACTATCCACATTATTTGCGGGACAGGTCTGAAATTTGAAAAATTCAAAGCTACACAAATGCTTTCAGTTGTCAATTGTATATCCTCTGCTTAGACTTTACAATGACCTACACTTGAGAAAACCCATAGATATGGACTGGAAATCAGGCAAAAACATTTAACAGTTAGGATAATTAACCATTGGAACAATTTACCCAGAGTGGTGGTGGATTCTATGACACTGACAATTTTAAAATCAAGATTGGATGTTATTCTAAAAGACATGCTTGAGGAATTATTTTGGGGAAGTTCTACAGCCTATGTTATTTAGGTGGTCAGACTACATCAGGGATCGGCAACCTTTGTCCCGTGGCCTGCCAGGGAACACCCCTGGCGGGCCAGGCCAGTTTGTTTACCTGCAGCATATACAGGTTCGGCTGATCGCAGCTGCCATTGGCCGCGGTTCGCCCTTCAAGGCCAATGGGGTCTGCGGGAAGAGGCGCGGGCCGAGGGATGTGCTGGACGCCCTTCCCGCAGCCCCCACTGGCCTGGGACAGCGAACCGCAGCCAGTGGGAGCTGCGATCGGCTGAACCTGCAGACGCAGCAGGTAAACAAACTGGTCCGGCCCACCAGGAGCGTTCCCTGGCGGGCCGTGTGCCAAAGGTTGGGGATCCCTGGACTAGATGATCACAATGGTCTCTTCTGGCTTTGGAATCTCTGGATCTACATTGAGAATTATTACCCACATTTGTATTTTTCTTTTGTATATAATTATGCATATATGTATATATGAGAGAAACGTAAACAATTAATTATGTATATATGTGTAGACACAGAATAATTAATGTGTGTGTAGTATTGAAAACATTAAAACTAATTTTAGGATGGGCAGCATCATGCCAGAAGAAGAATTACCTCTTACAGACAAACTAATAGCCTTTGGGAGAATTGCCAAAATATTCATTCCATAGTTAAAAGTACAATATAGAAGCATTTTAGGATGGATTATGTGGGATGCCTGTGCCCACAATTTTTTCATAATTCCCAGGGACTTATTTTTCTCTTCCACTCCTTTTATTTTAAATGCTCCAAAAAATCTCTTAGCACTCAAGCATTTAGCAATATGCGAGTTCCTCATAAGCTCCTTCAGCAACTGTAATATCATCAGGTATTCAGTAAATGAATTACAGCTGGCCAAAGAAAAGGAAATAATCAACACTCCAGGCTACAGCTAATTACATTTGATAAATTTCAACCCTTTATGATTTTTTCCCCCAAAAGATAGATCTGATTTTGAAATTGTAGAACAATTTTAATAGTCCTCACCCAGTTTAGAGAATGAATTTGATATGCATCCGTATATTTGCTATAGTAGCCTCATTTTTAGTAATTAAATTCTGCTCAGACTTCACATAGAGTACAAAAAAGCCTTCTGATTTAATATTTTTACCAAAATATAGTTTATAGGATTTAGATGGAGCTGATTTGATTGTTTAACCCTCTTTGAATAAGAATTTCTGCAGCCACCAATTTCTGCTGGCTTTAATTGGGTCTCAGAGTATATAATAATATTCCTCCATTTATATGCTGTCTTTCATCCCCAAAGATCCTGAAATATTTTACAAACACAGAACTATATACTCCCCTGTGCATATGCAACACAGAGAGATGAAAGGCCCAAATTACATAAAGGAGGCAGGACACACATTATACAGCTGTTTGGAAAAGGGATAAAGAATATTGAATCCAATTGAAACTGTAGGGGAATGTAGACAGATAACCCAAACTAATATTTGGCCTGGTCACTGGTCTTAATATCCCACTACTTGCTAAAGGTGCCACAAGATCTTTAATGGCTACAGGTGGTCAGGACCTTATTTTTACATATCCAATACAGAGCACCTTTGGCAGCACAGTGCTCCTTAACTTTATGTTGAGGCATTGATTCAAGATATGATTCAGTCTTCACTGTCTCTGTTGAATCATCTGTACCACTTTTGCAGCATGTATATGTTCTTCAGAAGCCTCCTATCCAAATGCTGATGTAGCCCTGCTTAGATTAGAAGATATGATGGAATCAGAGCACAAGACAATATGGAAAATAAATACTTCAGAGTAGATAAATGCAAGGTAATTCACTCTGGAAGGAATAACATGGACGACTATTACATATTTCTGGTGTTCTAATTGAACTGCAGCCACACAGAAAAAAGACCCTGAGTATCATTTTCGACAGCTCAATGAAAGCCTTCGCTCAATGTTTAGGGAAAACATTTTTTAAGCAAATAAAATATTAGGATGTAAAATGAATGAGATTAAATCAATATTTAACATACTATAATGTCATTCCACAAGTCAACAATATAAAAAAGTAGAAACGAGTTCTAGAGATAGGTGATAAAAGTGATCAGAGGCATGGAAGAAGTATTTAAAAGACTGGGAATATTTATGAGGAGATGAAGAGTTTGAGGGGACATGATCAAATTATACAGAATAATGAATTCATATAAGGCAAATCAGGTATTCCTATTTATAATACAAGAAAAAGGGGAGATTCAACTAAATTGGAAGGCAAAAAAGTTAAAACAGACATAAGGAAATGTATTTTTTGCATAGTGCACAACTAACTTGCGGAACGTATCATCACAAGACATAACTGAGGCCAAGATATCCAGAGCTGTGACCGACTCTCTTACCACTCTGCCTCAGCAAGTGTGAGTTTTGCCGACAACTGGATTGTGTGTCAATTCCTTACCATATCAATCTGTCTTCCTCACCAGCAAACTCCTCAAGGCTCTCCCCATCCAAACCTCACCTAGCAGGTAAAAGTCACTCAACTCCAGCCTCTGAGATGTTTCTCCGCAATGCACAGCCCCTACTGTGCATTCTCAGAAGATATTAAGTTTGCCACTCATTAAAGATTCAGTACATCACAGGTATTTAATTTCACTTTCCACCCTTCCCTTCAAACACAGCACTGAATTGGTTTATAGTAAACATAAAATAAGTTTATTAATGAGAGCATTAGTGATACCATGTGAAAGAGATAAAAGGTAGAGATTGTTACAAGCAAATAAAACTGAAAAGAAGCCTAAAGTCTAAAACTTAATCTAGCAACATACAGTCTTTGTTCAAGATAGTTTCTTTACCCACAGTCTCCTTTCCAGCTTTTTTACTGGCCAGTCTGTAAAAGATCAAATCACGAAGATCAAATTGTTTGGTATCTTTGTCTCATAAGATTTCTCCCTCTGTTTTGTATATTCCCAAAAGGATGTCTTTGTCTTACAAGTCAGGAAGACCTCCTGGGGACTCAGTCTCCTGCATCTCTTTGGGATGCAGGAGCCATGTTAATTCTCAGCGTCTCATAGACTCATAGATATTAAGGTCAGAAGGGACCATTATGATCATCTAGTCTGACCTCCTGCACAATGCAGGCCACAGAATCTCACCCACCCACTCCTGCAATAAAGCTCTCACCTGTGTCTGAGCTATTGAAGTCCTCAAATCATGGTTTAAAGACTTCAAGGTGCAGAGAATCCTCCAGCAAGTGACCCATGGCCCATGCTGCAGAGGAAGGCGAAAAACGCCCAGGGCCTCTTCCAATCTCCCATGGAGGAAAATGCCTTCCCGACCCCAGATATGGCAATCAGCTGAACCCTGACCATGTGGACAAGATTCACCAGCCAGATACCCAGGAAAGAATTCTCTGTAGTAACTCAGATCCCACCCCATCTAACATCCCGAGTTCAGGAGCAGGATTACCCCTACTGGTTTAGCTTGATAGCTTTGTTTTCTGCCAATACGTAAATTGAGGTAAACCCACATTCCTTAATCTAGGACAGACTTATTTATCACCTTTACTTAGGCAAAGCTGTCTAGTCAAACATGTTCTAGTAACATCTAGAGGGAATTCATGACTTTACATATACCATTAACACACACACATTTTGCAATATTAATAACCAGCATGTTATTAGCTTACATACAATAATTCATAAGAAATATTTTGTACAAATATTATTGCAATAGTGTGTGAATACCAGGGTGCCTATGGTCACAGATTCAGAAAAGCATTAGACATTTAAATAAATAAAGGAGTGTACCCACAGATACCCAGGTCTGGTTTAAAATATATATATATATATATATTTAATATATGAAGGTATGTATTCCCTCAAAGTCCAGGACCTAAACTAACCACTAAGTGATGGGGATTAGGATGAAACTTTCCTTTAGAACAGGTTATTCTATTATTGCCCACTATGGGTTTCCTTGAAACTTACCTAGAAGCCTCTGGTAATGGCCACAATCAGAGACTGGATACTAGTCTGATCTATAGCAATTTGCATGATCACAGATGTGTATATATATATACACACATATATACACACACACTTACATACACATACATATACTTTTTTATACATACACACACGACAGCCCGAGTACCAGCCACTAATTTGCTTCTATTACTACCGTATCAGTTTGTTAGAGTGCTAAAGTATGCTTGCATGAAGTGTAACTGAGAATTGTTTACATACAGTAGCCACCAATTTTGTACATATAGTACAGTCTTTAACCCTTCTGTCAAGGTTTTCTGTCTCCGCTATGGTTGTCACCAAAGAGAGAACAACTAAAACATTATATAAAGTAAACAAACTTCTATTTCACACAAAAAACAGTATGACTAATGCTCACTGTTCTTTCCCATTTGTCTATTTTCAAGAGGAAGGTTAGACTTTATCCAAAGAAAGTTGAGAAGACTCAATAATCTCAAGCAGGTTTCCTTTAAGACACAAATTAATTATAAGATATTATAATGTAATCTGTTAACATTTATTTAAAGGCAGCTTTTTGTATTCCCAGAAAACGAAACAAAAGAAAAACCTTCTTACTAAAATTTTAATAAGCTTTTGATTTCTTCTGTAATATTTTACAGTAGTCTGTAAGAAAACAATTGGAGAAGAACAGATGTTAAAACCTCTGATTATATATCATTTTGGGGTTTTTTTAGTTAAAAAACAAACAAACACTCTCCTATAAAACATGGTTTATTACTTTTTTTCCTGATGCAATCAGACTGATCCTGCACTTTTTGTATACCCAAAAATTTCACTAAATATCATATTAATGTATTGTTTGATGTGATGTTTTATACTGAAAAAAAAATCAGGTACATTTAAAAAAATTCTTTGTACATTGTTAGTAAAGCTTTTTTCAGTCATGCTAAAAACAAATTGGGCTTGTAGTGCATTATGGTTTCTGCCGGCTTTCAACTTCAAACATATAATTTACTCTAAGCAAAGCTAAACGAAGAAGTAATTTATGGATACTGTATTTAGGAAAAATGCACTGGGACTACTGACTATGGTTGCATATGCATTTTGTGGTTTGATGCTTCTGTTAGATATTACCGCACTGCATGCTAGTGTCAATATGAATGAAGCAAATAGCTTTAGAATGCAGCATGTAAATGTATCTTTTCTTACGAGCTGCCATTGATACCAAACGTATCAAAATCCCAAGTAAATCCCAGAGTATAGCTCTTTTAGGATTTTTTTAAAATTACTATTTAGTAATTGCAATAAGGTATCAGGTAATGCATTTCTAAAAAGATTATTGCACTACTCAGGAAGTTAAATTAGCTCTCCCTTCAGCCATAATATGCCTGAAGTGTATATTCATGCCTCTGAAATATATTCCCTGTCATGCTTTATTGTTTAAATATACATTGGCTATAGAAAACAAATACATAATAATATTAAAGTGCCCAAAGTTTTTTTTTTGTTTTTGTTTTTCTGATCATGGTACCCAATGGATAACTACTACTTCTGAAACACCCTTATTTAGCATTTATTAAAATCTATTTAAGTATCTTTATTGTTTGACTACTGACTGACTCAAAATAAGAAACTCCAGCAGCAGTCCTAAATTTGTGGTGTGTCCAGGACAGATGAGTAGCAAAGAATCTGCATATGCAAAAGGAGAAAATGCAGCAATAATTCTCCTTCAGGAATTGTAAATGCATTTTTGAAGGGGATGGCAGAAGTAAACTGAGTGATTGTGAAAGTTGAGAGATTGACAGCATGGATATGTGAAGGTCTTCCCACTGTAAAGCAGGAGTAATCCCATTGCAGTCAATGGAATTACTCTGATATAAAACCAATATAAAGTCTTGCCTATACACAAAATGGTATCGATATGAACAGAGTTTGTCTCTACACAAAAGCTGCACTGGTTTAACCAAAATCAGTTCAAACCAATTTAGCCAAACTGGACAAAGTTATATTGGGTTGAGAGAGGCTACATCAGTTTTGCTTGCACCTGTAAGTTTACTGGTGCAAGCTAAACCCATAGAAGACAGGTTTAAACCAATATGAGTAACCACACAGGGTTCTGCACCAGTAACAAAAATGAACAAGCACACACACAACTCTGTGTATAGGCTAAAATGTGCATTTTTAAACTGATGTATTTAACAAAATCCTGTTTGACCACTGTTATTGGGTTAAACCCAGCTTTATCAGTAAATTTAATGGTACAAGCTAAACCAATAAGACAAATTTCAAACCCATATAAGAGAATCCACACAGGGGTTTGCACCAGTTTAATTTTTTTTAAAACACGTTTAAGTAAATCAGTGCTTCTGTGTGCAGATAAGGTCCAAGTGAGAGGATACTCGGGTCCTGAAATCTGCATTTATGTACAACACAGGCACTGCAGAAGCAGTGGCAGTGCACGTTGCCTACACGATCTTGCCAATGTACACCTCCACTCTATTTCCAACAGATCAATCTCTGACAAAGTGTATAGTGTACTGGGCAAATGTTCGTGCCAGTTAAACCCACTACAACATGAACAGTTTGTTCAGGCCTCCTACAGGGGTAAACAGTAACTTGGTTGCAGAAGCATTTCTTCCATTGTGGGTAGCAAGGGGATATGACTCTCCTCCCCCCCTTCCCCACAGTCTGTATGAGTCTAAAGGAATCATTCTCCTGTTCATTCTGCTTGCAGTGTATCTGTGGCACAGCATGAAAAACAAAGGAAATTTCTCCTGTGTTTCTTAAATATTGGCTGTCTCTGTGATAAAACTCCTGAGTGACACCTTTGCCTGGATAATCCATGAGGAAGCACTGAAACCAAGGTCATAGTGAAGTCTGCAAACATACTGGCCCTGGATGTACATTCTCATTCTGTTTTTTCCTCCCCTCTCAGCCTGGCAAATGTTATAACCCTTTTTACTAGACAAATTAGTCTATAAGAATAAAATAACCTCACTGCAACATACACACTTCAGGCATATAGTGGAGATTTATACAATCCATGTCATACATCCTTACTGGTTCTTACTTTGAAATTTACTTTATAGAGTATACTTGTTTTTAATTCTGGTTCTTGAAATATTCTTCTAAACAAACAAAGCTACAATGTAGAAACAAACTGTCTGGATGTAAATTAGAACAAACTAGCATTCATGAAATGCAAAGTCACATAACTTTTCCACCAAACAGATGAGCAAGACAGGAATTCTTTTAGCTGCACATAGGTGGAGCCCACTTTAAGTACAGATTTTACATCAGTTTATAGCAGGGGAGGCCTAACTGTGGCTCGCAAGCCAGATGCGGCTCTTTTACTGTTAAACTGTGGCTTGCGGACCCCCCACTCCCGCCCCATTCTTCACCTGCCAGACTGGGGGGAGAGCTCAGGACCTCTGCTTTGCAGTGGGGTGATGGAGTAGGGGCTTCTGCCCAGCAGGAAGGAGGGTCTCGGGGCTTCAGCAGGAGTGGGGCTGAAGCCCCGAGCCCCATCAGGTGTGGCTCTCGAACTTCTGAAGATTATTGTATGTGGCTCAGCGGGTCAGTAAGTTTGGCCACCCCTGGTTTATAGGGTTCCCCCCCACAACACACAAATATGGCTAATTCTAGCAAGAATTTATTTAATGCAGTGCCTATTTGTGCTCCTGAATTTGCAGGTCAAGGGACATGTATGTCATTTTCTAAGCTGGATCTAAGTTTAAAAAAAAAAAATTTAAGAAATTCCTGGTTAGCCATATGATTTAAATAAGGATACCTGCTGAAGAGACTGATTCTATCACACTGCTTTATATCTGTACTTGCAAACAATCAAAGGAAGACTGTAAAAGAAAGTATTTTAACACTTATGTTAATAAAAATGATTGCTGAATATGCTGGACAATTCCTGTCACATGAATTTTTATTAAGTCAGTAAATAAGTATGATCAGTTAATTAATGAAAGTTCTTTATGAGAAATTAATACTAATTGTTTCCAAAAACATTATAGACTAGTTCAGTAGTGTAATGAAATATTGATCACCAAAACAATTGTTAATTGAAACCTCTTGAATCTTAAGAGTAATTACATAAATGTTCACTTTCAATTTTCTTTGTTAGTTTTTTAATAGTTTGCAGATTAACACCTATGAGAATATTCTATAGATAGCTCCAGGAATCTATTGAGACCCTTCACATATACACTGAGTGCTACAAATGGCCATTGAATACAAGTAATTTGTTTCCAAGAAACAAGCTGAAATGTCATGCAATTAACATGAGAGAGACAAACTCTACTCTGTTTCACAGGTGCAACTCCCATGGGTCCAGCAGTTCCCTTTACTTTGGGCCAAATCATCAAGCTGAGTTGCACAGATGTTTGCGGCTAATTAGTTCCTACTTCCCATTGTGTCTGCATTAGCTTGACTAGCTGTAAGGACAATAAGACTTTGTGAAGAAGAGGCACAGATACATGCTAACCCTCCTCCACTGCAGCAAGACACAGAGCTGTTTGGAAGTGGTTCGACAAGGATTTCATGTAAATTAAGCCCCCCTCCCCCAGTCATCCATAAATCTTGGGCAGCCCCTCTCTCCCAGCATTGTTAGTGCAGCCCCAGGGCAAAAGAAAATCTTGTGGAGCAGCAACAGGGAGAGGAAATTTGTTAGTCTCTAAGGTGCCACAAGTACTCCTTTTCTTTTTAGGGAGAGGAGAGAATCTTCATCCAGGGAACCTAAGATGTATTTTATTAAAAATTAGAGTTATCTGAGGTGCACTGGGGAGATAGCATGGGAGACTTGCTCATCCTCTCTTTTCCCACAATAGGCCACTTTCCTCTCCCTTTTCCAGACATGGCAGCCAAGTGGGGGCAGCCAAGGGACAGCCAACTTGGTCCATTTAGTCTGCCCTGTGCACTGACTCAGCAAGGGAGGATTCAGCTCTTTATGAAAAAACTAGGTTAAAAAACCCACAAGTGGTTATCTGGAACACAGGACTTTATACAAACAATAATTATGAAAAGAGTTGATAGACATTTTAATCACATATTAAACTGACAGAGGAAAAAATCTTGCCTTTTACCTGTAGATCACCTGCTTGAACCCAGCCAGGCTGATTATTATTTTTTGCACACACAGAGTTTAAGGACAGAAGGGACCACCATATCACGTAGTCTAACTTCCTGCACATCACAGGCCACTTCATCCCACCCAGTTGCCCCTGTACTAAACCCAATAACCTGATTACACGAAAATATTACAGCTACAGTGGAGCCTGAACTATTGTGTGCCATAAACAGAGAACAGACAAATAAGAGCCATAAACATAACTCCACAGACTGGTATAATTAAGAAATTTTCACCTCATTAGCAGGCTACATGAAATATACATTAAGCTCAGAGTAAAACTGCTTGTGAGAACTGTTCTGAGAAATAAGATGAATCAGTGCTAGAACTTGGCCCTAGCTCCACTCCCTTTGCACATGGGGATTTCACCCAAGGTCTACAATGTTTTTTCTATAAAGTAACTCCTAACATAACCTTTGGGAATTGCTTCGGGGATTCATAGCAGCCCTGTATTAAAGTCTGTCACTATTCTGAAAGAATGAATAGGGTCAAGGGAATGGATCAGATTACATCAAGTGTCAGGTGTATATAAAAAAAATCCCCAGGAGAGAATACACCAAGATACTATCTCTACAAGGTCTTCTCTCTCTCACACACACACTTCATATTACCTCGAAAGTTGCACTATACAATCACTGCACTAAGTATATTTTTGAGGAACAAAGTGTCAATCTAGCAAGTGCACTTAATATACATTTCTTCACGAAGTGATGTCTTTTTTCTTGGTTAGCAGAAAGCACTTTTCTTTAAATGGGAAAAAATTCCATAGTTACTCACTCTCCCTTCTGAAGGCACATGGTACACAAGGTTTAAAAGAGGCAGAGGAGGAAATTATGGGACTCCTTTTCTTAAACACTGGCAGCACATCGCTGTATCTGATGACATGAGCATTCATGTCTGATGAGAACTTGAATCTATTTTGTCCCGAGAGATATACTTCAATAGTTCATATTGAACTGCAGTGACACCTCCTGGTAAGAGACTTTTGCAGCTTGTGCTAGAGAACTTTCTTTGGTATTCATGCATTTTTTGGCGAAAAGGCAACCATGAAGTCCCCAACCTTGGCATCAAAGGCACATTGTCTTGAATACTAGGAAGAAAGTTCTGATTTATAAGTAATATTGGCACTTCAGAATCTCAGGAGTTGAGTTTAAAATACTCCAGTATCATTCTTTAAGAAGGTCTCTAGATTTATTTTACGAAGGATTTGCTTTCTTTGGGTGTTTGAAAAGATAGCTGCAAAATTTAATCAGCTAGCACCTTAATTCATGCCATGAATCTTGCAAAGTGTTTTCCACAATTCTCTATGAAATATTGTCTATTTACCAAGATCTTACATTTGTACCCTCTATGGATTCCTGACTAATAGAGCTGGCAACTATTTTTGGGAGGGATTAAATTACAATAGGAATTCACATAGATAACAATATTGTGCCTTCTGAGACACATTCAGTTTTACAAGATATATCAAAACCTTCCCCCCCCCCCTTATAAAAACTGACGAGTTCTGTATAACGTGCTAATGCTCTGGTATACAGAACAAACACTTTAATGTTAGTTTTATGTTTAATGTTAGTTTTTCTTACATTTATTTGTACATATTTAAAATCTTAAATTGCAGGCTGATTTTTCAGCGACAACTCCTATTCAGCATTTTCAAAATTTTGATTGCTCATGTTATAACATTTCTCTCTGTCTTCTATGGTTCCTTTAAACCATACAATTTTCTTTGTATATTAAATGAGAATCGGAGGCTGAATTTTAGCTTTGGTTTCTTTTCTTTTTTTCCCCCTTTAAAGAGGTAATTACGACATTTTGAAGCTTTGCACATGCACAGACAATCCAAGAAAATTCATTTGACAGAAACAGGCTTAGAGAGTTGAACCGTCTGCCAGCCTGTAAAGCAGTGACAACACATTCAATCTCCTAGTGAATACACATCTGTTAAAAAGACTTGCAGCACATTAAATTAATGCATAGGATAAAAAGAAATCCACCATTTCAATTAAAATAAAACAAAAACATTAAATGTGTACTTTCTCCTGTCACATACAAAACTAAAGAGTCTAACTGGAAAGAAATTTTTAAAATTCTAAACACCAGCAAGGTAAATCCTAATTTAGTAATGAACTGCGATCTTTAGAAACTCCTCATTGTCTGTTAAAAGTGACGAACCATGTATGTGAAGTTAGATGTGGTAAATTGATTATAACTCCATAACAATGTTATTTTCCAAACTATACTGGTTTATAGAATTCAACTGCATTTTATTCTCACTCTTAAGCTGATGAATACCTACATACAAACCCATCTCTTTCTCTTCCCATATCTATCTATCAACATATGTACATCTCCCAATTGTGAGTAATGCAGTCAACTCAAACTCTTGTTGGATTGCTACTGAAATCTTCATGCCACCATCCTATCTCGTAGTCTCATTTTATTTATTTGATATATTCTCTCTCACATACTGTCTATATCTATATACACACACACACACACAGATGCACACATAAAAAATTGCTTTTCAATGTATGACACCAAACCTCCAAGACACTCTCGATGGGCTCAGGAGTCTGCAGGCACAGAGTAACTTGCAGCACTGTAGCTAAGTATTGTAGGCAGAACTGGCAGTGATGCCTATAGTTAAGGTTCCCCAACACTTCTCATTATAAAGATGCTGTTTCCAGTTGCTTTGTCAAACTTTAACTGTTTGGTATGAAATTTCCTATGCTGGGTGTGTTCCCCAGACTAAATCTTTTCAGAAAAGTTTCAACTAAAACAGTTTAGATGTTTTGGAGAACAAGATTAGGGAAAGTATACTTATACCGATATTAAAAATTATTATTACTGTTTCATTGAGAAGCTGTAGTACTCCCATGCTAGAAGCATGGCCCTGAAATTTAGTACAGGGAGGGTATTGCCCTGGTGTCGACAATGTGCCTTTTGCAATTCCTGTGAAATTGCACATGCTTAGTAGAGACTTGTTGGTGTTTGGTAGATAGAATCTTCACAGAATATGTCTGCAAGGACCCTATCCCAGTGGCTGAGCAGGCTCTCTCTTCAGTTGCTGCTGCCACTATGTCACCAGGTACCAGAACAAAGAGCAAGAACATTGTCTCTTCTGTACTCTTAGGGTATGCTTACACTGCAATTAGACACCCATGGTTGGCCCATGCCAGTTGACAGAGGCTCACCGCGATTGGGCTAACGGGCTGTTTAATTGTGGTGCAGATGTTTGGGCTCAGGCTGTAGTCCAAGCTCTAGGACCCTGCTACATCACAGGGTCCTAAAGCCCAGGCAACCCAAGCCTCAATGTCTACACTGCAATTAAACAGCCCCCTATCCTGAGCCTGCACCAGCTGGCACAGGCCAGCCATAGGTGTCTAACTGCAGTGTAGACATATCCTTAGCATCCCCCTTCTGGGGCCAGACAACATGGAGGAGGAGGCGGCGGCGGCAGCCTGATTCATATACAGAGAGGAAAGAAGCTGAAACTGGAAGGGGTGTCAGCAGAGGGAGTAAATTGGGACAAGGCATTGGGAAGTGGATTGGAAGAAGAGGAGACTGGTACTAAAGTCAGCATGATCAGGGAGGGGAAAGTCATACAAAGAGGCAGGGGAGAACTTGAAATGGTGTGGGAGGAGGTGGGGAATAGAAAAAGACTAGGATTGTTTGGGAAATGAGACTGGGTCTGGGAGGAGGAGCCTGGGGAGAGAGGCTGAGACTAGTTGCCAGGATGTGGGAGGAAGACTGGGATGAGAAACCAGGGAGAGCAGTGGGCAGAAAACAGGGGTAGAAGAGTCTGTGCCCACTACAGAACATTCCCTTCCAGAGCCCAAATGGAACCCAAGATTTCTAAGTCTGATTATTCCTCTGCTGTCAGCAAATATCTGTGAATTCCGTTGACAAAGCGTATGTCTCATTCCCCTCTAGTACTGGTCCACATAGTAGATAATCGACTACTGTTAACAGTTATACTATTAGAACAAATGGCAGAGGTCTATGAACCAGATGTAAAGTTTCCAACCCTGCTGATGACCCATATGGTGGAATTTCTATTTTTTTCCACTTTGTTTTTCTAAAACCATAGTGAATTACACACAAAAATCAACATTAAAAGAATGCTAAAAAGAACTCAAAAGGTGGAATTATGAGTTATGATACAGTTTTTAATTACATGAACACATACTGTTTTTTCCAAACAAGATCCTTGCCTCTTTCAGTGCAAAAGGACAGACAATGCGCTGGGGATGAATCTGAGTTGTGTAATGAAAGAAGTTATTGTCTGTAGTATCTGTGCTTCATTTGTCGCAGCAGTTGAAAGGTGTGTAGTGAAAAAGACAGATTGCAGGAAAAGAGAGGTTGGTCAAAGCAGTAGAATGTTGCCCTGAAGTACCTTCCACTGCCACAGAGCTCCTATGCGATGCAAGGCAAGACATTTAAACCAAATTTTTCACAATTGGTCACTATTTGTATGTTCATTTTTGGGGTGACCAACATGAGACTCTAGAATTTCCAGAGCTGCTGGGCACTCATAGCTGCAAGTGAAGTTAATGATTTGAACATATAATGTTAAGTGCTCTAAAAATCAGGTCATAGGCATTTCAAATTATTTGAAAATAAAATAAATTAATATTTGTGAAGCACCAGAGAAAAGCCCATGACGAGGTTTGAATGGGGGGGGGGGGAGAGGCATGGGGCAACACACTGAACAATGGGGATAAAACAAAATACTGAATAGCTATTAAGTGAGCACCATCTATCCTGTGTACTGAATAAGGCAGGGGGAAAAATAGTATGTGATAATGTAATATAAGACTGTGTTGTGATGCATATGCACAAGAGGTTAAATTAAGGTTGCACAGGAAACCTTCATTCCGGCATTTCCTAACTTTAGAGTGCTTGATTTTGCAACCTTAATGTTCTTTTAACAGTTTTTGTATGTAGTATATATTACAATATCAAAAGCTAAAGCTTACCATTTGGGGATTTTTCTCATTTCTAGCTGAGATGTTCCATATCAATCTTCTGCTTTGTTCCATACTTGACTTCCCCTCACCCAGAGATGATTTTTATTTTTTCCCCAAGTTTGAGAGAAATCCATTTACCCGTTTTTGAATTATGGAAAGGTGAAAAAAAAGTGATTTTTTTAAAAAAAAACCATACACAATTTGAAAATGGCTGATCTGTACGATCTGACATTTTCAGGTTGGCTAGCTCTGACTCAGTACTGGGTACTTTCATTACTTGCCAAGGGGAAAAAAAGAACACCCAAACAACATTTTTTAAAAATTGGTTTTGTGCATGCATGGTAGCTACAACATCATCTGCACTGCTGAATTAGCACTGTAGTTAACAACCATGACTGTAAGTTTTCAACATCTTTCTCTGTAGGAAAATCAGAAAGCAGGAGGATTCTCTACTGAAATCCTTATGCTTCTGTGGAGCTCCTGAAGGTTGTAAATAAACTTCACAAATCTAAAAGCCTGGTATTGTATTACACTTCCCAGATAATCTGCGTGGCTGGAGGCCCAATCTCCTCCTTCTCCCCTGTACAGAAT
Source organism: Natator depressus (assembly GCF_965152275.1). Lineage (NCBI taxonomy): Eukaryota > Metazoa > Chordata > Testudines > Cheloniidae > Natator > Natator depressus. Next base: position 63,052,777 of record NC_134243.1, on the reverse strand, counting down.
CTAACACCTTGGAGCACCATCTGTTGGGTTTTGAGAATAGTGCTGTAGAGGCACCCAACTCCTCCCCAAATATTCTGTATAAGAAGTGAGATCTATCCCTGAAGAGACCCATCCACATGTAGGACTAGATGTCACAATCTGGCCCATGGAATTTAAAATGCAAAACCTTGTCTTCATAGAATATTAAATTAAAAAACTTTAATGCTGTAAAGTTGGGGAAAGAAAGTGTTAGTCGTCTCATAGTAACACTCTTTGGGGTTAGTGAGTGAGTAGGGAGCAGGAACAATAGGTAGGTGAACTGTTGAATTAAAGGAAAGGGTATTGGAATTATATTGGATGCACTGGGGAAAGGACTTATTAGCTGTTGAGGCTGAGAATTGATAAATTTAGAATGGGTCTGAGAACTACATAGGATGAGGAAAACTGAGAATGGAACTGATAAACTGGGTGAGGCTGGAACTGAATTGGGGAAGGGGAGCTGAGAATATAATAGACTGGGAAATGACAGTGAACATTTGATTGAGCGAAAGGTGATGCAAACTCAATAGACTGGGAGTAAAGACAGAATAAATAAAATAAATAGAGGAGAGGGACTAAGATTGAAGCAGATTATTAACTGGTACCACAAAACTGATGGTAACAACATCTGTGCCAATTTGTCTTTGTGGATAAAACTTAGAATCTTCAGCTTCAAGAAAAACTCCTTTGCTACTTGAGCTAAAGGAGTAACTGCACTAATTAACAACATTAGTAGGCATTTATCCTTTATGTTGACCACTCGCTTAAGTGGAATACAACATACTGAGAAAGCAATAACACTCTTCCCTTCGAGGGAACCTTGTCCTTAGAAACTAAAGTCTGTGTTTGAAATCTAGTATCTTTCCACCCCACAAGGTAACAAACAGGAGCTTTACACCACCAAAAAGGGGAGATTCCTAATGTTCCAATGTGATATCATCCCAATGATATGGGACATATCAATGTGGAACATCCCAAGATATCAGACTTCAAAGTTATGACATATTTCTTCCCTCCCTAGCTATTTTTTAATTTATAAATGTAATAAAAAGGTTCTCATTCCTTCTGCTTCTCTAAGGGCAGTTTACATTATTTGAACAATAAACCAAAGCCGAATCAGCAGCAAAAACTCCAGCAAAACCCCTTCCATGACAACTCACAAGGTCGGGCTTTCCCCACTAGAACTCAACCACCCATAAACCACATTTCCGCTGTCAAACTCACCCTAGTCAGACATGAGGGGAAAGGATGGGCCTTGCATAGTGGCCTGCCAATCAAGAATCCCAGACTACTTCAGACCAAAGATAGTGCTTCTACCACAACTGAAGGCTCCTCATGGAGGAAGCTCTATCACCAATCCCCTCTATGTCAAATAAAAGAGAATACAGCTCATGTGTCTCTTTTGATCAAAGTATGGCAGCAGTCTCTCACATAGGAAGGCCCCACACCAGTTGGGGCTTCACAGATTAAAGCCAACATCTTAAAATCCACCCAGAAACTAATAGGCAGGCAGTGCACATCATGGAATACTTGTGTTCTGTGCCCTAATTAAAGTATACCATTTACTAAGTGGGCTGCTGTATTCCGAATCAACTCAAGTTTCCAAGTTAACCTGAAGTGTAGCTCCATTGCAAAACATAAACCCCTGCAGTCAGACCCACACCCAAGAGAAACAGTTGCAGGTACTCACAGACTGCAAACTTGAGTAACAAATGGCCAATGCACTCACTCAATAGATCATCCTTGTCACAGCATTTGGCTGTTTCCTGCAGGAAACATCACTTTGGTTTTATCTGGACTGAGCTTCAGCCAACTCTCATCCAAGATCCAGCCACTTCGAAACACTAGGGTAGTCTTTCCACAGTTATGGTGCAGTCAGGTGAGACAGTACTACTTAGTTGAGGTGTTGTCAACATATTGAAAGTGAATAATTATAGGCTGTCGTGCTAGTTCTTCAATCAGCACCATATACAGATTGAACAAGATAGGAAACAAGATGCAATCTGGTGGAATTCCATGCCATAGCACCCTATGGAGTAAGAGCAATTGTCCCACCTTCTGGGAGCACTTAAGAAAATAATGGAGTCACTCAAGAGCGGCTCCATCTACTCCTACTGCAGTCTACAAACAAATCAATACCCCCCTTTGGTCATCAGTGTCAATGGCTGCCGATACACCTGACAATATCAGCATAGACATCCAGTCTTTGTTCATCCCCAGATCATTTACTAATCCCATCAGCACAATTTCTACCCATATACCAAGATCTGTAGCCAAAAGTCTGAGGAATCTAAGTACTTAAATAGTTGTCTCACCACCAGAAACTTCTCTTAACTCATAATAGAAGATGTCATACTGGTCAATAATTAATCAGACTGATAGCATCAAGGGTTGGTTGTGAAGCAAATGTTTCACAGTTGCCTCCTTAAGAGACCACCTGAAGGGAAACACTGACAATTCCCACCAGCAATGGACCCCGTACTTCCTTACTACCCTTTATCATACAGGAAGGACAGGCATCCAGAGGACATGTTTGATTAGTTATAACTTTTTTTTGCCTTCTGAGCACTGTGCAGTGAACTAGTAGCAATGAAGTCTGTCCAGCTTTACAAGAGGGGATATGAAAAACAGACATTTTTGTATATCTGTCTAAGACATTTTGAAAATAGATTTTGTTTAAAATACAAGGCATATGCAGAATACTTTGGATGATAGCATGGTATGAGGTTTTTATTGGCACTTCTTCTGGATAACCTGCATACGTCACACATGGCTTATTACTTATGATTAATGTGGCCATTATAAATTGATGCCAATAAAATCCTGTAACTACAGAACACCATCATGCAGTCTCTCTCATATATACACAAAAGTAGGTATATAGCGTTGCTGGCCAAAATCTGAACTGACATTACAAAATCTTTACTGTTCACAATATCAAAATAAAAATCCTTATAATGGACAGTTCTAGCAGGTTCTTCTTATACTACTTACTCTTACTCTCTCCTCCAATTTCTGCAGGCCAAGATCTTCAAAAGTGACTTGTTACTTGGGGGGGGGGCGCGCTCTATTTTTGGGTGCCAAACTTGAGACTTTAAGGGGGCCTGATTTTTGGAAAGTACTGATAACCCATACTCTAGACTTCTCTCTACAGCAAATTAGTGCTTGGCAACTTAGTGTGCTGAAGATTCACACCCTGCCTTGCTACGCACTAACTCGCTCTGTAGACGACAATTCTTCAGACCCCTTAGTATCTACAGATTGAGGCACCCAAAAAATCACAAGTCATTGTTGAAAATGTTGGCCTAAAAATATGGACCGCTTCCATTGACTACAGTGGGCTTTCAATCGAGCCCATACAGAACAAAAATCACAGTATGACAATAACTGTTTTAATAATACTCAAGCTTAAGTAGAAGTGAATTGTAAACGAAAAATAAATATTTATGTATAACAGTCCAAGAAGTACTGACCTAATCTTTCTTTTGCATCTTGATATGTGCAGCTAGGCAATGGATTACCAATATTTATATAAGATGCCCTTTAAAATTAGTACATAGCTTGAATTTAGAAAGGTCAAAGGAACAATCTTCATTCTATTCTCAGATAGTTAGTAAAACCTGACCTTCCCTAGTGTGTTATATGTCCTCTACTCTTACAAGATTTAATAAAGGCTGCTCCGTCCATGCAGCTTTCCCACACTTCTCAACAGAAAGTTCTATAACCTGAAGACGTTGGAGGTATTTAAACATAAATTTATGAGACAGGAGTAGACAAACAAAAGATTTAGAGCTAGCAGAGAATTCATTTCAAAACAATGGCTTTTTTATTTATTTCTGTTTTTACAGTGAATCCAAAATCAGAAAACATGTGAGCATCAGTGTACAAATAACTCTCTATTTTGGGGTCCTGAGAAGTTTCAGCAATTGCTTGTAGTGTAATGAATGTTTGTAATTCATTAGATTCTGTTTAAACATGCAAAGCACGCCATGACATCAATGATGTTCTCTTTATCTCAACAAATAGGCTATTACACTTAATATACTTCCAGTTAAGCCAGCATGGTTAAAATAAGTATTTCTTGTATATATTCTAATTTTAAATTGTGTATTTGTATTTTAATAAGATTTAAATTAATTGTCACATCCCAGACAAGACCACGCTCTGAAAATTATCCCAATAAGATTCAGAATCTTAACAGTATACTATCTATATATATCTTCCCCACAAATGTATCTTTGTTTACATAATTTTGCAAATGATAAAATCTAAATAAACTCAAAATTGTCATGGACAGACCCTTCATAGATTTTCAGTTTGTAGCTGTCAGTCTTCTTACAGCTGCTACATAACAAAACAACAGTTCTTTTCTTCATGCAGACAAGCAAATTCAATAAACATTGGTAAAGGTTCTTTTACAAAAGAAAGAAAACCCTGGTTTTCTAACAATCTATTAAACCTTTTCTTATTTACTTCTGAACTTCTACATGATCTTTAAATCATTCATGCAAGTTGTACATATTTTAATGCCGCATTTAATCAAATATGAATTTTGCAAAACATGAATCTGCTGATTGCTAGACACACATTTTGTTGACAAAAAGTATGATCAAGACTATTAATGAATAAATTCATTAAAAAAGATAGAGGTACTGACTTACTATTCACATTGCATTATAATTTGGAGTCTGGGGAACAGAGAATGCAAGTAGTATGCAAGGATCTAAAAGGGCCATTAAGGGTAGTCAAATTTATATTTCACTTTATCTCAATCAAAATCTGCTTGAAATGGTCCATGTTATTCTAAAAGAACAACAACAAATGTACAATAGAAAGATCAATGCTGTGTGCAAGAATATACATTCAGTGCTCTAAACTGAAGAGGACAATGCAGATACGATAGAAAGATGGAGACAAACTGAACAGTAGTTAGAAATACTGTTAAAGGTTGAACTAGGGACAGAAAGCTATGATGACAGGCAAACAAAAACATTTAATCAATAAAAATCAACGTGAAAAGGACAATAAAACTAAAAAATGAAAACAGATTGCTACTAAGAAGAGAAATAAATGGGTACATTGATGTGTAATTTATTTGAAGAAAGAGGAAATTCAGAAGTGACTTATAAAATGAAATATAAATATTTTACAGGAGCTAGATGTCTGTTTTATCTGTCATCACTTTCCATAATCATAACACCAGTTCTATGTCATGGATTTTCCCTTTGAAATCAAGCTCTGAGTTAGAGGTTTTCATATAACTAACGTGTTTCTCCTGGGGGCTAGAAACTCAGCTTCAGCAGACTGGAGCACTTAGCAAGTCCGTCAAGTACTGTCAAACCAAAATACATTCATGGCATTAGATATGTTAGAGTCCATTGGGATTTACACCCAGCATCACTTGATGCACATGAACAATTTAGTGTTGAGAGTTGTACCAGTTGTTACCAATTTTTTATCACTAGCATCTTGTTTAGATAAATCAAACCCCCTCTGTGGGGGAAGTAAACAAAGTGACCGGGAGTTGGAATTATAAACAGGAAGGGGAAACTGTATGTGTGAATACACTTACACATTATTTGAAAGGCATATATATATATGTGATATATGTGCATCAATATTGTATCGATCTATTCTGCTCTGGGTGCACATGCATTAGTGTTAGGAGTAGTTCATATGGACGCCGTGGGGAGAGTAGACCTTTAATAGCATGTCTATGATATATGGTAACATCTGAGAAGTGGATAACATCATTAAAAAAATTAGAATTTCTCAGCCCATCAAGTAGAAACTGCTGAGCACTCCAGCTGAGAGAATAATTGGAAAGTGGAAACATCCTGAACGAATTAAACCACGAGAGAAACCAAAGAAGGTAATATAGGTGCAAACACATACACAATGCATAGAAAGAAAAGCACATAGACTGTATTGTACGTATTTGTGCTGAGACTATATACACTGAATCTCGTATAGCAATATTTTAAAATTTAAAAAATCCATTATTAAACTGCCTCCCCCTAAAATGCTTTCACTGGCTATACAGAGAGGCTTTCATTCATCTCCAAGCGTGTGCTTCCTTTGTACGGTGGGAACAGGCTCTAAGTTTTACGCTCAGAGCCAGTAGCTGTCTGAATAAAGCAGACAACTATGATCATAATCCCTTATCTATCCTGAGATGGTTGTGAGGAAGTCAGTTTTACCCCCAGACCAATCCTTCTCAGCAAAATACAGAACCCTGCCATCTCCTCACGCTTAGAGACCATCAGCAGCGTTCCTGTCTCTCGGCCACTGGCACGGATGGAAATAACACTGCAAAACAATGAGCCAAGAGAAAAGAGACCCACCCAGAGAAATGCAACGAAACCGACCAAACCCAGAGAAAGAAAGGAACCTCCCCCCCCCCACCAAAACAAAAGCCACGCACTCCTTCTCTCTCACACACAGAGGACTTTTTCCACGCACCGATTTCCCCCCCCCCATACTTTTTTTTTTTTTTTTGGCAAATGAAGCAAATCTTTCTACTCACTGACATTATGATCCAGAACCTATGTAACCCCAGAAGGACTGTGTGTGTGTGTGTCTCACCTCCAGACATTCTGCATATAGCTACTCTTTGAAAATAAAGATTAAAAAAAACAACAGGCACAAAAATAAGACACGGGCCAACCCACTCGCTTTCCTTCCCTCTCCCCCAGATCCTGAGGGGCAGCAGCTCCGCGTGCGAGCGATGCTCACCTCCACCCACCTACCCAGGGGGCTCCAGGGGATGTCGCGTCCGGGCTGTAGCTCGCAGCCCCTCGCTGGGAAGCGCTCCTGTTTCCCCCGCCTAGGTCAGGGCGCCCGGGGAGCCCAGGAGCGCTGCAGCCGAGCAGGCAGCACTGTCCCCGGCATGGCGGTCTGCTAGCGAGGCGGATGACTTACTTGGGGCTGCGGCTCGCTCAGGAAACCACCTGCTCCGGGCTCCGCAGGGCTCTGACAGCGATTATAGGGAGGCGGTGCAGGCTCAGCTCCCGGCACGGCAAACTCCCGGGCCGGCTCCCTCCCAGCCCCGGGTGACTCCACCTCAAACCCCACGCCCACCCCCGCCTCCCGCCACTCCCCGCGCCTAACGCCCCTCCGCGGCCATTGCCTCAGCGCCCCACGCGCGCCTAGTACCGACCTCCCTGCCGTTGAGCGGCCCCCGCACCTCACATGGGTTCCTGCCGCAGCCTCCACTCTGGAGTGAACCCCAGAGCCTCCTACCGCCCCTCCTCTCCTTCTTCCACCCGACGCCATGCTCAGTGTCCCCTTCGCCCAGGGTCACCCCATCCTCCAGCCTGTGCCTCCTCCGACCCCGCGCCCCACCACAGAGCCTTTACTTCCTCCACCCCAGCGCCTCTGCCTGCTTCCATCCTCCTCTCTTCACTGGGTGGCTCAGTAGGGCCTTCTCCCCCTCATCCCAGTATTTCCTGAAGACCTTACAGCCCAGTCCCACACCAGCTTCTCCATGGGCCATGCATCACTTTTACACCCTCTCCCTTATCCCCAAAGCAGCCCCCATCTCACACACCCATACCCACACCCCTGTCTTGCAGCTTCTCATACCAAATGTCTCCTCCACCCATGTAGATCCCACCCCTGTGTTTTGCCTCCTACACACAGACCCCGCCAATACACCTGAGTTGCAGTCTCCCAGGTAGTGCCTCCACAACCGCCCCCCAATTCTATTTCAACCTATTCACTCTTCAGGGTGCTCCACAATGGCAGGCTGTGCCCAGTTTCACCTCTTCCTTAGCTCTTGCTTTTTCTGTACATCAGGGGCCTCCTCTCAGTGCTTGTCCTTCCTTCATCCCACTCTCTTCCTTTTTCTTCTACTTCTCCTTCCTGCATGCCACTCTTTCTTGGTTTTGGCCTCTCCATTTATTCTGCCTCTCCCCTTCCAGTTGTTTATTTTCTGTGCCCTCCCCCGTTCCCGAGTTTCTTCCCCTTCCTTGTCTTTCTTAGTCTCCTGTATCTCTACTGCCCTCCCATAAATGCAATCCAATTCAGGGGGCTTTTTTTTTTTTAATTCTTCTGAGGGTTGGGGACATCCATAATGAAGGTGCATTAACTGCTTGCATTGCCTACATCTCAGGGAATTCAACAGCCTGGCTGACTGAACCAGCTCCCCACCCCCATCCTCTGCTGACACACAAATGCTCTTCAGTAATCAATAAAGCACTGAGTTGGTTTAGCTGTGAGGAAAGATATCAAACAGAGATTTTTCTCTTCAAAATGCACTGTTTTACTTTTCTCACTTTACTTCCTAGCAAAGTTTCCTGTTTAAATTTAAACACAAAGTGCTTCTCTTAGTTTACCCTAAACAGTAAAGAATACTAGATTGGGGCCAAATAATTGATACCAGTTTGTGTGGATGTTTTCTTTTCTATCTATGCAATAGAGGTCAGGGTTTGAGCAAACTGGTGAATGTCATATAGTTGCACATTGAAAATGTATTTTCTCAGGGTTTTCACACGCATATAAGTCATTGAGGCTTCACAAACATAGGCTGAGTTCTGAATTTTTGGCCAGAGAGAAGAGGACAGGTTTTGCACCATTACCAGTTTTGTAGTAATGTTTTGTGTGTAGGCAGTTTTGCACAGTAAATAACTCAAGTTATATTTCAGAGATAGGGTAACTGGCTAAAGCAACACAAAGGTGAGCTTGTTCTTGGACCCTTTTAATTCTTTATAAAAATTATTAAAATATAGTTACATGGCTGCAGTTACTGTGTAATTAATGTCTGGTCTGAATTTCTTTGTTTTAATGTTATTTCAGAATTTTTTTTAGAAAGATATTTATATGTATGGTATGTATTTGAGTTCAGATCAATTGCTTTTGTGAATAAATGGAGGCAGAAGTATATTACTAGATAAATTATTTTGTATAGCAGCATTTATAATTTCTTTAAACAAATTACAGAATGCTTCTTAAGGATAGGTACAATAGAAATTTAGAGGTGGTAGGGACCTTGAGAAGACATCAAGACCAGCCTTCCAATCTGAGGAAGGACTAAGTATACCTAGACCATCTGTGACAGGTGTTTGTCCAGCCTGTTCTTAAAAACCTCTAATGATGGGGAATCCGCAACCTCCGTTGGAAGCCTATTCCAGTGCTTAAATACTTTATAGTTAGGGAAAAATTTCTAATATCTAACCTACATCTCTCTTGCTGCAGGTTAAATCCATTATTTCTTGTCCTACCTCCAGCAGATATGGAGAACAATTGATCGCCATTCTTTTATAAAAGCCCTTAACATCTGAAGACCATTATGGGGTCCAACTTTAGTCTTCTTTTCTCAAAACTAAACATGCCCAGTTATTTTTATCATTATAAAGATAGGAGTGGTTATGCCAAGGAGAAGTAATACTAATGTTGTAATGTCAAAATCATTCTGTGTTAAGCCATTGAGCATGTCCAGTATAAACTAAATGTTTTCCAGAAGCATAAGCAACGTCAGTCTGAGCTGGTTGCTGGTTCACTTAGTAAAAGTCTTTCTTTCTAATCAACTTGTCTCCTGCATGCTCATTATATTGTATCTGGAGTTAATGTCTTATACCTATATATAGATAAGCACCAGAGGATGGCACTCTAAAATACGTAATATAGTTCCTGAATTTTATAATATCGTCTAGCTCTTAGATAGCACTTTTCATCAGTAGATCTCAAAGCGATTTGCAATGGCATGTATCATTTATCCCTGTTTTACAGATGGAGAAACTGAAGCACAGAGAGGCTAAGTAACTTGCTTAAAGTCACTGAGCAGGCAGGGCCAGGAATACAACCTGAGTTCATGTCCAGTGCTCTGTCCTCTAGGCCACAACAATAAAAATTTGTTGTGTACTGCAAATGGTTTCTAATGTGCAGCTCTTTATATCAAATCTTACATCATCTCAAACAAATAATGAACCAGTTACTTCCTTCAAATGTACTGGGTTTGCAAAGGAAGTTGTTAGAAAAATTGCACCTGCTTAAACAACAGTTTGACATTTTTCTATATCTCATTGATGCAGCAGAGACAGACTTTTTCACATTGTATTTGGCAATGTTACAGGTACTTGTGATTTTGACATGGGAGAAGAAAGAAAACAATTACTATTAGTCAGGGATTATAGATATATTTGTTAGGTACTGTAACGCCCTAAAAATGGTACTTATGAGACATTTGTTTTATCCTTGCACTATGAGCCAGTTGATGAATATGTGACTAAAATAAACACTAAAGCTGGAACATGATTTAGGAAATTGTGTGACTCCATTTTAAAAACAAACAAAAAAACCCATTCCTTTGTGGAATACAGAATAACCAAGAGGGGCACAGACCACTGTGGAGAAGTGATTTAACTTCAGCCTGAGACATAGCCATTTGCAGAATCTGTGTCCTAAGTGTCTCAGTTCAGAGCGAACACCAAGTCATCGGGAAACCAGCGTAATCTACAGTTCTGAAATTTGCTGCAGAATTCACCCATCATTGCAGAATCATGCTTCAGAATCTCAACATTCTTTTTTTTTTAAATCAAGTTTCTAGTTCCTATGATTGCAAAGATAACCTTTAACATGTGAAGAAATTGTAAAATGATGCCCAGTTGAGTTTGTAAAAAGCTTTAAAAATTCCTTGCAAAGATACCTGTAGGCTCAATAGGCCTGATTTTTTACTGACCTTCATCTTGTTTTTTCCATTTGCCCCCTGTGCAAAGTAGATGTAAAATGCTACTATTCTGCTTTGGTAGTGTGTACATACACATGGGGTAAATGATTACACAAGCTGCAAGGATCAGGTCCAATGACTGCAGATTGGTAAATACAGCTAAACATCAGTAGCAAAACTGTATCCTTTAACATGGATAATGGCATAAAATGAAATGTCATTCCAAGAATATATACGACTTCAGACAAGAGAGGACAGAGGTGCAAAGCAGAACTTGCTTCATATTCAAGACAGAAAATAGCAGTAAAAGGGCAAGAAACTATTATCTTATTTTAAAATTCAGTACCACTTGATAACTTTCCACATAGTAAATGCTGATGTAGCACTTGTTTTAAGATTAAAAAACTGCCTAGACATGAAGTTAGTTAAAAAAAGATGTTTGCTGCAAATACCACCAGATAGCACAAAAACAGATATAATGTGACATTTTTCAGATGTTTTCCAAAGCTTAGGATGTCTGAAAAAGAGAACACTACAATAAGTTAGGCAAATCAGTAACTCTAGTGAAGCAGACACCAAGAAAAATTCAATTTTCCTTAACAGATAAAGTAAAAAATGAATTTGATAATATGGAAACCTAGGATATATTTAAAAGGTAGAACAGCTTACAGAATACTTTACTCTAGGGTTATAATTGAAAAGCCAAATAAAGTATAGATATGCATTGATCCATGTGATTTAAATAAAGCCATAAAACATTAACATTCTCTTATGAAAACCATTAAAAAAGTGGGAGCTATGATCTCAGAAGCAAAGATATTCTCAATATTAGATGCAGGAGCTGTATTTTGACAAGTAAAGTTAGATGAATCAAGCTCTAAATTAGTGACTCAATAAATGTACCATTTAGGTGTTAAAACTTTAAATTAATGTCTTTAGTTATTATACTCTCAATATATTCCTAAAGAATAATATTACCCTGAGTTTCAGAGATTGGGACATAAGGTTCAGAAATCATAATAAATGATTTAGGCCACAATTCTACAAGTTACTTTAATCAGTGCCCCTGGGCCTGGACAGAGTGCCATTAGAGTCAAGGTTTATATGTTTAACAAAGATGAGGACACAGAGAAAGGGACAGTAAATACACAGAGAACCTAGACTATTTAGAGGGATAATTTTGTACTAAATTCTGAAATGGGCAGAAAGCTACTGAAGATTTCTGAGGATGGAAACGATATATTTATATTTACATGTATGAAGAAGAAGATGAGCAACTACAATGTTGCTAACTCTTATGACTTTATCACAAGTCTCATATTTGGTGTTAAAGCCCTAGCTCCTAGAGTCATGTGATTACGGAGGATCTCAACTGTCATTTAGCCCATATTTGAAAAGAGTTTGACAACATGAACACTCCATGCTCAAAAACCAAAAAACAAATTAAAATCTCATGATTAAGCCTATCTTATGATTCACAATTTTTGAATGAATTGGGATTCACAATGCTGCAACTATATATTTGACAAAACAAAACAAAAATCAGAGTGTAGCCTTAGAGAGAACGTAGAGTAATTGGAGAAAAGAGATGGAAGCAAGAGTAAGACCGCTAAAGATGCTTTAGAAATGTTTTGGAGGAATTGGTAGGCAGTCTTACACACATGGGAGAAGTGGCAGGCAAAATAAAATGTAAGCCCTTCAAATATATAAAAGTTTAATTAGGTCATTTAAAAATCATTCACATTTTTCATTGAGATGACTCAGTTACACCAAAAATGTTTGTGTCACAGATTCACAGGGTCTGGTCTATGCCCCAGCCGTTAACCAGTGTCTTGTGAGTATCCCTCTAGTGTGCTGGACTCTAGGAATCCTCACTGTTTCACAGAGGCAGGCCCATGGCCTCCACAACTCCAAAACTGGGCCTTCAGGTTCCAGCAATCCCTGTCTCTTGCAGTGGCTCACTGCAGTGAGTTCAGCCAAGCTAGACTTTCCCGTCCTCCTCACTTCAGGACTCAATGCTCTGATTAAGTATCTGCAACGACACCAGGCAGCCTTTTCATAACAGAGGTGCCACTAGTACTCCTTTTCTTTTTCTTTTTGCGAATACAGACTAACACGGCTGCTACTCTGAAACCAGTAAAAAAAAGTATTAATCACCAGCACCACAGCATCTGAAAGTCTTTGGGTTAGCATGAAAGATGCAGACTTAGGACAGAGTTAATGTTGGTGGGAGACAGGCATCTCCACTCTGTGTCATTTGTCTTCCAGTCCCAAGAGAGCTGCCACCTCTCTGTGAACCCTACCCTTTTTTAAAACAGGCACCTGCAAACCAGAAACTCTGGAGAGCTTTCATTTCAAAAACACTGTTGCATGGTGTTTCTGAAACAAAGTATGCTCCCGAGGACCTGGCAGCCTGAAATTGACAAGATTTTTGTCATTTTTACAGCTCCTCACCACTGACTAGCCCTTTCACCATTGCTATTCAGTGGTCGGCAGCCATGAAACTGACAAGAATCATGTCAATTTCAGGCAGCAGCTGATGGGTCTTCCAGCATCTACAGCTCTGGGGCATGTGGACTGCCCCAGGGCTTCCAGACTCCCAGGCCAGCTGGCTCACTGTGCTGCCTGACTTTCAAAGTATCTGCCTCACCAGGCTACAGGTATCTGGCAGCCCAGGGAGCTAGGCTGCCTGGGAGTCTGGAAGCCCTGGGATCCTTAGTTGGGGGGAGAGGGGGAACTGCCTTGATACTATGCACCTTAGAAGCCTAGAGTCCACAGCAGCCCACCAGAGGAGCTGACAGGAAACTGGGCAGAATCTTACCTGGCAGGAAGGTTTCTGTTGGAACCCTGCCTGTGGTTCATCAGATGTTCATTGGACTGGATGGGTTTCCAAAAAAACCTTTTGGGTTTCACTAATCAGCATTTCCCATTAAAAAATTCCCTTCCAGCTCTAATTGATACTTGTCCAACCTCCATGCACTTGAAGCAACAAAATGAGACCCACATTCTTCTTCTTCTTATCAGGTGAAGCACCTGCCAAGCCAATTTGCAACAGCCTCAACAGTGAAGTGCAGAGCCTTCAGACCACCATCAAATCTGGCCAGAGGGTAGTTGTGTGACTTTGTCGGTCTTTGGCCACAACCACATGTGGGATCCTCTTGTTGGCCCTAGTTGTGAAGGCAAATTGATCCTGGCCTGTTTGAATTAGTTCAGAAGGGCCCATGAGTACCATAGCAAATCAAAGCTGAGTACTTGCATGATTGGGCCAGTTATAAGAGACTGGTTTATGAGAGACACAGTAGATTATATAGATGTTCATAATATGATCCTCCCTCTTCTCTCTTATATGCTTTGATCAGCAGTGAGTAGTTAGTAACACTGACAAACGTATCATCATTGGGCATCTGAGTTTTCACCTCTTAGATGAATGGCACTGTTCATTCCTTTCTGAGGTACTATTTCAGGCTCTCTGCAAACTCAGGCTAACATCACTACATCAGTTACACTTGCTTCACATTTTCAGAATTTTCTTCACAACCACAATAGTGAGAAACACTTAAAAAATGAAAGTTAGAATCTGGAGCACAGGATAGCACCGTAGGAGCAGTACAGTGTGTCTTATTAACATGTACCACCCCAATTTGAACCCTGTTTCCTTTTGAGTACAGTGTTTAGACTTGTAAAGTTGTTTCTTTTCTAAGAGCTATAACAGCAATATGCCTCATTTCAAGTATAGGATATATCTTTCAAACTGACAGAATCATTCAAAACTTAAGTTTGAGTACTGTATGTGCTTCAACTACTTTTAATATGTGCATCACGAGGATGTGCACTTTCAAAAAGGAGGCAAAGTCAATCAAGGTGGCGCATTCTGATTTCAAACAAAAAATGTGTGTATAATAAGTAAGAATAAAGATGGAAAATAAAGTTTTTGGGAAAAAAAGCATGCAGCCCCACGGATAGCAGTAACCTACTTGCAGGGATTTGAATGTGTGCTAGTTCTCTATGTTCTCTGTTAGAAAAATGTGTGTAAACAATAGCAACAGGCACATTTCATAATACTTATATGTTAATCATTAAGCTAATGATCATTTGCTTCCTCTGAACTGGTGAAGAGCATTTTTCCTGTTCTCTTAAGTGTTAGTTAATAAAATATTAATAAAATAACTCATAAATGGTTAAACATATTGAACCGTGGAACTTTACGTTTCCTTTTTACATTTTCTAATACATGGAGTAGAAAGATTGATTTAAAGTAAAACCTACGACACACTCATTATATCCCTTTTGCTCTTAAGAATGGGATCCACAATAGCAAATGCAATTATGCCAAGAGTTATATTGCTTAGCCTGCTTTATATTCCCACTTCACACCTTTAACCCCACTAAGTGGACAGTAAGGTTTTCACTTTGGTTACATGAATTATTGTGTAATAATAATACTCCATCACTTGTGGACATTTATATTGGCTTATATGTAAGGCTATGTTTTCAAACTCTGAAACAATGTTATGACTTTATTATTTTCTCACCCTTCTTTCCCATTGAAATGTAAAGTGATTAACAGCAGAATTCAAATCATTTACAGATTTTCAAGATGTGAAATTTTGTTAGAGTCAAATTCTGCACCTCTCTGTACATGTAAAGTATAAATATGCATACTTTAATCTTACCTAGAATAACCCCATGTCAAACTCAAAAAACTTGCCAAACCATCGCAGAAATTCAACTCATCCCAAACACCAATTGAGGCTAAGGCTTGAGTGAATAAATAGATCTCGTAACATGTCCTTAAGGTCAGGAACTCAGGGTCTGTCAGACCAGTTATGGAAGCAAATCTCAGAGTCAAAGGACCTCCACTCTCAACTCCCTATCTCCGTCCCTAGAGGTACTAATATAGGGACAGTGTGCAAGAATACCCCAGATGAGCTCAGCTTCTGGAGTAGAGCAAGAAGATAAGGCAGTGTCTAACAATCAGGACTCAAACCCTATAGGACTTTACAGGTTCAAAGCAAAAAATTGAATACGCTCGGATACTAAATGGAAGTAACTGGCATCCATAGAATACTGAGTTTCGATGAGAAACCACAAGCAACACGTTGCAAAACCTTTTGCATATACACAGTAATCACTGTAGGGTTCACTAACACATTAATGGATGACAGTAAGTGATTTATCCTATTAGGTTATTTTTATTCTTGATATGTTAAAAGTAGTAGGTTTTAACTAATTTTACTTACTATATAGAGTTATGTGTAGCCCATTTAAGGGCACAGTTTTGCAGTAGTTCCATTGGGCAAAATCAGCCATCCTTCTTTCTTTGGGTATATCTACATTGCAGCTGGAAGCAAGCTTCCCAGCCTGGGTAGACAGACACACAAACTTTGTTTGAGTTAGTGTGCTAAAAATCACAGCGTAGCACAGGTGGCTGCTTGGGCTACCTACCCCAGCACATACCCAGGGGATCCAGGTGGGTTTCTCATCAGGTGGCTAGCCTGAACTACCACCCATTCTACCTCTGACTATTCTGCTATTTTTAGCATGCTAGCTTAAACAGAGCAGGCATGTTGCGTCTATCTACCCAAGCTGGGAAGCACGCTTCCAGCTGCAGTACAGATGTACCCTTTGTCTATTGTATACTCTTTAAAGGATAGCTCCAGAAGCTATATAATGATTTTCTAGCACCTCATTTACTGTATCCCCCTCTACCGTATCCATACTGGATCTCTATGTTCAGTTTTCTGTTCTTGTTTAAATAGCTCAACTCCAGGCAGGGCCAAGGCCTTCTTGATTATCTTCAGACTCCAGCCTGTCCTTTGAAGAGGTAGTAGTACACTCTTTCACAGTGACCAATCACAGAGCTTGAATACTGAATCAAGAATATTTAAAGGAATAGTTACAGTAGCAGCAAACAATTTATGATCATTCAATAGGCTGAAATTTGTTCACCAAAATATTTGGCGAACAAATGCTAATAGCAAGCAAATAAATGGATCTCACAATCTATTCAACCAATTTGCAAATAGAAAAAAGGCCTAAATTTGCTGAACAAGTTGTTCACTTCAAATACTTTCCCCAGCTGTTCACAGGATTAACAATGGCCTACTTAGTTTTTCCTAACAGTGCGCAGAAATGCTGTATAGATAAAGCCGTTGAACTCAAAGCTAAAACTTTGCAATTGATAAATGAGTATCACTACAGACCATGGATTAGTTACTTACTTGCTTTTGAATTCATTGTACTAGCAATCAACTGTCCACAGGATTGTGTTCGTGTGTGTGTGGAGGGTGATACTTTTGGACTAAAAACAAAAAACAAAAGACATAAAAATGAAGTTTAACAAATTAATATCCAGTTGCTATAATGAGTTGCCATTGGTAAGGATAATAGCAATCAACCCAGCATGAGCCTGGTACAGTAGTTCTAGGCTGCAAACAGGCTGAGACCTGCAAATCAAGATTTAATGTGGAGAGTCTTTTGCTTTTCCCAAGAGAACTGTAGCTGCATTTCAGATCTTAAGGTCTTGCCCTCAGTTATTTTGCCTGAGAAATTATCCTTGGATCATTGATTCTACTAATATATGTGTCGTACATAATATCTGCTGTAGGATATAAGAACTGACTTATCAGTTACAAGTAGGCACCTGTCATGCAAATAGTAGTAAAACAGAAATTCCTTAATGAGCAGCTCGTATTTGTGTTAAGCAGCAGAAATTGATCTTTTTCTTCAAAGATAGACTATTTGTATTTCCTTTCTGAGAGAGAATTTAGAGATACCCCTTTCTTTTTGAAGAGCAGCAGAGGTAAAAGAATGATCTTAATCAGTTGTTCAGTTTTCAAAATATGGGTAAGAAATAATGCCCATAAAAGTTAGGTTTCTTCTTAACATCTTTTGAACTCTAGGGTAAGTTGTTAAAGCACACTCTGAAACTTAAAAAGTGCAAATCCTACCACTTGTTCAGCTTTGACTAGGACTCCACTGTAGCAGAATGAATTAAGAATGATTGCATCATTTACATTCTAAGTTTAGTTTTCAAGTATAGTTGATTTTGCTTAAATGAGAATCCTGTAGCTATTTTGTAATTAAGACTAATAATTCTCTGCAGTTCATAATTGGTCCAAAACAGGTGTTTACTTTTCTCTCTCCTCCCTCCCCTGCAAATTATATACATTTTCAGCCTGTGCTTAAAGTATGAGATTCTAAAGAATTCTGCTAAGCATAACACACAAATGAGGATACAGTATTTATAACAATTTTATGTTATAAAGCCTAAAACTCGCTCAACATGCTGACATGTTGACTTCAAGGTCCATTTAGGCCTGATTTTTAGATATATCCATAATTCCAAGTGAAGTCAGTGAGAAATGGAGGTGCTCAGCACATGTGAAAATCTTCTAACATGGTTTGATAACTTTTGGTGAACCTCAGTAAAGACAATGCAGTGAATTCAAATAACCAGCAGAGCTAAAGTAGGGGAATTGTATTGCTTTTCTATGTAGATTGTGCCCACTGTAGGTAGATAGATTCTGACTATACTGTTGAGACCCATAGCTGAGAACATACCCGGTTTTATCCCTGAAGATGAGGTTCCCTTTTACATTGCCTAATTGCCAGGAATCACACAATACTTCAAGTTAAAGTTTCTGTCTGATTTGTCTTACCTCCATTATTATAGATTTGTGTCTGGGCTTTGAAAGTGGTAGCACCTGGCAATCATTTATCATATCTGATTGTTCTTCAATGATTTGAGCTCAGACAACTTACCTTATCATCCGTGCAGCCAATTTTTATGTAAAGTACTCGTATTGACTATAAGAGATCTGATGGCAGTTTTAAAACCTTTCTGCATTAATAGCCTTTCCGCTGCATTTAAGCATCCTGTCTCTTAGATGCTGTGACAAATGTGACACTGCTATTATATGTCCTAACTACCCACTTTGAATGGTGACAACATCTATTCTTCAAAATGGTAATTGCCTAATGCAATCTATCATTCAAATTTATGTCCACCTAGGGAAAACTACACCTTTACAATTACGTGAGTATTTAGTTAGAAATACATAATTAACCAGTTACCCTATTGGAATTACTTTAGGGGAGTTCCATATCACATAACTCTCAGATAGAATACTTGGCATCCACTTGTTGGGAAATTGGGGCATCAATTGTTCAAGGTCCTTTTCAGTTCCCACTTATCAATTCTAGAAGGGAGACAGTATGGTTTAGTGGTTAGAATACTGGACTGAGACTCAGGAAACTGCAGTTCTTGTGGTGACTCTACTGCTAACCTGCTGTGTGACTTTAGACCAGTCACTTCATTGCTCTGTGCCTTAGTTTCCCCTCCCACCCTTCATTTGGCTTGTTTATTTAGACTGTAAGCTATTTGGGGCAAGGATTTTCTGTGTCTATCAAATAAGGCCCTATTCTTAGCTGGGGCCCATAGGGCTACCATTGCATTAAACAAAAAAAACATTCATTCATTCACTCCCATGGATGCTGAATGCACTTGGCATCTCAGAGGAGATTAGCTGAATCCTCACACAACTGGGCCATTGGGGTTCAAACTGAAAAATTACAAGTCATTTGAATAGGTAAAGATGAATGAAAACAGAAGAAAATTGCCACTGTAAGCAAGCTGTCCTTATTTCCTCCTTGCAAAGCAGCCATTAGACTCAGTAGTTTTCATCTACCCTTCAATCACAACTTAATACCTCAAAACTTGAAATAAAAAGAATCATCAGAATAATTACATTATAGACAGTCACTAGGGCGAATTAATTTTTTTAAATTGAACTCTTTCAACAGAAAATTGTGTTTGACCACACGATAATTTTTGCAGAAGATATCAGCTCTCTTGGAATTTTTAATTTTTTTTGTTGGGGGTGGGGGGTGCGGGGGGACAAAAACAAAAAATCAACCAACCAACAACCACCACCTTGAAACTTTCCAGGTTTTTGCAGTTTTAAATCTGAGAATATTTAAGTGTTTGGCAGGTTTGGGTTAAATAAATAAATAAATAAATTCAGTTCTCTCTTTCTCAACAAAAAGGTCAAAATTTTTTTTCCAGCCAGTTCTAGCAGTCACACAGGGCCTCATCCAAAGTCCATTATAATCAATGGAAAGATTCCCACTGGCTTTGGATAAGGCCTACAGCCAGTACACAGCCAATAATACAAAATAGTGAATAAATGTATGCTTAGCCTTAAAACATAAAAGTGACTTTACATAATCTCCTTCCTCCCATTTTTTCTGTAACATACTAATTGTGGGCCAAATTATGGACATTCCAGTGCAAACGGTCCTAAGGGTTTAGCCCTGGAAGGTGCGGAGCACCTCAGTTTATATGGAAGTCAACAGAAGCTGAAAGCAGTCAGCACTGTTCAGGAGATTCTCAGTACCTTGCAGTATCAGGCCCTAAGCGAGAAAGCAGAGGCGGATTTACCATGAAACAAACAGTGCGGTAGCACGGGGTCCCCAATGACAGGGTGGGCCCCAAAATGTAGGACAAATCTCATCTGACAACCTGCCCCCAAGTCCTGGCCGGCAGCGCAGCAGGGCTCAGGCAGGCAGGCTGCCTGCATTCCGTGGCCGGTGGCCCCACATGGCTCCCGAAAGCGGCCGGCTGCTGGCATGTCTCTGTGTAGGGGGAGGTGGATCTGCGCGCTGCCCCCACCCCAAGGGGTGCACAGAGACATGCCAGCAGCAGCGCAGCAGGGCTAAGCCGGCTCCCTGCCCATGCTGCCACTCTCACTCCGTGCCGTGCCACTCCTGGAAGCAGCTGGCATGTCCCTGCGGCCCCTGCGGGGTGGTGTCTCCGTGCTTTGCCCCCGCCCCGAGTGCCGACTCTGCAGCTCCCATTGATCTGCCTGGCCCTCCCTCCGCCTAGGAGCCACTGCCAGAGGGGTGTGCTAGTCGCTTTGGGAGCCGCACTGCCCAAGGTTAGCACCGCCCCCCTGACTCCTCTGATACCCCAACCCCCTGCCCTACCCCACACCCAAACTTCCACCCAGAGCCTGCACCCCAACCCCCTGCCCCAATCAAAGTACCTCACTTTATTTTCATTTACTTCCTATTACTTATAATATAGGAGGATGAAGAAAAAAAAAGAATGAAAAACGGGGTGGAGGGGGGGAGATAATGTTCTTTTTCTTGGCTGGCTCCCAAGAGGGGGCCCCCAAAAATGAAGCCACGCACAGGGCCTCACTAACTCTAAATCCGCCACTGTGAGAGAGGGTGCAAATGGCTCTCCCCTCTCATCATAATTTTGCTTGCACTGCTGGCAGTATTAGAAACTGCTGAGGTTTTTCTGGGCAATCCATAGCTTTGTGCCTTCTGAACCCAAGCAGGGCTGCTTCTGGGAGATTGTGCCTACAGCTGTACAATAATATCTTGCTTTTCAGGATGTTTCTTCAGTCAATGCTGTTTGGCCAGTATACCTAGTCCACATCCCCAGCATGCTACTCCCTCAGGAGAGGTACAGTTGTGCTCCATGCGCTATACAATAATCATTTATTCTAGCCTTAAATATTCCAGGAGGAACTGCTGTTATCACAAAATGTAAAAAGTATATTCCACATCCAATAAAGATTTTTTTTAAAAGAGAAAGTCACCTCTATTCTACAGTGCCTTTACAATTCTATTATTTTAGCTACAAGTTTTTTCTTCTTGAAATTGAAATGACTGCATTAAATGACAAATATTTAACATGTAACTAAACAGGACGTTAAGAATGATATATTCATCTGAATTCGTAAATGTGCAAGGGTTTATTTAAAACCTCCTCAAGGCAGATTCATGACTGTGCATTTTATTAGCATAAATGACACTATACTGGGCAACATAATGCACCTGATGAAGCACTGAAAGAAAGACTGAAAGGCAAAACCCATCATCTAACATAGATGAGAAAAAGGTCTGAAATTTGTAAATGTCATTGTAATGAACTAAAATAAATATACTGAAGGCTCAATCTTGCAAAGTGCTGGATTGAGTCCTAGAAGCACTACGCAAATTTAGCTGATCTTCCTCTGCATTGAGCATAATAGATTTGTTACAATCCTATCCATCTGATGGAAGGATATAGATCTAAGATTGCTCAAAATGCTAGGGAAGAACCTCAGCTGGTGCAAATTGTCACAGCTCCCTTTACTTCAATGGTCCTATGATAATTTACACCATTTGGAGGATCTGTCTAACTACATTCAAAGCTGACTTTAGAATGTCTGGCAATGTTTTACTGCAGCTCCCTCTGTTCAGCATTCACAAGTCCATCAGATGTCTTACTTAAGGTTCCCACAATCTCAATTTAATTCTTGCACATATTCTTTGCCAACTAATGCAGCCTATGTTCCTTGACATTTTTAGAGCGACTTATGATTTTCTATTGGATTATATATATATATATATATATAATGTTTGATTGTAGGATTTTTTTTAAAACATACTTGGGGCAAAATCCATCCCTCTTGTTGTTCTATTCAACTTAATGGAGCAACACTAGGAATGCATTTATCTTGACACTCATATGGGGAAGAATCAGAGCAGTAAAAATGGTGTCTGTGGCACAGGTCACTTACATATCTGCAGGCTGCTCTCACAACCATAAATCATTCCTTGAAACATTGCACAAAGTGATTGTAACATTTGGGGGCTGGGGGAGGAAGGGAGAGGCAAGTTTCTTCTTTGACATTTTGTGCCCCACTGGGAAGGAGAAGAATAAACACTCCAAGGTTTGAAAAATTATCCACAGGCCTTCAACTACAGTACAAATTATTCCACGGATATCTGCAGAGGCAGAAATAGAGGGCATTCCATGAGTGGTGCTACGGCAGCATATGTCAAGCTCTGAATTCTGTGGAGCACATGTACATAAGACCCTAAGCATTCCTGCCCAGTAGTGCTGCACACATGGACGATAGGAACAGAAACACACTCATCACTTAGCAAACATACCAAAACAACTCAACACATGAGATGGCAAGGAGATATTTCAGAAGTAAGAGACGAATTTAAGGCCACTTGTACATAATGATGAAACAGTAGTATCACTTGAACAGTGATTATATTTGGCAGGACTTCTCCACTGCAGTGTCATATGACCCTCAGAATTAACCACACAATGGGCCAAATAATGAAGGCATTACTAATTTCATACACAGGCAAACGCCTAATGACTTCAGTGAGAGTTTTGACTGAGTGACGGCTTCAGGATTTGTCCCTACAATAACTGATTATATAAACAGTGATATAAGCAAAATTAATACACAGTGAACTGTTTCCATGCATTTTCTTAGAAAGATTTATTTCTTGGGTTTTATGTAATTAAAAGTACAACTAAAGAGAAGAAATGAGAAGCAATTTTATAAAAAGAACTTTTGAAAATGGGAATAAATCTTAAGCCATTTAGGGCCAGATTTTTAAAAGGTATTTAGGGCCCTAAAGATCCACATAGGTGCTTAGTAGGATTTTCAAGAATGCTTAGGTCCCAATATCCCATTGACAGTCAAGGGGACTTGGGCTCCAAAATGTCTAAATTTGTTTTGAAAATGGGACTTAATTTCTGATGTCACTTAGATGCTTTTGAAAATTTTACTCACTCGGACTCACTACTAGAGCTGATTGGAACTTTTTTGACAAAATATGTTTCTGTTGAAATATGCTGTCTTTTGGAAGCTAAACATTTCACAGAATTATCCTGATTTCACCAAAGTACGGGGGGGATGTTTTCTGAGGTCCAAGGCTCTACGGCCATTTGGGTTGAATTAAAAACCATGACCTTTTGGATCCAAAAATGGATGTTTTGATACAATTTTGTTTCACAAAAATATTTGAAAGGCTCTGCTTTTGTTCCAATGCCAAATGAAAACCAATTTCAAACCCATAAAAGTTTTAAGAATGGAATTGCCATCCTCCAGGCAGCTCCATTCACTAGTACTACCAACCTTTTCCTCGAAAGAGAGGGAAATAATAAGTACAAAGGAGGCCATTAGGGAGATTTTGTTGCTTATCACAAGAAAAAGATCTATGACTTGCAGGAATTATCTTTAGGGTTTGTGTGTAATATGCCTACAGTTTAAGACGGTGTACATGAGATTTATGTAAATAATTATTAGGATGAACTTTGAGGACATCTGTACATATAGACCACAAATCCTTTGTGCAAAGTATAAGTCACCAGGTTTCATACTGAACTTACAAATCCTGCCCTCTCCTTCCAACCTGGGACCAGGAAGAAAACAACCCCGTAGCTGCTCCGTGGCTTCTACATACAGTTCAAAGACCTGCAGACTACAATCTTGCTCCTACTTCAACACTGGCCCAACCAGCCTCACGAAAGCGGCTGCACTGCTGTGAAGAAAGCCACTTAACAGCAGTGGTTTGCAGCTTGGAGAGGGTTTACAGTCTCTGCATGGCCTCTGTAATTTCTCTTTCCCCATGCAGCAGAACCATGGCTCTGCTGTTCCATGGTTTTCAATCAGTGCAAGAGAAAGTGAGGTGTAAGGGACTAGGGTTCATATTAGGAACACTGGAATTTGAAACAGATCACCAGGGTGCAAGGTCCCTTCAGTGTTGGAAGCAGGAGTGTCATTTCACAATACGTGTGTGTGTGTGTGTGTGTGAGAGAGAGTGTGTGAGTGAGTGAGAGCGCGCGCGCAAGCGCAGCCACAAGTTCATAGTATACAGCGAATTTTTGACCTTTTTCTGCTCTTCTCCTGTAAACTATGAAAACACCTACTGATCTGCAATAGCCATGGTTTCTATAGAAAGTAATTATGCAAATAATGTAGTCTTTATTAGATTTGTTTGAGTGGCTGTGTGTGTCAAAGACTTCAAAGCCTTGGCAAAAGACTCCATTCTAATACGCTGGTACTTCAATTAATAGAAACACTCGCCCACTATTTTGGACCACATTTGGTCACTTTTAATAATGGTATAATTTGCCCAAGAGTATGCTAGGGTTTTTCTTTTTAAATAATACCTTGATTAGCAAACCTAAAATCAAGGACACACAGTTTGGTTTCAAAGACATCATCTGTAGTATCTTACTGTGTGCAGACCAGTGTGAAGCTAAACCCTTCATTAGGAACAGGAACTGTGTACAGAAATGAGGGATCAAAACTGCCTAATACTCTGTGTAGCTGCAGCCTGCAACTGACTTTCTGCGGGCTTCTTCGTTTCTGCTCCAGCAGAAAGTGTCGTGAGCTACCAAAGTCTACATAAAGACATAAAGGAAGTTTGGCATCTCTGCACTACCTGGATGACTTACCCGATAGCACAGCTTCCCCTTTTTTAAAGATCCCTTTACTGAACTAAAACACTATTAAATTAAACAAACTATACCAGATACAATAGTTGACTTAACAGCCCTTCAGGCTGCCTAAACACAACATATTTCGATCAGCCTATTCAGCAATCTTCCTGATCTGCTGTATGGCAAACCCCCAAGGCAAGTCCTTGTCTGCAACAGACCGTTCTGTCTCATGATCAATAACAGGGTCAGATTGTGACTTGTTTCACCTTGTGTGCCTACTCTCATTTCATTTGTCTCAGCCAATTGCTCAGGTATCTTAAGCAGATGCCTACTGTTGTTTTGTAAGATTTTGCCTTCATCTGTGAACACTGAGTTTGAGCGAGGTGACTTCTCTAATCACTGTAGCTTTCCCTGGGCAGTGCCCACCCTGCCATATTCTTAGTTTTTTCATATTTTTGCCTTATTCATATTTTTTTAACCTGTGGAAGAGGTCTTGCTCCTTCAGTGTAATATTTTGACTGACTTTGCTTTCCTAGACTTTTCCTCACTATTACAGACTCCTTAGTCATCCTGTTATTGTTGTCGTCATCAAGTATTTATAGGTATTTCTTGTAGAGGAATTCAGCAGGTGATATTCCATATTGCAGCAGTGTAGCTCTGTAGTTCAGTAATACTAAATATGGATCTTCTCTTGCATCCATGGCTTTTTTGAGCAAATTTGTCACCGTACGTAGTCCACATTCCACAAATTCATTGGTTTGAGGATATTTGGGACCGAATGTCTCGTGGTAAAAATCATACATTTTAGAAAAAGTCCAGGAATTCCCTATTCTTGAACTATAGTCCCCTGTCAGATATTCCTGTTGGAATTTCATGACATGCAAATACAGATTTAATGTACCTGACAACTGTTGCTGCTGTGGTATCTTCAAGTGTGACTGCTTCTGGGAGAGGGGTAAAGTAGATCATTGTAACCAGGTGGTGATATCTCCCCAGGCTGAATATGTCATTCTAATTCGGTCTCACGGAACTGCACAGTATCATTGGTTCCTTCTGCTGGGAGTTGCTGTACTTCTGATATGTCTTCACCATTTCTTTGATGTCACTGTTCATCTGTGGCCAAAATATAACTCTGAACACTCCTTTTTGCTTTGGTCATTCCCAGGTGCCCTGTGTGTATTCATTCCAATAGTTCCTCTCATCACTGTGGTAATCACAGTCTGTCTCCTTGAAGAGCATGCTTGAGATCACTGACAGCTCATTTTATAGTGGGACTAAGAAGGTGGGAAATCTTGATTTTTTTTCTCCTGCTTTACACATTGCTTGTATCACTGCTTAAAGAATTCCATCTTTAGCTGTTTCTGCTTCCATTATCCCATATATCTGGAGATCAGGACCAGCTCTAGGCACCAGCAAAGCAAACACGTGCTTGGGGTGGCACATTTCCAGGGGTGGCATTCCGGCCATCCTTTTTTTCCCCCGGCCCCGCTCAGTCAACCAATGAACCTGTGTGGGGCGGGGCGGTGGGCTCAGCGTGGAAGTCCCGGCCCTGGCCCCCTGCCACCTCGGGAGTGGGGCGATGCAGCTCCTCCCCACCTGCCCGCCCCTGCCACGTGTGTCACAAGTGGTGGAGGAGCCAGAGCCGAGCCCAGGATCAGGGCAGGACCTGCGGCCAGTAAGGGACCTGCTGCCCTGGGCGGCTTGGCGCTGGGCAGGCGACCCTGGTCTGTCCCCCTCCCCACGGCTGACCCGCCCCCCCAGCTGCTCTGTCGGTTATTGTCCCCTCTGCAGGGGTGGAGCCGGGTCTGAGATTGGGCTGGGGGCCCACGGGCAGGATGTACAGCCCCGAGCACCTCACTACAAACACTGCTATAGCATTATGCATTCTTTTAACATTACCAGTATCAGTGGCTTCTGGTGAGCTCAGTTTCTCAAAACTGAAAATTACTAAAAAATTATTTGAGGTCCATCATGTCTCAAAATCGTTTGTCAGGACTTGCATTAATTTCAATTGAAAGTACCATTGCACAAAATTTAGATTTCACTGAATTATTAAGAGACTACGCAAGTATAAAAACCAGAAACATTCAGTTAATATAAATTCTTTTAATTTATGAGAAACTGGGCGCACCGGAAGACACTAACTTTTTAATTACAGTGTATAGTTGAACCCAAATTGTTTGTAATTGTGATTTTGTTAAAATTAATGAGTACACTAGTAGGAAATTGTTTTATTTCACTAACTACAAATTCTCTGTTTTCATTTTTTAAAAAATTTTAAACAGTCAAAAAAACCCAAAACAACAACAAAAAAAATTGCAAAGTGCAAACATGTGTAAAAGCCAAAAAAACAAAAGGAGGGGTGTATGGGGGGGCAGGCCAACATTTGTTTTTGCTTGGGGTGGCAAAAAACCTAGAGCCGACCCTGCTGGAGATACAGCACATGACACTTACACGTTCATATGTACGTTTACTGCTTGTTCCACATTACCAGGCTGAATACTGTCCGATGGAGCATATGCTTTTGGGAATGTGTCTGTCTTTGCTAAGTGGTGTCCCAGCTGGAACTCTCAGGTCACAACATAATTCTGTATTTTCAAAAGTAGTCACTGCATTCTTGGGTACTCTATCCCTTTGTGTGTCCTGCAGTCAGTGGTTTGTACTCTGTTTTGAAGCTATGACCATATAGAAAGTCATGAAATATTTACATCTGGTGTAATGATGTACATGTCTCTTATTCAGTTCATAGTTACATCTTCTCTGCGTCTACTATAGCCCTAGATTTATGTGAGGCTGGGAACCAATCAGCTCCATGACACTAATAGTATTGCTCCCAACCCTCCTTTCGAGATGTCTGTGGAGAGTTTGGTGTTTTTAAAGAGGTCAAAAAATTGCAGCACTGAAGCGGATGTCAGACTGTGCTTTAAATCACTGAACTCCTTTTCATGCTCTGGTATCCATTCCCCATTGTGACCTTGTGGAGGAGATGTCTTAGGTGAGTTGCATGAGCGGTATAGTTAAGTATGAATTTGCTGATATAATTCAACATGCCTACCAGCCTTTGAATTTGTTTTTTATCTTCAGGTCTTGGCATGTTCATAGAAATGTAGGGCTGGAAGATACCTCCAGAGGGCATCTAGTTCATCCCTCTGCACAGAGGCAGGACCAAGTGCACCTAGACCTTATCAGATAGATATTTGTCTAACCGGTTCTTAAAAACCTCCAGTGACAGGGATTCTACAACCTCCTTTAGAAGCCTGTTCCAGTATTTAAACTATCCTTATTGTTCAAAAGCTTTTTCTATATCCCTTGCTGGAGAGTTAGCCAATTACTTCTTGTTCTACCTTCAATGGACATGCAGAACAGTCAATCACCATCCTCTTTACAAGAGCCCTTAATATATTAGAAGATGTATCAGGTTGCACCACTCTCAATCTTCTTTTTTCAAAAATAAAGATGCCCAGTTGTGGGTTCCCTCTACTGCCTAGTATTCAGTATTGCCTGAATCTTTGATACATCAGGCAAGATACCTTTTGAGGTCAGTCTCTCTCTCTCAAGTGTGTTATTTCCGTGGTTTGAAATTGGCCTTATTCAGTTTACGGTTATTAGCTCTCTCAAATTCCAGTATGCTCCTCAATGGCAGTGCTGCCCCAAATTATATCATCAATGTACAAGGTCATGCCTGCTCATCCCTCTAGCATCTGGATTACTGTACAGTGAAATACTTCTGGAGCCAAACATACTCCTAAATGCTGTCTTATCTGCCAAATGGTGTATTGAGGGTGCTGATCTTGTAGCTCCCAGTGTCTAAGGGGATCTGCCAAAATCCTGCTGCTGCATCTAATTTGCTGAAGAATTTCACTCCTGCCATTTCAGGCAATAGTTCACTTCTTGTGGACAAGTGGGAGTGTTCTCTTCATGTTCCATACACAGCTGCATAACAGCCATAGTGGCTTTTAGATACAGTTCAAATTGCTGTCTGAACCTCTGTCTGAGCCAGGCATAGTCAGAATTTCCCCTGAATCTCAGGGCTAGTGGGAGGATTTACTTGCAGTAGCACAGGGGATGTAGCAGCCATTTCAATTGTTACCCCTCCCACTGGGTCTCTCAGAACACTGTGCCTTCCACTCCGGTACCACAGAGTATCTTACTGATGACGATTAGACCCTTTATTATGAACAGGAGCTATGTACAGAAATGAGGCAACTAAACTCCCCATTACTCTGTGTAGCTGCAGCTGGTGATGGCCCTGTCCTGAACTTCTTTGTTTTCGCTCCAGAAAGGAAGTATAACAGGCTACCAAAAGCTATATCTAGAGTATAGAGGAAGTGTGGCATCTCTACACTTCCTGGAGCACTTTATCTATATCATATCATCCTTGCTATAGGGTGGTGATAATGGACTTAATCCCGTGAGATGGTGAGAACCCTGTGCTTCCATTAGTGAATGGGGGTAGAGAGCAGCCAGCACCTCCCATGGGTGGATTCACTGCTTCTAGGATTACTGCTTATCAGAAAACGGATAGGAAGAATATTGGTCTTTAATCTTAAGAGTGAAGTGGAACTTAACTAGTTACGCCACTGCCCACTTTGGGTGGGAGGTGCTTGAGGATGGACTGCATGGGTGGGCCTTCACCTCAGGGATAGCTCACACAGTACAGGCATCTGTATCATGGTTATAGGGCTAACTACACTTCATTCTCCTTTCTGGGATCACTGAGCACACTTCTTTAGGTGTCAAACCTCATGAATTTACCTCTCTTAGGGTAGAATTTCACAATTCTTCCACTCTGAGATCAGTCCCTGGGCTACAGTACCTTGAGTATCCACCCTGCTTACCCACCTGCTGTTCTTCCCTTTGGGAGTCTGTGACCAGTGGTCTACACTGATCAGGCAGCTTCTTAAGCCACAGCCTTTAGCAGTAGGAATAAACCATAAGAGAAAAAAGTTTTTAAAACAATGGTTTACATGTGTATTTTACCTAAAGTCTTCCAATGGTAATTAAGCAAGCCTAACTTCTTCAGACTCCCCCAAATTCCTGTGTCTCAGTCTTATTCTCCTTAACATCTACTGCCCATCTCTGGAGATGGCCCCCCTCTCTAAACCTGGATCCTGTGCACAGCAAAGGGAAGCTCCTTGCACCTTCTCCCCATGCATAGCCATGCAGCACCAAAGGCTAGTTTGTGAATCTGCCACATGTACTTGTAGCCTCAATTTCAATAATTACCTCAATATAGAAATCAATATAATTTTATTTTAAAAAGTGGTGTAGGAAATAAAGCCAAAAATAAATAAACTAGAAGAAGAGAAAAAGATAGTTACAAATCAAGTCTTCAAACCTAATAGGATTCTTTTTTCTTCCTTAATTGTAATCACATTTGAGAACTGGCGATGGATTTTTTTCTCAGTTGACATGACACATGATGTGGTAGATGCTGCAATGTTTTCTCCTGTGAACTACATGTATCTGAGATCTTTCCAACAGTTATGCTACAAAGCCTGCTTCAGTCTACTTATCCTTTCTTAGTGCTGTCACCATCCTCCTTAGAGAAAGAAGGAGAGATGTAAGGGGACTGTTTCATGTTCACTTTATGAATGAATTTAGTTATGCAATATCTCATAAAATGAGAATACCTTCTTGTGAAGTGTGCTGTGAGCATTTCTGGTGCCGATAAAATGAATGAGACTTTTCTGACAATGACACTATGTTTTCTATTAATTTATTATAAATCACTGTGCTAATCTTTGTAGATTTTAATCAGCAATGAGTTGTGTGAATGAATACGGAGCTTAGCTTCTTTTATATGTGAATACTACTACAAAATCCTATAGATTTTTTTTTTTTAATAAGTGGAAGTAAGAACGGTTTGGGACTTTCATTTTGGTAAGTGTGGCAGATTCTGATCTCAGTTACACCAACATAAACTTGGAGTGATTCCACTGACTGTAATAGACTTACTTCACACTTACATTGGTGTCAATGATTGTCTCTACTTGGCTGAAAGAAATGTTACAAATATGAATATTCAACATTTCAACATCACGGTTGAAAATCAGTCCTTATAAAAACTTCATGCTCTTTTTTACATTATTTTCAAAGACTTCATTTTAGTTTCCTCCATAAATCTTTGTAGACCACTGATTTGTCAGTTTTTTTGGCTCCACTGTATCCCATGGGTATTTAAACAAAGAAAATGGTAAGTAAATGGGATACTAGTTTGTAGTAGGTGGAAGTCAGTACAACTGTTTTTCCTATCAACATATGTACAGATATATAGAGCTTCTTCATATTCCAGATGTTTAAGCATATGGAGAGAAGAGATTCAATGAGTTGGAACCGCTTGATACAATTATTCTGGTGACAAACTCTCTAGCTATATAGTTCATTGAAAATTTTCTAGCATTGCCAAAGTAGCTGCAGTTGCCATTCACAGATGTGCCCACACCTGCATTTCCACCCATACCATTTATTACACTAGAAAAGAATAATAAGTTTAAGAAATGAGCCATGTGCCATATGTGGTCTATCCTCCCACTGATGAGCAAATGATTTATGTGGGTAACTCCCACTAAGAGAACAGATTCATTGGAAAATTACTTGTGAATCAACTGGCTTCCAGACCTTTATGTATGGATAACAGCCACCAGTTTTTATGACACATCCTATTTTGTAAATTCAAAATAATATTTCATCCAAGAGTCATTTTTGTATCCTAGCAAAATTCTAGGATTTTTGGTGTCACATAAAGATATCGGGCACATTATTCACTGCAAAGTTGCTATCAAATATTTGGCCCATCTGTGTATCAGTGTAACTTCAAGACACTACAGGATGTCTATGTACTTATAACAATCTCATAAGCTAAGCAATACCAGTCTTATTATTTGACTAGGAGAAGTCAATGACAATCTAGGTTCGGTAGGTAGAAAGTATATTGTTCCAAATGCAGGAGGTAGCACTGCACTCTTTGAGTAGGTACTGATTGAACCAATACCCTATTATAATGCTAAAGGGTCAATACTATACTTTAAGTTCCAACTTTTAGCAGAGACATCTATTTTTGTGTCTCTGCTAACATGATCATTAAAGCTCCCATGGAATTTTTCATAAGAGTTGTTGTGTCTTAGCCAAATTCCAACATTCTGCCTACCTAAAATGATCCTATATTTTCAGCTAGATAAAGTAAATGCTTTCTATTTACTATTGTGTAGTATTGTTACATGGTATTGAAGAGCTGCCCTGTTTCATTTCAAAGCTGGCTGCATTTCAATAATGGGTTAAAACATAGAACATTACCTTGTCACCATTGTGGCAAAAATAATTATATAAAATATAAGTGGTTATTATTGTCTTTTAGTACTCTGCCTTTTTCCTAATCCGAATTTTGCCTAAATCAAAAATTTGAGACTTATGAACATGCACAATAAATACGGTAATGGTCACTCCTGACAAGTTTTAATAAGCCAATATAGGTGCTAGGCAATCGTAATAATTATCCTTGAGAGGTAATTACTCGTTTAGTGATTTTTTTCTGATAATGGAAGTTCCTCAAGCAGCTCACGATTTCTATTAATTTCTTTGTTAATCAAAATTACTCAATTGTTTTTGCAACTTTTAAAATAAATTACACTGTGCATTGATCACAAACTGTTCCCCAAAAATGTTTTAAACTTCATATTCAAAATTTGAGTGGTGTGTGTTAGGTGTTGTTGATCTGTAAGTCACCTTGTACTGTTTCTGTTCTCTGAGTGTATGAAAATAAATCAGGAGCATGCTTTGAAGAAGCTACTGGGCTCTGTATGTGTTTGGGAAAGGTAGAAAATAAGCAGGATTAGGGAATATTAAAACTTTTTCCATTCTGAGCCACAGTACTGTCTCTAAACCTTATTCCTGGGGGTGGGGGTGGGGTGGAAATGGGCAATTAAACCAAAAAAGGATCTGACCACAAACTTCACAACTATGACCATATTTACACAGACTTAAATTTTGTGACTGTGATATGAGAAAATTAAGTTTAAATTGTACCCCAAGCAAATAAATCTACTATGAGTCTGGCAAGGGGTTTTGCGAACCCCATCCCTTTTGCTCATCTACTATATACTTTTGATTCAAATAGTCAAGCTTATGAGCTAGAAATGAACTTCCCATTATCATTTGTGTAAGGATATCCAATGTAAATTCTTTTTTAAATTCAAGCAACTGCTTATGGAAAATATTTTATGATATTCATCTGGCTCTGCAGTCCAGAAAGGAGGACTACAAAACCTACATATCTATTCTAAAAGTGTAACGTTAGCTAAGAGCTTTTGAGCTTATGATTAATATTGCTGTTTGTTACCTTCTCTGGGAAGACCATGTACAACCACAGTGAAGATTTTGCTGTCTTTCAAGTAGAGAGAGAAGCCAGTTCAGGGAGAAACAGTGAAAAGTTTCAGAGTTAAATTTGCCTACATGCTGTACAGAAGTCTCCTTACCAGTCTTGCATTTTCCCTATAGTCTGTCGAAGGCAGGTAGCCTAACCTACAAATCCATGATGTCCACTAAATCTGATGACAACAGTCCTATTAAATTACCTCAACAATTGTAAAACATCATAGCATTTCACCAGAACTTAGACATGTAAGCAAGTAATGAAATCAGAATCTGCTCCTTTTGGCAGGTTCTCCTCAGCACGTTATTCTACTTATTAAAATGTTGACTGATTTCCTGAGGTTTGAGAGTGGGGATGGGGGGACAGGATAAAAATATGCTGTTCTAGCAGTCTCTTCCCCACTCCCCAAAATACCGGTTCTCTTTCTGGACCCATTTCCACACTTGATTACCTCCTAATTCCAACTGCACAGGAGTTTCACGGCCTTTGCAGCTTCCTAGCTAGTCTCTCCCTGCAACTACATCACAGAACTGCTATAAAGAAAGAACAGGAAATTCTCTCCATCCCTTCTTTGCACACCATTTGACTTCCTCTCCAGAGACAGCAGAAACAAGTAAATAACCCTTCCTCTTTTTCAATGGAGAAGACAGAGGAAAAATAAGGTAATTTTTCCATTTCCTTAGGATCACTATTATGAAATGGCTGATAATAGTGTATGGGAAGCTGCATTTATGAACTGTTATCTATTCAATTTCCTACTGTAATGGTGCATTGTATAAATATTACATTTCTATACTTACTGTAGTTAATTAAACCCTTTAAAATGTGACAGAAAATAAATAGGAGATTATATCAAATAAAAGGCTTTGGAAATCTGAAATGCAGTTTTTGGGTAAGGGGGGAAACATCCTACTGATAACACATTTGACCTTTTTTGTGTTTCATTCTATGCTGTTTGCTCCAACTTAGATCTCTGCCATTGTATGTTGTTGGTTACTAATACTGGATTTTTTCACTGAATAGTTTAAAAGGTCCACACACATTAGAATTTTTGTCTTGTATTACTCAAACTGAATATTAATATATAACATAATAAAAATATTATGGCTTCAAAGTAATACAACAACATTTTCATATCTTTTCTATTACAGACATACCACTCTTCTGTTCTACCCCACTACAAAACATTCTGAGTAGAAAGGGATGGCATACATTTCTGTTTGTAAAAGGAGCTCCATTCACATTTCCATGGTGACATACACAGCTCTTTTCTTTGTTACTCCGGAGTAAAATGTGCAGGATCTCTGCCACATACTAGAAATGCCAGTACTTGCCATTTTAATTGCAAAAAGTCCTTCCCCCCTTCTAATTCTATTATTTTTGTCATGCTTGCTTGCCAACTTCCTTGGAATAACTGGCTCCTTCACAATACCCAAGTTCTAGCTGAGAGGGCAGGAAGCATAGCCTTCTCCAAAGCAACTGCACTGGCTCAAATCCTGCAGCCCTCAGTTTTTACTAAATCCTTACTCACACAAAACTCCCTTGATTGCAATGTTTGCAGTGTTGGTCCCAGACTAGGAGAGAGACAAGGTAGGTTACAGTGGGAATTTTGACGGAGTAAAAACTGTGTCATGACTAAGATCTGGCCCACTACAAAGGCATACAAAGGTTATAAAGGCATCAATGGGACTATTTATGTGAGTAAGTATTATTCCACCTAAATAAGGACTGCAGAATCAGGATTATAGTGTTCAATTAGCATGGTCCTGGAGACCAAATTTTCCATCCCTAATAATATGTTAGTTTACTACTGGCCTATGGAGGGATGTCTTAGGAAGACTTCAGCTTGGGAGTCTGTTGTTGCATCTCAGTTATAATAATCATCATTTTTATCCATATAGGCATTCAGTTGAAAAGGAAACAAACAGTTGTTGGTTTGTCTTTATACTGCTCACTCCCCAGGTTACAGACCGCAGTAAAAATACTGGAACAGATTTTCAGTTGGCATAAATCAGCATCGCTCCAGCTGAGAATCTGGCCCATTTTTTTCTTTTAATGTTTCATTGTGTTCTCCTTTTTAATGGAATGCTAATTCTTCCTGCACTGCAAATGCAGTCAACCTTAAACCTGTTGTGTCAACCTGTTGTGTCAACCTTAAAAAATCAAATCAACCATATGCACATTTCAACAGCACGTTTTGTACACGTTTTGTTTTACATCTTTGTACAAATGCCCTAGGGCAAATGCACAAAGATGTAAAATACAATAAAATAAATATTTAAAAAGCTAAATAAGACAAATGGATTTTTCATTTTGACCTAAAAATAGACAGCATTTTGGAGTTATAAAACATAAAGGAATCACATTTCATTGCTGTGGAGTACAGTGAGTAAATGGATATGATCCATTAGATTGTCTGTACAAGTAGAATAGATAAAAGCTATTTAAGAAGCGGAACAAAGCCCCTTGATTAAGTCTCCAAAAGACAGAACCAAGACATGCAAAGCCTTGTAAGTTGGTATCAGGATTTTAAAATCTAACGTATTATTACTGTAGACCAATTAGGTTCTTTTCAAATAGGGGTAATACAATGGAAAGACTCACCTAGTCTGGGAAGCTATTTTCAGCACCTGATGAATTCTGTACTTAAAAGCAACATTCAAGGGAAGTTGCTAGAATACTCACAAATAAAAAAACAGAAGCAGTCAAGTTAAGATGAAGTGAAGAATATATATAAATTCTCTGTTTTTTTAAAATACAGGGCTTAATTGCCTTTTAGAAGTTTCAAAATAGAAAGCATAGTTGGTAGGGAAATGCATTTCCATCAGATAATCACTTTTTCAACTGACTTGTGTGCATTCTGCAGAGCTCACATTTGCTTGCATAAATTAGGTAGCGAGGCATAGAGCTATCGGACGTTCATGTACTAGTTTGAGTGTGTGCATGAAGAAACATGGGCAAACAAAAATGTTGCAAGCCATCTACTGGAGGCCAGTTGTAGATTTGGCTCTGATTTTGTTCCTATGTTTAAAAGGGAGGTGATATTAAAATGGCTATTTTTTGTTTTCACCTTTGCTTTATGCACCAGTATTACTGATGTAAACCCAACCCAGAGGCTATTGCTAACCTGGTAAGTGATGTTGCAGAATCAGCAGAGAGAGCACAATATAAAAGCAACTGGCTAAAATTTGTTTGAATTTTTTTTTAAAAAAAGGATGGTCTTTTTGTCAGAATGGAAACTTCTGCAGGAAGTGTCAACAAAAATGTTTTGGGAGGGTTGTTAAGAAACTGAACCCCACCCCCTAAAATGATTTTTTTTTATTACAACTATTTTCAATGACTGATCCCCCAGACAGAATTTTTTGGTTTTTTCAATTTTATGACAAAAACCTTAACTTTTGAAGAAAAACATCAATGCAAAATGATCATTTTTGTTTTTGTTGAAGGTTTGCAGGGGAACAAACACACCAAAAACCAAAAAAACCCAAACATTTTTTAACCAGCTCTTCAAGTAATCCTTGTTGTGAGTCTCTAAAAAGGAAGCCAAATTTGTGAGTGTCAAATATTGTTTTAATTTCTTGATGACAAGCAGGTGGATATAAATTTAAACACACATCTGGATGATTTTCCAGTTCAGAACATAATATTTTTGGCCCAGATAACATATGTAGGGAAAGAGAATGGTCTCTTTAAAAGATGGTATTTAATGATTTCTTTTGAGTTGCACCAGACATGATATCCCTTTTAGACTTTTGGCAGCCTTTGATACTGCTGATTACAATGTTATTTTAGTTTACTTCCTGTCTATTATGGTACTGTCTGGAATAAGGACAGGCTCACTTCCTCTTAGTGATCAATAGTGACATCATTAGAGGCCTTTACTTCTGAGTCTCTTTAGGGTGTACCACATGTTTTAATATTAGGATTTTGGGCCAAAAGTAAGTAGTGATTCTTTGGTGCCCTAGTTGAAAGACTTAAAAGGGTCTGATTTTTGTTTTTTTTTTTAAAGTGCTGAAAACCCAGCCTCTAAAATTCAGGTCTCTTTAATGCGTCAAATTGGACCAAACAAACAAAAAAAAGGCACCCACAATTACTAATCACATTTGAAATTTTTGGCCCTTGATCTTTAGCATATACAATAAAGTGCAGGCTGCTGTCTGTGCATTTAAGATTTCAAGTTTATATGGATAATACAAAGATTTCATGCTTCCTTCTACCTTAGATAGAGCTGTTACAGCTATGATTGATCTGTTTGCATGAGGCTTGGACTGAATGGAGTTTTAAGATAACTCTTAGCAATATTGTTTATTGATTGACATGGGAGATTGGTTGGATCTGCATTCGTGCTTCTTTATAAAATGATTACCCCCCCCCCTCAAATTTAAAACCTCTGGATGCTGTATTGTCTTTAGAGGCACATTTGATAAGGATTTTGCATGTTAGAAAAGCCTCTATTTATTGTCCTCATAATGTCAGTTTATTGAGACCCACACTCAAGAAGAATGCTATTGAAATGTTGATCAATATCATTGCTATTTCAAGAAAAGGCTGGTACTCTAATTCACAGTTTTAGGTTTAGCTGTAGAATTTTTTTTTTAATTCTGTCATATGAGAGATAATATTAATGTAACTGGAGGAAAATTGGAATAAGTATTTTTTGTGGTTCACCAAATCTGTTTCTCTCTTTGGTGGTTAATGAACTGCAGAAGACATAGAATGCCACATATGGTTCAGTGCCACAAATATGTTTCTGCAGTAATGTAAATAATGGGATCCTATGCTTTAAATCACCTTTTCTCATGCCTTTTCTCATGCATTGATAGGGCTGGTAGGTCTAGAGTAGAGCTGAAGTAGAACTAGATGGAAGGGGGAAACGATAACAGTTTTCAAGTACATAAAAGGTTGTTAACAAGGAGGAAGGAGAAAAATTGTTTTCTTTAACCTCTGAGGACAGGACAAGAAGCAATGGATATAAATGCAGCATGGGTGGTTTAGGATGGACTTTAGGAAAAAAAATCCTATTTGTCAGGATAGTTAAGCACTGGAATAAATTGCCTATGGAGGTTGTGGAATCCCTGTCACTGGAGATTTTTACCTGTCAGGGATGGTCTAGACCAGTGGTTCCCAAACTTGTTCCACCGCTTGTACAGTGAAAGCCCCTGGCGGGGCAGGACAGGCCGGTTTGTTTACCTGCCGTGTCCGTAGGTTTGGCCGATCGAGGCTCCCAGTGGCCGGGGTTCACTGGTCCAGGCCAATGGGAACTGCTGGAAATGGGGCGGGCCGAGGGATGTATTGGCCGCCACTTCCAGCAGCTCCCATTGGCCTGGAGCAGCAAACCGCAGCCACTGGGAGCCGTGATCGGCCGAACCTGCAGACGCGGCAGGTAAACAAACCGGCGCAGTCCGCCAGGGGCTTTCCCTGCACAAGCGGCGGAACAAGTTTGGGAACCACTGATCTAGAGGATACTTAGCCCTGCTTTGAATGAAGGGGACTGTAGTAGAAGGCCTCTCGAGGTCCCTTCCAGTCCTAAGATTCTATGATTAACCATGCTTTTGTCACTTCTAGGCTGGACCACTGCTGTGCACTGTACTTGGGGCTACCCCGAAGATCTGAGGCTACAAGCCGTGTTGAATGTGGTGGCTGCCCAGCCGTAAAGTGGAACAGGCTGATATAATCATCATTGTATTACCTTCCTATTTTCTCCTGGATGTGGTTCTGGATGCTGATGGTAGAATGTTCCTGAGCATTAGAGGTTGTCTCCAAAATTGCCTCCCAATAATTTGGTTGATTTTATGGCTGCCTTGTTTGTTTTAATTTTTGTGCCCAAACCTAGACATTGCATGATTAGCATTATATACCATTTATTTTATATATATAAAAATACATATGTATGTAATGAGCCAGATTCTTGGCCCTTGTTAAATCTCCTTTGCACTGTACCGCATGGAATTGCTCTGATGTAAGGAAATCACCTGGTGGCTTTTAACTTGATTTATGTCACCTGATTCCTCTGCTCTTTGCTTAGCGGTATACTTGGAAGACTGGGTTGTGGCGAGGGTCAGAGAGTCCTGCCCTCCAGCAGTCTGGGCTACTGGATTATTTCTGTTGCCATAAATTGGAGTAAACACAGAGTTGCTCTAGCTTATGCCAGGGGCTAATTCAGACCCCAGGAAGTCCAGGATCTGGGGAGGCATACAAATTATTTAGAGCCATCTTTCCCGTCATGCTCCATTACACCAACTGTGAACCGAGCACAGATGAGGATCCAATCCCATTAGTTTTTATTTAAAAAAAAAAGCAAAGAAAAAAAAGCCCTGTATGTAGGCGATTAAGTAAAAGACTGCAACATTTTCATTCTTGAAATTGTGCAATTTCATATATTTTTGTTAGCACCCCCAACAAAGTTTCCAAGGCCAATTTCCAGCACTTGTTTGATGGCTGCACTTGGTATCAGAAAATGAGAAAATGTGATGCCACTTTTAGCAAACTAGTAGCAGTGATTGTTCAAACAGTTTAACACTCACAGCTAGTTTAAATTAGATTACAAACATTATTTAAACAACAATGCCTGAGAGGGAGCACCTAGCACCACGTAATGGAAGGTATCAAAGTGAACAGAAGGCAAGATCTGAAAGGCATAACTGCTATTGTAAACTTCAGTTTTCAACAGGAATTATACAGGACTAAAGATTCTATTTTCTTGTGGACGTTTACTATAGTGTAATTCCTGCTAGATAATGATTCAGTCTTTCCAAGGGAAAAGTCAATATTTAATATCCAATGTGTTGTGGTTTATAGGACATATTTCAGTCAAATAATAGCAACTTAGACCAAATTAGGGCATTTCTCCCCCTCCCCCGCAAAAAAGACTGGATACGTGCCATGAATACAAAAAAATCCCCACAGTTTACTGTAATAGATTCATAGCAGCACTCGAAACTGCAGACTTAATATCAATAAATTCATGGTCCTTATAGATTCAATAAAATGTTTGTTTCTGTTATAAATGCAAGCATAAGACTCTACAGTTTTATCCCACAAAGGCCTGTGTTTTCGTAACTGACAAACATTCTGAAGTTTATCTTCTAAGGTTTCTAGATCATTCAAATGTTTTGTTATTATTAAGGAAAGTTTCCACTTGTAAGTTGACAATGGCTCAGTAACTGCACAGTTTTACATTTCTGCACTCCTACATATTTGCATATTTGTAGTTTCATGCCCTCTGAGACTATCTCACAGAAATCTCAATTTTTGTAAATTAAAACCTATACATTAAACTGATTTATGATTATTATGGCTAATAATAAATAATAATAATACTTGGTATGTAGAGAGCCTGCTCTCCTTTCCAAAAGTAAGTCCCTGATTCTGGATTTACACCAGTGGAACAACACCAAATTTGGTTCATCCAGCCCTTTACATTTGAGGCCATCAAAGCATATTAAATAAGACTTGCAGTACACTGAGTGGAAGTGAAATATTATCCCCATTTCACGGATGAGGAAACTGAGGCACATAAAGAACCTATGTCAGAAATAAAATCCAGATCTCCTAGCTCCCAGTTATGTCTCAGTATTTTTAAAATCAGGAACACCAAGCAGGGGTACTTTCAGATAATAAGTTTGGTTTTGGCCAATATCACAGCTTTCTGATGTACATTTATTTTGTTCGTTCTTCCTTCTGTTCTCATTAGATGTATTTTATTGAAGGTTAAGCCCATGCCATTTTTAACTCCATCCTTCCCTCCCCCAGCTGCTCAGTTCCAACTCGGAGATGACAATTTATAGAGAAAATCGTTTTGTAAAGCAAAATGAAGTAATTGTTCAGTACTTGAC
Organism: Natator depressus; assembly: GCF_965152275.1. Lineage (NCBI taxonomy): Eukaryota > Metazoa > Chordata > Testudines > Cheloniidae > Natator > Natator depressus. The sequence continues at coordinate 63,011,636 of NC_134243.1, read as the reverse complement.
CAAAACAGAGATTGCGCCTTTGGATATAACATGAACAATAGAAGCAAGCAGCAGATAGGATGGTGATAAGGTTAACAATGGTGGGTTGTTACACAAGGTTTTTAACAACACTCATATTAATATTAAATGAAATATATAAAATAAGGACCTGGGTGTAGCATCAAATAACTGGGGGGAGGAGGGAAGAAACAGACATTATGGAGAGGGGCTGGTGAGATAGGCAGCAGATTTTCTTTAAAAAAAGATTTAAAATAAGTAGTAAATTAACTATGGCATCATACATTATCCTTGCTAATGTTTCAGTGCTATTACTCTGACCAATGTAAATCATTCACTGTCCTTACACATACTTCAACCATGAATGCAATTATCTAGCAGCTTTCTAAAAATAATTAAAATGTAAGGGCTTGGCTAATTTGAGATACTCCCATATGGCTCCCTGCATAGCCTGAAAAACCTCTTACAATGTATGAGCACACACGCACAAAAGCAGATTTTACAAGATACCTGGCAGTGTACCTATAGATTTTGGATTAAGAGGTACCTCCTTACATGTAATTACAGTATTTGGAGCTGTTAGGAAGAATCTTTGCTTCTGAAAGTGTTAAAGTCAGTTACATATTTTACTGAGCACACATTTCATACTTGCATTACAAGAGTCATATTCCAGCTCTGCATTAGTTTACCCCAAAACTATTGGGAGATCAGATCCCAGCTGTGAAGGTCCCCACAAAAAGACCAGCAAGGAGGTGACTACTAAGATAGGTCAGTTAATATGCGTGCTAAAATATATTGGCAATGACCCTTGACACCAGATCATTCTCATTCTGTGCATCTGGCTCCGGGTGATCAATGGAGAGTGGAGTGTTTGAGAAGGGCTAGAAATGGGGTGCAACAGGAACAGGGGAAAGTAGTTGAATCTCCGAGGATCTTCCCCCCCCCCATCTCCACCACCCCAACTTTGCTGCTTATAACAATATAAATGAGGCTGTCTTCATCCTTATAAAGTTAGGGACATATAGGGCTTGATTCTCCTCTTACACTAGTGTAACTGGAGTAACCCTGATTAGTCAGTGGAATCCTGGTATACAAGCAGTTCAAGTGGGACGAGAATCATGCATTAACAAAAATTGAGATGATTTGCACATAACCTGCAACAGGCCTTTGCCATGAGGCAAACTTGAGGTGGCCGCTTCAGGTGCCAGATTGTGGGGGTGTGCCACTAGGACCCAAAGTGTAGAAAATTGTGTCTACTGCTGATGCATACGTATTCTCTCTGTTCTAGGTGCACAGAGATGGTGGAGTGCTGTGCTGGAGGAAGGAGGGCACAAGAGACATAACAAGCAGGCAGGAGAAAAGGTGAGAAGGAATAACAGAAAGCAACAGGAGCTGCAGGGAGAGAGAGGAGGAGGAGCCTCTTATGTACCTCTCTAGCACCCCCAGGAACCTGGATTGATTAACACCAGCTTCTCAGGGAGCTTCCTGTTTTCTGCTGCTTTCCTGAACCCACTTGAGGAGAACAGGCAGTCAACTGAAGTAGTTGGAGCCAGTTAGGCCTTTAAGACGCTGATATCTTCCCTCACTCAGGCCCAGCTACCAGCCTGCTTATTTGTTCCCTTCAACTGAGTGTTGAGAATCACTACAGCTGGCACAGAACAGCAGTCATGAGTGAAAGAAGAAAATGCCCCTCTGGGGCAGCATTCAGAAAAAGAAAGAAAGCAAAGGAAGCGTTTCTATCTAAGCAGGAAGGAGCTCTCGAGAGATACATAGACACAAATGTTCATAGTGAGCCTTCCGGCCCCAGCGAGGATGTGAGTGGTGAGGAGATGCCTGATCTTCCAGTTAGTCAGAGTGCAGGTGACCTGGCAGCTACTGCAGCATCCATATCTCCATCTCAAACGGATGTAATCATGCACATTCCTGAAGAAAAAAGTGTAGATCAGAGAAGAGTGTGGTGGAGGCACAAGAAACAGCTGCTGCTGACCTCAGTTCCTTAAATCTAGATGATCCAGGACTGTGGACCCACTTGAGCAGTAGCCTGAGGGACTTCCGTGTACTGCATGGGCCACAGCAAGTGAAAAACTTCATGTTCCCCAAAGACAATGAAAACAGAAGTTTCCATCCAACACATTACTGGCGTGAAATTCCCAATGGTGACAGAGTGGAGACGCCATGGCTTATGTACTCAAAAATCCAGAATGGTGCATATTGTTTTTGTTGCAAACTCTTCCAGTCGAACGTTCCAGCCACATTGGGTTCCACAGAAACAAAGGACTGGAAAAATCTGGCTAGAAATCTGGCATGCCATGAGAAGGCAGCAAATCACCAGAGAGCATTCCACAGGCAGAAAGAGCTTGAGATAAGACTAAGGTTAACAGCCACCATAGATGATCAGCATCAAGAGAAGATTGCATCAGAGTCCCTTTACTGGAAAAATGTTCTGAAAAGGCTCATTGCCATTGCGAGAATGCTTACTACCCAAAACCTAGCACTGCGTGGCACTTCAGATCAGCTGTATGTTCCAAACAATGGAAACTTCCTTAAAATTGTGTACCTGATGGCCGAGTTTGATGCTGTACTCCAGGAGCATCTAAAAAGAGTCGCCACCCAAGAAATGTACACACACCACTACCTTGGAAAAACAATTCAAAATGAGACCATACAGTTACTGGCAACAAAAGTCAAAACAGAAGATTGCGGCAGATCTGAAGTCAGCGAGATATTACTCTGTTATTCTGGATTGCCGACATCAGCCATACGGAACAAATTACTTTAATGGTGCATTTTGTAACAACAACAGAACCTAGTGAAAATGTCCCTGCAGTGGTGACTGTCAGAGAGCATCTTCTAGAATTTATTGACATTGATGATACTACGGGAGCTGGTATGACAAATGTGCTTCTTAAAAAGCTGGAAGATACGGGAATTGCGATAGTTGACACAAGAGGTCAGGGCTACGATAATGGTGCCAACATGAGAGGAAAGAACAGAGGAGTGCAGACACGGATCCGAGAGGTAAACCCTTGAGCTTTTTTTGTCCCATGCAGCTCTCATTCATTGAACTTGGTGGTCAGTGATGCAGTATCAGCTTCTAGTAAGGCTGCTGAATTTTTTTTAAATGTAATTCAAAGCATCTATGTATTTTTCTCTGCATCAACTCATCGATGGCAAATTTTGAAGCAACATTTGGGAACATCCTCTCTGACACTGAAACCACTGAGTGCCACACGATGGGAAAGTCAAATGGAGGCGATAAAGCCTATGAAACACAAGACTGGGAAGATAGATGATGCCATAGTTGCCATTATGGAGGATAATGCTATGACAGGAACTGTTCGTGAGAGAACAGTGGCAGAGGGAAATGGAATCACCAGAAACATACATAATTTCACATTTCTGTGTGGCTTAGTGTTGTGGCATGACATACTGTTTGAAATAAATGTTGTAAGCAAGAGACTCCAAGGTGTTGACCTTGATATATCTGGAGCAATGGAACAACTGGACAAAACAAAGTCATATCTACAGCCTTGCCAGTCAGATGAGGGATTTCAAAACGTTCTGAAGAGTGCACAGAAGTTGGCAGAGAAACTTCACACTGAAGCTGTTTTCCCACCCACTCAAGAATACAAGAGTCACCGAAGAAGACGACATTTTGATTACAAGGCACGGGATAATCCCATAAGAGACCCCAAACAACAATTCAAAGTTGAATTCTTTAACCAGGTGCTAGATTGTGCAATACAGTCAGTTGAAGGACATTTCATGCCGCTCAAGGAACACAGCAGTATATTTGGGATGTTGTATGATATTCCAAAACTCCTCACTACACCTGAAGAAGACCTACACCAGCAATGCAGGGCACTAGAGACAGTGTTGACACTTGATGACATGCGCAATATTGATGCGAGTGATTTAGGTGATGAACTGAAAGCTTTTCAAGATACATTTCAGCAGGGTCAACTCCAACGGCTGTCTGGAATATATGTGCTCAAATAAGATGACCGCCCTCTTTCCAAATGCTTTTGTTGCTCTGCGCATACTTCTAACAATCCTTGTCACAGTTGCCAGTGGAGAATGCAGCTTCTCCAAGCTGAAGTTAATAAAAACACATCTACGCTCCACAATGACCCAGGAGAGGCTGGTTGGCCTTGCAACCATCTCAACAGAGCATGAGCTGGCCCAGACTGTGGACCTCAGGAAGCAGTTCAAATCTTTGCAACCAAGAAGGCAGGGAAAGCACCACTTTGATTATTCAAAGAGATAAAAATACCAGTGTTTACTATGCAGACAAGAAAAGTTAACTTTCAAACGCCTGAACAGCAAATGTAAGTGTTACTTAAAATTTTTGAACAAGGCATTTTAAGTTGTTAGTTCTCCTTTATTGGGGTAGGTAGCAGAGCAGTATCATGAGAGGAGTAAAACAGGAAGAAGGGAGAATTGAGACCTTTTAAAGTTTTGGCCTAAGCAAGGGGAAATGGGGGTGTCATTTGAGCTCCCCGCCTCAGGTGCCAAAATGTTGTGGGCCGGCCCTGACGTGCAAACTGTACACAGCTAAACCTGGGTGGTACAGAAGAGACTGCACTGATCATACAAGAAGGCCATTTTCCTTGTTGATGAAGGTTAAAACCATGAGCTTTTTTTGGCAAAAAGATCAGACAATTTAAAAAAAAAAAAAAAAAAAGATTCTTTCATGGTCAAACGTAAGGCTAAAAAGCCAAAATAAACCAAAGATAACCACAGTGCCAAAACAGTTAAGCAAAATCTTTAACAACAAAAAAGCAAAAAGCTGATATTTCTTTCCTGGATGGTCCGCTTCCAAGGTGCAACACTAGAAATCTTTGAATAGAAACCTAGGCATTCAATAAGAGCCTGATTATATTTTACCTACTAGGTTTAAGGGAATTTGAAGACATCTATGATTGAATATCACACAGAAAATTATGCAAAACATCAACTGCTTCACAAGATCTGTAAGGATTGGAAAGTATATTTGAGTATTTTCTGCATACCAATGACACCGCAAACAATGATTTTACTCAAGGGAAGACTGTAAATGAAAAATAAAAAGGGACCACAAATGTCAGTCGGTAGTTTGCAATAATAATTCCCCAGATAAATGGCATGAGACAAACAACAACAGAAAACAGATAGACGAAGCTTGATGAACCAGACCAAAATCCCAGGTGAAAAAGAAAGGACTGATTAGTAGCATTATAAGCTACAAAAAGTTTATGAACAGGTAAATGGCATCATAACTCTGTGGTAACCAGAGGCAGGAAGGGCATGTCTGCATATTTGCAACTGAGTAGTTTCAACTCTACGAGCTGGTGCAAAGCCAGACTAAAGGCCTAATTCACCTCCCATTGCAGACTTACACCATTGCAACACCCATGACTTCAATGGAATTATCCAAAATTTACACCTGTGTATGTGAGGTCATAACTAAATCAGCCCACCCAGCCGCTGCACGGCCCCTCCCGGGACAGGAATGTATGCACAGCTGGACAGAGAGACAGGTACAGCCCGCTCCTCACGACATGTTACTCTTATTTAATGTCCTCTCCCTTGGATACAGCCGCTCGCCTGCTAGGCCTGGAAAAAGACTCTGGGAAGGGGGGTGGCTGCTGTCTGCACGTACCCGCTGGGGGGCCAGAAATAAACCTTCAATCTTCAAAACACACTGGCTTTACATCAGTATAAATTTGTGCTGGCTTTAGTGATATGGTGGAACCATCAAGCTGGCTCTTTCCACCAACACAGGGGACATCCCTGTCTGTTGTAGAGCCAGTTTAGCTGACTCTATGACTTCCTCCACAGGAGACCCTGGTGCAGGAGGTCTATCCAGATTGCTGTTGCATACTAGCTCTTCCTGGCTGCTGCAATAGTTTCTATGAGCCGTTGGCAGCCACATAAAAGTTAGAGTGGTGCTCATCTGCATCAGGCCTCCAAGCCCTGCACTGAACTCACTTATGACACAGGGATAAATTGGCCCCACTACTTGATTGGAGTTACTCCTGAGTTTCACCAATATGAGATGAGATCTGAAAACTAAGACTTAATGATAAAATCAAATATATGCCACTGCTGCAAAAGCTGTTTCACTACCCCCTTCTTACCTGCCACTGAAATAAACAGGAGGTTTATTTCCAAGAGACTGGATGAAAACTAACTGAATCTAGTTCAATTAATTGAGCTCTTTAATTATAATAGTAATTGCAGCCATGTTCTAATGAGGTGAAAGCTGACCCTGAGTAAGCAGGAATATAAACTAGACTGGTGAAGAGCCCTAGGAATGGATATGACTTATTTAAAGCAAGGCAAACAAGGATCAATTAATCAGCTGATTTGAGGTATTTTTCTGAATAATAAGTGTAGTCTCATCATTAATGAAGTGGATAAATTTAGGGAAACAAGTTGATAATGGCAACAAAGAAAAACTAAACATCAAAACTATGGCGTGTCATAAGGCAACCCCCACCTGGGGTGACCTGTGGCAGGCTGTATCTGCCTCAGTTTCCCTTTATCTGCCCATGAAAGGAACATAGTCACTCAGTGTGTGATACAAAGTCCACCTCTGGTCATAATTTATTCATAGTTCCCCAGAAATCTTGTAATAAAACCACTCTCCAATTCCCACAGTAAACATATAAAGATATTAGGGGTTTTCCATTACCCTCTCTGGGAACATCACTTCCAAGTCACCCACCAAAAAAGTCAATCGCAGCACTATGTTTTCAGTTCCTTTATAGCTCCTGATCCAGGTCTCCACCTTTCAGGTCCCCCAACTTGAGAGTGACCAGTCTTCGTACAACACTTCACTTTTACCCCAAGTGCTCCCCATCCTGCAGTGCTCCACTTCTCCAAGCTTCCCTATCTGGAGTTCTATCCCTACATAGGGGACCTACCCTCCTGCAACAACCTTCTGGCTTCTGAGCTTGGCTTCCTTGACCAAGTTGGATCTTCCCCTTTTCCTTGGGCCACTGCCCAAGCCTCCCACTTATCAGGGGTCCACAGATTTAGTCAGTGCTCACCAACAGCTTCCTCCAAGCTCCTCACTGGCGGTTCATAGTTACTGCTCTCCTTCAGCCCTTTGCTTCAGGCAACATTCATCTGCCCTCCCTGACTCTCCAAGGCTCTGTCTCACCAGGTCTGCTTCATTCTAGGGCTCAGGTGCCCTCTCTTAAACCTAATTGGGCATCAAATGACCAGTCACAGATGCACAAGCCTCTTTCCTCTTCAGGTAAATCTACACAGTCAGCGGCAATGAGCTACTAAGCCTGGGCCTCACACTACTGTACTAAAATAGCTGTGAAGACAGCATTTTAAGTTGCAGCAAGGCCAGCTCCCCTCCCTAGGCTTCAAAGCCCAAGTTCCAGCCTGAACTTCAATGTCTACACAGCAATTTTTAGCTAGGTAACATGAGCCTGTGAGCCCAAGTCTGTTGACCTCTGCTGAGAGGCTCACTGCCATGGGCTGGATAGATGTACCCTTAAAAGGCCAGTGCCACCCTGTGACAGGGAGTTTGTCTGATCTTACTTATTTTCTTCACAAAAAACCCAGAGTTTTGTGAAAATGGGATGTTCATCAACACTGGTGCTAGGGACTAGGAAGTGTATTGAACCAGATGAATTAGGGGATGTGAATTATAACCAGGAAGGAGACAGTTAGGGAAGGGGAGAGAGCAGAGATAGAAAGTAAGCGGCTGAAAGGAGAGGAGGGTGGGGAAGAGGAACATTAAGATGGGAGGGGAAAGCAATAGAGGAAGGGTAGTAGGTGAAAGGAAAAAAGAGTAAGATAAAATGAATAGCAGGAAGAGGAGAGGTTGCAGGGGAGGAAGAGGATACGGATGTTGAGAAGTGTGTGTATATATACATAATCAGAGGTACGTAGCTGGAGACTGGTAGCTTCCCACCTGTACAGCTATGTGAAATTTTTCACACAAGACCTTTTTTGGGGGGCCAAAAAATGCAGATTTGGGTTGATCAAACCTATTTGTGACTTCAGCTTGAATCTGCCAATTGTTTCAGCCAGGGGAAGGAAAAATAAAAAGAAGAAAGTTTCAAAAAAATTGAAAGGTTTATCAGGACAAACTGTTTTGATTTTACAGTTCAAAACATCTTTTTGCTTTGAATTTTACTGCAATTTATATTATATATAAAAAGGTTAAAAAACCCAAAAACGAAACAAAAAGTTTCATTTCCGATTGAATGAAATGTTTTGTTTGACTCAAAACTATTTTTTTCTAATTTTTTGTTTCACTGGATAATTTGAAATCCCTCCCCCAACAGTCCATTTTTCGGTTTAGCCACCGAATAAAAAACACAAACAAACTTCTGTTCTCACAGCTCTACTCACAGGGCAGGAATGGGAAGCAAACTAATGCATAAGGATTGGGCGGTCTGTATCAGACATGAAGTTTTTTGAATTTTGGAGGCTCATTGCCCTGAATTTCTAAAGCTTATTGTGTTTAGAAATAGGAAATTTGGCAAAAATGTGCTTTTTGGGTTGCCAAAAGGAGGAAGGATGATCTTGTGGTCAAAATATTGGTCTGGAATTCAGGAGAGCTGGGTTCAGTTCCTGGTTCTGCCACAGACTTTCAGCGTGACCTTTGGCAAGTCACCCTCTCTTAAATGTGGGCACAGCAACACTTCCATGCCTCAGTGGGGTGTTGCCAAGGTACATTCATTGGTACTGGTATGTGAAGCTCACATGCTATGGTGGAATTAGGGTAGGGCATAAGAAATCTAAATAGATATAACTTTGAAAATTACTGACACTTTTCAGAAAAAAAATCAGTAAAAACCACCAAACTGTGGATTTCTTAAATATTATATCACTTTTGAGACTTGGGGATTCTCTATAGCCTCAGTCATGCCAGCATCTCTCCACGTGCTTAATATGAGTGCTCCCAGTTAAGTCAAAAGCTAAGTACACATTTACATGTTGGCAGGATCAGGAACCATAGACCAAATTTTCAAAAGAGCTCAGGACCAAATTTGCACTGGAGCTGGCTGAAACCCCTCTCCCCCCAATAGTTTCCTTTAATTTCCCACAAAACAAAATTTTCTTTGAAAAAATTCATTTTGGGTTAATCAAAACATTTTTCTTCATACAAATTGCAGTTATAATTTTGACTTTTCTTATATTACAAATTATGATGTAACAAAATAAAAAATGAAATGAAAAGTCATTTCAAAGAGAAAAATTAAAATCTTTTACTTGTATAAGGTCAAAATTGAAGATTTTTCTGTGGTTTTTTTTTTAATTATTATTAAATTTCACGCCAAGTGACATGTTCCTGCAGAAACTTTTAATGTGGCAAAACAACATTTTCTTACAGAGAGGCTTTCCGTCAGAATGGGGTGCTATGAGTGGACAGCTGAGATCCCTCCTGCCACCTCTGCCTTTCTTTTGCAGGGTCTTTGAACTCTTCACCAGCTGCAAATCTACCTGTGAGTATTTCCTACCCCAGCCTCTGGTCTTTTGGGCTTGGGTGTGAATGCTAAATCCCCTCCACTAGAAGAGACCAGAGATGGTCAGTCATACTCCCCTTTCCCTCCTAGGCCAGCTTTCTACTTATCAGAAGTGGACCCGTCTCTCTGTACCCCATTGGTTACCAGATTTCTAGGAGGGGACTTTTCTCTGGCTGTCAGATTCCTTGCAGAGGGCATGCTAGGGGGTTCTCACAACAAGTTTTTTGGTGGCCACTCTGATAATTTTTCCTAAAATACTTAATTAACTTTCGGAAAAACAAAAATATGCACAGATACATGTCCAAATCATAGTAATTTATTTGTGTAGGTTTTTTTTGCAGACTCAATAATAAAAATAGTGTACAGTTGTCTCTATTCTTCACTGGACCTATATAGAATAGAAACATAAATAAGGTGCTTTGCATGTTATCTTTTGTTGTTGTTTCTTTTGTTTTTTTGATTGCTTTTTTCTTTAGACTTGCTAGCTAGTAAGTCTGCTTCTGTGAAAAGTGATATTTGTATATTTGTTAATATCACTTTTCACAGCAGCAGACTTGCTAGCTAGCTGGGAGGCAGTGAAAAGTGATATTAGCAAGCATACAAATATCACTTTTCACAGCAGATTTATTCAGCCCTGGCAAGCCAGGGGACAAATTAAGCTGTAGATGGGGAGGTAAGTAGGGAGGCAGCAGGGGCCAGGGGTGATGAGGGAGGTGCAGAACCCGCAGCCGGGGGACAGAGCCTGCTGCCATGCAGCTGGAGCCTGCTGCCCACCACCCCAGGGCTGAAGCCAGAGCCCCTGCCCCCAGGAAGGTGGGGAACTGACAGCTGCTGCCTGCTCCTCCGACATTTCTGGCTCCAGAGAGGGACAGGGCCCAACCCCTGCTGGCAGCCCCAGGGGAGGGGCTGCTGCTTGTTTCCTCCCCTGCCCCCCCCCCCCCATTACTGCCCAGGAGGCTGTGACCACAAGAAAAGCCACTGGTAGCCGCACTTGAGAAACGCTCCCACCATAGGCAGCCAGGCCCATGTGGTGTCCTGTCTTCAGGCAGCCTGTGCTGCCCTCACTGGTGCTCATCATGGCTGTTGCCAGTGATACAAACAGACTAAGAAGAGGTGGGGCCTTGTGGAATCCCCAAAAATTTAGACACACTCTGATTCAGATCTAAAAATGAGAATCCCACACAAATAAATTTATCCTACCATACGATATAGACAAGTATTGTATTTATTTTATCTGTGACTTGCCCAAGGCTAAACAGCGAATCAATAGCAGAGCTGAGAATCTAATATACAAGTCTCTGATCTTGCCCTGTGCTCCCACAAGCAGATCAATATCCACCCTTGTTTTCATTGTGGGCAGCCCTAATCATCCGACATAAGTAACACACACTCAACAATCAGTGACAGGTATCACTTGTTGGCCTTCAAAGAGCAATGCCATCAGCTAAACTGGCACAGGATAAACTATAATAGCTCATCAGTTATGCAAAATAAAGAGGAAGAAAAATGATGAAGCCATATAAGCCCATAAAGAGTTTTGCCTGTGTGGCGGTACATTGACTTCAACAGGACTGTGCTTGGGTATAAGGAACCACTTGTCTGGTCCCAAGACAGGATTGGACGCAGAATGGCTAGCAAATATCACAGGAGAAGAAAGGAAAGGGAAAGAAACCTTTAGTCAGTCAATGGGAAAATGAATGAGAAGGATAAAGTGTGTTATATGGCTGAGATAAAGATTAAGTAACATATCCAAATCTAATATATGGCCCATTTTACAAGAAAGAAAATTAACATAATTTGATAAACTAAGGAGATTCGACAAATCATTAATCCTTTGTAAAAGTGGATGTTCTGAAGCATCAGTATAAATTTCAAAATCACCCAAAATAAAAAGTCTGAGAGAGTGAACAATCAAACCAGAAGCAAGCTTAGACAATTAGTTAACAAATCAAAATGAATGTTTGGTTGGTGATAGAGACCCAAAATTGTACCAAATAAACAATAAGCAGAATTACGGACCATTTAAAAGTAAATAGATCAGGTAAAGGAAAAGGAACTAAATACACACAGACACACACAGATTTCCACAAATGGCACAAATAACCTTTAGCAACATTCTTAATATTTGGAGAAGGGAGAGCTGGCTGAAGTTTGGACATTACTTTAGTGGCTCTTTTAGCATGTCAGTGTTACCTTGTGCCTCTTAGCCCCCTGCTGATAACAATACAGACATGGTCAGAAAAAAGCCTCTTTTCAAAATAGTCCCTGCTTACATAGGGGTTTGGACTTATTTTAAAATCAAGTGATTCACCCAGGGTCTGTGCCAGCTAAAGCTGGCCAGAAAACAATTTTCTGTTGGAAAATGCCTCATCAAAAACAGATTTTTTTCATGAAAATGTCTCAATTTCAATGAAATGGCCCATGGAAAAATATTTTTGAAGTGAAATTTTTTGGAATTTCAGTTTCACAGGAAATTTAAAATATCTGGTTTTGTTCCGATTCGTAACAAAAACAAACTTCAAAATGTTGATGTTTCCCATGCAATGGAAATTCCAAGTTTCATGCAGCTCTAGTGCCCCCTTCTAGCAACAGAGGACCCTCTGTGGCAGAAAGCCTATCTGGTGAGGGACTGCAGTACTGCATAGCACATGCAATTTCCCCTATGCTGAAGGACCCAACCTAGTCAGTGCAGACCCAAAAATGGGCTGTGATGTCTGGTTAATGAGTGTCACCAGGACAGATGAAATCTTGCCCTCAGAGGATTTAGCAGTCATTATTCTGGAGGAACCCACTGGGAAGGGGATCAGTGGAAACAGGCTACCTACTGTCCCAGTCAGGTGAGAAGATGAACACCCCTCTAAGCCAGGCACTGTGCCTCTCCCTGCATCAGCAGAGACTAATCTGGTCCGAAAACTGTGACAGATGCATTATTTAATTGCAATGCAACCCTCTACATTATTTTATTAGTTATTCCAAATCCAAAAACCTCTGTTGCAGAGGTTGGCAAGAACGGATCTTTTGTTTCTGGGATTCCTCAGGGTTTTGGGGGTTTTTTTTGTACTTTCTCCCCCTTTTGCTTTTCCATAGCTAAATGAAGACAATATTTAAAAAATTAAATAATTGGGATGGGGCATACCACCAGTTTACTACCCTGGGGTGGTAACACCAGTATAGAGTAAGGTTGAGTCACATTAAAGAGGTGAGGGATGCTGGCCAACCTGGTAATAACTGCTACAGAGCCTGCCTACCCCAAAGAGCACCAGAAAAGATATGCTTATTCTCTACATAGTTATTTTAGCCAGGCACAGCCAAATGTTGGGAAAAAGGTCCTAGAAATTCTTAGCAAAGTGTCATACCCCAAACTAGAACTCACATTGCTGGGTTCCACAACAGATGATACACTCTCATAAACCATAGTGTGTCTCAGCCAGGGTTAGTTACCTCATCTAAATTATGGCTAATAGTATGCTTTGCACATAGCTACTGCTTTTCATCTGTTCATCTCAAAGCAAAAATCCAGTTGCAACTTATAGTCCTGATCTTACAAAGACTTATGCAGGTGCAAACTTTACTCATATAAATAATTCCATTTAATTGAATGGGACGTGCTTTAGGATCATGGCTTTAGTATGGGGAAGCCCATGCCCTACTATAGTGAGTTCATGAGGATCTCTCTCCATTAACAAGGGCTCTGTACAATGACTGATTTGTTGAACGCCACAACTATAGGAGTTTGGGCATAATGAACAGTTTTGTCTAGGACAGCGTTTTGTGGTTTGCCAATGGAAGATGAAGAAAACTTGGATTCTGCAGTACAGATGATCAGTTAACAGTCATTTACATTTATGCAAGTGTATCTAAGTTATTGCTTCTGTACAATGCAGTTCTTGTTGTAACTGCATGTTTCGGGTTCAAATACATTGATGAATATACCTTCAGATATGTTCAAATACGCCAATCAATGGTATAGATGACAACATTTTATAGATTAGAAACAAAATATTTTCATCTGTTCATGGAATAGACTGCAGAAAAGTACACTAGAAATGTGGCTGAGCCACTAAATCCTCTAGTGTCAATGTTTCTCCAGTTTTTAATGTGATCTATCTGAAAAAAAAAATAGCTTTTTACAGCATGATCTAAATATCTTATCCAACTGAACCTAGAAGGGAAATATGAGCAGAAGCGGCAAGAAAAGACTATAGACCCTATCAGAAGTAGTTTCAAAAGCCAAGTGCAGCTGGAAACAGTCATTTCTTGTAATAACTGTTGGTCTTTGGTAACAAAGCTTTGCTCCAGTGATAAAAGGCTTGCTAATAGTACTTTAATTGAAACTTTTTATCCGAATGTTGGCTGATCCTCTGTTAAATGTTACTTTCTTGCTTCAGTTCAAATTTTCTTAATCTTCATTTTCACGTTGAATATTGGTACACTGTCTGCCTCATTATGCTAAAGAAAGATGAAGTGAGCTATTAACATGCTGAACAGCCTACGAGATGTTATGATATAGAATGTCATTCATTTTTATGAGTTGGCTGTCAGTGTGTGCTGCAATAAAGTTATAATTTCTCACTGACAGTATGTGATGTCTGGAGTCGCTGCACAATCCTTATTAAAATTTCAATAATTGTAAATCAAAGGAAAGCAAATATGACTTTTATGAAATGGTTGCTTCTGAAAGTCAAGGAGTACAAAGAGATGAAATACAAAATCAGAGTATTAGTCTTGTGCTGTTCCAGGTCATCACTCTATAGTTATTCCTATGCTCTGCATGAGACCTGGTCTTCGTACTGTATATTGTAATATTCTGAGGAATGTCGCACACAGTTTGCTGTTGATATAACAGTGCATTAACAAAACACAGATGATACTTTACTGACGCTATCTTCAAATTGCTCAGATAAATGGAATCTATCAGAAAACTTTTTTTGTGACCATTTAATATCGCAGCCCTACATCTGCAAAGCCAGGTACCTTTGTAACCAGATATGAGTCTTGGACAGAGAGGAAAGTTAGACAAGATTATTTAAAATAGCATCTCCTTATACCAGTGAGTCATGATTTCAAAGTCTGACTTATCACAACCTGCCACATGTGCGTAAAGAAAGGCACATGTTTGTGGCACACTCTTTAAAACTCTTTCAAAGCAGCTTTAGAGGTTTGGGGTCTTAGTGGACAGAGTGCAGGGGAGCAAGTCACAAGTTCAAAGTAAATACAGCTCATGTGGGTATTTATTATTAATTATTATTATATGGTAGCAAAAAAAGGGTTTTACCACATGGATATTACCATTTCATATGGTATAAATAAATGTCAATATATTCATCCAGCAGCTCTTAAATAGAGAGATATAATCAAACACCTACCATTTGATATCACATTCAGTTAAGTTACAAAACAGAACATCCTCCATTCCCTGCCTCACACAAGCCTCCCAGTTTGGAGAAACTCATTGTTAGAGCAGAATTAATACCCATAATTGTTCTCCCTATGGGTGAGAAGAATTATCCCTCCTCCCCCAAACTTTCCAGGTTCAGCAGTGTCTGTCCCTAACCCCAGGGCAGCCATCCAGCAAGCTCTGAAACTCTGTATATCAATCACTACTTCCATGGCAGGCAAGGTGGTTCAGGATGGGTTGGCAGAGTGAAGGGGACATGCCAATGGATTCATCAGTTGCCTGAGTTCACTGGTCTCAAACCCCATTTACAATAGGGACAGTAGACTGGAGCCAGTACACAACTGATGGATTATGTTACTCTGGGCCCTGTCCTAAAATTGGGGTGATAAATTCCATCCCCCTCATCCCAAAATGCCCTTTACTCCAGCTTTGCACAGGTGTTAGGAATTTCACACTAAAAGAATGGACTACTGTGATTCAGAATCAGAGCTGTGAAGCTTATTACCACCTGCGTCCAACTTCTGAATTCAATAGTGGCACTACAGGTACATTTTAGCAATAGTTCATATGCAGAACCACATGGTATGATTTATATCCCTCAGAGTCAAATTTCCAAGCATGTAGGCAACCCAAGCGTATAATTGCATCAAGGTACAAAAACAAATTGGCATTTGTATATTCACAGACACAAACACACACAATTGCTCAGCATAAATGCAATATTCAACTTATGTACATGCATCAGTGTACTTGTATGTATAATTTAAGCACATGTATTTGAAAAGCTGGCCCTCAGCATCAGAAACACACAGAAATACTAGAAACAATATGTGCAAGACCTCCAGAGACCTCCAGACCTGATTGAGACATCACAAGTCAGTTATCATTACTGGAAAATATCTACAGCCAGTGGCCTAACTTGAAAGATGCTACAGTTTATTAGATATCAACATTTTCCCAAAGGGAAAAATGTCATGGCTGAACAACTGTCTGAAGGAAATACTTTCTGGGTATATTTTCTTAAAACAATGTCTCCTTTATAGACTCAAACCGTCATACACCATGGTGAAGTGTACGGGAGTTGGATTCCATACCTCTTCAGCTCCTTTGAAAAATCTCAGCTGAAGATGAGAATTGCATGGAAATATAAAACAACACTACAGCAAATGGAACTCTTTGCATGTAACACAGAACACCATGTAATTTCCACTCTAGGGATATATGGGGTTTCATATGTTGTGAATGGCTAAGGTTAGAAACACATGTTTTGCTGGTGTTAGTCAGGATATCAGATCTAAAAACGGTCACAATTCTAGGATTGAAAAAATATGTCAGTCTTGGATTTGAGACCAGTATAAGTTGGTGGGGAAATTCCCTATTTGTGGAAGGAAGAAAACAAAGTTTTGGTAGATTCTACTTCATAACTATTTCACCAGTTCAGAAGTTTGGAATATTAGCAGTAGTTCCAGCTTAGAGTAGAAGGCAGAGTGCAGTTGAGAGGGTGAAGGGTACAGAATAAATGTTGTTTACTCCATGAGTCCATAGTTTATTCCATGTCACGGCTGTAGAAAAAGAAAGGAAAATTATACTATGGATACCCTAACTTGATAAAGACAATTCTCCTGCTGCTATTCAATTGAATGACAAAACTGCTACTGACTTCAGTGGGTGCAAGACTACCCTTTAGTGACTATGCTACTTTTGAGTAATGCTGTCATTTTACATTCATGTCAATAAAACTTTTATACTATGACAGATGTACTCAGATGTGCACATGCCTAAACCATGTAACCTCAGATTCACATATCTGTAACACTCATCCTTCCTCATCTCTTTGCCACCCTCACTTGCTGTGTTTCAGCTATAATTGTAGATCTTTGGGACAGAAAGCATGTCTTTCCATGTCTTCTGAGAAGTGCCTGGCACACATCTGGGCTCTATAAAATAATTCTAAACAACAACAAAAAGCACTCTATTGTGCAAACTCTCTCTCCCCCCCCACATATACCCACACCTTTCTAAGCATTTATTTGGCTGCAAATTTCTCATGTTATAAGGCTTAATTTTTAATGAAGTTCTGCTATGAATGGAATACATTCTGATTAATCTAATATATTACGACTTATAAGGATATATGTCTTTTATGGCTCCCCAGTTCAACAACAACGAGTTTTTAATGGGATACACTAGCCTCATTAAGTTTGGTCTCTTAACAGAGAACACCAAATTCTTGTGTTGTCCTCAGCATTTAAACTATCAAAGAGAATTTGTGTGAGCAGCCAAATTATCTAAGATTGAAGTACTTAGTGTTCTTCAATTTAGCAACAAGTTATGAAACTTCCTTTAAAAAGGGTGATTCTACTAATTAGCTCATTCTCCTCAAATGAACTTACTGCTTGGAAGTCTAAAATATGGTTTATTAAATCAAAAGATATGACTGCACTTTAGCACACACATGGACATTAGAAATCAAATAGTCCCCATAGATTAATCCTCATGGCATCAGAGACTGATTTGGCTTGCCTACATCACATTAGTAAACCATCTAATTCAATTTAGGTCAGGCCAGGAACGCTCCATCCATTACAGTATTTCTAGTGTCATTAGAAGCAGCTTGATTGAATCAGCATCCTCAATCAGTCTAGTAAACCATTGTGGCTGTGCACACTGAGATTTTTTTTTGAATAAACAGTTTAATTTTTTTTTTTTTTTTAAGAAAGGAAGGTAATAATGCTGGTAGCTTTCCACGGGCAAGGCTTCTGTTTCTGGACCCATGTGGTCAGCGAAGATCTCTTTGTATTCTCACATGCAAAAGAGTTTCTATACATGAGGTGGCTATTACTGATATTAAAGTTTCTTTAGTTTTAGGCAGGTGTGTTTTTAAGGAACTCATTGGGAAAAAAAGAAAAGAATAAAGGGTAATAAACAAAGTAGATTGAATGATGGGACAGCCTAATTCTTTTATGACTAATGAAGTAAATGGTGTGAAACCAGGGAGCGTATGTAATAAAATCTATCAAACACAATAAAGTTTACAATAGAAAAGAGAAAAAGGAAGCTCAGTTACAGTACATACACTAAATGAAAACCACTCAAGTGCATTACAAAAACCCCTCATATTTCCATTCCAAATAGGTATACCTGGAAAGAAGACAATAAAAGGTGTAAGTAATTGAATGAAACGTTGGAAATAAATTGGTGGAGACCACTGTGTGATTGACAGCACAGATTTCAGAAGGGTTTTGGGAAGGGATTAAGTTTCAACTTGAACACTTCAGCTAGAGATCGCATACAGAATGAAGTAATCCAAATGGCACATGGCTTTTGCTGTTCCTGTGAGACCTACCATGTTCCGCCACCAGGCCCCACAACTCTCAGCTGCATGCACCATTTAAGCAATCATCCATAAAAAAAACCCATTGTGCTAATGCACAGCCAACGAATAGCTCTCCTCTTCAAGAGGGTTCGCTACACTTGTCCCATGGTACTGCCGCTGTACTACTAGTCAGACAGTTCATACCAGTATCTGAAACCCCTGGATCTGGGTTACAGAGGAAGCCCCATTGCTTCTCATTATAGCAGGTGCAGAAACAGTAAGGATTACTTGTAATGACAAATCTAGACCTGGTTGGAAAATTATTTTTTTTCCCCACAACATTTTAGTTTTTAATTGAAAACCTGAAAACCCCCAAACAGGTCTTTTTTTTGTTTGTTTGTTTGGCAACCAAAACCCAAACACATTTTTCAGCCAAAAACTGATTTTTCTGAAACAAAACAAAAAACGTATTTTGACAAAAGCTGATACTTCTGTGAAAGTTGTTTCACTGAACCCACAATTTTCCACTGGAAAAAAATTTCAATGGGAAACTTTCCACCAGGCCTAGACAGAATCCTGCTCATATTGCTCCTTCTCCCACCTCAAAAATTAAATCCCTCCACACAATTGTGTTAAATGGCTCAAAGTCTTATATAATGAATCCCACTTGAGTGAAGTAAAGTAGGAGAAATCCAGTCATGACCAGTATTCCATTCTTAAACATAAATTACAAGCTTGGATACAACAGTGCCAAACATTATTATTGTTATTGATAGGACACCCCTAGACTGCTGCAGTAAATCATTTTCCTTCCAGAGATGGATTACTTGTCAAATGTTTAGCATAATAGTAAATGAGGAATGTACTCTGACTAACAAAGCCTAAAGGTTTACCGGGGCAGGAGGGGCGGGAGACACAGGGGGCAGGAGAGACGCTATCCTTGTATATTCTTAGATATGAAGAAAAATGCAAATACTCCCTACAGCTAATGACTGAGGGCTAGATTGTAACATTATGAGGGGACTACAGGAACAGAGCAGGACTTTGAGAACCACATTCTGGTTTCTGATTTCCCCCTTTGCTCAAGAGAAGAAATATTCTGCCACTTACTTTCCCTAGATTGAGTACTTCCCCTCTGCACATGTTTAGCTTTGATGGAACCATGTTGGGTGAGGAGTATAGAATAAAGCTGCTACCCATGTCTGTTCTCCTCCCCCCAAGCTGTGATCCACGTAGTCCAGAAGATCAAAGGGTTGCCTTATGCCTCCGTACTCCCTTGGGTGGCCATGTTGCACTCATAACTGTCTTACTATGAATGAATTCTCTGTGCCAGAATTTGGCACTGACCGCTCAAGTTTTAAATTCTTAAAGTATTAGAATAATACAGGACACTAGAGGCTAGCTACCAGTTTGACCATCTCAAGGACATGTTAAGGTCCAAATTTTCTTGGCCACTGATATTTTTGGTTCCTTCATTTTTGTATGCTTAACGTGAGTCCTGTATTCAGAAGTGTCGAGTACTCCCACCTCTAATCCAAGTCAGTAGGAGCTGCTGGTGCTCATTGCTCAGTCATTTTAAAAATCAGGTGCAAGGTGGTTCAGGTTGGGAACCCAAAAATGAAGACACTCAAAATCATCAATTGCTTTGGAAACTGTTGGGCTTACTGCTTAAAAGCAAACACTGCTCCAGCCAACCATGCATAAATTGATGCTGACATTCTGTTTTAGCAAAGGAGAGAGTATGGAGAAAAAACTGTGGGTTAAATTCTCTGCTGGTTTAATCCCACTGAAGTCAATGGAGTTATGCCAGCAAAGAATTTTGTCTTAAGACTGCAGTACCAATAAAGTTGTCCATAAAGTTGTCCCCATACTCAGGATTTATATATAGCAATATTTTTAAATAGATCTATTAAAAAGGTACCTCCAATATCCAAGTCCTTATGCCCGATTTTCCAAATGCATGTGTTTACTCAGGGATGATGTTATGCAGAGGAACTGGTATGCATCCTTAGAGACATCCTCAATGTAATACTTTACCTCTAACTAGGGGAGTCACCACATAGAATAATTACAGTCTCTCTTCTGAGGAAAGATTGGTATTTTGAAACTGCTCTTCTATTGCATCTACTGGCTTCTATTAGTGCCAAGCTAATAATTGCCATGGAAAGGGTGCGCTAGGTATGAACCAGAGGAGTGCACAGTTGCTTCGCTGATCAGCAAGGCAATTCCCTGGGGCAATGTGCTGATCAGCACACTGAGCTGAAACATCTGCAGAATGAAGGATTGTGAAAACCCTTTGTCTGATGTCCATAATTGTGACAAAGTCATTGCATACTCTATACAGAGAAGCTCTTACATGGAGTGGGTAACTCTAAGTACATTTGGGAAATCTGCCAGAGAGAAGCACGTCTGCATTTTCTGTTGTCTTTTCTATGATGTGTCAGAAGAAATAAAGATACATATTTGCAAGGTTTCCGCATTAAAAAAGAAATCATTCAGCCACAAATTATAGTTTTTTAGCATGCGTATTATTTATACTTGAGAGATCTGTGTGGCTTATCGGTACCTCATAAAGCCTGTCAAATATCTATCTATGCAGGCAGTTTTTACCTATTAAACAAATAGCAATTTAAGGTAGTTACATTCTATTGTATCATGAAAATTCACCATGAAGAGCTGTCAACAATGCCTTTTCAGTATACTAAACATGTTCTTGAAAAAAAAAATTTACCAAGCCAAAGTATTTTTTGCTTATAAAGTCCCAGCACTGGGCTAGATATTTTGCACACAGTAAAGTCCTGCCCAAGGAAGCTTACAATCCAAACTGATGATGTATAGTCAACAGGTGGCTCCATGGGTGGAGAGATTCTACTCACCTGGCAAGGTCACTTAGCATAGGAATCTTGCTGGTTCCCCAAGTTCTGATAGGATTTTGCCAATTTTAATTTTTTAATATAGATATTGACTTTTTACTGTCTAGTTAACACATTTCAAAATGGAAAAAGCTGAACTGTTAGACACAGCACTGTCCTGAACATTGTGTCTGACCTATGGGAGCTTAGGGAAAAATGCCTCCCTGAACTCATCACTGTGCAGTGCGCAGTACCCAAAATAGTGTAGCATACTACCCCAGCACACTGCACCACGTCTGCTGGTTGCTTTGGAGGAACTGGCAGGAAAATGGCCCAATTATCCCTCCCTACCCCACACTTCTCAGCTACCAGATGAAGAAATCCCCATGCAACCCTGAATGCAACAACTTGTGTCTATCATTGGCCTTTACATCAGGAGTCAGAGGTAAAATCTCATTGTGCCAAGCTCCATTTATTTGTGCAAGGGCCAGGGACCCTAAACATCCTGTCAAGTTTCATTTTGAAAACAGCCATTTTAAAATGTAAATGATGGGAGCCCAAATATCTGTAAAATCATCACTTCTGCTGACCATCTGAGGCTTTACTCATGTATGATTTCTTTATACATGGCTACAGGATTTTAAACAGCAAAATAAGATAAAACTTTTGGGGCCTCATCCAGAGCCTATGAAATTCATTAAAAAGACTCATCGACCTCAACAGGCATCGACCTCAACAGACTCCATAGGAGAAGATGCTGCCTAGAACAAGTTGTTCAGCTAAGTTAGAAAACGCTGAAGCACAAGATTTTATTATGGAAACTTGGACAGGTACTTCATAAGGGGAGAGCTAAAGATCTGCTGCTATAAACACATTGATCTCTTTATCTTTCCAAGCAACAGGTGTTAACGGTAGGGAAAATTGCAAGGGTGCCATGCCAGTGCCAACAGCATGCAGATTTCCCTTGTGCGGGGGCTTGTGTCATAGGCCTGTTTGTCTTGGTTGCAGCTGTAGAAGAATTCTTCTGAAACAAGGCACTCTAGGGATTTATCAAGCACCTTTCAATCCTCAACAAGATTTAGCAAGCAAAGCAGTTTCAAAGACTGTAGATTAATACTACACAATCAATCTCACATAAATGAGCATGACAAGGCACAGCATCAGGGAACTCATGGGTAGGATCCGCTGGGGGAATAACATGAGGGGGAAAGGAGTCCAGGAGAGCTGGCTGTATTTCAAAGAATCCCTATTGAGGTTACAGGGACAAACCATCCCGATGTGTCGAAAGAATAGTAAATATGGCAGGCGACCAGCTTGGCTTAACAGTGAAATCCTTGCGGATCTTAAACATAAAAAAGAAGCTTACAAGAAGTGGAAGATTGGACAAATGACCAGGGAAGAGTATAAAAATGTTGCTCGGGCATGTAGGAATGAAATCAGGAGGGCCAAATCGCACCTGGAGCTGCAGCTAGCAAGAGATGTTAAGATTAACAAGAAGGGTTTCTTCAGGTATGTTGGCAACAAGAAGAAAGCCAGGGAAAGCGTAGGCCCCTTACTGAATGAGGGAGGCAACCTAGTGACAGAGGATGTGGAAAAAGCTAATGGACTCAATGCTTTTTTTGCCTCTGTCTTCACAAACAAGGTCAGCTCCCAGACTGCTGCGCTGGGCAACACAGCATGGGGAGTAGGTGGCCAGCCCTCTGTGGAGAAAGAAGTGGTTAGGGACTATTTAGAAAAGCTGGACGTGCACAAGTCCACGGGGCCGGATGCGTTGCATCCGAGAGTGCTAAAGGAGTTGACGGATGTGATTGCAGAGCCATTGGCCATTATCTTTGAAAACTCGTGGCGAATGGGGGAAGTCCCGGACGACTGGAAAAAGGCTAATGTAGTGCCCATCTTTAAAAAAGGGAAGAAGGAGGATCCTGGGAACTACAGGCCAGTCAGCCTCACCTCAGTCCCCAGAAAAATCATGGAGCAGGTCCTCAAGGAATCAATCCTGAAGCACTTACACAAGAGGAAAGTGATCAGGAACAGTAAGGATGGATTCACCAAGGGAAGGTCATGCCTGACTAATCTAATCGCCTTCTATGATGAAATTACTGGTTCTGTGGATGAAGGGAAAGCAGTGGATGTATTGTTTCTTGACTTTAGCAAAGCTTTTGACACGGTCTCCCACAGTATTCTTGTCAGCAAGTTAAAGAAGTATGGGCTGGATGAATGCACTATAAGGTGGGTAGAAAGTTGGCTAGATTGTCAGGCTCAATGGGTAGTGATCAATGGCTCCATGTCTAGATGGCAGCCGGTATCAAGTGGAGTGCCCCAAGGGTCAGTCCTGGGGCCGGTTTTGTTCAATATCTTCATAAATGATCTGGAGGATGGTGTGGATTGCACTCTCAGCAAATTTGCAGATGATACTAAACTAGGAGGAGTGGTAGATACGGTGGCAGGTAGGGATAGGATACAGAGAGACCTAGACAAATTGGAGGATTGGGCCAAAAGAAATCTGATGAGGTTCAACAAGGATAAGTGCAGCATCCTGCATTTAGGACGGAAGAATCCAATGCACTGCTACAGACTAGGGACCGAATGGCTAGGCAGCAGTTCTGCGGAAAAGGACCTACGGGTGACAGTGGATGAGAAGCTGGATATGAGTCAGCAGTGTGCCCTTGTTGCCAAGAAGGCCAATGGCATTTTGGGATGTGTAAGTAGGGGCATAGCCAGCAGTTCGAGGGACGTGATCGTTCCCCTCTATTCGACATTGGTGAGGCCTCATCTGGAGTACTGTGTCCAGTTTTGGGCCCCACACTACAAGAAGGATGTGGAAAAATTGGAGAGAGTAACAAAGGGCAACAAAAATGATTAGGGGTCTGGAACACATGACTTATGAGCAGAGGCTGAGGGAACTGGGATTGTTTAGTCTGCAGAAGAGAAGAATGAGGGGGGATTTGATAGCTGCTTTCAACTACGTGAGAGGTGGTTCCAAAGTGGATGGTTCTAGACTATTCTCAGTGGTAGAAGATGACAGGTCAAGGAGTAATGGTCTCAAGTTGCAGTGGGGGAGGTTTAGGTTGGATATTAGGAAAAACTTTTTCACTAGGAGGGTGGTGAAACACTGGAATGCGTTACCTAGGGAGGTGGTAGGGAGGGGGGAGGGATAGCTCAGTGGTTTGAGCATTGGCCTGCTAAAGCCAGGGTTGTGAGTTCAATCCTTGAGGGGGCCATTTAGGGATCTGGGCCAAAAATTGGGGATTGGTCCTGCTTTGAGCAGGGGGTTGGACTAGATGACCTCCTGAGGTCCCTTCCAACCCTGATATTCTATGATTCTATGATTCCTTCCTTAGAGGTTTTTAAGGTGAGGCTTAATTTAATTTAATTGGGGATTGGTCCTGCTTTGAGCAGGGGGTTGGACTAGATGACCTCCTGAGGTCCCTTCCAACCCTGATATTCTATGATTCTATGATTCCTTCCTTAGAGGTTTTTAAGGTGAGGCTTAATTTAATTTAATTGGGGATTGGTCCTGCTTTGAGCAGGGGGTTGGACTAGATGACCTCCTGAGGTCCCTTCCAACCCTGATATTCTATGATTCTGTGTCATCTAGCAAGTGACATTTTACATGTTTTTGAAGAGAAAGGGTTTCGTTGCACTTGAAAAGCAAGAACGAGGAGACTGTTCTACATTTTTGTGGGTAGAATTACTTATGAAAACCAGTGCGTTCCTCTCCCTATCAGCTGATTCTGACACTTCTAGTGTTCATCAGATCAACTTTAGCAGGATTGATAATGTTGTCAATAGTTTCTTTAACACAGACACCATGATGATGGATAGATTAAATTAGAACCCCGCTAAAAAAAATAAAACCACAAAGACATAATGGTAGGGCATATATAGGCTAAAAACAGTGGGGTGAAATCCTGTTAATAGGAGTTTTGCCATTTACTTAATTGGGGCCAGGATTTCACTTTGTATATTTCAGTATGGTTTTTGAATTCCAAAGATTTGCCTTAGTAGGGAGCTGAAAGCGGCTGCTGAATCCAGGAGAACCGACATTATAGTCTGCAAACACTTACTACGGAGCCTTGCATTCTTGTGCCTGGGACAATGAGAATAAATAAGGGTAGCAAGCACAAAGTTCAATTTTAGAGTTTGGAGAGAAAAACCAAAACCAAACCAAAACAAAAACCAGGGAGCGGGAAAACTGTGAAATGATGTTTTCCTGTTTTCTTCTTTCAAGTTTTCAAATTGAAAAATTTCAGTGCCAGCTCTGTAACTGGTAGAACTATGCCGGGAAAATATTAACAAAAATATTTTAATTTTTCTTCTCTTTTTTCTGTTAAATTTGGAAAAAAGAAAGCATTTCATCCAGCTTTGCTGCTTCTGTATTAAGTGTTAACAGGGTTGAACCCTTAGTCTGAAGGAAGAATATTGACTTCTGTGGCCTTGTGACAGGTTTTGAACAGCAGACCACAACACTATCTTTCAATGAACCAGAATCTTGAATGGGGGATGTTTGGAACTTCTGGATCAAATTTTGCCCTTAGTTATACAAATCTAAATGTGGAGTAAGTCTATTGACTTCAATGGAGTTACTCTGGAATAAAATTGGTATACAAGAGAGTAGAATTTCACTATCCAAACAAAAAACAAAGTTAGTTTTTAAAGGGTCTCTTTAAAATGTTCCCTTTAACTTAGTGAGTGATTAATCATCTTCCAGCGATACCCAGCACAGAACAGTGAAGCATAATGTTGCTGAGTATTATGATTATTAGCAGTATTTATTATTTGTATTGCATTAGTGCCTACTACCCCCATTGTGGTAGGTGCTGTAAAAACACAGAACAAAAACTGGCCTCCTCCCCAAAGAACTTAAAATCTAACTCTTTTGACTTTACATTACCATTTCTATCTAGGAGCAAAATATTTTAGTGTTAGAACAGAGCATGGTTTATTAGCCATCACAGTTCTCTGGCTCGAAATCTATCTAGCTTTTGTGGTGAATTTCCATAAGGAAATGCCCACATTTGATCTATGCTTCAATTTTAGTACTTACAATAGCAATGACGGTGAGGCAGGCCATATGACTAAAGGTATAGTGGCACCATACAGTAGTTACTAATTCAGTTCATTAGTAATATTAGGACATATCAATTATTTAACTGGAAAGTTAAGAAATTGTCAGAACTTTCAATTGGTCAGGAAGATTTGGCATTCATGGGAAGGAAATTAGCTGAAACAGACACTGAATTAATAAATTATTAGCACCCCAGAAACTTTACATTTTTAAAACTGCTAAAATATTCCCTGTTAATTACAAATGTAAAGGCTTGTTACAGTTCAAACTGTGTGAAACTTGGCAGCTTAGGTTCATATGGGATTTGTAGAAACCTTTCTTTTGTTTTGGGTCACAATGGTTTGTACCCTCAATTTCTGTTCAAGTTTCAGGATCAAATGAACGAAGTGAGCTGTAGCTCACGAAAGCTTATGCTCAAATAAATTGGTTAGTCTCTAAGGTGCCACAAGTACTCCTTTTCTTTTTGCGAATACAGACTAACACGGCTGCTACTCTGAAACCTTAAAAAAAATCAGTGAAACTTGTAAAATTCAGCCAAAATTCATCCATAGTTCCCACTGTTGCTATGGAACAATCAAAGCCTAGGCTCATCCAGCCCTCAGTAAAGTTTTTGGCAACTCTGGCATGAATTTGGGTTTTGTAATGAGACACAAAGCTAAGAAGGTTGAGTTCGGGTTTAGAATGTGATGAGAGCTATGAAACCTCCATTACAACTGTGCAACCCAGTGGGCCAAATTTGGCCACCTTGTAAATAAAGCAGACTACTATTATTAATCCATACTCACAGCTTTATCAATCAGAATGCAAATTCTACTCTCGGTTACACTCATGCAATCATATAAACTTCAGTGGGGTTGCATAGGTGTAATTGAGGACAGAATTTTGCACATTACATATAGTTCCTGCAGAGATGGTTTTGAACAATGGTGGACACTGGATAGTTACAATTAGTGCAGCCTGTTTATATTTACTCACAATACCACTGCAAGTCCTTGAAGTGGGAAGATTACTCCAGCTGTTCCAGTTAGCTGAAGGCTCAGTAACAACAGCAGTATATAGTTAAACAGAACACAACATATTTGCCATAAAGGCATTTTACATGTGATCAGAGACATTTGGATATCCCTCTTTCATTTGAATGAAAGGCATGACGTGCAACCACTTTTGCCAGCAATTTCAGATTCAGGCTATGGTTTCAGGTAACATGATAAACTTGCAGTGAACTAGGATAACATAATATGGAGTGTCAAATTTATTTGTAGCTGCAGGCAAAGAAAAGAGAAGGAAGAAGAGCTTCACTGTAGCATTGCAACATAATAAAAATTTTCCCATTAAGTTTAATAAATTCCATTATGAAGTTTAAGGCATATGTTTACATCCCTAATACAGACTAAAGCCTGTGTTGCTAGGCATTTAGCAGGAAATTGCTTCACTTCACTAATTTTCATCTAAAACCCTTTAAACCATTATTCTGAAATAAAGGCACTGAATATAAGCATTTCCATCATCCTCACATCTTCACAGACATGTCTGTATTATTAGGACTATACTTGGTGAAGCAGCATCAGAAATCAGGTTGCCATAGAGAGATAAAGGCCGGGATTTGCAACAGAACCTAAGGGAATTAGGCACTCACCTATTGAATTTCAATGAGATTTAGGCATATAATTCCCTTAGGCTTTTTGAAAATCCCAGCCACTCTCTCTCTGACAACTTGTCATATCTAATTTTTAACACCTATTTGGTCAAAGGCTTCAATTACCACATTTGTGGCCATTGGCTACAATCTTTTCCCACAGGAGCCATCCAACCCCATGCAACTTTGTTGCGGCTGCTTGTGTGTGTAAAATATGAAGGATTTATGAATTTATCTAACCCTTGAGAACCAGGAGGAATTTACAGATGTTAGTCAATGCTAAGATCTCAAACGCAATCTTCTGTATTTCTCTGATATTCTGGATTACAAAATGCAGATTCAGACCAAAAACCAAACACAAGTCACAGTATAGTCTGGTAAACATTAGTCAGATAACTAGACAAAC
Source organism: Natator depressus (assembly GCF_965152275.1). Classification (NCBI taxonomy): domain Eukaryota; kingdom Metazoa; phylum Chordata; order Testudines; family Cheloniidae; genus Natator; species Natator depressus. The sequence goes on along the minus strand of NC_134243.1, from coordinate 62,983,487 downwards.
ATGGTAAATAAAAGTCACCTTACAGAAAAAAACAGAAATATAAATATTTCTAATTGGTTTGCCACAGCATATTTGTTCTTTGTAAAGTTTAATGTTGCCCCTGACAAAAACATTTAAATGATTTCCAGTTTAATTTTAATTAGTCGTGGAGCTGCAGCTTCTGATACCTCACATTTTTAATTGCTGTATTACTGCTAAGCCTTAACATCTTGAAATGCATTGGATTCCACACAGTGTAGTATACTGAAACTTACCGACTTTTATTAAAAGCCTTCACAGCTGATGTGCCAGGCTAATAACTTGTAAGAAACTCTGTGTGCATGTGTGTATGCATGTGCAAAGATGTATCCAGGTTGGCACGCTGTTATGGCATATTAAGCATAATAGAAATTACAGTCACTTTTTTATTTATATGCCTGCCTAACAACATTTGTAAAGTTGCCTCAATCCCCCTTCTATATGCAAAGGATCATTAAAGCCTCGTTACGTAACAAGCAAGGCCCTTTGTGGATAGGTCTACAGAGCTGGAGGTGTAATTTACAGCACATATCACGTTAGCTTGATCAGAGCTAGTGCAGTAAACAGAATGTAGCCTTGGCAGTATGAGGGGCTAGCTGCCTCAAGTATAATCTCATATAAGACCGTAAGTGTATATTTGGGTGCCTAGCCCCTCTTGGTGTTCACACCACCATCACTACACTGCTATTTTTAGTGCACTAGCTTGATCAGAGCTAGAGCAAGTATGTTTCCTCGATCTTGGAATTATACCTTCCAGCGCCGGCATACACATACCCTGTGTGCAGTCAGCTCCATAGGCTGGTATGAAGACACTGGCACCCAGAACACGAGAGCTGTATCATAAAGTGCAGTATCAGGCCCCTACTGAGTAAGGGGTAATTCTGACTTTACTTCCCTCTTATTTGTTGGTTGCAAGGATTTGCTCCAGCTAAAGTCTACCTTTACTGATTGATGCTGCCTTTTTGGTACCTAGTCACCCTCCAGGGTATAGACTAACAGAAATGTAGGGCTAAAGGGACTTTGAAAATTTGTCAAGTTCAGCACCTCTGCTAAGGCAGGACCAAGTAAACCTAGACCATTCACTTGACAGGTGTTTGTCCAACCTGTTCTTAAAAACCTCCAGTGATGGGAATTCCATGACCTTCCTTGGAAGCCTGTTCCAGTGCTGAACTACCCCTTATACTTGGAATTTTTTCTAATATCTTACCTAAATCTCCCTTGGTGCAGCTTATTCCCTTTAGTTCTTGTTTTGTTCAGTGGACATGGAGAACAATTAATCACAGTCCTCTTTATAACAGGCCTTAACATATTTGAAGACCGTTATTAGGTTCCTTCTCAGTCTTCTTTTCTCAAGGTTAGACATACCCATTTTTATTTCAATCTTTCCTCATAGGTCAGGTTTTCTAAACCTTTTATCGTTTCTATTGCTGTCCTCTGGACTCCTCAGTTTGTCCACATCTTTCCTAAAGTGTGGTGCCCAGAATGGGACACAGTACTCCAGTTGAGGCCTCACCAGATCGAAGTAGAGTGGGACAATTACCTCCTGTGTCTTACATACAACACTCTGGATAATACACCAGATATTACTTTTTTCCCCCAACTGCATCACAGTGATGACACATTCAATCTGTGATCCACTATAGCCCCCACATCTTTTTAAGCAGTACTACCACCTAGACAGTTATTTCCTATTTTGTAGTTGTGCATTTGATTTTTCCATCCTAAGTGAAGTACTCTGTGCTTTCTTTTATTGCATTTCATCTTGTTGAGTTCAGACACATTCGTCAAGGTTGTTTTGAATTCTAATCCTTCCCTCCAAGGTGCTTACAACCCCTCCCAGCTTGGTGTCATCTGCAGATTTTATAAACATGTTCTCCACTCCATTATCCAAGTCATTAATGAAAATAAAGACTAAGAACAGATCCAGGACTGACCTGTGTGGGACCCCACTAGATACATCCTCCCATTTTGAAAATGAACTGTAGAGAATTCTCCGAGTATCGTTTTCCAATTAATTGTGCTCCCACCTTATAGTAATTTCATCTATATCACATTTCCCTAGTTTCCTTATGAGACTGTCATGGGGGACTATGCAAAAGCTTTATTAAAAATCAAGATTTATCACACCTACTGCCCTCCCCTGCCCTCATCCACTAGGCAAGTAACCCTGTAAAAGAAGGAAATTGGGTTGGTTTGTTCTTTACATATCCATGCTGGCTATTCCTTCTAACTCTATTATTCTCTAGGTGCTTTGAACTGAACATTTAATAATTTGTTTTAGTATCTTTCCAAGTATTGAAGTTAGAATGACTGGGCTATAATTATAGAGTTTACTGATGGAGTTTATGCTTTGGAAGGTGGTGGAGGCATCTTGTACCCTCCTTACTCCTTCTGCCCCTGGACATACTGGCCCTACATATGCAGCAGTACTTAAACACATCTTGTTGAGCTTAACATTTTTGCTCATCCACTTTCTGGAGAATCCTGCTATGCTGATACCCTACACATTGGCTTAATGGTGGAGTTTATTTCCTTTGTTTTGTAAACTGAAGTCAGACACCTAATCACTCTTCCCTAGCCTCTGCTGGTTTAATTTCCTTTGTTATGATTAACCATGGAACCATATATATCTTGACACACTTTATATTTCACGGAGTATTACTGACACAACAGATTTGTATCTGCTGCACATGTACAATAATTCATATTACAGTGAAAAATATGAGCTAATGCAGCCCCAGTATAAGTTGGCATATCTCCATTGAAGTCAATGGAGTTGCATCTGCTTACACTAGAGAAATAGTCCGCTTGGTAGCTACTCTGTATGAATCAAATATTTGCTTGGATATTTGTTTCTTCTGTGGAAGCTATTTTTTAAATGTCCTGTTTAAACACATAACAGAGAAAATGTACAGCTGGAGTAATGTACATGGAAAAATGTACATTTTTCAGAGTAGCAGCCATGTTAGTCTGTATCCACAAAAAGAAAAGGAGGACTTGTGGCACCTTAGAGACTAACAAATTTATTTGAGCATAAGCTTTCGTGAGCTACAGCTCACATTAACATTTTTGATCAAATATTTTTGGTCAATAACTCAATAAATTAACTAATATTTTTCCTCATTCAATCAATTCTAAAACTGAACAAACTACCCTAATCAGCAATACGTTGGAATGGAAATATCTGTATGAACTCTGCCTATGCATGTCTAATGAGGCCATCACATATCAGTAGGTGTGATGCATGTAGAAACTCCACCAACATCCAGTGCTCTCTACGCTAAAATTTTCATCCATTATAAAAGAGGCCATGGAAGACCTCAAAGCAGCAGAACTGCCATAGTTGCATTTCATGTGAGAGTGAAGCAGGCAGACAGGGGGATCTGCAGCCTCTGTATCATGTGGAACTGGGCTCTCTGCAGCCCAATATATTGAGAGTTGGGAATACTGAGTTGGGCCAGAAAATATGACAGAAATAGGACAGAAAATATGGCCAGTAGGTCTGGCACAGATCCACTGGGTTTGAAACATGATGGTGCTGGAGGTCATGGGACCTATTCCAGTCCAAGGGCTGGACTAATGACCAGAATGTCTAGTAAGGACTCTGGAGTCAGATAATTGGCGAGAAGGCATGCATTTGCATTAACGAATGATCAGTCATCTCAGATTGAAACTGATCAAGTTTCTGAAAATCTTCTAGTTCACAATGGGCATGCTTAGAGACATAACAGGTATTAGCATAGCCTTTTGAATACTAGTGATATGATAATATCTTTAATGTAGCTGTAGAGCTACCCCAACGCTCTGTCCTTCAGTTGGAGGTGGATTGTGTTCACCCAGCCCAAGAATAATACCCTACAGAGCTGGTTAGCATGTACGGAGTACACAGGCTCTATGCTAGTGAGTTCCAAGAAAGAGTTCCTCTTTCCAATTCTGCAGAACATCAGGGGAGCGTGTGCACGGCTACTATGGCAGTCTCAAGGCTGAAGCAGTATCTACTTGTATGCTGTGCCTGCCACTCCATGGCCTGGTAGACCTTCAAAATTGTGGATCCATCAGCTGTGGCCTGCCTTTCTTTTGCCCTGCCAATGCCTCTCCACATTGCAGTTCAGGGAGCCCCCATGGAGCTATGCTCTGAGGTACACAGAGGTGACATGGCCTCCCCGAATTCTATGTAGTAGAACTGCACCCGTTCATCCGCATTTGGGAACTTCCTGGGGAAATGCAGGATTTGCACCATAGTAAACTAATAGAAGGAATAATTCCAGCAACTCTTGTAACTGGTACAGTTATTTTAAAACAAAATATTAGTTCTCCAATAGTTCCAAGCCTTCTTAAGGAAATCCCCTACTTCCATTTATTGCATATTTCTGACTATCAGAAAAAAATATCTGCCACTTATCAGGCGATAAGCAAGTTCTATGCTGAAAATTTAACAGAGGTGTTGGTTTTCTGTTGGTTTTGTTTATATTAATAAAAATCATCCCAACCTGTTCACAAATTGAATTATACTTGTCCTTGGAATAAGCCAAGTGTAAAGCCTCATTCCATTTCTCACTGGACTTTATGGAAACCCCTGCATCATTCAATAGTAAAACATTATACATATTAGAATTTAAAATAAAAATATGGTGAATGGAAGGAGATAACATCTTACTTACTAAAATGTTAATTCCAGTCCTTTGATTCCTTGTATTTGTAATGAGCTCAGTTAATAACTTAATAGTAAACATTGGCAAAAAAATAATTGAATAAAAGCAAAAGCACAGTTTCTTTTACCACACTAATTTACATGAAGTGTTAGATTATGGGAGTGATTTTCAAAGGCACAAATAGCAGGTGAGTGCCTAATTTCCATATGTGAGGATTTAATATATGCCTGTATATATGTATATCAAACCACAAATTCCACTTTGTTTTGTGAGCACCCTTTTGATTGTAAAGCTGTCTGGTACGGTGACGGGGTGCTCCACTCACTGTTAGGATGGTGCCTCCTCCTAGTCACTCTGGGGAATAGCTTGTGAGTTGCACATCATCTCTCCACTTCTCTCTCTGGGTCTGCAGCCCCTCTCTTGCTCCATGAGTTTCAGCCTCCTCTTCATGATTTGGCCCTGCAGGCCACCCTACATCTTTTCCCCTTCTGGGGTACCAATGTCTTCTTTCAGCAATCCTAGACAGTCTTCCCATTCACTGCCTCAATGCGACTTCCTTAGTGGCTGGTAAGGGAACCTGGGCCCAACCCTCTATTCCAGGTTCTGCTTCAGGGACCCTCTAGCCAGAAGTCAAGGTCTGTTCCCTTTTAGGCCTTACTGCCTTTCCCTGAGCCCTCTACCACCATCTGGTACTCCCCCTTCTCTGGGGTTTACCAGCCTCCTAAACCCCCCCCACACTCTGGGAGTAACTGTGGGCTCCCTGTCCCTGTAGCCTCCAAGAACTTCTTTCTGCTGCTAGGGAGTGACTGCAGACTTTCCCAGCCACTCCTTCTGCTTCCAATTTCCTGTCTTTATAGTCCCAGCTCATTCCTCCTCAGCTGGCTCCCTCACTCAGCCAGGGAAGGAGATTATTTGGCTACCTGATTCCGCTCAGCTGTGGCTTGTTGAGTTAATTAGCCCTCTTCTCACTCTGCATTAACCCCTTTCCAGAGTAAGTGTGAGGGTAAACACCCCATCACAGGCACCTTCCCTGTGGTCTTTTTACCTCCATCTTCAGCTGAAATTCTGTGGGGTGTTGACACAAGGCAAACAAGGGCGAGCAATGAAGAGACTTAAAGTGTCCTTGTAGCTAAGTGATAAGACATTGAAGTTGTACTGCCCAATAACAATATCTAGATGCTGGTGTACTATAGCTATTCCTGCTTTATAAAAGGGCCAAATCCTGCTCTCCTTACTTAGACGTGTAAATATACTGAAGTTAATTTCATTATTCATGTGAGTAAGGAGAGAAGTAGGCCTTTAAAGGGATTAACAATACTTCTCCCCCCCCATTAATTTAAAAACAGGAGTATTCAATATGAAAATTAATCCTACAGCGCACTTTGGATAACACAGCATTAGGTTTTTACTGAATGAATGAAATCAGTTGTAGTTCCACATATCAAGGACTTGTGAGATGGGGTAAATAGAAGTCAAATACCTAATCATCCTCTAGTGGACACCTTCCAACTGAATATCCATTATCAACACAACATGAGCCAAAGATTCTATGGATAAAGCAAAAAGCAAGGTTGATAATACACTTGCCAGCATGCAAGGGGAAAGAAAGGAGAAATCAACCAAAATATAAAATGTATCCAATCCAGTATCAAATCCCACTGCTTAGAGAACCCCTCACTGCTATTGCCACCCAACACCAGTTATTAACAGCGTTTCTAGAGAACCTTTCCTCAAAAATAAAATAAAGTATCATAAAAAAAAATCTATTCTATCCTTTTCTATTGAAAAGATAACCTTCAGAATGTAAATCAGTGCATTTCTGTCTTGCAGAAAGCTGTCTCCAGTTAAACAATAGAATCAGAAAAAAGAAAAATCTTTCCAGCACCTTATTCACCTCTGTGAAGTGTTCACTTCAAGTCCTAGCTGTGATCATTTAAATGCCAACCCTAGTAATACTGCTCAGACAATCTAAGAAGAACTCTTAACTGGGAACAAGGTCTCATTCTGCTCTTGTGTACGTGAAGAGTGAGATCATTGGTGTCAATGGAGTTGTACCAGCATGACAGATGAGAATCAAGCTCAATGTATTTGAAAACATTGGGCCAAATTCAGCCCTTGTGTAAGCAGACAACTCCACTGTCATACAATCTTCCTTAGCCAGCCACCCCTCTCCAGAAAGGAGAGTGTTAGGGACGGTGGTGTTGGCTATATGGAAAATATAAAGTATTTATATAACAAAGTGATCAGGTGTGTATATGTAACAACCACAGACTGACTAGTGCATGACAGACTAGAGATTACTGTAGAGCAGACTCATTAATCTTTCTCTACGTGGTTTTGTTGCCACTAGATGGGACAGAACACCACACCCAGAAGGTGTACGGGTTACATATATGCTGGGGAGGATAGCAGAGGACTGCTCCCCCTCCCCCATTTATTAAAAATGAATTCTCTTAGTGAACGTGACATTTCTCATATTATACATGGTATTTAGCAAGCATAAGGGAGCCTCTTCAATGTGCTGGAGTATGTTTGTCTTGCTAAGCCAAGAACTTGCTCAGGGCACCAGGGATCTCAGCTCTAATAATCTACATTGAACCTTTTCTCTACTAGGAAATCTACTAACTTTACAGGTGTGGCCGTTAGTTGCATTTAAAAAAAAAGATACTATAAGCCTGTAATATAACTATAAGACAGGAAGCCTGTCAAACTCCCTGTCATACGAGTGCCTGACACAGGAGCCACAGAAGAAGTCAGCTCCTGAAGCAGAATAGGATGTTTCCTGTGGGAGACAGAATCAGTGAGGTGTTCTTACAGCAGTTCCTCCACCGATAGCATTTTGATAGCATGTGCCAGCCAGAATCTGCTGGTGGTCCTATGAGCTAGAAACAGGAACAGCCACTGTAAATATGAGACAAGACTGATTTCACATCACAAAGTGAGAAAGGGGTTGTATTCCCCAACTAAATGAAAACATACTGAAAAACCCTTTGGAGTTGTAAGCACCTTTACCCCTGAATCCCACTTCTTTGGAGAAGGCAACACAGCTTCACTTTGAAAACTCAGCTCCTGTTCAAGACAATAAATTCACCTCTATGACATGTGGACACACAATCTCTAGGATTTGTTAATTGGACACTTCGCAACTAGCTATAAACAAACCTGTTCTGCAGCTGTTCTTCTTTATTCTGATTCCATGAAATTTACAGTTTGGTGCCCAACACAGATAACATCACTACAGCTGGCATGCTTCAACATCCCACAAAGATAAAGCTGTGATGATCCTGATATGCTTTCTTTGAAAGGAAACAGGAACAGAGTCTATCTACATTGTAAAAACGTCATGTAAAGTAGTGAACTTTCCAAAATGGCATTATTTTAAGAGAGCAGTGAATCTTGATACAGAGAGACAGCCATTCCTGAGGTCAGAAACATCAGCGTTACAAAAAAGTCCTAAGGGATGCTTGAATGTATTATCTTGAGGTCTTTCACCTCTCACTTAGGCCCTACTGCCCATCACTGTACTATAAATCCATTTCTAGCATTTTACTTGGCTATGAACTTCTTGGAATGACAAGAGGATGATTCATAATATATAGTAAGGCTTCCAGGAAGCTTTTTCACTTGAAGCTACAGGGTAAGTGAATCAGCCTTTTGCTTTCTCCCAGGAACTACTTATCTTCAATCTTTCAATTAAAGGTCAAACAATGAAAGGAGACAGTCCAGTCATCTATTCTGTTTTCCCCTCCTGTTCCTATGGTAAAAAGGTCCGCTTTTTACATGGTTATGTCTCAACCAGCTTAAGATTGTTTTTGATGGTAAAAATGTGAAAAATAATCTTCCAAGACCTTGCAATTTTCTAAAATTAATGTACGGAAAAGTGGTGGTTCCTCCCATGTTTGACTTAGTCTTTTGGCAGCCTAAATCCCTCTGATGGAGACAAATCCAAAGCATTTATCACAAAGGTAGCAAACAATGCTTTCTGGGTACCAAACTGAAAAAGTCTTTTGCGGAAAACATTTCTCCCACCCCTCCTCAGCCAAGGATTTGAAAGAAGAGTAGATGAATACAATAAGGCTGGTGTTTTTAACTGGAATGCACACAGTGAGGATTAATTGATGACTTGAATTAACATACTGGGCCAAATTCATCATTGCTCTAAGGTGCTGTTGTGCCAGCTCAGCTAGCATACAGAGATGTCATGGGGCAGGCATAAGTCTCACTAGAGAATACCTCTAGCACAGAATGTCTCTATAGCAGGCAAAGAACTAACTCTGCCTGCTCTATGCCAACTCTAGATGCGGGCACAGGCATAGTTTAGGAAATGCTAGGGGGTGTTGTCCCCCTAAACTGCCCCCAAAATGTGCCATTCCAGAGAATGAGTGGAGAATGAATGTAGAGGAGTGTGGCTCTCCTCAGCCCTAAGAATATTTTCTGTCATTTATAGAGGCACTTCCCTTATATCGATGCCAAGAAACATTTGCTGATTTAAAACAGCCATTTCTCTTTTTGGAAGGTAATAATGCAACAGGTCTCCTGGATCTGAGTCAGTGGACGTGTCTGTGTGACGAGGAAAATTGGGAGACTGTGCCTAAGCATGCCTATTTTTAGGTGCACATGCTCAGTTGCATGTGCTTTGGTAGTTACACGAAGCAAATTGTTGTTGTATGATCTCAGTTAATTCCTCCATCAATAAACAGCAGCATTTCTATCAGTAAAGCAGGCATAGGCTGTAGACAACAGTGGTCATGGGGTGATACTCTGTTACTGGACTTTTTGGATACAGCCACAAAAATGACCAAAGGTCAAATCCATCACTGGCTGGGGTTGGACATGGTTGTACCAGCAGTTATCTGGTTCCTAGCGTATTTCAAATCCAGACCCACCAAGTTGTGACATGTCATGTGACATTAATTTTTAAATAGCTCGGTAAAACATTTTCACAGTTTGAAAAGAACAGCAACAATAACAGCAGCAGCTTAAAAGTGTATTTTCAGTTCTCATATAGTAAGAGCACAAACAGACAGTGTAGGCTCCTGGTCAACCTCCAACCTTTTGAGAATTATAGAGACAGGGTGTAGCCAGTCAGAAAGAGTCAATCTCCTTTCACTGGCAATGAACTTACAGTATATTAGAACAAAGGTTTGTCTTTATGGAAAGATCTTTACATTTACTGGGAAATTAGAAGTTAGCTATGTGCTACTTAGATATTCTGTACATGACTGTCATTAAGCTTTTCTCTAAGTGCATATTTATGCTGCAGGTGGCATTGTTACTGAATAGAGAACCCAGACAGTACAAATGTTGAGTGACTCACTTTTCTAAAATGAATCTTGAAAGCCCTTTGATCAGACATTTCCTGCTTTAACATTCCATTTTGAGAACAAAGTGAGAACGATGCATGGCAAGAACGAGAGACGAGTGTAACACTTACACTGAGTTTTAATGAAATATCTTGTTTGTTCAACAGCTGTAGGAATCCTGATATCTTGTTCTTGGTGGTAGTGTGTATAATATGAATGACAACTACGTTCAAAGTTTTCCAAGCTCCAGAACTATATTTGAGGGAGTGAGAACAGGGATTTGGAAAGGGGATAGGGAGAAAATATTTTATTTAAAGGTGGCACATTTTACTTATTTAGCAAGACAAAACACAGAGCCAGATTCTTATCTCCTGTTCTTCTTACTTTATGCTACTGAGTACAAAATCAGCCAGGAAGCTGCCCTAAAGCAGCAGTTGAGGATTCCACTGATGCAGGGGAATGCACTGAGGGTGTAAAGGTGGCACAGACATCTCTACACCACCTGCTCTCCTTTCTTGCACATATCAGAGACTTGTTAGAGCTCTTATGCTGCTCTAAATTTCAGAGGCCGTTTCAACTCCTGTGATGTTCCCAGAACTGAGAAATCAGAAAGGCAGGCACCTTTCCTCCCCTTTGTCAGCTGCACTATGGATTTAGCTCACAGTATGTTACTCATGAAAACACATTGGGCCCAATTCTCCTTTTATTTACACCAGTGTAAACTGGGATTAACTCCAGTGAAGTCTATGAAGTTATACTGGTGTTAGCTAGAAGACAACCACGCACTGACAATTGAGAAGGGTTTTTCTGGATGTACAATGTACATTCATATAAAATATGACTTCAAAACACAAACACAAAACATAGCTTCCCTATATTCTCTGCTCTTAATTTAAATTACTGTATATCACTAATAGCAGTTCATATGCTGTTCTTTGAGGTTATGATATGCAAACAGATTGGGAATGTTAAACAGGTGACAAATAATGAGCAAGGGATTTATTGTAACCAGTCAATATGCTCAGGCTTATAAGTGCTCAGCACGTTGTGCTCCACAATTATATGGGTGCCACAGTATAGCCATTCAACAATGTCATAATTAGCAAGTAATTAACTAAAGTATTTGATGAGATTCTGCAGAGCACAAAAGTGTGTGTGCAGGTTGATAGCAACAAGATATGTAAGCTGCCTTTTTAACAATTTTCTGAAACCAACATGAAAACCCATTGTTCTTCAGCTGCGGCAATTAAGAGAGCTGCTCAGATGCTGATTCTATAGATTAGAGAGATTAAAGTCTTGTCTACACACAAAAGCTATATCACTTTAACTGATATAATTAAAGCTATATAACCCCCCCGCCCCCCAGTGTGGACATAAGTATGTCTGTATAAAGGTATTTATAGCTTACTCCTGTGTATGAAGGGTAAACAGCTAGGGATTGTACTGGTATAACTATATTGGTTAAAAAAAAAATCACACCCCTAACCAAAGTTGTTATAACAGTACAAATACTATGTATAGATCCAGGCATAATGACAATTAAGAACTGTCAAAATTGATTTTGAAATTACTTTATTTTCATATTTACATTTTTAAGGAAAAGAATAACTTTTGGAGAAATATTTACATTAGCCATTTGGGCAGAAATTCACATCAATGTGGAGAGCTCATGCAAACAGAGCTGTGTGAAAGGGGGCTGGGGGGGAACTGGGCTTGTCAGGGGCCTAAAAATGCCTCTCTCCCTGACTTCTTAATTTCTTGCTCTTTTCTTCTGTCATGGAGCCCTGTCCTTTGCTGTAACCACTCCCTTCACTTGACCTTGATTGATCTTATCCTCATTCATTCATCAACAACCAATAGATTCTGTTCAATGTTTGTTTGGGGGTTTTTTGGAAAGAAAACGGCCCCGTTGCTCATTTAGAACAAGGCATTTTGCCTAGTGAACACAAAAGAAGGCAAGTATAAAAATCATGGTTCTTTGTCACAACGCCTCACAGGGAGTTATGCCAGCAATTTTAGTTGTATTTGGGGCCCCATTTTGCACCCTAAAAGGACCATAATGCCCCAAATGGATGTATTCAGGGCACCATTTAGGGTATGTCTACACTGCAGCTGGGAGGTGTGATTCCTAGCGCAAGTAGACAGTCTTGCATTAGCTTAGCTCAAGCTAGCATGCTAAGAATAGCAGCCTGGATGTTGTGAGGCTGCTGGTGGCTCAGGCTAGCTGCCAGAGCTTGGCCCCAGGGGGCCAGGTGGACTTGGGACTCAGGTGGCTAGCCCAAGCTGCCACCAGTGCTGCTATAGCCTTACTACTATTTTTAGAGTGCTAGCTTGAGCAGTGCCAGTGCAAGTCTGTCTACCTGAGCTGGGATGTACAATTCGACTGGTCTCTTTGTTCTGTTTCACTTGTTTGCTTTTCCACCCAAATTCCTCATTTTTCTGCACAAACCATAAAACTGGGTTCACAAACTTTTTTCACTTTAACAAGCAAGTATGCCAGCATGAACTTTTGAAGGAACAGTGTGAACTGCCTGCTTTCATCTCAGGGAAGAACTGTTTACCCTGAAACCTAAGGATGACATTACATTTCAATGTTTTAAACTATTTCACTCCTGATCATTATATAGCACAAGCATCCAACTCACCTGGAATTGTGAACAGAGCTTGGGTAGAGTGATGCCATTACCTGCCCTCATTCTGCCCCCAGGGACATGCAACTGTTTAATTGAAGGATATTTTACTGCTTCCAGCACAATCTGAATTGGGCAGATGTATCCATTGGAAAATAATTAACATTTTCCACATTTTCAAAAAATATTAAGTGAGCTTGGTGCTCACAAATAGTATCCGTTTCACAGTCTTGTAGATGGATATCTTCCATTTACCCACAGAGTAGGTACATCAGCAGTCCAGGCTTTCCTCACGCTGTCCACCAGTGCCCCTCAGCTTGACCTTGATGGATAACCTCATAACGAGAGTGTGATTCTGGCTTCACACTCATTAGCTCCTTCGTAGCCCTTGGCTTCTTTGCTGAGACTGCCAAGAAAAGAGCCCCTCAAGTAGTGCCTGTCAGGGCTTCTTTTAAATTTTTACTGTCCACTAGATTCCAACTCCAAACCACGATCTCTTGTGACAGCTATCCCATTGCAATGACTTTTGAGCGCTAAGCACTGGAATCACATTTGCACCAGTGAAAAGCTACCAATGTCTCCTGAGCCATCTGATTCTCTTCCCAAAACTAAAAAGTGAGGAATGGAATTTTTCAAAAGTGCTTTCAACTGGCCTAATTACTCCCACTGAAGTCACTAGCAACTCCCATTGACGTCAGTGGGAGCAGAGTTAGGCCAACACTGAGTGCCTTTGAACATCCTACTTGAAATGCATACATAAATTGAAACATTCACCTTACAGTAAAAGCAGCTCATAACATCTCCAAATAAAGCTACTAACTAATAAAGCTGTAGCTCACGAAAGCTTATGCTCAAATAAATTGGTTAGTCTCTAAGATGCCACAAGTACTCCTTTTCTTTTTGCGAATACAGACTAACACGGCTGTTATTCTGAAACCTATTAGCAAGGTAATCAGAAGTCAGCAGAGACAATAACTACATTGGAATTCAGCAATGAGGAATGGTTTGCTCTACCTAATGTGGCATTTTTGGGAGCAGGCTATATCAATAAGAGGTGAATCAACTGATCCCAAAATTAGATGTCATGTATAGTAAACTTGGCCCTTATTGCTTTTCCAATATAATTTGTCCATACTCTCTTCATTACCATTAAATATACTTGTGGACTAGACCTGTTCCGCCATTTATCTGTTTAGAAAGGTGGGCTCTTACTAGGTGGATTTTTTTTCCACAAGAGATTACAAAACATCTCTTTTTATTTTTTAAATGTTTATTGGTTTTGGTAGGAAAGGGAATCTGTGAAACAACTGCAGAAGATAGTGCTTCAGGCACAAGTTATGGCATTGACACCATAAAGCAATGTAGACTGTGGACAGCCTGCTTAACACCACATTTCTGGGGCCTTCACATTTCTTCTGTCCTGCACAGTGGGAGGGTCTTTCATACAAGAACTCAGTGTTATTCAATGGAATTCACTCTGCCAGGCAGGGAATTTCTTCAAGGATAAGTGGAATATTAAAGCTCCATTGTTGTATATAGAAAATAGGAATAACATGGCCTCAGCTCCAAGGAGCTTACAACCCACTGAAATGATTGACAAACACCCGACTGACTTCAATCAGACCAGGATTTGGCCCAAAGGCAAATAAAACAGACTCAAAGCACCAGGTTGCCAGAAGTGGATGCATCACATAACTACAAGTTCTTTTTAATAGTGGATTCACTATGATGGGCTTGACCAAAGATAGTGTTTAGAGAAGAGATTTGAAGAAAAGAAAGTGAATGACAGGGAATTTGAACATAAAAGGCCATCTGGAGAGGGAACCATAGATATGAGAGTTTGACACGGACACAAAGGGAAGGATACAAAGAGTGGAAATGTGACCCTGTTGAAGCCAATGGCAAAACTCCTATTGACTACAGCAGGGCCACAGTTTTACCCAAATTAATTCAAAGATAGTATGAAGTATGGAGATGGAGCAAAGAGAAGCGTAAAGTCTGAGAAAACACAAAATTAATAGGGCATGTAAATGAGAGCAAACCCCTTAGGAAAGTTAGAACATATTTTGCTCTAGTTGGTGTGATCTGACAATACAATTAATCGTTGGACAGACTATGTCCAAATTCTGATCAGCTGGCAATCGTTAAGGAACTGATTGGACACCATTCAAAAAGGTGCCCAATATGGACTGGCAGAGTCTATGACCTTATTCTACACTGAGTATATCTGCCCCTTGATGCAAAAGAGATGTACAACCTTAGAATCCTGGTGGACTTGTTTCCGCTTCTGAATCACAGATAGCTGCAGTGGAAAAAATTACTTTTTTCTATTTATGGCTGGCCAGGAAATTGTGTATTTTCTGATAGATGAAAACCTAATAGCCATGGTGATCCATGCATTTTCATTTCTTGCTTAGACTGCTTTATGTGGGTCTAATCAAAAGGGCCACTTAGAAATCAAAGCTGGTACCAGGCATTACAATGCATCAGGAGCATATCACATCAGTGCTTCATGTTCTACATTGGCTGCCTATCCATTTCCAAATTCAGTGCAAGGTCCTGGTCACCTACAACAACACCCTAAACAGATTGAGATACAGCCATCTCACAGAATTCCTCTGTCCTTTCCCCTGAAGGTATTCATGTGGAACATTCTGGCTGATAGAAGACAATTTCCCTATCATAGGGGCTAAAATCAGAGGAAGAGTGGCTGTGGATTAAACTTCCAATAAATATGAGTTTGATCCTGAATCTTACCCAACTCTTCATCATGGCATTATCTAAATGAAGAGATGTGGCTCTGCTTGGGAGTATTAGCACTCTGACAAAAGCTCTGGTGGAGTAATGACAGGTGAGCAATGCTCCCATTAGAGAGCATTCCATGCACTAAATTCACTCTATGGATCCTATCCTCAGCTGGTGTAAATTGATGTGGCTCCCTTGAAGCCATTGGAATATCTGGCCTTAAGGGAGTATTGAAAGACATATCCACAAGATCTGGGTATACGCCTGTTAACTGCAGTAAAAGAATGCATTATCTCCCCATTATTACATAGTATCTTTGAATAAAATATCCCCCGCAAATGATTCAACCGATTTACAGTTACAGCATCCTGCCCATCAGTAACTAAAACCTTATTTTTGGACCCAATTATTTCATTCATTGCTCAGGTACATTCTGAATGCAGCTCTGGAAAAAAATGAAAAGATGCTATCAAGAGGAAATGTAACAAACCTAACACTGTACAAAGTGTCCTATTTCCGATCATTCAGGAGGCATTCAGAAGTGTAGCAACTTATTACTTGTGGTAAAAGAGTCTGGTACAGGACACCTTGCTAGTGACATTGTAGTGGGAACTGTATCACTGCTGCTAGGGAACACTTGCTGCCAAGAAACCAGGAGAATTTAGATTATTCTTTAAGCTTCAAACCTTTGAACATGTTACAATGAGCATTTTCTAAAAGCTCAAAAAAAAATAATTACCAGCATAACTGAGGGTTTAAAAAAAGTCACTAGCAAGCTAGAGGGAAAGGTCTTTATATTTCCCAACATCCTATAGCTTTTATTCTGTATTGCTTAGGATGCATTTATTACAGAAAATAAAACATTGATAATAGGATTTAATGTTTATGCATAATTTTTTAAAAACAGGTTAAAACATTATTTGGGAGAAATGAAAGCTGAGAATTATTATTTAGCTGATTTAATTGTGCAAAACCGGCTGGCTTCTCTTTTCTTGGTCTGAATACCTCTACTGTTTTTAGTCTGCCTCAGTTTCCCCACATATAAAAAGGTGGCAGATTACTATACTCTTTGCCAGTTGTTTTAATTCGGAAAAAGATCATTTACAGAATCAGAGCTCTTATGTTACCAGACAACATGATCAAGTACCAAAGTAAATATTTACTATTTATTATTTAGATTTATAAAGCAAACACAAGCATCTCTCTCTCTCATGCTCTGGGTGCTTGTATGGAGTTTTATTTTCACAACATAAATTATAAAAGGCTGCAAAATACAATAAGACTCAGCAAACATAATTTAAAAAAACTACTCCCCCTACTGTTGCCAGTCAATGAATCCTTTCAATCCATTTGTTCCCCAAATGACTGGGGAAAAGTTAGGCATTTGTAGCACACAAGAAGCACAGACAAATGATCTGAAACAGTCCTATTTCTAGCCCTCATCTTGTAATGGGGGTATAGTGGCCCCTTAAACCCTGAGGAGGTCAGAAGACCCTGTTCCAGGAACACTGGAATGAATTAAGCATGAAGAGTAGATTTTTTGAGCAGAGGCCTTACAACAACTCAGGAGTGGCTGGTACTCCGTTCCTCAGCAAAGAGACAGACAATCCCCACCAACAGTAGAGCCATTTTCTCCACACTGGCCACGAAGGTCTTGGGTCCAGCTCCCATGGGCTGTAGTTGGAGTAGCCCTAACACCCCAAGAGCCAACATGAGTAGCACTGGTGGAAACTTAGGACCAGACATTTGTTCCTACAAGAAACTTTCTCTGGCTTCGTAGGAGAAAGAGAAAAAAAAAAAAACCCCTCAGTCCAGATCTGAGAGATTTTGTCTGCAAAGTACTATGTCAGTTACTAACACTGAAGAAAATTTGACTCTGAATGGAAGGAGCTGGAATTACTGATGCTATTAACCTCCCAGAACAGTGCTACTCTGCAAGACTTGGAAAACACCAGGATGGAAACAAAAGGTGAAATCAATAGCAAAATCCTCAGGAGTTCATCCAAAAAAAACCTTTCTTCACTTCTGAAACAGCCCTGGCATACAGTTTTAAAATACCTGTGTACCACAATCAGTCATACTCAGCCCCAAACTCTAGCTGCCTCCCCTTTAACTGCATCTGTCATAGATCATCTGTGAACTGCAGAGACTTTGAGGGTGGCTACTCCATGCACAATAATAGAAGACAAAAGATCATTGTAAAGTCCTACCAGACAATCCATAGAATGGTCTAGCAATATTTTTTTTTCAAGGCTGCCTGGAAGCTCACTGGTTTTATCAGTCTTCGAAGGGAGCCCATCAAAACAGGTCCCTTAGCCATCCAAGTTAGGTATGGCCAGTCTCAAACCAAGGGAGACAATGACCAATCCATGACAATTGTGTAATAGTCACCTTCCAAATACTACTCTCAACCAAAACCTCAAATCCAGAATTTTCCCAGCATTATAAGTGGCACTCACCCTACTGGGGACAATCTCATATTGTTCTGGCAACCATGAAATTCTAGGCTGATCTGGAAGAGCCATCATCTGTGATGAAGCACAATCATCCTTGGTGACACCAAGAATACTGTAGAAAGGGACCTAAGCAGCATAGATAGGGCCTCTGGATTGGAGCACACAGATATCAGGTCTGAATTAAAACTATCCAGTTTGCAAGCAGAAGGAAAAAGTGACACCAACAATATACCAGAGAACAAAGAGAAATTAAATTCACCACAGGGACAAGGGCTGCTATTGACATTCAAAACCAGAAGTAGATCAACTAGATAAAGTAATAATTTCTTTTAAAATCATGCATCAAAAGTTTAGGACTCTCTCACTCCTCAGCTTTTTATCTGACAATAGCGTTCCCACAAAATGGATAGACGCTTTGCATTGTAGGCACATTTTGGTTCAGAAGACTCAAAGCATGTCTTAAAAAGAAAAGGAGTACTTGTGGCACCTTAGAGACTAACAAATTTATTTGAGCATAAGCTTTCATGAGCTATAGCTCACTCCATGAATGCATCCGATGAAGTGAGCTGTAGCTCACGAAAGCTTATGCTCAAATAAATTTGTTAGTCTCTAAGGTGCCACAAGTACTCCTTTTCTTTTTGCGAATACAGACTAACATGGCTGCTACTCTGAAACCTGTCAAAGCATGTCTTGACAACTTTGCAGCAGAGCCAGGGAAATGAGAGTTACAGGACAGGAATCAGTCTTCAGAGACACGAGACAGCAGGAAGTTATTGTACTAATTTTGTCAATGGAAGGGAAATCTGAGATGCAAACAGGGTATTTCCAAGGACTAAAAATACTGAGAGACTTCCAACTGGAACATCTTGTGTCTGACTCTATTTATAAAAATTCCTATGGAGAGAATCCTGTTAGCTGAGTAGAAAAATGCCATAAAAGTATTAATTAAAACCATTTTGCCTATTCATATGGATTTGTCCTGTGGTTTTGTAAATATACCTAAATGCCCCCGTTGAAGCACATGACAACGTGCTGTGAGGGGAAAACAGCATACATAAAGAAAACTGCATTTAGCCACAGTAAATGTCACCTGAACCTGCCCAAATAATTAACATATTTATGAATCCCTCTGTATAAAAATTATTTCTATGTACATTTCAACGATAACTTTATATGATGGTACTGCACTATGACACATCAGAGTGCCTGTGTTGTTCTTAACTCTATGGCTGCACTTCTCAGACTTTTGGACCTAAATCCTCATTTGTGAACTCTGCCCTTCAGGTGCAGGAACAAAAACACAAGTGCCTACTGAAAATACCAAGATATATTTTTCCTGATTCTCTTGACTAACATTGAAGTGTTGAAGTAAAGCAGATGGATGCTCCACCAATGACAACCCAAGAGGACATTGTGTGGGCAGTTCAAATTAGTTTCAAAGTGGTGAGGGGGTGGTATGTGCAAAATCCTATTAGCAAATAATGGGATTTCTGTGCCTACTGTACCTCAAAAGAAGAAAGCTACTGCACTCAATTTCTTTGCTATTTGCTTTATATGAAGTGATCGCTGAACTCTTTGGTGCTCTGATGGGTGGGCTGCTCTTGCTTAGCCACATCAGCTGTATAGTCAGAGTTGGCCACTCAGAGAGAGCACAGCCTTTACACAACTGTGTGTGCAAAAAAAATTAAAATATTTCAACCTAGCTCATTTCCCCCTTGTTTTTGAAAGTGGAGTAGTGAAGTGAAATCCCAAGATCCTTATCCCCAAGAAATAATGGCATTTGTCTTTTTATTGTTCATTTGATTTGGAAGAAAATCTCCAACTCTCCTATGAGTAAATAGATGCCCATATTTCAGAGTAGCAGCCGTGTTAGTTTGAATCCACAAAAAGAAGAGGAGGACTTGTGGCACCTTAGACACTAACAAATTTATTTGCGCATAAGCTTTCGTGAGCTACAGCTCACTTCATCGGATGCATCCGATGAAGTGATTTCGTGAGCTACAGCTCAGTTCATCGGATGCATCCGATGAAGTGATTTCGTGAGCTACAGCTCAGTTCATCGGATGCATCCAATGAAGTGATTTCGTGAGCTACAGCTCAGTTCATCAGATACATCCAATGAAGTGAGCTGTAGTTCACGAAAGCTTATGCGCAAATAAATTTGTTAGTCTCTAAGGTGCCAAAAGTCCTTCTTTTCTATATGCACATAGTTTATCCTCCATTCACTATATCAACAATATTCACAATGCTGTGCAACAGTCACACAATGCCTCACATTATGGCATCACACACTTTAAAGCCCAGTACTTTTTGTAGGTCATCTAAATCTGTTGTGTGACTTTAGGGATCCCTAATTAGAACTGTGTATTCCACTGCTCTTGGCTGTTCACCTACCCGATGTATGCTCACCTAGAGATATATTGAGATGCCATCGTATCATTCCCCAGATTACTGCCTCTGGAAAGGTGATTCCTCTGGGAATGTTGCCTCTAGATCAGCAAACCATTGTTTTTCCCTTATTGCAGGATCATTCTCAGAAGTACAACTTCCAAAAGGAGAACTCAGGGTGTGATTCAAAAGCTTTGAATTGCTAATTACAAGGGCAGCAGGTATTACTGTATCCACCCTACAAATAAAACCCTGTATATCTGTAGTGGAATTTTCCCCCGCAAGAGTTTTGGCTGCACACTCCATATTAGATCTAGAGAAAGTTATGTATTTTATTGCTACTAACAGAGGCCATAATTTCTTGCTTGTTACCAGACTGATGTGCATGTTAGTGTGTTCTGCAACTGTAAGAGACACCTGACAGCCCCCAGAAAGTTACCTGGAGCAGGAAAAGGGAAACAATCTTGCTTGCAACAAACAAAATTTCAGCACAGACCATTTCTCACATATTTTTGGTTTCCAGAGCTTTGACATTTGAGAGACATTAAGATCAACAGCATCTATCACCTGAGGCAAAACACTTCAATATGGATGACACGCTGGTAATGACACCGTAGTACATGGATTCTATTAGTAGTTGCAGTACAGAAACAAAATCAACTGTGTGGATTATCTCTAAACTTGAAATGCTGCATGTTTCCCATCATAATGTTATGTTAATTTTTTTAAAATTCCAAATGTGCATTTTAAAAGCAACCCTGCAGTACAAGGAAATGCTGCCTCTAGGTTTCACTATCAAACCATTTCATGAGGAAAGGAGGCTGGGTTGTCAAGTTGTGCAGTCATAACTGAGGCTAGCTAGTATGCTTTCATCTAGAACTTCTCTACAGGAAGCAGCGATAGCGCATGTTGCACCATTGCCCCCCCCCCGATGCAAGCCTGCCATGTTTTCTTGTTTAACGCTTTGCAACTTCTTATAACCTAGAGAGTGAGAAGAGGTGGCAACTCAGCCTCGGACCCTGGGGCTGCTCCTGAACTTTGGCTCACTCCAAAGCATTCTAGTTCTGAGTTCAACAGATCTCACACTCCTGTCCTAATGGAGATTACATACTATTAGAGTAGGCTGCTTTGCATCCGCTTTGGGCCTGATCCAATGCTCGTTGAAGGGAATGTGATGACTACCATGGACTTCAATAGGCCTCGAATCAGGCCCTTCATTCCATCGTAGTAGCTTTTTTATGTTTTTTCTTTTACCTTAAACACAAAGCCCAAACCTGAACTGTCCCCAAATCACAAATTTTGGGACCAATGCATATCCCTAGATTGGATCGTGCTTGTTCTGAGAAGTATTCCAAGCCAGCCTCACATGCCAAACCTAGTCACATCCAGCTGTTCAGAACACACAGGAAGTCCGTCTTAATCAAGCCTTCTGCACTCATTAGTAAAAACTGACATTTCACATTTCAGCTGTAACATACCTAACCAGCTATTTATTTTATATACAGAATAGCAAATGTAGCATTCTCTGATGCCTGTTGTACAGCGGGAGCTTTCCTGACAAAAAGACATTTTATTATGCTTTCCAGACATGATTGTGCTGAACCCTTTTTCACATCCTCTCAAGCATGTTAATAGCAAGTGAACTTTATTAGTACGCAGAATTAAATTTGCAGGAAACATCAGCAGATGTCGTGATCAGTAATGTGTGATCAGTGCTTGACCTTTTGCCCAGCCTGCTGCATTTGATTAAGTACGTACAATATTGATTAGCAAAATAACCGTTCTCAAAAAATACATGTAACAGTTCAGTAACACTTCTCTGTTTCAGGCCATGTTTGGTTCTGTGCAGATTATTTATTCACATGTCAAAATTTTACTCCTTGTTGCTTTTTAATCTAATCCTACCAGGTTATTGAGGACATATGCCTTGTTTCAGGAAAAACCATCACTATACAGAGAGTGTGCTTTGAAAATCAGGCAGCATTTACAGTATATTAAGTCTAGTAAAACTAATCTAAACCAGAAAGAGTTGTATTCGGAAAGGGTGAATTTCACCCTGTGCTGAGGGCCAACATAGCTCTGTGCATCACTTAGGTCCACTTAATCTCTTGAGGGCATATATGGGATTTATGTGGTGCACTGACTGGATTCTGATCACAAGTGGACTGCTCATAGAACTTTTCACTGATGTAAAGCCTGTAGACACCCGGGCTATTCATCGCCCCACCTCCAGTGCACAGGATATGCTGGGAAAGGGAGACAATGGGTCCAACATCACTATGCTGATCCTTAGGGACCTCACCTCAGAAGTGTGAGAGCAGCCCCTAGGCTGCTCTAATTCACACCAGTGCTAAGCTGGCACAGAATCATTACTGGCCCAGCCCTTTTTGCTGAGTGGTGCTCAGCTGCAGAGGAGAAGAGAGTCCTATGTACAAATGTACTGTTTGCAAAAAGTACCAGACTGGAAGCTATGGAGACTGAACTTCTCTAGGGAAAACTGGGGAGCAATCTATATACATATACGAGGAGTAGGGGGAACAAACAGGAAGAACTGAAAGTCTCAGTAAACAAGCACACTTATGATGTAACTGGCATCAGGGATAAATCTCATGAGTAGAATATTGAGAAAGAGAAAGAGAGAGAGAGAGAGATGCAGGGCTGGCCTTACCATGAGGTGAACTGAGGCGGCCAGGTCCCAGACTTTGGGGAAGAGGGGGGCACTAGGACCCAAAGTGTAGAAAATTGTGTCTGCTGCTGGTGCATATGTATTCTCTCTGTTCTAGGTGCACAGAGATGGTGGAGTGCTGTGCTGGAGGAAGGAGGGCACAAGAGATATAACAAGCAGGCAGGAGAAAAGGTGAGAGGGAATAACAGAAAGCAACAGGAGCTGCAGGGAGAGAGAGGAGGAGGAGCCTCTTATGTACCTCTCTAGCACCCCCAGGAGCCTGGATTGATTAACACCAGCTTCTCAGGGAGCTTCCTGTTTCCTGCTGCTTCCCTGAACCCACTTGAGGAGAACAGGCAGTCAACTGAAGTAGTTGGAGCCAGTTAGGCCTTTAGGACGCTGATATCTTCCCTCACTCAGGCCCAGCTACCAGCCTGCTTATTTGTTCCCTTCAATTGAGTGTTGAGAGTCACTACAGCTGGCACAGAACAGCAGTCATGAGTGAAAGAAGAAAATGCCCCTCTGGGGCAGCATTCAGAAAAAGAAAGAAAGCAAAGGAAGCTTTTCTATCTAAGCAGGAAGGAGCTCTCCTGAGATACATAGACACAAATGTTCATGGTGAGCCTTCCGGCCCCAGCGAGGATGTAAGTGGTGAGGAGATGCCTGATCTTCCAGTTAGTCAGAGTGCAGGTGACCTGGCAGCTACTGCAGCATCCATATCTCCATCTCAAACGGATGTAATCATGCACATTCCTGAAGAAAAAAGTGTAGATCAGAAAAGAGTGTAGTGGAGGCGCAAGAAACAGCTGCTGCTGAGCTTAGTTCCTTAAATCTAGATGATCCAGGACTGTGGACCCACTTGAGCAGGAGCCTGAGGGACTTCCGTGTACTGCATGGGCAACAGCAAGTGAAAAAACTTCATGTTTCCCAAAGACAATGAAATAGAAGTTTCCATCCAACAAATTACTGGTGTGAAATCCCCAATGGTGACAGAGTGGAGAGGCCATGGCTTATGTACTCAAAAATCCAGAATGGTGCATATTGTTTTTGTTGCAAACTCTTCCAGTCTAATGTTCCAGACACATTGGGTTCCACAGGAACAAAGGACTGGAAAAATCTGGCTAGAAATCTGGCATGCCATGAGAAGGCAGCAAATCACCAGAGAGCAGTCCATAGGTGGAAAGAGCTTGAGATGAGACTAAGGTTAAAGGCCACCATAGATGATCAGCATCAAGAGAAGATTGCATCAGAGTCCCTTTTCTGGAAAAATGTTCTGAAAAGGCTCATTGCCGCTGTGAGAATGCTTGCTACCCAAAGCCTAGCACTGTGTGGCTCTTCAGATCAGCTGTATGTTCCAAACAATGGAAACTTCCTTAAAATTATGGAGCTGATGGCTGAGTTTGATGCTGTACTCCAGGAGCATCTAAAAAGAGCCGCCACCCAAGAAATGTACACACACCACTATCTTGGAAAAACAACTCAAAATCATCAAGATCATACAGTTACTGGCAACAAAAGTCAAACAGAAGATTGCGGCAGATCTGAAGTCAGCGAGATATTACTCTGTTATTCTGGACTGCCGACATCAGCCATACGGAACAAATGACTTTAATGGTGCATTTTGTAACAACAACAGAACCTAGTGAAAATGTCCCTGCAGTGGTGACTGTCAGAGAGCATCTTCTAGAATTTATTGACATTGATGATACTACGGGAGCTGGTATGACAAATGTGCTTCTTAAAAAGCTGGAAGATACGGGAATTGCGATAGTTGACACAAGAGGTCAGGGCTACGATAATGGTGCCAACATGAGAGGAAAGAACAGAGGAGTGCAGACACGGATCTGAGAGGTAAACCCTTGAGCTTTTTTTGTCCCATGCAGCTCTCATTCATTGAACTTGGTGGTCAGTGATGCAGTATCAGCTTCTAGTAAGGCTGCTGAATTTTTTTTAAATGTAATTCAAAGCATCTATGTATTTTTCTCTGCATCAACTCATCGATGGCAAATTTTGAAGCAACATTTGGGAACATCCTCTCTGACACTGAAACCACTGAGTGCCACACGATGGGAAAGTCAAATGGAGGCGATAAAGCCTATGAAACACAAGACTGGGAAGATAGATGATGCCATAGTTGCCATTATGGAGGATAATGCTATGACAGGAACTGTTCGTGAGAGAACAGTGGCAGAGGGAAATGGAATCACCAGAAACATACATAATTTCACATTTCTGTGTGGCTTAGTGTTGTGGCATGACATACTGTTTGAAATAAATGTTGTAAGCAAGAGACTCCAAGGTGTTGACCTTGATATATCTGGAGCAATGGAACAACTGGACAAAACAAAGTCATACCTACAGTCTTATTGGTCAGATGAGGGATTTCAAAACGTTCTGAAGAGCACACAGAAGTTGGCAGAGGAACTTCACACTGAAGTTATTTTCCCACCCACTCAAGAATACAAGAGTCACCGAAGAAGACGACATTTTGATTACAAGGCACGGGATAATCCCATAAGAGACCCCAAACAACAATTCAAAGTTGAATTCTTTAACCAGGTGCTAGATTGTGCAATACAGTCAGTTGAAGGACATTTCATGCCGCTCAAGGAACACAGCAGTATATTTGGGATGTTGTATGATATTCCAAAACTCCTCACTACACCTGAAGAAGACCTACACCAGCAATGCAGGGCACTAGAGACAGTGTTGACACTTGATGACATGCGCAATATTGATGCGAGTGATTTAGGTGATGAACTGAAAGCTTTTCAAGATACATTTCAGCAGGGTCAACTCCAACGGCTGTCTGGAATATATGTGCTCAAATAAGATGACCGCCCTCTTTCCAAATGCTTTTGTTGCTCTGCGCATACTTTTAACAATCCTTGTCACAGTTGCCAGTGGAGAATGCAGCTTCTCCAAGCTGAAGTTAATAAAAACACATCTACGCTCCACAATGACCCAGGAGAGGCTGGTTGGCCTTGCAACCATCTCAACAGAGCATGAGCTGGCCCAGACTGTGGACCTGCAGGAAGCAGTTCAAATCTTTGCAGCCAAGAAGGCACGGAAAGCACCACTTTGATTATTCAAACAGATAAAAATGCCAGTGTTTATTATGCAGACAAGAAAAGTTAACTTTCAAACGCCTGAACAGCAAATGTAAGTGTTACTTAAAATTTTTGAACAAGGCATTTTAAGTTGTTAGTTCTCCTCTATTGGGGTAGGTAGCAGAGCAGTACCATGAGAGGAGTAGAACAGGAAGAAGGCAGAATTAGGACCTTTCAAAGTTTTGGCCCAAGCGAGGGGGCATGGGGTCGTTATTTGAGCTCCCCACCTCAGGTGTCAAAATGTTGTGGGCCGGCCCTGGAAAGGTGCACAGGTTCTTCAGGAAGGACAGGCAATGGGTAAAAAAAGAAGGCAGAGTTGCACTGTACATCAAGCGCGTATGCCCTTGTCCTGAGACACAGAAGGAGGTGAGAGGCAGACCAACTGAAAGCCTCTCTGTGAAGATAAATGAGGGGCAATGTCATGGTAGGGGCCTACTATAATCTACCAAATCAGAATGAGGTGGTGGGTGAGGCATTTCTAGAACAATCAACAGAAATATCCATCACAAGACCTGGTAGTAACAGGGGACTTTTCTAACAGGTGTCTAGGTAGTTAAAGAAATACAGCAAAATACAAAATGTCCAGTAAGTTCTTTCAAAGAATGGGAAACAACTTGTTTTGGAAGGTGGAGAAGAAACCAGGAGCGCAGCCATTTTAGACTTTATTCTGAACGGGGAGAAACTGACTGTGAATCTGAAGGTAGGTGAAAGTGATCTTGAAATGATAGATTTCATTGTTCTGAGGTATGGATGGAATGATATACGCAGCAGAATACGGGCATTGGACTTAAAAAGAAAAAAAGCAGATTTTGAACTCAGAACAGGTAGATAAGGTCCCATGGGAAGAAAATCTAAGGAAACAAGTAGGTTGGGAGAACAGGCAGTTTCTCAAGGACACAACGTTGAAGGCACAACTGTAAACTATTCTGATGCAAAGGAAAGATGGGAAGAATAACAAGAGGTCCATATGGCTGCATCCAGAGCTCTTTAATATCTGAGAATCAAAAAGGAATCCTATAAAAAATGGAAACATGGACAAATTGCTAATTATGAGTACAAAAGAACAGCACAGGCATGTTGGGTGAAAATTAGAAAGACTAAGGGAAAAAATTGAGTTACACTTATTAAAATACATAAAGATTATAGGAGCTTCTATAAATACATTAGGAACAAGAGAAAGACAAAGGAAGTGTACGTCAACTATTTGGCAGGAAAGGAGAGCGCAATAACAAGAAGGCTGAAGTGTTTAATGTCTGTTTTGCTTTAGTGTTCTCTAAAAAAAAAATGAGAGCGAAAGAGAGAATTGTAACAGCATGCTTAACACAATTAACAGCAACAAAAAGCCAGAATAGGAAAAGAACAAGTTAAAAAATATTTATATGAGTTAGATGGGCCTGATGAAATCCACCTTAGGATACTTAAGGAACTAGCTGAAGCAATCTTAGAACTATTAGTGATCATGTTTGAAAACTCATGGAAGACAGGTGAGGTCCCAGAGGGCTGAAGAAGAGCAAACATAATACCTATCTTAAAAAAGAGGAACAGAGGGAGGGAGGGAATTATAGACTAGTCAGTCTAACTTTGATACCTGGAAAGATACTTAAACAAATTATTGAACAATTAATTTTGTAGCACCTAAAGAATAATGGGATGATAAGTAATACCCAGCATGGATTTGTCACGAACAAATCATGCTAAATCAACTTAATTTCTTTCTTTGACAGCTCACTGGCCTCCTGAGTTTGGGGGTTGGGGGGGGAAACAGTAGATGTGATATATGTTGATCTTAGTACAGGTTTTGACACAATCTCGCATGACATTCTCTAACCAAAAGGATAATTATGTACTGGAATAGGTTGCCAAGGGCCGTTGTGGAATCCCCATCATTGAAAGTTTTTAAGAACATGTTAGATGAACACCTATCAGGAATGGTCTAGCTATATTTGGTCCTTCCTCAGCATGAGGGGATAGACTAGATGACCAGACAAGGACATTTCCAGCCCCATGTTTCTATGATTTTATGACCCACACAACAGATACAGGATGACACTGCCAATGTGTCTTAATCCCAAGCTAGGGAGGGGAGGGTAGCTGAGGCCTGGTCTACATTAAGGGGTGGGGGATGAGTTAAGTCGGTCTAAGTTACGCAACTTCAGCTACAAAAATAGTGTAGCTGAAGTTGACGTATTTAGAGCTACTTACCGCGCTGTCTTCACTGCGGTAGGTCGACTGCTGATGCTCTCCGGTCGACTCCGCCTACACTTCTCACTTTGGTGGAGTACCGGAGTCGACGGCAGAGCACTCTGCGGTCGATTTATCCCGTCTTCACTAGACGCGATAAATCAACCCCTGCTGGATCGATCACTCCAGAGGTAAGTGTACACATGCCCTCAGTCACAATAAGTGATTCAGTATTTCACCTCTCTGCTGAGGCTGCCAACAAATCTGCCAACTGCAGTGCTGTTTTCTTCCCTAAAATGGACACCTGTCCCATGGGGACTCACCTGAGGCTATTAACTCATTTCATGTAGGTGATCAACCATCAGAAGATAATTCTGTTTGCTTACTATCAAGGTGGGCTGGATTTGAACTAGTAACTTAGAAGTGAACAGAAGGTTATTGGGATGACGGCAGCTCAAAATGTTGCCAGTTACTGCACGCATGTATTTTTGTGTTCCCACACATGATTCAGACACACAATGGTGTGTTATGTCAAATCAGAGAAATTTCACACAGTTTGTTAAAACTCTTATCCCACTGCAGTTAAAATGAAACAACATTCAAACACGTAGAACTCCTCACTCATCAGCATTTTCAGACCATCAAAATGTTTAATCCCTTGACATTCCAGGCATTTTTGTTTTTTTATTCTAAAACTCTCACCTTATGCTGTGAAAATAAGAGCACTCTTTTTTCCACACACACACACACACACACACACCCTATTTTTCCTCTGTGTGATATCTTAGTGAACTGTTTAGAACTATACTTTACCAGGACCAAGCTACTGGCAAAGCTCATTTAATTCCACTCCAGACCATCCTGAGGATGTAGAGCGTGATACATAGATAACCATCTTCTTGCTGCTTCCAGAGTTTGCTTCCTCCTCAGGGAACAAGAGACCGAGTTCTAGTTTCAGATTGGGTTGTCTGCACACCTGTGCATCTCCTTGTTTCTTACATCAACACAAAATGGATACTGGGGGTCTGTGTTTCTGTAATTGCAAAGCAGCTGTTCTGCCTCCCGGGATTTGGTGTGGATTCTCTGCATATTTGCACAGGAGAGACAGACACACTGGGAGACAGTGGAGAGGAGGAAGGAAAGCTATTCTGCCATTACACTTATTGTCATCTATGAAGGAATCAGCTCTGAGGCAAGGTGGAAGAGGAAGAGAGAAAGCAAATTTTTTATTAGTTTAATAAATCCTGATTAATTTTTGCCTTTGAAACGGCTATGTTTACTTCAACATTTTTCACATAGCCAATGGCTGACATCAGATATCTATGGACCCTACAACATCAGTGGCCCTCCCACTCTCTGCATCCAGTTATTAGAGGCCCCTCAAAGAGGCAGGCCTTGAAGTGAATAAAGTCTATAGCATTGTATAGTCAGAACTGTGAAAAACTCAGTGTTTTTGATTCACAGGGTTTCATGGGAACCATTTTGTAGGTTTTGGCTTGGGTAAAATTTGCACCCATGAATTTTGCTTTGAATTTTGAACAGACACAGAAAAACACATTGCAAAAAACACATTTGAAACTGCCAACCTCAGCCAGGTTTTGGTCCAAACCACAGACCTTGTCATGGTTTCTAGTTCCACCTGTAACCATAAATGAGCTCAAGTTCACTTGAAACTTAGCCCAGGTTTGGAGAGAGATTTGTGAACCTTGGCAACTCTGGCCTGAGCTTCAGATTTCCTACACAGCCGTAGGTGTGAGGTTCCCTGTTTTGATGTTCTCAGGTGGCCTGATGACTTCAAGCCCCTCTTGACTTGGGCTCTGCTGCCAAAGACAGCTGCTTCTGTACAAGACACTTGCGCTCCAGAAGCTACAATGTATTTTCAAATCCCAAAGCCTCTGAAGCCCATTGCCTTGTATGCATCCAAAAATATTAATAAAACCCAAAAGATAGAGAACTAATTTTCAAAATGGGACTCATGACCCAAAGTGCATTTAATGCCACTTAAAGAAACACCTACACCTTTTGTCCCATCCCCCGGTTTAAAGGCAATAAAATGCTTCAAGCACTGGTGCTGGTACAAGAATATCTGCACTTAACTCAGGTGATTCAGTGCACTAAGCCCCTCACTGCTCCTGAGGCATGTGAGTGTCCTGGGATAGCCACACACCTTGTTGCGTGTCAGTGCTTGCTTAGATGAGAGCATGAGTTAGTTGATTGTTACATTTATTTGCTTTCCTACCTGTCAAAGCAATACAAGTTCCTTCCTGCTACCTCTCAAGTACCATCAGCTGAGTGCATTGAATCGATTTCAGCTAGCAAACTGCATTACATGTTTGGCCCAAACCATACTCTGTTCTTGTTTTCTCAATTCTTCTAAATCCATACACTGTATTTAATCTATAAGACATAAGAGGCAGCAGTGAAGGAGCGATTATTGCACTCCTCGAGTGTTGTCATAAGGTATGAAGCTGAAGGCCAAATTATTTTACCACCTGAGAGGCGCAATAATTCCCTAGAAATGTATGGCTGAGAATGTCTTATTACATTATGAAATAGAATTTTGCAGATATAATACAAATAAGGAAAACAGTTAGTGCATTAGCTGAACACTATTGATATTGATAACATCACTGCCAGCCAACACAAATATTCCTCTCTAAAACTGTTCCATAATATGAACATAACTAAGTATGAAAGCAATACAATCTATGATGATTATAAGGCTCTCCTTTTCTTTACAGCTTTCATTGAAGACTCTCAAGGCAGTTTATAAACATTAGATAATTGAGCCCCATAATATCCCAATATTTAGAAAAAAAGGAATTTAGGGAGCTCTTTTACAGATGGGGAAGAGAGGGCACAAAGACAATGAGTGACTTTGCCAAGGCTGAGAAGCAAATTCGCAACAGTCAGGTATAGCAGTTAGGAGTCGTCCCACACCCCCTGCCAGTCACATTACTATAGTATAAGTGGAACTGGAGGAGGGTCAGCTGGGATCTAGTTTGCTGTGCCAACAGGGGCTAGTGAATGCAGGCTGATACCAGACAAACACAGGCCTCTCTGCAAGTAACACAGGCCTTTACACAGGCTCAATAAAGATTTCTTTCCTACAACTCTACCTGCCTGCTGCATTACTTATTGCCAATGAAACCAATCCTTTTCAACCATAGGCTCTGAGATACAACCCATCCTCCACTCAGCTTAATTTATTATTATTATTATTATTATTGCTATTATGTAACATTTATATTGCAGGAGTAGCTAGAGACCAATCAGGTCAATTATGTATGTAGGGCACCTAGCACATAATGACAGCCACTGGCCCAAACAGCTTCCAATGAATCAGAATCCAGAGAGAGAATGAAAGCCTTAGTTTATTCCTTATCTAATTATTTTACTGGCCTCTCTAATTGTGGATGGTTCTATTTTGGTTAGAGACCCTTCCCCAGATACATGTTAGCACTATCCCAGAGCAGATAGGGTTCAACAAGTAGGGAGACACTAATGGAAATGCAGCCTTTTGGCCTACCTGATTCAAAGACATGGACAAATACTGTGGTCACTTACATTGGCATAAATTGAGTGATTCCATTGACTTTAATGGAGTTACCCTTGACTCCCAATGTGTAACAGAGCATAATTTGACCCAGCAAAAATGTTCCAATGTTGGGAAGCACAAGTTATGATTTTAATTGATATTCCTTTGAACAATCTATTATAGAAGACGAAGAAGGGAAGATGCCTTCCCTTTTATACTAAACTCCCTTTTTGTTTTCCAGTGCAGCTCTGTCTTCTGTTACTCATGGGTTGAACAGATACTAATTTACCAAATTCCAGTCTAGTATGGACAGTAATGCAAACTACTTATTCTAACTTGAGACATAGCCTGCTTATACACAGATTCTGCTTCCCTTGCCACGAGTTGTATTGTGTGCCTCAGTCACTCACTTAACCAATGGCACATGCATATTAAACAAGTGCTAAACAACAATTAAATCAGTACACCTTGGGGAGGGGGAGACAAAGATTGGAGGCATTTTTCATTCATTTAACTAGTCCGAAGATTACCATGACTTTTGAGATTTTTCTTTCTGCAAAAATGTCACCTCTGAGTTAAAATAGAACCTAAAACTGGGTTTTGGTATAGATCAGTATTTACAGATCACATACAATGCACCCAAATAGGGGTTTATAACATGACTGCTAATACAGAAACTATTGATCATTGTTGTATTAGTTTTGATGGAATATATAGGCCTAAAGAGTCAAATGCATTAACATCACTGTCCAATATTAAACAATTTTAAACAAGGATTGGATTTGGTATACAGAGATTTCAGGTGCTTAGAACCATAGCAAATGTTATTAAAAATCTTTTAAATCTTGTATTAAAGATACCGAAAAGGGGAAAAAGAGTTAAAGCATTTGAAATGTAAAGTATTAAGAAAGACTTTCCTTTTAATAACCTCCCTTGTTCCCTTTTCATTTGTGTGTAGAAAGTTTTTAGAATGAAAACCCCTTTCTTTGACAGTCTCTTAGATAGTAATAACTGTCCTTTTTGGATGGGGGGCGAGGGAGAGAAGAGAAGCAGCTAATTGAGATGGGCCGCAGCTGCTGCTGTTGAAGTCCAATCCTGTTTCCTAGAAGACTAAAGACAGATGTACACAAAAGGGGAGAGAAGAGAACAGCAAAGATAGAAAATGAAGCTTATATTGTTGACTCTATCTTGCAGCCTCAATAGTGGAAAAACACAGGCACAGCACATGGTCTTATTAGCCTCTCTAAGACCTGGCAAACTCATTCTAATGTCAGGCTGTTTAGAGCATGGCTGTTAGTTGCCTTCCTGATCACAGGCTTACAGCAAAACATACAGTCTTGGCCAGCTAAGCCAGACTTATTAGACAGAATCCAAAAGGAGAGGGATAGGAAAGAGGAGAAATTAGAGGGAAGGAAAAGAACATACAAGGAGGTGAGGTGTGGGACAACAAAGTCTCACATCTCAGATGGTGTTTGGGATTAGCTGGAGCCAGTGGCAGTCAGGGGTGCTGGAATAATGTTTATAGTGGGGTGGACTGCTGAGAGCCATTGAACCAAACTCTAAGCCCTGTACATGATGGAAACCACTTCAAGCCAGGGTGTGCTCCAGCACCCCCAACACTCCTAGTTCCATCACCTATGACTGCAGTATCAGTGTCATTTGGGTCCTTCTCTGGCTTGGTCAGGTCAGGACACCTCAGCATTAGAAAGGCACAAAGGTGTCACTCTGGATCCTGGGATCCCAGGAGATAGTGGAGGTAGTAGTCATGAAGGGGAAGCTTGCACCTTCCCTTTCTTTTAGTCAGCCAGTGTCAAGGTACAGATTCCACCCCAAAGTCTCTCTCTCTTTCTAAGGACCTCAAAAGGGAGTGATAGACCAAATAACTCATCCCTTCATTATTTTATTCACCAATTAAGCCTAATTTCCGACACACCAATTTTGGTTCATTTATTTCCAGTCCCACACTTTTCTTATTTACCAGGTGTGATCTTAACACAGTCTTTGAATTATACTAGTAGCCCCTTACGTTTAGTTTAATTCAGTCTTTGTCCCCCTTTTTTGCACCTTTTCCCATCAACATTTATTAATACACGTTACTGTGACATTTTATAAACTTTCATGCATTTTTCACAGTTGAGCACACAGTAGGGTAAATTTGTAGGCCCAATAATCACCCCACCACATGGGCCAAATTTGCTAAAAGTAGCTCCCCTAGCTGTATGTGCGTGCACACCAACGCAAACTCAATTACATTTGCATCTGGAAACAGGATATTGCATACAAATACAGTAATTAAATGTACAAAAGCCATGTAATTTGAAGCCAAGTTGAAAATGTGTAGTACATTATATGATACAGACACTGGCCTTAGAGACTGCAATCCACCAAAGTATTAAAGTTGTGCACATACTTAAAGCATGTGAGTAGATAAAGTTCCTTATGTTTATAATTATGCATGTACAGTGCCAGAGCCATGAAGACCCAGGATCCGCTAAGACAGCTTACTTTGCAAAATACAAGCAGGTATTTTAGTGTTCATGGGACCTACCAACAGAGCTGCTGACCTATGGTATTATTCCCAGGACGGTGCTTCCAGGAATAAAATGAAGGGACACAGGTTTACTGTGCAGATTGGCAAAGGTGTCAGGGAATTAAAAATACCCACCCTGTCTATGAATGTTCTCACTGCTTCAGGGTGTGTCCTCAGTATTCCTACTTTCCCTTGCATTGTTTTGGGGTGTCTGTTGTAGATAGAAGAGGCCAAATTCCATTCTCCATAACACTGGCAGAAATCTTAAACAACCATTTGTAGACAAGAGAGTTAATCTGGATTTATGGTGTAACCGAGGCCTGAATTTGGCCAAAGGTATTTTGGTATGAAAAAGGCTAGTTGTTTTTACTGAGAACTTCTTCTTGGATCAGATTTACATTTGAGCTATGCTACTTTACACCAGCTGAACATCTGACACATTTTCTTTAGATTCCCTTTAATTACAAATGATCTAGTCTTGTTACCAGTTTTTGAAATCACAGAGCATATTTCAGAGACTATTATCGGTTAGATGCCTCACTGCACTACTTGTGATAATTTACAAAAACAGTGACAGGCATTTGTCAACCTCTGAACCTAGTTTTCTTGGGGAAAGGAAATTTCTAGAAGGTGGCTAAGCACACAAACTCTCTAATGGTTCTAGGCTCAGAAATTTATATGGGATGATTGCTTTTTATTTTCCAGTTGCCTCTTAACATGACAATCAGAATAATGAGATGTCACTGGTTGAACCTATAGTTGGTACTAGAGTAGCAGCCGTGTTAGTCTGTATCCGCAACAGACTTGTGGCACCTTAGAGAGGTGGAGAACTTGTGGCACCTTAGAGACTAACAAATTTATTTGACAGGTTTCAGGGTAGCAGCCATGTTAGTCTGTATTCGCAAAAAGAAAAGGAGTACTTGTGGCACCTTAGAGACTAACCAATTTATTTAGTCTCTAAGGTGCCACAAGTACTCCTTTTCTTTTTGCAAATTTATTTGAGCATAAGCTTTCGTGAGCTACAGCTCACTTCATCGGATCTACTTATTGGTACTACATATCGTCAAAGATTGTTCACACTAATCAACTAATAATGACATGGCTTCCTAAACAAAATTCCCTTGATTGTGCAACACAATTACTACTAATAACCTTGGAAACAGTGTGTTTAAGGAGACTATTGCAGAGACTATCTGGAGACTTGTTTTAGAATGAACTGGGGAAGACAAAAGTCTACCAGATGGAGATTATTCTTTAGTAATTAACTAGACATTGAGCCTTAGGGTGCACAGTATTTTCCAACATCATGAGGCATTTCCTTTAGCATAATGATGTATCTGCATTAATATAGTAGTTTTATGCTGATGAAATATAGTTTTTAATATTTTAACATTTTAATAAATGCATTATATTAATTGCCTTTCTTTAGTCTCAGAAAAAGCCCATACCAAGTGATACTCAACAAACAATTTGAGGGCATTAATATTAAAAGAGATGATGAATACAAATATAGTACACAAAAATGCATATGTGTTCACTCCTCAGGAGAGACATACCCTCATGACTATT
Source organism: Natator depressus (assembly GCF_965152275.1). NCBI lineage: Eukaryota > Metazoa > Chordata > Testudines > Cheloniidae > Natator > Natator depressus. The sequence continues at coordinate 62,947,702 of NC_134243.1, read as the reverse complement.
AATAAAAAATTACTCCAGGACAAGTGCTGAACACACTCTGTACTCTCTAGTTTAGGAATCGCTTTAGAATTAACTTTCTTGTTGGGTTAAATTTCACTCAGATGCAGCAACATGTCTAGAATGAGGTAACAAATGAACGGAGGCATTTATTGTGACACAAATGTTGTACGGCTTGTTTTTGAAAACATTAACCATAAGAAGAAGAAAAAAGATCTCAAAGAGCAAGGAGGAGGTTAAGTAAAGCCATCCAACATCTGTCACATTAAATACATAGTAAGGAAGGAAAGACAAATCTTAGTTCTAGCCAGAAAATCTCTAACAATTTGACTGACAATTGTCTTTCTGGGCTTTGAAATATAAAATATCTAAAGGTACAATCTTATCACCTTGCCCAATACACTCAGACCATAATATTACCATCAGATTTCCCATCTTTTTAAAAATCACAACAACTGTTCTTTAGAAAGTATCTCAGCAGCACTCTGATTTAACGGACTAAATCTTTATAGAGCAGAATTTGTTATAGAGCAATTTTGGAGTGGTGAGGGATGAAACGTTTCGGTTAAAATAAGATATATCAAACAAGTGTGAAGGCTCTGGGTCTGATCCCATGATCTGATGCTTTATCATGGATCCCTGTGTGCAGAGCCACATTATTGTACAAATGAGCTTCAAAGTTCAGCTTCAGATGCAAACTTCCTCAAAGTTCCCTGGGTTCAGAGAGGATGCCTTCGATTCAGGGTTGAAAACCATTTGTTGAATACTTTATTTTTTTTAAATGACATTTTATTCAGTCACCTTTATTTATTTCCTATTCCTCCTAGATCTATAAAGTTGTGATACTTCAGATATCACTGCATAGTAACTTGGGCACCAATTGAGCAAAGCGCTGCAGTGCATGCTTAAGTCCAACCTTTGTTAGCAAAATACTTAAGCATGTGCTTCACATTAAGTACTTTGCTGAATAGGTGTGGTTTGCTGAATCAGAGACTTGGCAAATAACTTTAACAGCAACCACTGCAAGCATTCAGTCTTTTATATGCTTCTCTGACCTGAATGTGAACTTGAAACCTTCTGAGGTTTTCCCATTCCTATTTCCTATGCCTTTGCGGGCTGTGCCAGTGACTCCTGGGATGCAGATCTAAAATATTCAGAGCCCATTCTAATCACAGGTTTCCTGTTAAAAAAAACAGATGTATGCACATATGCACTTGAGATCTTTCATAATTTGAAACCGTATCATTTTAAACCCATCTTATCTGATACAGATGAACAAGTTTGTTTTTATCCTGGCAAACTGCTGTTTCCATTATTCTTGTCCTTGGTTTCGAGAAAACTTTTTGAATAGCATTTGTTTTTCTGAAGAGAGTAATTACTCTTAGTCTGCCATCTTGTGATAAACCCAGAAAAACAAGCCCATTGCTGCATCTAAATGAATCTTTTAAATATAATGTAGGCACTGTAAACAATAGACTCCTGAAGGTTGGTAATAATTTACATTTTTTCTTTTATATGTGACTACGGGTATCTAGTTCCATTATCGCCAATACTTTATGGAATTTTCTCCCTTTCTTTTTATTGCTCAAGCTGTAGCAGTTTTCATGCCCAAGATGAATAAAGTCTTCACAAAATGTTGTGTAGCTTGGGGTATTCTGAGCAGCTTTGCACAAAACTGGCCATTTTTAGAGTAAGTTATTTCCACAGCTGGAAGACTTTTTGGATGGGTGCACTTTCATAGCTTGATGCTTTATCTTTGCATTATCAGAATCGGAAATCAAGTAAAACATTGGACTAGAATCAGTGATCATCACCAACACACAGAGGAATGCCTGTAGCAAACAAAGCATTCAAATCACTGGCTGGCAACACTGTTCTGTCTCATTTTCTTCAGTGCTTGTCTACAGCTAACATCTGTTTCCAGTTACGGTATTAACAAAGGCTTCTCCTCCAAATGACTGTTAAACACACAAGCCCATAGAGCCATTGGGATAAGTTTCCAATGTGACCCATAGGGAGTAAAGTGTAACAGCAGTACCGTAAATGTACCTTACATCACACATATATCACTTATATCACAGTGTAGGCAGGGAACTGTGCAGCCTGGAAAAACCCCAGTCAGGAGGGAGAGAGATGTGGATCTCTGCCCAAGAGAGATGATGGCTGAGGAGCCAGGAACCTAAAATGAGTGCCCTCAAGGGACCACAGAAGTGCAGTTGTCCTGAACTCTTAACAGTTGGTGGCCTAGCACTTTCTCAGGAGTATTAGCCTGGCATATTGGTCACAACTACTCTGGTCTGTTTTGATTTCTGTTATTATCAACCTTCCCCAGCATGTTCTCCCCTAATAGCTGGCCCCTTAAATCCAGGAGAAATGGCCAGCTAGAATCAAGAACCATTCTGGATCCCAGTTGGGGTGAGTTTTCATTCTCTCCCTTCCAGGTAATAAGCATTTGACACATTTTTATCTCTTCCTGGCTTTCTAGTCATTTTAGGAATACCCATCTCTTTAAGGTAGGCATGTAAGACACTCAACACACTTTTCTCATAATTGATCATATACTCTTTACAAAGTGCTAGTACAACAAACCTCCCAGGCAGGCCCATTCAGAGTACAGTTGCCAACTGCCTAATCACACAAACCCAAACACACTTGTCCTGCCACCTGCACCTGCCACCTGCCACCTGCGCCGCCCCTTCCCGAAGGCCCTGCCCCTGCCCAGCCCCTTCTCCGAGGCCTCGCCCCACTCCCTCTGTCGCTCACTCTCCCCCACCCTGACACACTTTCACTGGGCTAGCGCAGGGGGTTGGGGTGTGGGCTCTGGACGGGATCCAAGGGGTTCAGAGTGTGGGATAAGCCTGGGGCAGGGAGTTGGGGTGCAGGGTGCAAGCTCTGGGAGGGAGTTTGGGTGCTGAAGGGGCTTAGGGCTGGGGAAGGGGATTGGGGTGCAGGCTCTGGGAGGGAGTTTGGGTGTAGGAGGGGGCTCAGGGTTGGGGCAGGGGATTGGGGTATAGGCTCCGCCCAGGAGGTGCTTACCTCGGGGGGCTCCCATTCAGCGGCGCAGCGGGGCTAAGGCAGGCTCCCTGCCTGCTCTGGCTCCATGCCACTCCTGAAAGTGGCTGGCAGGTCTCTGCAGCCCGTGTGGGGCGGAGAGAGCTCTGCGCACTGCCTGCGCCTGCACATGTTGCCCCCGCAGCTCCTACTGGCCGCAGTTCCCAGCCAATGGAAGCTGTGGAGTTGGCACTGGGAGTGGGGGCAGCACGTAGAGCTACCTGCTCCCCCCCACAGTGGCCACAGGGACGTGCCAGCCACTTTCAGGAGCAGCACGGGATCAGGGCAGGGAGGGAGCCTGCCTTAGCCCCACTGGACTTTCAGCGCTTTTGGACCAAAAATCCTCAGAGGAAAGAGTGGCTGTTGTCCTATCCCATACCTCAGCCATTGTTGACAGTAGGTAATTGGGCACAGAGAAAGGGAAATGACTCACTCAGGTCATGCAGAAGGCCTGGGGCAGAGCCAAGAATGGAATTCAGATCTTTTGCCTCCCCTGTTCTGTAGTTTAGCCCCGAGACCATCCTTTGCTCATAAGACAGACAGACTAAGGAAACATTATACACGCACTAGTGTTGATTAATGGTGAACACAACACTGGCCATATGTTAGTAGAAAGATGGTGCTTTTAACCAAGAAATGGGTAGAGGGCATTTCCCCATGATTGGCTTGTAGAATCCAGGAACAGAAATTTTGTGGTCAGTTGATCAGAAATTTAACTGCACATAACATACCATACCTCTAACTCCTCTGTCCTCCCTCTGTCTGGGGTTGACTCAGTCAGTTGTCAGTGACACTTGTAATGTAATGTTATCAATCTGATCAGCTCAACGATGCTTTTTTTCCTCCTTGTTTCCAACATCATTACAATGCTAGAAACAATGCATTCTAAAGAGATGTCACAGTGACAAAACATGCAGGAATGGAGCCTGCATAAAAAGAAACTGAAGAAGAGAGAAGCATCACAAATAGCAAGCCCTAAAGTTTAGAATGAAACAAGTGATCCAAGAATTTTATTTCCATTGTTGAGAGAACATTTGTCAGTTGGACAGGAGATGAGAATGGTGGGAAAAGGAGAAAATAGTGTATGCACATGGCTGAGTTCTGAGATTATTTCAATGAAAACACCACTCAGAAGTGTTTCTTTGTAACTAGAACTGGCAGCAACTAAAAGACATTTAGAGCAAGGACAGAGTAATTTTGGGCAACACTAGGAAAGCTAACGATGCACAAAGAGAATATCTGAGAGGAAGATGTGATTTTCATACAAGAAGATAAGAGGATGAGAAGAATAGGAAGTGGAAGTAGGGTGGTATTAGACAGAATCCATGTAATTAAAAAGGCTAATATAACATCTCAGAGGCTATTTCTATACCAAACTATTTCCTTTGGACAAATCTAAACACCATCAAGTTAACGGAATGAAAGGCCTGGCTTTGCCTCATTGAAGACAAAGGGTCAGATTGGCTGCTTGTGTCTCTGCCCCCCCGCCCACAAGGGCCTGTTAAAGTTTCAATGCTTGGGCATGGGGGACTGTATAGACTGTTCCCTCAACATGCTCCCAAAGGGAGTCATGAGTGATAGGGAGGAGATAGGATTTTGCCCCCCAATCCCCGATCACAGTAATGGTCCAGACAGAGCGCTGGGCATACTGGAGAAAACCGGCTGCACTACCTGAAGAGAGGGTTCAATCTGTGCATATTCATGTGCACCAGGAAACTCCCTAATATCCTCCTTAATCAAGTTGGGTCTTCAGCACCTCCTGTGCAGGCCAGTGCCTAAAAGGCTCAAGGGAATCAGGCTCAGGCCCACAATCTATATACACCACGCTCAAAAATTTGGGACTTATTCTGATCTCCTCTGACTTCATGGAGTTACTCTGGATTTTCACTGGTGTAGCTGAGCACAGAATTTGGTCCTTCACATGTATCGTTCTCTATCAAGGATCTGACACTGGGTGAATACAGAAGTCACAGCTACCATAAAAACATGTAGTAGGTTGGGAGTTTCCATTAGATTGGACATCGTTAGAAGTGCAACATCACCAGCACTATAACCTGAAGGACCTGTTCTAAATCAGGTGATGTATTGTTAATGTGGCAGTATCATCTTTAAATCACATTGCTTCACTTGAATGGATTGCAATACTGCGTAGAAGTGGAGATTGGGACTGGATGATTTTGAACTCTGGCACTAAATCAAAGTACTTGATTTATTTCAGTGATCGCTGCTTGGAGTGTTCTGTATAGCAGGGTGCTATGCATGGCAAGAATTTAAAAAAATGGTCTTGGTTGCTGCGTGCACGCCAAACAAAGCAACTGTATGCTGCATGAAGGATTTGAATTAGGATGAAAAAGCAGTAGCACATCACGCCCGCCACACTACAGATCTGCGTCTCGTTTGGAAATGTGCAAACCATTCACATTTTTCTTCCAGAAAACATACATATTTCACCATTTTCTGCACACTTCTGTAGCACCAAGCCTAAAATTTCGCTTTGTGCAAAATGTTGACTGAGTCACCATTAAATCCTGTACATGTTCACTGTACACCATTAAATCATGTTCTCCCATGAGTCTGCTGGGGTGTATGGTGATTCCACAGGGCGAAGATCTATTCCAATCCTTACTCCCATTAAGACAGACCCCTCTCAGAATCTGCAGAGCCCTGGCTGTATGGAGTTCATGTAAATGCACTTTTAGGGTGTCAGATGGAGGGGTGCAGCATGCTGCTCTTGCTTCCTACAGGTTTTGGCAGCTTTTGCTTCCCCTCCTCCCCTGCCCCAATCTTTCCCCACTGCCAGCAAAATTGAAAGAGATGTGGCCTGAAATGCCTTATTGCGATTACCAGAGTAAACAAATGAGCCTGTTCAGACATTTGTTGGCTCAATATCAGCAAGACTGCTCTGGTTTCAAAATAGTTGCCCCTAAAATCCAATTCAAGCGGGCTCCTGTTTTGAAGGAAATGGCTTAATACAATTAATTGTGAAAGGACAATACACCCTTCCTCCAATAAACTTTAGACAGTAATCATTCATCTTAGTACTGCAGAAAGTGTCCTGATATAAATAATAGCATTACAAATAACCATCTGTCTTGGGGATGTAAGTATCTGAATATAACCTTTTAGCTACAGTGTCATAAATTTGAGTGCATTTTTGTTTAGAAAAAACTGACTATTGCCCCACTTTCAATCACCTACACACCTTTTCCAGACTTCCCCTTACACATGGTACACTGCTCCCGAGCTTATCCACAAAGTCCCCTACCCTCACCACATTATTGTAAGTCTTGGAAGGCACTTCTGCTGGGGATGCTTGTTGCCATGTATACTCAGTAATCAGAAAAGCAAAAAGTATACAGTGCTCCCCTTCCCTCTGTTAGCTCTGTCTATCTGTCTCTGTCTGTCCTTTAGACTTGAGACTTTAGATTTTTTTTGGTTCGGGGGCAAACCGAAAAAACCACACTCCAGCTCAATTTGAACCAAACCCAGTTTTTCCCCATTGTATCGCAAGGCTCAAAAAACCCCATACCAAAAACATTGTTTCACGCTCACGAATTTGGTCAACCCCAAATCATCGTTGTTTCAAGTTTTTTTGTTTTGATTCAGCCATTTGCGGGGGTTGGGAGTGAGGGGGTCACTCTTTTTGTGCATGTTTTTCCTTTAAAAATTGGCTAAATTTGAATTGTGCTATGTGAAGTGTGAAACACAAAACAAAAAGACAGTTCCCACCCCGAAGAGCTTGCAATCTAAGTAATATATTTTTATGATAATAATCAGTAACAATCATTTTGGTGTGACTTACTGTCCTGCAGCAGAAGTTATATAAAAGCTCCTGTTATATGAGCAGACCATTATGTGGACATTGCCAGTAATGCTGATATTTCAACTGGAGAAATAAAGAAAAGGCAGCACAAGAAACACTAACACAAGAAACATAATACAATTATATGCCCATCAAAAAGACACTAGAACTACTAATAAGACAAGTCCTAATTCTAATTTAATGTACCATGATGCAAATCAGGAATAACTTCATTGATGTCAATGGAGCTACTCAGATGTAAGATCAGAATCAGGGTTTTAGTTAAGCATATTTAATAGCCAACAAGGGGAAAACTATCAATTTGTTGTTGGCAGTTTACTGAATTAATTAATAATACAATTTCACTTTTGGTAAATGGAAGGTGTCTTCAGTTTCTGATGATATAGAGCTAAAACCCCCATTAAGCTACAACAATCATTTTCATTATTACATTGAAACTAATTGCATTTATGGCTGTAACTGAACTGAACTGACCTGACAACTATATGATACAGAATTAAGGCCAGATCCTTCCTTCTCATTTCAAGCGAGTAGTTTTTCCTCATGTGAATAGTTCCATTGGCGTCAATAAATATTATGTAAGTAAGGATTAGCACATGAACAGATGCAGAATTGGGCAACTAATTTCTAACACCCAATGGTTGGATGTCTTTTTCAGATTTTAGATTGAGCTAACACAACCAATACATACTACAAGAGTTTTTACTTTCATAACCACTCTCAGTTAAAGGATGCAGACGTGCTAAAAATGTCTCTGAAGTCAGCTCCTCTTTCAATTAGAGATGAATTTGTGCAGACAAGACTGATCAATATAAGATTTTTAAAGGAGCTTCTTTGATAATCTTGTTCATCTAGATGCATGAAAAGCTCTATTTGATGGGACAAACTCTGCTCTCAGTTACACCAGTACAAATCCAGAGTAATCCCATTAAAGTCTGGAGTTATTTCAAACTTATAAACAGAGTAAGTGGGAAACAGAATTTGGCCCAGCATTTTTAACTGTCAGGTTTTAGAAGTCACCATGGACAATGGTACAAAATATAGAAAGCAGACTTCAAATGAGGACATATAAACTTCGAACATAAGTAAAGTATCTTGCTACCACCTAACTCTTTATCTTCCTATCGGGTGGTTCACAATATTCTTAATGTCATTTATACAAGGGATGTTGCGTTCTTAAAGAGATTGACTTCATGGCACTGTAACATTAATTTTTTGAAGGTATGCCAGGAAATCATATCCTATAGTGGCTCTTATAGTAGTATCTGAGAGTAGACATGGGTGGTGGGTTTTTTAATATCCACACATCACTACTTTTAATATCCACGCATAATCTCGTCATGAGTAAGTTTTACACTCCTGCCACAAAGCTAACTGGACCCATCTTTCAAAGGCTAAACATTTGTTCTTGTATCTGGGGGTGGCTTTCATTGGCATCTTTTCCTGCTCTGTTAAATGCTTATGAATATTGACAAGCTGTTGTTAAGAGAAAGCAATTTTGTTTATTCTGCATGAGAAGGCCAGAAAGTACTGCAGGGATTTCAAGAATGGAGTTCATTGATTTTCATTTGGCTGAAGTTCCTCTGGTAAGTCACATGGACATATCAGAGAAGGAATAAAGGTGTTTTATGGAACAAAAGCAGCTCATTTCAGGTAAATAAAACTGGAGACAATGAACAAACAGCATATGGAACCTCTCTGCTAAAAGGTTTAGCTACATGGTGCATGAATATAATGGGTGAAGATTTAGGAAAGCTATAGAATGGATTTCTATTTCAGGAAGAAATAAGGGTGAAATCCTAGCTTTGTTGAATTTAATGGTAAAATTCCCATTGACTTCAATGGGGCTGGGATTTCATCCTAATTGTTTCAGACCAATCCAAGAATAATCATAAATATATAGCACTAGAGACTGCATTCTGCTCCACATTTCCTCCTTCTTGGACATGATCCTGCTCCCACTGAAGTCAATGGCAATATTATCACTCACTTCAATGGGATGAAGATCCGGCCCATAATGTTTAACTAGAGCCGTGATTTTGGCATGATTGTTTTTAGGGTAGTTATGGTAAAAAGGTTATTTAATTTTTAAACGAAGAAAGTGTGAAAACAAAACAAAAACCAACCCACCTTGCACATTGTTTTGTACCCAAAATACCCTTTCTTTTCCCATTCCTGGTGCAAATAACAAAACCAGAACATGTGCTGTGATAGCAGAACCCCACTAAACAAAGGCAATTCTGTACCAGAGCTAGCCTTAGTAATCCCCACAACTAGACACTTCGGTATTTCTTAAATTGCCCTTTTTTATCTTCAGAAGAATCTCATGTCTTCATACTCAATCCACCAAACTCTTACACACTTGAGTAGTCTCTATTCATGTTCGTAGTCCCTTTGAAACCAATGCACCCACAAGAAGCCTCACTGTATAAAAGTTTGCAAGATGGGACCCCTTATGGATGAATTAAAGCTTTCACTGAGAGTCCACTGGTTTAAGGCTTGATCCTACAAAGTGCAGAGCACTCTGCCCCAGTCCAGCAAAGCACTTAAGCATGTGCTTATCTTTAAGCATGCGAGTGCTTAAACTCAGTGATGCTACTGACATGTTTAAAGTTAAGCATGTGCTTAAGAACTGTGCTGGACTGGGGCCACAATGCCTCAGTCAAGATCAAGCCCTTAGTCCCTTCTTTAATTGCAGTGTTATTCCCGAGTTCACACACACTGTTTGCCTCCAACAACCTGAGATTTAACTTCTCAGCTTGCAAAGCTCTCACTGAAGTTTATTCAGTTGATACTATCACATCAACCCCACCAAATCTCAACATGCCACAAGTCATCAGTTTTTTTGGTTATTAACTGATGAAAGTCTTGCCACTGAAGTCCAGAATTCACTCTCCCTCCTTCTCCATCTGCTTCACATTATCCTCTTGCCAGTTATCCTTCCCATTCTGAAACTGACTCAGACACATGAGATTCAAAGCCACAGAACCTTTCATCAAAGTTAACGAGGGTCATGGCTACAGCGCTTACATGGTCCTGGAGAACTCAGGCAAGCCCACTTATTTAACAATTTACCAAAACATGTTCCTGTCTGAGAACATTACACCCAGAATGTGGAGTAGGAGTTAATATGGAGTTATTCCTAAGAGTCTACTTCCTCTAACATCAGCTAATGACTGAAAATACTTAACTAATATCAGATAGAAATGGGCTGGCCTCTTATTTAAATGGTCAGGTTCAGCATATTTAGTTTGTACACGTTTACTGCCATTTTGTGTATGTGAGTTAATAGTGGCTTTCACAGCTGAAAATAAGTATAAATAATACTATATAATGTATGTCAAGGGAGTCAATATTGTGTCATTTAGGTGTATTATGTTGTTACATTGTATTACAGAACGCCAAGAAGTTCTATGCCTAAATGACAAAATGCTGGCTCTCCTGCATGGAGAAAAAAAAAAAAAAGAATACCATGGGCCTATTTTCAGCTAAGAAAGCTATTTCTAGCTAATGCGGAGATTTTTATAATTTTAAAAGTCAATGATCTAGCAATATGCTAACAGAATAAAGTCCTGCTTAGTTCAAAGTCATTTTTGCACCCTAATTACCACTGAAGTTAGGTTGACGTTTACACAGCTTTTCTCAGAGAATGAAAATCTGAAAATGTCTGCAATAATATATACCAAAGTAATAAGTCAAGACACAAAGCACAAAATTAGATAAAATCTTTGTTCCCACTTCATTTTGATGCATATCACTTCAAGTTTCATCTCCAATTTTTTAGGAAAAAGGGCATAAATTATAGAAAACCAGCTTGTTTACATGAGATGAAAATGCAATCTTTATGAAATTCTGTTTTACTATAAGCATAATCATCTAGTAATTACTTGTTATGCCTCTGATTTAGTTAAAATTCAAAAATTAGCTAAATAATGAATAGGCATATCATTACTTTAAAAAATGTTCCAATAAAAAATATTTGAAGGTGCATCCTAATGTAGGAAAATGTTTTGGGTCTAATTTATCTAGCATATATTGTTTGAATATATATTTTGGGATCGGATTTTCAAAAGAGAAAAAGGTCCCCTGATTTTCAAGTCGGGGCAAGTTTTTTTGGACCAAAACCTTTTCAATGAAAAAATTTAGAACATTCTATGAATTAGTATGGACTTTGCCAGGTTTTTTGGGGGTCAAGTCTCCCACAACATATTTTCGGAAAAAATCAGAACCTTTCCATTTCAACATTTTCTAAACAATGTATTTTGATATTTTTAATTCAAAATGACTTTTTGTTTCAAATTTTACTTTAATTTTTAAAAAGTAAAAAACTTGAATATGAAACAAAATGTTTCATTTGATCCAAAACAATTTTTTCTACTTTCCTGGTTTTCCAGAAAATTGAACATTTTTTTGTTTTGGCTCAATCTGAAAGGAAAAATTGTTTTCAACTTTTTGGTTTGGCATTTGGTTATTCACATGGCTCTACTCTGCACTCACAACAGGATACAGATTACCCAAAGACCTCCTTTCCCTTTTAGACACCAAAATAAAAGGCCAACTTCACAACAGTTTTCAGGTACCAGCAGCTCCTACTTTGACATTTATAACCAGATTTTGGTGCCTAAATGGGAGTTGAGCTCTTCTGATTGTCTGAAAATGTTGGCCTATCTTGGTTCCACTCCTGCATGTTCAGAAATCACCAGGTTTTACTACAGTGAGTAGGAAATATCCTGTTCCCACTATATGCTAGTAATTTTTCCACAATCTGAATCCAAATCTTCATGTGGGATTCCATTTTTAAGTCCCCGCCACCAGGCTCATTATTTGATGCAGTGTGGGTTGAGTACTTTCTCAGAGAGCAGAGGCTCTATTCTTTAATATTAGAGGGAGGAGTACTAGCCTAGGGCCTTGTGTCGGTCCGTTTCCTCCAAATCACACTTACTTTCCTCCCCTTTCTGCACTATTCTCTTTGTAGCGATTATGACCCTGGACCTCTTGATGCCAACTAACAGAGGGCAAAGAGTGGATGCATCAGGTTCCACAGGGATCCTCTGGGTCAGGTATATGTATAATATTTCACCAAAGGGTAGCGTGTAAGGCCTCTACCAAGAGCCAGTAGCTTACTGGTCATTATAGTCATTGCACAATGTATGTACAGATAATATCTAAGAAGTTACGTGGGGATAAGTTGGAAATTATGTTCTTAAAGCCTTGGCATTAAAAGTAGGTCTCCAGGAGGTGACAGGTCTTGGAGAGATTCTGCTCAGGTATAGGGTAGAGAGACACTGCTCTCTCTCTCTCTTCAGGTGCGTATTGTATGCATCACACTGAAAGCTCATCCGCATTGCTGAGTTTGTGGTTAATCAAGAGATTGCAAAAAAAAAGTCACAAGAGGAGAGCTGCAGGAAAAAACAAAAACAGCAGGAGGTATCCTGTTTATAAGTAAAGGCAATGAATTTGGGGAATATAACTGGGGTACTGCAGAACCTGGATCCTTCACGGAGGAGATGAATTGTCAGCATGTTCTCTCTTATGAAAGGAAGGTCACAGCCAACCCGGCTGAAAAATGCTGCGGAGACTTTGACTGAACTAAAAACTTTATTAAATAGAAAATTATCTTGTTAATTAAGCTTAGGTGTCACAGAGTACTTCTTCAGCTACCCTGCATGCCTCATTTCCTGTTTCCATGGTCCCTCAATCTCAAACATGCTCAGGCTCTTTCCCTTTCACAACATGTACCTTTGTTCCTCCGTTCTCCAGCAAACAGAACATGGCACACATGTTACAGGAGATGACTTCTACACAGCTTCTCTCCTCTGCATAACTCACCCTCTAAACTCTCCCCCACTCCTCTCTTCCTGATCCTCCCAGTTACTGCCAATTGAATCAATAGCCTAGTGATTATCACCAGGTGCTCATAATCCTCCCATTCCAATAGAAAATGGCTAATTACTCCCAGATGAGCCTGCAGCCTTTTCTGTGCTGCAGCAACATCAATGACCAGGGTGCTACAGCTAGCACTCTGTCACACTAGGCTTTAGAAGGTGTGTTATGATTTTATTTTACTGTTTCCAAAACTTTACTCACTATATCTCAAATCTCTCTACCTTGTTAAATAAGCCTTTCTTTGTTTTCACTATACACATATCTAAGTGAAGCGTGTTAAGTGGAGTGATGATCCTGAGGTGGAACTGGTAAACTGGTGTGTACCGTTCCTTTGGGATCAGCAAATCTGTGAATTCTGCATGGGTCCAGTGGAACAGGGGCTACACACTCCCGGGGGAAGGGGGGAGATGGTTCTGAGGGCTTGGAGTACACCTATCATTAATCTGCAGAGAGACACCAGAGTTTGAATAGGCAGAGAGAGGAGTGTTGCCCCTGTCTGGTTGGAATGGGGAGTTGACCCCCAATAGACACAGATCAGACTTTCTCTCGCTAAGGACAGATGGTAGCAAGGTGCCTCACAACCCTGGGTACCCCCAAGAAGCATCACCTCAATGCTGAAAGGGAATAAAAGAGGGCATGAGGTGAAAATGTCTGTGCAGGATGGAGCATTTACTTTCTGAGCCAGCATAAAGAGCTGCTTTGGAGCACAATTGTTCTCCTTTTCCCGTTAGACACTGCTAAACCCTGTCCAGCATTGTCCTACACGTTTGTTTTATATGATCCATCACATCAACACAACCCCCTACAAAATGATTCAGAAAAAGGCATTTGATTTCTCAGAAGTAAGTATTTTAAGAAGTTTGGACCAGCTTCTCTGCTGGTATTGACTGGCACAGTCCAACTAAAGTAAATGGAGCTATGCTGGGTTAAAGCAGTGCAGGAGTTGGTTGATTATATTTATATGCAGCATTTCTTTTAAGAACTATTACATTAATAGAGCTACTGGAGAGAGTCCTCACCTCCAACTGGCCCAAGATGCCAACCTCCATCACTCACTTGTTAAATTTTAAAACAAGCACTTTTGTGCTATCTCTTATGTCTCTGATCCTGGAGGGGAGTTCCCCATCTCAAAGCTACCTTATCCTCCTCCTTCATATCCCCCCTTAAAACTCTCCTTTGCCATGATGCCTACAAAAAACTTGACAATGGTTAGGAGGCTGATGTACTGATATCACTGCCTGTAATGCTGAGCAATATTACCATAATAATATCAATAATATCATTGTTTCCATGTGCTCCCCCCCTCTGTTTGTATCCACCTGTTCTCTCTAGTCTTGTACTTAGCTTGTAAGCACTTTGGGGCAGTAACTAGATTTTTATACTGTGTTTGTACAGCACATAACACAATGGGGTCCTGGTCCTAGTACAAAATAAATAATAATAACAACCTGCAAAGTGGAAAATTATACTAAGAATTTACTGGACTCCTGCACACTACTTGGAGTTTGATGTACTGGACAATGATGTGTGTTGTCTCATGGGTGGCAATGTGACATGCACAGAATTATACCCCAACACTGTAAATACCTAGTGTAAATATCTAGTGTAACAAATTCCATAGAAATTGCATGGAATAAATAAATAACCACATAAATCAAATTTATATCTACTGTAGGATTTCTTGTCGGCATACAGACCAACAAAGACATAAAAATGGATTTCCATTCCCTTGTTTGCAGAAAAGAATTTCTCCCCCAAAATTAGAAAAGTGCACGTGCTCTGGTTTTGGAAGAATGGTATAGTGACACAATGGAGAATGCATCATACGAGCATTTTGCTGAAGATTAACAACAAAGCTCCAAATTTGCTGCACATATTAGAGAAGAATATATCTCTACCATAAAAGAACAGATGCATGCAAAAAGTGGTCACCATTAAACATTTGCTATGTTCCTTTTTCATGTAGTTACTTTCTGCCATACTCCCTATATACAGCATAGGGAATGCTGCAAATATTATAGGGATGTTCATTACCATACTTTGAAAAGCAATTGCAAACTGTGCAAGAGTGAGAGATTAGATATTGCCAGCGAGACTATGAGGGACCAGGGAATTATACAGTACTCTAGGGCTTGACTTGAGTCGTTCTGCTCCCCACACAATTTACAAAAAGAAAAGGAGTACTTGTGGCACCTTAGAGACTAACCAATTTATTTGAGCATAAGCTTTTGTGAGCTACAGCTCACTTCATCGGATGCATACTGTGGAAAATACAGATGTTTGTTTTTATCCACACAAATCATGAAAAAATGGGTGTTTATCACTACAAAAGGTTTTCTCTCCCCCCACCGCACTCTCCTGCTGGGAATAGCTTATGTAAAGTGATCACTCTCCTTACAATGTGTATGATAATCAAGATGGGCTATTTCCAGCACAAATCCAGGTTTTCTCCTCCCCGCCCCCCACCTGGATTTGTGCTGGAAATGGGAGAGTGATCACTTTACATAAGCTATTACCAGCAGGAGAGTGGGGTGGGGGGAGAGAAAACCTTTTGTAGTGATAAACACCCATTTTTTCATGATATTTTTCTTCTGTATTTTCCACAGTATGCATCCGATGAAGTGAGCTGTAGCTCACGAAAGCTTATGCTCAAATAAATTGGTTAGTTTCTAAGGTGCCACAAGTACTCCTTTTCTTTTTGCGAATACAGACTAACACGGCTGCTACTCTGAAACCACACAATTTAGTTATTTTTCTTATCTGCTACATACATAAATAGTATGTATATCTCCATAAACGACTGTTGTTTATGGCTGACATTCATTAGGTACTGTATGTTATTTCCCCAGATCACCCAGTATTGTCTATTATTATTTATTGGTACTGTAGTATTACCTAGAGGCTCCTACCAAGGAACCTGGCACTGTACACACAAGTTTATATTATGGTAATGCCGAAGGACTCAGTCAGGGATTGGTGCCAGACTTCCTAAACACTGTACAAACATTTCTTAAAAAGGCAGTCTCAGCCCCAAAGAGCCTACACTCTCATCTAGCTGCTGGCTAGGAGGAGTTACCGCACAGCTCAGGAAACAATTCTCTTTGCACAGGGAGCCTTTGTCCTTACTGGATAACAGGGAGATCCAGCTTTTTAAAAAAAATACTTCACTGCTTCCAAACACCAGTTAAACACAGCGGTCACAGTTCATAGATCCCCTTAAATTTAAAAGCCAAAGGCGTTTTTGACAGGCAGACTCAAAACGCTTTTAGCTACTAACAAAATAGAAGAAAATTTAAACAGATGTCAAAATAAGTTTCCATTTAAGAAATTCACTTCATAAGCATAGCTTGTGAACAACTTAATTTGAATAGCATATGGACGGCTAAGGAAAATTTCTCTCATATGGAGAAAAATATAGAAAACATATTAGTTTTTTTTTTAAAAAGAGCCATATCCAAGGATGCTGTTTGCATTCTTATCTAGTGCAACTGTGGAAAGACATAACTGAGTGTCAGCTAAGAAAATGAGTCTAGATGTCTTGGAAATACTACCCAAGTAAATACGTAGAGAAAGAAAGGTATCACATTTAGCTTCATCAATGCAAAAAAATAAAAAAAAAAACCATGAAGCTTATTAATGACAGTATCCCAGCAGCTATGGAATATATATAAGAAGCCAGGCAGTGACTGTGGTACAATTGTAGGAAGAGAGAAAAGAACTAACCGTGAGGACAAAAGCTTATTCAGCCTCATGATACTGTAACTCTATATATCTAATCTCAGTGCTAGTAAGAAGTAGGAGAACAGGCCCAAAGTCACATGGGGCAGATTCTACCTGGCTATTCTGTGACTTTGTAAATGAAGGAGCTTTCCCTGCTCCTGCATAAGAGCCAGGCAAAGGGCAGGGGCTGCTCTACCCCTGTTCTCTCCAAGATGCAGAAAGGGATGAAATGACTCTGCCCTCCCTAGGCACTGGCCATGTATCACGTAATTAGCTGCATCTCACACAGTGGTGTCATAGTGGGTGCACAGGCTGTGTGTGCCTTAGGAGCTATGGGAGGACACAAGGGTAGTTCAGGACACTAGGAAAGTGCATCCTTCTTCAGTGCTGTGGTGCCTAGATCTGAGAAGGCTCCTAATGTACTGCCAAGAAATACAGCTCAGCAAGGCGGAGCCAGTGGAGGAGTGGTGGTAAGATTGGTGAATCCTTGACTATATGAACCAACTGGCCATTCTCCTCTACAGAGGAAGGGAGCAACTTCTATGGGGTCTACTGCAGTGCTGAGCAATTCAATATTCCTTCTCCCTACCCTGCAGCAGCTCTCTCTCTCTCTCTCCATAAACTGTTTACTTAGGGTGTGCATAGCGGGAAAATTGGTCATTAGCACATCATGAGTTCCCAACCATTGTAACAGTGAGGCCTTACAGCCAAGTCTCCATGACAGCCAGGGCCATATCTAATTTGTATGTAAATGTACATAACATAATATAAAAAACCCAAACCCAAGCATATTTATTTGCATCAGTATTGTCCTTGATAGGAGAAGAAGAATAATCACTTATTGGCTGAATTCACCAGCCACGAATCCACAACATTAAGGCATTCTTAGTCATGAGGGAGGAATAGGAGGTTTGGATTTTTCTTAATAGAATCAATACTCTCTACGTATAAAATACAGAGCACTGAACAATGACTTCAGACCATGTTTCAAGACTCATAATACACATTTGGTCACCCTGATATAATCACACATTATATAGGTCACATGGAGTAGAATTTAACCAGAACAAAATATAATGATTATTCAGTCACTGGATAGAAAATACCAAGCTCATAATAGACAGCCTCACACTTATCCCCAGGAAGCAATGATGCCCTGCTCCAGTTAGCATCCAGATACAGTGTAATTAGCTTTAGCTCCAGTTTACCTAATTAAGATATAACACGGTGCATTGTTTTGTGGCAAAATAGAATATTCCTGAACATACTTTATCAGGTGGTAATGGAATGAAAACTCATATCAGTAATTTAGAGAAAGTAAAAAGTTTAGTGATCTTATACATATGTGATATTTCTTCATTTGTGTTTACTAAAAAGATGAAAGTAAATGTTATTTTTATAAAAGAACAAAGAAATTAGCTCACGGAGGGCTTAATTATCCCTTCTTCTCCAATGGGAAACAATTCTATTGGCAGCTTGCAGGCCTGTTCTCTTGACAAATCAAGTTGTTGGCTGAGGCGTGAAGTGTTAGATTATGATCGACTCAGTGTGACATTGTGATTCATGGCTACTATATTACAGAGGGAAGAGGGGGATTTATGCTTCATATCCACTTTGAATTCATGGTGAAACAAGTGAGTCACTCTGGTCAACTTCAGGAGCTCCTGTTCTATATCTTGGGACTGAACAATATTACAGGCTCAAACATTTGAGGAATAAGTAAGATTAAATAATGCTGTGCAATATCCTCCCTTTCCCCCCCATACCTTTTAGAATCACGTGGAGAAAATGTTTCATGAACCCAACTCATAAACATGGGAGGAAGGTAGAATGGGGGGGTGGGAGAAGTGAAGGGAGGAGTAGGATGACAGTTCTTTACAATAGATATTTGTAATGCACAAGATGAGAGTATACTGGCTGCTTTAACCCCTACTTCTTCAGATTGATATGTCTAGGGATTAAAAGAACAGCTATATACGGTTAGCATAAAAGGCCTAAACATATGCCTAAACACATTTACAGGCCTTAATTTTTCAAAAGCATCTTCGAATAACTTTAATCCATTGTGCAGCCATATTTAAATGACGGTGCAAAATTAAGTGTGTCTGCAAATGGACTTGTTTATGAGCCTAAACAACTGACAGCACTCACAAATCAGACAGTTGGGGGTAATTGCACACATGATTAAATGCTCCATCATTTAATTATGGGCACAAAATTGCACCTGTAGTACTTGAGATTGGACTGAGGTCTGGCTAATCCTCATCACCACTGTACCCACTATACTCAAACAAACACAAGAAGCCATCTCATACAGAATAGATGTTCCATTGCCTTCAATGGGCTTTAGATTGGGCCTTAAAAGAATATAACAATGCCAGGTCAGAAGTCACATACCAAACCAAATAGAATGTATCCCGTGTAAAATGTAACTTGAATTAAAATGCATGCAAGTCTGAAGCAAAATTTAAACCCAGCTCCAAGGTCAGTTCGGAATTCACATCTCAGCCTCATCTTTCTTATGGATCTAAACATCAAACTCTATCACAATGCAAAATTAGGGGAAAATCAGGAATCTGTTCTCCGACAGGTAAATGGTTCCCCATCTTCTGTTCAAGTAAAAGCTTCCTTCTTAGGTTTTACTCACAAGTGTGAATTCTCTTTAGCTCTTTGTTGCTGGTTTTTGCAGAAAGGGGCCAATCATCTGAAAGACTTGGAGAAAGGCCAAAAGAGATAAGGCCAAAAAATCTGTGTCCAGCTCAGAAAAGGATTTTCTTCTGTACACTTATGACTTTCAAGAGACAGTTTTTGTTTGAGACTGTTCAGAAATAGCAAGGAAGAAGAGCTTATTGTTATTATTTATACAACACTGTGTGTGTACAGCACTTTAAAGACATAAAAGGAATGATCTCTGCCACAAAGAGCTTGATATGTAAATAATTATTAATGTAAATGGGAAAAGGAGGGATTGTTTATTTGTGCTCTTGTATGACCCTCTTTCATTTAAAAAACAACAGGAAAGATGGGTGTGTGATTTATTTTAAGGGTGTTTGGCTTTTAAACTGGATTGATGTTTTATTGGATGCTGTTCTGCTATTAAATAAAGAAGTATTTTCTTTTTAAAACATTAATGTGTAATGTATTTCTTTGAGGGCATATTCTCTAGTCACTAGGTTCAGTGCTAGTGTGGTAGGGGTTTTTGTTGAAACTATGGTTTGCCCAGGCAGCATGGTATTAGGATGCTCTATGACCTCTGACCTGAGGATGTTATGCTGTTCAATTACTTAGCCATCTGAGAAAAAATGGGGAACCATTTACCTTCATGAGAAACAGATTTACAATTATAATAAATTTCATGGTAAACTGTCTTTACATACTGCATTATTCAAGGCCCACACAAACCTTAACTGAGCAGGAAAACTGCAAGCTAGTTTATTCACAACCATTAATAAAGTTACCAGAATTGTCCCTCTGATGTTTGACATCTGCACTTCAAAAGCTATTTTATAAAGAAGCCAGCACCTTTATGGTACAACTGCTGCAAAACATAATTACTTGGAAAATATGTCCAATGATGACATGTCAGAAGCATGTCATAAAAAGGATCTAGGCCAGATTTACAGCTGGTGTAAATCAGCTTCAATGGACAGCTGATTTTAAAGGAGCTACAGCAATTTACATCAGCTGAAGATCCAACCACCTATGTCCAAATCAAGGTTATATCATTCCCACTCCTTGTAATCTGAGGTTTCTTTAGAAGATGAGAGTACCGGATAGGATCAGGAGGTGCCAAATGGTAGCAAGAGATACATTTTATTTACCAATACAGCTCACTACAGTAGTTGCTATTAAGAAGTCAGTGGCTATCAACAATTACCATAAAGTGGCAGCTGAGACTCTGCTATTACTTCCAATTCTAGATACAGGAAATATTGTAATAGCTCAAACAGCAATGAGTGGTAAATTGGTAACTGTTGGTAAATGCTGACTGCTGTATGAGAATGCCATTATGAGAAGCTCCCTGGACTAGATTATAATGTCCAAGGAACTATATTTGATCCTAAGGATTCTGCTCTCATCACTAATCCTGCTGCTAAATTTATTGCCCTTGTTCAGCAAAAGAGCTAAGCATGTGTTAATGGCTATCCCTATTCTGCAAAGCATTTATGTGCTTAAGTCCCATTAATGTTACCATAGGTGCTGACTCCGTGGGTGCTTCGGGGCTGGAGCGCCGATGGGAAAAAATAGTGGGTGCTCAGCACTATTAGTGGGAGAAGCAGGGGCAGGAAAGAGGCAGAGCGAGGGTGGGGCGCACTTGGTGGAGGAGGCAGAAAGGGACAGGAAGAGGTGGGGTGGGGTGGAGTGGGGGCAGGAAGAGGCGGGGTAGGGGTGGGACCTGAGATGGAGTGGGGGTTGAGCACTCCCTGGGAAATCTGAAAGTTGGCACCTATGAATGTTAATGATGAATTGGAACCTACACGACCTTTCAGCTGGTTGCACTAACTGATGCCTTGCTCATATCATGTCTTCTGAGACACTGCAGAATAACCAGCTCTATTTGCTTTGTGGGTGTAGTCTTATTTATTTTTGAAGCATTTCCCCTAAATTACAGACAGTACAAGTCGTCTCCTTATTTCTATTAAATATATTTAAGGCTATGATTTTGTCATGGATATTTTTAGTAAAAGTCATGGAACAGGTCATGGGCAATGAACAAAAATTCATGGAAGCTATGACCGGTTCCTGACTTTTACTAAAAACATCAATGACAAAATGGGAAAGGAGGAGGGTCTCCCACTGCCCATGGCAACCAGGAACTCCAAGGTCCCTCGCCTCTGGCTGGGGCTGGGATCTGCGGGATCCCCCGCTGCCCATGGGAGTTGGGGAGCTGCAGAAGGGTTCCCCATCGCCCGCGGGGGCTGGGGAGCTGCAGAAGGGGGTATGGCAGCTGGTCTAGTGTGGGAGGGTCTCCCCAGTGCTGGTGGTGGCTGGGCTGCTGCGAGGCCCAATGTCACAGAGATTGCGGAAAGTCACGGAATCCATGACTTCCATGACATACTCACAGCCTTTTATACTTAATTATATTATTGAGTAATATTTGTATTTGTCTTACCTAGAGACCCCAAACTAGCCCTCAAACTAGCCTCAGGCTCAGCGCATTACATAGTAAGAGACAGTCCCTGCCCCAAAGAGCCTGCAATCTAAATGGACAAGATAGACATAGAGTGGGAGAAATAAAGGATTATTACAGAGATACAAAGAAATTAAATGACTTGCCCAAGATCACACAGGAAAGTTTGTGGAAGAGCCAGGAATTGAACCCACATCTTCTAAGCCCTATTCTAGTTCCTTAACCATAAGTACCAAAAAGAAATATAAACAATAAAATAGTAACATAATTAATGACTCTGTCATAAATGGCATTAAGAACCTATCATGGCATCAACTTATCAAATATAATGAAACATTCGTCCCCATGAAATTAATTTCCAGCTATTCACTTATGGGAATACATACATTTTTTAATCAAATTAGAATTGGTGAAAATATCCATCTTGACCCCTAGAAGCACCCTTTTGAAAAGAAAGTTGTTACTGTAGCTCTTATTTGGAAAGTTCCTATTTTAAGAACTGCCATTTTGACCTCCTCATCTGCATTTTTAAGTTATGTTCTTTGCCATGGTATTTGCATTGCTAGTATTTATGGCTCATCACAATATGTACAGTGCAGGGGTTGGCACCAAGATCTTGTGGGACTGACACTTGACAAAACTACCATACTTAGTAACGTTCATTGTGTAGGGCTATGAGGGGGGTTTTGTCATTCAGTCATTCAATTTTTTGAAAAATTACCATGGACCTCAAAATTTACACCGTGGACACTTGTGTCCACGTACAGACACGTTGCTGACCCCTGGTACAGTGTGTACAGTAAGCAAATTTGCCATTTACCTAGTACAGCTGCGTTTCAGATGAGGTTTAGTTGGCGGGGAGGGAGTAGTGGTCAGGCTTTAAAACTTTCTACCTGTTCAAAGATTATTTCCCAGCCAAGCCTGGTCCTTTAGAAAACGAATGGATCTCCTACCCCTTGATCTTTGACAGCCCATGTTAACGAAACTGATATTAGCTTTTCTGGACACGCCCAAAGGGCTGGCAAATCCCAGATTGCTGCTTGACCTTGTGTTTTAGTGAGCTGTGTTTTCTCTCTGTGCTGACACAGGGTCCAGTCCTGCTACCAATGTACACACAAATCCTGGAGGTTGGCAAATAGTGAAAAGGATTTTTCATAGAATTTGTGGGAATAAAACAAATTAATTCATTTCAGCCATGCTCATGATCCTTTTGGGTTTGCTTTCCACTGCCATTGCAGAAACCATCATTTACTTGCATACTAATTCACTGAAAGCACATCTGAAAGTTCCATGTGAAAGTATTCACAGAAACCAAACGCTAAACAGGCAACAAGTGACCATTCGTGCTGGAAGAATTTGCACACACATGCAATCAGGGCACACAGAGACGATATCATGTGACCAATCATAAGCAGGTAACACAGCTTGAATAGCCAATATTGAACACTCACTCAGAACTGTTCCAAATCAAACCACAGAGATAACAAAAATATTTAATAATCAGCCGAGTAATTTGGAGAAATGAATAAATTCATGGGAATTGCTACCTTCTTGCAGACAGCCTGCAAAGCAGAATACAAGCTGATTTTGTCATAGAAGCTATTCCTTGTGAAATATTTACCCTGCTTTACTCAGAGAACTCCCATTGGCTTCTATGGAAGTTCCAGTCTTGAAATGATGGCAGGACAGGCCACTCTGTCCGTACTTACGCTCCTAAATAAAGGTCTTGCTCCTGCTCTCATTGAGATCAATGGGAGTTTTGCTAAGTTTCTTTAATTTTAAGACTGGGCTCAAAGTTTGATTCTCATAGGAGAAGTCTGAACACAAGGAAATTGTGCTAGGAGAATGTCACTATATGAGCATGCTGGTCACAGGGAAATACAGGTTTGGGCCCATATACACAGAATAGATTAGCAGTTCTCAACCAGAGGTCGGGGCCCCTTTGGGGGGCCTCCAAGCAGAGCTGGCATTAGACTCACTGGGGCCCGGGGCAGAAAGATGAAGCACCACTATCCAGGACTGAAGCCTGGGCCCCTAAGCCTTGCCACCCAGGGTTGAAGCTGAAGCCTGAGCGACTTAGCTTTGTGGGGATCTCTGTGGCATGGGGCCCCAGGCCATTGCCCTGCTTGCTACCCCCTAACCCGGCTCTGGCTTTTATATGCAGGAAAACAGTTATTGTGGCACAGGTAGGCTGTAGAGTTTTTATAGCATGTTGGGAGGCCTCAGAAAGAAAAAAGGTTGAGAACCCCTGGAATAGATAAAGTAGTGCATCAAAACACGAGTACAGAAATCAGTAGCAAACGTTATTAATTTCACACTTTTATCTTTTGCAGCCCTAAGTGCGTTAAGGAATTTTTGATAAATTTTCCAATTATATTTGCTCAAGAGCATTGGCAAAACAATCTGGGCTATTAATGAGATGTTTGGCGCAAATTAATCATTAATTGGACACTCAGCATTCTGAAATAAAACTTGCTTTGCAGTGTGTTTTTATTAGGCATAGCCAGGCTTAGGAAATGTTAATATCCTTAATAGATTTGCATCATAATAACTTGATGGACATTTACTGTGAAAGTACTAAGTTATGATGAATTGAACACAGATTCCACTATACGAGTCAACTTCTCTGGTCTGCTTTGCTGCCATTGCGCTGCTCAAGAATGAAGCTGAAATCTCTGTAATTTCCCAGTTTGGCATATATCCAGCAAGTCGGAGTCCCCAGCAGAGATCTGCTGGAGGAGCCTCTGCTGGCTCCTCCACTTCCCCTCCCTGGTAGATTCTAGCACAGATTATATTGGAGTTGGCAGCAGGAGTTCTCCTTCAGGGCAATTACCACCTACCAAAGCTAGAGCAGCCCCCCGGCTGCTGTGAATAGCTGGAGCCAGGGCAGAAAAAAAAAATAAAAAAAAAAAAAATCAGGGAGGTGGACCCAACTCCCAGACCAGCATAAGGTGGATGCAGTAGAGAATCTAGCCCTATTTGTATTCACCTGGAAATAGCTCTTTTTCTTTGTCTTTTTTGTCAATCAAATAAGCTGTACTAGAAAGTAAAAATAACAGTAACAAACTACATAGTGCTATTTTATAAGTGAGTGATTACTGTTAATGCATGCTATATAGATGATTTTACACTCAAAGACACATACTGTACAGGCTCTATCCAACAATCGCATGTATATATATATATTAATGAGATATATATATAACCTTTTTAGCAGATTGCGTATATACTCTATGTTGTTATTTTCCACAATGTATGTACCACTGTATGTCAGTGACTCCTAGTGGGAACAGTTCTTGCATAACAGAATTATAGTTTATCTAAAAATAACAACAGCATAGAAATTATGAAAACAAAATCAGTCTTAATATCCATTAAGATTCATTCCATTGTTTTAACCTTGTAGTCACACAACACACAATGTTTTCCCCCAGCTATTTGCCTAACTCCTTTTTAAAGGTATTTATACTAGAAATTAATATCACTGCCTGTTCTTTATAAAGCATAACTATTCTCTGCTCAGAGACATTCTACTTACATTCCTTCAGGAACTGAGCCTTTCTTAGTTTTAGTTCATGACTCTTGTTCTTGCATTTGACACAGATTCAAATGGGACTGTAGCATCTATCCTCTCACGTCTCTTCAGAATTTTATATACCTCAATAGGGTTACCTCTTTCTCTCTCATCTCTAAAGAGGTTAGAGATGGGGATTTTTTTAGCCTTTTTGTAAAAACCAAGTCCCTTGGTTCTTGCAACATTATGGTTGCCATCTGTTTTATTTTATGCATTTCCCTGATATTCTATCTGTAATAAGTTGACCTGACATAATCATGTTTCACATGTGGCCTGATAAGTCCCTTGTATTCTGCCAATAGTCCTACTACTTAGTAAATATAGTTATTATGCACACATTTACATAGTTACATTTGTTCCTTTTTAAAATTGGTTGGTTTTTGACACTTTTTAGTCTTTAATGTTCTCCAGGTCATAGGGGCTGCATATGGATTTATTCACCTGGCCACTAGGTGGAGGCACTGAGCAACCAGCTGCACTCCCATGACCAGCCAGCTTAAGGCTGAGAATTGACATTAGCCCAAGGATCATTAAGAAACGCAGCAGAGCCCATTGGTCCTAAGGTGGGGCAAAACGTCCCTTTGCAGGGAGAAGCAAGGAGATTCTATTGTGCTTGGGGATCTAATTCAGAAGTGATGTGCAAGGTGATGCAAAAGTTAGACTTCTTTACACTCATTCAAATTCCATCAGACCTACTTACAGCAGCTCTATCTGTGTATCAGGGAGTCTAAACGAGTGCTGAAAACCTGGAAGACAAAGTAAGTTACACTAGGACAGTTACTACTTTAATTTCCTGTTTATTTTGGTTCCTCAAGCTGTATATTATGTACAAATGGACAGATCCTCAATTGGTGTAAATGGGCACAGGTCAACTTGTTTCAATGCAGCTCTGACCATTTATGCCAACTGAGGAATTAACCTAATGTCTTTATAAATAGGGCACATGTCAGCATAGGTGAAATTTATCAGAGGGCTAGGACATCCTTCATGTCATAACTCCATATAATAATTCTGGGTCAAATTCTACCTTCAGTGACATATATGAAAGTGCACTGATTACCTCTTTAGCGGGTTCTCTTAAAATGTCAGCATTTGCCACATGGTTGTATCTCAGATGACACAGTTTCTCTCTATGCTTTGAAAATAAATTATAAAATATAATTGTGTGATGATATCTGTTGCTAGCTGTTGACTATTTACTGGCAGCTACTGTATCTGTGAGTCTATGTTGAACACATCTTTAGGGCTCAGATTTTACAAGGAGTTTCAACTCTCTCCTCCAATATTGCAGGTGCAGTTAATTTCAGGCACAAGTGATAGTATTTAGATGTTTGCACCCACACATGAGTTAATTAATGAGACAGTTGCTACAGGTTCAAAAACTAGGATTTTGACCCATAATTAATTTCACTTGCAGGTGATTTAAAGGAAAAATATATGGCCCTAGATTGGGCAGAAAATTGCTATATGAGCTGTAAACTCCAAGACTACATTACAAAAACATTCACTAGCATACTGTAGGTCAATAGGTCTATGCTAGGAGTTAATAGTTGAAGGCAAGGAAGGAAAGAAGGTACTAATATGGTAGCTTTTGTAATTAAAAAGAGGAGGGAACATTTATGAAGAAGGTAAAGAAAATGTGATACCTTTATTGGATCAACATATTGTGTGAATTTTATTATAAAGCTTTTGGACCAAAATCCGACTCCCTTTACATGGTGGAAGATTTTACAGGGCTATGTTGACTTCTCAACTGTGAATTGCATAACTACAAGACAGAAAAAGATTTTCATTGCATGACAGGATGGCTCAGTTCAACTCCTTTATGGAGGTGTATTTATCACTTTATAAACATTTTCTTTGCATTTAGGCCCACAACACTTGGTTAGTATTTTGTCCAAATGTGAGAAAAAAATATGGATAACATCTTGCATTCTCATTTCAAAGATCCACGTTTACCATGGAAAAAAATATATATATTTGCCCTGGACAAATTCCTGAATGCTCAAAATGAAACCACCTCAAACCCCCCAAAATCTATAATAAAGTTAAATTGTGACTTTCCTGCTACACCCTAGTTTAGGCTTTCCTCCTAACAATTAAATAAAAGGCAGTAAAGGTTGTTTTAGTGATAAGAGTGGTGTATATTCTTGGACTAGCCAGCCATACAGTACTCCTTCCTATCCTTCAGCACAGGGAACATGTTCCAGCAAACCAGCCATCACAGTGGCACGTTGGGGGAGAGAGGGAGGCATTACTACCAAAAGAAGTTAGAACAGTCCAAGGTCATAAAGGTGGTGTCCTGCCTGCTCCACCCCTCTTTTGAAGAGTCCTGGACTAAGCACAACCCAGCCTACCCAATTAGCAGGGCCACAATCTTTGTTAGTTACTTCACTATCCAGGGAGTTTGATGCAGGTAATGACACCCTGAAATGTGTCAACAGGGTGGTGCTATAGCGTTATAATTTCCGAGACGTACCATAAATATGTGGAGAAAACACCACAAAGTTATAAGGAGGATGACAATACAATTGTGTGGTCTCTTGGGAGAATAATGGCCATGAGGAGTGGAACAGAGAGCAACTCTGATGACAGTTTATTAAGAACTGAGTTGGCCTTGCAGTGTGTTCTGTAAGCTCTTTGGGGCAGTAGTGCCCAGAACACTGGGCCCTAATCTTGATTGGAGTTTCTGGGCAGTAATTTAATAAAATAATAATAATCTTCAGTGCATTCAATTGTTTTCTGTAAGAAATCTGAGTCTGCTTCATTAATATAATCTTGTTGGTTTAGAATGACAGTATCCACTCTTTTGTCAGCTGGCTTGATAAAGATGTTATTGGATTTTAGTGACTGCTTAGCTTTCCTTTCTAAAGGGGAGTGATGGTAATGAATGTTATATGTGATTCTCAGTGGGTTGAAGACTCCAGGCCCATTAGGAACAATATTCTGCATTTTGCATTTGCTCAGGAAATGCTTCTCTGATTTTTCCATGTAGCAAAACTGCCATTTGAGAGAGCAGATTGTAGTGTCATCCACACTGTTCACAAATTGTTTGTAGCCATATTGGTCCTCACCATGAGCATATGTGTGCATTTTTCAAACGTCACAGAAACTTGCTACTTTAAGGATAATATTAAATCCCTTGTACCATATGGAGCCATATGAATGAGTGTCCTTATAGATTTTAGCAAGGTGCTGCATGATTTGCTAGGATGGGCTATGTTCTAAGCATCTTTAGTGACTGAAGATAATAGCCATTCATGTGGTTAAAAACAATCTCTCCCTCCACAAACCCAGCTTAATTAGGTTTGCTGCAATTTTCTATGATAATTTAGTTCTGCCTTTGCCTTTTGGCTGGCAGATCATCCCTGGAAACCTCTTATAGAATTTCCTGTTGACTGCAATGATACTCAGTTAGGACAAACCTGATCACTGCTGCCTTCCCTGCTGTTGAATTCAATCAACAAGCCATACATAACTCTCTACAAGTAGCAAACACCAGTGAGGTCAGAATCTGAAAACTGGCTGTTTGACACAAAGAACAAAATGATAATATAACTGGCTGTGCCAGCACTTGCATCAGAGTTTAACAGATGAATGCATCAGTCTATTGAGTAACCTTGCCAACTTTTTTTTCAATTAGTTTTCTCCTCGTAAATCAAGGAAACCATTCACTCAAATTCCTATATTAAACCACCAGTGCAAGGGGGAAAATATTAGGAAAATGACAACACTGTAACTTACACAATCTTTTTTGTGACAGCAGAGAAGACTCCTCTGTCCCCCTCTCAATCTGGAAGGCTCCCCCACCCCCAATTTTCAGTTATACTTTCCCCAGCCACAAAGACTCGGCTTTGTGATGATCATCCCTCCATACGAGATGAATGGAAAACAGTTTCTTCCGGTGCTCTGAACTGTCATCCTGAAATGGCCAGCGCTGAGCACAAGGCCACTGCCATGCTCTAGCCTTCCACTTCATGATGGCACCAGAAAGGAGGAACAAGCACAAGTCTCAGACTCATAGCCACATGGATGCCCTTTGTGCCACAATTAACAGAGCTGTGAGAAATATGGCGGGTTCCCTTCACAGGAGTTCATGCCAACATTTTCTCTGATTTTAATGCATGTGAGATTGAGATTTCTCCCCACATTTCACTTTGAGTTTCCAGGTTCCAAGAGAAAAACATTGAGCGAAACTCAATTGAAACCAGCACATTTTGCCTGTTTGCACTGCAAAACAGTACATTGTTCCAGGCGTATTCAAACCTGGATCCAAGTTTGCTCAGGAGTTTTGCCAACCTGACCTTAGTTTAGAATCTGGAATAAAAAATACACACCCATCCCAAACACATCTTGCACAATTTCAACTTTTGTTGTGATCATTTTACACAGTCCTAGCTGATTAAATGCTGGACCAGCCTCAAGTTAAACCATTTTAATAACTGTATTGCCATGAGGCAAATGTTATTTGAATACTCATTGAATACTATTGGTCTTCTGTAGCCCCCCCCCAAAGAAAAACAAAACTGGGTCTCATTCTCAGGTTATACCATTATAGCAGAGTTCTTTGGGATAGAGGAAAAGTTTTACCTTTATCCTTTTGTGTGCATCTTTTCAATGCCATAAGCAAAGACTAAAGGAATCCAGTTACCTTTTGAAAAACACAAATTAGCATCAGGCTTGGTTTATATTTTAGAATTTGAGACAAATATTGAGATGCATTATAGAACAGGGAGAGAGATCAATAGACCAAATGAATAAAAATAGCTAAATGAAACCTAGAAGCCAGGAAATGGCTAACAATAAAATGGAAAACACGGTTATTGAAACTGTGGTTGTACTTTTTACTTTAACATCTGAAATGTCCTTAAAATAAATAATGTCAAAAGGAAGGGAGAGCAGCATGCTAATCATTGTTTCATGCAGTCTGCATGGATACTGTATAATGTTTTAATATGCAATTTTACAATTGCCAGAACTAGAGACTTTTCCTCATTTAAATGGTACCTGATGAATAGGAGTATTGTAGGGATTATGTCCCTTAATGACAAAGCTAATCTCCTGTAATAATAGCGGCTGCTGCTGATCACTGCTTGAGTTATGCAAGGTAAAAATGGTTTTGTGTGTGTGTTTGACTTCAAAGGATTTTGATTGTCAGAAAGAGAAAGGAACAGAAAGGGGACATAGGGGCTGGAACCCTAGATTGAAGAAGGGGATTAATTGTGATTATTTCAATGTTTTGTACAAGGTAAACTCATTAGAAAAACAAAAGATTTTCCTATTTTAAATATATTTGATTCAAGAAGCTTTGTTAACATTAAGGAAAGGGAAAATGTTCAAATGCTTTGTAATGTGCAACTGGATAAATGCAAAGCTTTCCATGATTGCATCTCACAAAAATAAAATAAAAATATCACAAATCTAGACCACAAGTTGAGGTTGCTGAATTGCCATTATAAAGAGCCTATAATACCCGCAGGAGTTATTTTTCCTTTGAAGAAATGTCATTTTCCACCCACAGCCAGCCACATTATGCAAAGGACAACACATTATGCAAAGAGGTATGATTCATACCTCTCTCCCCAGTCTGACCCTCCTCCCCGCTTGGGTTTACCTGTTTCTATTCTATCCTCTACAATTTCTTATGCCCTGACCCCTTGTGTAAATGGACACCTTAAACTTTATACTGACTTTATATATGCATTTCAAAAGCAGCCAAAACCACTGGCCTTGAAAATGTGCAGCTCAGACTCCAAGTATGGGATCCAACAGAAAATTTCAGAGGAAACAGGTAGAAATAATGTCAGTTCTATAACATTTCTATAAACTCAGCTTCAGAAGTCACCAGTTCTGCAGTCAGAAGTTCAAGAACATACAGTAAAATTAACTGCAGATTCGTGATCAGCTGAGATAAGTCTGGTATTGAAATTGATGATGTTTCCCATAATCAATTCCTCCACAGTTGACAGGAACAGGTCTGTGTATCTGTGTTATTTAAAGCACTGGTAGAAGAGTACCTGAGGAACTCTCTGCCATTGGAAGCTGCACGAAATTGATTAGCATGTATTTGGAGATTCATTTGTTTTATCTGAGAATCACACCAGTTACAGAAAGAGATTATCTCAGGAAAAAAATTAAGCACACTGTTTATTTTTCTGGTAGATTTCACTGTTGGCTTTAAATGAGTACTCCTCAGGGTCCTTTGGCTTGCATACTGAGGGAGCTTGGAAGGAAGTGGGAAAAGAGAAAGCACTTACCAAGTGGGTTTCTATAAACCCTCAAAGCTGTGTGCCTTAAAATGGCTCAAATGAAAATATTTTGTGAGGATATAATCCAAATCAAGATGATAATGCGCACCCTGGGGACAAGGGAGAACTCACAGCTCCCACCATCACCGGTATCTATTATTGCCACAGGGAGACAAAACAACTTACACAATGATATGTCTCCAGCCTTGAGAGAGAAGGTTTAGTCTTATCAGGAAACTTTCAAAATAAGCATGGCTTAGCACAAAAATTATTGCGTGGAAATGTCTTCATCTAAACACTCCACTGTCTTAGAATTCTCATGAAGAAAGGCATTTATTTGATCTGTTGGACACATGCAGTGCATTCTGCTATGTTATTACCATGGGATTGAAATCAATAAGGTCTCACCACAAGGGGGTCTCAATAAGTATCAGGCAAAGGGTCGGGTAACTGGAATATTTATACAGGTATAGATATATATTCCAGTTATCTGACCCCCTTAAATAATACATGCTGAGTCATCTAACATCCTAGAAAAACTGGGTCTGATTCTCCATTCCATTCTGTAGCAAATTATATGCCCACAGATTGCAGAATGTATGGAGGCCTGTGTATATGTAATGAAGCAGATGATAGAAGAAGTTAATTAAATAAAAAAAAATAGAAGTATACACACACACCCATCCATATTCAGGCATCTGGGAAACTGGGATGAACAAACTAAATGTTGAGCCTAAAATGATCAGCTATGAAACAGTTAGCAACATTGATTTTTAATTTATTGAATCTAGGTTTCAGAGTTAACACTTTATTGAGATGAATGGGTAAGTTCACCCCCCCTTAGAGCTATTGGGTCCCATTCTGCATTCTATTACAGCAGTATAACACTGATGAAACTGTGATGAAACCCATAAACTTACTTTTTTGAAAAAAAAGTGAAAGCTTAGATTGAAGAGCGCAAGTCTGCAGTAGAGAGGGAAGCAAGATGCAATCATAAAGCATATGGGGTCCTGTTTATATACAGCAAAATAGTTATAACAAAAAGACCACTAAGTAACCCCAGTGTGATGCTGAGCTCCTAACATGGCTCTGAAAGAATGAGGGGAGGAAAGGAGAGATCTGGGTTGGGTGTGGTCAGATGCTTTTACAACTGCATGGGTCCTTTCTTCCCTTTCCCTCTCCCTCCACCTAAATATAAAAGTCTGTGCTTGAGTGGCAAAGGCTTTCCAGCAACAAGACTGGAGTCCACTGCTGTGAAAGGGTTTTATTCCCACTCCACAGCCTTCTCCTATGCGTTACTCAACACTGAGCCCACCCGCTAAAGACAGGCACTAGGAAGCTATGCCTTGTTGTATTAACAAATTACATCAGTTAAAAGAAAAATCATGGCAAGGATTCTCTCCAAGATTTTTTTAAAATGAGAAGCAAAATTAAAAATCTCACACATACTTACCATAAAGTGATTACACTTCAGTATGAGGCAGTATTACCAGCACAGCACTTTTTTTGGTGGTTTATGGGAATTCTCTACAATCTGAAGTTCTTTAAAGTTAAATTGCACTTCAAAGTTTCATTTACACACTGTAAAAATGATATAGTTAAGTTTTCAACAGGGAATGAATTATTCATTAAAGAAGATAATGGTGCTAAACTCGACCAAGGAGCTATAACATTAGCATAAAGAATGGCTTATGTCATATTAATTTTAAAAACAGAAAACATACAACACAACAGATATTGAAGCACAGATTTGTTTTTTGGTTACATTAAACGAAAAGCAATTATTCTTACAGCAACCTTTCCATAGCATTTTAATCATGTTGCTAGGTATTTTACAAGCCATTTGATCTTAATTATTAATTGCATCAGGGTAGGCTGGGTTGAACATGCTTCCATCCTAATTTTATTATCTCTGCTATTTGATTTTATGCAAAGATCCAAACACAAAAGTGCTTAAAGGGGGAAAAACTTGATGACACATTTTTTTCTGCTAGTTGGTGATATGAAAAATTAATATGTAGGAGAGTAATCTCACCTTTAATTTTCTTTTTTAAAAAAAGGTAAGTGTGAAAAATATATGCAGGGTATTTTGAATTATGAAAAGGACCATCTTTGGAAAAAAAGAAGAAAAGAGATTTTCCAGAAAAAGCAGTTTAGCTGTAGTACACAGCATACATATAAAATTCAGAGAGCAGTAAATCTGAAGAGCTAAATTAATAAATGTAAAACAATCACTCAAATTCCAAAGGCAATTTATTCTAGATGCTAAAGTAAGAGGCTGGGAGTCATGAATCCTGGATTATTTTCCCTGCTCAACCCACCATGCACTTCAATAATTCACTTAACTGCCTCACAGTCCCCCTCTGTAACATGGGTATAATATTACTTTCTAGCAGTAGTTTATGGTACTTTTCTGCATATTATTTAAATAATGTTTTGAAATCCTTGGATGAAAACAACAATAGATCAAATAATGACTGAACTGTTAGTTTTTTCTAAAACTATACTTCCCTATCATTATACAAAACTGGAAATTTACCAGTTTGTTAGTTCGGTTTAAATAATTGCCCTTACATTCATTTTGAGATTATTTTCAGTGTTGTTCGATCTTTGAGGTCCTCCACTTATTACTTCTAAGTTGAATTTGGTTTAATTATTAAATTACAGACATGTTTTTCATTTTGCCTGAGAAATCATTGCAGAAATATAGATCTGATTATTTGTGCCATTCAGAGAGTTCATACTGTTCATTTCTGACAACAAAGGTGGTTCAGATCTGGATCTCAGTTCATCCAAAGCCCCAAAAGCCCAGTGGAGGGGATTGGAAAAATTGTTTGGGTTGTTCCCCATCTGTAATTATAACATTTACTTCTTTTCTTCTCATGAGGTTGTTTTTTTGAGCAGTTGGTATGGGATAACAACTCTCATCATCCTCCTGTTGCATACAGCTGGAAACTCTGAGATCACGGTAGGGGCCATATCTCCTTTGTTTACTGTGGAGGACTCACCATAATTTGGGAGGGCTATAATGGTAGTAATAATGATAAAGATAACAAAGGCCCTATATATTGTGTGATTCAACAGTGTTGGAACTTGCTGCACAATCCATTCCTTACCACAGAATGGTTCTCCAAAATCTACCCTTTCATTTCATATATCTGTATCTATCTCCAGCTCTCATGGCTGTGACGATAACATCGAAAACATGGATTGAATGTAAACCAATGCAGTGTTGGCTTCCTGAGTCTTCAGACTGCTCAAAACAATAGCTCTGGGAAGTAGCTCACTTGCCTCAAAAGGTTGTTAACTCTGAAATTTAAAAAGAACATTGCGACTATCAACGCCCGTAACAATTCAGTGCTGATCATTGTAGCAGAAACATCTAGCTCCTGTCCTTATTCCCCTCAAATTGCTTCCCATTCCTCTTCATGGATAGAAAGCCCCAGCTACCCACTGCCCAGCTCCCAAAACCTCTCTCTGCCCCAGACAACTTCTATGATGCAGTCATTCCTTGTCAAAACAAATACCTGCTCTGCATTGAAACTGGAAACACAGGAGCTTAAAACATTTAATGACACACGAAATATCTCAGGGACTAATGCACTGATTGCACCATGCATTTTCGTATTTAATTCATTTAAAAAAAGCTCCATATGTTAACATGAATGACTGAGGCTGCTGCAGACTTTTCAGTCTGCTGCATCACAGTGTGGCAGAATGTAGGTCTAGCTTCTTGGGGAGTATGCAGACCTTCATTATAATAAATAATAAATGTTCAGCCAGCTCTATTGATAACTGCATATGTTTTTTCATTCAACCTTCAATTACTGTGCTACCTCTCTAAAGTAATTACCCTTTGAGGATGTCTTTAATCACTGTAATATATTTCAGAAGTACTAAGGGCCTGATTCAAAACCCAATCTATTTTATGGAAAGATTCCCATTGACTTTAATGGGCTTTGGATCGGCCCTTAAGTCTGTGAACATGGAATTGTGTTAGGACTTAAAATACTATCTTAGGCTATTTAGAGAGCACATCAAGAAGCAAGTATCGTATATCATGTTTGGGGAATGTAATGTTTCTTTTCTTGAATCCTGATCTAGCTGATAATGCCAAAAGTTCAACATTTCAAAAGAAAATAGTGCTAAAAATATAAATTAGTCTGAAATCAGCCATCTAGCAACAGAATAATACAGATTCTATTTGCAATAATGGAGAGATACTAACAATGGATAGAATATTGTCACAGGATAATGCTTTCTTGCTGTTAGATATATGGCAAGAAAAAGCAGGGATGTTTATTTTCAAAGTGGGAGGCACTGAAATTGTGATAATTTTCTGTCTTATTAACTTTAGTTCTATTATGTGAAATTACTGATGTTTGGAAATAATCCTTGTATCTGATGGATACCGGAGCAATAGAGTGACCACTGCTCACTCTGCTATTACGGAATGACTGTATAGAATCATGATTTGAATTCACCTCAGTTTAAATGACTGTCACACACTCAGGAGTTCAGGATCAGGAATAAGTGGTCTGACCTGTTACAAAGGAGATATATAGGCCCTGATTTTCAAAAGGGCCTCAGCCTTTGGTTTTTTGTCTACATTTTTCAGATAACCATAGAGACAAATATGTGTGGATGCATTTTATTGTCACTTGGACAGTTAGTTACTTTACTGTCTCTGCAAATCAGGTAAACAGATATCAAATTTGCCTACAAAATTACAACCAGTAGGATATTAATTTTGCAGACAAATGAAGCAGAAATTATGGTCACAAGAATAGCTCATATACCAATCTTGTGCAGTAATGGGTAAAGCTGAAAAGATATGTAGGTTGAGGTTCAGATTAGCACTCAAACTTTTGGATGATTATCTGAACTTAGTCTGAATCATCCAAATATATCTGGGCTGAAAACATGGTGAGGGTGGGCTGTCTTGTGGAAATTCCTGATTCTAACTGGACCAGAAACCCCAAGGGGACATAATACTGCACAATGAAACCAAAAGAGGAAAGAGAATATAGATAGGGTTGCCAGGCATCCAGTTTTCGACCAGAACTCCCGGTCGAAAAGGGATCTTGGCAGCTCTGGTCAGCACCGCTGACTGGACCAATAAATGTCCAGGTGGCAATGCAGTGGGGCTAAGGCAGGGCTCCCTGCTTGCCTTGGCTCTGCACAGCTCCTGGAAGCAGCTGGCATTTCCCTCTGGCTCCTAGGCAGAGGTATGGCCATGGGGGCTCTGCTCGCTGTCCCCGCCCTGAGCGCGGGCTCTGCAGTTCCCATTGGCTGGGAACCAATGGCAGCTGCATGGGTAGCACCTGCTGACAAGGGGAACGCGCAGAGCTGCCTGGCCACACCTCTGCCTAGGAGCCAGAGGGAAAGGCCGACTACTTCCAGGAGCTGCCTGAGGTAAGGCCGCCTGGAGCCTGCACCTTGAATTCCCACACACACCCCAACCCCCTGCCCCAGCCCTGAGCTCCCTCCTGCACCCAAACTCCCTCCCAGAGCCCACACCCCCTCCTGCACTCTGAAACCCTCAGTCCCAGCCTGGAGCCCACACTCAGCACCCCTCACCCCCAGCCCCAGGTCAGCCCGCACCCCAGCCGGAGCCCTCATCCCCCCTGAACCCCAACCCAGAGCCTCCCCCACACCC
This sequence comes from Natator depressus, assembly GCF_965152275.1. Classification (NCBI taxonomy): domain Eukaryota; kingdom Metazoa; phylum Chordata; order Testudines; family Cheloniidae; genus Natator; species Natator depressus. The sequence continues at coordinate 62,910,613 of NC_134243.1, read as the reverse complement.
TGAACCCCTCATATCTGGTCCCACAGCGGAGCCTGCACCCCCATCTCCAAGCCCATACCCCCTCCCACACCCTATTTCCCTGCCCCATCCTGGATCCCCCTGACACATTCCAAACCCCTCATTTCTGGTCCCACCCCACAGCCCGCACCCTCAGCCAGAGCCCTCACTCCCTCCCGCAACCCAACTCCCTGCCCAGCCTGGTGAAAATGAGCAAGGGAGCAAGAGTGGGGAAGAGCAAGCAATGGAAGGAGGGGGAATAGAGTGAGCAGGGGCGGAGCCTCAGAGAAGGGGTGGGGCCTTGGGCAGGAGGAAAGGAAAGGGGTGTTCGGTTTTCTGCATTCAGAAAATTGGCAACCCTGAATATAGATGATACGTGTACAGACACACACACACTCCTCCATCCACTCTTCCCCTGACATTCTCTATCTTCCAATTTCATTTTCAGCTCACAGCAGTCAATTATCAGTTTAGCAGGTGGAGGGGATGTAGAGACGAAGGAGGTAGGCCACTTTAATTAACACAGAGACAGTAGAGGTTTATTTTGGTACTACTTTCTCTTATGAAGAGACAATGCTCCTGCTATCAGACACTATTAAAAACCCATTTATTTCATATTCTCTCATAATGTTCTCCATAAGGAAAGGAATGAACCATGGTGCATATTTTGTGAATGATTTATAAAGAGGTATTACAGATTGATGATCTGATTCACAGGTCTCCATAGAAGGGATGACCACTTGTGTTAAAGGGAGCTCACAATGGATAAAATATTCTTCACTTAAATAAAAAAAAGAATGTTTAACCACAGAGAGCAGCTGGTTTAGCCTGTCTTCCTGCCCTTGGATTTCCAAATCTCAGGACTATGGGCACCAGGCCCTTTTCTCCCCAGACCATGTGGGACAGTAGGTTCTTATATCCACTTCTCTGGGAGTGGCTTATAAAAGGTCCCAACAACTCTGAACCAGCAGTGTCTGAGCAGCCATGGCTGCAACTTTACAAAAGGGGACCCTTGAGATCTTGTGACATCACCACAGAAATTCCCCATAACAGCCTTTATGCAAATAAGCCTTGTGAAGGAGGAGGTGATGACTGTTGGTGGGAGGATGAGGATGTAGTGATAGAGTTAGTGAAAATTTGGGGTGGGGACAGATGAACAAGGGTCTATTTCCCTCAGAAACTCACACTCTAGGATTTCCTAGAACGGCAATCAGCTAAATGCGCTCTCTCTCTCTCTCTCTCTCGCACACACACGTCTTGCTGGTTTTCTGAAGCTTTCCTTTAATACTATGGAGCCAATGGCACAAGCTAGCAATGACTGCTTGGCACTGTCTATGTGCACTCATGCACTCTTTCGTGATCTATGCACCAAGCAGGAATTTTGCATTTCATAGATCATTTAAAGCTTGCTGCAGTGATTCCTCATGGTCAAGAATCAAAATATACAATACACTGTGTTACTAACACAAAATACAGGGGGTGGGGGGAGGAAGAGAAATCTAGCCAGCGTGATCTTTTCTTTTCTTTTTTAAATGAAAGGGAGACATATTGGACACACTACTCTGGTTGTAGCAATGGAAAGTGACGTGTCATTAACTGGTGTAAAATGGCACCTGCATTCACCCTCCGATATCTCATCACTTCCCTCCTAAATACAAACTAGTTTCTATAGTGTTTGTAAATCACTGTCAGCTCCCAAGATCCTCAGTACTAAATTCAGCAAGCGCAACTTTCCTTCCCTGGCCATGGATTTACTATGCTACCATAAGGCAAGCCAAGCTGATAGACCCAGCCATTGTGCTGTTTGTTGTATAAGATAAAGTTAAAGAAGAAACTGTATTTCTGCAGCTGTTTGATAAACTCTTTCTCTATAGACGTGGCCAGGAGCTGATTATGCTGCACTAGCACATCACACAAGCTATGCTCATAGCAACACTGGACACCCTGAATTCAAAGGAAAGGAAAGAGACATCCATCTATGTTTTGGGAGTGACGGGGACATGCCAATATGTGAACGTGTGTGTGTAAGATGCACCCACAAACCAAAGGTGGTTTCAGGAGGCTCAGACCCAACCTCCTAAGATTCGCAGAGATTGAGGGTTGTTGGTCACAAGCACCAAACTCACAAGGTGAGAGGGAACAACCTCTTACAGCTCACCCGGGGGGATGGTGCACTCGCTGAAGTGAAGCCCTGCTTCTGTGCAACTCCTCAGTTCCACAGGAGACAAGTTCCTCTTATGAATCTGGGGCACTGTACAGAAGTGAGGCTTGCCTCCTGTGGGTCACAGGAAATCAGTAGGTAAAGGGGGGAATGGCTGCCAAATATCCTTCACTCCCATGTTACTGAAGGCTTGTAAAGATAAGGCAGTTCCCAGACAAATCATGAATATTTTACTATTAGTGGAAAGTACTCAGTTGAAACCCTTCTTTCTCTTTTCTTCTTTCTTGGTTTTATATATTTTAGATCTTCAAAGCAGGAGGGTTTAGTGAGAAATGGATAATGACTGAGAAAATGAACAGATATTCTGATTGGGGCCTTTGGGCACTAGCACAACAGAAATAATAAATAGCAGTAACAACACAGATTTTTACTGCAATCGTTTACAAGGAAGATATATTACATGTGACCTATATTACTGATTTAAAAACGTATGTTTTCATTTAGTTGTATAGCTTCAGAAAGGCAAAACATATTTCATTACATTCCTCCATCTTCTCATTCATCTGAAGTTAATATATTTTAATAGACTCACAACATGTCCACAATTAAGTCTCCATTAAGGACCCACTTCTGCCATACTGCCTACAGCAAATTGCGTTAACTTGCATATAAACTGCACAGAAATGATCTATGGTTGTTTCTGTTCCCTTTCTCCTAATCGCTACATTTTTCTGTGCTTGGGCCCCGTCCTGAAATGTATAATGCATGGGTGAAATGCTGTCCCTGCATGAAGTCCCACAGAAGTCAGTGAGGATCTGTGTGGGTGGAGCAATCATCTGGTGATTGTACATTGAAGGATCAGGGTATTAGATTGTGAGCTCCCTGGAACAGAGACTGACATTCTGGAATGATTGGAAAGCTCCTGGGACATATTGGGTGCTACCACTAAGTAAGTAATTTCAGGAGTCACACAACCCAACATACCCGTTTAATATACTGAGACTTTTCATAGTTTTCCACTGTTAATTGTCTGTTCAGCCACCAGCCTTCCCATTAGTACATTCGTATACTTTGACTATATCCCCAAAAGAGTGCTGTGTCTTTAGGTATAATTTTAACCTTAAAGCTCATGTTTAATCTCTCAAGAGCTTCTTCCTGCAAAATGTGATCCACTTGGAACTCCACAACATACGTGGCTGTTGCCCCTATTCCATACCATAGTTCTAATCCTTGTCAGTTTTTTGAATACCTGCCTATCTTTGCTCAAAATGTTGTTGTGGGATGCACAGTTGAGGTATTGACTTTTTCAAATCTCTTATCACTCCCTGCCATAGACAATTTACCTTGAATCACCCTTTGTAAATTTCAGGACATTTTTCTAACAGAAACTGCATATTAAGAGATATGTAAATCACACTTGATTAAAGTGCATTTCTAGGAAAGAAATCTTTCATTATCTAATATTTTATGACTACCGTCTTAACCAAACTAAAATTACCTAGAAATAAAATGTTCTTGGTGATGACAATGCTCTTGTTAATGTTAGAATTATAAACTTTGAGAAAATGTAGGGCTAAAAGGGTCAAGTGCTTTATTATTGAAAGCTTTCTTAACACTCTCTGTACTCTGTAGATAGCAATATTATCTCCACACTGGGCACTATTATGATTATAACTGCTCTTTATAATTCAGCCACTGATATGCTGAAAATCTAATAAATTTTAATAACAACAAAGGGTCAAGTGTTTTCATGTAGCGTTTAATGGAGACTTTTAGACAATCTAACATACTGCAGCGATGCCAATGACAGTGGCCCAGTTATCCCTCTGTCTTTTAATTAACTGAGACTGTTCTGCTCCTCTATGATTGCCGGGGATTATTAGACTGGTGACTCACCATATGACATCAGCCCATAACAGAACTCCTTGCTCATCTTTAAAGACCTTTATTTTCTGGTGATTAGGGAACATTTAGTAAATAAGTTTCTTTCTCATTATACCCCCATATTGAGTCTAACATTTATATGGAGAATAGTGATATAACGCATTTTAAGCTGAAATTTAGGAGTAGGGTTAAACTCCAGCTATATTTAAGATAACTTAGTGGGCCAAATGCTGCTCCGAATTACATCAGCACAAATCTGAGGCATGCCATTAACTTCAGTGGAGTTATTCCAATTTACACCACTACAGCTGAGAGAAGAATTGGAACCCCTAGTATTTCCTTATCATGGGATACAGGTGATGCCCACTGAAGTCAATAAGAGTTATATGTATCCCATAGAAGAGGAATGGGGTTGGCTTCTGTGCTTAGAATTTCATTTTCCGGCATCAGTATTATTGAAAATGACAAAAGATATTGAAGCAAATTCTAGTTATTACTGTATATCTTGAAGGATTTAGTTTTCTTTAAACTGTTTCTGAAAATTTAGGTGATATTATATTCTTATTGAAACGAACAGCACAGAATATTATATAAGATAAGGAGACTAATATTTACTGTAGATACCAGGCATCACATACAGCATGTAGAAACTTTCTAAGGCCATGACTCCTGCAAAACCTGCCCCCCAAAAGGCATATATGTATGAAATATTTTGAAGAGTGACATCATTATCTCCCTGTCGAGCACTATGAATACAGCAGTCAGCAGTTTCAATCAACTGAAGCAGAAGATTTGACCTTTTTAAATGGCTGGCTTTGTCAAGAAACCAGTAAATGAGAGAATAGTTAGCTGTTATTTAACATTTTTTCCCATAGTATATGAGCACATTCAGAGCTTCCAAAACAAGGATATGCTTCTACCTCCTGTAGTTCCAAATGGTGTACTCCCTGTCTCCACAAAGCCCTCCCCACACTGTCTTAGGTATATAGACTGGAGTACTTATCCAGACTAATTCTAGGATACGTAGGACGAGGGAAGCACAGTGCCTTCAGGAGTACATAGGAAAGGCGGAGGCTTGTGTGACCCTCACAGCGTCTCAGTGCAAGGGGCTCACTGGTATCTGACAGTGAGTTTCAGCTGGACTGACCACCCCAACTTAGTCTCTAGGAAGCATTTTTCACTTTTATCTGCTTGTAACTATTTCTGACTATCCCTTATACTTGAACTCACTTGAATACCTATATTCTTTTGTTAATAAAACTTGTTTTACTTTCACTCTAAACCAAGCCCGTGCTGTGCCTGACTTAAAGTGATTGTTAACTCCAGTTAAAGTGATAAGCTGTGCCATTTGTCTTTTTAGAGGACCAAATGAACCTTCTTATACCTCAGTATGGTCCAGGAAAGGCCTGGACATTGCAGAGCTCATGGTCTGGGGAAAATTCAGAGCTAGGGTGCCTTGAGTTCACCTTGCCAGACATAACCAGAGCTGGTGTGTGCCAGAGTGTGACTGAGCTGTAAGAAGCAGGCTGGTCTCACCACAGTATGGGACCAGCTATAGTAGCCGGTGAGGAGGGGACAGACCTGTGAGATGAAATCCTGGCCCTATTGAAGTCCATGGAATTTTTGCTATTGGCTTCAGTGAGGGCAGAATTTCCTGCATGGCCCTGTCTTCATCCCAACCCCTCTGCATCTCCAAAAAGAACAGGAGTACTTGTGGCACCTTAGAAACTAACAAATTTATTAGAGCATAAGCTTTTGTGGGCTACAGTGACTTCTTCAGCTTCAGCTGCGTGCCTCAGGGCAGCGGGGCCTAGAACTGTCAGCTGCTACGGCGGGGAATGGAACCTCCCTTCCCCGAGCAGCAGAGCTCGGGCTTCAGTCTACCCTGAAAGTCAACCCCCCTACCCCCGGTTACTTTTAGTAAATGTCACAGACAGGTCACAAGCTTCCATGAATTTGTTTATTGCCAGCAACCTGTCAGTGACTTTTACTAAAAATAACCATGACAAAATCTTATCCGTAATCATGGCATTTTAACTCCCTGGTAGGCTTGTCCACTTATACAGTGAATAACTAAGTGTGTGCATATATATCACCCTTCTCTCTGAATGGCTATTGAAATAGCATCTTACTACTTGGCAGTGTTGTCAGCATACTTTGAAATCAATAAGATGACCTCAAAATGGGATGGGAAGAACAGATGTCTATATACTGTGGTCCCTCACTTCCCTGTGGCAAAAGAACTTGTCCAGTGTTATCACTAGGCATGTCCTGATGGTCCATAAGAAAGTGTTACCAAACATGTTTATGTTCCGGCAGCAACAAAGGGGTTAAGGATGAAATCATGTCAGCCTACCTGAGTATTCAAAGTTTTACACAATATTGTTGTAGCCATGTTGTTCCCAGGATGTTAGAGAGACAAGGTGGGTGAGGTAATATCTTTTAGTGGACCAACTTCTGTTGGTGAGAGAGAGAAGCTTTTGAGCATAAACAGTTATGTGAAGAAGAGATCTGTGTAAACTCAAAAGCTTGTCTCTCTCACCAATAGAAGTTGGTCCAATAAAAGTTATCCACCTTGTCTCTCTAATATTGAAGGTTTTGTCAGTTTGAATCACAACCTTAACTTTATTATTTAAATGAAGCTTTTGTATTTCATTAAATACAATGCAATTATCTTTGCATTTATGATGCAACATAATTGTAAGAGTATGACATTGTTCTGATGATAATGTTCATTGATCATTCATAATGCATCTGGCTCATGCCATGAATCATGAATATATCATAATCTTTCTTATTTTACTTGCTACTAGCAGGCTTTATTTGCAGATTGATGCCCTAAATACACATTTTTAATCTCTAGATGGTACAAGATTCCTCTTATCATGCCTTAATAACAAGCAGTACTATATACCTTCCCAAAAGTGAGCTACCGCTTAAATCCTGATTTAAGTGCTTAAAGGTTCTTGTTTAGTTACATGTCAGTAATAGGTAAATCCTGAAAGATATATGCTTTAATGATGTGAACTATTACTCAGTGTGAATGACTGAGACTACTAGCATGCTAGCAATGGCCAACTTTTGGTCTTACATCTTGGCCAACACTTTGACTTCAGACTTGTTTATATACATACAACTAGAGCCAAGAAAAACATCTGAATTTCTGCCCTTTGGGAAATTCCACCATTTCAACATCTGTTTTTGTCTTAAATTGAGACAAACCATTCAAATATCTAAATTTTCATCAAAAGAAAAATTCTAAAAACTGAATCAGAAATGTCAAAACATTTTGTCTCAGGGTGTTGAATGGAGATTCAACATCTCATTTTTAGTCAGTTTGCAATTAAACTGCATCTGCCTATCGTGCTGCGGAGACACAAGTATGGTATGGGTGCCTCTTGCCCCTGGTCTCCTCAATATGCCAGGCTCTACGGCAGTGGTTCTCAAACCTTTTTTACTGGTGACCCCTTTTACATAGCAAGCCTCTGAGTGAGATTATTGATTAAAAACACTTTTTTATATATTTAACACCATTATAAATGCTGGAGGCAAAGCGGAATTTGGGTGGAGGCTGACAGCTCGCCAGGTAATAACCTTGTGGCCCACAAGGGGTCCCGATCCCCAGTTTGAGAACCCCTGCTCTGTGGCAACAGTATGTCTTCCATGATGCACCTACAGTTATGTGACTCTTATGAAGCACCACATGGCTCAGTAAGAGTGGAGGGCACAGTGCATCACGGGGAATGTCTGGCAAATGAACATAAGAATAGAGGATGAAGCACTCAAACTACAACTCCAATGATGCACCATGGCACCACACACAGATGCAGTTTAATGTTGAACTGACTCAAAACATTTTGGTTCTGTTCAATAAACTGAAATGCTTCAATTTGGGTCAAATTGACCCAAAACAAAATACTTTGTTACAATTTGCCTAGTGAAAAATTAAAAATATCATCAAAAACAAAATTTTCCACTGGAAAATTTCAGTTTTGCAAAAAACCATATTGTCTATTAAAAAATCATGACAGAAAATTTCCAACCAGCTCTCTATATAGTTGTTCCATACATATTAGCATATTTTATATATACCATAGGCTCAGGCCTTTCAGATATCAGAAGCTGCAATGGGCCTCTGAAAATCTGTGACACAGAGAAAATCATCACCATGTTTATCAGATGCTGACTGGGAAAGCAAAAACAAAAACAGCAGACTCATTTAGATTACTTGAAAGAAGGAAATGCTACCAACAAAAATAATGCTACCTGTGGAAGATAGTCCATGAGCAAAAAAAAGCCGTTTTTAATGACTAATTATTAATTATGAATGAGTCCCTTCACTCTACTGATTATTGTACTACTGCAAACACAAAGCCTTCTTCATGAATGTGCTGAGGCTCTGGTTCTAGGCTGGGCTTTCAACTGGGGACACTCTAGGCCTGTTAAGCTCACTTGAAAGTCAATTTCAGTCCCCCCACTAACTTCAACGGGAGCAGGCACTAACTGGGGAGGGTTACATTCCTATTTTCAGTTGCATTTATAAAAGTAAGTCTTTGTGCACTTTACTTATTACATAATTGCTCTAATTCTGTGATTAATTTGCAGTGTTTAAAAAAATCTGAATCCTTACTGTATGTCTGTTGGAATATTGAGAGGGAAGATAAAAGTTCAATTAGTTTAACACGTGAAAGGATGGGCTAACATATTACACCTGGTCCAGCATTTATCTGGCTTTTAAAAAGGAGGTTCAAGAACAGAAATTTAACAGAAGTTTCAAATGTATTCAAAGAACTCATAGATCAACATTTTTAAAGATGTGTTTCACTCACAGGACAGAGCTTTCAGGCCAAGATTACTGATCTTTGGAATTTATATTTGTTTCTCAATAAATATAGGATGTGGAGGAGAGAGACAGGTGAGACATGACAAAACCTTCAAATGGAAATTTACAAATAAAATTCTCAAACAATTTCAGGCTCAGCTGTTGCAAATCTTCCCTAACTCCTCCATTAGTATTCAGCAGCTACAGTAAGTGGTGTGATATCATCTCTGGAATATCCAAAACTCAGGCTAAGGATCACAAAACTGCTGACTGTGAGGCCAGTACAGTATAGATAGGCCAGTGGAGCATCCTGCCTTACAGTCTGCAAAAGGTGTTACATTTTTCTGAACAACTCTCAACTAAAGATTTGCAGGTTACCCAGCTAAGGAGACAGATACCTTTGCATATAAAGGTGCCTTCACAATAGGGCCAGGCAAGCAGTTTGCCTCACAGCTTAGCAGTGGTGAAAGGGCATCAGCATGTTTCTACATCGCTCTCAGAAGAACGACTTTCAGAAGGAGGGGCTGTTTTGGGGAATAACATTACAGCACTAGAAACTGGAATGGAATTGTGCCAATACTTTGGAGTCTGTGTGACATCAGAGCTAATTGATGAATACTGAAAGTATCTTTGGTAGGCGGTACTGGAGGTATTTTGGTAGCTGAATATCATGAATGTTTCCTTCTGTTTATGATGACTGATGGAAAAATAAGACACACATCTATCAGAATATTTCATGGAAATGTCATATTGTAATTAAAATTCATTTCACTGTTCTGATAAAGTAATCAACCGAGATAGAACAGCTGGGTAGGATTTAAAGCTATTTTACAATCACTCTGCAGAGTAACTAAGTATGTAAATAATGACATGGTGTTCTCTTTTTTGGTAAGTACTACAACCTAGGTAGGCTTTTATGCCACTTAAATATATGGATACTATTATTATTCATTGCTATTTTCTACTGGTGTGCATTGGGCTTTACAGACAAATATAAGATGACAAGTTCTTAGTAAATACAGTTAATATTCATACAATATCACTGAACCCCCAAAATATTCATTAGGTCATGTTTTATCACCATACCTTAACTTAAAGATAATTTTTTTTCCAGTGGTGTTTGTAATATATTTGGGTTTTGGGTGTAATGTATGGTATCTGTTTAGAGGGAAGACGACATTTTACACTAGAGAAATTTCATGCCAATAGGACCTTCTGTTGGATGAAGAGTGCTGTATCTGTATCAAGTAACAGTAGTAGGACGAGCATTGTTGCTGAGGAATTACATTTATAACAGAGTTTCTTTGCTCCAACTATAAGACTCGCTGAATTGGACCATGAAAGCTTAATTTTTCACTCTGATTTTCTTTTTTCACAGTTTCCAAATTGCCTATTTATAATTACTTTCAATTAACTCAGACTTAGCCAATCAACAGATCATAAACTGAACTTAAACAGTTATGAGCCGTACTTTGTGATGAGAATTTATCCTTACATTAATTGTTAGTTCATTACAAAATTTGGGCTCAGGGAATTATAGGAACTAAATATAAGTTCTACATTCACAGCAACACAGAGTCATTTCAAATATGCAGATTTCTCCATTTCAACTATCAATTTCAGTGTGGGGCCCTGCATGATAGCTGTTTTCAATGGTTTTCATTAGGATTCCTACTAATTTTCACAAACATACAACAGAGTAGCTGAAGATGATGTTTAGAGAACAAGCTTTGTTAAGGGATAGTTAAGGTGGCAAGTATAGATCTGTGGTTTAGGAGCAATGACTTCAAAGGAAGCAGAGTTAGGCCAATGCTGAATGCTTTAGAAAACCCAACTCTAGGTATGTGTCATAACCTTTCAAGAAAGTTTGAGTTAAAAAACCAAACAAACTACAGCATCAATGAATTAATAGTTAGCGTTGTCTTGAGTCTCACTGAAATGAATACAGACTTAACTCTTCTGCAGATTTACAAGTATTACTGTCATAATGAAGTGGACAGTATTGCTTCACGCATTTTCATTTTAAATGTATCTTATGAGAGTGTACAATAATGCAAACATATCTAGGTGAAAGTTTAAGTGAGATAAGACAATAAATGGTGGCAGGGTGAATTCTGCCATTGATGACATGATTCATAGTTGTACTATAGAAATCTCCTTAATGAAGGTTTATAAATAAATCACACACTTCACTCACATAAATTAGCATATATAAAGGTTCATGCTTCAGGGTTTCAGCAAGCCACCTGCAGGGGGCAGGAAGGGATTTATGCCAGGTATTTTTAAAAATCTCTTTCCTCTGAAGCATCAGGGATGGCCCAGGCTGGAGATGGGACATTGGATGTGGTGGGCCAGGGCTGTGAGGTGGCACCGAGCATTCTCTCTCTAGGTGCTTGGCTGTCTGGTTCTTGTTAAAACATACTCAGGATGTAACTGATCACAATATATGGGGCCAAGAAGAATTTTTTTCTCCAGATCTGATTGGCAGTGACCTGGGGGATTTTTCACCTTCCTTTGCAGCATGTTGGTGTGGGTCACTTGCCAATTACTGGAGATACCTTCCTACAAATCTGCAGATATCTGATCACTGGGGACATAAAGGGGAATGCTGGCATCCTGAAGAGAAGAGGAATAGACGTCAGAGAAAATACCATTACAAGGGAAAACTGTTGTAAGATATTGTGTCAATGGTACCTTAATTCAGCAAAGCTTTTAATATTTGTAACCTACCAGTGACTGATGCTGGAGGGCATGTGGGAATACAGGGACCTTTATGCATACCAGGTGGGATTGTTCAGAGGCACAAGATTACTGGGGCAGGATAACTGACCAAATCAGATCAATTACTAGATGTAATCTTCTTAAGGAACCAATAGGTCCTTTTAGGTTTCCCAATTAACGATGTGGCCTTTGGAGAACCTAAATCATTAAGAACACATTTACTAGAGGCAGCCAGTCTCATTAGCTGGGAAATGGAAAAAGAAAACATTCCTACCTGGTACAATAAAGCTTAAGATATAATGGTAATGGAGAAATACACACATTAACTGAAAACCTAATAAGGGAGACAAAAAATTCCTGACAAATACCTAGATAAGCTTATGCTCAAATAAATGTGTTAGTCTCTAAGGTGCCACAAGTACTCCTTTTCTTTTTGCGAATACAGACTAACACAGCTGCTACTCTGAAAACTAGATAACTGACTGACTTTCTTTTACTGATAATGTATAAATCAGCTGCTGTAAAACTGATTAACTTTTTTTTTAGTATATAGCAATATCTGCTGAACAGCAAGTATAAAATAACATACATAGTTTAAGTCAATGTATGTTCTTAAATTCTTTTGAAAAGTAAAAAGTTATTAGAAACTAAAACCTCATTATCTGACCTACTGCAGTGACTGTGGTACACTGGGATCTCTTATTCTAAGTACAGGAAGATACCATGGTTAGTACAGGAACCTGGAGTGGCAAATGCTGAGTTTCTAATAGCACCTATTGAATATATCTATGCCCCTGAAAGACATGGATTTTCATACAATAGCAAGTTACAAGACACTACAATCTTCATTGGAAATAGTGTTATTGATACAATAGAGCATGACAGATGTGCATTAGCTCTATAAAGTAAAGTTGATACATTTTTAGGCCCCCAGTCCTGCAAACACTCATGTCTGTGTTTAATCCCAGTGGTGTCAAATATTTTACTTCAATGCAACTGCTCACATGCATAAAAAGTTAAGCACATTTATAAGGATTTGCAGAATCATGGCTTCAGTTTGACTGCATGCTAATGCACATTTACAAAAGATTTCTCTGCACGACCACACAGAGAAACTGGGATAAAAAAATTCACTAGATATCATGACAACAGTACACAGTATTTTTATCCATTCTATGGACTCAGTCCTTCGCTCAGTGCATGCTTGTATATCTGATGAAATGATTAAATCATATATCCACGGGTTATAAAAGAACAGTACAGGCATATTTTTATTTATATTATCCAACGTTAAAGGTATTTGTTGAAGCAATTTGTCCCATAAATGATCTATGGTTGGCACAAATGTAATATCAATACCTCAAAATGTGGAGAAAATTGTCATTTAGCATTTTCTATGGTATATCAAATTATGCTCCATTTGGGGGCCATAACAATAATTTGAGCTCTTATTATCTGTTCTGAGGATAATAGGGATTGAGAGATGAAAGAACAGGAAGGTATTACATTCTCAGAAGAAAAGAAGAATATTGTACAATACAAATAGTTGGGTTGTTTGGATGTAAGACATTTAATATTACAGCATAGTGAACATTTCTATCTCTTGTCTGAGCTCCTGACTGTTATTTAGAAGTACCAGTGACAGCAGTGAAAATAAATCATAAGGCATTAGACAAACATATAAATAAATATCAACATAACTGAAAGATGAGCTGGAGGGAAATGCAGGAGAATGGGTTAATTAAAGCACACCTAAAATATATAATGGAGTGGGCAGATGTCTCAATGTTTATCCACTGTAAAAATCATAATTTGATGTAACACTCAAATTGCAGACAAATTAGTTAGCAAAGAGAAAATAGTATTTTCTAATTTTGTTTGTTTGTTTCTCAGACAGATGAGTGAAATCCTGGCCCCATTTAAATCAATGGCAAAATTCCCATTGACTTCGCTGGGGCCAGTATTCAGCCCAGGGTTTTGAGGCGGTGAGGGGAACTCTAGGAATTAATTGACACATGTTATTGTTTACTATGCAGTGCAGTAAGCAAGAGAGACTGAAAAACTAGGAGAGGCTTGGAGAAGAAGCAGCAGCCAGACCTAAAGCCATAACAACTTTTATGAAGATAAGCTACACCATTTGAGGAGGTTGAAGCTCTATTAACAACATGCCAAACCTAATCTTTTTACTCTAGAAACTTAAACTAATGTTTATGTTGCACAACCCCCAGCATTATCTAGCCATATGGCAACAAACAACTGAAAAAACTTCTACATTTTCAATGAGTTACACAGGATTTAGCCATGTGGTTCCCATTGATTAGAATGGGAATTGGCTGGCTAATTCCTCATGCAATAAGATTTGTGTGCCTAAATCCCATGTTAATCTTTTAAAATGCAGAGCAGTACAGTAAGTTGTGGGCTAAACCTAAGTACTGTACAAGTTCGTTATTGCAGAAAGGAAAGCACTGATATTCTAGCTGCTTCCTCAGGGCTCAAACCAACTCTTGCCAAACTCAATGGGAGTCTTTCCATTGACTTCAATAGAAAAGGGACCTTGCCTTCACTATCTAGGCTGAGGTGGAGCATCATTATGCACAGGCTTCCACTCAACAAAGCTAACTGTTGGTGGATTTCAGATGCCTTAGTCTTAGAAGAACCTGCATACTTCCTCCCCATGGTATTAAGTACTTAGGACCAGATTTTCACCCCAAACAACATCTTACTCCATCAAAGTCAGCAGCACGACTCACAGAGAAAGGGTGTTAGAATCTTCCTTATAGTGTATATCTGAGGAGAGAGGACCTTACACAGTACGATCTTAAGTACAGATTCAACAACCTGGCTTACTGCAGATTTAGCACACAATGTCTGAATCCTGTCCTCTTTACTACAGGAGAAGAATACATGCAAACACACGCTTAATGTTCTGAAGATTCCCCAGAAGCAACTAGATATTTTACAGTAAATATAAAAAACACATGACCCAATTCACTTAAGAACCTGTATAAGTTTAATCACATACTTAAGTGCTTTTACTAAACAGGAATAGACTTGTGCATATATTTTCAGACTGATTCATCTAAGCACTCTAAATACATCGTCCTAAATAATTTTGCTATTTCAATAAAAGCTACATCCAAAGTTATATCAGCAGAAGGATGAGCTGCCGCTAACACAACCTCTTCATCAGTCAGACTTATTATTTAAGTATTTGACAATGCAAAAGTGCCTTTCCCTTCTTTATCTAAAATAAACATTTCTAGCTTTGAATGTTTAGTCATAATGCTTTAACACTTCGGTTGGGTTGCAGCTGCAGAAACATAGTGTGCTGCAGTCAGACATCTCACATGTTGGAGGCATTTCTTTTGTGTTTGAAACAACAGTTCCCTTGAAAGTCTAAGTGTTATAAGAAGATATTGCAAAAGAACAACTTACTCTGTAGCACATTCATGCTTGTTAACACCTACAGTATTCATTTATTGCGGCTCTGAGCTAACAGAAATGAATGGGAATGAGTGTCTTGTTTTTCCCACACAAAGAAATTAAGATGTTCAGGTTAATTGTAGCCAATTCAAATAGCCCCATTTATAGGCTAGACTGAATTAGTTCTAATGCAATTAAAATTGAAATATTTACTCTCTGAATAAGATTAGCATAACTAGCATGCAAAAGGACACAATACTAAGAGTGAGGAAGGGACTCGTTTGCAAAGATATGGGAACATGCTTTGGCCCAAAATTCTAAAAATCAATGTACGAAAGTATGTCTGATCCTTGCATATAAGGTTGAGATTTGCATCTGCTCAGATCTTTACACCTATGCAGACCCAACTTGTATACACATCACGTGTGTTTTGAGCACACAGATCAGGCCCATACTTTTGTGCCTATGCTTTTTTAATGCAGGCTGTCGTTCATAAACACCAGAATGCGATCTTACATTCAAAATAGAGGGTGTAAGTAAAAGTTTTTTTTTTTTTAAAGTGTTGGTTTAAAAATGTCTAACTGATGTGAAAGCTGGAATTCCACCAAACGTAGACAGATGTCTAAATCCCTTTGAAAGCAAATGTTTTAGAAAAATACTAAGTCTGAAATTGAATGCATTTATAACAAATGCTGAGACTTGTCAAAGAGTTCAACAACTTATTATCTCCAAAGTTATCTAGAAAAGAAGATATGGGACATGTTAAGAATGAAGCCACGTCTGCCATGGCACATGTACCATTAAGCAGCTGGAGGAAAGAATCCCTCCATTGAACATGTCCTTCAAGAGGGAAAACATATGGAGAACCTAATAACATAGAGCAGCCCTCAGCAAAATTTCATAGTATGGGAAGTATTCAGTTTCAGAGTGATTAGCTAAAACACAGAAATTGGTGAATAACTGTCTTTATATATTTTAACTATTAAAATGAAGTGTTATTTTCTAGTATATCTTAGAAAAATGGTTAATTCTTCCTAAAGCTTTGGTAATGCAGCCACACAAACTCATTTCTTTATCTGCACATAAGACAATGCAGACCAGCTGATTTAATATTGTCCTGTGTTGTTACATTTCTTTTCTCTAAGAAAACATTCTAGGAAAATCAGAAGTGCTCACACCCTATTACTACAGATAAACAGAGGTACTGGTTCAGTCTTGCTGTGTATTCAAACTCTTATTCCACCACAATTAAGCAAGCAGAGGCCAGCTGAGCTCTACCTAGGCTTTGTGGAGTGATGGAGCTGGAGCAAATTGTCCCAAGTTCCATTTGGTGACCTTCCTTTGGACTGTACAAAGGGAAAAAAAGGAAGTTTTTCTTCATGTTAGAAATGGCACTCCTATATTTATGGTATATGGAACTATGCAACTTTTCCTGTTTGCTTTCTGTGTACTGAACCTTTGAATTTCTAGACATCTGCTGTCAACACACAGAAGGAAGCTGCCATTTTCTAAAGCAGAGCAGTGCAGACACAGATCGCATGTTCTCTTTTGGAGATGTTACCTTTTGTGGTCTCTTATTTTGCCCTTCTCCTAAAGGGACAACAAATTTTTAAAAAACCTCACACTTATGTTAGAAAATGTTTTACCATTTTTTTCAAGTAGCACCTACGATTGGTTTAAATGAAAAGGATTAGAAAAAAAAGTTGTTCTGTATTTTTCAGTTTATATTATGCATTTGACAGCACTTGGAGCATTTTCAATTTCACTGTTTCCTTTTCAATTTAGTTAGCTGGATTCCCTTGTTGTTTGTATAGGTCCTTCATACAAGAAACAAGGGAAAGAAAAACGTTTTAAAATTGGAAAGTGTGATTGCAAAAAAAAAAAATCACAAAAAATTGGCAGGGAGACTAAGGGGTAGATATCATTACCTTTTAACTTGAGTTTTGAAAACTGACTAGATTTCAAAATGACAATGTTTCTTTAAAATAAAGGTCATTTTTAAAAAGTATGTACAGGAAAACAGCAGCATCCGTAAGTCATGGGTGCATTGAAAATCCATTCCAGCATATCCATGTGAATTTTGCTCTTCCTTTCATAGGACTCATAATATTGATGATCAATGTTGCTTAAACAAAGCAGCTGGGAATCTGTATGGACCTTTACAGCTACGTAGGGTGATCAGATAGCAAGTGTGAAAAATTGGGCCAGGAGGTAGGGAGTGATAGGTGCCTATATAAGACAAAGCCCCAAATACTGGGACTGTCCCTATAAAACTGGGACATCTGGTCACCCTACAGCTAAATAAACCTGTGTGAAATGCTCAGTCTTCCTGGTCTATCATTAACAACTTGTATATTTCAATATGCCACTGGGTGTGATGAGTTTGAAACTTTGAAGATGATGCTTGGGTTAGGTCATAAATTAGCTCTACATTGTATTGCACAGAAAGGTTTTTTCAGCCAACACAACAAGCCTTGTGTTCTTTTCAGGAAGGGTCGCCTGTTCATAAATGCCTTGCTGATCTCTGATTTTCTTATCAAAACAAAGCCTGTACCACTGCAAAGGAACATCCAGCACTGACTAGTGACACTGGATGACATGGCTGATGCAATAACTGGAAATCAATGGGAGATGTGAGCCAAAAGCAGTTTTAAATCCAGAATAACCAGTCTTAGCTTGGAAATTGGTTGAGGGGGTTCCTGCAGAAGTTACTGCCAAAAGAGGATCATTATCATACACTGTGCACAAAATGGTACCACCTGGTAGACAGACTGATGAGCTTCTGTCAGCAGCTAGGGCAGATATAGGTGAATTAGAAATGGCTGGCTGGCTGGCTTCCTTTCTTCATTGGAAAAATCTTCTTAAAGTTCAAATAAGGCAGAACTAGAGCCTGTGGAGGAGGCACCTTTGTGTTAGAGCCCTTTCAGTTCCCGAGCCACCTTCATTCATCGTCATCTAGCACCATGTGAGATAAGTTCTCACAGTCTTTTGAATGTAAAATTATTAACATCAACACCTATGTTCAGGGGTAAAATAACTCCCATGCTAGAGGAGGATTTGAAATAGTTTATTCTTGTTTTAATATTTAATCATAGTCACATTAATGCAACATTTTCAATTTGCTATGTAAGGTCTGGCCACAGAATAAATAGCTCACTTTTACAGTCTACCTTACATTTAAAAATGCCTAACTCTTATATAGAACTTTTCATCAGTAGATCTCAAAGTGCTTCACACTCTGTACTGTATTTATCCTCACAAGACTCTTGTGAGGTAGGGAATGATTTTTACCTCCACTTTACAGATGGGGCACTGTGAGGCTAAGTAACTTGCAACAAGGTCAGGATGTCTGTGATAAAGCAGGGAATTGACCCCAGGTCTCCAAGTCCTAGGCTAGTGCCCCAATCACTGTACTGCTGACGTGCAGCTCATCTGTTTGCCTATTGACTTGAGAGTCCCTGTTCTTGACCTGGACTGGTACCGCTTATCTTAATAATACAAATGTACTGGTAAATGTCAGAGGTGCTTATGGATTTGGTTGGAAAAAGGACCTTTGCTTCACTAAAGACATTGTCACAATCCAGGCGTCCGACTCTGAAGTTAGATAAAGAGAAGTTTAAGCTGAGTTACAGTATCTAATTAAAACAGCTTCTTGCTTCTAAATTAATGAAATACTGTCTGTGTTTTTAATGATGGTGTTAATAAAGTCAGCTTGGGCTAAGTAGACAAGCTGGTAGTTTATCATGTGTCTGAAAGCCATCCTACATGCATATTAAAGAGATGAGCCAAAAGGTCTGGGGCACAAGAATAACACAGCTGCCCATAAACTGTTTTTAATTTAGTCTTTGATAAGTGTACAATATTTCTCAATATTTGTATTGTCTTCTGATGAATCCATTGCCTAACATATACACAACAAATACCCAGAAAAATCAAATACCTATCAGGCCTGGGGGAAGGAGGAGCTGGGGGTTAGGAAGAGGTGCAAAAAAAAAAAAAATCTAGCACAGTAGCAGTTTTTCCTACGGTTTTCTTAATGTGCTGATGTTTGTAAATATCTTTGGCCAAATTCATCTCTGCTGTAAATATGGCCCTTCTTCTATTTCAAGATCTTGATCTCCAATAAGCAGATACACACACACACACACACACACACACAGGACCAGACTCTCTTTGGCGTCTCCTGAGAGAAGAAACACAGCAGATATAGCACAGCAAGAAGGGGTGGCAAAAGTGGCCTGTCCCAGGCTGCTTATGGATCGCAGTCCAGACTCTGCACAGCACCAAGTGCTACCACTACTCCCTTGCCCTCCTTGACATCTCTCTTCCCACTGCCAGCCCCAGCTTTTCCCCTCTGTGTGGTTCGTAAGAAGCAGGAATGTAGGGCTTTCATTGGCTCCACACTGCTCCTGAGATGAGAGAATTCTTCCCTGGACCTTGGCGATTCATTTACGACCCCTATACACCACTGCAGCAGGGGTGAGTCTCAGCCCAAAGATATTCAAAACGAATTATGGGCCAAATCTAATACTGGCAATAGTGAATAAGCCTCCCATTGACCTCAGTACCAGCTTTACACCACAGCTGAGTCTGGCCCCTATAACTGAAAAGGACAGCATTACTTCAGACAGAGCTATGTGCAACACTCAAGTTGACCTTGGACTATCAATTTTGGCTGCAACATGCCTGAAGTTGAAATGAGAGCTTATCTCTGAGCACTAAACATAGTGCACAAATGACTTTTTCTTAATTATTTATAGACCATTGTCCTTTCTAGTGTCAGTCTGAATATCCCAAATATGCACTGTCAATGTTACTATAACCATTACCTTATCTCACAATGATGGAAGAGTCCGGGCAGTAGAATAGCCTATTGTGAGGAGACTGAGCAGATTCACAAATACATCTTCTCCCCTCATTGGGTTGATCGGAAAAATAATGAGTTTGTTAATAGCAGATAAAAATGACCCCCGCACATTATGAAACCCAACACAGAGTAATAAGCCCTGGACAAAATATGTGGTGAACTCTAGTATGTGACTGGACATTGTGTAGGCATTTACACCAGTGCAACTGGATTTAAAATGCTGAACCAGTCAGAACGGTACCTCCTGTCATGGGGTACTCACCGCAGGTGGCGCCTGCTCCTAGCTGTTCTGGGGATTAGCTGTCTTCCAGGTCTGACGCCTCCCCTTGCCGTCTCTCAGCCCATTGTCGTCCCTCTCACTCTGTGGCTCCTCTCTCGCTCCAGGAGCTGCAGCTTCCTCCTCAGAACTCCTCCTCCGGCCAGTCACTATGTGGTTTCCCCTTCTGAGGTACAGTCTCTCACTGGACCCATTGTCCAGGCAACGCCACTCAGTCAGTGACTGGTAGGGGAATCTGGGCCTGCCCACTACTCTGGGTTCCAGTCCAGTGACCCTACAACACACAGCCAAGGTATCATAGGTGCTGGAACTAAGGGCACTGGGGGTGTGGCGGCACACCCTGGCTTGAAGGGGTTTCCATCATATACAGGGTTTACAGTTTAGTTCAAGGCTCTCAGCACCCCCACTATACACATTGTTGCAGTCCCCCTGCAAGGTCTGCTCAGTCCCTACCTTTGCTGCTCCCTCCTTGGGCTGCTTGCTACCCACCTCCCACAGGCTCTCATCTTCACCCTTCTCTCTTCTGTGTACACCGTTTCCTCAGGGCCAGACTCCCAGGGTCCTACTCTTTCCCAGGCTTCCCTCTTTAATGCACAGAGGGTGGCTTCCTCACTGCAGTCATTTCTATTGCCAGTTTCCTGGCTTTATACTAGCTTAGCCCACACCTGCTTAGCACCTGCTTAGCTGAGCTCCATCTTCTCATCAGGGGTTGCTTCTCCAGCATACACCCGTCATGTGTGACCTATCTTACTAACTGGCCCTTTCTCAGCTTCCTTAACCCTTTTGGGGCTGGGGTGGGGTGAATGCCCCATCACACCTCTGCTTTGTACTAGTGTATGAATGAGGTCCAGGGCATAGGTGTGTGATGGTATCCACAATGGCCGATGCACCACAGACTGAACTGGGGATGTACAGGGAGATGTCAGCAAACTAGTCAAGTGCCTGAAACCACTATGGCTTATTGCTAAAAGCAGCCAAGTCAGCAGGCTTAGCTTGACCAAAGCAGGAGGGGAGGGAGTTTTGGGTGCCACAGAAAGGGCAGCTTGACCCCGCGTCCTTCCTGATAAGAATTGTGTTGAAGTTGCTGATACATGCATTTTAGAAGAGCAGGATGTGCCCCAGGAATGTCTGTTGGGGCCTCCAGGCTACAAACTCTGGAAAAACCACACCTGGTTAATCAATAATCAGAAGAAAACCTCTTGCTTGACCATTGAAAGTGCTTGCTTAACAAGTTTTCTTTAAGGGACATGTCGTGTTACTAATGTTATAAAATAAGGGGGAAAAGTTTGAGGCAGAGAGACTCTTCAGGTCTGGACTCTCCCTCTGGGTACATCTTATGTTCCCCACGGGCAGCCGCTGTGCCACTCGAGAGCCACACTCAGCTTCGGTAATTATAGAGGTTTGGGGGTTGTCATAAATATAAAGGGAAGGGTAAACCCCTTTAAAATCCCTCCTGGCCAGAGGAAAAATCCTCTCACCTGTAAAGGGTTAAGAAGCTAAAGGTAACCTTGCTGGCACCTGACCAAAATGACCAATGAGGAGACAAGATACTTTGAAAAGCTGGGAGGAGGGAGAAAAAACAAAGGGTCTGTGTGATGCTTTTGTGGGGGACAGAACAGGAATGGAGTCTTAGAACTTAGTAAGTAATCTAGCTAGGTATGTGTTAGATTATGATTTCTTTAAATGGCTGAGAAAACAGCTGTGCTGAATAGAATGAATATTCCTGTCTGTGTGTCTTTTTTGTAACTTAAGGTTTTGCCTAGAGGGATTCTCTATGTTTTGAATCTAATTACCGTGTAAGGTATTCACCATCCTGATTTTACAGAGGTGATTCCTTTTTACTTCTATTAAAAGTCTTCTTGTAAGAAAACAGAATGCTTTTTCATTGTTCTAAGATCCAAGGGTTTGGGTCTGTGGTCACCTATGCAAATTGGTGAGGATTTTTACCAAACCTTCCCCAGGAAGTGGGGTGCAAGGGTTGGGAGGATTTTGGGGGGAAAGATGTGTCCAAACTATGTTTTTTCAGGAACCCAGGTAAAGTTTGGTGGTGGCAGTGGAAGTCCAGGGGCAAAAAGGGTAAAATAGTTTGTACCTTAGGGAAGTTTTAACCTAAGCTGGTAAAAGTAAGCTTAGGGGGTTTTCATGCAGGTCCCCACATCTGTACCCTAGAGTTCAGAGTGGGGAAGGAACCTTGACAGGGGTGTTTTACTAACCTGTTGCAGACATGCGTGGGGGCTGGAGACTAAGTAAAGGTTAGCTTTAAGTGAAAGCACTCTTGTGTTGTCCTGTTTGTGCCAGCCATCTATCGGTTGGATGGCCGTGTCTCCCCTGATTTATTTCCTGACACCACCTTGCACAGAGTAAAAGTTACCAAGAGCTTTGGGTTGAAAGAACCCCGGGTAACAGGGGCCCCCAGAGCTAAAAACATTAGGTGCTACAGCATGAACTAAATAGCCAAGACTTTGTAGCTGGGAGCTGTAACAACGCATATGCTCTGTGGATTGACACAGAGGGGGATCTATAACACACACTCACCAGCACCTTATAGGTGTTCAGGTGCCATGTGTTTGACAGTAGGCCCACTCCACCCAAGCTGCCCTGTCACATATTTATAAGGGTTGATGGCCTTCACTTTATCAGTGAATGCTCTTTCAGGGCTCCTAGTGGCCACTGTTGAAAAATTATAATAGGCCTGATCCTCCATTCATGGCTCTGTAGCTCGTATTCTCAGTAACATTTTCTCAGAAGAGTGTTGTGAGGATCAGCTGGATAACAATTGCAAAATTGTTTGAAGATGAAAAGATATTGTGTAAGTGCTAAGAATTATCAAGCATTGGGGAATGCCAATGAGTGCCAGATGGAGTTGGTGTCCCCACAGTCAGCCTATGCCTCATTTTAACAATTAAAAGAAATAGGAAAGTAAATCCAAAATATCTTACTTTTACCTATTTTCCTTCAAATAGGACAAAATTCCACCTTCATTATTTTTCTAATAATGTTTTTCACAATATTTTGATACTTCTCAATCAGAACTAACATAGTGTGGATGTGTGTTACTTTCTCTGAACACAAATATCCGGTCCAAGCAGAAAATACTACATTTGTCAGTCAAAGCACCAAACTATGACAAGAATAGAACTGAGTGAAAGATCTGGTATAGTAGCACCTTAGTCTATCCTAAATAAATAATAATAATAATTAATAAAAAATAAGTTAATGAGCAGTTTTGTTTTCTTTCAGCAAAGGTCGGCAATCCCATGGCAGCAAATTAATCCCAATTAGTAATGATATTTTGTCTTGATACATCATGACACTTGATTTACCACGTTTCCAGGATGCAGGCGGCAAATGTTAATGATTCAGTTTGCTGGGAATTTATACTCCTGCTCATTTCCCATTTGCTGATCAGTTGCAGCTCGTCAAGACTTGGCTGCTTCGACTAATGAACTGATGGCCTCACAGGAATAATGGTGTGTTCTGCAGGCCTCATTTTTTTTCATACCATCTGCAGAAATGCAGGTTCTCTATGAGAAAATATTCCTGGCAGCCAGGAAGGAGTGATTATGATCATATAAATGTCACTTGTAATTTGTATTTCACTTGTTTTATGGCGTTACCACTAAATGAAGGTTTCTGTAGAGAACAAAACTAATTATA
Source organism: Natator depressus (assembly GCF_965152275.1). Lineage (NCBI taxonomy): Eukaryota > Metazoa > Chordata > Testudines > Cheloniidae > Natator > Natator depressus. The sequence goes on along the minus strand of NC_134243.1, from coordinate 62,886,804 downwards.
GTAAATTCAGCATTTTGGGGGGAAACTCTTGAAGGGAAGCATACCTAGTTTTGCTCATTTCCTTAAAATATTCTGATGGCAATGATGGATTTTTACATAGTGATTTATCTGCCCAGCTGGTCTAGTTTGAATTAGAGCTACACAGAACGTTTCTCTAGAGATTTGTAAAGGCAGCAAACACCACTTTTCTTGTACATAGCAAACTTAAAAAACATTTAAATCACCAGCTGCTGGGAAACCTTGAATACTTATTGCAAGAAGAGTTTTGCAACAACTTAATTTGGAATGGGGATGTCTTCTCCTACCTAATACTCACTGAGATAATGAGATAGACAAGCCCCAAAGCTGGGTTGATAAATTCTTTGGCTGTCCTTGTCAAAAGAAATGTCATCAAGATATTCAAGTACACTGTGGGCCATAATGTGTTCTCATTTAAATCAGTCTTAAAACAGGAGTAACTCAACTGAAGTCCATGGAGATATATTAATGCAAGCTGAGAGAGGAATCAGGTCCTGTGAAACTTCCTTTTTAACCATGTTATCTTAGAATAAGTCTTAAGGGCCTAACCCTCAGCTGGACAAATCAGCATAACACTGTTGAACTCAATGGAGCTATGCCAGTTTACACTAGCTGAGGATCTAGCCTTAGCTTCAGATATTATGTAGCATTATTTCTATAGGTCTAGAGGGTTTACTTGAACCTTCTCTAGATTTTCACCAAAAAGAACACCAAAATAGGAGTATGGTATTCATGGCAGCTCTACTTCATGAATAAAGTGAAGAACTACCTTCAGACCTTCATAGCTAATTTCTCCACATGTTGGCAGAGTTAGATGGAAACTTTGCAGGAAAGTAAAGTAAAAACAAGTGCCTTTTTTACCTCCTGTGAAGGGAGAAAAAACAATCCTTTAGTCTTGTAAGTTCACTTTCTGGAAAAAAAATTCTTTCCTAACTATAGCCAAAAATTACTGGGCATCACTATGTAGAGTATGCACAATTAATACAAAAATAATATTAAGAAGGAGTGTCTATATTTTGAGGTTGACCTTGAAGCTCAGCCTGCACGCTTTCTGCACATTATGCCAAGCAAGTGTCAGTTAAAACATCAGTGACCTGCATCACCTCGGCCCCAGTTTGATACTCAGTTGACAACTCTCTGGGGTTTAAAAGCCAGAGACAGGGACAGACAACTCGAAACAATGGGTTCCAAGGAAAAGGCACTAGCTAGGGAAAGAAATGTCAGTAATGAAGCACTGTCTGGGTAAGGCCACATCAAGTTTCTACAGAGCAGCGCTGACATTTGTGAAATATAACTAATAACTTGAAGCAATTTAAGCCATGGAGCAGCTTAAGCTATCAGGATCCCCCAAATAGATGGCCTGACACATTCAAAACCTACATCCTTCAGAGAACATGCAAACCTTCTGATAAAGGGTATCTGTAATTATAGCTTTTCTTTGAAATTATTACTCTGACTACTTTGCTGAAGATTGATGTACTCTGCAGAACAAGTCCAATTAAGATGCACATGATATGACTTAGGAGAGGGGTTCCCAGCCTTTTCAAGCAACTATAATACTATATCTGGCTAAACCCTTGGTGGTGTGAGCTGCCTTCCAATCAGCTGTACTCACCTCCGTCCGCGCTGGAGGCTGAGCTGCTGCAAACCCCTGTCTCGTAATCAGACCAAGCTTTGCTGTGAGTTAGGCTTTCCCTATGCTGGCATTTCAGCCCATGCTAGGGTGACCAGATGTCCCAATTTTATAGGGACAGTCCCGATTTTTGGGTCTTTTTCTTATACAGGCTTCTATAACCCTCCACCCCGTCCTGATTTTTCACACTTGCTGTCTGGTCACCCTAGCCTGTGCCACCTCTGGCCACCTCTAGCACTGTCTCACTTTGCACTAGAGCATTTTATCTGGAATTGTTCTGAACAATGTATTCACATCACCAGCACAAAAGTTAGCAAAAAGCTGTACCACTATAAACAAGCCCTTAAACCTTGCTTAACTGAATCAAGTCTGGCACAAGGGTACCCAATGGGGAAGAGGGCACATGCCCATCATTAAGAGAAGAAAAACCTAGCATATCAATTACAGTACAAAACCATTGCCAGTTGGGAAACAATTATTTTAGATATACTGGTATTGTGCTTGATCCTTCAGTCTTCACCCAAGAAAACATCTAAATGAAGTAAATGAGGAGTTTTCACTATGTCAAGGATGCAGATCTACTGTATATATTATGTCACATATACTATGTAGGTAGTGTTACATATCTGTGTAGGGTAGGAAGTATGGGATGGGAAGAGTTAACACATGCCTTTGAAAGTCTCCTATTATATTCTTTCCATGTATCAACACCTATACAACAGCAAGTCACACCTGATCTCAATATTAGGATATGAGTATTTCACATACAGTGCGTAATATATAGCCTTATATATAACTTAGAAAGTGGCTTGCTTATTTTAAGGGATGATAATAAAGGAGGACGAGGAAATGATGGATGGATAGTACTCTTATTTTTGGGGCAACATCTGAGCATTGTTACTATTAATCCAGGCCTAGAAACTCAAGAAAGCCAACTTCATGTAATTTCAGAGACTGCAGCCTTATGTATGTGAACAGGATGAAATATAAAAATCATGAAGTAAACATCTTACATCTCCTACTGATCAGCAAAGAAACATTAATTTGAAGGGGTTTGTAACTGACACTTTGAGGAGATAATTCGATCTCGATCTTTCATTGTGGGGGGAAAAAACAACAAAAATTCAAGAAAAGATCTTGAATGTAAGAAAAATAAATTTTTAAAAGACGTGAATGCCTTTTGCCATTTAAGCCTCTCACACAAGCAGACCATATACAGTACTTTGAAAGTATAAAATAAATGTGCACAGCATGCTAAGTAAAATGCTACTTATGCAATTCCTGACCTGGCTGACGGAATAAAAAAGGCTGCCAATACCACTTTTGCTCTTTACCTTTGTAAATAATTAAAATAATTCAATTTCATTTTCAGTGTTAAAATGTTTAAAATATTTTAATGGAAATAACAATTTGTATCTGTGAAGTACCCTTTAGAACAATTTAATTTAAATATCATTGTCCTTCCGTCAAGGCATTACCTTTAATTGATTTAATCTTAATTTGTTTTTTCCTAGCATGGTAATTGCCATTGATTCCAATTAATATTTGGTTGCCCTATCTCTATAAATAATTACTGTCTGATTTATTTCTCTCAGATGAGGCTCACTCTTGCTATGGCCACCACCTGTGACTTACAGAGGCTCTATGGTAATGGAGCAAAGCTAGAGTATAAAATGGAAATGCTCTGAACCGTAGCAGGACAGAGGAAAAGAATCCACCACTACAATGCTTGCCTCAGAATTCTTCAGACCTTTCCCCTAGCCAGCTGCTGCATAAGGCAGTGCCCTCCTGTTCTTCAAAGGGGTGGGAGAGGAGGGAGCCTGGCTCTTCTCGATTTGCTTTTTGCACAATGCAAACCCATCCAACACTTCTGCTTGCTCTCCATTTAATGCTATGGAGGGCTACCCTGATGTGCAGGAGAAGCAAATACTTCCTTTAGGAAGTCTCTGCTGTCTGGCCTGTTGCTGTGGTAGAAACTGTGTTTGTGCTCTGTCAGGGCTTTATATGGACGTGAATGTCTCTTCAGGATCTGTCCCAGGCTTTAGATTTCAACACACATACAATGTTGATAATCAGCCAGAGAAATGATACTTGTAATGATACATGTAATGACATGTCTGGATCTTCAGAGACCTAAGCATGTAGTATCCATCTGTTTCTACACACTCTCCATTTCTATTCCTGACCATAAGGGCTTCTTTATTGCTACCATTTCAATATTCTTCTCTCTCACTGAGTTCTCACTCATTCTCTGACCTCAAACTTTCTATGTGTCCTGGCAAGGAGCTGTCATGTCTTGGACAGTAATTCAGGATTGTTGTTCATTACCACAAAGGTCTTAAAATTTTCTCCAGTTCCTCCACTGCAGTAATTCTGAGTCAACTCTTTGATTATAGGTCACTCTTATAAAACTGGAATGTATCAATTTTAGCAGCATGAAGGTTGGTATTTGTACAATTCATTTTATTCATCTTTGTGCACGACCTGCCACACTTTACAGCACAAATATTCAGTGAAACACAGAGTGAAGGCTTTGGCATTCAGGTAAGGTTATCCAGCACAGTTCGATGAGTGTAATTCAGAGCAAAGACAGACGTATTTCCTTGCTGCATAAATTATTGCTATGCTTACTGGATGCCCTTGGGCTGTGCCCCAAAAAGGATGGGCACAATCCAATTGTCCTCTAGTGTGAGGAAGGAGAAGAACTGGAGAATGAGTTATAGATGGGATATGTAAAAAAGGGTGCAGGTACATAAGAAAGAAGAAAAACAAGGTGAACTCCAGTTTAAGCAAATACACGGAGGAACAGATTAAAGAGTAGGGAAGAACAATTAACTAGTTAGTTTGTGTGTCTGGATCCAACCTATTCTTTCTCTCATCATCAATAAAAGCACAAGATAAAATAAATAGAATCAATCAATAGATCAAATAAAGCGAGCAGTAGATATCAGCGCTCAGAGAATAACCACTAAGTAATCTGTGAGAAACAGGCTGAGCTTGCAAGGAGCTCAACTCAGAGCAGAGGGATAGGGGAGTCCTTGTCCACCTCCCAACCTGGCAGCTCAGATACATCAAACTCTCAAGGAACTGCTGCAGTCAGGTTCAGTTGAACTTGAAATTACCAATAAGGATAATAAAGATATCAGAAAAATGGTGCCAGGTCAGACTCAGCTGATACATTACCAGGTACAGCTGATACTGATTCAGGTGACAGTGGTATGTCTGTCTGTTTCTTCTAAACTCAATGACAGTGAAGGCAATAATGAGGAAGATACAGAGGCTATTATTCCTGACAGTGGAGGAAATAGTGACGGGTATAAGGCTAGGTATCAAGTTACAAGCATGGGAGTCAGTCTGCTAATGAGCTGATGTTAGTTCCCACTGAGGATGCTAATGTCCAGCTTAAGCTTCTGAGCATGCCCAGTATGCTAAAGTAAGGGTAAAATCCTGACCCTATGGAATTCAGTGAGTTTTGCCATTAACTTCCATGGGGCTGGGATTTTCACGAGATGTTTCCGGAAACCTGAGCAGTCTTGGAATGAGGTGAGTGCTAGTGATCTTCATGGCAAATGTCTCATCTTCACTCTGGACAAACCTGACTCCTGAATGCTTATTAAAACATTAAACGGTACCAGAGGTTACATCAGAAAAAATATGAAGAAGCAGTTACAGTGGACACAATCAAAAAGTCAAGATGTAACTTTAAGCATGCCACCACTGAATGGAATGTATAGCCCCAAGATGGGCACCGAGGCTCCCTGTACAAAGCTTGGGGAGAGTTAAGTGCCTAAAAATGGGAACTAGAAAAGCCAGCACACTGAATGGAAAAACTCACTGAATTCCTTTGGCCAGGATTTCACCTAAGACAGCCAATTGGAAATACTGATGAGATAAGTGTGGCCTGAGCTCCGCCCCTCAAGGGAAGTTAGGCACCTATTTCTACTTGGGGTTTTCAGCCATGAACTCTCTCCTGGACTTAGGCCTTGGAGCCCTTTATAACCTGTAGCTCAGTGGTTAGAGCACTCACCCAGGATGTGGAAACCCCAAGTTCAAATCCCTTCCCTGCCTGATGTGGAGTTGAACCCCCATCTCTGGAGAGTGCACTAACCACTAACATGAGCTATAGAGTCATTCTCTCTCTCTCTCTCTCGACCATTGAAGTATGTTATACAAAATGGAACAGCTTCAACAGGAAAGGCTGAGAGACTCCCTCCCCACCCGCCCCGGATATCCCATAGACCAGTGGTTAGGCACTCTCCTAAGAGATAGGAGATATTGGCTCAAATGCCCTAACCACTGGCTAAAGGTTTGGGGGGGACCTCACACCATCACTTTTTTCTCCTCCAGCTGTGTTTTGTGCAGGGCGAGAGCTGTTAGGCAGCCTCTGAGAACATCTATCAGGTCGAGCCCTGCGGGAGACGGGGGGCATGGCTAGTCTGAGGATTCTTCTGGAAGTCAGGACTTTGTCATGCTCACGGGCAGATTTTTAAGTGCCTTAGGAATTTTACTAGCAGAAACTTAGGAGCATACAGGGTTAGGCAGCAGCCGAGTGGATATTTTGAGGATGTGACTATGGACTTAGGCACCTAAAATGGCAGTTAAGCATCTAATTCCCTCTGTAGATCTAGCCCCAAATGGTATTTGAAAAAGCACCTAAATGAATCGGGCACCTAACTCACATTGGCATTTCTGAAAGTCAATGAGAGTTAGGCAGCCGATTTATTTGGATGCTTTTGTAAATCCCGCTAGGCACCCATCTGCATTTTAGGCACCTAACTACCTCTGTAAATCTGGCCCTACCTACATTGTAAGCTATCTGGGGCTCTTTGAGGACTGTCCTATGTTCTTTGTGTGTGCAGTGCCTAGCACAACATGTTCCATGACTAGGTCTGCTAGGTGCTATAGGAAATAATATACAACAATATCTTTTCAATGGTAGGTAAGATGCTAAGAAAATATTCAATGCTGAGCTTAGGTCCCCTTTGTGGCTTTAGCCCAGGGCCCCTAAATACCTTTGGAAATCTGGCTGCGCCTTCCAGATAGCACTGGAACTGGCAATAACTTTTCTCCCAGATAAAATGTGGATGAAAAATGTTAACAGCACCCACTATCCTCTCTCCACACCTGTTAGATTTGCAAGCAAAGCAAACATACCCTGCACAAAAATGGCATCAGATTAAGCAACGGTTTGCCATTTATCTCAATACCACTGGGGCTGTGAGAAAGCAAACTATAGGCAATGACAGCTGTGCACGGTGGCCTCGGCAGTACTGTATGGTTACAAGGCTAATCCTCAGGCCCAACCTCCTTATTTGTGGGTGAAAAATGAGCCTGCAAAATTACTTTTAGGTAGCAAAAGTCAGTTGTAAACACAAATTAGAGCATTGGTACCATTAGCTACATAGCTGTACTCCTAATTAGACACACATTGTCGAATTTCCACCCACCTTTGAACAGCAAAGCACTCAGAGAACTTTGAATGAACGTGGCTATATAAAGGCAAAATATTATTGAATTTGATCTGAACTGGATTCTGTCTTCCCTTGCTATGATGTTCTTGCCTAGAATAACTGAGTGCCTTTCTCTTCTGTTGCATATTAGGGCTCAGAGAAAGGAAAATTAACAGTTTGCGCCAGTCAGAACACAAATCTCTCTTTCACGATGTAGCTACCCAAACTCTCTGTCATGACATTTCAGAGCTGGAGTGTGAATTAATGTTCAGAGCAAGGCACGAGGATTCAGGACATAACAGATCAGAAACAGAAATGACAAGTGACCTTAGACAAGACACTTAACTTCTCTGTGCCTCATCTTACTCAATTTTATAGGCAATAATACTCCTTGTATTTTTGACAGGGTGGTTTGAGGCTTAATTAATTAAAGTTTGTAAATTACTGTGTGATCACTGAATGAAAGGGACTCTGCAGAGATGCAGTATGATGTAACATATAGAGTAATATCACTGGTACTCTATAGTGCATACAGACTCTGTCCTTCAGAATTTCTCCAACAGGAAGTGTGCTCTTTGAGGAAATCTGCGCTGTTCAATGGACTTCGCTCTGTAGAACAACAGGAATTGTGAAAGGCCAAGGCTATACTTCATAAATTGTGCCTTTCCTAAAATTCAATTCCAGTTTTTAGGGTGAGAGGGCCAAATCCAGAAATGTGGGTTTCTGGTTGCCTGGGAGGCATTCAAAGGGGCTGCATGACCTGAAGATGGATCTTCTAGCTAACAGTTATGAAGCTGTCAGCCAGGAAGAGAAGATGGAGATCTGTGCAAAGATTCCCTCCTACAACCTGAATAAGAGGAAAAGACATCCCCAGTGACCCTCAAGGAAGAAATAAAAAACAGAGAACCTTTGCCATTTGGATCCACATGTGGGTTAGTGCAGTAGTACAGGGAGTACCAGCTAGGGAACAGATAGATGATAGGATGGAGGGGAAACAAGGACCTCATTTGCATGAGTCTCACATTCTCTGCCAGGGAGAAGGAAAGGTTCTGAGTTCTCCTTTTGTTCACTTTAATCAAACTGATTTGGCTATGATTTTATGAACACGTAGCTGTCTACTGAGAGAAAAGCAGTTCACATTCTGACTGCACAGGTGGTTGAGCCCCCTGCGTCATTCTTGCTAAAATGACAGAGTTTACATGGCTATCTTGGGCTACTGCACCCTCCAGTCTGCAATAAGTTGAGACCAGGGTACGGAAATGAATTAAGGTCAATGGAAAGAGTAGCAGTTGCAGCAGAGACGAGGAGCAAGTCCCCGCCTGCATCAGGTACAAATTTTGTACAGAGGAAGAATTACACAGATTGAATTGTGCTTAACCTTTTTCTTTAGAGCCTTGCAGTCACCCCATGTAGGAGTTACATGGAGCCTGAGAGTGGGAAAATGAGGTCCCTGGCCTCCCTAGATGGACTAAGAAGCAGCAATCAGACAGGTGAGAGAGAGAGTGAGGGTCCAACTGGCACTAATCCTCCCTCCGCCACAGTGCTAAATCCTGAGTTTCTACTTTCACTGCCTTGCTCTGTGTCACTGGCAGATTCTCTACCTATCTATCTCAGTCAGCTGGAGCTGATTTTGGCTTGAATTAGAGAGATGGAGGTTATCCCAAAATGCACAACATCTCCATTCCTAATACCTGCTGCAAATTATATACCGTTTCTTCTATCTGTGCAACAAATTGTGGTCTCTTACAGTTTATTCATTGTAGGACAGTATATACTGGCCTGAAGGTTGATGTTTATTCCAGTGGTCTCATAGGTTATGTCAGGCTGGGATTCAGTTGAGACCTCAAGTCTTATTCCTTTCTGAAGAGTCCCCTCAATTAAACTGGGCAAAGCAGCAGCAAATGTAGTACCAGAAATTCTACGCTTTTTAAGCCAAGTTATAGCTGATTGCTCCAGAACCTGCTGAGCCTGTGGGTGTAGGAATCATTACAGTAGCTACAGCTGTTCATTTTCTTTTTTGCGCTTCCACATTTTCATTAATTTTTGAATATCAGCTTTGTGATTAGCAGACAACATGCAGAAGGGAACTATCATGAGGACACTTCACAGAGACACACAGAAAATGTATGGGAATCAGGGCAACCCATGATGTTCTACTGCAAGGAAATCCCACTTTAAGAATATTTATAATTATTTCAGCCATACAATGTTGCTTTGAAATCTTAAATGCATTTTCATGGAAGGAAATTGAGGTGTGCAGTGAGCTAGTAGCAAAGCTGGGACCAGAATCCAGGAGCTCTGTCATCCAGTCACCTGGTCTAACTGTTAACCCACAATCTTGTGATCAAAATTATAGCATTTAAGGTCCTGAATATTGCACCCTTTGAAGTCAATGATAGCTCTGCCATTGACTTCAAGGGAAGCAAGATCAGGCATGCTTTTTGCTTTATGTGCACCACAAATATGAATCAAACCTGTTAGATATAGTTTAGTTGTTTTCAAACACTGTTTACGGATACTTTTGTGAAAATGGAAAGAAAACAAACCCTGATTAATTCCTATTCCTCTAAACTACTAAATCCCAGCTTCAGGAAAATGAAACTCTTTTTTCCAAAGAAAAATCAGCATCAGAGATATCAACATGGATTCAGACAGATATAAATGTAGAAGAGCAACAAGAGGGAAAGGAAAAAAAAATAAATAGCATTCAGAGCAAACCGATTTATACTCATACAAGACTTGCTGGAAAGATGATGCTGTACTTCTGCTTCAGCTCTGAAAAGGTCAGGAACAGACAACTGCTGACCACATCCTCCACTGCATATTTCCCACTGGTAATCCCTTCCTGGAGGGTAAAGGGTTACCCATCCCAGAGAAAGCATCAGTGTATCTATTGATTAAAAAGTTGAACTCCTTCACGTATGCTGAACCATGTACAGAACACTGATAGAATGGCTGATGATGAGGTAGTTAGGTATGGAAATCGTATAATAAAAGAACTGTGCTGAGTTCATAGAGAATCCCTTGAAGTAAAAGGGAAACAGACATTTCTTAATCTTACCACATCCATAGCCTGTAAAAGCAGTGAAGAAAGCCCTAGAAACTAATTAAAGTTGGCAGCTAAACCATTAAAGCTTGATAAAGAGAAGCCCTTGTCCTAACAAAATAAAATATAGTCTAGGTAGCTCAATGTAGATAATCACAATCTCTCTTTACTTAGTGATCCTTAAGATTTAATGGTTCCTACAGTTGAAACCAAACCCTACAGAAGTCTCATGGCATATTTGGAGTATAAACTCTTCAAGGCAGGAACCGTCAACTATTCTGAGTTCGTACAGTGCCTAGCACAATGGCGCTCCACTCTTGGTTGGTCCTTAGGAAGTGCTATAACAAACACAATAAATAACATGGCAGAAATTTGAGACTGATGAGCTAAGAGAAGCAGATATTTCCATAAAACCCATACCCACACACATTCAGTCGAAGGAGGGAAGCTGATCCATATGTTTAAAAGAAATAAACCTGTCTCCTACGAGGGAGACTGTTGAGTTAAAACAATTGTTTTAACATAAGGAGCCAAGTTCCTTCCAAAGGAAGGAAAATGGAGGCCCAATTTGTTTGAATTCTGTTAATAGCTCAAACAATAGAAAACTAAAGACTCAGTGGCTAAAGTAGTAAGGACTCGATTCAGAACACACTTATATGGTGTAACTCTGTTGATCTCCATAGAGTTACTAACAATTTATGTTGTAAATGAGATCGGAACCAGGCCTCAAGAAGAGAGAGAAATGGGTAACCTTGTCTAATAGTTTGTGTGAAGGGCAAGGGCTAGGACACCAGTTATTACAGAATAACTTGAGAAAGTTTTGGCTGATTCCAGACTACTGGAGTGCTAGAGAGCAGGACAATCTGTTCAACGGTGTGAAAAAACACCATCTCCATGCTACTTGCAGTAGATCGGGGTGGCCCAGCCTGAGCCTGAGAAGGAGCCAGAATTTACCAATGTAATTGCCAAAGAGCCACAGTAATACGTCAGCAGCCCCCCATCAGCTCTCCCCTCCCATTCCCAGCACCTGCCCCCCTGCCAATCAGCACCGCTGCCTCCCTCCCCGCACCTCCTGATCAGCTGTTTTGTGGCGTGCAGGAGGCTCGGGGGGCGGGGGGGGGGGGTAGCGAGGGCACTGCAGACTCAGGGGAGGGGACAGGAAGGAGTGGAGTGGGGGCAGGGCCTGTGGCAGAGCCAGGTTGTTGAGCAGTGAGCACCCCCCGGCACACTGGAAAGTTGGCACCTGCAGCTCTAGCCCTGGAGTCAGTGCCTATACAAGGAGTCACATATTAACTTCTGAAGAGCCGCATGTGGCTCCGGAGCCACAGGTTGGCCACCCCTGCTGTAGATTATCAATCTGGAGACTGTAACCCTGGCTACTACCCCTCAGGAATACCCACCTCCATCTCTGTGCAAGAGCTTTCCTCCCAACGCTCACAATTTTAAAGTCTGAGTTCATTAGCCATACTGACCTGTATATCATACAGCCCAGCAAGGTCCTTGCCTTAATTTGGAACCAAATGAGAGCAAAATCCAGAAAAATACTATTTCTGAAAGATACAACTGGAGGAAAAAGAACATATGAGAGGATCTGATAACTGATAAAACTCTAATGGGGGAAGGAAGCTACCCCTCTGATGCTTTCACAGCGCTAAGAGACACTGTGTAACTTTAGAATACTAATATGCTGACTCCTTCTAGATATGCTCGGTCTGCTTTAGTAAAGGTAAGAATTGAAGGATCAAGTCCCAGGCACCATAGAACAGTAATCTAGTCATTGCTTTAGGACAGGGTATCCTAATTTCAGAGGAACATGATATTTTACAAAAATCCTGAAAGCCGACATTTGTCTTCACACAGCCAGGGGTAATTGGACTTACAGGGAGTTATCACATATGGCTGAACTGAGATTTTTTGCAGAACAGAGTTTATTTGGCCTGTGCTATATTAAATTGTCTTTGACAACGCTTGCGGCCCTTTAATGTTCACTTAATATGAATTAGTTCACTTGCATGATAGTTAACCAAAATGATGAATTTTATGCACAATATTAATGAGAAACAAATTATGAATTTGTAACCATACTAGACGCTTGAAGAGTTGTCCAATCAGGGCACCGAAACATACCACGTGACTAATGCATTCAATCAAAACATCTCGATTATTAAAGTACTAACCAAGAACAATCTACAGGTCAAGAATTATTCACAAAAATTGTTCAACAGATAATGAATCAATTTGAGACAATCATAATCTGGGACCCAGACAGTTCATGAGCAGTTCATGAAAAGAAAGTGGAATTAATTGATGCTATTTAGTTTAATTTATTTACATAGTTTTCTAATTCTAAACCTGAGATGAAGGAATGATATTCGGAGGAGATCCAGGAGAAGAGCAATGTGTGGTAGAGGTAGAGGTTTCCAAATGGCTGCTTCACCTCTCATGTCACACACTGTCATGAACAGCTTCTTCAAGCTCAGAGTGCTTTCATTCCCCTGAAAATGTCTGCTTTTGCAGAAACCTGTGGATTTCCCCCACCCTCTCATTTGCTAAAACCACAATTCGATCATTTTTTGTTCTTAAGGACCCAAAAACCATTTTGCTACTGAAAATAGTGGACGTATAAACCACATGGAAAGCAAGTATTATGGGATACTAAGCACAAACTTTGAAGGGAGTGGAAACTGGAACTCAGGTTACTAGCAGGTACAACTGGAGGCAGCTAATACCCACTCATCCAAATAATGCCCTATGAAATATAAAGGAATGAGAGGTTACATCTGTACCTCAGACCCCTGTTCATCTCTTAATAGCAACTTGACTTACCAATTGATGGAGCATTTTCACAAATAAACAAAATACATATTTGCTCTCTGATTCTGAAGACAGCAAGCACAGGAGATTGCCATTGCTATGCAATTCCTGTAAACATTCTCTGCACAAACTACCTCAAGTATTTCTAGAGGAGCAGGCAGAAACATCTTTGAAATGCCTGAAGCAGCATGCTCTAAGAAATCTCAAAGAGAGAATTCAATGTGCCAAGCTTGACAGAGGGCAACAGAAAACTTCCAAGCTGTCCAAATTCAGGAAGAATTAATTGTACCTTCTTTTTATGTACTGAGCTTTGGAAATATCACTGAATACAGAAAATTCAGCAAAGACTGACAAGAACCCTCCCCCTAATTTCTTCAGTCTAAACAGAAGAGAGAACAACATATTGCAACTCTTTTATTTTGCAAATGTTTGAGATATTACAGTTGGGAGTTTTAAAGTCAGCTACAGAAGAAGCTTGTAATTGAGCCTTTCCTTCTGCTAAGTCCTTCCAAGGAACTGAATCAACATTTTCTAATGCAGTCCTTAAAATGCACACGCATAGGGCCAGGTTCTCAGCGGGTGTAAAACCCCAGCCCTGGAGCTGCAGAAGTTTGCATCAGCTGAGGGTCTGGCCTATAATATTTGCCACATTCTAATTCAGAGAAGTGACAAAAAAATTAAGAGAAATACATTCCTAGATTGCTACAGCATTTCCAAGTCAGACTCTAGTACTGATGTAAGTAGTTAGAAGACCACAATGCATGGTCAGATGAGGCCATCTACACAAATTGATATTAGGCTCATGGCCTGGGGAAAGTTATGCTCTCAGTACATCTGGGAAAGATTTCAGTTGTGCAACTCTTTCAAGACAGTGTCTGAAATAAAGTTGCACCTTGTTTTCTCTATCCCTGAGAAGATCAGCTGCTTTGGTCTCCCGGACAAAATAAGATGCTATTATTGCTTGTAAGTATGGAGTAAACAGGATGTGATTTTGAGTTCCTGAATCATGTAGAAATAAAAGTTTGTGCTCTTGTCTCCAGTGGACAATGCAAACATGTTTAACCTAATTTCTAGAGCTGACCAAAATAATTCTGAAGTTGCTTTAATTGAAAAATGGCCTTTTTAAAAAACAAAACGTGGTTCTTTTTTTAAATCTTATGGCTGAAATCCTGCCACTACTAAAATTAATGTGAGTTTTGTCATTGAGTTTTGTGGAGCCAGGATTTTACCCTATACCTTTTTTTTAAAAAAAACCAAAATTGTTAGCAAAATAACTATTTAATTTTTTTGTTCAATGAAAATTTCAAAAACTATTTCATTCATGTGTCCAATACAAATTTCATCTCACTCACTCCAACACCCTTAAAAGATTCTGAAAAAAAATGAACAATTGACCAGTTTTGAACAATTGACAACTGTATACAATAATAGGTTTCCATTCTTAAACCAGCTCAACCAATCTGAAACCCACATAACTATTGTGGGCCCCAAAGTTTGTCTGACCCCGGCATATTCTGCTTAGGAGAGAGTACAAAGAAGGGGGCAGAGAAGAGACAGGGAGGAAAATGTCTAGTGAAAAAAACAGGGTAAAAAACAGAACAATGGGGAGGCAGCGTGAATATCAGGGCTAGAGTCACAACTGCAAGTGCAGGGAGGTGCAAATTATATTTACAGAACAACTTTGCCTGGGAGTTTCCTCCAGGGCAGGGGCAGCCTAAATCTTGGCAGCTGGATCTAAGGCTGCAGTGGGGAATCAGCACACCCACTCATTACTCAACGCTGCCCATGTTTGGAATTTTGCTGGCTAGTTGTGGGGCCCCCAGTGGGTGGATGGGAAGGTGCGGGCACATTGCACTGCTGCAAGCCATTTTTGGGTGGACTTTCCAACTGCCGTGGTGTCTGAGATCTGTGCCAGCTGTATGAAATCTGGCCCCAGTATCAACCTACATTTTGTGGATTGCCCTTCTTTCCCAATTTAGCTCATTCTTCCATTTACCTAGATTGGGTTTTTTTAAATTGAATTACCCCTAGAAAACAACATGGGTTTATAGTACAGGGAAAGGGGAAAAATAGGTATATGGATTTGCAACCCCTATGAACTTGGCTTGTGAGGTCTGCAAACCCTGTACTCCATAGGCCTCCCTCATTCCCACTTAACATGAAAAATGGATACATTTGCATTTTGCCTGATGACGTCTTTTCACCAGGTGTGATTCTCCCTTACCCCAAATGTTGGTGTCAAAAGCTGGGTTTTGTATTTGCTGCCCACACAGAAAATTACTTTTGCATATGGTATTTATGCCACTTTTGTGTGCAATATGTTCATTCGTTCTAACTCCCACCATGCAAAAGCTCTAGCAGTGAGAAGAGGGTGAACAGCAGGCCAGATCCTTCTACTTGTGAGAGGAAAAGAAAAACTGTAAAGCTCCAAATGATTTCTTTTTTGTTTTGTTGAAGAAGAGGGAGAACAGGAGCAAAGGACAGAGTGTTCCTCCTGCAAAGAGAAGAGAGGAACAGGCTGTACAAGTATAGCAGGAGCAGCAGCATCTCTCATGCTGCAGCCTCTTAAAAATATGCAAAAAGAAAAGGAGTACTTGTGGCACCTTAGAGACTAACAAATTTATTTGAGCATAAGCTTTCATGAGCTACAGCTCACTTCATCGGATGCATCGGATGCTGTAGCTCACGAAAGCTTATGCTCAGATAAATTTGTTAGTCTCTAAGATGCCACAAGCACTCCTTTTCTTTTTGCGAATACAGACTAACACGGCTGCTACTCTGAAACCTGTCATTAAAAATATGCTTGTACCCTGTACCCTTTAGATGAGATCCTAGCTCCATTGATCTCAATGAGTAAGGACTGAAGGATTTGGTTCTGGGTACAAGGCACAGGGACAAAGAGGGAATCTAAAGAGAAAAACCATCCTAGAGAATATATCCATAGGAAGCAATGCTATTGGTAGGGGAGGAAATAAAACCAGCAGTGTTTTTAGATCAGCATTCAAATGGGGTCGGAGAATGCATTAGTGGAAGACAGGAAGGTAGATGCTGCAGATCGGGTACACTGAAAAATAACCATGCAATAGCATGGGGAGAAAAACCTTCACACATCATGCAGCAAATCATCAGCTATGCAATAGGGAGGCATAGACGGAGAAGGAGGTGGAGAAGTAATCAAGATCTCGGTACATATCAGTGATAAGAACATCCACTGAGTGGCTTGACATCCATTATTTCTTTCGTAGTCCTAGGCACTGCTAGTACCAGAGGAAGCTACGTGACTGGCAAGGCGCATAGGTGACCTGTCTATCATCTGGAAAAACCTAATATTTCAGAAACGTTTGAAAAGGCAACAGAATGCAGGAGGGACCATCCCATAGGCTACAGAAATAAATGCGTTTTGGCTCAGCTGCCCACTTTGCACTGTTTATTCTACTATTGTCTGCGTTGCTGAACAATGGAATTTCTGTATTCTGCTAATGTCATTCATTAAAAGAGAGAGAGAGAGAGAAAAAAAGAAAGAAAAAAAAGGGAACAAAGCTCTTTTGTGTGCCTTAGAAGAGCCCAGGGTGATGCACTGAACTTCAGTGGGAGCCTGGGAGCATTCAGTGCATTGCAGGTGTCCAGCATCTCACAGGGTTGGGCCCCAGGTGATGAAAAGATAGAGGTGTGATAATGAAGAACAAGCAGGCACAGACTGCGAGAGATATGGAGGCTAAATGCAAAGAAAGAGGTTTTGTACAAGGTATGTTTTTGCTAATGAGAGGACGGAGAGCAGCTCGGAAGTTTGGCTCGTTAGTAAAGCTGGGAGTTGTGACTCCCTATAAGTCACACTGCCTGCAAGTATGGGATGACACTTCCTGTAGCTTCTGTAGGCCAAGATCCTTCATAGAATCACAGAATATCAGGTTTGGAAGGGACCTCAGGAGATCATCTAGTCCAACCCCCTGCTCAAAGCAGGACCAATCCCCAGCTAAATCATCCCAGCCAGGGCTTTGTTAAGCCTGACCTTAAAAACCTCTAAGGAAGGAGATCCCACCGCCTCCCTAGGTAATGCATTCCAGTGCTTCACCACCGTCCTAGTGAAAAAGTTTTTCCTAATATCCAACCTAAACCTTCCCCACTGCAACTTGAGACCATTACTCCTTGTTCTGTCATCTGCTACTACTGAGAATAGTTTAGATCCATCCTCTTTGGAACCCCCTTTCAGGTAGTTGAAAGCAGCTATCAAATCCCCCCTCATTCTTCTCTTCTGCAGACTAAATAATCCCAGTTCCCTCAGCCTCTCCTCATAAATCATGTGCTCCAGCCCCCTAATCATTTTTGTTGCCCTCCACTGGACTCTTTCCAATTTTTCCACATCCTTCTTGTAGTGTGGGGCCCAAAGCTGGACACAGTATTCCAGATGAGGCCTCACCAATGCTGAATAAAGGGGAATGATCATGTCCCTCCATCTGCTGGCAATTCCCCTACTTATACAGCCCAAAATGCCATTAGCCTTCTTGGCAACAAGGGCACACTGTCGACTCATATCCAGCTTCTCGTCCACTGTAACCCTTAGGTCTTTTTCTGCAGAACTGCCGCCTAGCCACTTGGTCCCTAGTCCATAGCAGTGCATGGGATTCTTCCATCCTAAGTGCAGGACTCCGCACCTGTCCTTGTTGAACCTCATCAGATTTCTTTTGTCCCAATCCTCTAATTTGTCTTGGTCCCCCTGTATCCTATTTCTACTCTCCAGGGTATCTACCACTCTTGTGTTTAGTGTCATCTGCACACTTGCTGAGGGTGCAGTCCACGCCATCCTCCGGATCATTAATGAAGATATTGAACAAAACTGGCCCCAGGACCGACCCTTGGGGCACTCCGCTTGATACCAGCTGCTAACTAGACATGGAGCCATTGAGACAGATGATCCTTCAACCATTCCCTCCCACAAGCTTCCTGTGTGTCACCACCCCCCTTCCCAGTCTATTGCAGGGACTCCGTGCAGCCCTCATTCCCTCCCCCATGCTGGAGGCTGCATGTGCCCGCTTGTTCCCCCTGTCCTTAAATGCTAGGGTCACTGTGTGGCTGCCTATTCCTCCTGCCCCCATACTAGGGTCTCCCTCCCACTCTCCCCTCTATCCAGAAATCTGTGTGGCTCCCATTCCCCAACTATAATTTCTGTTCTTTTTTCGCCTGGGAGATGAGTCATTCAGGGCATCAACATATTCAACTCTAGCAGGAGGGCAGCAGAGCTGTGATGGTGGCGTTGCAATGCTGGAAGGTGTTAACGGATGCCATTTCTTCAATCAGGGGAGAACAGTGCATGTTGAAGTTGCTGGGTCTGCTAACCAGATGCCAGGGCTCCCATGTGTTCCCCCATTTCATGCTCTGGTTTTCCTGTTTTCACCAAAATCAGTAGGGTTCTGCCTAGAACAGCCCCTGAATGTTTGGAATTGATCAGCTGCAATGAGCAAAATCTACTGCATTACACCTAACAGTCAGAGAAGTGCCACGAAGCTGAGCGTAGGGCCTCGCAGGCTTAACCAATGAGTTAAGCACACGTTACTATCTGGGAATGTAGAGGCAAATTCTGCAGAGCTTTACTGATCAAAAATCCCACTGAGGTCTAGGGGGCTCTTCCATGGGGTGGCCTTGTGTGACTGCTATAGCCAGATGAATACAAGTAGAAGAAAAGATTCACATGAGCCCTCCTCACCCTTTCCACATCAAAACTGCTGACTTCCACACAACTCTGATCTGAATTTATCCAAGCATTCCAGTCAGGACACAGCCTGGGGAATGTCACAAAGATGAGGTCTTCCCTCATGTTATTTACACAATGTTACAATTACATGCTTCCATATACAAGGAACAGACTTTTTTCTCTCCACAGAATTTCAGAACTTGCATCTCTCATCCCTGGCGAAAGCAGGAAGTGCAGGAGCATGCAGAAGTATAAATACAATGAATACTCAGCAAAGGGGTTCTGGACACATTCAGATGCATGCCAAACCCAAAAGTTCTCTAAGCAAATCATTGTGTGACTCGTCTCTCCTCTTATGAGTCAAAGAAGGGCTTCTCAGATTTGTTGTTCTAGACAGCGTGAGGCGCTAGTGCTGCCCCCCAAGCCCATTCCCTTGAGCATGTGATTGGGATCCTGCCAGTTAAACATGTCCTTAAACTCTTAGCTGAATCAGGGTCATAGCATGGCTGCCAGTTTGGTGATGCTTGTGTCCTTTCAGTTGGTTATTATAAGGAATGTTTCACATAGAACTATTCAGTGTCAAATTCTGGGTATTGAAAGGTTTTTTTTAAAAAAAAGGTTGATCGAACTGTTCTAAATACATTGGCTTGCTTTACCTTCCTGCTAGCATGAATGTATTGCATTAGAAGACCTCACTTAATGGAAGCGGTGTGTATTTATACCAGTAATTAGTTTGTGCTCATTTTTCTTGGAAGCCTTCTCCATCGTTGCTAATGCTGTGGGCATATATTTGTTAAGATCAGATTTAACCTCAACCTCTGTGGGGCAGATTCTCTGCTGCCTTACAGCTTGTGTGACCTCATTGATTTTCAGTGAGGTTGCCAGTGGGAGTCAGGTCAGTGCAGAATGTAGCCCTATGTATTTTCTGAATGACATGGATGTTCCAATTCAATCGCGTGGTGCTAGAAAGAGGGAAAGGACTCCATCATGACCCCTTGGAAGAGCAGAGGGCCTTTTCATATTGTGTTGCTTATCAGGGAACTTGAAATACAGTCTAAGGCCAGGTTTACCGGTTATAGGTACTTGATGACATACTATATTCAGGGTGCTTTATACTAAATAACCATTTCACATACAAATAAAAACATACAACAATTTCCTCCATTATTTTCTTATTTAACATCCGATAAACAATTGTCTTAGGTCTTGCAGGTGGGGGCTGTTTCATTTTTATCACTTCAACTCAAGCCAAGCAGAGCGGGGTACCCAAGATTTTTTCCCTTTCTCAGGGGGCAGGGTAAGGAAGTAGATTTGGCTGAGGCAGGGAAAACATTGGACAATTCATTTTTAAAAATAGTTTCCCCTTTAAAAAAAAATCACATTTTGAAAATTTTCCACCAGCTCTAAGAGTTGTTCAACAAATAGTGGGAAAATTCACAGTAATTTAATGGAAACTCTCATTTTGTCAAAATGATGAAATCTGAAAAATGTTTAACCAGATCAAGTGAGAAGGATGGGTACAGCATAACTACAATGCTTGCCATTTAAAAACTTAGAATTTTTCAACAGATCAACTGCTTATCCACAGCTGTTTCATGTTAAACAAAAAAAAAAAAAAAATCTCTGGTACCTCCGTGTCGCAACTGCTGGCAAAGGCTGACTAATGGTGACGACTACACATATAAACCACCCACTTCAAGCATGGGTTCCTGCACTATTTTCTCATTGACATTTCCGTTTTCCTTTAACAAGTCCGCACTGAGGAACTATTCTTTTTAAGGTTGGGTTTCATTAAACAGTGACAGCTTCCCCAAGGTAGTCACTTAAGGGTAGATTAACAGGCTGTCTCAACCTGGCCTCTCAAACTGTAGGGACACTCTTCTCCCCCCCCTTTCCTGCCCCCCCACATACAAACATTTGAACTTGTGCATGCATATTGTTTGTAGGAGCAAATTAAGAAGATGGGGTGATTTTCCTGCTCTACATTGACTGTTTAGAAAAGGACCAAAAGACATATGTCTGAAAAAAAGACAACAGATGCATTTGTAGTCTTTCTGTTGTTGATACTGCTGCTACCAGCATGGTGATTCTCTTTTACACTCTCTGATGTCCCAAGAGGCAACCATATATATATACACACATACATATCATGGCTTCATTATTATGAAGGAAAAGTAGAGGCAAGAGAATTACACGGGCTTCAAATCTTTTCTCCATGATAGCATCTTTCCAGCAATCTGGATCTACTTGGGATGGAAGTAAATGTGGCCAGCACAGCACATGTTATTCTCCTTTAACTATTCCACTGATTGTGGAGTGGGAGTAGGGTGACCAGATGTCCCGATTTTATAGGGACAGTCCCGATTTTTGGGTCTTTTTCTTATATAGGCTCCTGTTACCCCCCACCCCCTGTCCCGATTTTTCACACTAACTGTCTGGTTAGCTCTCTTACAAGCTTTGCTTTCTACTACTGTGACTACATCAAGGACTTCTTTAGTTTCAAATTCATTCAAGATTTTTCTCTCTCCAGCTTCACATGTATTGGGTATATGCTAGCGTCATTCTTATATCTGAGTGTTCTCCATTTCAAGTGAGTGGGAGCAATGTTAGGTGGGAAGAGGAAAATATCTCCCTTTCTGTTTATGAGCTTGCCAACAGAAGCATATGTAGAGTGTGCGTGTTCCAGAAGTCTCTCGAGCATATGGAATGCCAATTTC
Organism: Natator depressus; assembly: GCF_965152275.1. Lineage (NCBI taxonomy): Eukaryota > Metazoa > Chordata > Testudines > Cheloniidae > Natator > Natator depressus. Next base: position 62,865,437 of record NC_134243.1, on the reverse strand, counting down.
CAATGAGCTTGAACCTCCTGCTTTGAGCTGATGTATTGGCAAGTTGTTGGTTTGTTTTTGCTTTTTCCCTTCCTGTAATGAGCCATGTCTTTTTGACATAATGGCCAGCAGCCAAAGTGGCCAAAGATCATACGAGACACCCATGCTTAATTTGTAATGAAGGAGGTGCTGAGGCTCAAGCAATTAGGTGCTGGGGCTGAAGCAATTTGTTTACTTTATAACTGATGTGGCAAGCCCAGAGGTGCCAGGGCTAAGGACTGCCAAACCTAGCCTGCTGGGGCTCAACCCTGGCACAAATTAAGCACTGAATGACACAAATCACATATTCTAGTTCTGTGATTAATTGTGCAGGGAACTATGCACAGCCCAGTTTAAATGGCATGCAAAGCAGAATGTGCGGCCACTACTCTTTATGTTATGGATGGTGCGGACAGCCTTAACTCAGAATGTGCTAGCATAAATGAGACAGAAGTGGGCACGAACCACACTCCAAGCAGGTGCTGAAACTTCTGAAATAAGCTGATGACAATGTGATCTATTTCAAAACCTTTAATAAATGAAGCTAAACAGTTCCCAATGACACTAGCCTTGGAAAAAGACAAGACACAGCTGGCAGACTGGTACATTCTCCAATCTGTCTATAACTGACATCCAGCATTTAATCAGAAGGCTGCATATTACATGTGCCGATGTGACCTTGAAGTGCCTCAGCGTGCCTTAGAATAGTCGATGGGCATGAGCCAAAACTCAAATCCAAACACACCAGTACTTGGGGGAGGAGGAATCCAAACCCAAATCTGAATTTCTCAGTGGGCTGCTATTTCTGTACCCAGCTGAACAAAAACCCTGGTCTTGACAATTCCCTACATTCAGAGAGTCGAAGGTACAGCTCTAGAGCTGAATTGCATTCCTTATTCCCTTCCCTCTAGAGCGAGGGCCAGATCCTCAGCTGTAGTAAATCAGCATTGCTCCACTGAAATCAGAAATGCTACGCCACTTTACAGTTGTTGAGGACCTGCCCCAGCGTACACTAATCTTCCTCGCACAATTTCACAAACTGAATAGTCTGTTTTGTTCAAAGAAAAAACATCGTAAAAGGATCAGGGTAATGTTACTTTTTCTCAGTGGATTTATCAATACTCTGAAACCTATCAATACTACAGTCTGCTACATCAGTGCAAGAGGGCTGCTCATTGTGTACTGTGCACATCTTGCTTCTGCAGCTCCCTTTTTATGCTGTAACACTTTTTGTGCTGCAGAAGACCCTTTTTTTTAATGTCAAAATGTTTGCCAGGCTCGTGAGTTATATTCAGCCATTTTTGGGTGATAAAGGCTGGAAAGTTGTCGTATGCTTCCCCAGGTCTCAGAAGCGTGCCCATCCTGCCTTCTCATGATTACCCTAAGGTTCTAAGTATTATTCGTTGTTGTTTTCAGCTCTCTTAGGTTCTTTGTTTTTTCAGGCTTTTCCCACCGCAGCCTTTATTTATCCTCTAATGGCATCTCAACACTGACAGTCCCAGGTTTCCACCCTACTGCCTGTGAATGATACCTGTGTGGCAGATGGTGCAAACGGCCTACTATATATTCTCTGGATCGATGTAAGAAAACTAAGCTGTCAGACTGCTGACTGCTTTGGCCTTCTGCCTTATGGCATTAAAGGCTGGTTAGGGAGAGCGACATTGCCTGAAAATAATTTCGATTGAAATAACCTGGACCTCTGTATGGTGACTTTGGAGTGTGGCTTTCCCTTAACTTCTTGACTCAATTTTTGTTTCATTATTACCCTCTGACCCAGATTTCAGAAAAGGTTCTAGGTTTGATCACTCTTAATTAAACGGAAAGACAGAGGTTTTGACAGACCAACTTTGCCTCCTATTAGATTCTTCTTTTTCCCCCCTGCAGCAAAGTATAGGAAGCTTTGTAGATTCATGGATAAAACAAGATTTTACACTGGTAAAGCTCCTTCTCTACAAAGTTTACAAGGCCCTTTACAAATATTAATGCATTAAGACTTACAATACCACTGCAAGGTGGGACAGTACCATCCAGTCGTTAGGGCAATAGCCTTGGAGTCAAATCCCTGAGTGCCACAGACTTCCTGTGTGCCCTTGAGTGAGTCACTTACTCTCTCTGTGTCTCAATGCCGCATCTGTAAAATAGGGATGAATCCCTACCTTGCAGGGGCACTGTAACTATTAAATACATTAAAGATTTCAAGCTGTTGAGCTCCTAGGATAATGGGAACCAGATAAGCACCAAAAACAGAAGTATTATAGGCAGTGCTAGTCTAAGATATAGCCAGGGATAGAAGGTGGGTCTTCTGAGTCCCAGTCCTATGGCTAATCCACAGGACCATGATGCTCGCAGGTTGCGTGTGATACCTCTACATATAACAATTAAAAATCTTTATTATACCTCTTCAGTAGACCTTGGTCTTGGTCTGTTTTTACACAGCTCATACATTTTGCATGAGTGATTTATTTTGAAACGAGAGAAATGACAACAAAAATAAAATCTGCATGAGAGGGCACAGAGTTCCTCTCCTCTGCAGTACCCTGGATCAGCTCTGCCTCACACACTGGCAGCTGCCCCTATGGACAAGCAGCCTTCCGAGCCATTTAAAGGTGCCACAGAGGGACAGCAAAGACATCAGAGCTACATCATTACACATGCCACAATTCTCCTAACAGTTTAAGCGGTGGAATGAAGAAACGGAAAAGGAGAGTCCCTTCTAACTTGCGTTTGGTGGATTATAAATGGCAGAGTCTGTGGAAATTCAATCGTTTTTCCTGATATTTTCCTTTTTCATTATAATTACCATGCCTGAAAATGGTCTTTGCTCATTGGTTTGCTATCACAGTGAGTCTTTCAGGAACTAAAGAAAATGGGTGCTGAGACTGACATGAACTAAAGAAAATGAGCAGAAAATTGAAATAGCAAGGTTGGGTGGACAGCTTTATTTTTGTTGATGATAATGAGGTAGTTTACTTGAAATACTTTATTTTGCTACATTGCAACACGATCTGTTCCATATGTGCCCAGATGAAACTTAACCCCCACCCCCCAGAAAATTAGGTTATTTATTTTTCTCTTTTGACTTGCTGTGTTCTGTGCTAAGGATACTGCATGTGAGGTTAAATCAATGCAGCTTGTGAGGAGGTAGTAAAAGGTACATTTAAAAGCGGTGTTTATTATTGGATATTGTGCACTGTGTGCGTGGACAGCACAGGCAGCATGCAAATGCTATATTAGTTCAGTATTTGTGTGGTTCTACCTCGATAGTGAGAACGTCTTTCCTCAAGAAACTCACCCAAAAACTATTCCTCATGGAGTTTGTCCAAACAGTCTCTTTATGTTGGCAGTTTGTTAGGTATACAGTGCAGAGCTCCTCTGAGTGTGCAGTCTTCTCCTTGCCTTACCGTAAAGACTGTTGCATTCTGCTCTATTAGGCACCTAACTGATTTATTTAATCCCATGCACATGTTGCCAGCACACGTTAGTTGAGGCCTGGAGTTCTGTGTAGCTCCCTCTATGAAATTCCCATTCACATCTGCACACATACTCATTCTCTGGCTCCTGGAATGAATCTGATTCACGCTTAGCCTGATTGCTCTTCTAGAGGAAGAAATTGGCTATTGTCCTTAGAAGGTGACTTCTTTAAATATGAGCCATTGGACACAGCAGAAATACACAGAAATGAAAACCCATCCAGCCTACTCTCCCTGCCCATGCTCCCAAACAGAAATTCTTCTGATTAAAAGAACTGTTTTCTCTCGTGTCAAGCTAAACCCGGGGAATGGGGCTTAGTAAGACAAGAGATCCCATAGGCTTTAAAAAACACCTTTATTTAGGCTCTAACGTTCTTTAAAATGAGAAATAAAAATCAATATAATGATAATACATTATAACACATATTCCTATAGCACTTTTCAAGGTATTAGAGAAATAGGCTGAATGCTCAAATGTCAACACCTACAATGCAGCCACAGAACACATATAAGCTCCCTGGGGCAGGGATTGTCTTTGTGTTCTGTGGTTGTAAAGCGCCTAGCACGGTGGGGTCTAGGTCCATGATTAGGAGCCCTAGGTGCTATTGTCATACAAATAAATAATTATGATGATGATGAGTCTATGCCTATCACACTTGCAAATGTAGATTGTTTTTGTAAAATGGGCAAATGGTGTAACTGAGGTGCCAATGTCTGAAACTTTGTTCCAGCCTGTTCTCCATTTCTCATCTAATAAAGCTTTTTACCCTGCAGCTGTGAACGAATGATGGAAGTGAAAAACATCAGTGAGCAAAGCCCAAATAAGTCACAATTTCTTTTTTTAAAGAGGATCATTTTATAATTGCTGTAATGTTCCCCAGGGTCTGCTATTTTGCTTTGTCATGGTAATGATGCTTCTCAAGTGTCTGAAGACAAAGCTAAGTACACCCTCCTGGGAAAGGAATGTTTCTCAGCATCTTGCACTGTCCCTGTTTATGGTCTCCTGTCGTCTTTTATTATTGGAATAGGCCAGCAGAGCAGCATTTGTTGCAAAGAATATGATTTTACATAGTGGCCTGAGGTTAATATTTTTAAACTTTTTCAAAAAAGAGAGAGTTATAATTTACTGATAAAATAATATACTTGCACTTATTCCTTCCTAGCATTGAAAAGTGGCTCTGACAGGTGTTCCCTCCTACTTTTAAACAACCTTGAGTCTTCTTCCTTCAACTTCATAAAACAGACACATAATATATGTATGAGGAATGAAAAGCAAAATATATGGGCTGGCCAATTGCTGTGCTTCTCATTATAACTTTAATGTTGGCGAGGGTCACTGTATCACTCCTTGTCATTTTAGCACTCTGCAGCAGAGTGAAATTGACAAATAGCAGCTTGGGGAGAGGCAGTGATGTGAAATTGACAAGAAGCAGCTTGGGGATTGCCAACAGGATGAAATTAAGATGAATCCCTCCCAACTCTGTGCTGCTGCTTTTATCCACAAAGAAATCAGTAGGGTTCATCAAGCCCAGCTAAGTATATGAGCCAGATTCTCGCAGGGCATAAATCAGCATAGCTCCAATGATTTCTCTTGAGGGACACTGATTTACGTCATCAAAGTGCAAGTTGGACACCTTGACCTCCTCCCATTTAATCACAGGCATTAGCTGAGATCCAACCTGGTTTTGTTTGTACTGTTTTTATGGTTTGGCTCTTTACTGGCCCAAAGTTTCATTACAAAAGGGGTAGAAAGGAAGAAAGCGAAGAAATCATCCCTTTACTTCTAGCTTTTGCTCAAGCCTCTCTTGTCCCCAACCAAAATACTTCCCTGACTGTAACATCCTTATTTTTCTAATTTTGAAAGTATGGTCATCCTGTAGGGGAGTGTAGGAAAGAGGCCCTCGAGAGGGGAACTCACTACTGGGAGCCCACCATTTATTTCAGGCAGCAGCTGCCACTGCAGTTAATGCCAGATTGTTGCTTGTGCAGGTGCATGATGAGTAGCATGCAAGGGCCAAGGACAAACAGATATCTACTAAACACCAACTTCACCCAGGTCTCCCACATGGCAACAGGCTGCCAAGGCACTAGGGCAACTGGACCAAAAAAAGACTAAATTAGGTTAAAAAGTACTCAGGGTAGACATTATTATGGATATTCATAATAGGCTTTATTCTGACTCGCACTCTGAAAATCCTGGGAAGTAAAAATTACTCAAATAAATTGTTCATGTTCCATTAAACAAGAGGCCTGGGAGGTTAATCTTAAGACACTAATTACTTTCTCCTGTGGAAACTGAGGATGGGGTGAAGAAAGGGGAGGGACAGTTGTGCAGCACCAGACTTTTATATGATCCCCTAATACCTTTAGAGATAAATAAGCAATCTGAAAAGATTAGTAACTTCCTGCATGCTTCCAATATGTCTTGGTGTGCCAAACTGATTACAAATTCCAATACATTAAAAAAACTAATGCTGAGTTATAAAAATTCAAACTAAAAGCCATATCCCCTCTGGCGCAGGCCCCTTATGTCTCCAGAAAATGTACAGGTGTAAGCGCATTAGCGAGTCACAAACGTTGATGTGGTGATATTTACTGCAGAGAAATAATTCAGAATCTGTGATAGAATCATAGAATATTAGGGTTGGAAGGGACCTCAGGAGGTCATCTAGTCCAACCCCCTGCTCAAAGCAGGACCAATCCCCAATTTTTGCCCCAGATCCCTAAATGGCCCCCTCAAGGATTGAACTCAAAACCCTGGGTTTAGCAGGCCAATGCTCAAACCACTGAGCTATCCCTCGAGTGACTGGATCAAAAGAAAGACTAGCAAAAATTAGACCAGCATACATTTAAATTGGATTAGGTTAGAAAGCAAAACAAGCCCTTTCTGCAAATACAGGCCATTAAACTTCCTTAATCAAAAGGGCAGAAACACGCAGCAGGAGATGAATTGTTCATGAAACAGAAAGTTGGCCAAAATATAAAAAAATTGTAAGACTACATTATACACTAAATACCAAGTGATTATGAAAATCAGCACAAGGGACAAACTCCAATTCCACAGTCAGGTAGCCTTGGAAGTGTGAAAGAAGAGGGCGCATCACTGAAGATTCATACAGATGAATAGACACTGTTGGTTTACAGGACAGATTTGTAAATGGGCCTGAGCAAAATGCACCCACAATTTTATACTCTCCTGACTCTGCATATGTGACTAGCTATGTGTGCATGTAAGCTCAATATCTGTCCAAAGTCTGCACCAAAGTATCTGTGCAACTAAAATCAACACATGGCAAAGTGTTTGTGCACTTCTGCATTCACAGACGTGTCAATTTGGCCCACAGCCTTACTAATCTCAGTAACATTTCATTGTAGGTCTTTGAAGTTGTTTTCTCTCTTGTATTTCTGTGTTTGTTCATTATAAAACCAATAAACTATCCGAACAAAAGAAAACAAAAAAAAAAACAGGGGGGGGAAGCAATTTTCTTTAGTCTCTGTGTTGTTTGACAGGAGTTTGCAACTAACATTGCTTTTGCTACCAATTCTGTCCTTTTCCCTTTGAGAAATACTCCCTGTTCTTCCTGTGCATTTTCAATTAAACTGAAATCAGCTGGGCTCATTTTTCTTTTTGTTTGGGCTATTCCCTCATTTGTGCATCAGCATTGCTGAGGCTGCTAGGCCAGTTCTGGGAACAGAATTTCTTCGCTTTGTAAATATGGTATGTGAATATAGTCTTTGTGAATTATGTCAGATTGATTCTGCTGAAATCCTTTGTGTATGGAATCCACAGAACAGATAAAGCACAGGCAGCAACACTACACTCCCCCTCACGCTGCTCTGCCAATATACCTCAATCCTGACCTAAAAGGCTCATTATCTATGGTCCATTGAATTCTTCACCTGTCTGCTAAGAATGCAAGGGATGGTGTCAGTCATAATGGTGAAAACTGTCTACAGGGAAATTGACTGAGACCACCAATACTCATTTCACTTAGGCCACTCAGTAACAATCAGCTGATAACTTTTAGTCACTGCTGATCTGGGCTGGAACTGAATAGGCAACTGCTCTAAATCCCATAACAAATCTACTCCTCTTGTACATTTAGTAATTTCCTTGGACTCCCTAGTCAGGATGTACAGAACCAACACGAATCTTGTAAATCCTGTACAAAGGATTTACTGGACATTTTAAAATTAGTAATAAGAAAAAAAATCACTTGCCAAGGGAAGTGCTTTTTAAAAACAGTTATTTAGAATGTGGAAAACACAATACATCCGTTCATAACTAGTGTAAGAGTTGCCACATGCTATGCCCAGCCTATGGGCTATTTTCAGGAATAACAGTGGGGAAAATATATTAAGGGCTAAGAAGACTTACCAGTTGGAAGCAAGGGAGATGTACCAATGAGCAGCCAACTACCTAATGACCCCTCTAGGGCTGCAGCTGCATTTCTCTGCCAAATTTAAAGCTACCACACAAAAGAATGCTGGGATAGATTTCCTACTGTAAGTGAATGGTCTTACACTGAGGAGTTTCAACCACGATCAGACATTTCTCTCAAAAAAGTGCTCCTAGGATCTCCTATGTTTTGGAGACTCGGGTATGGCACACCACTGTTTTCTGAGCTGGGTGTTGGAATTGTTGTGTCTTCCTGTTTGCCTTTGACATTCTGTTTCTGTGAGAAGAGTTAAGTGGCTTCAAGTGCCCCAAATCATAGGCTAGGCTTGTGTGAATGCACACTGATGGGGTGCCAACACCCTCACAATTACCCCACTGCAAAAACCACTCAAAAATCACAGGCCCTATGCTCACCTTCCTCCTAACACGTCAGAGCCCTAATTGCCCATGAGGAAGCAGAGGAAAGGCAGGAAAATGTCCCTTCTCCTCCTCTGTGCTAGCTAGTCAGGGAGGGTGAAGCACCCTGCACCACCTTTCCTCTCCCTCTCTATTTCCTGCAATTACAATCCCCCTCCCCAGCAGTCCAGGGATTACGGGGAAAATGTGCATGCCCTGAGGATGGTGGAATGTGCTCCCCTTCATGGGACCCAGGCACAGTCCCTCCTGGGGTGGAATTGATCCACCCTACCATAAGCCTGCGCCTTCAAGGCATAATGTAAACTTTAGAGGCCAAAGTATCACAATTACCAGATTCATAATTACCAAGGCTAAACAAATGGCAGGGAAAGAAGTAGGGGAAATTATAGAACTGGAGGTGAATCAGGCCAATAGACTGGGTCACTCATTTAAGATAAAGAGCATGAGCTTTTCCTGTGGTAGGTGGGGAACAGTGTCATATACCCACTCAAACCTAGTCTTCAGCCCTTGTTCTTGGTGATTTGGATTTCAAGTGGAAAATGCAAAGTTTTTTAAAAAAGATCATTGGCCAAAAGCAGCCAATTTTTGAGAGAAAACTTTTGAAACTTGGAATGGGACTAATGAGATGGATAACTGCTGTAGCTCCATCTTTACACATTCATTTAGAATGTACAGAGATGAAAGGAGGAACAAAAGCTACATTGCTTTTACATTCTTACTGAGAGCCCAACAAATTGCCATTTTCATCCAATTCAACACAGCAAATGACAGCACAAGTCAAGGGCCCTTCCTCACCTGGAGTATATCAGCATTGGTTCACAGAGTGACGTATATATTAGTACAGTATAATTGTACCTTGACTTCATTGGAGCTGCATCAGTTGAGGATCTGGTCAAGAGAAAGGAGGAGAATATAAGCCATGTACAAACAGATGAGATGTAGCCATCAGTCAGGCAATATCAAGAAAAATAGTTTGCACTGAAAATATTGGAAAGAATAGAACTTGGTAGAAAAACTACCCTGTGTATTGGCCAAGAATGCATTAAAGACAATAAATTTACCCTAGAATTATGTTCAGTTTATTTACAAATAGACCTGAATCCTACCAAACTTGACAATATTGGGACAGATTCTGCTACTGATGTTGAACAGAAGCCTACTCCACAAGTTTTACCACTGAAATCAAAAGAACCACTTTGTGGATTATGGTACTATTCATTGTGGGTAAAGGTATCATTAACTTCCCCATTCTCACTACCTTGATTTGTAGCTGCCAAGACTTCTGATAAATTTTCTTCTTTTCCTGCACCACATAGTAGCAACACTAATATCACTGGAAGAAGCTGATTCAGGGTTTGGATAAGCACCTAAATGTTCAGAGCAATATTTTGACCCTATCCAAACCTTTAGGGTCTTCAGTACTGGGATAGACCTAATGCAAAAGCATCCTATTTCACTGTATTTTGTCCATTTCTGTTCCCAGGCAGAATGAGAAAGTGCAGATACATGCAAAGAACATTTATTTTAGCAAGGATTCTTAAGGTTCTTTATTCAGAAAAGCTCCCACAGTTGGACCTGGGATTGATCCACATCCTTGTCCAACATTTCCCCTCCCAAAGCTGTTGATTTGTTTTTGTCTGGTTTGCTCATATGTAAAATACCTGAGGCCAAATGTATTGTTGCCAGCACAGTTATTATCAGTCATGTTTATTACAACAGAGCCTAGGGTCCAACGGAGAAAGGAGACCCATTCTACTATGTCTATTCTAAACATAGAATAAGCATCAGTCCCTGCCCTGAATGGCTTACAATCTAAGTAGCCAAGACAGACAAAAGGAAGAAGGAAGAGGTAGAACACACAAGAAAAGTAAACAACATGATGGCAACAGATGTCATGTCAGCTCCATGATTTGTTTGATTATTTAAGCCCTTACAGTGGCGTTATGTTAGGGGGGAGATTAGCTAGACAGAGATCTAGCTAGACATCATCAATGTCTATCGGTCCCTGCTTAAACTGCCACTGCAGCTGACATACTGGCTTCAGTCTCTAGCTAGTTTCTCTCTGCAGGTTCTTTCTCAAAAGTCACATGACTTTGGAGAGGTTGACCTATGGCTCCTATTGCCCCATAGGGGGTGGTCTCCCCTGCACAGTTCTGGGTTTAGGGGTGTGAGGGAGGAAGGGTGGCCCTGACTGGACCCCATTTTACCTCCCGCTTTACCCGCTGAACTGCTTTCTACAGCTGCTGTGCCAAGCTCCCAATTAGAAATTCTCAGTATAGGCAGTAGTAGTTTACTTATAAAATTACCAGCACAACTGGTCACTCCATGTACTTCGCTCTCTTCTCAGATCCCTGTGCCACATTTTAAAATGTAGAGGCAAAGGTCCATTGCACCCCCCATTTGCATATGCAAACCCATCTGTTTTGCCCATGCACCCAATCCAGTGCACATTGACACCAAAGGAAAGACTCCCAATTACTTCACTGGGCTTTGGTTCAGGCTTATAAACTGGAAATTCCATGCACAATTATCTGTAAGTGCAAACAGCTGATTTGCACATGTAATTAATCAATTAGCTCATTCAAATGGAGTTGTCCTATTGCATATATCTTCTGTTCATACCCTAGCCTCTACAGTTTTTCTTGGAAGACTATATTCTAGTTTATTATTACATAGAGATTCTCTCTTATACAAAAACATGCAGTGGAATGCCTACTGATATATTGTTTTAGTTATTTTTGCTCGCAGGCTTGTTTTGTTGCGTTCAATGTGTTTCAAATCTGTTTTGTGATTACAAACCACTGGTTTCTCAGGACTAAAAATGGAAACATATTTGGCCTTACAGGTCAATGAGAAAGTTTAAAACCAGTTGATTAACATATAGCTAAGACAAACAATGTTTTGGCCAATGCAGGATACAAAATTACACACTCTTAGTTGTTTAAAAGAAGATCAATGACAGGCCGGCATAGGGATTTAGTGAGAGAGAAAGAGGAAAATAAAGGACAGCAATGAAATGGAGATGCCGGAGAAGAATCAAGAAAAAGAGAGAGGCAAAAAGTAAATGGTGGGGACTAGAGAGCAGAGAATTTTAAAGACAGAGGAAGCATAGAAAAAATAGGAGGAAGACGGGGGAAGAGAAGTTTAGGGGGAGGGTACAAAGAAAAGAGATTGAGAATGACAAGAAATTAAGACAATGTATTCATTTAAACAATGTGCTCCTCCTCTTTCATGAAACAGTTAATATCCATTAACTGCTACATTTGTTTGGCTTTGAAATCTAGGAGCTCTGGGACTCGAACTCCAGGCAGGCTGTGGTGTTGTAAGTGGAGGCTTCAGTGAAGTATAGGCCTGAGACACTGAAAAAAGTACTTTGGGACCAACTTTTATTGCTCTTACGCTGTTATACCTCTATTGGCATCAACAGCTTTGATCCTGGACTGCAATGCTATGAGTGGATGGAGAGTGCTGCCCTCTGGCTTTGATCGGTGCCATTGTTTTACACCACAGCGTTTGTTTTTACAGAACAGCACTCGTCTGAAGAGAGAACGGTAACAGTGGCACTGGCACTAGAGAGTCTTTGGTTTCTATAGGAGCCAGCAGATTGAGCAGTGGAGCAATGACAGGCTCTGGGGAGACCATTAGTCTAGAGAATGTGGTGCTCATGTAGCCATATGGGCTTGATCCTGTACCACTGAGGTCAGTGGCAGTTTGTCAATTGAGTCTGTTAGGGTCAGAATCAGGCCCTCTCTCCACCTGAAGGGAGAGCTCAGAGTGGTGGGTGAATGTGTGTTCCTGTTGGAGAGGTTCAAGCCCCACTGAAGTTTGAGGACTTGAGAGGGAGCCTTGTCAAATGTCTGACAACCTCACAAAATGGGCTCCAGTTTTGTGAAATCTCACACTACATGAAAATGAGAAAAACCTTCCCTGGCTGACGAGGGGTGGGAGGAAGGATCTGTGGAAATGCCCTGCCCGTTGGACTACAGGGGCCAGCCTGGCTAAAGAAGGGGGACAATCTGAGAGGCTGGGGGACTTCTCCTGGCAGCCCATCTAAGGGCACTCCTGCAAACGCATAACCCACCTCTCTGAGGTAGTGTTAGAGGGTTCTTCTGGCTCACCTTCACGTCTGGCAGCAGCACACGTGCATACAGCATGTGGGAGTGTAATGGGGCATTGACTGCAACAACTTGGACCCATAGCATCTCCCCAGAACTCACATTCACTCCAGATGAGTGTTGGGAGAGAAGAAGAAGGGTTCTGAGGTTAAAGCAATGGGCCAGGACTAAGGAGAGATGGGTTCTATTCCCAGGTCTGCTACACACCTACTATGTGACCTTCAGCAAATCATTTCCCCTCTGTGTGCTCAGGTCCCCATCTGTAATAATGCACCCTTGCCTCATATTTTATCTATTGTGGATCGTAGCTCTTTAAGGCAGGGCCCATCTCTTACAATATGTTTCTACAATGATGAGCTCAGCAGGGCCCTAATAATAGAGAACGTGCTTTTTCCCCAATCACGGGGATTACAACTTCAGTAAAATGTGTCAGCCATTCCCCGTTTCTGAGATCAAGGTACTTTCGTAAGTTGGAGATGAATCTCATCACTCACAAGTGGTAGAGAAAAACTTGAATGCGATGAATCTATGCAGTCTGAGCTTAGGGGTGGGGCAACGGTTTGGAAATGAGATGGGTTCAGTTATTGAATCAAGTAGTGCTGATGGGTTATATTCTCAGGGCAGAAGTGTGATGCTCTGCTCTCTCTCCAGTTTGTCTCAAGTAGAAGAAAAACTCTGCTGCACATTAACCAAAAGTCTGTGAATTAATTTCATCCTCTTGGTCTGTGTAGAAATGTGCATGGGTAAATATTGTTCAAGACAGAGCTCTTTATCTTCGCAGTAGTAGAGCTGCTGTGATTTAATAAGCTTTTTTCTTTATTTTATGAATGTTGAATATAACCCCTTTGCAAATCTTTCATGTGTATTGTGTAAGTTATGTCAACCTCAGGCAGGCTCCAGAAATTTATGCACCCTCATTGTTCAATTATTTTTAATAGTTTTTAAATTGAATACAAACACCATCTCCATCAACAATGAGAAGGATCCTTTCTCTGCCCATCATATAAGTACATACGTTATGGTTATGGTTATGGTCCTGCTTTCTGAAAGGCTAGGACTGAATAAAGCGGCATATGGAATTGGTAATGGGGCTTCTTATTTAATGACTGCCTAGTATTTCAGTAGAGGCAAACGGTTACCCCTTCTATATTTCAATCTATATGCTTATATTGAAACAAGCTGGATAGTTGTGGCTTTGGTGTGTCTGGTTGGATCTTTTTCCTCTACTAATAAAATCTTTACACAAAGAAACAAGTACGTGCAGAAAGAGGATTCTGCTAATGCATATGTGAAGCCGAGGGGCCTAAGGCCACACTTGTTAAATTTACCAGCTGAAGCACATATGCTTCTTGTTCACCCTACCAAGCTAATGGTGATAGGAAAGGAGAGTGGTATTTTACTTATTCATTAACAGAAGTTACTGACCAGGGGCTTTCTGGTGAGTAGAGCTTTGCAAGGCCAAGTGGAACGGTCCTGATACTAGTGTATTATTGAAAGGAAAGCTGCCTTTCATGCAATCCTTAAAAACAGCATGCAAGAATGACATGAAAAGAACTATTTTTACATGATATAAGCCAAGGAATAATCTGTTCTTGATTTTAAAAATGTATGTTTATTACCCAGAAATTTATGAACCATTAAAAATTAAACCTGACCAGCCATTTTAATTTCCTTCCTTAATTTCACTACCTGTAGATCCAAGAACCTGTAACCTTTGTTCGAGCACAGCAGAATCATCAGCCTCTGAAGTAATTAGACTGAATTTTCCACGGGTGTCAGGAGGTATGTTTTTTCCTTGAATCATGAATAGTGAATAAGCACAGATACTTCCCTTCTGAACATTTTCATGCCAAATCATGTATTCATTTTGGGTGAATGCTGTGGAGTAAATTTATGACAGTCACTTAAATAAAAAATTGAACTTGCGTCTTCTGCATTCATGTCCCCTTTGCACTGGTTTTTCATGAACATTCTAGGGAATGATCTTGCTGGTAGGAATATTCACAAAACGGCAGTATATCTGGGGACAAATGGAGCCCTAGCTGCAGCTGCAGAGCACTTCTTGCAAACAGAAACGAGACAGTACGTCTGCAAGAATGAGGAGTGGTGTATGTGGTAGTGGGGTTATGCAGACAGCACAGCTCCGTGATTAGCACAGAGCCTTGTTCCATGCAGGCTCCCTCTGTGGCAGGTATTAGAGGATGGGAAGAGTAGAACCAAGTTCTGGACTCATGATTTGCCCAATTCAGTGACTATCAAAGAATATTTGCAGGGGAATCAATGTCTCCCCGTGTGGAGGCCCAGTACAATACCTTGTGCACCATTTAAGTCTTCAAAATATGGCTTAAGTAGAATTAAATGTAGCCTGGTTGTGGCTATCAGCACAGGCATAAATTTCACCCAGAAATCAATGATCATGAATACTTGCTCCAGAAAGTTAATTGTAAAAAAATATACACAATCAATCAGAGAAGACAAACAGTATCGTGACCATTGTGACGACCTGACGTTGAGTTAGTATTGGCTTAGGAATATCAAACACTCATTTCTGCCAAGAACCATTCATAGAAGTTGTGTGTAGAATAATGCAGAATAATAAATACATTGGAGGAAACTGCAGAAAATGTACAATGAAGAATGATCAAATCAATCAAGTCAGTTATTCATTTATCTCTAAATTACTAGTGTCATGCTTTGTGCCATTTCTGATATCCATTGCTTTAGTTTTGTAACAGTCACCATTGCTGAACTGAAGCATGACTATTCAATGTGGAGAGGATAGATGCAGAAAGATAAATCTCTCTCACAATTTCAATACCAGAGCATTCATTACTAAATTTTAGTATCAAATACCACATTCTTGACACTACATTCTAGACACATTTTTGCAATTCCATACAGTTTGGCTGTTCATATGCTCTGATTAAAGCAAAGGAACATCACTAGTATTGTGATGCAAGTGCTTTGGAGGACAGGATTAAAATTCAAAATCATCTGGACAAACTGGAGAAATGGTCTGAAGTAAACAGGATGAAACTCAAAGGGCAAAAGAAAAGTACTCCACTTAGGAAGGAACAATCAGTTGCACACATACAAAATGGAAAATGACTGCCTAGGAAAAAGGAGTGGGAGTGGGAGTTCTGTTGGAGGAGAAGGGGTCCTATAAAAGGTAGCCAGCCAGCCAGGCAGCGGCACAGAGAGCTGCCGTGGCACAGGAGCCAGCAAACAGAGCTGTACACAGGGGCGTTTGAGTGGGAGTTTGTATTGCGGTGCTTGTTTGGGGTTTGTTTTTGCTGTGGGTGGTGGTGGTTTGGTGTGGTTTGTGTTTCCCAGATTAACAGGATTTAGGTGGGAAGGCTATGGCAGATACAGAGGCAGCAGTGGGAGTGACTCATGTCGTGGAAGGCACAATGAAGATGACTGGATGTGGAAGCTGCGGTATGTACATGATCCTGGAGGGGGTACCTGGTAAGAGTTTTGTCTGCATGAAATGCTGTCTGATAGAGCTGATGGAGGAAAAGATCCGAGGTTTGGAGGTGCAGGTGGAAAGTCTGGTTGAGTTTAGGAAGGGGTTTGAGCAGATTATGGAGCAAAGACATGAGGTATCTGAAAGGAAAAGCTCAGACTTGCAGATGGAAGCAGGACTGAGGAATTCTGAGGGGAGACTGGATAAGGAAAGTGGTCAGTGGAAGCATGTGACTAAAAGGACCAGGCAGAGGAAAAGACAGGCTAGTGAAGGAGAAATAGAGCTCAAGAACAGGTTTGCAGAGTTGGAAAATGAAGAAGGGGCTCAGCAGGTAGTCACTGAAGGTGGAAGGGCAAGGAAGAAGAGAAGAGCGGCTAGTCCTATAGGAAAAGGGGAAGAGTCAATGGAGACTACACCAAATATGAGCCCCAGGAGGATACAGGATGGGTTGAAGAGGATTACAAGGGAGAATAGGAATGGAAAGAACTTGCAGCCAGAGGGAACAGGGGATAGACTGGAGAACAGCACCGTCACCAGGAAAAGGCAGATCTATGTGATCGGGGACTCTTTACTGAGAAGAATAGACAGGCCTGTAACCAGAGCTGATCCAGAGAATAGAGGGGTATGCTGTCTTCCAGGTGCTAAGATACGGGATGTAGACCTGAGGTTGAAAAGGATCCCAAAGGGAGTAGGAAAGAATCCCCTAATTATCCTTCATGTGGGAACAAATGATATGGCTAGATTCTCGCTGGAAAGTATTAAGGGAGACTATGCTAGGCTGGGGAAGACGCTTAAGGAAATCGAGGCTCAGCTGATTTTTAGTGGGATTCTGCCTGTTCCTAGAGAAGGGCAACAAAGGTGTGACAAGATTATGACTATCAACAGATGGCTTAGGCAGTGGTGCTATAAGGAGGGCTTTGGGATGTATGGTCACTGGGAGGCATTCATGGACAGAGGACAGTTCTCTCGGGACAGACTTCATCTGAGTAGGGAAGGAAATAGACTTCTAGGATGGAGGCTGGCACAACTGATTAAGAGAGCTTTAAACTAGGAATTTGGGGGAGATGGTTAGGAGATGTTCAGGTAATCTCCATGCCGGATTTTAGCATTGAGAGGGAAGAAAACGAAGTAAGAAAGGATACAGCCGTGGGTAGGAGAATGTATATCAGGAGGAAGGGCAGTGTGGATACCAGTCTAATAGGTTATACTGGCTGTAGAATGACCGTGCCTAATAGGGTAAAGAATGTGAGCGAGGCCAAACAGGAAAAATTAAGATGTTTGTACACCAATGCGAGGAGCCGAGGTAACAAAATGGAGGAACCAGAGCTACTGGTGCAGGAAGTGAAACCAGATATTATAGGGATAACAGAAACATGGTGGAATAGTAGTCATGACTGGACTACAGGTATTGAAGGGTATGTGCTGTTTAGGAAAGATCAAAATAAAGGTAAAGGTGGTGGAGTAGCATTGTATATCAATGATGAGGTAGAATGTAAAGAAATAAGAAGCGATGGAATGGATAAGACAGAGTCCGTCTGGGCAAAAATTACATTGGGGAAGAAAACTATTAGAGCCTCCCCTGGGATAGTGCTTGGGGTGTGCTATAGACCTCAGGGATTGGATATGGATAGAGCTCTTTTTAATGTTTTTAATGAAGTAAATACTAACGGAAACTGCGTGATCATGGGAGACTTTAACTTCCCAGATATAGACTGGAGGACAAGTGCTAGTAATAATAATAGGGCTCAGATTTTCCTACATGCGATAACTGATGGATTCCTTCACCAAGTAGTTGCTGAACCAACAAGAGGGGATCCCATTTTAGATTTGGTTTAGATTTGGTGAGTAGTGAGGACCTCATAGAAGAAATGGTTGTAGGGGATAATCTTGGTTCAAGTGATCATGAGCTAATTCAGTTCAAACTGAATGGAAGGATTAACAAAAATAAATCTGCAACTAGGGTTTTTGATTTCAAAAGGGCTGACTTTCAAAAATTAAGGAAATTAGTTAGGGAAGTAGATTGGACTGAAGAACTTATGGATCTAAAGGCGGAGGAGGCCTGGGATTACTTTAAACCAAAGCTGCAGAAGCTATCGGAAGCCTGCATCCCAAGAAAGGGGAAAAAATTCATAGGCAGGAGTTGTAGACCAAGCTGAATGAGCAAGCATCTCAGAGAGGTGATTAAGAAAAAGCAGAAAGCATCCAGAGAATGGACGATGGGAGGGATCAGCAAGGAAAGCTACCTTATTGAGGTCAGAACATGTATGGATAAAGTGAGACAGGCTAAAAGTCAAGTAGAGTTGGACCTTGCAAAGGGAATTAAAACTAATAGTAAAAGGTTCTATAGCCATATAAAGAAGAAGAAAACAAAGAAAGAAGAAGTGGGACCGCTAAACACTGAGGATGGAGTGGAGGTCAAGGATAATCTTGGCATGGCCCAATATCTAAATAAATACTTTGCCTCAGTCTTTAATAAGGCTAAAGAGGATCTTAGGGATAATGGTAGCATGACAAACGGGAATGAGGATATGGAGGCAGATATTACTATATCTGAGGTAGAAGCGAAACTCAAACAACTTAATGGGACTAAATTGGGGGGCCCAAATAATCTTCATCCAAGAATATTAAAGGAATTGCACACGAAATTGCAAGCCCATTAGCAAGAATTTTTAATGAATCTGTAAACTCAGGGGTTGTACCGTATGATTGGAGAACTGCTAACATAGTTCCTATTTTTAAGAAAGGGGGGAAAAAAGTGAGCCGGGTAACTACAGGCCTGTTAGTTTGACATCTGTAGTATGCAATGTCTTGGAAAAAATTTTGAAGGAGAAAGTAGTTAAGGACATTGAGGTCAATGGCAAATGGGACAAAGACAACATGGTTTTACAAAAGGTAGATCGTGCCAAACCAACCTGATCTCCTTCTTTGAGAAGGTAACAGATTTTTTTAGACAAACGAAATGCAGTGGATCTAATTTACCTCGATTTCAGTAAGGTGTTTGATACTGTGCCACATGTGGAATTATTAGTTCAATTGGAAAAGATGGGGATCAATATGAAAATTGAAAGGTGGATAAGGAATTGGTTAAAGGGGAGACTACAACGGGTCCTACTGAAAGGTGAACTGTCAGGCTGGAGGGAGGTTACCAGTGGAGTTCCTCCAGGATCAGTTTTGGGACCAATCTTATTTGATCTTTTTATTACTGACCTCGGCACAAAAAGTGGGAGTGTGCCAATAAAGTTTGCGGATGATACAAAGCTGGAAGGTATTGCCAATTTAGAGAAGGACTGGGATATCATACAGGAGGATGTGGATGACCTTGTAAACTGGAATAGTAATAGGATGAAATTTAATAGTGAGAAGTGTAAGGTTATGCATTTAGGGATTAATAACACAAATTTTAGTTATAAGCTAGGGACGCATCAATTAGAAGTAACGGAGGAGGAGAAAGACCTTGGAGTATTGGTTGATCATAGGATGACTATGAGCTGCCAATGTGATACGGCCGTGAAGAAAGCTAATGCGGTCTTGGGATGCATCAGGAGAGGTATTTCCTGGAATATTGTGTGCAGTTCTGGTCTCCCATGTTTAAGAAGAATGAATTCAAGCTGGAACAGGTACAGAGAAGGGCTACTAGGATGATCCGAGGAATGGAAAACTTGTCTTATGAAAGGAGACTCAAGGAGCTTGGCTTGTTTAGCCTAACTAAAAGAAGGTTGAGGGGAGATAATGATTGCTCTCTATAAATATATCAGAGGGATAAATACCGGAGAGGGAGAGGAATTATTTAAGCTTAGTACCAACGTGGACACAAGAACAAATGGATATAAACTGGTCATTGGGAAGTTTAGACTTGAAATTAGACAAAGGTTTCTAACCATCAAAGGAGTGAAGTTTTGGAATAGCCTTCCAAGGGAAGCAGTGGGGACAAAAGATCTATCTGGCTTTAAGATTAAACTCGATAAGTTTATGGAGGAGATGGTATGATGGGATAACACGATTTTGGTAATTAATTGATCTTTAAATATTCATGATAAATAGGCCTAATGGCCTGTGATGGGATGTTAGATGGGGTGGGATCTGAGTTACTACAGAAAATTCTTTCCTGGGTATCTGGCTGGTGAATCTTTCCCATATGCTCAGGATTTAGCTGATCACCATATTTGGGGTCGGGAAGGAATTTTCCTCCAGGGCAGATTGGAGGAGGCCCTGGAGGTTTTTCGCCTTCCCCTGTAGCATGGGGCACAGGTCACTTATTGGAGGATTCTCTGCTCCTTGAAGTCTTTAAACCACGATTTGAGGACTTCAATAGTTCAGACATAGGAGAGAGGTTTTTCGCAGGAGTGGGTGGGTGAGATTCTGTGGCCTGTGTTGTGCAGGAGGTCGGACTAGGTGATCATAATGGTCCCTTCTGACCTTAGTATCTAAGAATCTATGAATACCATATGATTGAGGGCAGAAAATAAACTGAGAATAGGGCTCTCCATTAAAAATGTTTATTGCTAAGTATTCCTCCATCACTTTAAAATGTTCCATGTGTACATTTAGCTGATACATTTGTTTAAAAAAAAAAGGTAGTTTCCTTACTATCCTCCATTGTTATTTAGGGAGCTAATAAAACTGATAGAAGCCCCAATTTAGGAAAACACTTAAGCATATGCTTAATGTTAAGCAAAATATATGCTTTTTAAGACAGAGCTATTCAGGATCAGTTATTCAGTGGCCTGATTTTCAGAGGGTGGTACTCAGCACTCTCTGAAAATCATGACTCTTAAGGTGTCCCAAGTTCAGCACCCCAAAAATGGAGGGCCCCCAAAAATCACTCATCACTTTTTTAAAACTTCACTATGAGCTCTTGTAGCTCGTAACTAGTTGATGAACATGGCCCTTAAAGAACAACAGAAGATGTACAGTAAAAGCTTTTTCTCTGGCATGTTGGGGGAATGAGGGGGTGCCGGTAAGTGAAAAATTCCAGTTAACTAAGAGGGATGGAGTTTGCTTGCGGGGGGGGGGGGGGGGGGGGCAGGTGTGGGGTTGGGGTGCGGCCTCTGGGAGGGAGTTTGGTTGCAGAAGGGGGCGTGGGGCAGGGGGGCCCTGTCTGCAGGCACTGTTCCCGCAGCTCCCACTGGCCACGGTTCCCGTCCAATGGGAGCTGTGGAGCCAGCATTGGGGTGAGGGCAGCATTCGCAGGGTCGCCTAGCTACACTTCTGCCTGGGAGCTGCAGGGACTGGTTACTGCTTGCAGGGAGCTGCCTGAGGTGAGTGCCCCCCGGATCTGGCACCCCGCACCTCCTCCTGCACCCAAACTCTCTCCCAGAGCCTGCACCCCTGCGCCCTGACCCCCTGCATGCCGAGCCCCTTATGGCCGTTCCTCCACCTAGAAGCAGCATGGACATGGTGTTGCTTCCAGGGAACCACATAGGGAGCCTGCCAGCCCCGTGCCAACTGAGCCATAAACCAGACTTCCTATGAATAGAGCTTTCTGGTTGGTACAGGGCCGGATAACACAGCTTTTACTGTATTTGGTAATATACTGCCTTTTCTGACCTTGGTCATTACTTCAGTGTAAGGCTAGGGCTTGTCATGAATCATCCCTTTTGTTTTGCATGACACTTGGTGAACACTTGTGATTAGACTCAGTTTACTTGTTTTCAGATCCTCCTGGCTTGCTCAATGTTTCAGGTTCAAACACAATAGACCCAAACTGCAACATCCAGCTCTGAATCCAGAACTTTCCAAAGTTTACAGAAATGAAGTGGGATCATGGCTGGTACTTTTCTCTCATACAAGCCTAAAAACTTAATGTGAAATTCGGCCAGTGAGAAATATCTTTGGCTTCATAACAAATCCTGATGATTTGGCTAGGAGATTGTTGGCTTTCATCAGTTTCACAACAAAATCTGCTTATTTTGGGTAAACATTTACCAAATCTTCCAAAAGCCAGACAGCAAAAAAATTTAGCAAAGCATTCATATGAACCTTTCACTGAACCTCGGTGAGTTCTGGGTTTTGTTTATGATTAGAGAGCTGAGCAAAACAAAAAGCCTATTCTTAATATAGCCATTTTCTTTCTCTTTTGCGATTTCGCCTTCCTTTCTGTGTTGGAATCTTGACTACAATTAATCTAGTTGCCTTTAGTAAGGATGGAAATAGGAGGATGAAATTCAGCTAAATATACAGAATACAAAGGAATTATTTCAGGGTAGCAAAATATAAGATTATTAGAAAATACAGATAGTGTGATGCTAAATTGGCAAGATACATATATGAGCAATTTTGGATTAAGTATACAGGGAAATATGCCCAAAATATCTTAAACACCACCTTATATTCATTTACATTCCAAGGAAACAACACAGAATTTGGGTCAGAGGATTGTCAATAGAACAACAAGGGGAGCTGGTCAGGAATTTTTTGACAAAATGTTTTTTTCATTAAAAATATAATGATTTGTCAAAAAAAAATTCTGTGGGAAAGGGTTGGTTTTGACAAATTTCTCTACTCAGAATTTTTTTGAATAATGTTTCAAAATGGTCATAATTTACATTTGTCAAAATGGGCAAACTGCCAAAATGGACAAGAGTTTGCTGGTCCTGGCACATTTCCTGATGGACAGGTGTCCACATTGCAAAAACTACCATCACATTAATGGGAAGCATTGACTAATATGGCAAGAACTGGAGGCATGAAGTTATCATCTCACCCAGATGAACCCAAACACTTTATTTTATTATTTGCATTACAGTAGCATGTATAGGGCCAGATCTTGCATCACTGAAGTCCAAGGGATCTTTACTCTTGATTTCAATTGGCACAGGATCAAGTACATAGGCCCTAATGAAGATAAGGGCCCTATTGCGATAGCTGCCGTGCAAACGCGTACTGAGGCTATGTCTACACTTAGGGTTGCCAGGTGTCGGGTTTTCGACTGGAACACCCAGTCGAAAAGGGACCCTGGCAGTTCCGGTCAGTACTGCTGACCAGGCTGTTGAAAGTCCGTTTGGCGCAGGGCTGGTAGGCTCCCTACTTGGCTCCGCATGGCTCCCCGGAAGCAGCGACATGTCCCTTGGCTCCTAGGTGGACGGAAGGCCACAGGGGCTCAGGGCACTGCCCCCACCTTGAGTGCTGGCTCCGCAGCTTCCATTGGTTCCATTGGAACCGCAGCCAATGGGAGCTGTGGGGGCAGCGCCTGCGGGCAGAGGCAGCGCACATAGAGCCACCTGGCCACCCCTATGCCTAGGAGCTGAGAGACATGTCGCCGCTTGTGGGGAGCCGCTTGAGGTAAGCGCTGTTCAGCGTCCGAACCCTGAAACCCTTCCTGCACACCAACCCCCTTGCCCCAGCCCTGAGCCCTCTCCCACACCTGAACTCCCTCCCAGAGCCTGCACACCCTCCCATGCTCCAACCCCCTGTCCCAACCCCCCCTCCCACAGCCAAAATCCCTCCAACACCCCAACCCTCTGCCCCAGCCCTGAGCTCCCTCCTGCACCACAGCCCTCTCCTACGCCCCAACCCACAGCCCTGAGCCCCCTCCCACACCGAAACTCCCTCCCAGAGTCTGCACCCCAAACCCCCTCCTTTGCCCCAACCCCCTACCCCAGTTTGGAACCCCCTCCCACACTCTGAACCCCTTGGCCCCAGCCTGGAGCACTCTCCTCCACCCCAAACCCCGCACCCCCAGCCCCACCCCAGAGCCACACCCCCAGCAGATGCCCTCACCCCCTCCTGGACCCCAACCCTCTGCCCCAGCCCGGTGAAAATGAGCGAGTGAGTTAGGGTGGAAAGTGAGTGACAGAGGGAGGGGAGATGGAGTGAGTGGGGACAGGGCCTCAGAGAAGGGGCAGGACAGGGGGTGGGGCAAGCATGTTCGGTTTTTTGCAATTAGAAAGTTGGAAACCCTATCTACACTACCAGCTAGGGGTGCGATTCCCATCTGGTGTACACATACTTTCACCAGCTGACACCAAGCTAGCATGAGGATAAATAGTAGCATAGCCACAATAGCATGGGCAGCAGTGGCACAGCTTAAATTCTCACACACACTCACATAAAGAAAAAATATTTTATTTTGCTAATGTGTGTGGTTTTTCAGAAACATGCGAGGCTCCTAATCCATGCACCACATTATATCTATTAATGAGTTAACAGTTCATGGTGGCCCATGGATACTGACCATTGCTTACTGCCCCTTTAGGGGAAAACAGCAGGCAATAAAAAAAGGGAGTTGAAAAGGTTGGACACGGCAAAGGAAGTGAAGTATGTGTGTGAGAGACTGAGACAGAAATCTACACTGAGGCCAGAATTCTCTGCTTGCCAAAAACAAGAAAAAAAAAATCTATATTCAAGAGAAATGAATCAAACTAAGGAAATTTTTAAAAACCCAGGGCTGTCTGCCACATAAAGCAGCAGCAGCTGCCACAGAGAAAACATTGGGTGATGGAGAAGACAGAAAATTAGACTTTTTCCAGGTTTAATGAAAATCCACAATACCTGGTTTAAAGGGGCTAGGCCAGGGCTCGACCCTCTCCGGGGCAGTGGGGAGCCACACCGGCTCACTACACGGCTGACTTTGGGGAATTTATCCAGCCACTGGAGTCTCCCTTGGCAGCCCTTGTGGTAACTGGGACGAGCACCGTAGGCCTGGGCCCTGAGTCAGGGCGGGGCACCAAATAGTCAGGAGCTCAGGCCCTCAGGCAGGGGCTGAGCAAATAGTTCAGTGTTAAACAAGCAGTCAATAGCTCAGGCCCTCAAGCAGGGGTTGAGCAGCACAGCATGTGTGAATTAGCCCAGGCCTCCATGGACCTAGAAGAGGGGAAGGCTGCCACCCAGGAGTTGGGTGGCAGGGGGGATGCAGGCCCACCCACTCCACTGCGTCCCAGCTCGGGGCCCTAGCAGCGGCAAACGACCTGCTGCTGGGTCAGTGGGGATCTTGACCACAACACACTGACGTGGGTTCTGGCAGAGTTACAGCCAGACCAGGGTCGGCTGTCCCCGGGCTACTTCCTAGCTCCCCTCCTTCTGGAACCTGGATCACAGCGGTGTTCTCCGGGGGGTCCAGCACCAGGGGCTTCTCAGGGTAGTGGACAAGCAGTGGGCCCGATACAAGCACAGGCAGGCCCGGCAACTCCCCTGGAGAGCGGGCGCAGGGCAGGCCCGGCCAGTCTTGGCGTGGACCTGGGGCCGTGGGGTTTTCCCAGTCGCAGGCTCAGCTGGCTACATCTGGCCTCTCCGGCGGCTGGTCCTCTAGTGAGCTCTGAGGGCCCCCCTTTATACTTCCAGGTCGCACCTTTCTACTTCCGGGTCGCCGCCTGTCCCTCTGAGGGTTGGGCTCAGAGCTTCCTGGCTCCGCTCACTCTGGTGTCTGGAGGGGCTCGACCCTTTCCGGGGTGGCAGGGAGTCACACCACCTCGCTACATCTGGGGATAACCCTGGACCTCATGCCCAGCTTCCATCACCACCCTGAAGAAACCAAAAGGAAAAGGAAGACCAGCGTCAACATCATACAAAAGTTTGCAGAAACATCTTAGGGAAGTGATGACCCCATGCTCCAAATATTGACACTAGCCCTGGTCCATTCCACAGTGAAATATTGTGCCCCAGTTTGGAGCGAAGGTCCACAGCATTTTAGTGGATGCTGAAATTAATACCGCTCTTTGCATAATTAACAGTATCTTGATACCAGTCAGCTCTGTGTTCTTGGGGGAACCAGGGCGCAGTATCTAGCCTGTCTGACTCGTGAAAAACACCCGCCCACCACCAGTCTCTGCTTGAACCAAAACCGATCAAAGACTTGCAGAGAGCAGTGAAGGGCGTTGGGATACACACTTAGACCCCTGCTGACAAGGGTGACAAGATTAAAGCATCTACATTAGCATACAGAATGGAGAACAGAGGCAACTTCCCTAGCCTCATCTGCATGAAAGATGAGACAGGGAGACATCTCCATTAGCATACAGAATGGAGAACAGACAACTGCACTGAACTTTGGGACCAGAAAAGCAGGGAAGCACTGCATCATGGAGGATCTCTGCTCCAGATGTTAATGAACCTATGCCTGCATACACCCAGCTCAGCAGTTATCAGACCAATTCTAGTAATGAATCCTTGATTGATATCCAAAATACTGAAGCAGCCTAATTGCATTGTGAGCTCCCTGGTAGAAAATACCACCCATAGCCAAGAGTGATCAGCTTCTATTGTCTAGCCTAAAGAAAACCCTTGAGTCATCAGTTTACACATAAACAAATCTAGTGTTCTCTCTTGAACCATTGTTGTTTCTCTATAAAAACCCCTACCTATGTTCAAGTAAGTGTTTTGATGTAAGGACCCAAACTCTGCACCTGTTCCACTGGGATTTCATCTTCTCCTGACTGATCATGCTGGGGGCTCTGCCAGTCTCCAGCATTCAGGACCCTGAGCTACCACCATCACCTGGGAACCCCGACCAGTTCAAGCTTCAGGGAGTGGGTGAGATCTCTCTTTCTCTCTTCTTTTCTACCCCAGGTATTATTCTACCCTTAGGTATTAAGGTATTTAATAATGTAACTGTTTTGTTGGTTTAGGCTCTCCTTGTGTAGTTATCACTATTATTCAATAAATAACTTTTATGGTTAAGCTGGTTGCTTCTCTCTCTCTCTCTCTCTGAACTTTATTCTTTTGTGTTTTTAGCTTCCCCATTTACTCGGCAGCAACGCTCCTCTTACCTAAGCTAAAGATCCCTGTAGCGCCCAAAAATACTGTGGGGTTTTCTCATCAAGTGGGTTACAACCAGTACAATTGTGACGTGAAAGTGGGGATAGGGACGTGCTAAATCTGTGACATATAAGGGTGGCAGCCTGAAAGTGCTGTTTGACCCAGCCTGCTCAGGTGTACTCTATTCCGGTGTGGTACTTGTGGCATATAAGGGTTGCAGCTTGAAAATGCTGCCTAGCCCAGCCTATTGAGCCCTGGGGCATATAAGGGTGACAGCTTAAAAATGCTGCTTGACCCAGCCCACTGAGTCCAGGGACATATAAGGGTGACATCTTGAAAATGCTGATTGACCCGGTCCGCTCCGACTTTCTCTGTTAGTGTGTGTGTGTGTGTACGCATGTGCGTGTTCATCTGGTTCTGGGGCTGGAGGAACCCAGCCCTGGGGAACTTAGGTCCTGCAGGATAGCTCCATTGAGAGGGGACCTGCCCCGCCAGAAGAGTAACCCTAATAAATGAGCATACCCCAAAGTAACGGGCAAATCTGGTAACAACCTTCACATCAATGCCACTTCCATGGCTATCGGTACTGGCTAGCAATGCGCCAGCAAATACCCAACGAGACACTGCGACAGTTGGGGAGCACATAAAGATCATGGCAAATACCACACTACTGCTCCACCATGATCTAGAACACCCCCCTCACCACCTATTAAAATCAAGAAAAGCCATCTGGTCCAGTGCCACAGCCCTCCTTGTGGAAAATAAGGACATTCGCAGAAGATGGTTTGAAGCATGGACGGCTGCCAGTGTACCACACAAATATCTAATTGGGGACCCAACTGTACAAATTCTGGGCTACCCCTCCCCATGGCGCATATGGAGAGCTCTAATGTATCCGCACCCAACATGGAAGATGCGCCATGGGGAGGGTGCTTACTTACCCCAAAGATGGAAAGTGAGGGAACTACAGAACTGCAACTGTGGCGTGGTGCAAATGGTCAGACATATTACAAATGATTGTCCAATCTCTGCTCATCCTGGAGGTGTCACAGCCATTCACATGGCTACGCCCTCTGCTCTGAACTGGATAAGAGACCTCAAGATCCAACTGTAGTCATGCAGTTGCTTTGCCTGTTTCACTATCGCCATACGAAAGAAGAATGAAAATCCTGAGGTCTCGGCTGAAAATGTGTGACCTAGTCACTTCCCTTTTGACCAACTAAATCAGAGATCTGGTATATATATATATTCCCTGCAGACAGATCACCCAGTGGTGTTGCTACTCTGGCAAATCTAGATGGATTCAACATCCCCACAAATAACCAATAGAAGCCTCTTTGACTGTGTGCAGGTGGAGCTAGTCAGGGGTGCCCCCAGAAATTTTCTCAGGGTACACACCATCAGTACCTGTGGAGCCATCCTCCTCGCAGCCACTGGCCCACAGCTCCTTGCACATCAAATCCATGCCACACTCACCCCAACCTTCCAGAGCAGCACACCCAGGTGCAGTGTCACTCCCCATCCCTGAGAGGTGCTGGAAGTGGAGCAAGGCTGCCAATGGTATGCACTGTGCATAATGTGCCTATGGCTGCGGGCACTAGTGGAGATAGGTGGGCAGACAACTCGATGGGCAGAGTCATTAAATCACCAGATCATGACATCTAATAAGTTAGGAGAAGACTGTAGAGGAGTCACCTGTAAAATGAAGCCAGTCCAAGCCTTCAGAAAATGGAGTAGGGATGTAGCACAGCAGTGTAAAAAACATGAATGTGGCTGCCAAAATATAAACTGGCTAGATGTTCTAGTTTAACTTTCTGTGTCCCTGTCACCTGCTGGGTTTTATTTAATTGGAACTTCCTTTCTCTTCAATTTTCTCCATGCTGCAGCCACTAGCTTACATTGGCACACCAACTTTCTGGCAATGCCCAATTCCCTTTCAACATCTGCTGCTCAGTTTGACAATTTTAATTTTGGATTGTTACCCAGACAAGATTAGCTAATGACTGTGGTATGGCCTGGAAGAATAGCTAAGTTCTCTCTCTCTCAGCCCCTGTCTGCAAAAAAAGGGATGTTTTATGGAGATTCACAATCATTGCGACTATTATATTCTAAGCTGTAAATTATAAAATGTTCAAAGAATTGTTATTCATAGTAGTAAATGCAACTTTCTTCTCAAAGTCTTTCCGGTCTCCACATCTATACGCGCACGCCTCGATGCAAAGCACTGTGCACATACTTTAAAAAATGTTAAACTTTGCATGTGTGTAAGTGGAGGAATATGCCTCTGTAAAGCCTGTTGGGACAAATGGTTTTTAAGGATGCAAAATCTATCGCTTGCCTTTATCCTACATGCAGGTATTGCAATTAGTAATTGCACATGCAGAAGTATGATTCTGCAAAACGTGTGTATGTAGCAAAATATGCACTTGTGGTTTTAAATGCCCACAATTCGAAGTCAAAAGATGAAAATAAAAAGCTTTTAAATATAAAAACACTATACACAAATGCAAACATATTGGATTAATGTTCAATCCGTTGCAAACCAAAACTACAGATATATTTAATTGCATGTTCATGTAGTTTGTGAACTGTGCAGTTTGAAAAACTCTGCCAGAATGTTGCTGCTGCTGCTGCCAAATATCTAAAAGGAGACCAGAATACAGATACAGCTTGATAGAAGGGCCTAAACTCATAACTGTCCTGGCTTGAGGGCCTTAAAATAAAATCCAGTCTATTTTTTCAGAAATCCTCACCTCCGGACAAAGAAAGAAAGCCTGATTAGTCATACAGGCACACAACACACCCACTCACTTACACATATAATCAAACAGGCAAAAATAACAAAAAAACCTCCACTATAAACAAATCAAGCTATTTCCCCTACAGGCCAGGCAGGAAGAGCAATATTATTTCAGTTTTTAAATATCAGTGTGGCTCTTGGGGCTACACACGTAGGTAGGCAGATAGCTAGATTATATCAGCATGGCTGGGATTAAGGCTTCCCACATTTCCACGATTGATAGATTAGATAGATAGATTTGAGAACTGTCTGCTGGTTGTGGGAAATTTATTGCCTGCATTTAGGTATTAGCTAGATCTGTCTATTAGCTTTGTAGAAACCCATATGCTTTCACAAGGCACTTTGACTTTTATAGTAATTCCATTTAAAAATCAGCTGTACTCACTATTTCAGTTCTAAATCGTTTGATCATTGCACTTTAATGTAATGGACTGTTCAAAGTTAGCAGGGAGCTGCCAAGGGTACAAGTGATGTTTTGGCTTGATTAGCTCTGGCTTACCCTCTTTAGCATGAACTACACATAAGTGCATGCAAATATTATTGATTCAGAGTGATTGATCTGTAATATTGCTCTGGAGATGAATTATCCCAGAGAGAGAGCAAGGAGATCTAAGTGCTCTATCTAGGCTGTACCATTAACAGCAAGGAGTTTGAAAGGCAGTTTTTAACTACTGTCTCCCTGGATTTGGGGGATTAGCTTCACTTTTGGAATAGACACTGGCTTGCTCAGTTAACAGCACTAAATCACCCAGTTTCTATACATGTCCTTGTATGGAACATGCATATGCTCTTCATATATGGCATTTTATACATACATGTGCATATTCCTGATAATATTTAGGGCTCAGGTGTACATCTTCTGAAGCTAAACCATGTGGAGCTGAGAGAAGACGTGCACTGTGCGGTTGTCAGATACCCCCTAGGTACGTGAAATACCCACAGACCCTGGTCATCGGCGGGCGGGATTGAAACTGGGACCTCTGGAGCTCAGTGCATGAGCCTCTACCGCATGAGCTAAAAGCCAACTGGCTGCTAGCTAAGGCTGTAGAGCAGACTCATTAATCTCTCGCTCTCCTCCCACGCCCACCCAAAGGGACAGAACATCATACCCAGGAGGTGTGTGGGTTACATATTTCCCCTAGCTGAGGAAATGCTTCCTGAGCTTCAGAGACTTCCCAGTTGAAATCCCAGACGAGCCCCCACTTGTAACGCCAACAGATCCTGGTCATCGTCAGGCTGGATCAAACCTGGGACCTCAGTGCATGAGCCAAAAGCCAACTGGATGCTAGCTAAGGCTGCAGAGCAGACTCATTAATCTCTCTCTCTCTCTCTCTCTAGATGGGACAGAACACCACACGCAGGTGGTGTGTGGGTTACATATGCAAAGGTCTACCTGGAAGCATTCTGACTTCAAATGCACAGTGGGGAACACGGCACAGATGGTGTCATGCTACATCTCTAAAAAGGGGTGGCAATTGCTTCCATTGCAGAGGGGACAGGGCCATTCCCCCACCTTGCTCTACATGCAAACAAACATCCCCTTTGGGGCTGGCCAGTGCTCCAGGCAATGTTAGCTGGCTCTGTGTCCTTGGCACACTGGAAGCCTGTGCGTCTCTCTTCACCGCAGGATTAACTCAAATTACCTAGGGTTACTCTAGGGTTAGCCAACTTGAGTGTGAGTGGCCACACTGCAAAATGACACCCAGGATTCACTGAATGACTATGTTAACTGCTGATGAGTTCTCCTAATAGCTCCTAGCACTGACCTGACCGGGTTACA
Source organism: Natator depressus (assembly GCF_965152275.1). Taxonomy (NCBI): domain Eukaryota; kingdom Metazoa; phylum Chordata; order Testudines; family Cheloniidae; genus Natator; species Natator depressus. Next base: position 62,834,280 of record NC_134243.1, on the reverse strand, counting down.
CTTGCACCATCGCCACAGAGTGACCGAGCACTCTCCAGACCAATGCTACTGGGGTGAGGTGGATATTCCCCGTGAAGGCTGCTTCCAGCTGCTCTGGGCTAGGGGATTAGAGTGACCAGATGTCCCAATTTCATAGGGACAGTCCTGATATTTGGAGCTTTTTCTTATATAGGCATCTATTACCTCCCATCCCCTGTCCTGATTTTTCACTTTCTATCTAGTCACCCTATAGGGGATGGGGAGGGGGGACACTGTCTGGAACTGAGAGCAGGGAGCCTGGTTTTCCTGTGCTTTTAGTGACACTCATGCTGGCACCATGGAGTATTCAAATGCAGAGGGGACAAAGCCATTCCAGAGGGGATGGAAATGAATAAATTGGGACAAGGATTTTTGGCGAAACTGGGAATGGAGGAAGAGAAAAACTGGAAATGGGAGTGACTAGACAAGGAAATTGGGACAGGGATCCAGAGGGGGAACTGAGGCTAAGACTTGTTAGGCTAGGAGACTGGGAGTTGTGGGGGAAAGACAGGGACTGGGAGTCAGTGAGGAAAATGAGGAAAACACTGAGATTGAAAGGGGATCTGGGAGACTGGGACTGGCTGGTCAAGAACACTGGGACTAGGAAATTGTGGATGGAGAAGGGCAATAGATCAAACAAGGAGCTGAGTTGCAGGGGAGACTAGAACTGGCTGGACAAGGAGTATGGGACTCAGATGAGAAGCCTGAGGAGTTGTCATAAAAATAAAGGGAAGGGTAACCACCTTTCTGTATACAGTGCTATAAAATCCCTCCTGGCCAGAGGCAAAACCCTTTCACCTGTAAAGAGTTAAAAAGCTAAGATAACCTCGCTGGCACCTGACCAAAATGACCAATGAGGAGACAAGATACTTTCAAATCGGAGGGGTGGGAACAAAGGGTCTGTCTGTCTGTGTGATGCTTTTTCCGGGAACAGATCAGGAATGCAGTCTCAGAACTTCTGTTAGTTAGTAAGTAATCTAGCTAGAAATGCGTTAGATTTCCTTTTGTTTAATGGCTGGTAAAATAAGCTGTGCTGGAGGGAATGTATATTCCTGTTTTTGTATCTTTTTGTCACTTAAGGTTTTGCCTAGAGGGATTCTCTACGTTTTGAATCTGATTACCCTGTAAGGTATTTACCATCCTGATTTTACAGAGTTGATTCTCTTACCTTTTCTTTAATTAAAATTCTTCTTTTAAGGACCTGATTGATTTTTCGTTGTTCTTAAGATCCAAGGGTTTGGGTCTGTGTTCACCTGTACAAATTGGTGAGGATTTTTATCAAGCCTTCCCCAGGAAAGGGGGTGTAGGGCTTGGGGGAATATTTTGGGGGAATATGTCTCCAAGTGGGCTTTTTCCCTGTTCTTTGTGGAACACGCTTGGTGGTGGGGGCATACAGTTCAAGGACAAGGCAAAGTTTGTACCTTGAGGAAATTTTTAACCTAAGCTGGTAAGAATAAGCTTAGGGGGTCTTTCATGCAGGTCCCCACATCTGTACCCTAGAGTTCAGAGCGGGGAAGGAACCTTGACAGGAGTGGAGACTGAGACTGTGTAGGTGAGGAGACAGGACTGAGACAACGAGCCAGTGGTGGGGGAGAAGCAGGACAGGTACAGGTGGGAGGCAGAAGGGACAATATGCAGAAGAGTCTTTACCCACTAGAAATCTCCACCTACTGAACCTGGAATAGAACCCAAGATTCCTCATTCTCACCTTCCCTCTGCTGTCAGCAGACATCTGTTATACCCAGTGGCAGACTGTTCCATCCCCAACTAGAACTGGTCAACAAAGAATTACAACCTACTGCTGCTTACTGATAGCTCAAATGGCAGAGGTCTGTGGAGGGGATCTAAAGGTACCAATCTTGGTGATGACTAGAGCTGGGCAAAAATTTTTTGGCAAGTGCATTTTCCTGGGAATGTAGTATTTTTCAGGGCACTGAAGCTATTTGTGAATTTCAGTTGAATTTGGTGAAGAGTTTTGCCCAAAATTTTTTTTTAAAAATTTTAATTTTGTTTTGGCCATTTAGAAACAAAATCATTCAACTGTTTATTTTCAAATAATGTTTTGTTTTGAAATTTCCCTATATTTATTTTTAAAGGAGTGTGGAAAACACCCAGAATCTAAACAAACAAAAAGCCAAAAATGTTTGGTTTCATATTGAAAACCATCCTGGAAATCAAACTTTTTTTTCATTTTTTTGTTCATATTAGTGGTTATTTCATTCTGAGTGTTTTTCAATCCAAAACTATTTCTTTCAGTGTGTGTTGCTGCTGTTTTGGTGAGAAAAACAAACAAAAACAAACAAAAAATCAGTTTCAGTTCAAAATAAACTATTTTTTCCCCAGATTTTTCAGTTTGGCCCACCTCAACCAAAAAATCAATTGCTCACCTCTACCGACAACCCATCTGGGAGTCAATACAATGCCACATGAAGCAATGTCTGTTTTTTCATTTTTACAGGAAATTACACACACAAGATATGTTAAAAGCACATTATTAAAATTGCAAGATCACACTCTCAGAAATTAGAAAATGCTGGAATTAGTGTTGCCTATGAAACCTTAATATGGCCCCATTATGAGAGTTTTTAATTACAGGTTCACATACTGTTTCTCCATGGGCCCCCTCCCTGATTCAACGCATGGACTGGACTGTGCTCTGATGAAGAATCAGGGTTGTGTGGACTGAAGGAGGCTGGTGTCTGCAGGACCCTTGCTTCAGTTGTTGCAGACGTTGGAAGGTAGTGAATGAAGCAGGGAACTGCAGGAAGAGAATGGACGGTCTTACGGTTAAGGCATTTGCATGCTGCCCTGGAGATTTGGATCTATCCCTGCCTCTGCCACAGAGTTCCTAGCTGATTAATCCAGTCTTTTCACACGTGGCCACTATTTATGTGTTCTTCATTTTCTTGGTGCCCATTCTGATATCTTGAGGTCCAGATTGCAGAAAGGCTGGGCACTCACAGCTGCAACTGAAGTCATTGGGAGCTGCATTTTGAATGTAACACGTCTATATAATGCTAGGTACTCTGGTCATCTCATGTTGGGCACCCAAAATTAGTGGAAAAACTTTTCAACTCAGTTTTTCTGTGCCTCAGTTCCCTCATCTGTGAAATGGGGCTGATAATACCCCTCATCACATAGGGGTGTTGTGAAGATGCATTAATTAATGTTTATGAAGCATTCAGATACTATAATGATGAGTGCCATAGAAAAGCCTATGAGGGAATTAATAAATCTGTCTTCAGAGCAGGGCTTGGGCAGCATGCAGTAAATAAAGTCTTGGACTCACACTGAACAATGAAGAGAAAACAAAATATTGAATAGCTGCTCATTTGTGAGCATCATCCATCCTGTGCACCGAATGAAGCATGGGTCCTGTGGAAAAAAAGAGTATGTGATCACACAATTAAAGCTTGTAGCATCATGCATGCACAAAAGGAAGCCTAGTTAAACTTGCATGGGCAGACTTATATGTGGCATTCCCTCACTTTGGAGTGCTTGACTTTGCAACCTTAATAACATTCGTTTAACATATGTATTTCATGGCAATTAAATGTACTATTCATACAAATTGTCTTCAACTGCAGGTTCAGAGCTATTTATGACTTCCACCTTATCGCCTGACAAGAATGTTAGCATGGGAGATATACAGTTAGGGGAGGGGCTGAGGATGAATGTGAAGGGTTTGCAGCAAGATTGTTTTGTGAGAGCTGATTCACTGAAATAAAGCACGGTGAGCATCTCCAGTTAGGGATTAGTGAACTGGATCAGACGGAGTAAGAACTGACCTGAATCTTTGCCCTTAAACATAAACCAAACTTTTTGGAGGTTAAAAAATGTGTTTTGTGAGAGTTCAGCTGCCTTCACTTTTTGGTTTTATCTGAGGACAGAAGCAAAAATCCCGTTGCAAGGAAGAAAAAGTTATTCACATGGTATTCCAGACTGACTGAAACCAGGAATCAGAGTAGCAGCCTTGTTAGTCTGTATCCTCAAAAAGAAAAGGAGTACTTGTGACACCTTAGAGACTAACAAATTTATTTGAGCATAAGCTTTCATGAGCTACAGCTCACTTCATTGGATGCATGTAGTGGAAAATACAGTGGGGAGATTTTATATACACAGAGAACATGAAACAATGGGTGTTACCATACACACTGTAACAAGAGTGATCAGGTAAGGTGAGCTATTACCAGCAGGAGAGCGGGGGGAAGGTGGGGGTAAACCATCTTCAGCCCCCAACTAAAACCTCTCCAACGCATCATCAAGGATCTACAACCTATCTTGAAGCATGACCCACCACTCTCACAGATCTTGGGAGACAGGCCAGTCCTTGCTTACAGACAGCCCCCCAACCTGAAGCAAATACTCACCAGCAACTACACACCACACAACAAAAACACTAACCTGGGAACCTATCCTTGAAACAAAGCCCGTTGCCAGCTGTGTCCACGTATCTATTCAGGGGACACCATCATAGGGCCTAATCACATCAGCCACATTATCAGAGGCTCGTTCACCTGCACATCTACCAATGTGATATATGCCATCATGTGCCAGCAATGCCCCTCTGCCACGTACATTGGCCAAACTGGACAGTTTCTACGTAAAAGAATAAATGGACACAAATCAGACATCAAGAATTATAACATTCAAAAACCAGTCGGAGAACACTTCAATCTCTTTGGTCACTCAATTACAGACCTAAAAGTGGCAATTCTTCAACAAAAAAAACTTCAAAAACAGACTCCAACGAGAGACTGCTGAATTGGAATTAATTTGCAAACTGGATACAATTAACTTAGGCTTGAATAAAGACTGGGAGTGGATGTGTCATTACATAAAGTAAAACTATTTCCCCATGTTTATTCCACCCCCCCCCAACTGTTCCTCACACGTTCTTGTCAACTGCTGGAAATGGCCCACCTTGATTATCACTACACAAGGTCCCCCCTCCACCCTGCTCTCCTGCTGGTAATAACTCACCTTACCTGATCATTCGTGTTACAGTGTGTATGATAACACCCATTGTTTCATGTTCTCTGTGTATATAAAATCTCCCCACTGTATTTTCCACTACATGCATCCGATGAAGTGAGCTGTAGCTCATGAAAGCTTATGCTCAAATAAATTTGTTAGTCTCTAAGGTGCCACAAGTACTCCTTTTCTTTCTGAAACCAGGAAGTCTCAGAAATCCTGTGTTCTCATGAGATTTCCATCATTAGGGAGCTTACAGTCACAAAAGCTTCCAGACTTCGGGATGCTTATTCAGAATGATAAAGTGGGTTTACAAGGAACCTCCCTTTCAGACTGCTGGCACTTTAGTATCTGTCCATCTACTCAAGCATTGATTTTGTAGTTCTTAAGTATATAAAATGTGAGCTGTTAGTACAAGTCTATGCTAAATTGCCATAGTTTCATAGGAGAATAAAAGAAGTGAAAGATTTTTCTGTAAGGTTTACTGCCAACTGTTCCTGCAGCTTCAGCAGTATGATGAGTTGTGAGGACTCTTTGAAAGTGCAGAATTCAATTTGCTGTCTGATATACCACGGGCTGTATGTGATGAAGGAGCTGTCTGCCTGAAAGGTGGTACAGCATAATATAAAGATGTACAATCTGAATTTTTAAAGCCATAGGTAAAAACTATGAGCATTTAAGTCTTGTTGTGTCCTTCAAGTTGCATATGATTTCAAAAATATTTATTAAATATCAGTGACTGGGTTAATATTATTATGACTATCTGTGAATGAAAGTGATTCAGTATGTTTAGCACAAATTGTCCCAAAAAAATTGACTGAATGAACCTATAATATCAAATATCCTGTAGAAAAGCCTGGGAATTGCTGACCTAACAGGAGAAAGGCATTATCTAGTAGTCTGAGCACAGAACTGGGAGCTAGGAACTACTCAGTGTTTTAAAATGCTGTTTTTCCTCAGTGGTAACAAGTAAAACCAAAACCGTGGTGACAGAACCCAAAACCTTAACTGTTGTTAATATGAAGGCAGTAAAAAGTGGGTAACTTAAAATTTTATCAAAGTGACCTCCTTCTTAACAGCTGTTCAGACATCATTGAGCAACAGAGTTTCAGAGCTCTATAACACTATCTAGAAATGGCTAGATCTGGGTCAATTTTCTAGCCGGAAAGAACTTTAAATATAGTTCTAATTCTGCATATCTAATAATGCAGTATGAGAGTCAGTTTAATATTGTAATAGATGGTGGATTAAGTCATTGACAGGACAGAGGTAATCATATACATGTAGCATTATGCCAGTTTTATTAGCCTGAATCTTCTAAGCCTGTACGTATTCAACAATGAAGTAATGCAAAATGGAAAATCCAATTAGCCCATGCATATGCTTCTTGAATAACTACCCCAGCTATGCACGTAGATGAACTGAATGATACACTGATAGCTTTTATACAGAGACTATAGACTACAATTTTGTAGTCTTGTATAAAGCAATTTGCCAACAGATGTGTTTGCTTCATTTACAGGTGATGGAAACATTAGCTGCTGAGTAGGTTGAAAAAAATCTCTCTTATATTAAAAGGATTATGAAAACCCATCTTATTTAAAAATGCATTTTAGCAATACTAAAGCTACATGAAGGAACCAACAAGACTGAAAAATAAAATCTGTGTTACAAATTTTTATGTTCACATCTGTTGGAAAAATATTCCTGGGAAAGCAACAACACGATAGGTTTGACATAGTAATTTTCTATTAACAATCTACTTAAAATGTTTGGTTTCAAACTTTGTGATGCATTAAAAAACTAAGGTCATACTGTAAACAGCGTACATCATAGTCTGACCTCACTGTGACACCTCTGTACAGTATCTAAGGGTGTGTCTGCAGCTCATGTCCCAGTTAGCTTTCATCCAGCTAGTATGGGCACCTGGGCAACGAAGCCGCAGCAGTACTGGCTTCAGCGCAGGCTGTACAAGCCCACCCAGAACCTTGGGTAATTGCTCGGGCAGCTAGCCCATGCTGAAGTCCATGCTGCCACAGCTGCACAGCTCCAGCACCCAAGCAGGCTTGTTATTGCAATGTAGCCATACCCCATGAATGTGTGTGCACCTTTTAAGTTTATTCAGGTATTCAGAAGGGGTAGACTGCAATGGGGTGGACATGAATGAAGTTGAGCCTGTGAATAAACATCTGCAGGATCAGGACCTAAATACTTCGCTGGATTGCAGTTCAGAGGGCCTCATTGCTAGCCTCTGAGTGCCTTTATCTTCAACTGATTTGAGCTGGTGTTAAGGCCACTCAACAATTTGTAAGCATCTTATAAGATCAGCCCCCAAATTCTCCAAAGATGCATGTACGTAGTGTCAGGATCCTGGGCAAAGGTAGGCAGGAGCTAGTGGCAGGAGCTTGGGAGTCAGGAACTGCAGCTGAGGTAAGAATCAAGAATCAAACTGAGGGTCAAAACTGGAGACAGTCAGGAATCCAGCCAAGTGTCAATAAAAGATACCAGAGTCAGTGTTAAGGTTCCAGGGGTCAGAGTCCAAGTCACAGCTGAGGTAAATACAGAAACAGAGAAGCAGGACAGTCATGTAAGCTAGGTATGATCCACATTATTGCCTGGCCACTTCCTGGTATGCTCCATGGGCTTATATAGGACCAAGGATCCAATCAGGGATTGCGAAAACAACTGTCAGATCACTCGAAGCAGAACTTCCCATCGTGTGCACCGTCAGCAGACTGTGGGCCACCACATGTGACATGCTACCACCACATGATTTTGTCATGATACGGAGTTTTTCTTAAAGCTTCTACTCCTGCAATCCTGTGCTTACATGAAAACCTCCATTTTCATTTAAATAAACTTAATTTCTAGACTTCACAGTTGCAGAGAAAAGCCTGGAAACATGAACAGAATGCACCCTCAAGGCTCAGAAACCAGAAGTCACATACGAATAATCCTGTACTTTTTAAAAAAATAACCTCATGATTTTTAAATCAATCTTGTGATTATTTGGAGAGGTCTAAAGTCATGATTTTTGAACATCTTGATTTGGCTCTACTGGATTTTTGATGTGTGTGCACACAAGTCGGTGCCGTTCATGCGTTTGTTAATTTGATCCCACATTTCTTACCCTCAAAAATAATCAGTGAGGAAACTTAAAAACTGAGTTTGTAAGAAAGGTTATTATATATATATAATAACTTTTCAGGGTCACCTTTCTTACAAATATATATATATATATATATATTCCATTATGGTCACATCACAAGGGTTATTTTCCTACTCAGTGTTGCCAGTTTTTATTTTGTAATGCTTCATTTGCATTTACAGTGTTGTCGATGATACAATGCTTTAGAAATAAATGGGAAATACATCTAAAAGATTCCTTCAAAACTCATGTCGAACCCATGCTGGCTAATCCCCACATACTACAAAAAAAGTGCAAGATTTCTAATCTGAGTTTGTAGACCATTGGAAAATACAAAAAAATGTTCAAACTTTTTCTTTTCATTGACTATAAAGGTCACCTTCAAAAAGACAGTGGTACAACATATATGTTTAACAATAAAAGTTATTAGACTGTTTTAAATTAGTGCAATTAGGATATAGTTTCTGCACTTATCAAGGACAAAGAAAAGACTATACTTCTGTAAAGAGTCAAAAGTTTCCAGTAAGATAAATGATTTTTTTCATCAGATTGTTTATATGATTTTACAACATTTTAAAGTGCTTTAAAATATATGAAATTCAAATTCAGAATATTTGGGCTACAGGCTAATTCCAGCAGATGATAACTTTTGTGTGTGATTTTGAAAGCACTGTTTCTCAAATGAGGCCACTGTGACCGGGGAGGTTTGGTGGGGTTCCCTGCGTCCACGGCAGTTTCCTGTGCAGGGTAGGGGGAAGCATCAGCTCCTCCCCTTCCTCCCTCTTGCTCCTGCATGCGCTGCCTCTCTGGAGACACAGGTGGGACACACAACGCTTAAGGAACAAGGTGAGGCGGCGAGGAGGTGGTGAGGAAGCAAGCAGCAGGTAAGGGGGGTGAGGAAGCGAGTGGCAGGTGGCACTGGGGGGCCCTGGTGGAGGAGTAAGGAGGTGAGCAGTGAGCCAGCAGCAGGGTGAGGAGACGGGCGTGGGTCTGGCCACGAGCAGGGGAGTGAGGAGGCGAGTGGGGGTGGGATGAGGAGGCAAGAGGGGGTGTGAGGAGGCGAGAGGTGAGTGGGGAGAGGTGAGGTGGCGAGCAGCAGGGGGCGGGGAGGGGAGGGTGAGGCGGCAAGTGGCGAGGCGAGTGGTGGGGAGGGCCCTGGCCGAAGAGTAAGGAGGTGAGCCAGCAGCAGGGTGAGGAAGTGGGTGGGGGGGTCTGGCTGTGAGCAGGGGAGTGAGGAGGTGAGCCACCAGCGAGTGGGAGTTCTCACAGTGGGCGGCAGGGGGGGTTTGTAGCTGGGAAGTGAGGAGGCGAGCGGCGGGTGGGGGAGTGAGGAGGGACACAGGAGGCGAGCGGTGGGCACGTGGGCAGCAGGTGGAGCCCCCCTTTGGGGAGGCTAGCCCCCGACTCCACCACTTCTGCCCGTGCTCCTCCCCGGCAGCTGGAGCCCCAAGACCCCCTGCGCCTGGAGCCACAAGCTCCTGCCAACCTCCACAGCCAGAGGAGCTCCGGGCTAGACGAAGCCCTGAGACCCAGCCCCCCATACTTGCCCGGAGGGGCCCCGGACTGGCCAAAGCCCGGAGCACCCCACCCCCCTCATCTCGAGGAGCTCCGGGCTGGCCGAAGACCCGAGTCCCTCCACCTGCCCGGAGGAGCCCCAGACCAGCCGCAGCTGTGCCTCCCCTTCCCTCCCCAGACCCAAGCCACCCAGATATGTTTTTCATTATTATTTGGCCTTCTATTATGTCAAAGCATTTTTAAGTTTACTTCAGAATTGTTATACGGACAGCCACTTTTACCAAAAAAGCAAAAGAAACAATAATAAAAAAAGACAAGAACGTACAAAGCACCTTATTTGTGTTTCTATTCTGTTAGGTCCAGTAAAGAGTATAGATAACTGTGCATGATTTTTATTCCTGAGTCTGCAAAAAACAAAACAAAACAAAAAAAACCTTACATAAATAAATTATAATGACTTGGATCTATATATGTGCATATTACTTTATTAACTTTAGGAAAAATAAATAATTTTAGGAAAAAAGTGTCGGTGCGGCCACCAGCAAGAGTTGGTGGCTTCACTCTGAGGCCACCAAAATATTTGTTGCGAGAAGTAAAAGCACACTACTGTGTTGTGCATTAATTGGTCCATATGTGCTGGTCCATACTATAAGGGTCCCTTGCTGTATGAGGCAGTACTATGTTAAAGTGCACTAGGGAACATCACATAAAGATTACTTATTACAGTAGTATGTATAGTACAATACAGTCGTACTACTGTAATGATTAATGCATATACTAGTTAAAGCAAATATAAATATATGCAGTATATAAAAAGGAAGTCCTGAAATCTATTATTTTTGCATAGCTACTAATATTTCAAAAATACTAAAAATAACCTCTAAAAAGAAATTAATAAACCCCAAAATGGAAGCCCCTAAATATATTTTTAGTAGCAGTGTGGTATTTATAGCCACTGCATTTCACATAATTATGAACATTGAAGAACTCCACTTTCTAACACTCCTTTAATTTGTTCTTTGAATAAGAGAAAATTAGGAAAGATGCAAAAGAGATGTTTAAAGTACCAGCAAGAACAGGCCTGGATATCTCTGACTATACCTGTGGATTTGTTTCAGGGGATGAAAGAGGTGAATAGTTAGCGACAGAGCTGAGTTACTGTTTGTTTAAATGAATTCTTACCTAAATCCATTTTAAGTGCAATTAGAAAACAGCATGTCCCTGTAATGTACTAAATGATGCCTCCCCTCTCCTGGCCATTTTATGCAGCTATAAGCATAACCTTTAAAGGAAACTACTCTCAGAACTTTAAGCCTTATTTTGGGTTTTGAAGCCCTAGTACAAATGGCAATGTCTCTATGTGGTCCCATCGTAAAAAAAATAAGAACCGCTTAACTTTAAGCACATAAGTAGGTCATTGATTTCAGTGCATAAATTAGAGCAAATGCTTCATTATTTGTAGGATTGGTGTCTAATATTTTTTAATAGGGGACACAAAATGATAAATGCATCAGTGCATAACAGAAACCTTTGTACTTTATCCCTACCCGCACTCCCAGTGCATTGACTCCCCATTCACTTTACAACAAGTTTAAAGGATGATCTATAGCTTCAAATTTTTCCTCTTCTACCACATCAGCCTAAGATAATTCTCCAGTATTGCACATTTTATCTAATCTTTAAGAGCTGGATATCTTGCATCTTTCCACATTATTTCAATTTTTCTTCTTGCGAAAGTAAGTCACCACCAAATCTCAACTGAGGCTTTATTAACGTCCAGAAGACATTTGCTATTAGATGCATTGTGGGATCTAACACTCTGACTCAAATGAGTCCTCCTAGCATATGCTGCCAATGTGTATTAATGATCCAGACTATTAACAATATTTTGTACTTATACAGTGTCTGCCATATAAAGGATCTCAAAGCACTTTCCAAACATTAACATCCCAAGATCACTAAAAAATTTGTAAATAAATGTGCTTTTCACTTAAGACAATGTCTGCCAAGTGAATTCTGGAGAGAATTTTTACAACTGAATTATAAGCCCCTGAAAATAGAGGTTTGTAATTGATATACTGACAGCCCCTTAATTTTAGTGCAACTAACAAGTGCTGCTGTAATTCATTTACATAAAAAAAGTTAAGAGGAAACAGTTATTTGTTCTTATGTACCCTACCATGAACCAAAACAGATGAATGTTAAACTGAAAGAATGAAACAAATGTCTTGAATACTGACTGACTGTGCCTGAATTAGATTATAATGGATGAATCTTGATAGATACCATAGGTCTAAAGTTCAGGTCAAGTTTCTCTCTAGAATTTACATATTTAGTGGTTTAGCAAAAGGCAGAACCTCCTGTATATCTGTAGCATCAAATGAATGTTAACATTATTCAATCTGTTCACCACAGAAAGTTACATAAAAAAGAGTTCTCATGTCAACATTTCTAGAAAGTAATCTTCTGCCTTGGCTAGGGTTCAAATTGAAAAATTATATATAATATATATATATATATATAATATATATAATTGTTTTGGCTTTTGATCTTTACCACGAAATAATTCATGAAATATAAAGTTAAAATTTAATTCTCTCTCCTGTGAAGTCCTCTTCTGTAAATATCACTAGAAGGGACCACATATGGTTGACTACGCTTTTCATAGGCTTCATAGGGACCAAGATAAAAAGATTTATTAATTGATTTGTGTATTTGCTTGACAAATTGTGCTAAACAGCTAATAATGGATTACTATTTAATATTATTTGTATTATTATTACTTGTAATGCATAGTAGCCCAGGTGATGGATCAGGACCGCACTGGGCTAAAAACCGCACCAACACAGAACAAAAAGATTGTAAACTCACTGGGGCTGGAACTAACTGAGGGCTTGTCTTCACTACTGGGGAGATTGACACCCGGTCGACTCTGGTACTCTACCTCTCCGAGAAGAGTATGATAAGTTGACGGGAGACATCTCCTGTCGATGCAGTGAAGATACAGTGGTAAGTCGACCTAAGCTACATCAACTCCAGTTACGTTATTCACCTAGCTGGAGTAGAGTAACTTAGGTCGATTTACCCCAATAGTGTAGACAAAGCCTAAGTAAAGTTAGAAACAGTAGGTAACTTTATTTGAGTATTCTAGCTGCACACTGATTACATTGAACATCACCTACATGGCACCCTTGTGCTTCGCAAATTAAGGCCCCAATTCTGCAAAGCACTAGAACAGGTGAATAACTTTAAGTGTTTGCTTACATCCTATTCCAGTCCAGAGAGCTTAAATACTTGCTTAAAGTGAAGTAACTGTTTAAGTGCTTTGCTGAATAGGGAATTAAACACCAGCCTACAAGTGTTGATGAATAGGAATTTAACTCTTCCCAAACCATAGCCCAACACACTATATATACCATATTAAGAAATTAAATCACTGCCTTCATTCACAGTAGCTCCTTTCAAACGCATAACATTTAGCTGTTTTATTCATTTTAATCCCACATGGAGTGAATAACTGTACATGAAATCTTATGCTATGGTGTCAATCCTAGATGAACTATGTTTGGCACAGGACCTGAGGCATATGGTGAGGAAAGTGGTGTTGGAGACCAGTTCTGTGACCTTCATAAAACAGAGCAGCTTCAGGGTTATTCTAAATTATGGGTACCTAAAAGATTTCCCAAAGGCTTGCAACCAACAATTCTCAGAGTCTAGCTGATTCTAGTGGCTCCTTTCAAAGCAAATGGTTCTGATTTTGATCTCACTTACACTGGTTTTCTGCTCACGTGGGCCAGATCCTTCAGTGTGGTGCAGTTAGTCAGTTTAACTAACCCACATAGGATCACTCTAGTGTAATGACATAGACCCATCATAGGGTTTTTTACACCATTCCTCCTCCCCGCTGCCAGCATATCAGGAGGAAGGAACACCTTAGGGGACAGAGGCATCCTGGAGAAAAGGAGGTATGGCTAAGATGGTCCTTCACTTTACTGATCCTCAGCCGTGGTTTTGGTCCCGTGCAGATACGGTAGCTTACTATAGGTTAAAGCAACTCCTCTGCCTTTTCTAACATGGCGCATGGGGCTGGCCTGCACAGATCTTCTTCAGGACCAGGGGATGGCCTGTGTAACACTATCATCTAGAGAGGAGCTGCTCTTGATTTACACTGGTGTGAGATCAGCATCAGGCCTACTGCATTCTACTATGTCAAATCTCAAAAACTCCTATGTATGTACTTTCTAATCTTCTTGATTCATGCCTCAAGGCACAAGAGTGTAGGAAAATGAGCAGCATTCTCTTCACTTAGACCCTTAACAATGCATTAAAATAATTATGAGATGAATTAAATGATCCGAGAACGATTTCAGACTAGGGGTCTCTGGATAATTTATTCATGCTCAGGTTACTTAGCACTGGACATTCAGCTGCGTTCTGGCAGGTGGCAACCTGGAGAATAGGTTTTATATCTACTGTAGTGGTCCACCATTCTTCACAAAGAAACTATTTTTATCAAAGGTGCCATTCACTCAGACATTTTAAATAGGTTTTTGTTCTTGTCAGCACTGAAAATGAAAGTAAACATGAGTGCAGCTGTGGCAGGAAAGACAGGTACACAGTTTAAAGGTGACAGAAAAGATACATAGTTCTTCGATTAAGTCCCAGTTTTCCTTTAGCATTTACTCTAGTGCTATGGTCTATTTAACTTTGAAAGAGCTGATCTCTGTGCCATTTTCAATGTACACCTTGATCCTGCATCAATCCACACAGAAACCTTTCATCTAGCTAACAAAATTTGGAGATGAGAATAAAAGTGGTTATCTGAAGTACTAAAGGCAATTTGAACATGCATACACATTTCTAAATGTTGCTTAGCAACACAAACTATTCAGCATAAAGATCTGCTGAAATGATCCATAACTAAGACCAGTGTCACTCTAAAATATCAATAAATGAAGGGCATAATTTATTTAAAGAGCACCAACCCCCTTTTGTGCCTCCCCTGACAAGGAGGATCCCTTTGCTCCCTCCGATAAGCATACTTACAGCCCGTCATAAATATAAAGGGAAGGGTAACAACCTTTCTGTATACAGTGCTGTAAAATCCCACCTGGCCAGAGGCAAAACCCTTTCACCTGTAAAGGGTTAAGAAGCTAAGGTAACCTCGCTGGCACCTGACCCAAAATGACCAATGAGGGGACAAGATACTTTCAAATCTAGAGGGTGGGAGCGAACAAAGGGTTTTGTCTGTCTGTGTGATGCTTTTGCCAGGAACAGATCAGGATTGCAAGCCTTACAACTCCTGTAAAGTTGGTAAGTAACATAGCTAGAAAATGCATTAGATTTTCTTTTGTTTAATGGCTTGTAAAATAAGCTGTGCTGGAGGGAATGTATATTTCTGTTTTTGTGTCTTTTTGTAACCTAAGGTTTTGCCTAGAGGGATTCTCTACGTTTTGAATCTGATTACCCTGTAAAGTATTTACGATCCTGATTTTACAGAGGTGATTCTTTACCTTTTCTTTAAATAAAATTCTTCTTTTAAGAACCTGATTGATTTTTCATTGTTCTTAAGATCCAAGGGTTTGGGTCTGTGTTCACCTGTACCCATTAGTGAGGATTATTATCAAGCCTTCCCCAGGAAAGGGGGTGTAGGGCTTGTGGGGGATATTTTGGGGGAATACGTCTCCAAGTGGGCTCTTTCCCTGTTCTTTGTTTAACACGCTTGGTGGTGGCAGCATACGGTTCAAGGACATGGCAAAGTTTGTACCTTGGGGAAGTTTTTAACCTAAGCTGGTAAGAATAAGCTTAGGGGGTCTTTCATGCAGGTCCCCACATCTGTACCCTAGAGTTCAGAGTGGGGAAGGAACCTTGACACAGCCCCTTCAGATGAGGTTCTCCATTCTCACCCAATCCACCATCTCATCCACAAAACACCCTTACTTTTCTGCAGACATCTCCAGCAAAAGCATTTTGGCCATTGAAATTTTGCCATGAGGAAGGAGGTACCATGTGTAACCCCATGAGTCATGCAGCCCTGGGACTGCTTCTGTAGAACAGGAAATCAGAATTCCTGCCACCCTTGAAACAAGCCTGGCATTTCCAGGGCTAGCCCACTAAAGGCCTGATCCTACTCTCATTAAGGTTGGTGGAAAGACTCCAGTTGACTCGGATAAGAGTTGGATTGGGCCCTTGTAGCCTACAGTAAACTTAAGGAACAATGACGTTGCCATAAAGCATTTTCTTTAAACTTCTATTTGAAATGTGTGATTTCTTAAACCTTTTTTTACAAACCATCAGAACTGGGAGCAACTTCATGTCCATTTACATTAGGTGAAGTGAGATATGGTATCGTGTGCAATTGGAGATAAACAGGCAAAACAACATGATAACCATCTGAGGAGAGAGAAGTTACAGAAACACCCTGCTGTCATTAGTGAGATGATAATCATCATGCAATTTCTTGACAGCTGCATTCAAGCTCCTTCATAATCATTATGGGTGAAATTTGCAGTGTTGTTGTAGCCATGTAAATTGATATTGTAGCGATGGGTGAAACTGACCACTACCAGACCTATGCACCACGTAAGTCCCAGGAGGAATGTCTGCATCAAGGGTAATGTTGTCTGATGACTTTAATGAGACCGTTAAGTTTCTCTTTTATTGTTTCAACATATAAACAAAACAAATCTGTAACAGTTGGGGTTAACATATGCTAGTCAAATGTGTGGGGTATATGGTATCCAGGTTTTAGAGTCTAGGTAGGGCTTTAGAATTTGGCATTCTTTTTTGTGTTTTCCCCATTAGTTCCACTTCTGCAAACAGCCCTCTTGGCCCCACAAACGTTTTTTCCAGTCAGTTTTCACCACACATGTTAGCACGGTGGGCTCTCTGCCAAGACCATTCGATTTACTTAAGAATAAATTCAAAATTTATAAATGATTTATTCTTTTAAAACAAAAACACACAGTTCCTCAGGGCCCAAAGTCAGTTCTGAACTATATCAATGGGCCAGTAAAATATACTAGCCTAATGACATATTAATGTGGCATCAGTGAGAAGGAGCATCTTACAAAGTCCAGCAGTGCTGGCTTCATACCTCTCACTGCAGGACAAAGAATGACCACAAGCTTTTTCAGAAGGAGGCATTTTGTTTTTATGAATCAGCACTTGTGGTGTTGTATGAAATTATTTTTGCTGTAAGCAGGACTCCTCTTTGTGGACATTAACAAGAGTGATGGAAAATGCTTCCTCTGACTTAGCACTATTTAAAATGAAATCATTAATAAAGTATCAATGATATACAGAGGTCCCACTTACTTCCAGAAACCATAAACACGTATTGACTGTTAAGTTTTAAAAAAGGATCTTGCTGTAGTTTACACCATACTGTAGCCCCTGAGAATTACGAACTCCTCAGGAATGGAGGTTGTTCATAACTCTGAAATGTTCATAACTCTGAACAAAATGTACTGGTTGTTCTTTCAAAAGTTTACAAGTGAACATTGACTTAATGCAGCTTTGAAACTTTAATATGCAAAAGAAAAATGCTGCTTTCCCTTTATTTTTTTAGTAGTTTACATTTAGCACAGTACTGTACTGAATTTGTGCTTTTTTTGCGGGCGTGCGAGGGAAGAGGAGGAATCTCTGCTGCTGCCTGATTGCATGCTTCTGGTTCCAAATGAGGTGCGTGGTTGACTGGTCAGTTTGTAACTCTGGTGTTCATAACTCTCAGGTTCTCCTGTACTCACAATCTTTGCTCTATAATTTGGATGATTACTATGTGGAAGCTGGAGGACTGGACCAAATGGCTTATGGGACTAGAGCAATGTGATATGAAGACTCACCTTAAGTCACCTGTTCAAATCCAAACAGGTCAGTAATGGCTAAAGGTGAAAGTAAGCCGGTACGGTCAGGTACAGCGTGCTGGCAAGTGCCGTACACAGCTGACCGTACCGGCAGGGGGCCACTTCCCCAGGTGGGCAATTAAAAAGGGTCCTGGGCTCCTGGCAACAACCGGAGCCCCTGGCTCTTTACATCGCCGCCAGAGCCCCGCTGCCGGAGCCCTGAGGTAGTGGCGGCAGCAGCTGGTAGCCCCAGGGCTCTGGTGGCAATATAAAGGGCCCGAGGCTCCCAGCAGTGGCCAGAGCCCCTGGCCCTTTAAATCACCGCCAGAGCCCCGGGGCTCCCGACAGCCGCTGCAGCTACCGCAGCTGGAGCCCCGGGCCCTTTAAATCACCGCTGGAGTCCCAGAGTAGAGGCAGCAATTTAAAGGGCCTGGGGATTTAAAGGCCCCGCCCACTCCTCCTGAATCCCCCCCACACCCACTCAGGCCCCAGCCCTGCGTACTGGTAAGTCCCTTAAGTTATTTTCACCCCAGTAGTGGCTGAAACAATAAGTTCCACCTACTTGCTGTTCAGTGGCCTATATGAAGTGAACTGGTGGTCTTCGTCCAGTTCTTAATATATCAGGGTCTTCTGGAAAATGTTATTGCACCATTGCTATTGAAAGAATTAATGCCCTCTCCTCACTTTCGTTTGCCTACTCAAGTTATGGCTGAGGCACATGACCAGTGTGGGAAGCTTGCATTGCTGCTGCCTATGCTGGAACACAAAATTAAAGCTAAAACCCCTGATTTTTTTTCTTCATTTCACATTGGAACCATTTCCACCATATACTTTTGCACCCTCCAGTATTTTTGTTTCATGCAAGTTGTCTATTGAGCTACCCAGTAACTTTTTATGCTATCACTCTGAGCGACCCATCATTATGAAAGACTGCCCTCATGTCATACCATTAGTGCTCATAACAATATTTTTTTCTTAACTACCTCTGTTTTTTCATTTACATTTGCACCGTGGAAGGTTGAGAGTTTGCTCTGGACATCATTGCTGATGGGATAGTTGCAAGCAGAGAAGTAGTAAGGATTAGAATATATGTGGGAAGAAATCAGCTGGTGTCAAGCCAGGCATGAATCAGAAGGATGGGTTTGAATTCTAGTTTATATAATTCCTGTGCTGCAAGTTGGAGGGATAGGAATAAAATTAAAATGTGCTGCATGAATGTAAATTCATTAGACTTTGTTTTTCCATCCATGCTATAACCAAACGTAAAAATTGCACCACTCAAATTTATTGGCAACCGTGAAAGCCAGTGGGGACAAGGACCAGAGAGAGATAAAAAATTTTGTTGGTACGCCGGCAGTCAGCCAACAGCATTAGAACTTTGTGTTGGCATATGTAACTTTTTTCTCTCCTAAAGAGATCACTGTTCCCATTAGTCAAATGGTATAAAAAATGTTCCCGACAATAATAACGATAGCATACATCAATCAAAGAAAAAAATCCCAGTATGTGCCAGCCAGCATCTGAACTGAACCAATGTTCTTGTGAAGCTTAATTAGCTAATGTAGCAGTGGTAAAGATTCTTTGGTATACAGACAATACAGCTGATAGACAGACCCTATCAAAATGGCCAGCAAAAGTCCAAGAATATTTGGCTGGAAAGCAGTGATTATCCATAGGCATGAGGATTGCTCAGGTAAGTGTGCAGCATTGCTGTGCTGTCAACTGCTATGTAAAAGTTTGTTAAAAAAACAAAAATGCAATACACAACTACTTTACATTGATGACTTAAAAAAGAAACAAAGAAATCATACAATGAAGTTGCTGAGGAGAAAGACAGGATGCATAGGGAGGGAGGAAGGATTCTTCCTGAATGCTTGTTAACTCCTCAGGCGGCTAATCTTCAGAGGAGGGACACATCAGAAATTAAATTTGATGAGTAATTTTCTCAGTGCAGACAGCACCGAAATATCATCTGACACAGATATCCAGTTTAGACTCCACTTATGTTTAATGGTTGGATAATCATGGATCATAAGTTTAGCTTTAATAACAACTACAGAAGACGCTTTATTAGCAGACTTCACAGGCTGCAAGGTTGTCATTTGTCGTTATAGTGATTTTCTGTTTTAAAATATTGCAGCAATTTGTCTCTTTTTTTAATTAATGAAATTAGATAAATCTCAGCTCTCTGTATTCATAAAATCTAAGGCGTTGTCTACGCTACAGGGGAAAGTCGATCTAAGCTACACAATTTGAGTTACATGAATAGCGTAACTCAAAATCAACATAGCTTAGATCTACTTACCGCAGGGTCCACACTACATGATGTCAACAGGAGACACTCTCCCATTGACTCCCCCTACTCTTCTCAATGGTGGAGTATGGGAGTCGACGGGAGAATGATCTGTAGTCTATTTAGCGGGTCTTCACTAGAGCCGCTAGATCAACCGCTGATACATCAATCGCTTCTTGTTGATCCTCCGGTAACTGTAGACAAGTCCTAAGACTCAGGGTGAGCGCTGCTAGAAGCCACATGGGGTTTTATAGGATGAGGAACCAAAAGCACTATCCTTTGCATACCAGCCAAATCACTGTGTCAGACTGCCTGCTTTATTGATGTGTCTTCTGTCTGGGGAAATTCATCAGCGAATCCCTTGAATGAAGTGTTGGGATCAGGTTAAGGAACCTGCTACACCAGCCTGAGTTGGAGTAGCAGCTGCAACCCCTTCACAACTCTTTTACTGTGTTTGGGGCTACTGATTCTGCATAAAAAGGGATGCCATGGTGAGTCCCTTACTTGTGTTAACCGACAGATATATCACATATTAATTTGCATTAAGAATACAATATCAAGATAATATATTGCACACATATTTCTAGCTGTTACATGGCCTGAATCGGCCTGTCTGTTTATAATCCTATTCACTTACTCTAAATACCCCATAACACTTTCAAAGCTGAAGTCAGCTTTGGATTAAAAAATAAGAAGCTTGTCAAAGGCAAAATACATTCTGGGGAGGTACCTTCACAGACCAGTACCTGGAAAGTTAATATACAAAACAAAGAAGAAAAGGTACAGAACAAGTTAAGGAACTGGAACAAACTGATGGGCTGGATTTTAATGACGTGAAAAATTCTGTAACTTGTAAAACCATCCTATAAATACTCCTAGTTAAAATGTGGAATTTCTGTGGCACACCTTCTGTGTAAAATGAATGTAACAATGCTGCACAAGACTGTTTCCTGGAAACCGGTATCATATCAAAACTCTTCCTGTACTGCAGTGTTATTGACTTTTAGCAATAAACCCAACTGACATTAGTTATTTGGTCTCTTGAATATATTCCGTACTGAACTAAAGTATGGTGAAGCAATTGATTATACAATTTCGCAATACCACTAGCCTAAATGAGGCTGATCCACAGATCCTTTCCACAGGGTGCATTAAGTGCAGAAGGTCTCCTACATAGTGGCTCTACCTGCCTCCTCCCACCAGCTGCATGTCCTAATGCAGTGCTTATGTGAGGCAGAGACATCTGAGCTTGCCTTATGCACCCCAGGTGCACTTCTTCTGAAGTCAGTTGAACAACGTATGTCACCGGATCTTACACGAGTCAGGAGTGTAAGATCTGACCAAGGGAGACAGCATGTTATGGTCAATAAGAAATGGGAGTGGGTCTCAGGGAACCTGGGCTTCCTTCCCAATGATACCAATGACTTGTGAGGAGATGTTTGGAAAAGTCACAGTTTCCCCATCTATAAAACTGGGGCATGATATTTCCCCCATTTCTAGAACACATTTTGAAGTCTGTGGATAAATGGACTATATAAGTGCTGAGTACTCTTATCAGCATCAGTATAACGCTTGGCTGTTATTATGCATTGGGTGGAAGAGTCAGAAAGTTATGAAGAACAACTTAAAAATTTATTTTCTTATTAAACCCCATCCAATTGTACATCAACTGCACTGTCACCTTGTGTGTCTTGAATGTCAGCCTACTCAGCACAGGCAAATTGTTAAATTCAACTTCATTTCTAAGAGGGAAGAATTTGCTGTGGTTTCCAGCTTTTTTCTCTTTTCGAAGAGGAAGAACGGTTTATCGGCTGGTGTATCAGACAGGGAGCAGCCCAGCTTGCTCTGTAGGAAGAACTGATCTGTGGGAAACTCTGCTGTACTATCAACAGCATTTTCTGGCCGCCAAGATTTTGGTAAGGGGTTTTGTAAAAGTAATTGTAAAAATTAACGTGCAATAATATTCAAAAGTTAATGATGAGTATTGAGTATTAACTTTTACTGTTGCTTTACAAATATCCTTACCCAAGATCCGAGTACCAGAAAATGGTATTGATTGCAAAGCAGAACCTGCTCCATTGCTTTTGACAAATCCAGTACCGCTGCTAGACTGG
Source organism: Natator depressus (assembly GCF_965152275.1). NCBI lineage: Eukaryota > Metazoa > Chordata > Testudines > Cheloniidae > Natator > Natator depressus. Next base: position 62,812,374 of record NC_134243.1, on the reverse strand, counting down.
CTCCTTGATACAATAGCAAAGTTAGAAAATTAAATTCCTATGACAATACAGCCCACCCCTCAAAATAGCTAATGTTAATCAAGGAATCAACTGGTGTCTGGAAGGGATATTGTGCTCTATGTTCTCTGTGATCACTGTTATATTCACGGTCTGCACCTGCATGTCTGAATATAAATTAGATAAAAACATAAATATTCTTGCTGGAAGGTAGCAACGTAACACTACTTTATCTCTGAGAATTCAGAGCTACACCACACACAAGTACACACAAACAGAGAAAAAACAGGCTGCTCCTTAAGACAGCCAAGCATAACTCACTCCACCTTGCTTTAAGATGGCTTTTTCCAGAATTACACTGATCCCATGCTTTTTGACAGAGCCCCCTCACCTGCAAGCAGAACCAGGAAATTCCGCTGCTCTTAGAGTGGCAGCTTGCATTTCCAACACAGTCCTCAATACATCACAATCACTACTGTAGTCTGAAGGCTGTAATAGATCCCATGTTCTTTTGCCCGCTTGACACACCACACACATTTTGCTTGTGGATTTATGCAGCTTTGACTCCTCCCTAACCTGCTCCCAATCCCCCTACTGATGCAGGGAGAAAAAGAGTGCCCCCCCCAGTGGTGCATAAGCAAGGCTGAGAAATCCCCACACAGGAACTGGTTCTATTGTCAACCAGCCATCCCATGCCCATTGAGAAGGTAGAGGGTTAGCCCATTTGCTCACACATTCTTATTAATTTTGACTGTCATGGCACCTCCCATCATTTATACAGAAAGTGGAAAAATGCCAGCCATTATTTGGTTAAAAGAAAACTACTTAATTATATGCTTTAAGGTATTTGTATTTAAGGCGGCTTTATGCAGGGTGGAGAGACAGATTCCTAATACAGTGAATGATGCCTTCAGAGCATATTATACAGTATTTGTAAGTATTAAATGGTTTTACTTTAGAAATATAAATGTTTGTTCAACTCTGAACTATGCTCTTGAGAGTCATGAGAAAGCAACGTATGCTTAAGGAATGTCAAAAGGAGATGTACTCCAAAGTAGGACATCTTCCAAGAAATCTAGTGATTAATGTGTCAGGCTTGTGAGTTTAACACAATAGCAGCAACTCATCAGTTATCAAAAATATACACTACCGTAGTTAAAGAAATTGAAATGACCTAATGTATGTGCTAACCTTCTAGTTCCAGAACTGATTTTATATATATATATATATATATATATATATATATATATATATATATATATATATAAAAACAGATAGTCTAAATCCTATAACTATACCATCTTGGGCTGTGATCTCATCAGATTTAACTAAGCAGGGTCAATATGGTCAATACTTGGAAGATCTATTAGGAAAACCAAAGGGTTGCCATAAACTGTGCTGACAATTCAGTAGGTGGCACTATTCCCCCTAATTCAGCACTCAGTAAACACCTTGGCATGGTATTAAGAGATACTGTTTAGTTCAAGGTCCCGCTTTTCAGATAAGATTTAAAAGCAAGGTCCTGGCCAGTTGTGGACATTAAAAGATTCCCCTGCATTCATTATAAGAGCATCAAAAAACACTTTTAATCTCTTGGCTCTGGATAAATTCCAACTTGGGAAACTACATTCCACCTGGCTAATACCTCTTGTTCCAACTGGCAATGTATTTGTCTTTGTGACAGTTTGGGGGAATACATCTCTGCAAATCCTGAATTCCATCTTGCTTTGTGACCCCTATTTATGACTGTTACCTTCACTGTGGATTAGAGTTTCCCTTTTGTAGCAGAGGCATGACACCATGTGGGTCAGACGTCAGAGAAGCTGTAACAGAACAGACAAGGGCCACCAACACTGAACAATTCTTCCCAACTGCAACAATGGGTTTCCTGCTATTGACTCTCAATATTTATCTACCCAGAGGTTGAGAGGGCTGGAGGCTGGAATTTCCCCAGCAGAAGTTCATAGGCAACAAGAAAGAGAGACTGTTCTAAAACAGAGCACTTATCTAAGCAAGACAGACCATTCTAACACGAGAAGCAAGAGGGCTAGGTCAGGGAGGCTGGTGGGGATGCCTAACCTAAGGACTCAGACCAAATCCAGGACTTACTGGGATGGTGAGGTCAGATGGAGGAGAATTGTGTTCAGGAGTTTGTTGTTTTCAAGAGAGCTGTAACTCTCTTGTGCCTTCCATAAGAGTAAAGTGTTTGTGCATATCAAATTCCTTTACTAAGCCTGAGTTAATTGCTTTACTGCCACATGCTCCTAAAAAGGTTGTGGCTAGGAAATCAGAGTTCCCACAGGCACATGGAACTCTGGGGAACCTGGGGGCATGGAAATCATGTCTAACCAAATGTGTGCTGAAGAGGGCTGTGACACTGGTTATGGGGGCTAGGAGGTCAGGCTGCAGGGACCTACAACTGAAAAAGGGTGTCATACACAGGGTCCATATCAAGACCTAGGGGGCTTAGATTCATGTGGGTTAGTGGATGGGTCCAATCACAACAGACTGGTGCCCATCCAGAAAGTGTTTTCACAACCTGTCCTAAAAAAACATGGTGAAGAGAGACTCTGTGGTGTTAAGCAGCTGCTGTTTTCCATCCCAGAAGCAGATATAAGTGGTAGGTGCAATGACTCCTACATGTTTTTTGTAAATTACTGTATAACTACAACAGAACACACACACACCCCTTCATTATTATACATTATTCCGACTTCTGCAGTAAATAATTCTTGGTCTCCAGCTAGTTTGTGAATATTCACAGTCTACTCTGTGTTGGTTAGTTACAGGTTCTTTATTAGACTACCCATGAAACGAACCACCAACATGAATTTCAAAATTGTACATTTGATTGCAGTATTTCAAATTTATGCGGTCTTGGTTATACACACCAATCATCCAGCCCAATATGAAATGCAAATTGTGAATCAGAATGTCACAATCATAACTATCATTCAAAATGTACTTTTGACAAATTCATGCCTTGGAATGCAGGATTTGCTTTTCATTGTGTTTCTGTTAGCAGAGCTGGTGCCCTGGAAAATTTGCAAAAAGCTAACAGGAAAGGGTCACAAACATAGTCAAATCGAATCTTCCTTTCAAATTTTAATAATTATGGGTGGATGTTCTTTCCAATATATACCCACCTCTAATAACATAGTTGTCAAATTTGCCACTCTGGAAGTGTAATGGGGTCTTAGTGTAAAAGAGAATTAAGTCCTTAATTTCCCGCTCAAAGAATCACAGAATATCAGGGTTGGAAGGGACCTCAGGAGGTCATCTAGTCCAACCCCCTGCTCAAAGCAAGACCAGTCCCCAACTAAATCATCCCAGCCAGGGCTTTGTCAAGCCTGACCTTAAAAACTTCTAAGGAAGGAGATTCCACCACCTCCCTAGGTAACGCATTCCAGTGCTTCATCGCCCCCCTAGTGAAAAAGTTTTTCCCAATATCCAACCTAAACCTCCTCCATTGTAATTTGAGACCATTACTCCTCATTCTGTCATCTGCTACCACTGAGAACAGTCTAGATCCATCCTCTTTGGAACCCCCTTTCAGGTAGTTGAAAGCAGCTACCTCCCCTTCCTTCAAGGAACTAAAGGCACCCTAACCCACCAGAGCATCCAGTGTAGCCAATAATATTAATGCAAACGTGCCAACAAGTCATCCCATTTCCTTCATCCCAAACAACTGTCAGAGGAGACCAATCAGATACAAGAACATAAATAACTGAATTGACTAAGCCAAAAGTTATTTCTTATTTGTGTGGATCTTCTTGTTCAAGTTAAAGAGAGGTTATACATATGCAGATATTACACACTCATTTGGGCCATAGGTGTAGATAGAAAACAATCTGAAGTTGATCTCTGTTCATGCAAGAAATGCATGTCCAATAGTATAAGTGATCAAGGGAATTGTAGGTGTGTCGTTGCTGTTTGTATTCAATATGAAAACTTGGATTTGGGTTCAGCTGTCAAAAGAACAATATGATTGTTGGGATTGCTTCTACACCAGGGATCACTTCCACACAGCCGTGAAAGTGAGCTTTTTTGCATCTGCCAGAAGTACACAGAACAAGACATATCAGGAAGACATGTTCCATAATTTTCCATGCAAGGGCTGCATGAACTGATGTTGATGACAACTAATACTTTTAAGGCCTTTTCAATTTTTTATACTCTTTTGATGAATAAGGGGTGGCTCGACAGTCAGCCTCCTAAACCAGAAAAGTAACAGACACCATAAGACAAAAATAGCAAAAGCAAACAAGTCACCACCCCAAAACATTGCTGACAGGGGTACTGAGTACTTAGCAATGGTTTATCACTGCAGCTTTTAGGTGCTGTCTTGTGGCCTCAGGCTTTAGTGAAGCATGGATTTAACACTGGCAAACTGTCTTGATGGTAATGATATTTTGGTAGGAGGGGACCATGAATCATAGAATATCAGTGTTAGAAGGGACCTCAGGAGGTCATCTCGTTCAACCCCCTGCTCAAAGTAGGACCAATCTCCAATTTTTGCGCCAGATCCCTAAATAGCCCCTTCAAGGATTGAACTCACAACCCTGGGTTTAGCAGGCCAATGCTCAAACCACAGAGCTATCCCTCCCTACCACTGAGCTATCCCTCCCTTGATTAAGAGCTTCAAGGCATCTCACCAAGTGAAGGGTCCACAAAAGAGAATTCCCCATCCCACGTAATACCTTCACCAGACAACTGAGAGCAAGACATAGGATTGGTCGAAGGGGGGCTCTTCTCCTCTTTACTCCTGCCCCTCTCTGAGAAGAGTAGTTGACTTAACTTTTAACCAACTCGCCTCTACACTAGAAGGAAGGGTCCACTTCTAATGGCTCTTTCACTCCTTTATCTATGCATCTGAAAGGGCTGGGTTTGCTTTCCCGACCCCCTCCTCAGGAATTTAAGCAAAACAGAACAAAACAAACAAACTGCTTTGCTGCTTTCAGGTACTGGAAAGAAAAGAGACATCTTAGGCCTGGATTCAGGAAAGCACTTAAGTACCTGCATAAAATCTATCTTGTTCACCAATGTACTTCCGGTATGTGTTTAACTTTAAGCATCTGCTTGTCTCATTGACTTTGAAGTTAAACACGTGCTTGAGCACTTTGCTGAATCAGGGTTTAGTGTTACTAAGTACCAGAAAGTTGTAATAAATCAGAATCTTTTCAGACAAGTTGTTTTTACTCTGCTTGAAAACAGTTGTTATTATTTAACATTTGCATCTAGCTTAAGAGGTATGCTGGCAGGCCTCACCGACCATATCGGAGAGCTCTGTAAGGCCACTACAGAACTGAGCTGCAAGATTTCAAAATGGGGAAGATAGCTACCTCCTCCAAACACAAGGGAAGCAAAATGGCATTGGGGAAGGGAAGGAAATCCACGCACAAAATTCACCATGAGGGCAAAGAAGCTGTCTCCCTTCTCAAACGCCATTGACAACACAACAAATAATAAATCCCACCAACAAACTATGACCGACAATGGGATTTAACCCTTTGCTGTCTAGTAAAACTTCCTGAAAAATACAATGAACAAACATGCGCACAAATTAAAATGTATGTTCATGCCAATACTTCCTCACTGGTATAGGTAGAGGGTGAAGGAAAGCACTACGTTATCTTGCACTCAGAGAAATATGACCAGATCCTCAGCTGCTGTAAATCAGTACAGTTCCATTGACTTCCATGGAAATAATTAGATATACACCAGCTGAGACTCTGGCTCATAGTCACCTGCCTTTCTCCAGTTATTACATTGCCTCCAAAGCACAAAGAGTCTGAAGAGACTGATGGGATTAGCACGTACTATATTGGATGTCAATTTGAAATGACATTCCAGGCTTGCTTGCTGGACTAGAAAGAATTAGAATGTGACTTGGCTGCCCAAGAAGTTAAGGGCTAAAAACATCCCTGGTGTAACTCCACTGAAGTCCATGGAGTGATACAATGATGACTTTGGCCAACTGTGGCTATATTTCTTTAATTAAGGTCTCCTTAAGGTTAACACAGACACTATATCCAACTGCAATAGTTTTCATATATCGCCAGTGTTACTTCATTGTTTTTATTTTGATTGTCTGAAGTTCCAATGAAGTTGGGACAACCTGCAAACACAGCAACATTTGATTTAGTATGTGGCAGCTTACTTTCCTCGAGCCAGCCCTGAATCCAGACCATCAGTTTTAACACCTCTTTACTATTATTGAAACACATGATATTTATTTACCAGGTTGTTATCCCATCATTTAGAAAACAATATTTCACAAAAAAATTAATGGTGCCCAAAATCTCATAATTAGAATCTACTACTTCTTAATACATTCCATTGTCTGCTGATGCAAGCATCTTCAGGTCAAATACAGCTCAGAAAACAGCTAATTATGTCCATTCCCATGAGTAAGAAAATCTTTAAATGTAATTAAAGGGCCTTAACTCTACTCCTGCACATTAGGGTCTTGTTCCCACTGGATTTTCTATTATGTGACTTAAAGTGACAGGTTGAGCATGAATATTAACAGTAGCTCTCATCTGTGGCTTTGTTTTTCATTCAGCTTTAGTTGAAGGATATTTTGATCAAGCAAATTTCTTTCTTGCTATCACATCTCCCTAATCACTGGCATAAATATAAACCGATAAGCAATAGGAGCCTGCCAGCTTTAAAGTTGGTTACTTTCTGCAACTCGGGTCAATATATTTCACACTCCAGGTAGCCTAGTCTCATTCACAATATTTTGTTTGACATATTAATAACTGGCATAGAGCCAAAAATCCCAGGAAAATATTAAAAGAGGGAAGAGTGCTGAGCACAAACCGCTGAGCTATAGCTGATTTGAGCACAGATTGCGCACTGAGTTATATGTACGGTGACCAGATAGCAAATGTGAAAAATCAGGACAGGAGGTGGGGAGCTAGGTGCCTATATAAGATAAAGCCTCAAATACCAGGAATGTCCCTATAAAATAAGGACATCTGGTCATGCTAGTTATATAGATTACCCAGAATACATTTTCTGTTGCCCACAACTAATTAAAAAAAAACTATAAAGGAAAAAGCTGTCTAAGTGTCTAATATCTACCAGAAAACTGGAGAAAAGTAGGATCGTATCTGTAGGATTATAGGTCCACATTAGTGCTGGACCAACTATGGTTTTAAATTGAGTTTGGATCTTGATATGAGTGACAGGCCCAAAACATATACCCCACCCTAAAAAAATAATGAGAAAGAGGGATTGTTTGTGTTAAACTTGTAGCGACCCTGAAAATACCAGTGTTATCTTATTTAAGGTTTGGGATAACCAACAGAGATAAAGAAAACATGGTTAATTGGACACCGGGGCTAATAAATAATTAGTTAAAAAGACTTAGTCCAGTAGCTAGGGAAAAATATAGTAAAATAAAATAAGAAGGAAACCTTGAGAAGAAAGGGGCCCAGCCATTAATCTTGTCTTAACCGAGCCAGGGGGTAGGATTCAGTCCTAAAACTCCTGCAATTAGCTTTGGCAAACATCCAATAATTGGCAGACATCACCCATTTGTTAGAGTGATATAAAAAAACCCAAGGTTTTCTAGGGGTTCTTTGTCAGAACTTTGTTCACGCTATGATGGAATAGGTGTCTCCCTGGCCTGATCCTGTTGTAAGTATGTTGGCCAACGCTTATAATGATGTTGTTGCTAGGCTACATAGTACAGGTGTGTATATGCTTATGCTTGTATTTTGGATGTAACCAATACCATGTGGCCTTTGGACTAACAAAGAAATGCGTGTGTGGAAAATAAGTCCTGGTAAACAATCAACTTATTAGGAAAATAATTTCCAACTTTGTCAAGACAAGTTATTTTTACTCCATTTGCACTCATTTATTAATTATTATTATTTAAAATGTGTATATAACAGATGTGGATCCTGCTTTACAGAGAGCTGTTGTATAGGTATAGAGAAAAATCTGGATATAGGTATGCAAGAATGAATATCTGAAAAGAATTCTATCTAGGTTTTCTGTATAGTACTTATGACCATGGTACCTACATTAAGAAGTGTAAAAAGAGGGATTTCCATGACAGTCATTGCAATGATTTCAATGGGGCTGCCCTAATGTAACAGAGAACTTCACCCAGTGCCACGTGTATAAAATTTCTTCCTTCTAGGGCAGATGGCAGTAAAGCTTGCCTTAAGTCCTTTTACACTATTCAGAATCAACAACTAGCCTCGTATAGTTGATAGTGCTAGTAAAAAGTTATCCAATTCATGTGTCTACCACTAATAAACTATACCTAGATTAAGGCAGATACCTTAGAAATAGAGCTAATTGAAATTTTTCCTTCAAAATTTTTTCTCTCAACATGAACATTTTCATGGTAAATTTGTTTCATCAGACATTTTCCAGTAAATATATATCCCCCCTTCCCAAAAAAGAAAAGAATGTTTACTTCTTTTTGAAATTTCTCGGAGCGAATACCATTTTCTGACCAGATGTACTTAAAAGAAAGCCCTGAAATTCCAAAGTGAATCCTGCCAGTCACTGATGTTAACCAGTTCTAGAGTCAAGGCAATATGCTTTGAAGAAAAGTTCAGTTTCACTTTCTAGTTCCTGAACCAGTCATCTGTTCCTTGTGTCTGTGCTATACCTTGGCCTATTCCTACAGGGTGCTGAGCAACTGCTGTAAGATGAGTGTTTTCCAATCCACAGTGTTGCTCATCATCTCCTCTGATAGTTGTTTTCTTTCAAGCAGGTTGGTCTAGTGCAGTCGTTCTCAACCCACGGCCCAATCAGCACGCAGCTGTGGCCCATGTAACATCCTCTGGGCCATAGAGGTAGTATATATAGTGTGTGGATGTGTCCCACATAATACATAGAGAGCTGCATATGCGATCCACAATGGTAAATAGGTTGAGAACCACTGGATTAAAGTAATCACTGGTGTAACTCCTTTGAAGTAAGCACCAGGGATGAATTTGACCTGTAAATCTCCGCATCACACCTGTTACCCCAATGATGACTAATTTATTCTGGACTAACGATAAAGGGCTGTAAAAAACAAATTTATAAGCAATTTCTTCATTATAGTAATTCTCTCTCTGTAGTGAAAGTCTAGTGATTTAGAAAATATTTTTTTTAGAAGTGCCTTACTTTATGACTCCTTTTAGCAGAGAAGCTCATTTATGGTGACTTGTTATAGATTGATTCCAAGGACAGAAGGGACCACTGTGATCCCTATCTAGTCTGACCTCTTGTATGGCACAGGCCATAGAACTTCCCCAAAAATAATTCCAAGAGCATAGATTTTAGAAAAAGATCCAGTGTTAATAAAAAATTACTAGTGATGGAGAACCCACCATGATCTTTTGTAAACTACTCCAATGGTTAATTATCCTCACTGTCATAAATATATGTATGCCATATTTCCAGTCTGAATTTGTCTAGCTTCAACTTCCAGGCATTGGATCATGTTATATCTTTCTTTTCTACACTGAAGAGCCCATTATCAAATATGTGTTCTCCATGTAGGTAATGGACTGTAATCAAGTCACTCCTTAATCTTCTCTTTGTTAAGCTAAACAAACTGAGCAATTTGGGTATGTCCACGCTGCAATTAGATATCCACGGCTAAATGTAACCTTGCAGGATCCTAGAGTCCAGGTTCCAGCCCAAGTGTCTACTCTGCAATTAAACAGCACCTTAGCCTGAGTCCCACAAGCCCATGGGCCAGCCATGAATTTTTAAGTGCTGTATAAACATGCCCTTAGAGCCTGTCACTATAAAGACATGTTTTCTAATCTTTCAGTTATTCTTCTGGGTCTTCTCAGAACCTTCTCCAATTTATCAACACCCTTCTTGAATTGTTAACACCAGAATTGGACTCACTATTCCAGCATTGGTCAGACCAGTGCCAAATGAAGTAAAATAACCACTCTACTCCTGCTTGAAATTCCCCTGTTTATGCATCCAAGGATCACATGAGCTCCCAGTATGAAGCTATGGCCAAGAGGGCTAAGTTCAGCTGATAAGCTACCATGACACTCAAATCTTTTTCAGAGTCACTGCTTCCCAGCATAGAGTCCCCCATCCTGTAAGTACAGCCTACATTTTTTGTACCTAGATATATACATTTAGCCAAATTAAAACACATATTGTTTCCTTGCACACAGCTTACCAAGTGATCTATATCAGGGGTTCTCAAACTTTTTCTTTCTGATGCTCCCCCAACATGTTATAAAAACTCCATAGGCCATCTGTGCCACAACCGGGTGGCGAGACTCAGGGTCCCAGGCTTCAGCCCTGGACGATGGTGCTTCATTTTTCTGCCCTGGGCCCTGTGAGTCTAATACCAGCCCTGCTTGGTGGACCCCCTGAAACTGCTGATCTAGATTGCTTTGTATCAGTGGCCTATCCTCTATTTATTTACCACTGCTTCCATTTTTTGTCATCTGCAAATTTAATCAGTGATAATTTTATGTTTTCTTCCAGGTCACAGATAATATTAAATACTGTAGGGCCAAGAACCAATTCCTGAGGGACCCCTTTAGAAACACACCCACTCAATGATGATTCCCCATTTACAATTACATTTTGTTAGCCAGCTTTTAATTCATGCACTATATGCCATGTTAATTTTATATCATTCTAGGTTTTTTTAAATCAAAACTGTGTGTGGTACAAAGTCAGATGCGGTACTGCAGTCTATTAACATCAACACTCTTATCCTTTATCAACCAAACTTTTAACCTCATAAAAATGCTATCAAGTTAGTTTGACAGGCTCTATTTTCCATAAATTCATGTTGGCTGGCATTAATTATATTACCTTCCTTTAATTCTTTATTAATCTAGTCCCATATCAGACGCTCCATTATCTTGCCTGGGATTGATGTCAGATTGAAAGGCCTATAATTACTTGGGTCCTACCATTTACCCTTTTTAAATATTGGCACAACAGTAGCTTTCTTCCAGTCTTCTGGAACCTCCCCAGTATTCCAAGGCTTATTAAAAATCAGCATTAATGGTCCAGTGTGTTCTTCAGCCTGGTCTTTTTAAACTCTTGGATGTAAGTTATCCAGACCTGCTGATTTAAAAGTGTCTCACTTTAGTAACTGCTGTTTAACATCCTTTTGATATACTAGTGGAATGGAAAGAGTGTTATCATATGATGTCACTGCATCATCTGTTTCTCCCCCCCAAACATAACAGAAGTATGTATTAAATACTTCTGCCTTTTCTGCATCATTATTGATAATTCTACCATTTTCATTAAGTAATGGACCTATACCATTGTTAGGATTCTTTTTTGTTGCTAATATGCTTTATTTTTATTTAAACTCCTTATTGTCCTTAACTTTGCTGGCTATAGATTTCTCTTTATGTCTCTGGAGAAAACCTGGATTTGTGCTGGAAATGGCCCAACTTGATTATCATACACATTGTAAGGAGAGTGATCACTTTACATAAGCTATTACCAGCAGGAGAGTGGGGTGGGGGAAGAGAAAACCTTTTGTAGTGGTAAACACCCATTTTTTCATGCTTTGTGTGTATAAAAAGATCTTCTATGTTTTCCACAGTATGCATCCGATGAAGTGAGCTGTAGCTCACGAAAGCTTATGCTCAAATAAATTGGTTAGTCTCTAAGGTGCCACAAGTACTCCTTTTCTTTTTGCGAATACAGACTAACACGGCTGTTACTCTGAAACATATAAATTTTCTACAATTCCTAGCTTCTGATTTACATTCTTTAATATTAACTTTCAATTTATTCCATATATATAATATCTGCCTTCACTTTCCCCTAAACCAAGTAATCTTTTAACTAATATTTCCTTTTTTCCCCTCTTCTTTTCTTCAGTTGTGGCTTGTGAGCATCCAGTATTCTTAAACCATTTATCATTCACACTTTTCTGATTAAATTCTTCCTCCCAGCTCATTTGGTCATAATTGTTTTCAGCTTTGTGAAACTGGCCCTTTTAAAGCACCAAGTATCTATATTTCTGGTCTGGACTTTATTCTGTTTGCACATTATAAATGTGATTAAGTCATGATCACTTGTACCTAAGATACCATTAATTTTTTGTTTGATGATCAGTTCCACTTTATCTGTCAAGACAAGGTCTAATATAGAATCCCCCCATGCTGGATGCAACACTTTTTGAATTAGGAAATTGTTATCCATAATATTTAGAAATTCCAAGGATGTTTTAGTACCGGCAGCATGAGACTTCCAGAACATATTATTCAAATTGAAGTCCCCCACCATCAGGCAGCTTTCCTCCCTCCCCCCCTGCATGTCGTAGATAGCTATATATGCATCTATACATAGATAGACCTACAATTCGTGCAGTAAGGCAGTCGTCTTCACATTTAGAGAGTGAGCTGATTTCATCAGCCTCAAAACTACAACACATGTGAATCAATTCTAAGTTGAAGCAGCTGTGGGGTTTTTTTATTAGTTTGTTTTTAAATTCACATTCTACCAGGGACTAATGAGCTTGGTCATTTCTGAAGTCAAAGCAAGAAATGCTAGGTATAAATTATGCCCATTTAAATTTAAAGGTGCAAATGGGCAAGGTAACATTTATTTGTTCTACAAGTATGCAGCAGAGCAGAGCACCGACCCGGTATAGGAATGCCATGCTCTCCTGCTTGGAGTCACTCCAAGCAAAGGAGCTAGAACCCTGCATTAAGATTAAGGGCTATCACAGCTCATTCTTGCTTGCAGTCTGGTTCAGTTAGCTTTGGCCCTCATAAAATGGGAATGAAAGTATCTTGCTGGGCCACAGGTAACTAGGAACAATTAATCTTTGGAAGGAAGCTGAGGATTCTTTTGTTACTTTGAGTTACTAGTTAAATCAGCCCTTCCCAAAAATGGGAACAATTCCTCAGGGTCTGTTTCTGGAGATTTGATAGACTGAACCATGAGAGAACAGTGCCAAAATTAATTTTGAGCATGGTGGTCTTTTCCTGTGATAGGGTGGGATTTTGAGATTAGCTCCTGTGGCTACGAATAATTATTATAAAAGAGATTTTTTGGAAACTCAAATGTAGACAGAGCGACATTAATTATGTCTACTGCTATGTAGTACTTCATCTCCTACAATATGCATCCTTGTTCTTTTCTAAAATAGCAACGATTTCTGGGATCTAAACATAATTTTAATGATGCTGCACAGTCCCAGTATTTGCATACACTGTCACAGAGGCAGCCCATTCTAATTATTTTCTCAATCAATCATTCTCCATGAATGAAGCACTCCAGGGAACACTAAAACTAAGCTTAAATCACTAGAAACAATATAAATTCAAAAAACAGATCTCATTAGACAGCCATTTTTAAAACTAATTTCCCAATAGTTCCATTTCCTACTAAATTTCAAATTGTGCTTACCTTAAGAAACAAGAGTATCAGGATTTTATATGAAGCATTAAATAAATGTTGCACTTTAGGAATTTTTATTAATATGTCTTCCAAATAAGATTATGCCAGTCTCCAAGCTATTAATGTTTGCTGTGGTGAGAACAGGGTTAACAGGCTAGGTTAAAAGTGCCCGGTAAATAAAAGAAATGGCAGAAGAATAGATGGATCTGAAAAATGTCAAGAGACAGCCAACATAAAACCATTTATGTTTGGTGGTCACTGCTTCAAGTAACAGCTAAACCTCAGACTCTTGTGCTTTCAACTCCAAGCGTTCATTTAGAGACTGAGGTTAGACCATTTCTGAGTCCAAATGCTGCAAACCCAGAGGGAGGAAATTACTATTTGAATAGATACTGTAACTTGGTAGAAGCTAAAACTACAACCTTTCAGACCTCTGAAGTGTGAGTTTATTAGAAAATAAGATCCTAGTCATCCCAAGGAAGTACATTTTCAAACCATTAATGTTATTTCAGTGATAAACCACTGACCACCGGAGACAATAAAGACTCATCTTCCCTGCCATTAGATAAATAATCAGCGGAGAACATTATGGGTGTTTGTTTTGAGCCTGGTCTCATAGTTAACTCCCTATAAAGTAGTAAATTGTTAGTAAAATTATTTCTTTTTCTCATCTTGAGTTTTACATTACAAAATTCACCAGGAATTAAAAAAAACACAAAGAGATTATATTATTAAAAACAGATGGAAAGAAAGCTTGTCTGAATTATATTCTATTTAAATTGTAGCACACACGCTAACCAAAATAAAAATTTGGTTGGGTACGTCTAAATGTCAGTAGATATTCCTGGAAAACAGAGATGGGAAAAGCCCATAATAAGTTGGGATGGAAGTCTGGCTTTAGCCTGACACTGCTGGAAAATAATTTTGATGAGAAATAGAGATGAGAGGTAATGTGGGCTAGCGGACAAGGAATTGAACTGGGACTTAGGAGAACTACTTTCTATCACTAACTCTACCACTGGGCCTACTATGTGACCTTAGGCAAGTAAGTTTGCCTCTGCTTTCTGCCCCCTCTTTACCTCCCATTTTGGTGTTGTCTGTTTAGTTTTTGAGCTCTTCAGGATGAAGACAGTATCTTACTGTATTTGTACAGTGCCTAGCACAAGGGGCCCAGATTGCAGGTGGGGCCTTTAATAAAAATGGTAATAACTTATCAGTTTACATGCTTTATATGATTTGAGCAGAAATAATTAGAAGAATACTAACTGAAATGATCTCCTAGTGCAGGGATCGGCAACCTTTGGCATGTGGCCCGCCAGGGAATTCCACTGGCAGGCCAGGACGGTTTGTTTACCTGCAGCATCCGCAGGTTTGGCCAATCGCAGCTCCTACCAGCTGCGGTTCATCGTTCCAGGCTAATGGGGGCTGCGGGAAACGGTGGCCAGCACATCCCTCAGGCCATGCCACTTCCCGCAGCCCCCCATTGGCCTGGAACGGCGAACCAAGGCCACTGGGAGCTGCGATCAGCTGAACCTGCGGACGCTGCAGGTAAGCAAACTGTCCCGGGCCGCCAGCGGATTTCCCTGACGGGCCGCGTGCCAAAGGTTGCAGAGCCCTGTCCTAGTGTAATATCCTCAGTTGCACTGCATCAATTTACAGCAGCTGAGAACTGGCCCTTAACAAAGATTAGGATATTGGAATTTTTATTCTAGTCTAGTGATGCAGTTATGCCTGCAAATTAAATTAAACTGCACAAGAAAGATCTTTGATTCTCAATGGGAGAGGAATCTGGAATCCAGAGTTCTTAGTGCAAGATGGAGTTCTGCAACAAAGAAATACCAAAGAACTACTTTACGTGTTGTGAAGAAAGAAACTGATTTTAACACAGATATAAAAAAAAGAGTGCAATTACAAATTAAATAGAATAAACAAACAAACAAATAAATGAAGATGCAGTCTTTGCACTTGGAGCAGTAACAAAGCATGTCATTGTGTGTGTGTGTCTTCTTAATATGGCAACAGGGACAGAGAAAAAAAATGGTATTTTTAAAAAGAGAGGTGTAACTTTAACAATTGCCAGGGGGCGACACAAGAAACTTTTGTTACCTGACATTTTTAAAACTTTGAGTAGGCTTCAGTTAATGGGTGTCACTTTAAATTAAAGTAAACCAGGTAGCTACATGATGAAAGATGTAATGAAAACTACCTGGCTAGCACATACAGAATAGTCCAATCTGAAATACATGTGATTAGCATCTGTCACTGTTTAGAAAACTGCATGCAATTCAGATAACTAGTGCAAAGGACTCTTGGAGAGGTCAGTCAGGTAACATGATTGTTACAAACTGTTCCTCAGTTTAATGGACTTTGTTCAGCAGAGGAAGTTCCAGGCATTTGGTTTTCATAAAGTTGCAAAGATATGTATTTCCAAAAGTTAGAAAAACCAGTAATTCAATTGCTTAGTGTTCCTACTAACCAGTAATTTCAATTACTCCGAGAAAATTACAGTTCAGTGGTCACCATGAACCATCTATTTATCAACAGATACCACATAGTAACCACAGTTATTCCCTGTGGTCAGAACAGGGAAAAGCTGTGATATCTCATTTACCCGTTTGTGATAGCTCTGGGCAAACCTTGAGTTTTTAATGAGATCTGCTGCATCATGCATTATTTCAGATTTTAAAAAATGTTGTCCATTACCCCACAGATAACCACACAAAAGGAAAACTGCTGCCAAATGCACCAACTAAACAAACTGTAAAAAAAGTCAAGAATTTTTGTAGCTAATTTCTTTGGGTTACAGTCATTTTCAGTGTAACTTGTAACAACAGCAGGTGAAAAATATTCAGTCTGAAATGTCATTTGGCAGTGTCCTCCTCAAATTAAAAACTTTCAGGGCTTTAAAATGTTTTAACCTTCTGAATTCTATTCTTAAAATGGACTCTAGACAACAGGAAAAAGGTCATTTTCTGCTCTAAGGGAACAGCTTAATTTTGCAAGTCTCAAAATGAAAAGAGAAACTGTAAGTTCCTCAGAAGTTGCCATGGTCCTTACCACATTAAAAAAAAGTTGCATTTGAAAAAGATAGATGGAAAAACCCTTTCCTCCTTGATCAGACAAAGAAAGAACTTACAGTTTCTAGACAAAGACATGTACAGAGAGCTGGGCATTATTCACATGCAGATTTGACTGCACTGACAACCACAAGAATATCTCCCTGTATGTCCAGAATTCTGAAACCCTGTTATGGTTTCAGTTATAGTCACCATTGTCTTAGGACTTTACTCAACAAGTAGATCACCTCCATTTTTAATCACTGATCTGCTCTGGCTCAACATAATTTTGGGTTAGGATCCAGAAGTTTGGAGAATCTGGAATCCTTTCATAAATACAAGTGGAAGAGACATAGCCCCCTCTAATATCCATGCTTGCCACTTAGCTTGAACATAAAACACATGGCTTTAAAATGTGCTGCATGAGTTATCAGGAAACGGTTATACTAATACACAGAGGAAAAATAAGAAATGATTCTCTTGGTTACAAACGTAGTTGATCAACTGTAAATGGTAACACACATTTCTTGCATTGCCTTTCAAACTTTCTGTTTGCATTTCCATGGGATGCTGCTACAGCTATGTATAGCTGGTAGGAGCAAGACACAACACGGTACGACATTGTTTTAAATTGGTACACTGACTCATAAAATAGAGACACATCTCTTTGGTCTAGAGCTGAGCTCAGCTGTGAGTAAAAGCAACCCAAACAGAGCTACTTCACATCATCAGGACACATCTCACGTAAGCCAAATATGTTCAGAATCTCGGTCTCTTGGATTTTTCCACTATGAACCCATATTCTACTCATTTTTGTTTACTATTCAAAGTTAGTCATCAAAGGCAAGTATGCAACACACATTTACAGCTAGGGTAATCCAGTGTGCTCAGTGGAGATACACCAAAGAGGAATTTGACAAAATGGGTGGGATTTCAAAAGCACCTAAGTGATGTAATTGCACGTGTCCTATTGTTCTCGTAAGTCATTAACCACTTTTGAAGACCCACCCAAGAATGACCGTAGCATGATATAATTACAACAAACACCAGTACCAAAGGAGACAATCTTTAGTCAAATTATCAGCCTCTGAGAACGTGAAGATTTTATACATTTTAACTGAAGTACATACACATTTCAGAAGATTCAACAAGTCATCTGAACTTCCATGTAGGTATTTCCTATGTCTTACACAACTGTTGCTAAATGTGTAACCAATGGCTTGACTACAGTTGCAGTTCAGTATTAAAAATGTCCAAGAGACAAAATAACCAAGCTTAGCCAATTTATTGTCTAAAGACAAAGCAGTACAGATAAGAAAGAGTTAATAAGTTACCAATCCTTCTGGAAAGTGAGATCTGACAGCGTGTTCAGTTCACCTTACACCCCCCTCAAAACTACCTCCATTTATACCAGACCTTTATACAAGTCAGAGGGCTTGCTGTACATCATCCAAGATCCAATCCCCAAGTTCCTTAACTTGTTCTTGGGTACCTTACTTTATTCTCATGTTTTGGACATGACATTCCAGGTTCCAACACTCACCAGCTTGTACCAGGGCAGAACATTCATGCCTCTTTACTTTGACAGGTTTCCTATCTGCCTATGCCAAATGCTGATTAGTACAGTTACAAGGTATTGTGGGATACACCCCCCCTTAGCATAAGGAAGAGTAAACAATACAATTTAGCATGACTATCCAACACTTAGATTTAATATAATATATACCATATTAATACTGTGTGTTTATTACCTGTTAATGGGTGGGAGGGGGCATTTATGTCTGTGTGTGTAAGTAACCCGTATGTATTGGCTAATCCAACCTTTCATAGGCTGAAGGAAGGGACATCCCATGGAACCACTGCTTCTCTCCTAACACACTCCCTTCCCTATTTTCAACTGCTTTTGTTTCCCTGTCTGGCTAAATGGAGAAATGCATCTGATCCTAAATCTTTTTCTAAATAGCAGCACTTAAACCTTACACCATCACTATTTATACTGCTGGAGTCAATGGGAGTTTGTCAGTTTGTCCCTACGGCTTTATAACTTGACTGTAAACTGTGTCCCAGGATGAAACTTGGCATGCAAGACCTTCATGAAAATAAGTGCCTTTGATTATTCTGGAAGACAAATAAAAAGGCAAACTAGTCTTTATGGTTGCAATCCTGAAACAAACTCTTTCAAGAAAAATTTTCCATTTCTTTTTTTAGCTAATAAACCTATAGCACGAACAGCACTCCACTAATGCAAATATACACTACACTGGCTCCAAAGGGGACATTCCCACCAATTAGGACTGGGCTTTTAATCTGTAGCGTGCCTGAGTTTACTCAGGTATTTCTTATGCACATGAAGCAGGAGAGCTACTCTCATGAGGAAAGCTTTCAAGGATCACATTTTAGGCCTGGATGAGCTGTGTTTGAAGGAGAACTTGAGGTAGGGTTGGAGGGGGGCAAAGATGGCTTTATGCCTCAAAGTTGCTCTAAGATTCTGCTGCCTATGGCCCCAGTGGGCCATTCCGATAACTGGGAATAGCCAGGCATGCCCACTACACTGAAGGTGGGCGCGTGAGGGAGTGGGCCGTGAAGGTATGTAAAATAGAACCAGTCACTTCAAAGGAATTCTAAGCAGGTTGGTTAAATTAGTTGCATAGCCCCTTTGTACTGTGTAGCAGCATGAAGGGGATGTAACAGACGCAAGACATTGGCCCACTATCTGTCTCTAAGAGTTTTGACATGATAAACCAGAATAAGTCTTCAATAACCTTATTTGTCAACTTCCATGCACATACTACAGCATGGTCTGTTGTTCTTTTATGCCAGTGGTTTTCAACCTGGCTCCTGGCTCTTGTGCACCTGCTAGTACACACTGCACTATTTCTCAACATCTCCCCTACAAAACACCCCACAAAAAATTATAGGCCTGATTCTCTTTTCACTTGTAAATCAGGAGTAATTCTACAGAAGCCAATGGAGTTACACTTATCTAAAACTGGTAGGATAGGAGAACTGGGTCATATGTTCAGATTAGAGTTTCGGGCCAAAGGGGCCTCTTAGACCATCTGGTCTGACCTTTCCGTGTATCTCACGCCTTTACATTACAGTCCCCCATTCTGTAATGGCCTACATTCCTTGTTCTTAGATGTATAATTTTGCATTTAGCTGTATCAAGACATTTCGTTTTAGAAGATCATCATCATCTAAGATTTTGAGCAACTCTAATGATGTTTTACTACTGGCTCCATGAGACCCCCAGCACGTGTCTCCAACACTGAAGTTTTCCCAACACTGCAATTTCCCCACACACGCCCCACCCCGCCACATTACAGACAGGTGCTTAAAGAGTAGTTCACCCTATTCTGTAGTTTCATCTGATGGTCTGTAAGGGTGAGTCTACACAGTTAGCGGCAGTGAGTCTCAAATCCTAGGTCCACAGACTCGGGCTCACATGATGGCACTAAAAACAGCTGTGTCGATAGCAGGGCTTAGGCTGGAGCTCAGGCTTCAAAGCCCACCTGCTCCCTAAGCTTCAGACATCAAACGACTACGCAGCTATTTTTAACACCGTAGGGTGGGCCTTCGAAGCCCAAGTCTGGTGGCCTGGGCTCTGAGACTCACATTGTGGGCTGCTGTTTGCTGTGTAGACACATCCTAACAGACCCCACCACAGCTCTCTCCTTGGCTTTGTTAGTTAACATACTGATCCACAGGCAATTGAGATCTTGCAGTTCTCAGTAATCAATAACTCAAAATCAAGTAATGGCATCTTTAATGTAGAATGCCCCACATTTCTTTTACGATCTCAGTGTGCCTCCTGAACAGGTTATAACCCGTTATATTAATATTCCAATCACGTGAATCATCCCACCAGGTTTCAGTAATGCCAATTATATCAAATGTCTTATCAGTGAGAATTTCCAATTCCTCTTGCTTATTACCTACACTCCTAGCATTGGTATAAGCAACTGAAAAATTTCCTCTCTTCACATTCTTTGTCCTGTCAGTTCAATTTGTTCATGACACACCAACATTGACTCATATTTGCCTTCTTAGCATCCTTCCTTTGCATTGCTAATTTAACATTCTGGCTACTCCAGCTAATCTCCTAATGAAAATGTAGCCCTCTGAGATGCAGGCCATCCTGTTTCTACAGTCCTCCCCTGCCACCTTACTGAAATGTAGCCCAGCAATTCACAAAACCAGAGCCTTCAACCTTACTCCAGGTGCACAGCCAAAAGTTCACCTATATTTTCTGCCTTTTGCCTTCTCTCAATCATTGGACGATAGAATCGCCAAAAAGATCACTTGGACTGTCATCTTCTTCAGCTCCCTTCCAGGATCCCTGAAGTCTTCTATAATCAGTGTAATTCCACATGATGCCTGGTCATTGGTTACAATGTATATCATCACCAGCAAAGACTTGCCATATGATTTCATGATCCTGCAGTTACATCTCATATCTTTTTTACTGGGAGACACTGTCCTGTTGTCTGTGTGTCCTTTTCTGAATTCTCTGTCAATCTTCTTAATACTGAATTGCCAGTGACTATTGCCTTTTTTTCCCTAGGATGGTTGAAGAACCTATCTTGGTAGCTCCTTGTTTCATGTTGCAAGGATGAGATATGTCCAATGGTGCTTTCTGTTCCATTTCTTCAATAATGGGTTCCCTGATAGTTGACCCACTGAGTATCAGATAATGGATTTGTTACTTTTAACCATGTTGATTGCCTCCTGATTTTTCTCTTTGGGTCACAAATTGTCAGTCACCTTCTTCAGTTTCTATTCTCTCCAGTTCCCTTAGTATTGATCCTTCCCTGTGGTGACTGTGGCAATGACTGCAGTATCTGGTTATCCAAGAAGTCTTCATTTTCTTGGATATTATGTAGCATAGAAATGTGCATATCCAGGCCATGCATCTTCTCTTCTATGACGGACACCAGCTTGTACTTCATGCACCAGAAATCTCTTCAGTCCTTCAGCAGAAAGGAAAACATAGATCATCCAAGGCAATTCAGAGCAGTCTCTCTCTCATTGTCAATATCCACTATGTGATGTAGGGCCATCCATCCATCCATCTGCACAAGCTGGCAACTGACAAGAATGACCCTCATTTGTGTGACTTCATTGAAACTCACTGATGGATGGATGGAATCACACTCCCTTTCCAAACACCTTCTGAAACTCCTGTTTGCTCAGAAACTGATTTATGTACCAAGTCCAAGTCTCATTGCTTATTATCCCTCCAGGGAAGGATGAATCCCTCAGACCTAAAACACTGGGTCTGATCAAAGACTTAAGAGTTCCAGCTCCAGGATCTTCGCGGAGACATGGAAAAAAAATCCCAGATCTTTCACCTGTTTTATTTAGGTGCCCCAAACCCCAGATGTACAGCGACAAATAGACCAAATACACAACTCACCAGGTCCCTTCACTTCCAAGCACAGGATCTGCAGTTACCACCACCACCTAGCCACTGCTCATTTCCCCACTTCCTTCTCCTAAGCACTTCTCTGGCACTAATGGCCATATTGCATTAATGTTTATACACTCTGTGCTTCCACAGTAACGATTCTCCTCAGGTTGCTGTTAAATCAGAGTTACAGAAGGCTGAAGCTGATTAACGAGGTCTGCTATTGGACTCCCATTCTCCTGGCATCCAGCATTTCAGAGAGTTAATAATAAAATAAAATAATAATATCACTTAGTAGTTATATAGCGCTTTCCATCTTCACAGTGCATTGCAAATGATAGCTAATTGATTACGTAGCCTGAGCAGAAGTCTCAGAAATACCAATTTTAATTAATTTTATTTTCAAATGTAATTCACAGTTTGTACACAAAAAGAAATGATTTGCACCAGCCAACTGAACAAAACAGGAGGCTGCATGGAGCAAAATGGCCCCAGGTTTACTTACTCGCAAGCTTCCTGAATTGTACAAGATGAATACAGCCCTATAGCATTAAATTGCAGCATATCATAGTGTGGTACATGGGTTTCATTTGTTTGACACAAAAATAGTATTTAAAGTTTTGCTGAACATTTTTAAAAAGGCCTTTTCAAAACCCTGCTATCGAATCATGGTCATTTCTCAGAGATGCTGAGCAGCCTACACCCCTAGCGACTTTTGCTGGGTCAGGGATGTGAGACCTCCAAGAAACACATGCTGCAGAAAGCAAGACTGGTGAACCGGTCAGTAATAATACCTATTTCTTATATAGTGCTTTTGATCAGCCGATCTCAAAGGATTTTCCAAAGGAGGTCAGGATCATTAACCCCATCTGTAAAATGGGAAAACTGAGGCAGAGAGGCAATTCAACTTGGCCTAGTTCACCCAGAAGGCCAGTGGAAGAGCTGGGAATAGAACCCAAGTCTTCAGTCCCAGTCCAGTGCACTATTTCATAGGGAACACTGCCTCCCTATTAAAATAATTCTTAGCTCTTATCTATATTGCACCCTACTCCTGAGTCAGCACTGATGTTCTGAGCATTTGAGGTAACTAAAGATCCCATGGCACTTTGCAATGAATTTAAGGCATTCACCCTGGTGTCCTGGCCACATTCCACCTCAGGCCACTGACTTAAATTCCCCAAATTAGTTTATGAACTAAACAAGGTATTCTTCTTCCTCTGCCTAAACTCTTGCGTATTGCTATTCAGCACTGTTAAACAGTAGCTGTTTCACCCCTGAGGTATCTGCATTACACTGTGATCCCAGGGTATAGCAGTGTAAGTGTTTGAAGCCTTTAAGGATAAAAGATGCTATATAAATTATACATTAATATGGCACTCTCTTAAAAAGTGAGAGCAATCCCATAATCTCAATGGCCCTTGCTTTTCTAAAGCCAAATTCCTCTGTGTCATGCAGAAGAGAGCAAGTCTGCAGTAAGAGCTGCCATAGGACAGAGCAGAGTGGATAGTTGGTTATGCATGATCTCCCCAGCCCAATACACACAGTCCACTAGCCATTTCTCTTCCTTTAGATAAATCATCAGGCAGCCCATCAGCCACTTGGAGAAAGGGGGTGTGGCTGCAGGGAAGCAAGGAAAGAGAGCAAAGCACAATGCATTTTTGGAAGGCAAACATAAAGTGAAAAGGAAGGAGAGTTAGTGCTGCTTGAAGTAGAATTGATTCCACTGTGTGCTCAGTGACCACACCCCACAAGGTCGTATCAGAAATGTTATAGGGAGCCGGCATCCAACAGCAGCATGGCTACTGGCTCAGCTTACTCTGCAGCTCGTGGACAGTGCCACAAAGGAGCACTGAAGAAGAATCCATGTGCATGGCTACTGCAGCTGGGCACCTGTAAAGAAAAAATCAGTAACTTGACATCTGCAAATCTCCTTCCTCAGCTGCTGCTTTTTGGGTCACATTCCTTGCATCTACATACCACCACCTGCATAGGTTTCCAAAGGCCAGGTGCAGAAGGGAAGCACACAGGCCACTGATAACACAGGTTATCATGTTCCGCTATGGAACACACAGCACAGCTCAGGGAAAAGTAGGGGCTGTGAAAGTGTCTTTAACCTGTGTTGGGGCGTCCCTGATCCTGCTGTGTGCTTGTCTGTTCCCCTGGGGTAAGTTAATGCAGCTCTCATTTACTTTTGCTGCCATTGGCTCCAGGGGGCTGATATGGCAATTGGAGGTGGGTGGGGTACAGGGAAACCATGGCCACACCCACTTTCCTTCTGCCATGTCTCTACATGCTGGCAGCAGGTCATTCTCTGCAGTGGTGTGGTCAGCTAGGTGACCAACATGATGGCAGCGTAGTATAGAAGTGACCACAGCAGAGGATCAGAGTCAAAGTATCTTATAAATGACTTGTTTTAGCTTAACATTTCACCTCTGACCTACTCAAGCTGCCCTATCAGCTGCAATGCTAAATGGACATGGCACAAGTGACTAATGAAAATTTATTCATTTGAATCTAATGAAAAAAAATCACTCACTTTAAGAAAAGTGATTATTTGTACCATTACCTATAGAAACATCCAGGTCAAGGGTTAATATAATTTCTGTTGAAGGTAATGGTGTACTTTATACTATTTCTCATAGGCAGAAAGTAAAATGCCAACCCACTGTATACACTTCTCTAGAATAAAGTCCTGCACACATTCCTCTTGAGGTTTACAGTGTATACATAGAGAGTCATACATGGTAATAGAGAAAATGTGCTTGAATTTTCCTATATAGATTCCTGTAGAGACATTTAAATCCTACTAAATTGCCCCTTGCACATGAAGCCTTCTTTGTAAATCTTAAGCAAATTCCACAGCTGATCTTCTGCATAATGAACTGGCCAATCATGCTGAGTAGGTGACTTTAACCTTGCCTAAGCTTGCAGCAGTGGCTGAAAACATTTCAGACTTTAGAAACGCCATAAAAGCCTTCATCAAAAAAAAATATTTTTTGATAATCTCCAGGAGCTTCTTGGCTATTTCTTACATTGAAAACCAGAAAACAAACAACTGAGATCACACATGATCAAATCACTTTAAAATCAACCTCATATTTAGCTCCTTACAAAAATAACTAGGTTTTTTGGTACTCTGCCTCCCGCCCCCTTTTATTTGAATTCTACCATGTTGAGGAACTATATAATACCAAATGTAATCCCAGGGTTGCCCCATCCTCTTCCTCAGACAGACTGCCAGACATATGAAAACTAGGGCCTGATCTACACTGGTGGGGGGGGGGTCGATCTAAGATCATAGAATCATAGAATATCAGGGTTGGAAGGGACCTCAGGAGGTCATCTAGTCCAACCCCCTGCTCAAAGCAGGACCAATGCCCAATCAAATCATCCCAGCCAAGGCTTTGTCAAGCCTGACCTTAAAAACTTCCAAGGAAGGAGATTCTACCACCTCCCTAGGTAACGCATTCCAGTGTTTCCCCACCCTCCTAGTGAAAAAGTTTTTCCTAATATCCAACCTAAACCTCCCCCACTGCAACTTGAGACCATTACTCCTTGTCCTGTCCTCTTCTACCACTGAGAATAGTCTAGAACCATCCTCTCTGGTACCATCTCTCAGGTAGTTGAAAGCAGCTATCAAATCCCCCCTCATTCTTCTCTTCTGCAGACTAAACAATCCCAGTTCCCTCAGCCTCTCCTCATAAGTCATGTGTTCCAGACCCCTAATCATTTTTGTTGCCCTTCGCTGGACTCTCTCCAATTTATCCACATCCTTCTTGTAGTGTGGGGCCCAAAACTGGACACAGTACTCCAGATGAGGCCTCACCAATGTCAAATAGAGGGGAACGATCACGTCCCTCGATCTGCTCGCTATGCCCCTACTTATACATCCCAAAATGCCATTGGCCTTCTTGGCAACAAGGGCACACTGCTGACTCATATCCAGCTTCTCGTCCACTGTCACCCCTAGGTCCTTTTCCGCAGAACTGCTGCCTAGCCATTCGGTCCCTAGTCTGTAGCTGTGCATTGGGTTCTTCCGTCCTAAGTGCAGGACCCTGCACTTATCCTTATTGAACCTCATCAGGTTTCTTTTGGCCCAATCCTCCAATTTGTCTAGGTCCCTCTGTATCCTATCTCTGCCCTCCAGCGTATCTACCACTCCTCCCAGTTTAGTATCATCCACAAATTTGCTGAGAGTGCAATCCACACCATCCTCCAGATCATTTATGAAGATATTGAACAAAACCAGCCCCAGGACCGACCCCTGGGGCACTCCACTTGACACCGGCTGCCAACTAGACATGGAGCCATTTATCACTACCCGTTGAGCCCGACAATCTAGCCAACTTTCTACCCACCTTATAGTACATTCATCCAGCCCATACTTCTTTAACTTGCTGACAAGAATACTGTGGGAGACCATGTCAAAAGCTTTGCTAAAGTCAAGAAACAATACATCCACTGCTTTCCCTTCATCCACAGAATCAGTAATCTCATCATAGAAGGCGATTAGATTAGTCAGGCATGACCTTCCCTTGGTGAATCCATGCTGACTGTTCCTGATCACTTTCCTCTCGTGTAAGTGCTTCAGGATTGATTCCTTGAGGACCTGCTCCATGATTTTTCCGGGGACTGAGGTGAGGCTGACTGGCCTGTAGTTCAGCTACGAGAATAGCGTAGCTGAAGTCGACGTATCTTAGATCGACTTAAAATCACTTACTTCGCATCCTCGCGGTGCGGGATCGACAGCCGCTGCTCCCCCGTCGACTCTGCTTCCACCTCTCGCCGTGGTGGAGTTCCGGAGTCAACAGCAGAACAATCGGGGATCGATTTATCGTGTCTACATTAGACATGATAAATCGATCCCCGATCCGGCGGGTAGTGTAGACGTGGCCTAAGTGTCTGATTTTTAGTTTTGCATGGGGCTTAATGGAATAGAAGAGCTGAAGTGTATTTCTGTTCTTTATTTTTGGTGAGAGGCTTTTCAAACAGGACAAGTTCCATTGTATAAACGAGAACAGATTATCCTGGTGGGACATTCATTCTTGATGTTTGAAGCAGAGGAATCAACACCTCATCTGAAGAATCTAAATCAAAACAAAGTAACTACGCTCTGATTGGCTTCAGTGGAAGTTGTTTGAAGGTTTCAGAGCTATCACTGGAGCTGCTTGTTAGAGTTTGATGGTTTGGCTGGGGTGCACTTTATTAAAATTGGCTTTCTATAAACTGTTCCTATTATTAGTTAAAGCACCATTTGGATAAGCAGTAGACAGAGTTCCAGTTGGAATTCATTGGTGAGAGGTTTGATGATGCATCCACATTAACAAGGCTGGATTGTCTTATACACCCACAGGATGTGCAATAGAGAGACAGGTGCGCATCTGCATCTGCAGTAGGGTGACCAGACAGCAAGTGTGAAAAATCGGGACGGGGGGGGTAATAGGACTATATATGACAAAAACCCAAATATTGGGACTGTCCCGATAAAATCGGGACATCTGGTCACCCTAATCTGCAGCATCTCACAGACAGACAATGTGAAGTCTAGAAAGTAATAAAATTTGTTCAGGATCTTAGTTTGGATAAATGGTATGAAAACGACTATTTGACACTGCATCAAACAGGCTTCCATTCTTTGGCCCCTTCTCCATTACGAAGAGACAAGAGCACAAAGGTGGCATTTAGCCAATGGTAGCATTTACTTGCAAAACGAGGCTGACTACTGGCAGTGGAAATAAACTCTTCAGGTGGAGCAGATCTTGTTTAGGAGATGAGCTTTGGTATCGTTCTGGTGAAGGGGTAGAGTGCAAGAGGTCCTAAGTTTGTACAGTCATCATGGAGAAAATCCCAAGGTTTATTTAAAGGGTGTACTTCCTCTCAGGACTCCTCCCAACTCTCTCCTTTCTTTCTCTCTCTCTCTTTTTTTTCTTTCGGCTCCCTCCCTTCCAACTCATTTGTCTCTGAATCAGCTCCCTTTGTCCTTCCTTTTCATCTGACACAATGTACTAGCAAGTGCATGCTAGGTTTCTTCTCTACACAAGATTCTGACCAATTGATTTCCCCCCCATGGATTAGCAGACATTTGTTCAAGCTAGCTGTAGGCTTTATTCTACAGATAGGTGAACGGCTCCTGTGCAAATGCAGCTAGTTCTACAAGCTGTTGAAATTTCATTTGTTTTTATAAATAAAGCTGCATATAATTATTGATAGCACTAATTATTGTAATTATAGTTAATACCTTATAAATTAATATTTCTTTTTCGCTTACCCTGCAAAATTGGCTCTAAATAGAGGGAAAGTGGAGGGAGAGAGAACATGTAATCAACGTCATTTTGATGTTATTTATTAGGTCTGGAGGCCAGTAAGTGAAATTTTATTTCACTTTTTGATGGCTTACACCTTGCTGCAATTTAGTAAACAGGCCTTTTGTACTCTCAATGTCTCTGATTTTGTGGTGACATAATTCAAAATCTTTTAGTCCTATTCACTTCAAATTTTGGAGAAGAATTCTGTCCTGTTCCAAGATCTAAACCTACCAGTTTAGAAGCCAGTGGGACGTTCTGAGTGGACTTTAGAAGGTGGGGTCCCAAAATAATCAATCTTATAATGAAGACTCTGGTGCAGTGCGGAGCTCCACGGTCCCAGGGAAGAAGACATGGTGAAAGTACTGGGTCTTCCTCACCAGACAAACTACTTGTCGTTCATCAGCCAGGTAGTCCTACTGTTACAGACCACAGGAAGTTTGTCTGCTGCAGAAGTCAGGAAAGCACTAGTGCTTCCGCTCTGCCTTTTCCTGCTCCTCATCTTCCCCACCTACCCACCTCTGTCCCTTTTAGTCCCCCCCAGCCAAAAGCTCAATCTCCCTCCCTCCAGCTCTAATGGCTTGCAGAGTACCCACTAGCTCTCTCTCCCTTGTATAAACTGGACCTTTGTCTCACAGTGAGGGTATTAGGCAGGGTAACAGTGACTCAGTGAGAGAGCATTGAATGTTACTGCATTGTGCATTCACTGCTCATCAATCATTCTCTCCCCCGTGTGTGTCACTCTCGGCAGCAGCATGAGCAGCAGCCGCGAAGAGAAGGGTGACAGGAGGGTTGTAATGATCAGCTTCTAAGCTTGAATATGGCATACCCAATATCAGCCCTGGACAGTTTGTTAATAATCCATAGACAATTTCTCACTTGTAAACCACCACATATTTTCAAAACAATCAACAAACTGACACACACACACAAAAACAGAATAGGCTTGTACATTTTGTGTATGGAAATACTGTTCAACTACTCTACAGTCGCCATTTCAAGAAAAGAGGCCTAACTGGTGGAAGTGGAGGAGGGTAAGTTTGCTATTTGCTTTCCAGTTGGTAGTTCACCCAGGATTCAGCCAAGTTCAATATTCTACCACAGGTTCCATCAGTGCTGTAGCCATGTTTAAACAAAAAGGACTAGATGACTCGGGGAATTGGTAATGGGATTTGGAGTCTTTCACCTCCCGGCCAGTGGGTCAGCTCTAGCTCTAGTTCATAGTGGCTGAAAGTCGTTAGCATTGGAGGACTGCTCAGTGGTCTGTATAAAATGGGTTTGCTGTTTTCAGACTGGTTCCTAGTGGAAGACAGACCAGACAGGAAGAACCACTGGTGCCCTCGTTGACACTTTTCAGCAGAAAAGCAAAGGATTAAATGAGGAAGGAATCTGAATTAGTTTTTCACCCAAAAGGGTTGCCTCTCAGTCATATCCTCAAGTCAGTGCAAGAGGCTGCATACAACATACAGCCCTGGATATAGCACCTGCAGCTATGCCAAAGCATGCATGGCTTGTGCATGACGTCACCACCAAAACTGCTACCCAAGGCAGGATCAATAGCCTATTATTGTTAAATCATCTACTGTGCCTTACAGAGAAACAGCAGATCAATTTTTAAAAAGCCATTAGTCAATCATAACATTTATGAAATCTCCTATTTAGGTATTTCTCAAAGCATATCAATTTATCCTGTTTTGATAGCCTGTAAACTCTTCTTTGTGAGCATTTCTCATCTCTCTAATCTTGATCCAGTGAAACCCCAAACCACATGTTTTGCAACAGGTTTTTAATTGAAACCTGGTTCTCAAAAAGGTAGCTAAGTATTTTTTAAGCTTTTCAGCAAACCTGATCCCAGTTTGGAGAAGGAATAGGCTTGAACTAAAACCAGAGCGTGTCTTCTAACGCCCAGCACCAGACTAAAGAATTCTGGGGTCCTGTACAGTACAGTAATTGCCCTCTTCCCACCACACACACATTCCCTAAAGCACTCCCATCCCATACATTTTTCCAAGACCACACAGTGAGTCAAGAGCAGACTTGAAGTCTGGAGTTCTTGTCTCAGTCTCATGAAAAACAACTGGACCATGCTGCCTGATAAAGAGAGAAGCATGCAATACTTTAGAATTAGCATAAGACTAAACCCCTCATCAGTGTCCTCCAGAGACATTCAGATTAATCTATGTACCATATCACACCAAGAGATGAGAATGAGCAAAAGCAGTATATGCATAAGAATTCAGGGATGCACTCATATGGGTTCACCTCCCACCCCAGGCAGGGGTTGGGGGTGGGGTAACCAGACAGTACCTCTGGTGCTGTCGCTGCCACCTTTGCCACTGCTTGCTCATGTCTCTGCCTCTAGCTGTGATGTTGTGTTTTGAGGTTCCACCGCTTAGCCCAATTCCTAGTGATTTCACTGGGTAGGGGAGGAACCTCACTGCTGCATTGTCTTTCACTGCAACTCTGTCCCCATACCAGACCTAAGGTTCAGCCCTCAACAGCAGCTTATCAGTGATGTCAGCTCAAGTGATCACTGAGCAGAAACAAGGACTCAATTGAGTCTGATCACATCTGTCTTTAAACACTGCAGGGGTAGGATTAAACAATACCTAAACAGTCTTTAAACAGAATCCACACCAGCAGGTAGAAAGACCTGTCCCCACCCTTTCTCTGGCACTTGGATTTGGTATCACTACTCCACATTTAGAGAATGAGATTAAAGGTAGGATGACCATCCTCCCCCACAACTAAGGCACATTAACTACCGTTCTGCTGCACTCTACTCAGATAATAAGGTAACAACATTTCATTACCCCTAAATCCAAGACTAAAGTGAATTTTAACCCAAAATAACCAAAATTGATCCTTTTGGCAATGCAAGTCTGTCTGCTCATCACCTAGGCAAAGCAGCGGTGTCTATGCAAATACAGTCTGCTCCTGAGCATTTTTCTCCCAGTTCATCAATAGATAACAGGGGAGTGCTCATTTAGATATCATGCTAGGCTCTCTGGCCTCTACACCACCTAGGGGTTCATAGGGAAACCCAGGCCCACCCTCTCCACTGGGTTCCAATCCAGGGCCATGCAGAAGGCAACTAAGTTCTGCACCCAATGCTGTGGTACTGCTCCTGTTTCTCTGGACCACCTCGTACCTGTTCCCCTTCGCCAACCAGAAAAGTAAAGACATAAAAGAATTGAAATCAATGGCAACTCTCAGCCCTTCTGAGAGGCATGAGTCTCTTTTCTCTGTGGGTTTGGTGAACACACGATAGCTAGAGATCTAGGGCAGCTGGACCACCCACAGTGCTGTCTCCCAGGAGCCAAGAGTGTTGGTCTGTTCACCTGCACCCTCTTTCCTCCTACTGAGCTGTTCTCTTCTTCTTTTGAGCTTCTTCTCCAGGCCATACATGCTTTGCAGGTGTGGCAGAGTGGGGCTGCCTGGGCCCAAAGTAGCTCCCTAACCCCTTCCTTTCTGATGCAGGTTTTGTAAACCCCACTACTGTCCAGTACAAAAGAAGGTCCAGATCCTGCAACAACTGTGATATAACACAGTGTTTGCTAACAGGCAGAGCCCTATTCATGTCAGTGGGACCTCTCCTGGCAGTAACAGCTTTCCCCAGTAGTGTTTGCAGGTTCAGGTCCAGAGGTGATGATTTTGGTCTCTGCCTTATCTTATAATCTAGGTTTCCCAAAGGGAAGGAATGTAAAACAAAGGGGATCATGCTGCAGGGGTTCTTTCTGGACTACAATTTTATGAACACATTGTGAATAATGGAACTCAGAGATAAATATGGAAATTTAAGAAGCAGGCCTCATATTTAGCCTAACGCCCGTTTACGTCTACTTTAAGATGCTATACACGTCCACAGCAATTTAAAGGGGGCCTTAGGATAAATAAGAATCAGGCCCATAATAGTTAGCTAATGAAAATTCAAAGGAAGTCAACTTGATCTTACTACTAAGTTAGCAAAGACTTTTGGAGATGAATCCAGTGTTCATTAAACAAGCAATCCACCCACCAATGTTAATTTTGCTTGTGCAAAAAGTATGAGATTAAGCCTTTAGTGAGTTTCTTAAATAATCATTAACAGGAAGAAAAAGTTATGAGCCAGATCTTCAACTAGTGTCAACTGGCATAACTCAGGTCAATGGAGCCTTGATGATTTACACTAGCAGATGACCTGACCATACATATGTTATAATCTGATCAATTCATGTTTATATTTTATAAAGCATAAGTTACTTTCTAACAAATGTATGTGTAGATACCAGTTTGAATCAAATTTAATGTCCTAAGACAAGCCCCTTTTCTGTTCCAATCAAGACAAATGTAGTTCACAGTAATTATTGTACACACGTTTTTTTGCCATTCGGAACCTACAAAATAAACTGCAAAATGCTAATCCAAGCCTTAAAACACTTACAACAGAATTAGCCCTGGGGCTGTGACCTATATTATTTCTTCCTATCCTGCCTTATTCAGTTAAATGTGATCTATTGTTTTCTTTTGCCATGCAAAGCGTTCAGACAAGCCTTCAAGCAGAATTACTGCTTCTATTAAAATATGTACTGTCTCCTAACTCTTCCCTTTCTCTAGTCTTAATATGAAACAATTGAGAGTTATATCAGTACATTAGAAAAGAATTATCAGAATTCTCAGGGATCCTGATTAATGCAACTAGCTTTTCTCTCTGGATACTAGAGTGGGTACCAGTCTTTCCTGAACAATTGTGTAATTTAAGTTCCAAGGCAGACACGTTGTTTCTCAGAATGGTCAATAAATTATAGGTGAAGAAAAATATCCCTTTCAATGAAGATTGAATTCTAAGTAAACTTTCATGAACAAAACAGAAATATGAAGGGACTCAGAACCCCACCCTCCAGGTTAACAATAGATCTTTAAAATCCCATTTACCGCACCTACTACGCTTTACATAGATTCTCAGAACACTGAGCCACTATCTTGTCCCTTCACAATTGTTAGACCTATGGAGGAGCTATCCATCCATGTGCTCTCAGAGAACTTCCCTCTTCCATGTTATGACAACTCCCTTGCTGCACCTGCATGTTAGTAACTTTTTCTACAGTAAATTACTACCACAAATTAATAATTTTCTCACCAGAGTTACCCTATTCCTTTTACCATTAAGTTTTGCTTCTTGACCCAGGGCTCCATGCTTCACAGAGTGGCTGCTTGCTTGGTCCACCCACTTTCCAGCTTGCCTCCTTTAATCCACAGAGCTCCAACCTCTAAATCCTAAAGCAGAGCCACTGCTCCCCTTCTTATATTCAACTCACTCCATCTCTTCCAATCTTTGTTCCACTCTGGCAACAGAACTGAAGAGATGCATCAAACCCAAGTTTTTACAACATTCCCAGGATTATTGCCTCTAGGAAATGCCAGAAGCAAAGAGAGAAAACCTTATGAAAGCACTGTTCATTTAAACCTAGGTTTGTACGGGCACACAACTCCACCAGAGAACTTCTATGGACTGGAGGAAGGCTTTATCTTGTTATGCCTTGGAATAAGACCCAAAGAGGTTTGTGGTGTGCATTGGACAAAAGTGTACAATCAGGGAAATTTCACACTGTTTTTCAGCCCAAGTTGTGGGAAGTGGCATTAACATTTCTTATTTTGAAAACTGGCCTAAAATTAAAATGTTAGCCTTTGTGCCAGGTCCCATTAATATTAATAATTTATATAGTATCTGTATAGATATGTGCACTTGTGGTTGTAGAATAAACGCATTGTATGTCTATGGAAATGTCAGCATCAGAGAGAAAAATTGCCCTGCCCAACTTCAGTCTCAAATGAATTTAGCAAGAGAATTTTCTGTGGTGAGAGAGTGTGAGAGTCTGCATTATCAAATTTTATGCTTTCCTGGGGATTCTGTCATCATGGCACAATATCACTGCTTATTTTGTGCTCTCCTCAGAGAAAACAAACAGATATTTAAAATTTGGTAGAATTTGTGCTCTAGGGAACTTGGTTATTTGGTACAGACATGATTTTTCTCCCCGCTTCTTGACTCTCCTGTGTACAGTACTTTTTCTGATAAGGGAACTCAGTGACTGGAATGAGCATCAAATTGCCAGGCTAAAGTACAACAGCAGCAAAATCCCAGTTTTAAAAATCTGATTGAAGAGCGTGTGGCTTTATCTGCATACTTGTTGTGCATGGAATAGGAAGGGTTGTCTAACTGCAGCAGTACTTTTGAGTCAGTATGACTGTGACTAGATACTGACAGTCACATTTCTAATGCATCCCATTTCCAAAGGTGTTAACACAAAAGGCTCAACTGCAATTGTCAACCTGCAAGGTGTGCATCTTTGGGTGTCTGTGACCAGTGGCTGATTAAAGTGATTCAAAACAGCTCTTTCTAAACAGCCATATTGTCAAGTCACCGGAAGTTCACAGCAAGATAGGAGACGGGTTAACCTCACAAGAGGTCTGCATGCCTTGGCTTGACTGCCTCATCACCTCTTTCAAAGTTTAGGAGAAACGAGCTATTTCAGGCACATCCTGCAGAGCTCCTGCCTTAGGCTGAGGCTGCAGCACTATCACAGTGATTCTCTCTGAGAAGCAGCTGCTCACTTCCCCTCCTTTTTACTCTAGGCTGGGGTTTTTTATGGCCTAGTGTTCTCTTGATCTTAGCCTCTGGCCTTAGAAGAATAGGCCTGTCATCCTGGTTTGCAGATAGAGATTTTGTAAGGGCACACTCACCCATAGCTTCTCTTAAGGACCCAGGGCATTCTCCCTGGAGATATCATCTCTCTAACCCTAAAAGCCTCCTTTGATTTAACTCCATGCAGTCAGTCAGAGTAATATCAAGCAGATAAACTGAGATATGTATAATATTCACATAAAACAACAGTTATCTCCCCCATTCTCCACACTATGGCCATGTACAAATGCTTGGAAAACTCGGCCAAATGCAAGTGAGTCCAAGACCTGGGTGTGCATAGATTTTAGTCACAGAGTTTCACTTATATTAAGTTCACTGGTATTCATATCACACAAACCACCCATTGCTGGTGGTCCCAAGAATAGAACCCCAGAGTTACGAACTGACCAGTTAACCACACACCTCATTTGGAACCAGAAGTACACAATCAGGCAGCAGCAGAGACCCTCCCTTCCCCCCCCCCAAAAAAAGTAAACACAGTACGGTACTGTTAAACAAACTACTAAAAAAAATAAATATACGGAAAGCAGCATTTTTCTTCTGCACAGTGAAGTTGCAAAGCTGTATTAACTCAATGTTCAGTTTTAAATTTTTGAAAGAACAATATTTTGTTCAGAGTTACGAACATTTCAGAGTTAGAAACAAACCTTCATTCCTGAGGTGTTTGTAACTCTGAGGTTCTACTGTAAGTGGCAGAACCAAATTTCAACTTTATTATTAGTTCACTGCTGATTTCTCCTGTTTCCAGATAGGGAGATGTTAGCTAGGGCCCTGACTCGGCAAGGCACTTAAGTACCTATATAACATGGAGCTGCCACATGGAGGGACCTCAAGAGGTCATCTAGTCCAGACCCCTGCACTCATGGCAGGACTAAGTATTATCACTCTAGACCATCCCTGACAGGTGTTTGTCCAACCTGCTCTTAAAAATCCCCAATGATGGAGATTCCACAATCACCCTAGGCAATTTATTCCAATGCTTAACCACTCTGACAGTTAGGAAGTTTTTCCTAATGTCCAACCTAAACTGCCCTTGCTACAATTTAAGCCCATTGCTTTTTGTATGTGTGTATATATCTTCTTACTATTTGTTCCATTCTATGCATCCGATGAAGTGGGCTGTAGCCCACGAAAGCTTATGCTCTAATAAATTTGTTAGTCTCTAAGGTGCCACAAGTACTCCTGTTCTTTTTGCGGATACAGACTAACACGGCTGCTACTCTGAAACCTTTATAAGTGTACTCTCTTTATCTAAATCATTGATTTAGATCTAAACCATTATCTAAATAATTGATAAAGATATTGAATAGAACCGAACCCAGAATCGATCCCTGCGGGACCCCACTCGTTATGCCCTTCCAGAATGACTGTGAACCACTGATAACTACTCTCTGGGAATGATTTGCCAACCAGTTATGCACCCACCTTATAGTACCTCCATCTACGTTGTATTTCCCTAGTTTGTTTATGAGAAGGTCATATAATTTATAGGGTTGCCTTCTTGAGATATGTCTGAGCAAGTTGTTTTCTTCTAGTAATTGGGTCAGGATTTTTCCAACCTTAAATCACTCGGCCAAATTGTGTTATTGAGTTTACATGCCACCCCCTAAGACTCTTCCAATTCGGGATGCTTGACCTCTTTTTCAGCATCTGAACTTTGTGAACTGGAAGGTTTGTCTTTCGAGTGAAAAGGCTGGGTTTGAGTTTCATTTGGAAGAGATTGTGGGGAAAGGGGCAAATGGGGGGGGGGAAGAAGGGGTTAAAACAAAGTGGAAAGCAGCCACAATAAACAGAGATACAGTGAGACTGAAAAGGGAGAAGAGAGGAGGAGGAGAAAGAAACTAAGGAAATAATAAATGCCATACATAAACACACCATATCCTTGGATGCCTAGATTTGGGGCAGGAGTGGGGGATTTGTCTATCCTAAAATAAACTGTGGCTTAGTGGAGCAGTAGAAAGTGTTTTGCTTTGTGAGCAAGTGATTGGATATTCAAATACCCTTCTAATCTGCAACTAATGAAATATTCTTTTGCTAGATGAAGAATTTATTGGGTGGGTTTTCTGGCCTGTGTTATGCAGGAGGTCAGACTAAATGACCATGAAGGTCCCTTCTGGCCTTTTAAAAAGCAAAACAAACAAACAAACAAACAATAAAACCAACCATCTGTGAATATACAGCATAAGAACAACAAGAAAAAAATATCCATCCCCTGCTCCCAAAGGTTTTGGTTTTCTTTTCAAATTACAATACCTTTTAGAGGAAAAAAAGGTCCAAAGTAGAGAGATGGAAGGAGAGGAAAATCAAAGCTGAACTAATTTTGTGACTATAAAATTAATTGGTGAAGATGGGCTCTGCCATTCCTCTTTTTAGTACTTCTGTACTGTCACACAAGGAGTTATTTATGAGAAGTTATAAGTAGTACAGAATTTGAGGTGTGTCTGTATACATTAACTCCCACCTCTGCTTTATCGACTGTTGTTGGTACCTTTGTCTGCAATAATAATTCTGAGGGTCAGTAACATTTAAGTAAAACACAATCCAAAGTGATGCTGCTAACTGCATTTGCAATTTGACCATGATTTGGTCGTTTTTGGAGTTTTTTTTAAAAGACCTCCGTGCAATCCATTATGTGTGCTGTTTGATTTGA
This sequence comes from Natator depressus, assembly GCF_965152275.1. Lineage (NCBI taxonomy): Eukaryota > Metazoa > Chordata > Testudines > Cheloniidae > Natator > Natator depressus. The sequence continues at coordinate 62,774,903 of NC_134243.1, read as the reverse complement.
AGGCAGGGCATAGGTGGCTGGAAGCTTGCAAGTGTTTTATGTATAATATGTAAGTGACCATTTGATCACTGGATTACATGCTATTAGTGACGTGAATGTGACCTCTAACCATCCAGGTTTCAGTGACGCATTGCTCTGTTATGTATTCCTTCACAAAGATGAAGGCTAGCTTTTTTACCCAAGAAGAACCTATGAGAAGGAACAGCTGTCACCTTCACCCATAAAGCTGATAAAATATTTGCAGGAACACACATAAAATTCTAACTTCTGTCCAAATACCAGCATTGTAACGACCTTCTCCCAGGCCTCACACATTGGGGTGATTTGCTGCAAACTTCCTTTTCATGGCCATTACCATTAAATGCACTGCTGCTTGCTTTAGTATAAGCCATTTGCACTCACGTTGCAGAAGACTGCAATTTCACATTTCACTGCATAGGGAACTGGAGCAGCAGCAGGCTGGACTCAGGGACCGCTACGAGATCATCTTGACAACCAGATATGAGCTAGGAGAGTAGCAGAAAGGCATCAAAGAGGAACATGCTGCTATTCAACAGGGCTTTTTAAGTGCAGGAATTTAGGGACTAAGATGACTCCAGCCTGGAAATGGTAAAACCATGGTCTCTGCTTTTTCACTTGAAGTGAAAAATATTGTCGCTTCAAAAAGCTGATCTTGTTTTTAACCTTTTTCTACTCGGTTCTAATAAGAGACTATCTAAGCAACACGATGATACCGCGTGGCTCTGTACAACATTAAATCTTTCATAGTAGGTGACCGACTGAAGGTTCGTGCATTGAGTTAGCTGGAAGATCAGGGGGTCATTTCTCTTAGTCATAATGTAAATGTGAAAAAGAGAATTTGCTAGTGCTTTGGGAGGGGAAGGGGTGGGGGGGGGGAAGAAGGAGTAATTGAGGTCATATCCACTGAGCTCAGAGACATTTCAAGAAGACATACTGATACCAGTGAGCCACAGGGAGCCACAGTAACAGGAGGGGGCAAGTGATAAGGTAAAACCCAAATAGCCTTTTTAAACTGTACTAGCAGAACAAGAAAAGTAATTACATATTGTCTCAGCAAACATCCACGGCACCACCTGGCGTATTATCAGAGAAATCCCAGGCAGGGATTTTTAACATTAACCTTGACAAACAATGTTGAGATACTTGCCCTTTACATCACACAACTTTCAGTCAAGACTTCACCCTTCAAGCACTACTCAAAGTGCAAACACTCCATGTGAAGCGACTAAAAAGAGAACCAGCTCAGAGAGCCAAGAGAGGCATGGCAGTGAGGCTCCAGGAGAGGAGAAGTAAAACCCTGTTTTACCGAGAGTGCTAGAGCTGCTTTGTATTGCACTTGCAATACAAAGCAGTGCTAAAGCCAGTGAAGTTCTCCCCCTATGCAGAGGAATCCTTGGATTGTGTAGATCCCCTTTACTATCTGATCCACTACCACACCTCCCAGATCCTAGCACAGGGATCATGGCAAGGGCATCTCTATGTCTTGCTGATCCCCAGCTGTGGAATGGCCCTTGCATGATCTGTCCTTTTCTGACGTCCCCTCAAAGGCAATTGCACAGATGTATCCTCCAGCAAGCATATGACTGTCTCCTACATTGTGTGCTTCCCAGATCTATTCAGAACTGCATTTGCTGCTTTGGACAAACTGCTTTGTTTCCTGTTCGTTCTGTAACGCTTCCACAATGTCTTTCTGAAGGTGTCTCCTCGCTCCAGCATTACATCTTACCTCCAAATAAGATTCCCCTACTCCCAGGCTGCTTGCTCATTGTTCTACCCCAATGACCAAGTTTTTGCATGTTGATACCCACATCTGATAAATTAACCTGAAGCCAGCTCACTGTCTGCTCTTAGTTTCTTAGAATTCCCCTTTATCTTTATTCTGCTCTCTATTAAACGTATATTATTGATAGATTAAAGTTGACCTGTCACAACTTGGTCACAGTCACTCAACAAATGTGTGGCAAGGCAGGAAGGGAATCCAGGATTCTTGATTCAGATTCCTGTGCTGTGACCACTATATAGCACTTCCTTTGCAAACCACTAATGATGCTATCAGGATGTTCATCACAGAACACTACTGTGGCTTTTGCCATGGACCTCTGTAACATCACATGTCATATCATGTTATGATGCTGGGAGTACTCTGAGCTTAACTGGGGGATACTTTGATATATGAGCATAGTCTATCACTGCACTCTAGTGGGGTGATTGACCTGCTCATACAAACCCATTCCCTTCCTGGCTGTAGATGAGCTATTGAAGATGCAGCTTGTGGAGCATCTCCCTTAGTTTATCAGGTAAAAGGCTTAGACTTCTGGAGTTGAAGAGTCTGAATTCCAATCCCTTTGATGTTATAAAGTAATTATTAATCTTAGTATCAATTAGGGTGTTCCAAATCATAAGTTACTTCATTGCACAGGTCATAACATCTAAGGTACCAAACATCAGTAGACAAATTTTACTTGACACATCACAGGGTTGTAAAAAAAGTCCCCTGAGGTTCTTCTCCCAGATGCTGGGAAACCCTGGCACACCCACATATTTATACTGGGTGGCTCATACACAGGCCCCAGTTTCTTACTTTTTGCGGGGAGGGGGGGCGGGTGCTACCTTTTGCCTTCTTAAGTTCCTTCTGATGGGGGGATCAAAAGGAAAGTTAAATGCCCCAGCACACCTGTCATAAATATAAAGGGAAGGGTAAACACCTTTAAATCCCTCCTTTCACCTGTAAAGGGTTAAGAAGCTAGGATAACCTCGCTGGCACCTGACAAGAATGACCAATGAGGAGACAAGATACTTTCAAAGCTGGAGAGGAGGAGACACAAAAGTTCTCTCAGTCTGTGTGTTGCTTTTGCCAGGACCAGAGCAGGAGTGCAGGTCAGAATTCCTGTAAAGGGTTAATAAGCAATCTAGTTAGATATGCGTTAGATTCTGTTTTGTTTAAATGGCTGATAAAATAAGTTGTGCTGAATGGAATGTATATTCCCGTTTTTGTGTCTTTTTGTAACTTAAGGTTTTGCCTAGAGGGATTCTCTGTGTTTTGAATCTGATTACCCTGTAAGGTATTCACCATCCTGATTTTACAGAGGTGATTCTTTTACTTTTTCTTCTATTAAAATTATTCTTTTAAGAACCTGATTGCTTTTTCATTGTTCTTAAGATCCAAGGGTTTGGGTCTGTGTTCACCTATGCAAATTGGTGAGGATTTTTATCAAGCCTTCCTCAGGAAAGGGGGTGTAGGGTTTGGGGAGGATTTTGGGGGGGAAGACGTTTCCAAGCGGGCTCTTTCCCTGTTATATATTTGTTAGACACTTAGTGGTGGCAGCAATAAAGTCAAGGGGCAAAAGGTAAAATAGTTTGTACCTTGGGGAAATTTTAACCTAAGCTGGTAAAAATAAGCTTAGGGGGTTTTTCATGCAGGTCCCCACATCTGTACCCTAGAGTTCAGAGTGGGGAAAAAACCTTGACAACACCCAAGAATAACTTCTTCCCAGGGCCCCTCAAAAGGGAAAAAGCCAACAATACCACCTTTGTGTAGTGGTTTTCATTGAATCTTTCTGGCAGGGCTGCTGAATCAGGCTCACTCTGGCAGGCTTACCCTGGGAGGGTCAGGGTAGAAATCTCCTAGATAGGAGATCCCTCTTTAGCTTCAGGAATCACTCCAACTGTTTCCCAGTCACGGTGATCTCTCCTCACAGCTGACTGCAGTTTCTTCCTGTTAAAAGGCCTCTGCCCTACCATACATGATTGACAAGGCAGGAGGGGGAGGGGCAGGCCCAAGCCCAGGCCCACACCCACACCCGGCCTCTCTAGCTCCTTCCTCATCGCTGTGGGATTTATACACCCTGTCACAATGGTTTTTAGGTTTCCTTCATTTGCATATGCCATATTTCTCCAGTTTCAGCTCCTTTTACATATATCAAACACCTTGTGATTCCTATTCTAATGATGTGTGTGTGCTGTATGTATTTCTTGATTTACAAAAAGCCTTAATTTGTTAATAGGATTTTTACAATCAATGGGCCAGATCCTTAGCTGGTATAAACTAATATAGATTTACACTAGCAAGAAATGCAATGGATTATACTATTTTGCAAGAATTCACATGCACCTTAAGCACTGTATGATCACTGACCACCACACAGTCTAATGGGTGGGGTTTTTTCCAAGACATTCAAATAAAGTGTCCTGCTTTTATAGATTTGCATTCAAAATTTCTTTTGTATGTCGTTCTGTTTTTATACATGTCTGTCATATCCATATCCTAGAAATATCTGTTGACAAAATACCTGAACAATGTGTTCTGGGTAAAGCATAGTTCAGTATTTAGATCAGACTTTTGTATTTATATTTTTACCTACATAGACCACTGACTATTGATCACATTTTTTTAATTGAAACATTTAAGAAAGACATTGACAGTATTAAAATAATGTTTTCTTTAGTAGAGAGAAAGGAGGATGTTCTGGGCGTATGTGCACACAAACTTGCACATGCACCATATTTCAGCACAATTTGAGACAGACCTTAACATCATTAACATACCATGATCACTATTCTGTTTGTAATCAGTGGTAAAAAGAAGTGGGCAAACTAACCTGACCTGAACTCCATATTCCCCAAGTGAGAAGGGGGGAAACTGTTTACCCTCAACTGGTTGTAACTAATACATAGGAATTCCTCCTCTTTCCTATGAGTGCCATGTTGTAGGTTGTGCCTACACTGTAGTGCCCCCTGCTGGGGTAGTATGGTGCTACACATGCTCCCTGCCTCAATTTCCTTTCTCAGGAAGTTAATAATTCCACATCTGGCAATCTTGAGGCTCGATTCAATAAAACCTTCTTTAGGTTTTGGGTTTTTTTTAATTACAAAACCTCCTACAAAAGGGGCCACAACAGAATCACAAATAATCAAGAGTACTTCTGGCATTCAGGGTTCCTCTGAATCCTGTCCTCTAAGCTCCATTCCCAGGCCCCTCAGGGTACTCGCTCAGTCTGTCCTCATGGCAGCGCTCCTCCTGCAGCTGGGTAATTCATGCAATTATTATCCCTCTCCTTATCAGGAGTCCCTAGCTCTCCTCCTGGAGCTAGGAAGCAATTTATCTCCCTGATCTGGCCCCACTTTATCCTCAGAGGGTTTGGCAGCCTTCTCCTGCTGGTGTTCGCCCCCTGCAAAGTCAGGGCCCTGCAAGAGCCTTCTTACTCCTTCCAGTGACTGTAGGCATCTGCCCTGTGAAGGAGGTGGCAACAGTTATCATTTTTTATTGGCTGGGTGAGAAGGGAGCTCTGCCTTACCCTCTCTGCAAGGCTCCTGGCCCCAAGCCCTTAAAGATACAGTAGCAGGATTCCTCCTAAATGCTGCTTCTTCCCAGGACCCTTTATCCTCTCTCCCCAGGTCTCCTCAGGCTGTCTGTATTTGAACATCCAGAATTTAAATTTTTAAATATTTAAAAATAAATCCATATTTAAATAACAATGCCACGTGATTTTGGAGGACTGAGCAGTAGGCAGTACTGCCCTTATGGGGCAGACTACCCCGTCAGAATCAATCCCTTTTATCTATCTCCTCCTTGTGCTGGATATAATCTGATGGTGGTATTTCCTGGCTAGGAGGATACCATTTCAGGATTAAGAAAAATAAATAGAAAAACAAAGTGAATGTAGTAAGCGCCAAAGGTGCTTGACTGACAGTCTTAGAGCCTCTGGGCTCTATTTGTCCAGAGAACAGGTACTACATATGCAGCAATGATGTAAACCTCTTCACAATGAGTAAAATTCACCCCCGAGCAGAAGACCAGCAGGAGACCTATATGCCACATAATTACTCAATATAGTTCAGCTTAGGTGGATACTTTGTGCAGCGCCTCTGCACAGAGGTGAATTTCATTCATTACACTAGTCGATAGGCATCAACTCTGACCACATGTAGAGGTCAGTCTCCATGTACAGCACCTTGCTCTAGCCTTTTCTGATGAGACTACTCACAAAGGAATTTTGGCTGGAACATACATTGAGCAAGCCAGACAATTCTACAGCTCTCTTCCTGAAGATACACACAAAGTCCTTCTCCATCACACAAAAATAAGGGTTGAATAGAAGTCTTAGTTCCTATTTTCAAGGGTTATTTTTTAAACTATGTTTTCCACTTCATGAGAAGCCTGTGCCAGAAGTACCCCGTTGTGAGTAATAGAATAATTCAAAGAGTGGCTCTTCAAATTGATATACTTTATGTATATGTTGGTGAACTAGTTGGATCAAATGTTTGCAAGAAGTGGATATTTTGGCAGAATTCTTAGGCCTGAAAGCCAACAATAGTGCCTTATTATGTGTCTAGTAGATGGTATATTGCAAGTGTTTGAATGCCTTTTTACATTTGGATGATTGAAGTTCACAATAAGAAAGCACAAATTCTGAGACTAGGGAGGTATTTGAAATGAAACTGCCATTTTTTAAAGTATAGTACCTGTTCCCTGCCCTGAAATTTTATTCAAGTTACCATACTGAAAACCAAAGAGAGTGAAATATTGGAAAAGGAGATGTTATAGAAAGAATAAAAAGAGAATTTTCCTGATGGATTCCTTAATCATGTACAAGTCACTGGTGAACAATAAAATACAGTGAAGATTGCTTCAGAAATTAGGTCTTGACCTGAGATGTTGAAAAATAGTTCAAAGCAAATTGAAAACATAAATGGATTCATGTTTTTTTCCAAACTATGTTTCAGAATAATGAAGACAAAGTCTGTGTGTCATACCAAAGCCTAACATTAAAATTAATGTTACCCACCTTTTAAAAAAATTGATAAATTGCTCTGCATTTAGAGTGTTCTATGTAATTTATTGTAATGCCACAGGAGAATATAGCACACGCAAAAAAAACCTTGCAGTTTAAATGATGTTCAGGTCATCATGACACATGCCAGCCAAATCAAAGAAATACAGAGCTAAGACTGACATTCTGTGTTTAAGATGTTGCAATATCTGTTATGTCTGGGTCTCCTGGGATGAACTTAACTGCACAGAGTATTAGACCTGGGACCTGATTCTAATTGCTCTTACACTGTTTTTACATCACTGTAACACCACTGAGCTAAATTCTTTCCCCACTTACACTGGTATGAATCTAGACTTTAGTGGAGTAATTCCAGATTTACACTGGTCTAAATGAGAACAGAATTTGACTCACTGACTTCAATGGAGTTATACCTGATTTACGCTGGTGTACCCAAGACCAGAATTAGGCCAATAATAATCTTTTACCTGTCATCTTGCTGGATCACAAAACAAGTTTTCTGCTGTCTGGGCATAGCTAATATATTAAACAAAATGTTGATGAAAGCATTCTATACATACGAGATGGAGCTTCTAAAGATGTTATGTTTAAGTGAAATTATCATTTGTGAATGGTGACAAATTAACAGCTATGGAGACTCAGGGCAAAGTCAAATTTAACTGCATAACAAATACAACCAGGGAGCAGCGCCAGCCCTCACGGGCTAAGCCCCTGTTGTATTAATTTAGATGGACTATAGAGGCCCTAACAGGTCAACAAAACCCAGTCACTGTCCAACATTAAAGAGTTTTAAAAAAGGTTTGGTGTTTCATACACAGAGACCTCAGCCTGCTTAGTATCCGGGCAAACACACTATTAAAAATCCTTTTTAACTTTGTATGAAAGATAGAGATAAGAAGGAAAAACAGCTAAAGCATTTGAAATGGCAAGTTTTAAATAAGGCTTTCGTTTTAACGACATCCCTTGTTCCTTTTCCATTTAGCTGCAGAGCATTCTTAAAAGGAAAACAAATCAGTTTTTAGAGTAGCAGCTGTGTTAGTCTGTATTTGCAAAAAGAAAAGGAGTACTTGTGGCACCTTAGAGACTAACAAATTTATTTGAGCATAAGCTTTTGAGCATAAGCTTTCGTGAGCTACAGCTCACTTCGTCGGATGCATTTGAAGTGAGCTGTAGCTCACAAAAGCTTATGATCAAATAAATTTGTTAGTCTCTAAGGTGCCACAAGTACTCCTGTTCTTTTTGCTAAATCAGTTTTTGACAGTCTCTGAGGCGATGTGTACATTGCAATTAGACACCTGGGCTGGCCTGTGTCAGCTGACTTGGGCTAAGGGGCTGTTTAATCGTGGTGTAAATGATTGGACTCCAGCCTGAGCTCTTGGATCTCCCACATCACAGAATGCTAGAGCCTGCGCTCCAGCCCAAGCCTGAAAGTCTACATTGCAATTAAACAGCCCCTTAGCCTGAGCCCTGTGAGCCTGAGTCAGCTGGCCTGGGCCAGCCGGGTTTTTTTTAATTTCAGTGTAGACATGCCCTCAGATGGTATTAAAGATGGTGGTAACTGTCCTTTTGAGGAAAAGAGAAGACATTAGTCGAGATGGGCTGGAGTTGTCATTGCTGTTGCCGTCATTGCCGTCTTGTTTCCTGGAAGACAAACTCTCTCAAAAGGGGAGAGAAAAGAACAACAGAGACAGAAAAAGAAGCTTCTGTCGCTTGCAACCTCATCACTGGAGAAACACAGGCACAGAGACACCTGGTCTTATCAGCCACTCTGAGACCTGGCAAAAATGGACTAGAATCAGGCTCTTCAAGGTTTTGCATTTAGTTGCCCCTCTGGTCACTGGTTTTCTGCAGCATTGCTAAATATGCAGCCTTGGCTGGCTAAGCCAAACTCTTATTAAACAGAAATAAGAAAGAGAGAGAGATGGGAAAGAAAAAGTAAGGCAGGGAAGAAAAAGGAGACATGGTGGGGGACTGAGAGAGTGAAAGACTAAGGGCAGGTCTTCATTGCTTTGCAGTTTGGACTATAGGGGTGTAAATGGTAGCGTGCACCACAACGCTGTGCTGTAACTCCCCTGTGTAGACGCTGAGGGTATGAACTTAAAGGTCCCTAGTTCACACTAATGTAGTCCTCTTCAAACAGGTGGTTTGGGGGATTCAAATGGAGCTGGTGGCATCATCTGGCTCCCTCTCTGTGGCCTGGTCTGGTCAGGACATCTCTCAAGATTAGGACAAAGACAGTCCACGGTCCCAGGAGATGGCAAGGGTGTCAGCCATAATGGTGAAGCTTGTTACAGTAGCCAGTTTTTCTTCCCAATGTCTCTTTAAGGACCCCCAAAAGAGAGTGAGGGATGGAATAGCCTCATGCCTTCATTATTTTGCCCACCAGTTAGGCCTAATTTCCAGCACACCAATTTTGGGTCACCGATTTCTGGTTCCACACTTTTCTTGTTTACTAAGCATGATCTTCACACACTCCTTGAGTTTTATCTGTAAGCCTTTTAGTTTGGACTCGGTCTGTCTCCCTTTTGCAACTTCTCATCAACATTTATTATTTTAGGATTTTGTGATATTTCATGAACTTATACTCACTTTTTACAGTTGTAGGCCCAATTATCATAACGCCCCGATCTGAAATACAGTTTATTGTGTGCTAGTTTGCTGCATTTTTACACCCATAGTTGGTTTCAGAAAAGTGGGAAATAGAGATCACTGAGAATCACCATCATAAACTGCATCATTTCCAAAGGATTCAATCACTGGTCTGCAAAAGTGGACTGCCATTGTAGTACATTACTTTACCTAGCAATACAATAGCTGAACTCCTGGGTGTATATCAGAAGTAGGCTGGCATTTAAATACTTGACCCACCCATCACTCTGCAGCTGCGTTAGCTCCCAGCATCTTTTTACATCAATCATGAAAACAGTCTCCGAAAAAAGCGATCAGTCATTGTCAGAGTGACACCACAGCAATGGGAAACCTGTATTAGCTGACATTTCTTAGACTAGTATTTTATGAACATTTCTTATTGTGCAAGGGATGTAGAGGGCCAGACTGGGTGGTCAAATTATCTGACTAGCCTCTAAACATTCACTTTTCCAGAAATGTCTTCAATAATATTTTAAATCAGTATAAAGTTAAACCATTTTGAACTGCAGTAAAAAGTCCCCATAAACACAAGCTACTGCATCTGTGAAACAGCCTATTTTCAAAGTTGAATATCCTGGAGGTTTAAAAATTGCTTTAGAAAAAGCAGAATAGATCATATTATTCAGGGATTTGCCGCACTTCCTGGGTTGTAACCAGTTTAAAAATAAGAAAAGTAAAGTGGCTTACAGGAGTGTGCTTTGGATACAGTATTAACTGGTAGACCTTAAAGTGACAACAACCATCCAAATGACAAAGGTCAATGATATTCATTGACATACTCAATTGTGCTACAGGATGTCCTGTTCTTTGCTCTAAAACTATGGAATCTCTCGCTAACCGTTTAAAAAACAAACCAAAGAACCCAGCTCTAAATGACTCTAAATCAGGGGTTTGTGTAACTTTTCCCACAGTTTTCAGAGTAACAGCCGTGTTAGTCTGTATTCGTAAAAAGAAAAAAGAAAAGGAGTACTTGTGGCACCTTAGAGACTAACCAGTTTATTTGAGCATGAGCTTTCGTGAGCTACAGCTCACTTCATCGGATGCATAGCATATCGTGGAAACTGCAGAAGACATTATATACATACAGAGACCATGAAACAAAACTTCCTCCCACCCCACTCTCCTGCTGGTAACAGCTTATCTAAAGTGATCTTCAAGTTGGGCCATTTCCAGCACAAATCCAGGTTTTCTCACCCTTCCCCCCCCCCCCACATACACACATACAAACTCACTCTCCTGCTGGTAATAGCCCATCCCTCTTTGAAACCTCTCTTTATAATGCGCATGATAATCAAGGTGGGTCATTTCCAGCACTAATCCAGGTTTTCTCACCCCCCCACACACACCCCCCTCCAAAAACCACACACACAAACTCACTCTCCTGCTGGCAATAGCTCATCTTACAATGTGCACAGCAATAATCCAAGTTTAACCAGAACGTCTTGGGGGGGGTTTTGTAGGAAAAAAAACAAGGGGAGATAGGCTACCTTGCATAATGACTTAGCCACTCCCAGTCTCTATTCAAGCCCAAATTAATAGTATCCAATTTGCAAATGAATTCCAATTCAGCAGTTTCTCGCTGGAGTCTGGATTTGAAGTTTTTTTGCATTAAGATAGCGACCCTCATGTCTGTGATTGCGTGACCAGAGAGATTGAAGTGTTCTCCGACTGGTTTATGAATGTGTGGCCCACATTGTAATATAGAAATTGTCTCATGAGTACCTTCCCATCCCTGACCGCTGGAACTACCTCTCTTTCCTGATTAGTCACACCCTCTTAAAATCTTGCCCCTCCATTAGCTTTTGTGACGCTGTTCTCACTTCCGCTTCCCTCCATCCCACACACACTTACACACACTTTTCTGCCAGCAGGTACTATTCAGAGGCCACGTCTACACTACAAAAGTACTCTGATGTTACAGAAGTCGATTTTTGGGAACAGATTATGTAAAGTCGAGTGCATGCGTCCACACTAAGCACATTAATTCGGCGGTGTGCGTCCACAGTACCGTGGCAAGCGTCGACATTCCGAGCGGTGCACTGTGGATAGCTATCCCACAGTTCCTGCAGTCCCCGCTGCCCATTGGAATTTTGGGCTGAGCTCCCAATGCCTGATGGGGCCAAAAATTTGTTGTAGGTGGTTATGGGTAAATGTCATCAGTTAACCCCCCCTCCCTCTGTGAAAGCAACAGCAGACAATCATTTCGCGCCCTTTTCCCTGGATTGCCCGAGCAGACGCCATAGCACGGCAAGCATGGAGCCCGTTCAGCTCACCGCAGCAGTTATGACCATTGTAAACACCTCGCGCATTATCGTGCAGTTTATGCAGAACCAGCACCTGAAAAACCAGGCAAGGAGGCGACAGCAGCGCAGTGATGAGGACATGAACACAGATTTCTCTAAAACCACGGTCCCCAGCAATTTGGAGATCATGGTGTTAATGGGGCAGGCTCATGCAATGGAACGCCAATTCTGGGCCCGGGAAACAAGCACAGAGTGTGGGACCGCACAGTGTTGCAGGTTTGGGATAATTCCCAGTAGCTCCAAAACTTTCACATGCATAAGGGCACTTTCATGGAACTTTGTGACTTGCTTTCCCTGCTCTGAAGCACAAGAATACCAAGATGAGAGCAGCCCTCACAGTTCACAAGCAAGTGGCAATAGCCCTGTGGAAGCCTGCAACGCCAGACAGCTACCGGTCAGTGGGGAATCAATTTGGAGTGGGCAAATCTACTGTGGGGGTTGCTGTGATGCAAGTAGCCAACACAATCATTGAGCTGCTGCTATCAAAGGTAGTGACTCTGGGAAATGTGCAGGTCATACTAGATGGCTTTGCTGCAATGGGATTCCCTAATTGTTGTGGGGCTACAGACGAAATGCATATCCCTATCTTGGGACTGGACCACCAGGGCAGCCAGTACATAAACCGCCAGGGGTACTTTTCAATGGTGCTGCAAGCACTGGTGGATCACAAGGGACGTTTCACCAGCATCAACGTGGGATGGCCAGGAAAGGTTCATCGCTCGCGTCTTCAGGAACTCCGGTCTGTTTAAATGGCTGCAGAAAGGGATTTACTTCCCAGATCAGAAAATAACTGTTGGGGATGTTGAAATGCCTACAGTTATCCTTGGGGACCCAGCCTACCTCTTAATGCCATGGCTCTTGAAGCCGTACACAGGCACCCTCGACAGTAGTAAGGAGCTGTTCAACTATAGGCTGAGCAAGTGCAGAATGGTGGTAGAGTGTGCATTTGGACGTTTAAAGGGTCGCTGGCGCAGTTTACTGACTCACTCAGACCTCAGCAAAACCAATATTCCCATTGTTATTGCTGCTTGCTGTGTGGTCCACAATCTCTGTGAGAGTAAGGGGGAGACGTTTATGGTGGGGTGGGAGGTTGAGGCAAATCGCCTGGCCACTGAATACGCACAGCCAGACACCAGGGCGGTTAGAAGAGCACAGCAGGAAGCGCTGCGCATCAGAGAAGCTTTGAAAACCAGTTTCATGACTGGCCAGGGTACTGTGTGACAGTTCTGTTTGTTTCTCCTTGATGAAAACCCACCCCCTTGGTTGCCTCTAAATTCCCTGTAAGCCACCCGCCCTCTCCCCTTCGATCACAGCTTGCTTGCAAAGGAAATAAAGTCACTATCATTTAAAAACATGTATTCTTTATTAATCGATTATAAAAATACGGAGATAACTCACAAGATAGCCCGGGTCGGGTGTGGGAAGAGGGAAGGAAAAGGCCACTTTAAAACTTGTTGAATGACAGCTTTCTGTTGCTTGGGCTTTCCACTGGGGTGGAGTGGTTGAGTGCCCAGCGCCTCCCCCCCCCGTGTTCTTCGGTGTCTGGTTGAGGAGGCTATGGAACTTGGAGAGGAGGGAGGGCAGTTAAACAGGGGCTGCAGTGGCAGTCTGTGATCCTGCTGCCGTTCATGAACCTCCACCAGTCACTGAAACGTGTCCGTTTGATCCCGCAGCAGCCTCAGCGTTGCCTCATGCCTCCTCTGATCTTCCTGCTGCCACCTCTCCTCACATTCATCGGCCACTTTCCTGTGCTCTGCTATTGTGTCCCTCCACACATTCTGCTGAGCTCTGTCAGTGCCGGACAACTGCACGAGCTCAGAGAACATGTCATTGTGCGTGCATTTTTTTCGCCGCCTTATCTGAGATAGCCTTGGGGACGGAGGAGGGAGGCTTGAAACATTTGCAGCTGCTGGAGGAAAAAAAGGGAGTGAAGTATTTAAAAAGATACATTTTACAGGACAAAGGCTATACTCTTTCATGGTGAACAACACTATTCACATTACATCGCATATGTGATTTTGGTACAAGGTTGCATTTTGCATCTTATATTGAATGCCTGCAGCTTTGGTGTTAGAGATCACACACACGCAGGGCCGGGCAACAGAATTCGGCTTGCAGGCGGCCATGGTAAGCCACAGTCTTTCAGCTTCTGCAACCTTCATAACAGCAGCGCCCTCCTCTCCCATACTAAGCAAAGCACGTTGAGTTGGCCATTTAGTGCTGTGGTTTTCCTGTTAACGTGCAGCAGCAGAAACCAAACTAAACCCCGCCCCCGTTCCAATTCTCTGGGATGATTGCTTTACCCCTTACCCAACCGCGTTGCTGGTATCAGGAAGATCCCTGCTAGCCAAACTCGAACAGCTTAGCGCCAATGCCCCCCTCCCACCATGTGGTTAACTGCGGGGAGGATTTCTTTTCAGCCACAGGCAAACAGCCCAGTAGGAACGGCCACCTCTGAATGTCCCCTTAATTAAATTCCCCTATTTCAACCAGGTTACCATGAACGATATCACTCTCCTGAGGATAACACAGAGAGATAAAGAACGGATGTTGCTTCAATGCCAGCAAACACCGGGACCATACCCTGCCAGGCTTTGTCATGCAATGATACCAGATTACTTGCTACTAGCATGGCGTGGTAAAGTGTCCTACTATGGAGGACGGAATAAGGCTGCTTTCCAAAGGCTGCTTTCTGCAAAGGCTTTTAGAGTACCTCCAGGAGAGCTTCATGGAGATGTCCCTGGAAGATTTCTGCTCCATCCCCAGACACATTAACATACTTTTCCAGTAGCTGTACTGGACACGAATGCATCCCAAGTCCTCAGGGCTACTTAATCATTAAAAAACGCTTGCTTTTATAACATGTATTATATTTTAAAAGGTACACTCACCAGAGGTCCCTTCTCCAGCTTCGTTGGGTTGGGAGGTATTTCAGTCAGGGTGATAAAAAGATCCTGGCTGTCGGGGAGACTGGTGTGCTGTGTGCTCTCCTCAAGCTCGTCCTCCTCCTCCTCATCTTCCCCATCCGCAAAATCCTCAGGCATGATGGAGAGTACCCCATCATCGGAGTCCATGGACAGGGGTGGGGTAGTGGTGGCGGCCCCCCCTAAGACTGCATGCAGCTCAGCCTAGAAGCAGCATGTCTGGGGCTCTGTCCCAGAGCATCTGTTTGATTCTTTGGTTTTCTGGTACGCTTGTCTGAGCTCCTTAAGTTTCACGCAGCACTGTGTTGCGTCCCTGCTGTAGCCTCTGTCGCTCATGGCCTCGGAGATCTTTTGAAATATTTTGGCATTTCATCTTTTGGAACGTAGTTCTGATAGCATGGATTCCTCTCCCCACACAGCGATCAGATCCAGTACCTCCCATTCGGTCCATGCTGGAGCTCTTTTTCAATTCTGGGACTGCATGGTCACCTGTGCTGATGAGCTCGCCTGGCCAAACAGGAAATGAGATTCAAAAGTTCCCGGGGCTTTTCCTGTACACCTGGCCAGTGCATCCGAGTTCAGAGTGCTGTCCAGAGCGGTCACAATAGTGCACTGTGGGATAGCTCCCGGAGGCCAATACCTTCAAATTGTGTCTACACTAACCCTAATTCGAAACGGCGATGTCGATTTCAGCGCTAATCCCCTCGTTGGGGAGGAGTACAGAAATTGGTTTTAAGAACCCTTTATGTCAAAAAAAATGGCTTCATTGTGTGGACGGGTGCAGGGTTAATTCGATTTAACGCTGCTAAATCTGACATAAACTCGTAGTGTAGACCAGGCCTTAGTCTTCTCTTGCATGCACATGCTTGGTTCCGCTCTCTTGGATATACTGCTAAGATGCCTCATTCCCTTCTCTTTTCTCCTCCTGGAGATTCCTATCCTGTTGGTACCTCTCAGCTCCAGTCACACCAGTGGCCCTGATCCCTACAACACTTCCTGTTCCCTCTCTTCCCACTTTATGTATAGCAGGCACCACTATATAGCAATAACCCTTAGTCTATGTAACTAGGCTGGTGTGTCTCGAAGCTTCTACAGTTCAGGAGGCCAATCCCAGATGCCCATAGAAGCAAGAGGAAATAAAAAAGGGAGCTATCACCAGGCAACTAGCCAGCTCTCTGAGGACCAGTATCAAGAGTTTCAGCATCCACAGATCCGGGCTCTAAATAGTTTAAGTGAGCGGTGCCATGAGTTCTTTCTTAAATAATGACATTGCTGTATTATAGCACCAGAAAGATCTGTATAGATTTTTATGTTTAAGTATTTTTAAATATTATGGATCCACAGGGACCCATCTGAGCTATTTGTTTACACACATATCAAGCCATAAATCTAACAAAACTTTCTTAGATTTATGGTTATCAAAAATGTGAGTGACTCAGGCTTTTGCTTAGGCTACAAAAGCTCACCGATTCTGAATTGAAAAGCATAATGACTACTGCCAGCATTCTTCATTGAAACTCTCTCGATGTAGCTAAGAATCATATCTGCCCTCTATTAAGAATTAATCAAATGCTGAAATTCTCAAGGTGAGGCTCTAGCAGCAGGCAAGGCAACCTTATATGGACAAAGGTACTTATACCCCTAAAGTGACAGAGATGAATCTTTGTTTAAAATATTAATTTTAAAAGGCCCAGTAGCATCCCACAGTATAGTAGATTCACACTGACTCAGCCCATATTTTAACAGATTTATCCTGACAGTAACACAGGGCAAGAAGACAGGGATAACATAAAGAAAGGTACTTTAAAAAATAAAGATGACTGATTTTTAATATTGCCAAAAATCTTTAAATTCACAAACCGCTGCCCTTTCTCCCCCCACTTTGCTGAGTTCACAAAATTACTCTATACAAACTTTACAGCATCTGGTTAATAATAATAATAATAATAACAATAAAAGAAATCTAAGGGGACTAATGTTTATTCTGCCAGCTCTTTGTGGATAGTTTTGTGGCATCTACAAATAATGAATGATTAGAGAACAAACATGAAAAATAATTAAGTTTAAGGCATAAAAAGGTGCACTTAATGCTGGAGAGGTGCCCAGAATAGTTGTTTTGAAATCCCTCTGTTTTTTCCTGATAAATAAGTTACAAAATCGTAAAACAAAGCCAGCAAACAAATTATAAGGATTTATCTCTTATGTGTCATTCCCTTTTGCATGCTTTACTCTGGCCCATTACTTTGATGTTGTTGTGTAGGTTCAGTGGTGTATGGTTTCTTTTTTATGGAGCAACAAGAGTTGCAAATGAGTTTTATAAGCCTGATTTATGTTTCCTCTAAAACCCACAGAGTAAAGTCATATCAGCCTCAACAGCGGTAAGTTAGATCTGAGGCTACTGTAGATATTTTCTACAACAATTTGAACTGGATAGGGAAGGGGTGTCACTGAATTATGGAATAGAGTTGTTCCCAGAGTTCAGAAAGTCTCCTCTTGTACTTTTTACTACTTTGGACCAGAGAAACAGAAAGCAGAACAGAAATTAGACTTTGTTTACTCAGCTCCCTGGTTGAGATCCAGTGCATGGTATCATACTTTAGTTGATTAAAGTCTAATTTCAAAAGGTATTAACTTTTGAATCTGGAACATGGTTATGGATCAGTGACTCTGGAAAGCTCAGTATAGCAGGACATACACTTTCATTAAAAAAATAGAAGGAAATCTACAGCTTTTTCCCTTTCAGATATAGACATAATGCAGAACCTGATCACTAGGAAGGTTTGTCAATGGAAATAAGGGTATTGTTCCAACAAAAGGTTCATGGGAGGGGGCTGTGAGCTTCTTATGGCTTGCTATAGGTTTTCCACTGCTGCAGACCAGAGAAGGTCCTTGGGAATGAAAGCAATATCCATCGGTATTTTCCTCCCACTCCGTGCCCACGTCTCACCCAGTAGTCTTCTCAGACAAGGCATCCAAAGTACCTTAACTCTGCCCCCACAGGAAGGCCCTGGAAAATATAACTAAACACACTACCTAATCTATGCATAACAAACAGTTGTAGTTTAATCAGTTACCTTAAAAAAACTAGAATGCCTTAAATTTAATTGTACTGTGCTTGGGTTATTAACTTCTTTTACTGTCATATATAGTACACATCTGAACTCCTGACTGGACAAATAGCACATTGAAGAAAATCATTGTCCACTCTTCTTTGAGGGCTGGATCACATAAAGTGTTGCATTCATTCATACATGCTGTATGATTCCATGTGGCAGCCAATTATGCAAAGGCTGTGAAACAAAAAGCCAGAGAGTCTTCATATAGAAACCTCATTTGACCAGATCATGCTGTTAGGGCACTTACATGACAAGAACAAAAGTCAGCGTCGTAACAAATCACCACACACAGTAGCCCAGAGATGTGTATGTATGAAAAATGATAAAAATCAATACTTTGTTATAAACATTTTCAATATTCTCCATACAAAAAACAACAGTAGACTGGTATCCCTGTGGCAACAGAGTTAAAGTAGTGGGAAGTGAAGTGCTGCTTTAATTATAAGACCCTTGTGACGGGGTGTGACTCACCATGCTGGCGCCTCCTGCTCGCCACCTTGGGGATTAGCTCTGCAGGTTGGTATGACCACTCCCGATGGTGTCTTGCCCGCCATCACATCTGCTCTCTGACCCACGTCACTCCAGGGAACACGGCATCCTCTTCATGACACGGCCCTCCAGTCATATCACCATCTGTACTCCCCCCTTCCAGAAGTTAGTACTGCAGTCCAACTGTCCAGCCACTTCCCCAGTGATGAGTGGGAGGAACCTGGGCCCGCCCACCCACTACTCTGGATCCCGGCCCAGGAACCCTGTCGACGGCACCCTCGTGCTGTGTCTCCTTAATTCCTCTTATGACTGCTATGCTTCCCTGGGCCTCTTCCCCTGGCCATCAGCACCTGCTTTGCCCTCACCTCAGGGCCTTCAGGCACTGCTCTGTCCAAGGTACTGGTAATCCTTCCTCTTCCTAGGAACACAAGCTTCCCTCCTTGAGCTCCAGGCAGCTACTGACCCTGCTCTGCCCTGCGGCTCCCCTTATATGGGCCTGCTGGGCCTGGATTGGCTGCTCATCACAGCCTCTCTCCTACTGGCTGCTTTCCTGTGCAGCCTCCCTAGGCCTCTATTAAGTCTTTACATGCCAGTGTGGGGTAGACGCTCCATGATAGCCCTGATGCAGCAAATCACTTAAGCACGTGTGTAACTTTAAGCATCTGAGTAATACCTTAAATTTTAGTGGAACTTCTGAAATGTGTAAAGTTACAAATGTGCTTAAGTGATTTATCGGATTGGGGCCTAATATTTTTGGATATTAGCATTCACTCAAACTACTACTATGTGGTACAGACTTAACTTCATCTTAAGAAAGATTTCAGAGCACGAATTTAACTTAGAACTGGACTGAACCAAAAAAAAAAAATCTAAACAGCATGATCTAAACCAGGAGTATTTGGAAGTCTGCACCAGTAACTTGGTTGTTGGATAATCTCGAGATTTGAAAGGGTCACTTCAGGGAGGGATTTCCCCAGGTGGTATTACCTAGACTGACACATTAAACAGGTACATCCCTGGACTTCAGTATACTTGGGGCTAGCACATGTTGCAAGAGCACTGGGAGCCACATGTGCATTTCACTGAGTAGAGCTGATCAAAATTTTTCTGATGAAATATTCTTTCATCAAGAAATGCAGATTTGACCAACTAAAATGTTCCCTAGGAACATGTCAATTTCATCAAAATTTTACTGAAAAATTAATTGAAAAGATTTTGATAAGCTCAAAAGGTTTTGTTTTTACCTTCTCAAAGCACTTCATTTTGATGTCAAACCAGTTGTCTTTTATGTTATATTACAATTTATAATATAAATATAATTGAAATGCTTAAACTATTATATCATGACATAATATATTGGTCAATGTAATTTATAATATAATTACCAATTATAATACAAAAAAGTC
Organism: Natator depressus; assembly: GCF_965152275.1. NCBI lineage: Eukaryota > Metazoa > Chordata > Testudines > Cheloniidae > Natator > Natator depressus. The sequence goes on along the minus strand of NC_134243.1, from coordinate 62,755,204 downwards.
AAAAGTCAAAACAAAAATATTTTGATCTATCATAATGAAATATTTTGATATGGTTGATATGATATTTCCTTTAAATTTTACCAAAACAGAATTTCAATATTTCATTCCGTGGGAAACTGAATTTTTTTTCATTCCAATTCAGAACAACAACAACAAAATCACAAAGTTTCAGAATTTCCTGTGAAACAGGAATTCCAGGTTTCATCTATCTCACCTTGATAGACCCAATAAAAATAAGCTTCAGGAGAGAAAATTCTCCCCAAATTCTCTCAAATTAACTACTGGCAAAGCAATATTCATTTGTGCTCATATTCAAGCAACCTGTGACACCTCTGACACAGATGCCAGCAGTGATTATTCCCAATGGAGAAAAGAGGACCCAGCAGTGGAAAGTGTATGGGTTGCAGGCAGCTAGAACAGTGTTTCCCAACTGGTGTGTCATGGCACACTGATGTGCCATCAGGCATGAACTGGTGTGCCACGGAACTTTGGAAAAGTCACTTAGGAGGAGAAAAATAATTCTAATTTATTTTAATTAGTGTCATAAACTTGCATTTTGTGCTGTTGCTCTTTGGGTGTACGTGTGTGAGACAGATGTTACACACAATACACTCAAATGACCTTTTTTAGAACCATAGGACTGGAAGGGCCCTCAAGAGGTCATCTAGTCCAGTCCCCTGCACTCAAGGCAGGACTAAGTATCATCTAGACCAGCAGTTCTCAAAGTGGGGTCCATGGACCCCTGGGGGTCCGGGAGGGTACTCCAGGGGGTCCGTGAGCCATGTCCAGGGCGCCGGCCCAGCTGATCAACTCCTCCCCCTCCCTCCCAGTGCCTCCTGCAGCAAAACAGCTGTTCAACGGCATGCAGGAGGCGGTGAGAGGGAGGGGGAATAGCGGGGATGGGGTGCACTCGGGGGAGGATGGAAAGAGGCAGGGAAGAGGAGGGGCAGGGATGGAGCAGGGGGTGGGAAGAGGCGGGCCCTTCGGGGAAGGGGTGGAGTGGGGGCAGGGCCTGGGGCTGAGCAGGGGTTGAGTACCCCCAGGGAAAATTGGAAGCCATCTTGGGGGTCCATGACAAATTTTAAATCAAAATGGGGGTCCTTGAGTTGCTAAACTTTGAGAGCTGCTGATCTAGAACATCCCTGACACGTATTTGTCTAACATGCTCTTAAAAATCCCCAATGATGGAGATTCCACAACCTCCCTAGGCAATTTATTCCAATGCTTAACCACCCTGACAGTTAGGAAGATTTTCCTAATGTCCAACCTAAACCTCCATTGCTGCAATTTAAGCCCATTGCTTCATGTCCTATCCTCAGAGGTTAAAAACAATTTTTCTCCCTACTCCTTGTAACAACCTTTTATGTACCTGAAAACTGTTATCATGTCCCCTCTCAGTCTTCTCTTTTCCAAACTAAACAAACCCAATTTTTTCAATCTTCCCTCATAGGTCATGTTTTCTAGACCTTTAATCATTTTTGTTACTCTACTCTGGACTTTCTCCAAGTTGTCCACATCTTTCCTGAAATGTGACGCCCAGAACTGGACACAATACTCCATCTGAGGCCTAATCAACATGGAGTAGAGTGGAAGAATGACTCCTCGTGTCTTGCTTACAACACTCCTGCTAATACATCCCAGAATGATGTTCGCTTTTTTTGCAACAGTGTTACACTGTTGACTCATATTTAGCTTGTGGTCCACTATGACCCCCAGATCACTTTCCACAGTACTCCTTCCTAGGCAGTAATTTCCCATTTTGTATGTGTGCAATTGATTGTTCCTTCCTAAGTATTTGCATGGTGTCACATGGTAGCTGTGTTTTCTTATCAACTGTTAAGTTACAGTGACTCATAGAAGAATCATAGGTTTCAGAGAAGCAGCTGTGTTAGTCTGTATCCTCAAAAAGAACAGGAGTACTTGTGGCACTTTAGAGACTAACAAATTTATTTTAGCATAAGCTTTCATGGGTGATAGCCCACTTCATCAGATGCATAGAATGGCACATACAGTAAGAAGATATCTATATATACACATACAGAGAACATGAAAAGGTGGAAGTAGCCATACCAACTAAGAGGCTAATTAATTAAGATGCGCTATTACCAGCAGGAGAAAAAAAAACTTTTGTAGTAATAATCAAGATTTAGGCCCATTTAGACAGTTGACAAAAAGGTGTCAGGCTACTTAACATGGGGAAATAGATTAAAAAAGTATGACGATCTAGCCAGCTTTCTATCCACCTTATAGTCCATTTATCCAATCCATACTTTTTTAAATTTGCTGGTGGTAAATTTTGAATTGAACACTTGAAAATGGACAAATATTTGAAGAAGAGAGATTCTGGTGCCTTCACCTCTACTTTCAGTGATGAAGCTGAACAGGAACATAAGGAAGTCAAAGTGGTGATCCAAAGCTACTGTGAGTGTTATTTGCAATTTGGATTTTCGTTTACAGGTGAACCATCTTACTCTCTTCGACAATGTCTTGTGTATAGGGAGAATCTCTGAAACCATGCTATATTGCCCAGTTAGTTAAAACAGCATAACACAAGATGTTAAAAGCAAACATCCATCCCTTGCCAACTGGGTCAAAAACATTTTTGAGCATTTGAAGGATCAAAATGAAAAACAAGTGCAAATGATGAAAGGCTGTGTAACAGTTTCCGATAAACCACTGAAAGCAGGCCACTTGGTTGCTGAACTTGTAGCAAAGGCAAAAAAGCTGCATACAATTTGTATAGGATGAGAAAGGAGTTTAAAATGTTCTTAACTTTGGAGGAATCTACATATATGCACTTGATCACAGATGTCATGGAGTGTAAAACTTGCCTACCTGGCCAATATAGTCTACCGTCTCAGTGAACTGAACAGGAAAATGCAAGGTAGAAAAGATTTCAGTGGTAGCCGTGTTAGCCTGTATCAGCAAAAAAAACGGGGAGTCCTTGTGGCACCTTAGACACTAACAAATGTATTTGGGCATAAGCTTTTGTGGGCTGGAACCCACTTCATCAGTATATGTATTTATACGTGCTCCCGTATCTTTTACTTCATACATCTGATGAAGTGGGTTCTAGCACACGAAAGCTTATGCCCAAATACATTTGTTAGTCTCTAAGGTAGAAAAGAATCTTCTCTCCTGCATGAATAAACTGCATAGGTTTAGATCTAAGTTAGCCTTGTCCCCCCTGGAAAATGTGGCAGAGCCTTCCGGCAGTATTTTGGTCAATGTTATTTCTGACCATTTGAAAAATCTGGAAGAAAAATTCAACTCACATTTTCCTTCAACCTATTTTGAAGATTTAACTGGGTCTGGGATCCTTGGATTTCCTCTGCAATAGAAAGTGCTAAGAATCTTACAATAATGTCTCAAGAGCAACTGGCCTCATTAAGGATAGGCCACTCTTTTTAAAATTAAGTTTGGCGACATGCCTTTGGACTCATTCTGGTTTACAGTGGCAGATGAAAATCCAGTAATCTCAGACCATGTTATCTCCATTTTCTTGTCATTTTCAACAACGTATCTGTGCAAGTTAGATTGTTTTCAAGCCTGACTTGCATCAAAAACAAACAAAGAGAGCATCTGAGATCGGTTGAGCAAGAGCTCAGAGTTGCACTGTCAGCATTTCTTGCCTGGCTGAAATAGCTCTGGGTACCAAGGCAAGCTCAAATTTCTCATGAAAAGTAAGTTTTGTTTTAATTTTAGTGCAGTGTGGGAGATGCGCCACAGAAATCTTTGATTGAAGTAAGTGTGCCTTGGACCAGAAAAGGTTGGGAAACACTGAGCTAGAGAGACCTGCACTCTGAAATGTGCAGGCCATGCCTTTGAAACAGACCTGGATTAAAGCAATCTGAGGCTTTATGCACACCATTATATGGGTCCACCCACAGTCCTTCCCTCCCTCCCTCCTCCCCTCCCCACAGAGAGGTAAGGGAAGTAGCATGGGGTGCCCTTGTCAAGTGCAACTGCACTCTTCCTCTCTTGCCACGCAGAGTCCTCTGCTGGGATGGTGTTGGTGGGTCCTCCCTAGAACAACAGTTAATACCCTGTTGAAATGCACTGGCCACTTCACACCTCTCTGAACTAATTATTCCAGGCTATCTACAGACTCCTGTATTGCTGCTTTGGTTACACTCAGGTCACATTTTTCAAGCATTTCTGTGCAGCAAAAAAAGTATTTTAAAAAAGGAAAAATAATTTTAAAAAAATCACTTAATATAATCATGTGACTCCAGGAGCTGGTGCCCTAGCCACAAGCTTAGCAGTGGTTATGCCTTAAACTGGGCCTACTCCTAAGCCCTGTCCTAACCTTGAGAGCTCCTCTCCTTCTTGAGTCACGGAGGCCTGGTGGACTGATATTACCTGTAGCTGGAGGCAGAATAGTTCTGCCCTGAATTTGGCCACAGGAAAGGAATGAAGTGCCCTGGCATGCGTATCCCTTTTCTAGAACTATGTCAAATCGGGATTTAAGGAGTGTACCGTACAAGTGAAACTGACAGTGTAGGTGCGTTGCCCATTATTCTTATTTACCCAAGGACGACATCCATGAAACATTATAAAACTCATCCTGACAATACTGCCCCATCCTTTGAAAAGCATAATTTTTGCAAATTGGTGGCAGATCGAGAATTTATATTCTCTCTTCTTTTCTGTTATGTATGTTCAAAACTATTTTGAAAGACAAGAACCATCTGTCTTAGGAAAATGATTGCAAAAATTTTACACAGCTGTAACACTATTGACTTCAAACATTAACTTTAGTGGAATTGCTCCTGATTTACATGTGCGTGACCTCAAAATAAAACCGAAACACTATATGTAGCAATCAAAATTCCACATTGATGAAGAACAACAAGATTTGGTTCTCCATATGTGGCATACTTCCCTATTGGGAGTCAGCTGACATTTTCAGAACCTTTTAGCTCATATTTATATTTTGCTGTCACCTATCATCATTATTTCAATTTTTTAAACTATACTTTGAAAGGAAATATATTTGGAAACAATGCCACCTGCAGCACTTAGGTATCTGAGCTGAGGATACAAATTAGATTTTTAACTCAGTAACAGAACACAGTGTAACAAAAGAAGTCTAGCAAATGATGCTCAGTTGTACATTGAAGAATCATGAGGCTCTCAACCAAGATTTCCTGAACAAATACTCAACTTTTATTCAAAGACAGAAGACTCCAAGAGTTTAGAGAGAAAAGGCTGTCCGTTAGACAGAGACGTTTGTATAGTAGATATTTAGATAGTAGGATTTCCTTGTAGTGCCACTGAAAGAGGATAAACTAGGCCTATTTGCTATAGATTGTGGTTTCTTTCTCCAGGATGATATACTCTACAAAGGAGCCTGAACATAATTTTTCTGAAGTGTACTATTTATGCATGAAAATTAGGTATTGAATTTCTGAGGGACTGTTCGTATTAGTGTTCATATGGGCACATGATTTATGGATTAGATTGATATGAGAGTGCAAAGGATGGAGAAGAAATGCAGATAATTGTACAAGCCTGCCATGTGCACCTAGCAATACTGTCTTTTCTCTGAAATAAAACACTAATTCTAGAGACTAAACAGATTCAGTGGCTTACCGTTGTCAAACTGGGTTTATATTTGTGTCAGTAAAAGATTTAAACTACCCGCAAAGTGGAAACAGCTGACTTAAGGATACACTGTAACGTCTGATTAGTCTTAAGTGATACACAGACCGTTGTAAAAAAATAAGTATTATTTATTGCTTACTAAGTGCTGGTGATGTACATGTCAGCTTCCTTTGAAGGAAGGAAAGTACCCATGTGTTCGCCTACTTAGTCATGCACCATTTCTGTTTTTCCAAGTGTCACTGGAGTGTATCATAAGTAGCATTTCAATGAGTTGGAACCTTAGTTGCAGCTAATGGTTTGGTAAATTATGTTCCCAATGTATCATAGTGAATGTTTCTAGACTTGCTAGAACATCTAAAGTGTTTGCCGATTGCCTATTACTAATATCTGATGAGTGATCTGGTTAGACTCTAGGTAGTCATTTATTGATATGTAAATCTAAACCATGTGAAAAGGGTACCATTATTTCTGGCACCCTCTTGTGATAAGAGAAAACAACATTAAGAGTATTGGGAGCAAATTATCAGAGCAAAGTTGCTGTTGTTAACCCAGAAATTTGTATCCAAAATCATTATTTTCTAGCCATTTAATTCTCATGGAACAATTCAAGAACCTGGACACCACTATATCCTCTAGAAATAGACATAAAATACAAACAAAAAACAGGGGATGAGGGAAAGAAACCAGGCCCAGGTTCTCAGTACCCTGATAATAATTTAAAATGGCAGTCCATAAAAAACAACCAAAACAAAGGCACACACAATAAAGGAATCAGCCAGCCAGTCAACAAGAATAAAAATATACACCCCTATTTCCTGTAATACCCCTACCACACCCATGACCTCAGCCTCCCCAAAAGCCTGAGCAAATAGAAGCTTTAGAGATACTATGGTTCTGGACTCTGCACAACACTGCAGAAGTATTGACAAATAAGACTGATGCCAGGTACTCTGCATGTTGCACCCGTGGTCTAAGGAAACACAATTAGATTTGTGTCCCCATGTTTGAATTCCATAATGTCAAATGAGAAGCCACGGGGCAATTTTACAATCTCTCTGTATAAATAAACAGCAGATTAGTACAAATGTCTCATCTATCTGAGTTAAAAAAACCCCACAAAATCAAACCAAACAAGCATTGGTGGAGACTTTTGAACCACAGGCCACAATTCTACACTATTACACCAGTGGAAATCCAGAGTAACTTCTTTTATACTTGTGCAATTGAGGCCCCATTGTCTCCCCACAGCCTCTAGTGCTGAAGAACTTTGCGGGTGAAATCCTAGCGCCATTGAAATCAATAGTAAAACGACCATTGACTTCAAGGAAGCCAAGATTATATGCTAAGAGTGAGGTATAGCCAATTAGACAAATCTTGATTCACTGCAGACTGTTATAAAACCCGGTCCATTTGGTAAAATATTGCATTTGTATGTGCGTTTAAATAAAGGCTGGGTTACCTGAATGCTTTCAGAGACTTTTTTCTTTGTTAAATAAACGAGTGGAAGTTACATTACACACTAATACAGGCTTTGCTTCATTTATATCACTCAATTTGTGGAACATTTGGAACTAAGAGTGTGATCAGAGATCAAACAAAACCACCTAAGCCTAATTAGAGAGAGCTTTTGTAGTGATAAAAGAAAGAAAGAAAACCTTCCTACTTGAGAGACTAATTGGATGTTAACACTTTTAAATTCCAATGGTACAGGCATTTCAGAGTACTCTTCAAAATTCAAAGCCTGGATACAAACGTGGAGTTTAATATATTAACAGGGCCAGTTCTAAGGTCCCATTATTGTGGGGCGTGGAGGGAGTGTGTGTTTTGGAATCCCTAGACAGCACTTATTAAAAAACAACCTTCCAGGAGGGGGCTAGTTAGACCGATGGAAAATCTTTGATTTTTCAGAGTTTAAAAAAAAGAAAATGTGGCCACTGTATTTGGCTGTGATTTATAATTTATATAAAGAATGAAGACTGTAAATATTGTATATATTTTGCCCTTTCTGAGAATAATTTGGGGTCCCTTGAAAATCATTTGGGTGGGGTCAAATGTTCTCTCCCACCCCCCAGTAGCACGAGGCCTGTACAGTAAACTACCTCCAATCAAATACAGTTCAGCACTCCAACTCCCTTTAAACATCAACAAACTTCCGGAAGAGTAAAGAACTCAAGCACAATGATGCTTTCTGGTCAGACTTTGGGTTTGAGAGGAATACAGTATTAGTACTTTCCAAAGAAACCACAAACAAGGAAGGATCAGGGCTTGCTGGCTGTTGACATATGCTGCTATTGTCAGACGTGGCTCTCAACTCAAAAATGGTTTGTTTTGAAGCATTCAAGGCTTGTTGGAGAGGTGCCCAAGTTCCATACTGCTTGCCTTTAACTGATGTGTCTTAAAAGTCATAGTCCAGAATGTATGTGCAATACCAATAGTTGTCTCTCCCTTGGTAGCTGCATATCTGGTTCCATTTGCCTGATGTTTAAACTCACATTTTTCCTCCTTTAAATGTAAAGGATGCACCCAGACAAACATTTAGTGTATTTCTTCAGTGGACATTAATTAAACAATTCTAGGGAGGAGAGATTTACTATGAATAACATTGCCATAATAATCTGATTTAGTTGTCACCACAGCGACCTGCTTAATGAGAATGTTCGTATTTAGTATTGCTTCCTTTATGAACTAAAACTTTATTTTTACATCCATTATGTTAATACAATGAATTAATATAGGGTTGTAGGACACTTCCTTCAATGCCATCTTCACTATGCCCCACTGGGAAACCAGCTTTTACTGGAGGATTTACATACTATTTAAATTTACGAAATACAGGAGTGAGGAGAGGATAAATATGGCCTGCAGCCAGTAAAATGCCGAGTTCCCCATACTTGGGAACATCTGGACAGATTCTCTGCCCAACTCTTGGCCACCCCTCCTAGACAATTACTCCCAAGCCTCTCAGGAAGCTCTCATCTTCCCAGCTCCTGAGTCCATAGAATCATAGACTTTAAGGTCAGAAGGGACCATTATGATCATCTAGTCTGACCTCCTGCACAACTCAGGCCACAGAATCTCACCCACCCATTCCTGTAACAAACGCCTAACCTATGTCTGAGCTACTGAAGTCCTCTAATCGTGGTTTAAAGACTTCAATCTTGATCTCCTTTAGTAGGTAACTGGCCAGCAGCAATCACCGGATACCTCCTGCTCTGCCTTACTGCTATATCAGTAGAAGGCCAGTCAGGATCCAAGAGATCCTGCCTCAATCCAGCCGTAGTAAAATGATGTGGATTTTTAATCAGTCCATTCAGAGAGTGATAACATAAGTCACGTGCGCTGTGTGTTGAATAGAGTTCACTGGACTGTTTGCTGCAGCTTACAACTCCGAACAGCTAAGCCCATCAAAGACTTCTGGATCCTAAATTTACTGCCATAATCCCCAGGAGGTTAGGTCATCATCATCATATGCTTGAATACGCCCAGTTGGCAGGAAGGGAAGAACAAGTCTTTATACAAAAAAAAAAAAATCCCACAAACAAAATACTTTGAAACCCCCACAAGTGAAAAAAATTCACACTGATGAGGGGGAGCAGAAGCCAAATGAAGCTATGGGCATCAAAGGAATCGCTCAGAATGAGATCGCACTCCACTGTGATCTCACCCTACATACGAGGTTTGATGGGGGAGAGGCGGTGAATTGAGCCTGAGCTTCTAACGTATCAGTGTGACAGACTGAAATAATAAGAGCAGAGGTCATGAACTGAGCACCAAAATACTGCAAACAGACTTCTTTTTCCCTCTTTAAAGAGTCACAGTGAAGGGAAAAAAGAAGGCTGGGAGTTAAGGCAGAATGGTATTGGACGTCGGTGAAATAGCCTGCAGGTGGGTGCACAGACTGCATATGTGGCCTTCGTATTCTGGTTTGCAGCGTCCCCATGAACAGATTATTCTTGGCAGGAGCATAAATAAGGTTTGTGTGTGTCTATATGCGGGATGGGATGAGCTTAATGGCCATGTCTGGGTCAGGGGGCAGATGCTCACCAACATGACTGACCCCTAGGCCTCATCTTGGACCACCACCCTCCCCGGCTCCTGCTGCAGAGTGGCCTCCCCTAGATCATGCTCCTAAGTGAAGGTTTTCTGGCAGACACCTATCTGCATCACTTAGCAAAAGGTATCCGTTCCTCTTTTGACTTTTTCAAAGTTTTGTGAATTACCAGCTAAAAACACTCCGCTTTTCACAGAGCTGATATCCACCTGGCAATATCAGGGCTCATTTTTCAAACTTTTTCAAAATTGCCCCTGTCCTGTTTTGAGTGCCCTGGACAGGGGATGTTTTGAAAATAGTCTGAAAAATGAGCCCTGACATTGCCAGGTGAGCTTTCCAAGCACACACAGCTTTGATAATGAAGCAAAACTCTCATTGTCATTTCAGGTTGTACCTAATCAGTGCAGTTTTCGTAATGGTTTTCCTGTTGAGGTTATGTGCAAGGAGGCCAGGGTGGACACTTCTATGCTATGCCCACTGAAGATTAAACTGAGCCATTAGGAGGAAAGAACATCTGCTCTGGGACTCAAAACTTGAAACTTGCTGGGAACAATATGCTGTGATTTGGATATTGAGGAATATCCTAATAATACCTAGCGCATAGGTAATGCTTTCCATCAGTAGATCTCAAAACATATTTACAAAGGAGGTCAGCATCATTATCAAATTGATAATAACGACCAAGAGGTTTAAATCATACAGGAGGAGATCCTTGGCTAAAGTCAATTGGCATAAAATCAATTGATTACAACGGAGCAACACTAAATTTTTCCTAGTGAAGATCTGGTCTGCAGTACAGATCAGCAAAAAAAAACCCCAAACCCACCGTGTTTCAACTTTTGACTTTATTTAACTGCACGTTATTTTTCCTTAAAAAAACAAAAACAAACAAACAAATAAACCACACACACACTTGCAGAGCCATGCAAATCTGCGGATATCCACTTCATATCTGTGGACCATTTTTGTGGATAGTGGATCAGATACAGATACAAGCATGCAGGGCTCTACTCACCGGCGGTGCCTGGCCCTCAGCATCTGGCTCGGGCAGCCCGGGGGGCACAGCACGCTTAGGGCCAGCGGCAGCAGCCAATGGCTGGAGCTGGGCAGCAGGTTGGAGTCGGGGCTGTCCAGCACCCACTCGCCACGTTACTTCCTGTCCAGCAGCTCGGGCCCCTCATGCAGCACCAGTATACCCACCATGGCCCGGCAGTTGTGGCCGCGCTCCCAGTCCTGGGCCTGGCCTGCCAGCTCCTGGGCAGCAGGGTGCACCCTGAGTCACGGGGGTTGGAGCGGGCCCCTCCATCTCTTTGCCCCGCTGTGACACAACAGGCACTGCTGCTGCTGTGTGCCATGGCTTGCGAGCCTGAGGAGCACGCTATACAACGCCCCTTCCCCCTCAGCCTCCTCCTCCGCACCACCCCTTCTCCTCGAGACCCCACCCCACACTGTCCCTTACCCCCAGTCCCCACCCTCGCACTGCCTCTTCCTTGCAAGACCCCACCCCCCCACTTGCTCCCTGCACGCGCGCACGCGCACACACACACACACCCACCCACCCCGTTAGGTCTTGTAAGATGGCTTGCTGCTGCAGGTGCAGATGCGGACACAGGTAAAAGATGGCTAGCAAATCACAGGTCAGTATGTGAGTTGACTCTGGTGGATGCAGATCCACATTTTTTAATCTGCACAGGGCTCTACACACTTGTTCCCTGACTTCAGCATCTATAGTACCTTAAACAATAACACTTCTAAGCTGATTATCCGATGGAATAGCTTTTGCAATTAGTTCATGCTCCGTGCTCTGGTAAGTAGTGTTGACTTTATGCCACAGATCTTGTGAAAGACTAATCTGAACGGTTGCTTCATGGTGGGTTTGTTCAGATAGCCCATTGCACTGTTCAGCATTACTCACATCAATGATAGTTACTTAGGCCTTTAGCAGAATTCATCCAAAGGCAGCAGGGACCAGGGGTCCCTAATCACTGGCAACCCATCAAGTTAAGAACTAGAGGAGAAACTATTCCAAATTTTACAGCACTTGCACAATCCTCGGGCTTTGGCCCTTCAATGACCTATTCCTCTCCCACCCCACTCCTTTCCTTTGCCCTCCCTACAACAAATCTGTGGAAGGCTGTTCTGAAGGCTCTGATTAAGCCATGGCACAAACCTTTTCCAAGACAAAGAAAAGGTCTGTGAACTCAGATATCTGAACCAATTCGAGGAAGAAGTGTTGCTTCTCCCCCCCCCCCCGCCCTTTTTGTTGTCTGTCTCTGGTGTTCAGAAAAACTACAAACCCTTAAGACTTTGCTTTAAATGCTCCAAGTTACCTGCTGCACCTGAAAATGTCTCATTCTGCTTTTAGCAAGTTTGACACTTCCTCTACTGTACTGATTCCTACAGAATGGGGAGCAGGGAAGCAGAATGGCATTCTCATTTGTCTCATTGTGTCTGAAAGAGCACAGAAAGGAGCTGTCAAACCAGCAGCTCTCCATCATTGTACTGTGCCAGGGGTCACAGTTGTCTTTCACCCATTAGAGATAATTCTAGGCTTTGTCTGCAGTGTGCTGTGTTTCCTTTGCCTTTCTTTTTAGGTGCAATGTATAACCTTGTAAGGAGCTAAATACACTGCAAGTTCCCATAAGAAATGGAGAAATGCCAGGGACTTTTACACCGACTTCATAATAAGTTGCAGGTTTATTTTTAATAAGCACTTGACGTCTTACAGGAACAATACATTTTACCCCTGTTGCAGTAGCTCAGTATTATGAATTCATTCAGTCTTTTACAGACACAGGGTGAAATCCTGGGCCTATTGAAGTCAATGGGAGTTTTGCCATTGACTTCATTGGAGCAAGGATTTCACCCACAGAGTTTGAAAAACGGAAATGAGATTTGGCTTAACTCCAGATAAGTCAACAAAGTTACAAGCAACAAGCAGACTATGGTATTGCAGAATTTTGGAGCTGTCCAGAACAGACACCATTCCAGTTGCAGATAGAATTCAGCATTGCTTGGTTCTAGTAGGATTGAACTTGTAAGGTAAGAAAGAAGTCCCTCTTTATCAGCAGCTGGAGTTAGCACCTGTTCTGCAAGTACAGCCAGAACAGGCTTTTGTGGGACAAATATACCCTCCAAAAGCCTACTCTTACTGCTTCCAATTTCATCGGTTTCTTTGACACTGGCTTACACCCTATCTCTCTGTAACACCTCTAAGCCTCAAGCCTCCAGTCAGTTATTTATGAGCCAAAAGAGGGATTACAAATGAGAGAATTAAGCAGCCATTTTACACAGATACACAATATAAAGGGCCTTGGGTATAGGTAAGTTTGTTCAAGTGTCTCCATTCCAACCTCCTGTTTTCAGTGCCCCATGAACACGTGACATTTTCACCTCTCCGGCTAAAATTTCTGGGCTTTACTCTGATGAACATTGATTTCTTTGGAAAGTTTGAGTTCAGCCATTTTGGAGACAAAGGAGAGTAGAAAAAATACATTTTATTCATTATAAAAAAAAACAAAACAAAAACACCTAATCACCTTTTTGAACAGCTCTAGACCTGGAACAGTTTGGGGAAGAAAGTAGAGATTTGACATGTTAGTAGTCCTCAATGAATAGAGCTGCTTTCAAGTGTCCCGATGTTAGTTGTTTTTGATTTGACAAAGCTGTGTTGCTCAAAATCTGTACTGTGCAATCAGCAGGATACTCTACAGGAAGTTGTTTGTTTTTTTGCTAAGAACATTCATATTTTGCACATAAGCATAGTTAATTTCTCTGAAATTTTAAGACTAAAGATCAGCAAGTAATGGATTTTTCAGATTGGGTGATGAACTGAAAAAATCCAGCTCCCTTCACCCCCCCGCCCCCCAAAAAAGTTCAGTTCAAACTGAACTTGCTTTTATTTACATATTTATTTTAAATTTCAAGAAGTGTTTTGGTTGACTCAGGATGAATTGCCCTCCAAGTTTTTCATTTTTGGTTTGACTGTTTCAAGTGTTTTTCACTTTAAGTGGGGTTATTTTAAAAAAATACTCAAATTAAAAATCAAAACACGGATTTGAATAAAGAAGTTGAAATGAAACATTTCAGAATGGTCAAAACAAAACATCTGGATTTTCAAAAAAAAAAAGTCAACCTTAATTATTTGTCAAAATTTGTTGACTAGTTTTGGGGCCTGAAAAAATGCATTATTTGGCAAAAATCAATTAGCTGAAAAATATTCACCCAGCTCTACTTAGGATTTTGTGAAAATATCCTTGCTTCTTTCACTGTATACCTTGCAAGTTAAAAGCTGAACTGCTCTTAATAAGAGCATGAGACACACTCTCTTCCGAGGACCTCAAAGTGCGTGAGCAAAAAGGGTGTTTTAGTGGTGTCTGTCCAAATAGATACAAGGTATGGAATTTATTTTTCCAATTTTTTCCTCCTTAAAATACCTTACAAAATTCCATCCAAAAAATTGTTAAACAAATATTAAGGTGGAATGATTATACACGCGCGCACACACACGCGCGCACACACACACACAAACCCCCCAAAACATAAACAAAATCAGATAATATTTTCTGCTTTTTTTAAGTTGGTCGCAAACTTGCTTCCTTGTGCATGTGCTTTCCAAGGTAATCTAGTTACATGATCACATACTGTTGTGCAAACAGTACAGCGTAACGCCATACAATATTTTTTGTAACTCTAGATACACATGGAGAGCATCTTGTGATATAGTCTACTACTCTTCATGACCAAAAAAGTCAATTAAACTTATTTTAAAAGAACATAGCAAATCATTCTTACACTTGATTTGTAGTACGTTTTGTAACTTGAGCAATCATGAAAAATAATCCACTGGCATATGTTGAGCATTTAAATTAGCTTTGGAGTTAAACGCCTCTTCATCCTCTGAATTGCACCCAAGAAAGGCTGTGCTATTGGCTGACTACATTGTGGCTGAATAAGCTCTAAGGCATGTGGCTGAATAACTTAAAGAACTTTACATGGGATTTTCAAAGAGGCCTAAAATGAGTTCCAAAGTAATGGGAGTTAGAGGTGGCTAACTCGCTTAGGCACCTTTGAAAAATCTTAGCCACAAATCCTAAAGGGGAAGATTTTCATGGACATAAATGGCAGTCAGGTATCTAATCCCCATTGACTTTCAATGGAAGCAGAAAACCTACCTCTCTATGATATTAAAAATAATAAATAATAATAATAATAATAATACAAGAGTGGAGAAAATATTGCAAGATGCTACACATGTTTATCTAGGTTGAATAGAAATGTATTTTATTACATTGTATTTTATTTTATTACATTGTATTATTTAAGAAGTAGCATTTAAAGACTATTGTAGTATGTCTGCACAATGGGACAAAGCTAGTATTGTGCACACAGCCTTAAATCCGATATTTCCTCTCTCCTGAGTACAAAATTGTGCATTCTGAACACTTTTTAAAAAAATCCTACACCAGTATACTTTGATTTTAACATGATCAACATCTGGGATATGGAAGACATTATTTCATTTTCTATTTACTAGAAGAAAAATCTATTTAAAAGCATGGCTGTTATCTTCAAATTTCAGATGAATGAAGTCAGCATTTGTCAGAATTTTAAAGGTTCTTCCCACATACAAAATCTGAAACAGCAAGTTACAGAGGATATATCTGTTAATTGCAAGTGATATTTTTGACAGATGTTCGATATGTAATAATGATCTGCTGCTTTGACTAATCCAGCCAAGTCAACAGCTTTAGACAGAATTCAAAGGCCATTTCAGGGAACACAGCCAACATCTATTCCACTGGATTTAAAGAAAGAAAAAAAGAAAAAAAAATCAAACCCATAACTCTTAGTGTATGGAAAGCAAATTGTGAAGTGTCACACTCTTTCCATAATCAAACTGACCAGAGCTACAGAAAAATAAAATAAATAAATAAACAAACAAAAAATATGGCCAGCATCATTGCCCATGGGTTCAATATTTACCAGTTTGTGTACCATCTGAGCTATTTCCTGTAATCAGCCAGGCACATGGCACTTTTATTCTCAGGAGACATTATCACCATGACAACTTTATCAGACTAAATTGTGAAACACAACACTTGGGGCAATCTGAATTTGGGCACAGATTTGGAATATTATTTATGTTATTCTTTTATCATCCCTCTTAGCATGCCCACCAGAGAGGAGAAAATGAAAAAAAGACTATTAAAATAACAATAAAAAATGTAAAAACTTTACAAAGAGAAAAGGAATAAAGCCATTAGGCTGAAAAATGGGCAATCAAAGAAGCTATTGCGCTCGGCAGATGGAAAAGCAGCAGGTGCCATGGTGTGATGGGACCTTGCTTCCCATCATGCACACTCTACAATGATGCAGGCTGACAGGGAAGGGAATTAATGTGTCGGAGCAGGTACTTTCTGTCCATTAGCTGATTCTCAATACAACCACACAGACTGCTACCCTTGGCCCTTTGATAAAATGACTAACAATCCATTGTTCAAAAAGTTGTATGAAAAAGAACAGCTGTGTATGACCTGCCTGTCACTGTCCCAGTCCCAGATTAACAGAGTGTAAGTGACCAAGTAAACATTTCTCCACCCCAAACTGGGATTAGAGATTTCAGCCTATGAATAAATTATTGGAATGCAGATGTTGAGAATACATTAAGGTAAAGCACACTGGCTGGGCTCCACTGAGGGAAAATACTGATGAATAGAATTTTCAAGTCTAAATTAACTCTGGCAGACAATCGAGAGCAATGTGCAGAGAATGATAAACACGCACACCTATGTTTTCTCTGGGAAAACCCCTAATTATGCAAAGGACACCTTATGTACTATAAACTCTGTACCCTAGTGACCCACTATGCATCAGTTAGATTATTTTGTCTGTTTGCATTCTTCATTGCCATCACAAATGGCAAAAAATAAGACCATAAAATTCACAAAAAATAAGAACTAAATTAATACTAAGTTCAAGGATGTCCAAAATAAGTCCAAGAATTACTTTTGGTAGTGATATAACACCACACTTTGAAGTCTTTGCTTCTAACAGTGTGTTTCTAAAGAGTCAAATGTTCCCATGAGTCCCAGAGTTCCATTGATTGGAACAAACTGGAACTGTATTCCTGAAAACAAAAGCAGTTTTTAAAAAGTCCTCTTTAGTATTTCCGAGCTGCTGCAAAAGTTACTATGTAGCATTCCATATGGATTTGTCGAAAAAGTGTTAAGAAGACTTTGAGAGAGGCCAAGTGGAAAATTTCCACCAACCAAATGATTTTCCTTTGGAATTTCTAACAGCCCTTGAATGTATTTCTCTTTGTAAATGTTTAATTTTCTATATGTGAAAGACAAACAAAGCATTGGTGAACTCAACATTCTGCTGCTGCTTCCAATTTCTTATTTTGAGGAGATCTCCCAGATTAAACACTTCCTTGCAGTAATAATAATCATAAAATACAATAATTAAAAAGAGAAGGTATTAGTGAAAAATAGAAAAGGCAGGAAATTCAGTCAAGTCAGATCATTTGTCTTTAACTTACCATTGTGTTAAAAGAATCAGCAGCAAAAATACAGTAGTTAAAGATAGAGCATCAGGTTTAACTTTGAATTCTCTGACTTTTATAGGTGTGTTATAACCTACACATATTAATGTTCTTGTTTCTTTTTTTTTTTTTTTAATTTCCATGAATTTAATACATAAGTATTACCCCAGGGATAAGAGCAATTTCCTTTGGAAGTATTTCAGCTTCTCAATAAATATGAACATAGGATATTTTTTAAAAATTCATATTATTAACTCAAAACACAAGAAAGGCCACTCTGAATCATCCCAGTTTATTATTTTCATAATTATAGTGTATAATGAGAGGTATATTTTATAGACCTATTCTACCCTTTAGACAGGGAAGCAGTGCTTTAGGAGACACACTATGCATAGTAAATCCCTACAAAACATTCACTACACAGGTGCAGTAGCCATTTTTTTTTAAACAGTTTTGAACCCAGAGCTTTCTTTTTTTGCATTTTTTATTTTTCTTACTTAAAATTTGCTGAAAAAGTTGCCCAACTCTATTAATGACAGTCGCTGCCCTAAGAACCTAAAAAATCTAAAAGACAATACGTAACAGGTAGAGGAGGCCAGGGTAACAAATAAGTATAACAGGAATGTACAAAATTCTTAGCTAGAAGCACAAAATTAATTTTAATGAAGCTACTACAAGGAGAGCGGGTCACACAGTTAACATTTTGAGGTGGAAGATGCTTACATTTCTATGTCCTGGGAACGCCCCCAAGCAAACCCTATGCATCAGAGTTAGCCCATCAATGTGCCTTTGGTTAGTTTGATAATGTAGCTTCAAATGCACACCAAAATGTTGTGTTTATTCAAATTTATGGTCTTGAATTGAAGAGTTCAATACTCTCCTAAAGGCCTCAATGCCATAACTTAAGGCCTAAAGTCCATCTCCTTCTATACATTCTACTTCTCAAATCTGCCATTTAAATGCAGATTACTGTATAAATTTCCACTCATGACCTATAAGAAATACTGCCAGTAACATTTGGTATGATTAATTTGCACTCCGTAGCACTGCGTTTTCACAGGGATTATCTGTTTTGTAGCCTGCTTTTCTCTGCAGCAAGACAGAATGATATGGTCTGGGTAGGCAAGATGCACACATATGAAGCACTCAGGCTGGGCATCCAGCAAGTCTAATGGGAGCATTTAATCCTGGACCTGGATCAGAGCTCATTTTGTAGTTACATACAGTACCAGGTCAAGAAAAAATTGTAAAGACCTTTTCCTTAACTCAAGAGTTCAGAGGTTCCCACTGCTGCTTTTTTTGACCATTAAAAAGCCAGTAAAGATTCAACCTGCTTGTAAATGTTGAATACTAACAAATAACATACCACGTTATTCACAGCAGTTTAAGATGCAGCAACATTAACACTGACATATTGATATGTAGCACAGTCTCTTTGTGATGTGTTCATTTATAATCTAATCACATGTCCACTTTAAAAAAATCAGCTTTCCCCATGAAATGGATAAAATACAATTACTAAATGATATGCGTAATCATTCAGAGCCGTTACTCCTGAAAGGTGATATTGCAGTGACATTGAGAAAATTAGATCTATTCTTCATACAATTATATAGCTACACTTTCACTCTAATGCCATTCTAATTGGAAAGGAGCACTGAAATGTGAAACTGGGTGCATTTCAGTATCTAATTATCACTCAGTAACTCATTCTTAAAATAGTTTTCTGGAAAAGACAGTTGCCAATAATGCTATTTTAATTCTAAAGTTTTCACTAGTGTTCCCATAGCAAACAGACAAAAAGTGAATTCAAGATGTTTCAGATGTACCACTGAGAAATGCTAGGCAATTAGAAGAAATATATGAAAGCTTATAATATAGCCTCAATCTTCGTTAGAACACTGACCTACTCCGGACTGCCAACCAAATGCTGGTGAGTAAGGTATGTTTTCCTGGTAGGGTCAAAATAAAAACAAATTAAGAAATAAAAAAGATTTTAATATAAAAACCTGAATTTTGTACATAAAACATTTGCTGGATACAACAATAAAAGAAATCATATTGGTGTACTTATTATAGGTGAAAATCAGCCAAAAAAAAAAAAAAAGGGTATCCAGCCTTTACATTTCCTTAATAAGGCTGTATTCAACTGGCACTTCCCCTTCAGGATTTAATTTGTTGACAATCAAACACAATTCCATTTTGATAACAGAGTATCGGGGGGGGGAGGGAGGCGAGGCAGTTATAATGAAAAGATTAATAAGAATCCAACAAATAATATAAAACATGAACGGTTTTGAGGGGAGAAAAAGGGAAGCTATTACAAAAGCAACAATCCCATCAACAAAGCAAAAATAGGGCTGGATTCTCAACTCATGGATATTGGCATAGCTCCACTGAAGTCAATGGAACTACATCAGTTTGCACCAGCTGAGACTCTTGGATGTAATGTCTCCAGCAGGTAACAGCTGGAGATGGGCAAGTCTTAGGAAGTTGAAAGGTCTGCATACCTTTAGAACTAATTCTTTCTTTGCAAGATTAGTACGAATTCACTAAAATTTTCCTGTAATTTAAATTCATTCCCCATCACCACCACCATCACCATCCTCTACCCTCAAAGGATGATTCCATCTTTTTTTTAAAATGATTTTCTGTGTCTAAAGAGACTGTGTATTAGGAAAAGAAACAGTATTGAAGTCCTAGGTTAGCAGCAACAGGTGGCCTATATATAGCATGTACATCCTCCTATCTGGTAGATATCAATGTTTTAACTAAATGGTCTTCAAAAGCTGAGTGCACTGCCAAAAGGTAATCACAGGACACAAAGGCATGCAAGAGTGATGGCCATAATCTTAGCCAACACACTTTTTCAGGACCCTAAAAAGCTAAAAACATGAGTCTCTATGGCTTGAGCTAAAGAACAAGGGTCTGGAGACGGGGCTGTAACAGATTCACACATGTTCTGTGGCTTGGGCAGAGAGGAAGTGGTGCAATATGTACAGATCAGTAAGTTATACAAGTATGGTCAAAATGAACCAGAGATTCCTTTGAGAGTGTTTTCCAGCCCACCCATCAATGTTATCATTAAAACAACCTAAGATCAATATAAAATACCCTCAGTCATTGTGCTTTGAGTCTAATGGCTTGGACAAAATATAGGCATACCAATGTTTGGACTCGTCTCTATATATTGAATGGAAAGTTTTTCCACTTCATGAGCCATCTTCCTCACTTACAAATACTTTTATAATATTGAGACTTTCTTCTCCAGATAAACCCTCATTTTAAAAGATAGTTTCATGCTGAAATTCAATCCAGAATTAATTTGACTCACTAAACTTCATTAAAGAGCCCAAAACTCAGAAAGGCCTTGCCTCGCTGTTTCCACCCACGCTCTGAGAATATTGGAATTGTTTTTTAATTTGCAAGAAATGAGTCTGGTATGAAAAATATCCTGGTATCAGGCTTATAACCACTTGTACAAATGGCCAGCATATACAAGCCTCAATTGTTTATTGGGCATTTCAGCAAACTTGTGATATATATACATATGTATACAGAGGTTTCTATTATCTAACAGAAAACAGAAAGAACGAAAGCTTGGTTCCACTAATTTAAATAACAAAACTCCTATTGCCTTCAGTGGGATTTGACTCTAAATGCAGAAACTGCATAGATAAAACTATCTATAGTGTACTCACTTAAAGTGTTCATTCTGATTTTAGAGATATTAAAGGGTTCAGAGATATTCCGTACACCAAGGGGAATACTGCTGGAGCTAGCTATATCTCTAGAACTGGAATGAACTTTTAAGTGTGTCCACTGTAGATAAACAACCTGGGGCAAACTCAGAAATGACACATTTACATCTTTTGGAGGTTTCTGGCAGCCTGTTGTTTAACTGTCTGCTAGACAGAGGAGAGGAGAGGAAAGAAGAGAATTGGGGAGCAAAATGTCCAAATATTCTGAAACATGAACTGCATAGCACTATTTGACATAAGGAAGTTCACAGTGAAAAAAAATGTCAAATCTCTTGGTTGTTCTGTACATGACAAAGCAAGAAAGAATTTCATCCATATCTTATTGTAAGAGTCGATCTCTTTCAATATGCTCTGTGCATCACATGAATCCTTTGCCATGGTGTGAATAAAAGGTTGGTGAAACATTTTTCATTTAAATGGATTTTCAGTGTTTTCCTGCTCTTTCCATGGGAATATTGGATTGCTCCCATTTATCCTTTGTTTAATAACAATAATACAAATTGCTATAACATCTACTGTTTTCTTTACTTCCAGGGCTCTGTCTTCATTTGTTTTTCCATCACAAAATGACTTATAATTGGGGCTGGGCAAAATTTTTCAGCCCCAACATTTTTTGGTGAATCCTTGTGGATTTCACTGAATTGTTTAGTAAAAAATTCCAAAAAATTTGAAATGTTCCATTTGACATTTTTGAAAGAAAATGCTGATTTTTCAGTTCAAAATGACTTTGTTTAGAAATTTTCTCTAATTTTATTTCAAAAATTAAAACACATGATAATGCTCAAAATTGAAAAGGAACTTTTTTTTTTTTACCCAAAACAGTTTATTTTTTAATTTTAATTGTATTTATTTATTTTGGAATTGCCAGCAAACTGAAAAAAGGCATTATTCACCCAGTACTACTTATGACATCAAGATACATTTCTACCCATTATTCATTTTTTTAACTTATAACCTTTTCAACAGATCTAATATTATGACCAACAAAACTCCACTTGTCGGGAAACATGGTTCATTTCAGAGAGTCAGAAAAAATGCAGCATTAATTGCATTCTACACTTCACAATAAACGAGACACAGCACGGGCTCCTGGCCTGACTATGGGACTGTAAGCCAGGAAATCTTGAGTTCTAATCCTGGCTCTGCCATTAATTCACTATCTAGTCTTGGACAAGACACTTAACATATCTGTGCCCCTATCTCCTCACCTGTGAAATGGGCATAACAGTATATATTACCTACCTTACAAATGACATAAGGATTAATTACAAAGGGCTCAACTAATAGCTGTGCTCTTCAAGAGGAATTCAATGAGGAAGCTGTCCAGCATTGGCTAAAATGCACACACCCTGTAGAATACTGCACACCAGCTGATTGTGGGAATATGTACTGCACCTATTACACAGACAAGTGTTGCAAGTGCTACCAGTGAGCTTGCTTACCCTGGCACCCCTGCTGCATGATGCCTGTTCCTGGCCTATGCAGGCATAATTCATCCAGGGTTCCATTATTGGGTGCTGCCCACATCCCAACCCAGTTAAACCTGGGACTCATGAGCCATAATAAAACCCTTCATGTTTGGGTTTTGAAGTTAGATGCCAAGGGTTCATCTCCACTCCATCCAGGGGGAGAATGGAAATGATGAGCCTCAAAGAGCTGGTCATAGCTCCCTCTTCTGGCTAGCCACAAGAGAAACATAATTGAGAGATGAGTGCTGAAGAGAAAGGGCAAAAGACTTATCACTTCAATTCTACACTGCTGAGAAAGATTTGAGGAATCAGTCTGTTGCTTCAGTTCCGACTGATGAGCTACTCTAATTAAGGTTGTTCAATCACATTTTTGAAGTTTTATATCTCAATTCTTAAAGAAAAAAAAGACTTCAAATCCCATTACAACTCCATATGCAGTTCCTGATCCTACTGTAAAATGGATGTCATGTACTTTATGCCATTAAAATGTTTAGCATTTTATTTTGTTTGGTAGCCTTTAACTGGGATAGTATCATACAAAATACAACACAACTTAAAGAACAGAACTATCTTTTTGGATAGAATTAATGTTTTAATAACGAATACTGCTATTTTTTTTAATTTCTCTTCAAAATCATCAAATGTAATTTGCTTAGCTCTTAAAAGTCATTTATTCACTTTCTCTGGGCTCATAAACAAACAACTAGAAGATGACTAGAATGGGTGAAATGTACTCTTGCACAGAGCGCCAACATAAAGCCCGGACATCACATAAGTCTTCAGGAACTTGTGCTGGCAATCAAGGGTGAATTTCACCCAACAGATATCTTTATATCAAAAAGGTGCTAGATTTGCGTAACTATTGCTGGGCTAGCAGGCTCCACAGAAGGGTTATTTGAGACCCTACATGATAATGCCAGCCAGCTAAAGGCTCCGAAGGAATTATGTGATATTAAAACAAATTTTACACAGATTTTAAAATGCCATAGTGATCTGCATGTGGTGAGGCACTTTCATGTTTCTCTAAATTATTTGAAATACCCCGGACATGCCAGACCAATCTCCCCTTATGAGACAACACTTTGATACCACTCTTTTACATGCTCAGATCCCTGGTCTCACAAGACCCAAGATGCAGTGTTCTGCCCACACAGAGCTCATTACTGGGCCATGTCCCAAATTTTTAAAATCAGTCCCAGTAGACAAAGCACAAAGCTCTCTTACTCAATAAACAAACAAATGAAGTCTTTTTAAAATAACTTTCAAACAATCTGGTGGCCAAATATCTGTTTAAAGACTTGTCAAAATTTTCTGAGACGTCTTTTCTGATTTTCTTAAGTTACCAACAATCTTCATTAAATGGGCACAAAGAAAGGCACCAGTTTGACCAGATTTCTTTTAGTAAAGGCAAACTGGATTAATGTGGCCATTGGTTGTGGTATTTGGTCTTAATTTAATCTAAGAAAAATATTTTAACATTCATTTCAGGATGGAAATGACGGCTGGAAACAGAATGGAAAGGAAAAGGAATATCTGTCATCTTATCCCATGTGCTTTCAAGTTTTATCCATTGAGATTTCATGCATCCTAAATTACATAATTATTTCCAGTATTCCCTATACTTTCTATAGGGTTCTATAGACCTGAGGGATTAGAGTCACAAAGGGGATTTATTTCAGAGTAGCAGCCGTGTTAGTCTGTATCCGCAAAAAGAAAAGGAGTACTTGTGGCACCTTAGAGACTAACAAATTTTTTTGAGCATAGGCTTTCGTGAGCTACAGCTCACTTCATTGGATGCATCCAATGAAGTGAGCTGTAGCTTACAAAAGCTTATGCTCAAATAAATTTGTTAGTCTCTAAGGTGCCACAAGTACTCCTTTTTTAAAGGGGATTTAGGCTCAGCCCTGCAACACCTAATTTTGGGTACCCTGCCACCTAGTGGAATCCATTACCCCAAGACAGGAGCCCAGACTCCCTATACAAGACTTGGGAAGAGTTAGGCTCCTAAGAATGGGATCCACAAAAGCCAGGAAGCTGAGCTGGCCTAAATCCCATCCCTCAAAAGAAGTTAGGCACCTATCTCTGGGCAAGAGGAAGGCACCTACTTTCATTTATTCACAGCCATGAATCATCTCCTGGAGTTAGATGTCTACACTAGATCAGCCCCTTCTTGCCCCAAGGCAAAAAAAAATGCTTACAGGATTAGGTGGCAGCTGAATGGGGATCTCTTTGTGGATCTAACCCTGAATATGTTTTAAAGGGTGACTCACAAACTCTGCATAAATATCCACTGATAATCCAGTGATCAAAAAGTAAACATCAACACTACAGTACAATTTTATTGTAGACTTACTAGCCTGCAGGCCTTTAAGATGTTCTGCCTTTATCAAAGCAGAACATGTTAACGTGAGCTTCTTTTGAAAGATATTCTTCAAAGTTTCAATGAGCACATTCTATGAGGTCTGGCTTGACAATAGCATATTGATATCTTTATTCATCATCTTCTATTCACATACCCTCCTCCAGGCATCCTTGGAAATATCTACCATAGAGCCCTTGATTCTTACCACCATGCTGTGAAATTCTGTGTACCCCCAATCAACTTAATATATCTAGACTCAACTATTAACCACCTTAGCCCAAAGGATGAGAGTGGATTTGACAACCTCATATGTTACATGAGAGAACACTTGCTCACAGACAGATTATCTTCATTGGTACATCTCTTTTTCTTATTGCCCTCACTGATTACAAGAAAGTATTCTTTTAGAAATAGAAAACATCCCTCCGAGTATTACAAGATATAATATATCTAGCCTGAACAATGACAAAGAGCTAAAAGAGATGAAGTCATGCTTAAGTTTAGTAAAGACTACCTTACTTTTGAATCATTTACTTCGCTAGAATGTTCTATCATTTTACACAGCCCTCTTTGGAGTACCGATAATACTAAATAAAGGACACCCACAATAGGAAACCAACTTGTTTTACAGGTGCTAGATCTAACTCTGCTTGAAGATTTTAGATTTGTAAGATGTCAACTTAACCCACAGAGTGTGGTTTGTGAAATCAATAAAATCAAAACCAATGTGTTATACACAATCCTACTTATGACTCTGCCACTGTATGTTTGGGGTCCAGAGAAAGAACATATATAAACTGCAAAAATGCAGAAGGAAGTAATACTGTCAAGAGATTCTTTTAGACTTGCTACCCTTAGATGCCCATAATAGGTCTTGCATTCCAGGCCCTCTTGCAATAAACAAGTATTCTTTAATTCCAGGAAAATATTATAAACACCCCTGTATGAAAGATACACACAGAGCAACTCAATGCTGTGCCAATATCTTGTTGGAAGTTTTGAATATTTATAATTACTGGGGGCAGATGGACTACACAAACAATGCTGGGTTTAGCGAAGGATTAAAAAAAAAAACTTAATGGGAATTATTTAAAATGTTTTTGTCATTTTTCAAGAATGCATGCCATCTCCACCAGGCTGTAGAGAATAAGTTGTGAGTCTGTATTCTGAGCCCTGTCTTCGCAAAAATTTACTACACTTTATCAGCCCTGACTGCTCAGCAAGTGAATGGAAGAGAAGGGGAATCAGTTACTCACCATTAATCACTCTAAGAAGTAGCCCTGCAAGCCAACACATTGCAGATAAGCCATTTTCTCAGACGTGATTAGGATAAGTAAGGTAGGACTATAACTTCTGGGGAGAGGAAAAAAAAAAGGATACTCCCAAGTTGTCAAGATTGTCTGAATATTAACGCGTCTCAAGTTTTGCTACTACTGCACCAACCCTTTCCTTGGCATTAGAGCAGGGGTCGGCAACCTTTCAGAAGTGGTGTGCCGAGTCTTCATTTATTCATTTTAATTTAAGGTTTCGCGTGCCAGTAATACATTTTAACTTTTTTTAGAAGGTCTCTCTCTACAAGTCTATATATTATATAACTAAACTATTGTCGTATGTAAAGTAAACAAGGTTTTCAAAATGTTTAAGAAGCTTCATTTAAAATTAAATTAAAATGCTGATCTTACGCCACTGGCCCATTCAGCCCGCTGCCAGCCTGGGGTTCTGTTCACCTAGGCCGGCAGCAGGCTGAGCAGGGCCTGTGCCTGGGACCCCAGCTGGCAAGGGGCCGGCAGCCTGGACCCCAGACCGGCAGGGGGCTGAGCGGGGCCAGCGGCCAGGACCCCAGACCAGCAGCTGGCTGAGTGGGGCCAGCGGCCAGGACCCCAGACCGGCAGCGGGCTGAGCGGCTCAGCCCGCTGCCACTCAGCCTGCTACTGGTCTGGGGTTCCATCCGCCGGCTCCTGCCAGCCGGAGTCCCGGCTGCCAGCCCCGCTCAGCCTGCTGCCGGTCTGGGATCCCGGCCCTGCCCACATACAGTGGGTACCTACCTTCTCCTTGGTTCTAGCCCATTCCCTTCCTCTCTCTCTGCACTGAGCTGAGGGTGGGAGTGCACTGAGCACAGTGCTGGGGGTGAAGGATCAGGCTGGGGGTTGGGGTGTAGGGTCTGGCCAGGAGCTAGAATGAGGGAGGGGGCTCAAGGTTGGGGCAGGAGTGGGTGTGGAGTGCTTACCAGGGCAGCTCCCATTTGGTGCGAGGGGTGCGGTGGGAATGTGGGGGAGGGGGGAGTGCAGGAGCTCCCGTTTGGTGCTCAGGGTGGGGGTGGGAATGCGGGGGGTGCAAGAGTCAGGGTATGGGGTGTGGGAGGGCTGGGTATGTGTGGGGGTGCTGGAGTCAGGGCTGGGTCGTGGGGGCTGCACGGGTCAGGGCAGAGGGCTGGGGTGTGTGTGGGGGTGCTGGAGTCAGGGCTGGGGTCGTGGGGGGGTGCAGGGGTCAGGGCAGAGGGCTGGGGGTGTGTGGGGGGGTGCAGGGGTCAGGGCAGAGGGCTGGAGGGTGTGGGCTAGAGTCCTAGGGGTGCTCCCAGCCCCATGCCCAGAGCGGCTCAAGTCAGGGGGCTGGAGGGGATATGCCGATTCCACCCCCTTTCCCCAAGGCCCCGTCCCCACCTCTTCTCCGCCTCCTCCCCGGAGCAGCAAGCACGCTCTGTCTCCACTTCTCCCCCTCCCTTGCAAGGGCCATCAGCTGATCGGCGGCAGGGAGGGAGAGGAGGAGGGGTAGGAACCCCAGCACGCCGGCAGAAGAGGCGGGGGAGGGGGATCTTGCCTTCCCTGCAGCAGCAGCCAGCAGGACCAAGCTTCTTCACCTTGCCCCCATGGGGGGAGGGGCGGAGAAGAGCAGGCTGGGGCAGGCAGGATTTTTAATGGCACGCTGCTGCCTGCCGGGGTCCCGGCCTCGGTTCGGCAGCGGGCTGAGCGGGGCCGGCGGCTGGAACCCTGCAGGCAGCAGCATGGCATTAAAAATTGGCTCGCGTGCCGTCTTTGGCACGTGTGCCATAGGTTGCCGCCCCCTGCATTAGAGTGTGTTCCACATAAGTAGTACTGAATCTAACTTGCGAAGAAATTGCAAGGCAGGCAGGCTATGCACAGAAAGCCTCAAATTAAAATTTTAAGGCCCTGGGAAAATACCAACAAGTCTACATCAGGCAGCCAAAATGCTTTTTGCCAATAGTGAGACCTTTTACACCTCTTTCCACTTTATGCTTTCCTTCTTCAGCAAACCTAGACATTTTCTCATCTACATATGGACCCATGTGATTCTTAGCAGCTGAATGCATACTTAATCTTTTCTTCTGTTCTCTGTACCCCTTAGTACAGCTCTTTTCTAAACAGACAGACATTGACACCCAGGTTCACTGAAGGTTATATGTTACGTTCATTCATAATTGGAGATGAATGAATATTCTACAATGAATACATTATTCAATAAACTTAGCCTCTTACTGGTCATAGAATATCCATGGGCACATTGTAATTTCTACAGGTTTGTCATTTGAATTAATTTAACACTTTTTCTTTTACCTCTCCAGATTGATCACATATATCCAACCACTGAGCTGTGTTGTGATTCACCATGTAAGCCCTATCATATTTTTTCTGTTCCCTGATTAGAGGATTATATAAGCAAATATTTTGAACATTGGTTTGAATTTTTAGACTCAGACCCTTTTTGTGTTCGCTTTCCACTACCAATTGAGTTTTGCTGGCATTAACGTTGGCTGAGATGTCCAAATTTCCAAGTCCCATGCATGAGTATTGTTTTCTGGAAACTAAAATTTAAATTCAGTTTTCCCCCATGATTATACAAGTTCTATGCATAACATTGTTTTAGAGTCATTCAGTCTCTCACTGGAATATATACTGAGTGTGAACACAAACCTGCTCTTTCTACTGATCAAGAGCTCAACCTGGCTATACATCAACTGCACTCTAAAAAGGCTCCTGGTCTACACAACATCCATAACAAGTTCATCTTTCATTTTGGGCCAATCACCAAAAGCTGGCCGCTTTGATTTTTGCATCCTTGTACCCAGGATTGCAGCATCCCAACCGTCTGGCACAGAGCAAAGGTCATAGCTGTTGCCAAGCCAGGGAAAGCATTGACAGACCCAAAGAGCTATCAACCATTTTCTCTGCTGTGTATTATCTACAAGGTGATGAAGAGACTACTACTGATGCAGAATAAAGAGGTAGTCTATCCTCAGCTGCCTCGCCTTTAGACTGGATTTAGGAGGGGAAAATAGAAGGTACTCTACCCAAATCAAGATACAGAAAATGCATTTGTATCAGAAAAGAAAGTTGGTGCAGTTCTTATTGATCTTACGTCAGCCTACGACACGGTACATCGGGCTGACTGCCAAGCTGCTGCAAGTTATTCCGTGTAGGCGGATGGTGCCATTCATTCAAGAAATGATTAGCAACTGAAGCTTCATTCCACAAATTGGGGAGATAATCCATCACTTTAAACATCTCTGCAATGGCCTTCACAAAGGTCAGTTTTGGCTCCCCTTTCGTTCAATATCTACATACAACCTTCCTGAAATGCAGGCCAAGAAATACGTGTATGCTGATGGCATCTGTATTGCTGACAAGGGATACAATTTCCAAAGGATTGAAGGAAATCTCTGCCAAGACCTGAATACTCTGATCACTTACTTTCAGCAATGGACACTAATTCAACCGAGACGGTGGCAACTACTTTCCATCTAAACAACTCTCTTGCCAATCGATCCATCCTGATTCATGTACAAGCACAGCTATTGCTATTCCATTCAGTTGTCACATACTTGAGAGTAAAACTTAAAGATACTTTTGGGACACAAAATGGCTGAATGTACAAACAAACCACTTATTGCTCCTTGGGGCATCAGACACATTCACTTTGATCCTCCGCTAATCAGCTCCTGGTTCCTCATTTGCTCCAGTGCTTATGATTGCTGCTTTTTTGAGCTTGATTTTTTTTCAGACACCTGGCTTTCATTTGATGGAAAAGGACTGTAGAAAGGGAAGGAAATGGGATACCCTTCACAGACCTTTGACTTCTGCAATTGTCTCTGTGCCCTTTCTGCACAGTATTCTGAACTGTATTTCCCAGTTATTTGGAGTTCCTCTCCATTACCTCTGATTCTGCAATAGAGGGCCAGGTCCTCAACTGTTGTGAGGTGAAGTTCCCCTGACTTCAAATAAGCTACACTGATTGACACTAGCTAAAGATCTGGCCTAGTCTTTCAAAACCTCTCTCACACAATCAATTAAGAAAAATCTCCATTTAAATGATCATTTAAAAGTCTTTTAGTAAAACTGAATTTTGCTTAATCTTAGCAAAATAATACACAGATGCACTTGCAGAAAGATTGACAGCACAGGCACATAGAAATAATGTGGTCTCTTTGCAAGTGGTGATTGAAACATCTGCTTAACAATAAATGGCATAACATCATCTGTGCTGCTTTTCTTCCCATTTCAGTCAGAATGTTTTAGAATGCTGGGCTAGGAATCATTGTTGGTTGGACCACTTTCTTGTCTTTGGAGATCGAGTTGTTGTAAAGGAGGTATCTGGACAATCTGGAGACAAAAGGGAACTGACTTAAATTTGCTAAAAGTCTATGAGGTTGAAGAGCTCTGCCAATTAAACAGAGCCAACCAGAGAGAAACTAATTTAATTTCTCTGTCAGCAGACAATGAGCAATGACGCCTTGGCAAAGTATGGGCATTACATAAGGATCCCTGAGCTACTCTTTACAGGAAACATCCAGGCACACTAGTTTGTTCTGGTATATCTGTTCTATGGACAAGTCTTTTTTATAAAACCATAGGGTATGGACCTCCTGCTTGATTTTCGACTTATTCAGACCAGTTCTGATTTTACCCTTCTGTAGATCCGTTGCTTTCTGTAGAATTACTCCAGGTTTATACCAGCATCATTTAAAGAAGAAGCAATTCTACTGCTATCTGTAGAGATTTTGTCTGCCTTTGATTTAGCTCCAAGGTTTGTTTAGTCAATGTGTTTTGACAATTTAAGCACGCTTTGATATTGCTCTAGATAACTATGGTCAGTTATTGGTGTTTTCTGCCAGTCATGAGCTTCTGCAGGGGTGATTTCTGTGCAACCTTTGACTTTTTCTTAACTTTGTCTCAGACACGCATTTTTAATTTAGGTTTTCAAATATGATTAATTTCACTTAATGTTCTTTATGCTATTGAACACATTTTTTTCTTCTCTTGGTGGTGTTCCCTGTGGGTTGGATACAGAATTCTGTACTTAAGTTTTCAACTGTTCCAATTGTATTATTTTATTTTGGTTTCTTGAGTAGACATGTCACCCTTCTTCTTTGTTCTTGCTTCTTCCTACTATTATAGTGCCCAAGTATTTTTGGGCTGACTGCAGAAGGGCAGATTGAGGTCTGTTTCATCCTCAGCTGGGTTTCCTAGTTCAAGTGGCAGCTCTTCTCAGCCTTGTAGCAAGTATATATAGTTTGTTTCAATTATTTATATGTCATTCAAATACTTTGGCTGTGGCTCAGACTATTAAGTTCATAGAGAAATGACAACCCAGAACTGGGCTCCAACTCTTTTGTAAGATAATATGTTTTAAGGACTGCTCATTTTAGGCAAAGGAGGAATGTCTCTAGGCCTTGCAATCATTCTCACCATTGTAATCCTGCAGAGACATCAAAGAGTCTGAACACACTAGTTAATGTCTTAATTTTGTTATATATGGGATGGCTACTCACTAGACAAAATCTAATGTTCTTCCAGAACTGACTGCTGGACTTCTGAAGGAGCCAATGTGTTTGTTGTAATTATAATTTGACTAACTATGCCAGATGTTTAGTAAATCTGCCTTAGTTGCAGAGACCCACTCTTTATTTAAAATAAACTTAGGAGGATGGTGAGGAACACACTTCTTCTCTTATTTATACTGGGAAGTCAAATGAAGAAGTCAGTAAAGTTACATCTGTGTGAAACTAGTGCAAGTATAGGAGTATCCTTTCTAATTTATTATTTATTTATGCTGACCTCTACCTAAAGCCTCTTAGATCTTTCCACCTTCAGAAAGATGCAGTTCAGTTATTTCCCTTTACGGATAGCTGGTGATTATATATCATTCATTTGAGTTAATAACAAAGTTTGTATGAACATGTACATTTTGCTGTCAATTTAAATATTTTATTTCAATATTCGTATTAAATAATGCCACCTTCTCTGGCTTTCACTGGAATCATTTGAAATTCATCAGCGTCCTCTATCCCAGCTCAGAGCACTAGCTGCTGCCTGATTCCAGTAATGCTCTTCAACTTTTACGTAACAATAAATGCACTTCTGTTAAAAGAACCTAGTGGTCAGCTCCTCCTTGTCATAGTGTTGAGTGCTGTAATTTGAGGGCACTTGGTACCAACACTCCTGGAAGAGAGCCATTTCCTCTTTACCTCAATGCCTTTTCCTGATGTTAAGAATATAGCTGATCAGTATAATAGCACTCTCTTGACGCCTCCAAATGGAATAAGCTGTACTAGAGATGAGCCTACTGATGGTTCTTCTGCCTTGGTTTTCATTTGAATCCAGATGGACATGGAAGAAGAGTTTTCATTTATGGTATGTCTAGACGGCACACAGCAGTGTGTGGTGTACATCCCCACACAGCCCCCTTGCATGGGTATAAACAGAAGTGTATTAAGTGAGTAGAGTGCAGACATGCCTGACGGGTGTGAGTATGTATACAACTATGTACCCCAAACATCTCTCTGTTTGCTCAAGCCATGCCTCCCCATCTACACTGCTATGTTTAGCAGTGCAGCGTGCCAGTGCCTCCCTGCTGGTGGAGCCCTTCTCCACCACAGGGAAAGATTCTGGCACCTGGGAGGCAGCAGGGAAAGGCTTCACCAGCTCCACACTTCTGCAGCCTTTCCTCAGTGCAGTGAAAGGCTCCAGTAGGAGGGGTGGCGGGTGCTGAAACTTCTCTCCACCATCTCCCCCCACCAGAGCTTTTCACTGGCACGTGTAGCTACCCACCTCAGTGTGGACACAGCACGGTTTTCACTGAAGTGTGTAGCTGCACATACCCTACATGCTGCCGCCAGCGATGGGTAGTATAGACGTAGCCTAAGAGGAGCTTAAAAATGCACAGTGATAGTGTTTAATGAGAAACTGATTTCCAGGGAGTCAATCACAATCCCAGGCAGTTATTTTACAAAATAGTAGTAAGTAATATACATACAATATGATGGGGGCTAATTTAGTTACAACCAATCAGGAGAAAGATCTTGGAGTCATCGTGGATAGTTCTCTGAAGACGTCCACGCAGTGTGCAGCGGCAGTCAAAAAAGCAAATGGGATGTTAGGAATCATTAAAAAAGGGATAGAGAATAAGATGGAGAATATTTTATTGCCCGTGTATAAATCCACGGTACGCCCACATCTTGAATACTGCGTACAGATGCGGTCCCCTCATCTCAAAAAAGATATACTGGCATTAGAAAAGGTTCAGAAAAGGGCAACTAAAATGATTAGGGGTTTGGAATGGGTCCCATACAAGGAGAGATTAAAGAGGCTAGGACTTTTCAGATTGGAAAAGAGGAGACGAAGGGGGGGATATGATAGAGGTATATAAAATCATGAGTGGTGTGGAGAAAGTGAATAAGGAAAAGTTATTTACTTGTTCCCATAATATAAGAACTAGGGGCCACCAAATGAAATTAATGGGTAGCAGGTTTAACACGGATAAAAGGAAGTTCTTCTTCACTCAGCACACAGTCAACCTGTGGAACTCCTTGCCTGAGGAGATTGTGAAGGCTAGGACTGTAACAGGGTTTAAAAGAGAATTGGATAAATTCATGGAGGTTAAGTCCACCAATGGCTATTAGCCAGGATGGGTAAGGAATGGTGTCCCTACCCTCTATTTGTCAGAGGGTGGAGATGGATGGCAGGAGAGAGATCACTAGATCATTACCTGTTAGGTTCACTCCCTCTGGGGCACCTGGCACTGGCCACTGTTGGTAGACGGAGTACTGGGCTGGATGGACCTTTGGTCTGACCCAGTATGGCCATTCTTATGAAAACTATTTTTATCTCTAATATAGAACTTTATGAGCCCCATTTTCAGCAGGCAGCCTCTATGTGCATCTTTGCAGCGGCACACACCTTTTGCACTGTTTGGTGCACTAATACTTGCATGTTTGATCTCTACACATGCACATTTTGTCAGATGTTCACGTAAATAATGTTACCACACTGAGCATGCGTACAAGTGTGCACACAGACAGAGGCTGGACAGAGAAAAATCAGGTCTTAGATGATATACGTACTGTACAAACATTAAGGGCCCAATCCTGCAACACTTACTCACACATGCAGTACCATTGATTGAGGAAGAGATGTTCCATATCTCCAGTCTTTTAGATGGCGTTGTTCAGGATTCTTGTATTTAGGAAATGTAATGGGGAATCCAATTAGATTTCACATATTTTAGCTGGAGCAGCAAAAAGCAGCTGAAATGTATCAGTGAATACAGAGCCCAGAGTTCTCATTTACTTCACTTTCAAGATGCCAGGGTAGGGAAGGACGCTTCCTGATTTGTATCACTGCACTCATGGTTGGTCTACTTTCACCCATTTGGCAGGCTGTTTGGAATTTGGTGACTTGATTTATCTGCTCTGAAACCCATTTTGATCATGTTACCCCTTGGATTAAGAAGTTTCATTGGACTTTTTTTGAGAACAGGGATATAATTTAAAGTTCTACATATGTTCAAGGCACTTGAAGCCTCTCAGCTGTGTTATTTATAGGAACTGATAAATGCCTATGTTCCATTTGAGAGCTTATGTCAGATGCAGATTACTATCTGCCCTGACACCTCTTTGTCCACTGGTAAAATTCAAGCATTTACAGTTTGGTCCCTGTTCATGCTAATTCTGTTTCTCACAAGGAGCCCGAACCTGCATTCCTTATCCACGCAAAATGCTGATTAAAGTCAAAATTAGGAATATGCTTAAGTTCTGTGCTGAATCAGGGCTTGAGTCTCTGCGTGCTTCAGCCCTGCCAGTAATGGGAATAAAAATTCCTTTTACCCATCTTTTGCCTGTCTCATCTATACAGAAGATTTTCAAAAGTGTGCAAGCAATTTAGGAGCCCAAATCCTTTCAATTGGGGTTGAGTTCCTAAATCCCTGAGACATTTGAAAATCTCTCCTTTAGTTTGCAAGCTCTTCAGGGCAGGGAATGCCTCCAACTATGCCTTTGTACAACACACAATAGAGCTTTATAGGACTACTCACGCTGAGCTCTCTTGGGCCTAGTCTCATAAATACTATTCAGACTGAATGGGAGTTGCAGAATTGGATTAAAGAATATAAAGTTTAGGGGGCACATCCTCAACCAGCTTAAGTTGTCATAGTTCTATTGAAGTCAATAGAAGTGTGAAAATTTACATCAGTTGAGGATCTGCCCTTAGACTTTTAGGAACTGCTCCATAAATAATGGTCTTGCCAACAGGGTTGCCAACTTTCTAATCGCACAAAAGTGAACACCCTTGCCCCGCCCCTTCCCCTAGGCCCCCCCACCCCTTCTCTGAGGCCCCGCCCCCACTCACTCCATCCTGCCTCCCTCTGTCGCTCGCTTTCTCCCACCCTCATTCACTTGCTCATTTTCACCAGGCTGGGGCAGGGGGAAGGGGTCTGGGGTGTGGAGCCAAGAGATTCAGAGTGTGGGAAGTGGCTCTGGGCTGAGGCAGGGGGTTCGGGTGCAGGCTCCGGGAGGGAGTTTGGGTACAGGAGGGGGCTCCAGGCTGGGGCAAGAGGTTGGGGTGCAGGCTCTGGGGTGGGTCAGGTATGAGGTGTTTGGAGTGAAGGAGGGGGCTCTGGGCTAGGGGTGTAACCAAGGGATTCAGAGAGTGGGAGGTGGCTCTGAACTGAGGCAGGGGGTTGGGGTGCAGGCTCCAGGTGGGAGCTCAGGGTTAGGGTAGGGAGTACAGGGTGTGGACTCTGGGAGGGAGTTTGGGTGTGGGAGGGGGCTCAGGGCTGTGGTGGGGGTTGGAGTATGGGAGGGGGTGAGGGGTGCAGGTGGTGCTTACCTTGGGAGGTCCCCGGAAGCTACAACATGTCCCTTGGCTGCTGGCAGAGGTGCGGCCAGGCAGCTCTGCATGCTGCCTCTGCTAGCAGGCAGCGCCCCCGCAGCTCCCAGCCAATGGGAACTGCAGAACCAGTGCTCAGGGCAGGGGCAGCACACTGAGCCCTGCTGGCTGCACCTTCACCTAGAACTCGAGGGACAGGTCACAGCTTCCGGAGAGTTGCAAGAAGCCAGGTAGGGGGCCTGCCATCCCTGTCAACCGAACTTTTAACAGCCCAGTCAGCAGTACTGACTGGGGCCACCAGGGTCCCTTTTCGACCAGATGTTCCAGTCAAAAATGGACATCTGGCAAGGCATACATTTTAAACAGTTTGAAGATGACTCCAGTGATTACAAGACCTAGTTTATACGGGGGTTGGGGAGGAGGAGACAGAGACTATTCAGGATACAAAATGTTGTCAGAAAAAACAACAGAATTCCAATGCCCCATTTTCTGTCCGTTCTGAAAGCCTGATTCTGATCTCAGAGTATTGTAAATCAAGAGAAAATATTTCACTTTTTTGAATTTTATGAAGTGGTGGGCTGCATATTCTGAAATCCTGACTTCGAAAGGTAAAAGCCTTCAAAACAGAAATACGCTAACCTCAAACTATAAAACATAAATAAATACTCAATGCAACAACATAATCCAGAATAACTCCATTTTCAGCATCTTGTTACAAAGCATAAGATCTTTGCTCTTGTGATTTATGGTATCAACCAATGTTGGAAATTGAGCTTATCCTTTATTACCAAATGACAACCCTTTTTTTTTTTTAATGGTGAATACATATATAAATAAACTACCTGTATAAACATACTATAGCATGTGCTGTTTGTATATATATACACACACACACACATCTATAACCAAATAAAAGATTCTTTGCTTGTGCATCCCCATCTGCATTGCAGAAATTCTTACCACCACCTCTAACTTGTTATTCTGTAAAATTAGATTTATGGTGCTCTAAATCCCATTTATATTTTTATCTGAATCAGCCTGCTCATCCCTTGCTGCTCTGCCTTTCCAAATCAAATTCAGTCAGTCCTGTCTAGCTCTGTCTGAATGTTTCCTTTGATTGAGTGATGTTATTTCTAGAAAAAAAACACTCAAATCAATTTAATGCAAATTCCTTTTCACGTCCTGGTTGACCCATCAGGACTTTGACAATAATAGATTGAAGTAGTTACTTCCTGAGGCAGATGACTCATTGAGTGCTTAGTAATCAATTTTCATCGTTGTGACTGCATAATCTGTCTTTGGGGTCCTGTTACATATCGTGACTAGAATGCCATAGAATACCAATGTGCTCCATATGAAAAATGGATTGCACAGTTGCAGAGGAGTTGTACAATAAGAAAGGGTTTACTGGGTCAAATTCTGCTCTTATGTGCACTGGTAAAAACCCAGAATAATCATGAAAGTCAATGGATGTATTCCAGATTTAAACTGGTGTAACTAAACATCAGATTTTGGCCCATTTGGATATACACCAAGGGAACTTAGCATTTTTCTGCATGTTGATTCACAAGATACCAAAATAATATACCATAGGCAATTTATCTGAGCAATTAAAGCTTCACACATAATCCAGTTAACTAATCCTTTCTCCTGCAGGGAAATATGTTTGTAGCACAAATGGTGAAATGGGGATGGGAGGACAAAATCCAAGCACTTGCTGTGTAAAGGCCTGCTTCTGTGAGATGCAGAGTTTCTTGTATCAGATCTGAGCACCCTCAACTCTGATTGAGCTAGATGGGAGTTGAGGGAGCTCAACACCTTGCAGAAATAAGCCCCGTGTACCTCTCTCACTCTCTCTCACACACACACACACACACACACACAGTTTGATATTGTAGATATATTTGTTACTTTCCTGACTGCACGATGAGAAGTGCAGTCAGGAAAGTAACAAATACTTTCCTCAAGGATTGTCTAAATGGACAACCAATCTAATTCTCAATTACTGAGGGACAATCTCTACTCATTGATATATTTTGCTCTCCACAACCAAATCTCTGTACAACTTTTCACGAGGGATGTACGAGTATTTGGATTCTAAAATCTAAACTGTATTGTTAAATCTATTCACCTAAATTTGGGTTATTCCTGATTATGTACTCTATGTATCATATGACTTTAAAAACAAACTTTATATTTGAGGATAATCTAAGCACTATAACCAGATATACAGACACTCTTTTCCCAACCTACATTTTATATATATATTTTTAACATTTCCTTTAATAAAAATTTTAAATCTGTCAGGGAAAAGAGTGTCACCCTTATCTCCTGTTTACTCCAAACTTTACTCTGTATAGTCCAGCGTAACTCCATTGAATTCAAACAAGATACTTCAGCAGAGCATTTTACCCTCATGAAAGAGTCGAGCTTGGAGTGATTAGCATTGGGAAGTTCTGAGTATGGGCAACTTAATGAATTTTACTGCAAGAAAACCATGTTCTTCTGTATGGATGAATCCAATTTTCTTTGGCAGCTTCCTGGTGGTCTTCACTGCACAGGCCTGTAAAGTCTGCATTCTTTATCTTTTTCACAAAAGAAACAACTTCTTACTTTAACCTTTAATGGAAGGATTGTTTTTAAAAGTTAAAATAAATGAAACCTACATGAAGTTATATTGGGGAAATATTACATTTTAGGAGACTAAAACAGTCTGAAAAATGGGAGCGAAATATTTCTTTTCCTGTTAACAATACAAGCTAAATATTCAGACACACAGTTTCAGCTGAAAAAGACAGATGTAACAGACTAAAAAATTCTAGCAATCACTTGTCAAAATATGCAGTGGTGTTGTTGCCCTCTTGGTCCCACGATATTAGAGAGACAAGGTGGGTAAGCTAATATCTTTTATTTATTTATTTAGAAGTTGGTCCAGAAAAGAAAATTACCTTACTACTTTGTCAAAATACAGCATTTTCAAAATCACTTAAGGACCCTAACTTACTACAGTGTATAGGAATAGAGAAGTATCCCTTTAAATAGTTGGAGTCCCCTAGTAGTACTCCCCATGTTCTATACTTAGAATCTAGGAGAACCCTCCCAGAGCAGCAGTATATATAGGCAGCTGGACCTTGAGAGTTCTATGTGTATACTGAAAACATGATTATTTTGACCCCACTGTGCCAGTGTTCTGTCACTCACACTCTTATGTATATAGCAAAAGACACAACGCCTACATTCCTTGCATGATCAAGACACACAATGAAGACAATGGTATTTAACTTCACAAAGAACACAGGACTGGTCTGTATGGAGTAAATATAGTTGGGCTGTATTTTGGCTGCTCCTAGCATGTTTGCAAAGGGAAAGATAGTGCACAATTCCTTCCCTGCTAGTGGTCCAGTGAAAAATTCAACCTAATGATATGTCTACACAGCAAAAAATAAACCCAAAAATAAACCCATGGCAGCAAGTCTCAGAGACCAGATCTATAGACTCAGGCTCACACTACAGCACTAAAAATACCTGTGTAGACATCTAGGCTCAGGCTGAAGCCCAAAAAGTGGGATGGGTTTCAGAGTCCAAGTCCAAATGTCTACACAGCTATTTTTAGCACTGTAGCACAAGCCCAAGTCTATAGGTTTGGACTCTGAGACTTGCTGCTGCAGGGAGATAAAAGGCTGCCATGTAGACATACCCTCAATCCTATCCCTTGCACTGCAGCCTTGCCGACCCTAGACTTATTTTTATGAAATTTCTTGTTGCTACCTCTAACTTAGCCCTAGGAATGGTGGGAATGATAGCGCAGACAAAGTTCTGGCAGCTGCTGGCCTTATGAGCACATGCTCAGATCAAGGTTAGGTGTCACAGTGCCTGAAATACTAGCAGTTGTCTGGAACCAGGTCTACAATAGCTCTCCTGAACCAGCTCCAGCAACAATGGGAAACTTTTGGCAGAAGACCCTATTGTAGATACAAATGGACATATCCTCTCCATAAGCTCCTTTGCTGTAAAGTGTGGAGGACCATCAGTGGCTGCAAGGCACCACAAAGAAAACAGGCCATGATTTCTTTCACCTCCATGTTACCCAGAGATCTGAGTCTGGCATAACAAGGAACAGCTACTGTATCCTTTATAAAGGCAATCATAATTGTATATACTTCTGAATGTGCTCCCCCAGACCTCAGAGGTCCGGGGGAGCGCATTCAGAAGTACACACTATTGTTGCCTTTTACAGGCAAAACACCTCTAGCCATTGCTGCTTGTTCAAGGCCTCTGTATATATCCCATCCCCTAATACAGCAAGAGCTATAGATGTCACGATCCAGTCCATGGTAATTTAAGTTTCCAAGTGAATGTGTCATAGAAGCATGGCTACAGGAGTAAGATTTCATATTTCAGATCACATCACAGAATGTCTGATAATTGTCAGTGAAGTGTTTAGAATGAAAGAGATCCTCTCTTAAAGGAAAAGTACATGTGGTGAATGTAGACTGACCATAGATATGCCGAATAACAGCAACTGTCTGAGCTGCAAATACAGTCTATTTTGATCATGATTATTATCTCCACAGGTACCTGCTCTTTTGCCTGCCTGATTTTCCATATTGTGCCAGTAAAACACACTTGTAAAAACTGCCTCTTTCAAAGACAGTTGTTACAATAAAAGAAATTGAAATATAATAGTGATTTTTATTGCTTGGCAATAGTTTTCCAAACAACAGTACTTTGTCCAGAAGCCTTATTGTATTACAAGTTCCCTTTACACCTGTTATCTGAAGATCTCCAAGCAGCTGACAAGTAATGGGCTCATTCCTGCTCTTGACTGAACTCATGCATAGGAGCAAGCTGATGAATTAAAGCATGGTTGTGCTCTGAAAAGTGGTAATGTAAAAATGGCAGCCCCCTAACTCAGCAAAGCCCCTCCCTGTGCTTATTCAAAGACACATGAAGTGACTTCAGCAACAACAAAAGAAAAAAATAATAATATAAAGTGATTACTGCCTTTTACTCTCGTTAGAACTTCCAAGTGAGAGATGCATTCTACATCTTCTTGGGTATTCTTGAGTCTATATGGTCTAGCAGTTCAGGAAGAGATTTAAAAAGGGGGGGCTTGCCCTGCATAGCTAGGACTAATTTCCTAGGACCAGGAAAGACTCTTTGCTGCTACTGCACTGGGATATGATACAGCTGGAAGGAGTATACACAACCCCTGCAACAGATACTTCAATTTGCACCCCTAGCATTCAAAGCACAACGCTTTCCAATGCTCTGCTACTCAATTACTGGCCTTATGGGGGTGGACCTGTCAAATGAGTCACTGGAATTTCATCAAGGAACAGAGAGAAAGTATGCATATGCTAAGGAGGTATATAGATGTCCAAGGACTCAAGAAGGGTAAGATAGCTTGAGAAAGTTCTCAGGGAAACTCTGGACAGAGATACTACTAGAACTGTCAACAGCACTCCACTTGGGGGATATATGTAAATACTGGAATCTCTCAATCTGCTTGTACCCTTCTTCAAAAACCATATTTATACTCTTGCTAAGTCTGTGCTAAGGTTTGTATCTTCTTTTTGTAAGATTTTTTCCCCCTTCTGTTAGAGATACTAAAGTTCTATTCTTTTTAAGTGCTGTAGATTGAGGCCACACCAAATGCCACCACTTGCATCACCAGGAGAATCGC
The DNA here is from genome assembly GCF_965152275.1 of Natator depressus. Taxonomy (NCBI): domain Eukaryota; kingdom Metazoa; phylum Chordata; order Testudines; family Cheloniidae; genus Natator; species Natator depressus. The sequence continues at coordinate 62,713,605 of NC_134243.1, read as the reverse complement.
CTGCTAAGTTCCAATAAATTATATCTGTGTCAATCTTACAACAGCAGTAGGGTTACACAGATGTCACTGAAGAACTCATTTAAACTTTGTTAGGGGTAATATGTTTGGGCAGGAAAGATCCTGATCTGATTTGCTGAGCTTTGGGTGAGTTTTCCAGAATGGCAGTTAAAAAAAATCCCTCATCAGTTTACTTGGAAAATTTACACAGGTGATATGGAATAAAGAGAAAATAAAGCAGGAACTTCATGCTGCTTTTCTTTATAGTCACTTTCAGAAAGGAACTGTACTTTAAACTATGCTGCATTTGGTAAGGAACTGATTCTTGGAGAAATTTTCTAAAACAATTATGAGATATAGGAGCACAAGCTCCATTGACTTCCAAGGAGAATTATGCTACAAACTCCCTTGGGTACTTCTGAAAGTCTTCCCTTCAATCATTAGGGAATGTTAGGCATGGAAAATTAATCAAACTTGCCCAATGTGACTCAGCAGCTTAGTGATAGAGCTCGGGAAAGAATCCAAATCCCTTGACTCCCATTCAGCTGATAGTGTTGTCTGTCTCATTCTCATTCACAAAATAAATCCTGAGACAGCGAGACAACTTTTTCTATCAAGCTCTCCCTGCTGGGAATCTGGATGTTACTGATGACACATGAAAATTCAGGCTATGAAAACCTCCCACTTGAAGAGGAGTTTACCAGTTGATTTTCAGCTTTCCCCTCCATTGGACACAAATATTTAAACTTCGCTAAGCACATTACAGTTTAACTGGCAAAACATCTGTTTACTTAATGCAAAAAATAGGTTAGACTGCACTGAGGAACGGAATATGTATTTATTTTGACTTTCTAAGAAAGAAGCAAAACATGAGTTTTGATTTCTCACCAAAGATAGAAACCATTTTCTAGACATCGTACCCCAAGTTGTTGGGGCCCTATTCAGTGTACTCGAAGTGACCTTGAGACAGTTAGGAGGCAGACATTCAACTTGCCAAATATATCAAAGCAACTTTTGATGAAAGAAAATGTCACCATCACTATTTTCATGATTTTCAACAATAATACCAGGTAACATAGGGATTATGAATGTAGCAGAGAAATGCATAGCAAGAACCAACACCTGGAAGTTGAAGGAAGACTCAATTTGGAAATAAGGCACAATTATTTAACATTGAGGCTGATTAACCATTGGAACAAAACTACCAAGGAAAGTGGTGGATTCTCCATTCTTGAAGTCTTCAAATCAAGACTAGATGCCTTTCTAAAAGATATCTTCCAGTCAAATGCAAGTTATTGGGTTCAATTTAATCCAGGAATAACTGGATTAAATCCTATGGCCTTTATTATACGGGAGGTCAGACCAAATGATCTAATGGGCCCTTCTGCCTTTAACATCTATAAATCTATTTGGAATAGATGACTGATATTTTGAAATTTGGTTTTTGTCCTGATTTGGAATGAAAACCAAAAATTTTGAAATTCTCCACAAAAGGGAAAACCCTGGAGTTCCCAGCATGGGGACCATCCACTTGGAGGGCTGCCCTGGAGCCCTGGAACGTGGAACTCTTGGCAGGCATGTTTCAAAGACTGCTTGGAGGAATTTCATCTAAATTGAACCAGCTACACAGAATGTTTCAGTTTTGAACTAAAATTGATAAAATCTGAGGGGAAATGTTGAGGAAATATTTCTGACTAGCGCTAATTTGTAATGAATACTTTTAAAGAAATTAGCAAGCAAAAAAATGGCTTAATGACTATTTAAAAAACACCAAATTCAGTTCATTGTAATTTATGGGGTCAGATTATTTGTTGCACAAATGTATTTGGACATCTGTGAGGTACCCGTGAAAATGTTCACAAATCTTGAAAGTTTTACAAATGTTTATTCATCTAAATATTGTTATTGGAAAGGCGTTATTCAGTCTTTGCTATCTGAAAGTTCCAGACATCCAAACAGGGAGCAGAAATAATGCTATGTGACACAAGATGAATAACGAATAACAAATAGTCAAAATTAACTACTAAAAACATATAGACTAAAATGTTATTTGTCCAGACTACCCAGCAAATATTGAAAAATAACACATGCAATAAAAAATAATTTTAATGAAATATTTGCTATTCCAAAAAGGGCTAAATTCATAATGAATTTTATTCATAATGAATTTCATCTAGCTCTGATTTTTTTAAATACTGTAAGTCACTATAATTGTAATTAATAATTTCAGGTCTGCATTAATGTGTCTTGTCTCTACAGTGACACACATTACTAAAGTGCAGCATTATACACAGAGAGGCCCCATGAATCTAACCATAGCTGCAGTGAAGTGGGATATAATTAACTCTTACATAGTTCAGATATGCAGGGATTGAGCTACCTGCCACCCACAAACAATTTATGTCCGGTCTTCAAAAACTGGGGCGGGGAGGAAAGCCCGGGGGGGAAGGAAAGTGTTGTAGATATCTGAGTAAACAAACAAAAGAAATAATATTGTATTATTATTATTGATACTTCATGAAACACATTTTCTTATGTAAACAATGTTAACAGCTTGATGCATTATAAATCTAGTTTGTATTACTTATTTTCCCCACACTCTCTTAATTGGGTCCCTAAATTCTATGAGTAGATGCCATGAGCTAAATGGGCATGGAGACTGAAAAAGAGCGGTCAACATTAAAAGTGAACACTTACCAACCGCTGCCACTCACTGCTATCAGAAATCTTGTCATTGTATGTCACACACCATTCTCTAGAAAATCTAGTGCATAAATGGTGTATCTGAGACTGCTGCATAGTAGCACTTAATAAATGGTGGTGACTATTGTACCTTCTCATCCTTTACAGATGGTCCTCCTGATTCTGGTTATGAATACATGAGCAGAGAAGTATGGGAAAGCTTGCACTATACCTATAATGGGGATAAATACAGAAAATCAGTCTCCGGTTCTATCAGTCTGGTATTTTCAAGAGCACTACAATCACTTAAAGTACATAAATAAAATAACACAAGATGGCAGGAGAAATATTATGATATATATGCAATCACATCCACATTGGGACCAAAATGACAGTCATATAACAGAACAGCTTTTTAACTGAATTTTCACTCCTAAGAAGGAAACGTGTGATCCTTGGTCACACCTCCAATCATTAATTAAGGAAATCATTAATATGTACAGAACTTACTTATGTAGTGCTTTGTACACAGCATCATGCCACACAGGTAGAAATGGGCTACTTTCTGACAAAAATGTATTCCTCTTCTAAAATGATTACCACTCTGTCAAATTAAAAGTGAAAGTGATGATGAGCCAGCACAAGGAAACAGAACACAATTTAAAATCTGAAACATAACAGAAGGAAAAATGCTAAAATACATGTAATTATCTCAATTAAAGTTCTATCGAAGAATGTATCGCTGGCAGTCTACATATTTAAGATACCTGAAAGTGCACGATTGGTTTCCTAGAACACTTAATTACACTGCTTGCTGTTTTACATAAGAATCTGAGACTTATTTTCACGGGCAAAGATTTAACAGACTGAGGAAACAGGCCACAGAAAAGATGGGATTTATTTTCAGGTTTCCTTAATTAAAATTTAGTTAGGTAAAATACTTAATGCTGGAGGATTTGTCCCTTCGGGGATGTTTTGGTTATAATGTGGCTACATGTTGGAAAAAAATAAATTACATTATCTTAAATATTTAAAATAGTGATAGTTTGCACTGAAAATCAAATTATTCTCTTATCCCTTGTTGGAAAGTGTCAGTGTCAAAGCGTAGTTAAATATGCAACTTAAATGTCAGGTCTTGCCCATGAAGCTGAATTTAATGATCCAGAGTTACCAAAGGTACAAAGGGATCAGTGCATTTTCCCTTTATTCTTTGCTTTTTATTCCAGCCACAGTATCATTTTATATAAAAACTTGTACGTGTTTCTCATTTCTGCTTTTATTCATGTCCTTCATTCCCTTAGTAATAAAATAATCTTGTTTAAAAACTCCCAATGCTTATGGGTTTCTTTTGTCTGTCTTGAATAACATGAAGACTATAAAGTTAGAGATTAATGGACAGTTTACCATACTCAGTCCCTATGAGAAATATTCATAAACATCAGAAAACAAACCCCAGAGCATGACAAGGTTATAAGTATTGTTAAAAATATTTGTCTTCCAACCAGCTCATTAGTAATACTGTGATAACAGCGAGCTAAATAAAAATGTTTGGGGGCTGCATTAAAAATGCAAAAATACCATGTGCTGTGCTGACAGTGTAATCTCAGCTGAGTGATACCTACCCTGACAGGAAAAAGAGAAAACAAATGAATTTAGTTTAATTGTAAATAATGATCTTGTTGTATGGTTAGGTTCCCCCCTCGCCTTATATTCTGTTTTAGGACAGTATATTAGAGTAATGAAATATCTCTGCAATAACTGGCCTGTTTGGACATTGAAACATGTGGTCAGTAGAAAGCAGAATCCCAAACAAGATAATGGGATTTCTCTTAATTTGATTTGCCACAGATGCATTAAGCATGTCAGCGTCCCTGGAGATGCTACTATTTATATTTTGGCTGCTAATTAACCTGGTCACTCAGACTGGTACATAATGCTGCTAGCTGACCTACCATTCCATATAAATCTAATTTGGCCTTGAAGAGCATTGCTAGTTCTGTGAACATGAGGAATTGTCTGTCAAACAACACAGTGGCCTATTGCATCTGTTGAAAATAGGAAGTTCTCCATCCAGTTTGGTGTTTGGTAGAGCAGAGTGAGGAAGAATAGTAGTCACTGCAAATAACAAATCAATTTCTTCCCCAAATGTTGCTCTGACTATGGCAATTTAATAATAAAGTATGATATTGAAGGGACATGAGAGCCCTAAAGAAAAGATTTAAAATTGATTTTGAAAGTTTCTGAACTAGGCCATAGAATGGATGGCCTGGGTTGAGGTAAATGCTTAGTCTCACTCCTAAAACTCCTTGTAGAGAGTGACATTTCAATTTTCCCCAGCTTTGAGAAGCTTGATTTTTACAGCTTCACAGCTCAGTCTTCGAGAAGCACCTTCTAGCAGTGATAATAAAGTATACTGAGTGGGGATATGGACAATATTGATAAAGGGGCACTAATCCCTTTCCTCTGTGAAAAATAGTCTGAAAGCAGATTCCATCCTGAGGAAAGGAAAAAAAATACTAAACATGACTAGGAGTAACCTATTTTTCAAAGAGCTTTTGGGAGCCTAAATGCATTTTTCTACTAATATACAATATATATGGATGGCCATGTGATTAAAAACATTTTAAGAAAATAATTAAGTAGAAGTAAAAAAAATACATATAGTATATAGTGCACTGGAATGAGGAAGGAAGAAAAAAAATAACTTAAATGAGCTTTAGGAAGATCTTGCCTGTAAGATCTGACACATCAATGTGAAGATTTGCATTTGGGGTTGGAGATTTCCCTTTTAATTGGTTCCCATATCACTGTTTACAACTTCAGCAGTGTGAGCTTTCAAGTCCTCAGCTGAATGCTGCTCATAAAGTTCTACCAGAGCTAACACCAGCATAATTCATGGACAGCCTCTCTGTACTGTAAAAAGAAAAGGAGTACTTGTGGCGCCTTAGAGACTAATAAATTGCATTCGATGAAGTGAGCTCACGAAAGCTTATGCTCAAATAAATTTGTTCGTCTCTAAGGTGCCACAAGTCCTCCTTTTCTTTTTGCGGATACAGACTAACACAGCTGCTACTCTGAAATCTGTACTGTAAAGAACACAATGTTAATGATCTTAGAATCTCTTAGGCCTCCAGAAAAAGTGAGAATTACAACTCTCCCTGAATATACATTGGAAAGCCCCCCCCCCCAAGATTAAATCTTGAAAAATGAACTAGTGTCATTTTTCCATGAGCCATTTAAATGTATTAATGTCTTAGAGCCAATAGTTAGGTTTCAGAATATCACCCGTTAGACACAGAGACAAATAGCAAAGATTTATGGTCAGAACCCAGACATATCCATGATTCAGTCACCAGAAAGAGGTTGGAATCATACTGTGGCAAGTCAGCCATTAAACTGGAGAACAACAGGAAATAATGTGTGGGGAAATCAATACTTGTCAGAATGAAAATACCCAAAGATATGCCAGATGACCCAGGTTTTATGGTTTATTATCACAAAAAATAACATTCAGAAGCCTGGACACCAAAAGCTTAATTGCATGGCAGTATCACTTTCTTCAATAGCAGGAACTGGAGATGTGAAGGAGTGTAACACAAACATCACAAAATATACTGATAGGGTAGAATGTGATTAATCAAAAATGTGACAGCTTGCCATAATTGGCTGAACAACAATGGGTATTAACTAGTAATAGAGCCTGAAAAACAGCAACACACACAGAACCAGCCAAAAAGAGCAATTTGCATCATCAGTGTGCTGTTGAATTTACTTTGGATACTGTGGTGAAGTGGTTAAGATAGCCATGTTGAATTAAGAGGGAACCCACAGAAAGGGAAAACAGTAGAGCTGATTGGAAATTTCTTGATGAAATTTTTTGTTGTTAAAAATGCTGATTAATCTAACTCAAAACTTTTCATGAAAACGTACTGGTTTCAATGAGAATTTTCAGAAGGAATTCTCAGATCCAGGATGGAATTTCTGATGTGTGTTCACGCATGCACCCACCCCTACCTGATTAGCCAATAGCCTAGCGGTTTCAGCACTCTTCTGAGATGTGGAGACCCTAACTAACAGGCTATAGAGTAAGTCTCTCTCTCTGGCCCCATGAAAATTGAATTATTTATACAAAGTGGAAAAGTTCCATCAGGAGAAACTGACTGACTTGATAACCTGGTGGCCAATGTGCTCACCTAGGATTTGGCAAACCCAGGTTCAAATCCCTGGGTTGACTCAGCCAGACCAGGAACTTAAACCTGAGTCTTCTATATGTCAGTTGAGTGCCCAAACCACTGGACTATTCACTATCCTGTCAGTCGCTCAAAAACGTTGAAAGGTCTTGGTTTAGTCCTGTTGAACAAAAATAAATACAGAAGCTTCATTTTTTTTCCACAAAACAGGATGGTGGTTTTCTAGACCACCCTACCAGCCATTACAGACATACACAGCTGAATAACGGAGTATCAAGTTGAGTTAACTAGTAAGAATAATAGGGAGCCTGATCAAGAAAATACAAGCAAAATTTCTGGTTTAGAGTCCTGAGAGTGGATCCGAATTTGAGTCCTTCATTTGTCCCTGGTGTCCCATCTCAAGCGTGAATGAGAGTACTGTAGGCAAAACACTTGCTGCCTTGCAGGAGAGAGCACCCTGAGTGATTGCTTCTTGCTAACCTATGGAGTAATATTAATGGGTATTGGAGTGAGCTGCAACCCTGCCCTCTTCAGTTGGATTTATGGGACAGATGTAGCCTCAAGTTCTTCTGTTTTGTTTTTTCATATAGCAGGAGCAATTTGGTGGGACCTGGTGGTAGCAGATAAGCCCTCATTCACCATAATTTCTTTAAAAAAAAATTATTCAGGCACCAGGTCAAATAAAAATTTGAAGCCTTCATATGGCTTTGCTTTGTGTGGTAGAGGTTTGCTCCTGGATATGTCATTTCTGTTCAGCTGACAACAAGGCCTTAATAATTGAATGAGTCTAGAATTTTATCACCACCATTTACTCATCCTTAATTTCAGCAATGCATATCAGTTCCACTTCTGCTATGATTGACATGCTGATGAGAGTTTTATGAACCGAATAAAACTTGTTTATTTACGGCATGGTGCATCCAGAAGCAACTTACTACCTGCTTGTCTGTCCTTTTTCAGTACTTCAGGATCCAATCAATCTTTCCAGCTGAAATCCTGTAATATTGCATGGGGACTAAATGGTATGGGTTTGTCACATTACAAGTTTAAATATCTTAGGAGTTCATTGTACTAAAAATGCAAATTTTTATGTATTATTGTGGGATTGTATGCAACTTCTCTAGGGAGGGAAGATGTGGTCAGTGTAAACCCTGGGAAGTGTTATGAGTTTCAAAGGACTTTTTTAAACAGTGTGCCAGGCACAAAAGTACTTTTGGGACAAAGTTAAGGGTTTCCCAGAAACTCTCTAGGGGAAAATGTATGCAAATGCACCCCTTCTGGTTATGCAACTCAGTCATTTGAAGCTTCACCCTGAGGAGAAGACCTATGTTTGCAGATCACCTGTTATAGGAGGACAAGCTCAGAGGCCCACTCTATATAAAGAACTGACTCTCAGGTTCATGAGTTTGCTTATTCTGAGCCAAGGTGGTTCTGAACTTGTAACCACAGAAAAACTCTTTGGTGGGGTTTGAAGGACTGATTCCTACCAGAGCCCTTGTTGGAGCTGGGGTGATCTCTGGCAAGATTAACAGCATGGAGTTAGGCTCTTTTATTATTTTAATGTGTTTTCTCTGTAATGCTTTCACTTTAAGAATAAATGTGCTTGCTTAGGAAAAACTGTGTGGTAACTTATAGCAGTGAGGAATTCCGCTGTTTATAACCTGAAGAGAAACGCAAAGCATGTCTGTTTAGGCAGTCTGACTTGCTGGGGAATGCACTGGGTAGGCAGAGACTGTGCAGCCTAGAAATACCCAAGTCAACAGGAAGAGAGAGAGAGAGAGAGAGAGGTGTGTGTCTCCACCAAAGAGAGGTGACCGTTGGTGGACCATAGAGGGGGAACACAGATGCACACTAGTCCTCAGTTCCTGTCTCCTGGCACTTGGTTCCTGTCTTCCTCCCTAGGCCTCAGGTTACACACTCCGGTTCCAGTCCCTGCCTTCCCTGTCACACCGAGGATACCCCATCCCCAGCTGCCTCAGACTGACCATTACTCCTCCTTCCACGCAAAATTCCCCATTCAGAAGTTCCCACTACTCCTTCCCTCATTCACAGGCCCCTGTTTTGGACTTTTATATTTCCTATCCTCCCCTCAGCTGCAGCAGCCGGTCCCTCAGTGGTAGGAGGTCTCAGAGAAGTAGCTGCAGCACTAGGGTCCTGCAGAAGTTGTGGGCAATGGGGTTCCCTAGATGGCTGATCTTTCAGCAGCAGAGTGTCCCATGATTACAGATCTCACAGTTTCTGGTAACAGTGGCAACTTATATAGCTACAGAAGGTTCCTCAGTGGCAACAACTATGGTGGTTGCAGCAGATTCCTGGGTAGCAGCAGATACCTGTGGCAATTCCTCACATGGCTTCCCAGATCTCCATATATCTTCAGGAAATGCTCTGCAGACTGCAGTTTGGGAACCTCTGGCATCAAGAGTAAATTCTACATTAGCATGATGGTGCGTCAAGCGTTTAACAAAAAAAAAAAAAAAAAAAAAAAAAGATCTAGCTAAGTATAGGCCTGTCAGTCTGAAATAAGTCATAACTGTCCCAAAACTTCATTCAAACTCCATACTGGAAAGAAGTGAAACATTACTTAAGGTCTAAAAAGTCTTAAGGTCTAAAAATTTTAAAAATTATTCCTCTGATTTTTGGCTGGGATAAGTCTTAGAATGAATACCCCAAAACAGTATGTGAAAGCCTATTCCTGCTATAGTTCCAAACCAAAAAGGTGTGGATAATCATCTGAACTTTTACATGCTTACCTGAACTCGCCACCAAGCCTTTTAGGATTCATCTATAGCGAGAACTGACATTTCTGACATGGATGAATCTCTGTCTGTGACTTAAACTTGTTCGATCAAAGTAAGTATTTAACTATCACAGGTCATTTTCTCCTCCAAAGAGCCTCAATTTTTTTCTGAAAAGTCAGGTTTTAACAATTTCAGGACTGGCCGGCACTTAAGAATGTAATTAAGCCTTACAGAACTTAACCTTCATGGGGGTAAGGGGGAGTGGGAGGAGTCATGTATCCCTACAGTAACTGTTGTTCTTCAAAATGTGTTGTGTACATATACATTCTACTGCCGGTGCACCCCGTGCACTGTAGTTGGAGACTTCTGCCAGCAGCATCACTAGTCAACACAAGCCCCTGCTCTCCTCATGAGCTGGGCCAAGGGCATAGAAGGGGCATATCCACTGTCTCTCTCCATTTCTTCGTACCAATGTATTCGTAAGGTCCAAAGCAGCAGGGAAGGTGGGAGAGTTGTGGAATGTATATGTGCACAACATATCTCAAGGAACAACAGTTAAAGAATAGATAAGTAAGCACGTTTTCTCCTTCAAGTGATTGTGCACATATACATTCTATTGCAGGTGACTCATCAGCAGTTCCCTTCCAAGTGCTGGGACTTCCATTCACTTGAGCAGAGACTGTAACATCAACTTGCCAAAGGTGGCATTGTCATCACGGATGTCTGGAAAAGATATGTACAAATGGTCATGTAGCTGCTTTGGGTACACAAAGACCACACTGGGCAACACGGGTTTAATGAGCTAGTGCAGGCTCAGCGGCCCCACCCCATCACACCTGTGAGAGATGTCAGAATTGGAGTGAGGAGCTTAAGAGAGAAATGCAGCTCAGTTAATGGCAGACCAGGGAGGAGAGCAGACCAGACCTTCAGTCCTCACCTCCTGGAGAGAGGGCCGACTAAAGGCAGGAGCTCCTTACTGACCACTGCCCAATAGTTCCTCCATGAAGGAAGGAAGGGCCTGATCCTGACTCACCTTGAAAGGGGACTATTCCTCTCTATTACTTGTGAACTTAGTATAGGTCCACAGCCTGCTGAGCACCCTCTGAAAAGAGGGAGCCTTAACCCAGCTTTGGGACAACCCATTTCTGTTAATTACACTTTCTTTCTGTTCATTGACAGCCCCAGAAGAGGTTGACTAGCTGGGGACCAGCCAGAGAGCTGAGCCTCTTAGTCGGGGCTGGCTCCAGGCACCAGCGAACCAAGCCGGTGCCTGGGGCGGCAAATGTAAAGGAGCAGCAGGATGTCGGGCTCTGGGGCGGCAATCCGCCCTGGGGGGCGGTGGGAACACAACTCTTCTTCAGTCACCAGCAGCAATTCAGCAGCCGCACCATCACTCCGCCTCCATGTTCAGCGGGCAGGATTCCGCCTCCCCGTTCGGCAGCAAGTTGGGTTTTTTTGCCGCTTGGGGCGGCCAAAATGCTGGAGCCGGCCCTGCTCTTAGGGCTGGAGCTGGAGTGGGAAAACCACCTAGACATCCCAGAGCCATAGCCTGGGTGAGTGCTGGGGCCCCACCCAGAGCCTGAGGGGGTGCCCCAGTGACAGAATGTTGTTCAGAAAAGCTGATGTAGTTGATTGAGCTCTGGTAGAGTGAGCTGTTATTGCTGGTGGAGGAGAGACTTTAGCAAGATCATAGCACAGCTTTATGCAGTCAGAAATCCAATGTGAAATTTGCTGAGCCGTTACTGGTTGACCCCTAATTCTCTCAGTAAGGCTACAAAGAGTCTGGGAGAAGATTTGAAAGACTGCGCAGTTTAGGTAAAATGCCAAAGCTCTACAAACATCTAAGGTACAGAGCACTTCTTCAGCTGTGACGAGTGAGGGTTTAGAAAAAACACCAGAAGCTGAATAGTTTGAATGAGATGGAAAGCAGACATCATCTTTAACATGAACTTAGGGTCTAGCCTAAGGGGAACCTTATCTTTATGAAAGGCTACGAAAGGAGAATCAGCTAAGAGATCTTAAAGTTTTGAGACTCTCCTTGCAGAAGTGCTTGACACCACAAATGCAGTCTTCATATACAATAGAGATAGCAAGGTTCTCACCATAGGTTTAACGGCGGGAATACATTAGTCTGGAGAAAACTAGGTTAAAATCCCACAAAGGTACTGGATCAGACCCAGTAGGGTATACCTTGACTAGAACTTTCTGAAATCTGGATATCAAAGAGTGACAGAAATGGAAAAATCTATCCACAGGCAGGTTACTGCTGATATAGACAGCCAGGTAGACTCTCAGTGAACTGATGGAAAAGCCAGCTGATTAAGAGTTAAGGTTGCTTGGTGGTATGTTATCCCCTAGCAGTATGTTGTGTTGAGCAAAACTCAAAACTTCTGAAAACCAGGAAATGCAATGTTGCATAGACAACCTTAACTCTGCCCTCTTTCAGCAATACCCTAGGAGAGCAATACAGTGTTGCCAATTCATGATATCTGATGTGTCCACTAAAGACCCAGTTCCTGGAATAAGCAATTACATCAGAATCTCAGCTTTCATTTAAAAAAAACTGTCCTCCTGATTGCAGAGAAAAGCTTGAAAATGTGAACCCTAATGGTTGAAAATCCAGAGGCAAACGTAAAAAATAAAAAATAAAAAAATAAAAAATACATGTAGGATTATTTTAAGGTGTCATGATTTTTAAAGCAGTCTGGCCTGACTCAATTTTGAATGGTTTGGACTGGCAGTGATTTAAAAAGCTGATGGATTATTGTTATTATTTATATGTATCACAATAGCAACTAAGGACCCTGGGGCAGGCCAACATTTGTCAGAGGTCACAGCAGGGTTTTTCTTCTTCTTCTGAGAACTCAGACCATCCTCAGAGGTCAAAGTTGAAACATCAAACAGAGTTTTCCCTGTACCTGGGACAGATTGTCTGCAATATCCTCCCACACTCTCTCTCCAGACTAGCATGCATCTACCAGAAGTCCTGGGAATACACTACCCAGCATTCCCTCTGAACGGAGATCAGATGGAAGCTTCCACTCACCTTGCCTCTAGGGGTTCCATTCTTGGGCAGAGGCAGGAGTCCTGCTGTACTTCCAAACATCCCTACTGCCTCCCCAAAACCACTTCCTTTTATTTCTAAGTGGCTGTTCTTCTTGTCCTGCAACTCTGCCTTTACCATAAAACTGCTGCAACATGTTAAAATGGTTCTAGAGACTTCCCTCATCTCTCTCTTAAAGTGCCAGTACACCCAATTACTGAACCAATTGGGAATTGCAGCCCCACTGCACTAGGCATTGTACAAACATATAGTCCCCGCTCCAGAAAGCTAGCTATCTAGTTAGATTTAAAACAAACAAAAGGGAGTAGAGGAGGGAGAATGACAACAGCAACAACAATTAATTTAAACATACATATTTCACATAAAAACTATATTAAAATAACAAATGTTGCAAAGTCAAGCACTCAAAATTAGGAAATGCCCGAATTAAGTTTGTTCATGCAACTGAAAAGAGGGTCTTATACAAGAAAGTATTAAGGCTTGGCTACACTTCCGAGTTAGAGCACATTAAAGGAGCCCCGGGCGCACTAGCTCACTACCCGTCCACACTGGCAAGACATGTACAGTGCTCTGACTCCATGGCTAGAGCGCGCCTGGTATTCCACCTCGGCGAGTGGAATAACATTTCGTGCGCCCCCGCTGGAGCACCACAGAGCCACTGTGGACACCCTGGTCTGTTAGCGTGCTCTGATCGGCCTCCAGAAGTGTCCCACAATGCCTGTTCTAGCCACTCTGGTCATCACTTTGAACTCTACTGCTCTGCCCTCAGGTGACCAACCATCAGACCTGCCGTTTAAATTCTCTGGGAATTTTGAAAATCCCCTTCCTGTTTGCTCAGCCAGGCATGGAGTGCACTCAGCGAATCTTTCCAGGTGATCATGCCTCCACATGCCAGGTGATCCCCAGTATGGAGCAATGGCGAGGTGCTGGACCTCATCAGTATTTGGGGGGAGGAAGCTGTCCAATCTCAGTTGTGCTCCAGCAGTAGGAATTACGATACCTTCAGGCAGATATCAAGGGACATGATGGAAAGGGGCCATGACTGGGACGCACTGCAGTGCAGGATTAAAGTGAAGGAGCTGCAGAATGCCTACCGCAAAGCTCGCAAGGCAAACAGCTGCTCTGGTGCTGCCCCTGCAACTTGCCGTTTCTACAAAGAGCTGGACACGATACTTGGGGGTGACCCCACCTCCACTCCAAGTACCACTCCAGAGCCCAGTTCAATAAGGCAGGAGGAGGAGGAGGAGGAGGAGGAGCAGCAGCAAAGTGGGAGAGAGGGTGCTGAGGTGGAGGAAGACACCTTGAAATCCCTAGATGCACGCAGCCAGAAGCTGTTCTCAAGCCAGGAGGAAGGTAGCCAGTCACAGCGGCCGGTGCTTGGGGAAGGACAAACACCAGAGGAGGTTCCCAGTAAGCAGCTTTTATTTTAGGAAGGAAGTTATTCAGTGTGGGCTCTTGGGGTGAGGAGGGTTAGGGCTGCATGCATGCCTACTTGTGGAATAGGGCGTTGATGTGCTCACTCACATCGTGGTAATCTGCCTCAGTGATCTCTTCAAAGGTCTCATCCAGAACTTGGGCAATGCGCTTGCGCAGGTTTCTCGGGAGAGCCACTGCGGTCCTTGTCCCAGTAAGGCTAACTTGTCTGTGCCACTGTGCCGTGAGGGGCGGGAGGAACATTGCTGCACACAGGCAAGCTGCATATGGGCCAGGGCGGAAGCTGCATTGCAGTAGAAGACCCTCCCTTGCTTCCCAGGTCACCCTCAGCAGCGAGATATCTTCCAGGACGAACTCATCCTATGGAAAACGTGGGGACAGTGTTCAGTATAGGAGCCCCCTGCTGCTGTCGGCTCTCCCCAAGGCACAGAAACCCAGAAGACAGTACAGCCATGAAACAATCAGTCACGCTTGACCCAGTGCTTACTCACCGTTTTGGGGCTCCCGTGGGTTATGTGTGCTCGCTTTGGGACAGGCAAATTATGCTATTGTGTAGACTGTGCTTGCCCTTAAGTACGGGGGAATCATTGCTCTGTCTGGTGTGAACAATGCTGCCTCTGTTAAGTGCTGCATTTTGCCTTTACAGATATAACCTTGAGATCTCAGCCATCTGTGTTATCACCGGCCGAAAGACTCCAAAGAATCAGAAAGAGGCCACGTACAAGCAAAGAACATATGTTGCATGAAGTAATGCAGCATTCAAGTAATAAAAATCAAAAAGTGCAGAAGTGGTGGGACAGTGAAAGGAGGATCCGCCAACAGAATGAGGAGCGCCGGCACAAAACCGCGGTGCTCCGGCAGCAAAGCACGGATTGGCTGATAAAGCATAATGGAGAGCCAGGCAGACTCTAACCAGAAGCTCGTAGCCATGCAGGCGGAGCACTACCGCGCCCCCCTCCCTCCCTGCAGCCCTTGTCTCAAAACTCTTTCCCTGGTGCCCCCATGTCCACCTCCAACCCACTTCCCCCAACATCCAGCTTCTTACCACCACCAGCTGCCTCCAATACCTGTAGCTTCACCATCCAGCCCTGAAAACTATGACCCCTACCCACTGCACTCAACCCCCATCTCCATGCAGTATAGCACTCATTGCACAGCACTCCAGACAGGAAGGCTGAGTATGATAACAGGACATATGCAAATCTGTGACTGTACCGTTCCCCATCCCACCCCGTTGCCCTGTTTCCCAAGCAATTGTGTTTCTTTTCAATAATGAATTTTCTTTTCAATAAATGGATTTTTTGGCTTTGAAAACATTTTTTATTACTACATAAAGTAAAAGATACCTTAGCCCAGGAAAGAAACAGGCACTGCAAGTCAGCATAGCAAACACAGATTTCTACTAACATTGGAACCACTGAACTTCACTCCTGTGCAGGGCACCAGACATTACCGGTAGCTTTCAGCCTCAAATTGCTCCCTCAAGGCAACCCTAATCCTTGCAGCCCCATGCTGGGCCCCTCTAATAGCCCTGCTCTCTGGCTGTTCAAATTCAGCCTCCAGGCATTGAACCTCCAAGTTCCATGCCTGAGTGAATCATTCACCCTTCCCTTCACAAAAGTTATGGAGGGTGCAGCACGCGGATATAACCGCGGGGATGCTGTCATCGGCCAGGTCCAGCTTCCCATACAGAGAGCGCCAGCGGCCCTTTAAATGGCCAAAAGCACACTCCAAAGTCATTCTGCACCGGCTCAGCCTGTTGAACTGCTCCTTGCTGCTGTCAAGGCTCTCTGTGTAGGGTTTCATGAGCCACGGCATTAAAGGGTAAGCAGGGTCTCCAAGAATAACAGGCATTTCGACTTCTCCAATGGTGATCTTCTGGTCTGGGAAAAAAGAGTCCCGGCTTGCAGCTTCCTGAACAGGCCAGTGTTCTGAAAGATGCGTGCGCCATGCACCTTTCCAGGCCAGCCTGCATTAATGTCAATGAAACACCCATGGTGATCCACAAGCGCCGGAAGAACCATAGAGAAATACCCCTTCCGATTAACATACTCGGAAGCTAAGTGGGCTGGTGCCAGACTTGGAATATGCGTGCCATGTATCACCCCTCCGCAGTTAGGGAAACCCATTTGTGCAAAGCCATCCACAGTGTCATGCACGTTACCCAGAGTCATGGTTCTTCTGAGCAGGATGCGACTAATGGCCTTGCAAACTTGCATCAACACGATTCCAACGGTCGACTTTCCCACTCCAAACTGGTTAGCGACTGATTGGTAGCTGTCTGGAGTTGCCAGCTTCCAGATTGCAATAGCCACCCGATTCTCCACCATCAGGGCAGCTCTCAATCTTGTGTCCTTGTGCTGCAGGGTGGGGGCAAGCTCCTCACCCAGTCCCATGAAAGTGGCTTTTCTCATCCGAAAGTTCTGCAGTCACTGCTGTCATCCCAGACTTGCATGACGATGTGATCCCGCCACTCAGTGCTTGTTTCCTGAGTCCAAAAGTGGCGTTCCACTGTGATGAGCATGTCCATGAATGCCACAAGCAATCTTGTGTCATATGTGTTACTCAAGTCGATATCGTCGGAGCCCTCACTGTCACTTTGGATCATAAGGAATAACTCGACTGCCAAACGTGACGTGCTGGTGACATTCGTCAGCATACTCCTCAGCAGTTCGGGCTTCATTCCTGCAGACCAAAAGGGAAGACAGAGCGCACAGTACAAAAACCGTTGAAAGATGGCGCCAAATGTGGACGGAAGCACAGGGGTTGCTGGGATGCGAACCGATGCATCACAGGGCATTGGGACAGGACGCAGAATGCCCTGCACCCCCCTCCCCTTCCCACAAGCCACAGCGCCAGAACGGGAAGAGGTGCTCTGTGGGATAGCTGCCCATAATACACCGCTCCCAATGCCGCTGCAAGTGCCGCAAATGTGGCCACGCCAGTGCGCTTGCAGCGGTCAGTGTGGACTGCAGCGCTTTCCCTACTGCGCTCTCCAAAGGTGGATTTAACTCAAAGTGCTCTACATCTGCAAGTGTAGCCATGCCCTTAGGCAACCTTCAGTATAGGCAGCACTACCAACTCTGCCTATAATACTACAAACCCCACTGTCCTCCTTCTAAGCCATTATGCTGATGCATTGTTTATTTTCACTGTACAAATCACTATACCACCACACATAGCACTTTTGTCAGTTTGGGTTGTCATAATATTGATGATGATGATGCAGGAGGAGCTGTCATTATAGTATCTTCAGTAGCTTAGTTCTGGCAGCGAGCACAAAACCATGCTTCAAGTGATGATACTTTCTTTGAAGGACACTACATAAAAATAAATTGTATTGTATCCATATCAGGAAAGTGAAGTCAAAGTACTGCTTCCAGCCCCACCGTTACTCCTGATTTTTCGGATCTGGAATAGGTGAAATGATAGCTATAGATATATTCTTCTATTCTCTCTGTCTGAGAAGGCTACTTTCAGGAAATTGTGGAGTGCACATAGTAGTTTATTTTTTTCCCCAGACAGATGGGGTGGAATGACCAAGAATTTATAAAACCTTAAAATATGAGCTATAGAGCCTTACAGTGAAGCAGAAAAAGGAGCAGGGCATTGAAGATTCAATCCTGCTGCAAGTGAACTCAAGAGCCAAGTGCCCACAGACTTCAATGGCAACGGATTCTGTTCCCTAATCACTGATAATACGACCCATTACTACAGATGCTGGTAATGGTCCTCGGATTCCCTTCTTTTTTACACCAAGGCTTCTCACAAAACATGATGATGTCAGTAAATTGAGGCACAAAGCCATATTCCCCTCTTCAGACCTTGTTGTTGCGAGATGCTTGAGCCCGCTAATCTGCTTCTCATTCTCCTAAATAGAAGTTTCTCTTTAAATGCTTTGCTGAACTGAGACCTTTTGCAATATCCTTTGTTGGGTTCTTCTGCAGCTGGGGAAATTCCTCCTAAAATCTGTCCTGACTGATACTGGGAAATTTTCTTAATGAAGTAGGCATTCCTATAACATGGGACACTCTCTTTTTAAGTAACCCTTATTGTAATCTGGCAAATTTCCATCTGGAAATGGTTCCATTTATCACCAAGGTACTTTATTTTTAATCATATCTAGATGCAGTTTGTTACTTCCTTTTTTTAAAAAAAAATTTACACTTATCTTTTTCTTTATCAAAATAACCTTAGTTGTTACTGGAGAAGTTCCTTTTTGAAGTTCCCTAATTTTTACTGGGAAAAATCTTTTTTTGAACTAGTCCCAGTTGTAATTCGAATCTGCCCCAGTTGTAATTCGGGAAGTTTCTTCTTAAAGTATTAGTAATAAAACGTAACTTCCATAGTTTCTCATTCATAGTGCTCATGGCACTTTGCAGGATAGATATCACCACCATATTACAGGAGTGGAAACTGAGGAACGGAGTGGTTAAATAATTTGCCCCTGGTCTATGTACAGGCTTGTAGGGACTTTGTGTTGGAAGAGAAGCTGAGCCCTGATTAGGGGGCGGGGCTTCTCTGACTAGGGGTCCTATAAAGGTAGCCAGCCAGCCAGCCAGCGGCACAGGAGCCAGCAAACAGAGCTGTACACAGGGGAGTTTGAGTGGGAGTTTGTATTGCGGTGCTTGTTTGGGGTTTGTTTTTGCTATGGGTGGTGGTGGTTTGGTGTGGTTTGTGTTTCCCAGATTGACAGGATTTAGGTAGGAAGGCTATGGCAGATACAGAGGCAGCACTGGGAGTGACTCATGTCGTGGAAGGCACAATGAAGATGACTGGATGTGGAAGCTGCGGTATGTACATGATCCTGGAGGGGGTACCTGGTAAGAGTTTTGTCTGCATGAAATGCCGTCTGATAGAGCTGATGGAGGAAAAGATACAAGGTTTGGAGGTGCAGGTGGAAAGTCTGGTTGAGTTTAGGAAGGGGTTTGAGCAGATTATGGAGCAAAGACATGAGGTATCTGAAGGGAAAAGCTCAGACTTGCAGATGGAAGCAGGACTGAGGAATTCTGAGGGGAGACTGGATAAGGAAAGTGGTCAGTGGAAGCATGTGACTAAAAGAACCAGGCAGAGGAAAAGACAGGCTAGTGAAGGAGAAATAGAGCTCAAGAACAGGTTTGCAGAGTTGGAAAATGAAGAAGGGGCTCAGCAGGTAGTCACTGAAGGCGGAAGGGCAAGGAAGAAGAGAAGAGCGGCTAGTCCTATAGGAAAAGGGGAAGAGTCAATGGAGACTACACCAAATATGAGCCCCAGGAGGATACAGGATGGGTTGAAGAGGATTACAAGGGAGAATAGGAATGGAAAGAACTTGCAGCCAGAGGGAACAGGGGATAGACTGGAGAACAGCACCGTCACCAGGAAAAGGCAGGTCTATGTGATCGGGGACTCTTTACTGAGAAGAACAGACAGGCCTGTAACCAGAGCTGATCCAGAGAATAGAAGGGTGTGCTGTCTTCCAGGTGCTAAGATACGGGATGTAGACCTGAGGTTGAAAAGGATCCTAAAGGGAGCAGGAAAGAATCCCCTAATTATCCTTCATATGAGAACAAATGATACGGCTAGATTCTCACTGGAAAGTATTAAGGGAGACTATGCTAGGCTAGGGAAGACGCTTAAGGAAATCGAGGCTCAGCTGATCTTTAGTGGGATTCTGCCTGTTCCTAGAGAAGGGCAACAAAGGTGTGACAAGATTATGACTATCAACAGATGGCTTAGGCAGTGGTGCTATAAGGAGGGCTTTGGGATGTATGGTCACTGGGAAGCATTCATGGACAGAGGACAGTTCTCTCGGGACAGACTTCATCTGAGTAGGGAAGGAAATAGACTTCTAGGATGGAGGCTGGCACAACTGATTAAGAGAGCTTTAAACTAGGAATTTGGGGAGATGGTTAGGAGGTGTCCAGGTAATCTCCATGCCGGATTTTGGCATTGAGAGGGAAGAAAACGAAGTAAGAAAGGATACAGCCGTGGGTAGGAGAATGTATATCAGGAGGAAGGGCAGTGTGGATACCAGTCTAATAGGTTATACTGGCTGTAGAATGACCGTGCCTAATAGGGTAAAGAATGTGAGTGAGGCCAAACAGGAAAAATTAAGATGTTTGTACACCAATGCGAGGAGCCAAGGTAACAAAATGGAGGAACCAGAGCTACTGGTGCAGGAAGTGAAACCAGATATTATAGGGATAACAGAAACATGGTGGAATAGTAGTCATGACTGGACTACAGGTATTGAAGGGTATGTGCTATTTAGGAAAGACCAAAATAAAGGTAAAGGTGGTGGAGTAGCATTATATATCAATGATGAGGTAGAATGTAAAGAAATAAGAAGCGATGGAATGAATAAGACAGAGTCCGTCTGGGCAAAAATTACATTGGGGAAGAAAACTATTAGAGCCTCCCCTGGGATAGTGCTTGGGGTGTGCTATAGACCTCAGGGATCTAATTTGGATATGGATAGAGCCCTTTTTAATGTTTTTAATGAAGTAAATACTAATGGAAACTGCGTGATCATGGGAGACTTTAACTTCCCAGATATAGACTGGAGGACAAGTGCTAGTAATAATAATAATAGGGCTCAGATTTTCCTACATGCGATAGTTGATGGATTCCTTCACCAAGTAGTTGCTGAACCAACAAGAGGGGATCCCATTTTAGATTTGGTTTAGATTTGGTGAGTAGTGAGGACCTCATAGAAGAAATGGTTGTAGGGGATAATCTTGGTTCAAGTGATCATGAGCTAATTCAGTTCAACCTGAATGGAAGGATTAACAAAAATAAATCTGCAACTAGGGTTTTTGATTTCAAAAGGGCTGACTTTCAAAAATTAAGAAATTAGTTAGGGAAGTGGATTGGACTGAAGAATTTATGGATCTAAAGGCAGAGGAGGCCTGGGATTACTTTAAACCAAAGCTGCAGAAGCTATCAGAAGCCTGCATCCCAAGAAAGGGGAAAAAATTCATAGGCAGGAGTTGTAGACCAAGCTGGATGAGCAAACATCTCAGAGAGGGGATTAAGAAAAAGCAGAAAGCATCCAGGGAGTGGAAGATGGGAGGGATCAGCAAGGAAAGCTACCTTATTGAGGTCAGAACATGTATGGATAAAGAGAGATAGGCTAAAAGTCAAGTAGAGTTGGACCTTGCAAAGGGAATGAAAACAATAGTAAAAGGTTCTATAGCCATATAAATAAGAAGAAAACCAAGTAAGAAGAAGTGGGACCGCTAAACACTGAGGATGGGGTGGAGGTCAAGGATAATCTAGGCATGGCCCAATATCTAAACAAATACTTTGCCTCCGTCTTTAATAAGGCTAAAGAGGATCTTAGGGATAATGGTAGCATGACAAATGGGAATGAGGATATGGAGGTAGATATTACTATATCTGAGGTAGAAGCGAAACTCAAACAGCTTAATGGGACTAAATCGGGGGGCCCAAATAATCTTCATCCAAGAATATTAAAGGAATTGGCACACGAAATTGCAAGCCCATTAGCAAGAATTTTTAATGAATCTGTAAACTCAGGGGTTGTACCGTATGATTGGAGAATTGATAACACAGTTCCTATTTTTAAGAAAGGGAAAAGAAAAAAAAAAGTGAGCCGGGTAACTACAGGCCTGTTAGTTTGACATCTGTAGTATGCAAGGTCTTGGAAAAAATTTTGAAGCAGAAAGTAGTTAAGGACATTGAAGTCAATGGTAAATGGGACAATACACAACATGGTTTTACAAAAGGTAGATCATGCCAAACCAACCTGATCTCATTCTTTGAGAAAGTAACAATTTTTTAGACAAAGGAAACACAGTGGATCTAATTTACCTAGATTTCAGTAAGGTGTTTGATACCATGCGACATGGGGAATTATTAGTTAAATTGGAAAAGATGGGGATCAATATGAAAACTGAAAGGTGGCTAAGGAATTGGTTAACAGGGAGACTACAGCAGGTCCTACTGAAAGGTGAACTGTCAGGCTGGAGGGAGGTCATTAGTGGAGTTCCTCAGGGATCAGTTTTGGAACCAATCTTATTTAATCTTTTTATTACTGACTTTGGCACAAAAAGTGGGAGTGTGCTAATAAAGTTTGCGGATGATACAAAGCTGGGAGGTATTGCCAATTTAGAGAAGGACCGGGATATCATACAGGAGAATCTGGAAGACCTTATAAACTGGACTAATAGTAATAGGATGGAATTTAAGAGTGAGACGTGTAAGGTTATGCATTTAGGGATAAATAACACGAATTTTAGTTATAAGCTGGGGACACATCAATTAGCAGTAACGGAGGAGGAGAAGGACCCTGGGATATTGGTTGATCATAGGATGACTATGAGCTGCCAATGTGATACTCCCGTGAAAAAAGCCAATGCAGTCTTGGGATGCATCAGGCGAGGTATTTCCAGTAGAGATAAGGAGGTTTTAGTACCGTTATACAAGGCACTGGTGAGACCTCACCTGGAATAGTGTGTGCAGTTCTGGTCTCCCATGTTTAAGAAGGATGAATTCAAACTGGAACAGGTACAGAGAAGGGCTACTAGGATGATCCAAGGAATGGAAAACTTGTCTTATGAAAGGAGACTCAAGGAGCTTGGCTTGTTTAGCCTAACTAAAAGAAGACTGAGGGGAGATATGATTGCTCTCTATAAATATATCAGAGGTATAAATACCGGAGAGGGAGAGGAATTATTTAAGCTCAATACCAATGTGGACACAAAAACAAATGGGTATAAACTGGTCATTGGGAAGTTTAGACTTGAAATTAGATGAAGGTTTCTAACCATCAGAGGAGTGAAGTTTTGGAATAGCCTTCCCAGGGAAAAAGTGGAGGCAAAAGATCTATCTGGCTTTAAGATTAAACTTGATAAGTTTATGGAGGAGATGGTATGATGGGATAACATGATTTTGGTAATTAATTGATCTTTAAATATTCATGGTAAATAGGCCCAATGGCCTGTGATGGGATCTGAGTTACTACAGAAAATTCCTTCCTGGGTATCTGGTGAATCTTGCCCATATGCTCAGGGTTTTGCTGATCGCCATATTTGGGGTCGGGAAGGAATTTTCCTCCAGAGCAGATTGGAAGAGGCCCTGGAGGTTTTTCGCCTTCCTCTGTAGCATGGGGCATGGGTCACTTGCTGCAGGATTCTCTGCTCCGTGAAGTCTTTAAACCACAATTTGAGGACTTCAATAGCTCAGACATAGGTGAGAGGTTTTTCGCAGGAGTGGGTGAGTGAGATTCTGTGACCTGCGTTGTGCAGGAGGTCGGACTAGATGATCATAATGGTCCCTTCTGACCTTAGTATCTATGAATCTATATCTATTTAGGACCTCACTCCTTCAAAAAGACATGCATACAAAGAAGCTTACGTGCACATGTAAACCATCTAGTCCTAATGTACTCAAAGGGACGGTTCACATGCATAAAGTTACTCATGTGAGTAAGAGTTTATAGTATTGGGCCTGTTATTGTTATCTTTTCCAGATTGTGAAAAATTGGTACACTAAATCCAGAGAAAAACAGTCATAGAAAAATTCATATAGAGCTCCATCCGATGACCGTTGAGTAAAAGAAAAGATTCCCACTGACTTCAATGGGATTTGAATCAAGCACACATTTCCAGATGTCTCAAGAATAACTCAAAGTTGGAAGAAAAGTACTGATTTCTGAGGGCAGATTTTTTGCAATTTGCTTTAGAGTCTTCATATTTTTTCCATCTAAATTATGCCTCAGTAAAATAAATTTGTTCTATGATTATGATGAATCTAAAGAATTTGTATGTATTCAGAAGATGAATAATGATACAAATTAAGTTGATACCAAAGACAAATTATATATCACTATTCTGAATTTTCTGATCCCTCAGTTTGTAGTTTATTGTTTTTTAATTATTCTATTATACATAGAAGGAAAGAATATGGCCTTAATGGATTTTTATAATGTTTTTGGGAGAAAAAAATAGATGTCTATTATATTTGTAGAAGCCCAATTGCAAAGGGATTTAGAAGTCATTCTTTAATTCTAAAGCCCTGATTCTGCAAGTGAATCCAAATGAGTGGCCTCTTGAACCCGTGTGTAGAATCAGTTGCAAGTTTGGGGGCTTAAAGCATTGATTCAGCAAGGTACTTAGGCAAATGTTTAATTTAATCATGTGAGTAGTCCCATTGATTTCAATAGGAAAACTCACGTGTTTAAAGTGAGGCATGTAGGCCCAGATCAAAGGTATTTAGGCACCTAACTCCATATCAAAGGACCATACTTCTTAAGTACCTTGCTGAACTGGGACCTAAGATGGGGTAAATACTTTGGCTCTGATTCAGGAAGGACACTTAAATATTTGGTTAACTTTAAGTCACTGAGACTTAAGGACTGCCTGTTGGTTAACAATCCTGAGCTGTAGGCCCCCAGGGGAGTAGACCTTTCTACCAAAAAGGTCAAGTTTTTTTTAAAGAGTCCTTGGACACAGGCGTGGGTCCCTGCTGCCCCTGCCTTTCATGTTCATTAACCGCAGACACCACCAAGGAGCAGGGTTGCGATTGGGAGTCTAGATACTTGTAACCCTTGGAGGGGACGAAGTATTTGCATTCTACTCCTGAGGCCGTCGTGGGGAGAGGCCAGGGTAAGCCACACAGTTTTGAAGCTGTTTTGAATGGTCCTAATGAGTGGCAGTGCCACTCGGGATGGACCTTCTGGGGCCAAAATGTCCACCACTGGGTCCTCCTGTTCCACCACCTCCTTGACTTGTAAGTCCAGATTGTGCACCACCCTGCAGAGTAGGTCCTGGTGGGTGCGACTATCTATGGGTGGTGGTCCTGAGACTGAAGTTCCCACTAGCATCTTGTCCGGGAAAGGGGACGAGGACGCAGGCGGGGGAAACCGGGTCATCCTGGGCCTGTTGGTCCATGGGCACCTCCTGTTCCACCTGCTGTTCCAGATCAGTGACCACTGGTTCCACCACAGGGGCAGGGGTCTGTGCCAGTGAAGGTGCTATAGCCGGAATCCCTTCCGCACCTCTGGGCGCAGGACAGCTGTCCGAAGCCATCAGCACCCTGGGCTCAGATGCCACTGATTGGGAGTCCTTGGACAAGGTACCCTGGGACTGATGATATGTCCAGGGGGTCCAAAAAGGCCGTTGTGCCAGTCCTTGCCATTGAGGCAGCCATGGCATTGCACCCACTTCAGGCCATTAATGTGCCAACCGGTGCTGGCGCCAGTGTGAGTATCTAGACCCACATCTGATTCAGAAGATGGGGACTGGGATCTCAGAATAATGCCCCCTTTACTGTGCTGGGGACAAGTGACTTAGAGACGCAGGTGGGCTTGTCATGGCTTGTCATGGGACAGTAGCGCCCGCAGCAGTGCCGGGGGCTTGTGACAGAAAGTCGGGGACAGTCATGTGCAGCCTGAAAGGTGTCCAGGGTGGACGGTAGCCCCACCTCCTCCACCATATGGATTGGGGAGTCCAATGGCCCTGGGCTCAATAGTACTCCTTGTGGGTCTGAAGTTCCCGGTGCCAACTCCGACAGTCTCGGGGCTGGGTACTCCTCTCTGGGACGCGCCCCATTAGCCGAGACCACAGGACTTTCAGGGCTTGAACACCGGGGATCGAGACATGCCCCAATGTCCCCAAGGGAAAAAGACTGGGGTGGAGGGGGAAACCCCCGCTCCCAACAGAACTACTACTAACAAAATGTAGAACTATAAACTACTGAGATAAACTACATTGGAAAGCTTGGGGAAGCGAAGAGAACTTGCAAGCAACCCACTCGCAGTTCTGACAACTGTGACAGGTGATAAGAAGGAACTAAGGAGGGACCAAGTCGGCAGGGTCACATATTGAGCGCCATGAAGGCGCCACTCCAGGGGGCTCCACAGCTGACCCAAAGGGAGCTGCTGGCGGGAAAAAAAAAAAAAAAACCACTTATCAGCAACTGTGCATGCAGCGCACACACACCTGATTGGAATCAACATGAACAAGCACTCGTAGTATTATAATTAATTTCCCTGAATCTGAAATCTGCCCACCAAAAAAGTTATCTGGACAATCAATAGTACAGTTTCCCCAAAACCTTTTCCATTTATTGATGCAAAGGGTTAAAAATTAGATTTATTAGACTCATATAAAACATTCCAAATCCCTCCCCCCACCCCAACCCCAAGCAACGGGATGTGCTGTATAGCCAAAAGAGGCCACACTACCTGTACATATTGATAAAGTGTTTCTTTCTCCAGCCCAAGAAAGATTTTAAACTTACAGGATTTATATTGTTAGTGGATAAACCTAATCTTCTGCTATCCATGTCTTGGAATCCTTATTTAATGAAAAAAACCCCCAAAGATTAAAAGCTCCTGGTATTACAATTGTCAAAATATTAGCCTTAATTTTTTCAAAAGATTTCAGATGGGTCTTGTTCAGAAAATACTCAGTTATTTTTATAAACACAACACAAGCTTGTAAATTCACTCTTTAAATTCTTCTATGTCCCTTGAGACAGACACCGTTTAGAAAGATAAGGTCATTCAGGATATTAAGGTACTCACAAAGGCTACTCTCCCAGCTTAGACTCAAATCGCCGTATTGACTGGTAGTGCAGTGCTTGTTGGTGTTCTGAGTTTTTTGAAGAGGGCATAATGAACATTGTGTTAGTGTCGTACAGTCTTGTGAGGCTGTGGACCACTGAATTCCCCCTGCCACCGCTACCACCACATTCAAGTAGTGAATAGAAGCCTAGTTTAGCAACTGCTGTGATTCAACGTTCTTTGCCTCGGCAAGCACATGACAGGACAGCTGTGGACTACTGAGACTGTTTTACTTAAGGCTCCCCAAAATGATGTTCACATTCACGTTGGCTGGCATGACATGACTAAGTCATCAAACAGTAGGGTAAGAAGTGATGTGAACAGAATCATTGCCCTTTGCTTTCCGAGAATTGTGAGCAAGACAGCAAACAGGTGATTGCATTTAAAGAGAGAAGGGCTGGAAACATTTTTATTGGCTTTTTCTCTAGGGTTTGGAATCCTCAGTCAATGGCTGGGGGAGGAGAGAGGGTATTTTTTAAGGCATAGGCTTTACCTGGGATCCCACTGAGTGTTTACACAGGTCATAGCCTGAGAGAAGACACTTGGGAAGCAGAACCTACCGCATGTCTCATAACATATTCTTTCCCCCATACTGTGCAAATATTTAATGGCAAAAAACTACTATAATGCACAGTTAGGGTTGCTTGTTTGTATGTCATTCTCATGCAGAACATGGAATTGAGCAAAACGCAAACTTCTGACCACCACAAAATGCCCAAGCAACCTTAACTCTGCCCTCTCTCAGCAACGCCCCGATATGCCTTGTTGACACACATACTGTTAACTCTGCCAACCCCACAATTGATTAATTGTATGGGTACTTCATCTTCTTTTACAAACCAGTCACTCTCACCCACAATATTCCATCTAACACTAATAATGGACAAAGGATGAAAGTTAGCCTGAGTATGTCTAATCAAGTTGGGAAACACACCCACAGCTTCAAGTGTAGACGCAGCCTGTAATCCTGCCAGACTGCACATCTACACAAATGAAGAAGTGAACACGTTCTTAAATATCATTCACCATTTGGGTCCCCAAGGTACCAAGCACTACCTTGGGTGGAAAAAAACAACTGAGCCATTCGGACCCGTATCACAGCAATAGTTTGATCTCTATCTCTGCGCTCACACAAAAATGACTTAAGTGCTATTTTTTCAGGGCTTATATCTCTGGAACCTCTGAATCAAATGACTGAATGCATCCGATGAAGTGAGCTGTAGCTCACGAAAGCCTATGCTCAAATAAATTTGTTAGTCTCTAAGGTGCCACAAGTACTCCTTTTCTTTTTGCGAATACAGACTAACACGGCTGCTACTCTGAAAACTGTGGATTAATAACCCTATTCTGTACTTCCACATGGTTCAGAAAACTTAAAGAAAATCTGTGCAAGTATGTGGATTTTAGAGCACTTAGAAATGTCATCCTTTAGAAGGAAAGGGCTCCTCCACACACCCATCTGCATCATGGGACATTCTGAAAGGTGTGAAGTAGCCCATTCATTCTCAATGTGATGTTTTCAGTAGAATGAGAACACAACACTGAGACGAATATGACCTGAAACAACAGCTCTAAAATGTGTGAACTGCTCCATTCAATCTCAATGGGTGTTTCCATCCTCCTCTTGAGTGCTTTACAGCCTGTGATATGCATGAAGTATACCCACTCTCAGCTCTGCAGCCCAGATGTACGCTCACATGGAGAGGGCCTCTTGAAAGGGCATGCCCCACGCCCAAGAACCCGAGTCACATACGTAAGGGGTAAAGGGACTAACCCATGTAGATGGGCATGGGCCTCCCAGATCCTAGCACATGCACTGGGGGCAGTGATAGGGGCTCAGATGCTCCCAGAGGGGTAAGACCCTCTATATCCCAGCTCATAAGAGGAGAACACAGAGGGGTCTCAGAGCCCCCTAGATCTGGGCACACATATGAGAGGGGAAAATGTGGGACCAATCTGTGCCTCTGCCCCTATTCTCCCCCAGTTTCCCTGCCACTCACCCTCATGTCCCGCTTCCTCCAATCCCCAAACCTACCCTCACCTGAACCCTTAACCTCTCTACCCTCTCCTACCATGCTTCTCCCTATAAATCCCTTCCCCTCACTGCAGCCCCAACCCTTCTCCCCCATTTCCCCTCTCCTCTGCCCCCTAATACTCCTCCCCTCCCAAGAAGCATTCACATGTCTCATTCTCTCTCCCAAAGACTTTGATTACATTCCCCCACCAATAAAAGTGCCCCCCGATTCACAAATTGTAGCATCCTCCAGCCACTCAATCCAAAACTCTTTTTGTCTTAGGTGGGGACTTGTGATTTTTTATTTAATTATTTCAACTGAGAGTTCACAGCCACTGAACTCCATAGGGTCACTGATTCCTCCCATCATTGGTACCTCTCAGTTTAAAAGTACAAGACAGCAGCAGGAAACCATTTTGAGGGGGTATTAACTTGGAAACCCCTTGGTCAAATGATCCCAAATCTGGATCACTAATACTATCCCTGCGCCTCCACGAGGCATGCCAAATTGCAAAACAACCCAACTAACTGTTTGGATTTAGAGAACCAAGAGTCGAGCTTTAAAGCATATAAAATGGCAGAAATGGAAATCCTCCATACATTTTTCTGTATTGGGGCATGTACACTGTACAAAGTGCATATTTTCTTAAATATTGTTCTCAGTTTGGATCCCTCAAAGATTTAGTGGGTGTCATGCACCACCCTGGGAAAACTAGACAGATTGAGACCATTTTGACCCACATCACATCAATAGTTTGATCTCTAGCTGTAAGCAATAAAAAAAAAATATCCGCTTAAAAATGTGTGGGAAAATTGCTTTTTTGGGGTGGGCAGGCTTATATTGCCACAACCTCGAGTTCAAATTACTTCAAATTTGGGTCAATAACCCCAATTTGCACCAAAGACACACCAAATTTCAAAGGAATCTGACTCAGCATGTCAATTTCAGAGGACTTAGAAAGGTCAACCTTTAAACAAGATGTTGTGATGCAACCTTAGCTATTGTGGCACTGCCACAGCACTATAGCTCCTGGTTGTCAAAAGGCCATGCTCCTATCTCTCAATTAAAGCTGTGGAAATACTCTGCATAATAATGCACCACCTTTGCTCGGCCCATGTGGGCAGAACATGTCCTCCCTACCAAATTATTGTCATAGCATATGGCTGAACTTGAAAACCAGGCATCAGGCCTGGAGTCAAGAATCCATCCTTAAAGTCAATGAGACTTAAACCTCTGCCTAAAGGAAATCATGTACTTAATGCTTTGCTGCACTGAGGTCTCCATGGGGCCCTGTCTTTCTCTATCATTTGCAAACAAGCATGCGCTCTGTGATATTATATCTGCAGTGTGCTCTCTCTTCCCATACCTGATGGTGCTCTGCAGGCTCCCAGCATGCAGAGTTGGAGTGGGCTGGGAGGCACAGCTGGCAGGGCTTCTTTGGCTAATACCATCCCAGATTTATACAGAACTTTTAGCTAATACAGCTCCCCTTTGTGGGGGAGGGTCTGGGGCTAAATCCCTATCAGTAGCACCCCATTGGAAGCAAATGGGGGTCCTAGAATTGCTATGAAGGCACAGAACCCCTACACAAATGGCCCTGGGCTCCCAGTCACATGAGCAGAACCACCAGTTTCTTTTGTAGTGGAGGCAAACCTACCTCCCACTCCACCATCCCCAGGGGAAGAATTCCCTAGGCAGCTCCATACTGGAGTTTCCCCTCACCTATGCAGCTTATTCCTGTGTAAAGGAGGAGACTGTGCTAAAATAAAGCTGTATTGGGAGAGGGAAAAAAAAGAAACAGCCACTGAAAAATCCTTCACCTCTTTGTTTTACATTGATTCAACAAGTTAACAGGCAATTAGCTGCTGCAGTGGTACACTGCTCCCTAGAAGAAGCACTTCAAGACATCACAAACATCCCATCTGATTATTAAAAAGCAAAGATGCCAGCACATTGGCCAGTTCTTTTGCAGTTTGACCTCTGAATTCTACATTTTCTGCCAACAAGCACACCTACCAAATGAATGTTTAGCACAGCAAGAGACATTATAATTGAAACAAGATACAGAGTGATGTCAAAAAATGTAGAATGGCTTTCATATTAAAAAGTTAACCTGCACTCATTTACTGTACTTACATAACCTTTCTGAAAAATAAATCACACAAATGTAATTCAGAAAACGAAGTGGATCAAGTAAGTCAACAGCAGAACATTGTGTGGGAGAGCCAAAACATTGTATTATTATATCTATTTATGGATTAAGCAGGAGTGTCTATTGTTCTCCCTCTTTCAAAAAACTGTCCGTAATCCTTTGCATGCAGTGTAGTATAGCCATGTCAGTCCCAGGTTATTAGAGAGACATGGTGGATGAGTTAGTAGCTGTTACTGGACCAACTTTTGTTGGTGAGTGACAAACTTTTGAGCCACACAGAGCTCTTCCTTCACATACTCCCAGCATCTGCAAAATGCAAGATGGAACAGATTGTTGGCATATTGTAGTTCGCACATACAATATATGCTAACTACACATATTAGTGTAAGGGACCATTCAAGGTAGAGTGTCCTGTTAACACATCTGTGGATTTCTTGTATACAGTCGTCTGTAAGAGATCACCACGCCTACTTTCATAAATCCAGGAACTACCCCAAACACTCCCAAGAAGTCTGTTGTCTACAGCCAGGCACTAAGGGCTAGTCTACACTAGAAGCGCTACAGCTGCGCCACTGTAGTGCATCTGGCGAAGACACTCTCTGCCAAAGGGAGAGAATTCTCCTGTTGGCAAAATAAATGCACGTCCCAGAGACGCAGTAGCTATGTCCACAGTGGCGCCCAGGTCAGTGTAACTTATGTCGCTCAGGGGGATGGCTTATTCACACCCCTGAGTGACATAAGTTATACCAACATAACCTTTAGTATAGACAGGCCCTCAGCTACCACGGACTATGCTCTGAGAAGAAAGTCTGGGATATACACCTTAACATACTTAAAACTGCCTTCACCAAACAAGGGCACTTCTCCACCAGAGAAGTAGATCGCATCACGGAATGAGCAACATAGATACCCTTAGAGAACCTGCTTCAATACAGAAATAAACCCCCCCAACACCCATACTCGATGGGGACCCCACCCTGAAATAAATCTTTCCTGAACCCCCACTTCTGGCCTTCAGACAACCTCTCCAAGCTGATCATCAGATGTAAGCTTCCCACAGACCAGGACAAACCAAAATTTGATCAAAGGAGCAACAAACCCTGCCAGAACAACAGTTGCAAAATGTGCAGACACCTCTCCTACGACGATCAACACCCCCCACAACACATCTTCCAAGATTCATGGATCATACACATGATCATAACAACATGTGGTATAACTCATCCAGTGCATTAAATGCCCCAACAACTACTATGTGGGTGAAACCAAACAATCACTACACTCACACAGGAAAATGATAAAAGACAAAAACACCCTGTCACCTGTGAGTGAACACTACACAAAGCGATCACTCAATATTTGACCTCCAGTCCTTATCCTCAAAGGAAAACTGCACAACACTTTCAAAAGATGAGCCTGGGAGCTTAAATTCATTTATCTGCTAGACACTAAAAATCATGGACTGAACAGAGACACTAGATTTATAGCTTATTACCACAATTTGTAACCCAAACCACCTCTTTTTGTCCTATGATTGCAGAGGTGTTAACAGGCCACTTACCTTGAATGGTCCCATATAATATGTGCTAACTATTTGTGCTAAACTATCTGTTCCACCTTTAATTTTGCTGTGACCTTGGGAGTACCTTTCCCAGACCTGAAGAAGAGCGCTGTGTGTGTGTGTGTGGCCCAAAAACTTGTGTCTCTCACCAACAGAATTTAGTTCAATAAAATAGATTACCTCATTCACTAGATCTAATCCTGACACCCTTACTCAATCAAGACTTCCACTGAAGTCAAAGGAAGTCTTAATGGAGTATGTTTTCTTGTCACTGGATTAAATGTGCCTTGGGATGTTTAACATCTAAAAAACACTTTCATTTTTATTTTTTAAATGTTTGTGTGTTCCAAAGCGTTAGGCACAGGAGATTATACAACTGAGTAAACAGGCACAGAGTAGGCATAAAAATAAGAACAGACATGTTGGGTCAGACCAATGGTTCATCTAGCCCAGTATCCTGTCGCAAACAGTGGCCAGTGCCAGATGCATCAGAGGAAATGACCAGAACAGGGCAATTTCGAGTGATCCATCCCCGTTGTCCAGTGCCAGCTTCTGGCAGTTGGACTATCTTCCATGAACTTATCTAATACTTTTGGCCTTCACAACATCCCAGGACGACAACTTCCATAGGTTGACTGTGTGTTGCATGAAGTAGTACTTGGTTTTAATCCTGCTGCTATTAATTTCATTGGGGGACCCCTAGTTCTTTTGTTGCGTGAAAGGATAAATAAGACTTCCCTATTCACTTTCTCCACACCATTCATGACCTCTATCCAATCCCCCTTTAGTCATCTCTTTTCTAAGATGACCAGTCCCAGTCTCTTTAATCTTCTCTCATACAGAAGCTGTTTCAGACCCCTAATCTTTTTTGTTACCCTTCTCTGCACCTTTTCCAGTTCTAATATCTTTTTCTTTCTTTTTTTTTTTTTAAATGGGGCAACCGGAACTGGACACAGTATTCAGAGTAGCAGCTGTGTTAGTCTGTATTCGCAAAAAGAAAAGGAGTACTTGTGTACTTGTTCACAGTGTAGACCTACCATGGATTTAGATAGTGGCATTATGATATTTTCTCTTTTATTATCTATCCCTTTCCTAATCATTCCTAACATAGTTAGTTTTTTGTTTTTCAAACACTACTGCTGCAGATTGAGTGGATGTTTTAAAAGAACCATCCATGATGACTCCAAGATCTCTTTCTTGAGTTCTAACAGCTAATTTAGACCCCATCTTTTTTTGTGTATAGTTAAGGTCATTCAGTCATCCATTTTAGTGAGATCCCTTTGAAAGTCTTGTTTGAAAGATCTCTGCTCAGTAGGGCTTGCTGACTTTTTTTTCTCCAATACTATTTTTTCACACACAAAAAATGTGTTCTCAAACAAATGTATTTTGCACAAAAGGGTCTGCTTTCCACAAAAAAAATTTCTGTCAAAAATCCAACACCCCAAAACAGAAAATGTTTTGATTTTCAGACAAAACAAATAATATTTTGGCCAAAAATGGAAATATTGCTATTTGGAGATGCTGCTGCACTGCATTATGGGAGCTGTAGTTCACTTGCCTCATTTCCCTATTTTTTTCCTATGAATTAGTCTCTCAGGCAGAACTTCATCTCCCATGAAGAAATTTAGCCACAGGACACCCATGTCCTTCCCCTCACTC
The DNA here is from genome assembly GCF_965152275.1 of Natator depressus. NCBI lineage: Eukaryota > Metazoa > Chordata > Testudines > Cheloniidae > Natator > Natator depressus. Next base: position 62,679,545 of record NC_134243.1, on the reverse strand, counting down.
AGAGGAGAGACTGGAGTGCATCATAGATATGTAGTCAGACCAGGAGCTCAGCCTATAAACGAGAATGATAGAATGAGGCCACTGAACTACAATCTTATAAGACATCACAGTAGCATTTCCAAATTGAAATATTCAATTTTCAATTTTTCCATAGGGAAAAAAAATATTCTGACTAGCTCTATTCCACAGTAAAATGTATGGCCTTCAGTTACCTCAGAAGGATGAAAAACTGAGTCAAATCCTGCTGAGATTAAAATCTTTGGTTTCAGAGATTCAAGGTATTTCAAACTCCCCATCTTCACCTTGGGAAAGTTTTAATCTCGACTTTTTGATCTGAGAATCTCAATAATGGTCCCAACCTGGTATCACTAATCACTCTAAAGTTGGGGACAGAATCTGGAGACTAACTGAATGGCCTGGATCTCATCTGTGTTTCAATCTAAAGCAATTCTATTCCACAAAAACACTCTACACCCATGAGAAGGGATTTTGTTCAGCTATGCTTTCAACCCACTAGCTGTACAATTCAACTACTCAGTATTTGTGTTTATTCTATGGGTATGTCTATGGGAGAGCTCTCCCGTCGGCATAAAAAAAAAAAAAAAACCCACCTCCGTGAACGGTAGAAGCTATGTCGGCGGGAGAAGCTCTCCTGCTGACATAGCACTGTGCACACAAGCGCTTATGTCTGGGTAACTTAAATCGCTCAGGAGGTTGCAATATTCACCCCCGAGTGACATAAGTGTTGCCAACATAGGCTGTAGCGTAGACATAGCCTAATCTATTTCTTCCGATTACACTAGTAAAGTACTTCTCTTTCTTAAACAAAGCTAAACTTTTTGTCTCACACTGGCAGTTTGTCACTTAATTAAATTATTATATGCACTTTAACAGGAAGCTCTAAAACATCTAAAACAGAGAGCTTTTTCCAGCAAAGCTCTTTTAAACCAAAGCGTGTGGAGGTTTGCCATTTCCCATTCCCTAGCACTAACAACTTTGAGTACTCAGTCTGTTTACTCCAAAGATGTCTTTGCAAAAATACAATATATTGTGTACATACTGCATAATGATGTAAATAGAAAATCTCTCTATGAATATTTACACAAACACAGCAAATATGTTAGTGTCACTCACTTATACAAAGGGATTCCATTACCAAGAGCCGTCTAATCTGGGAATTATGCCACAAAACTAGTCTTTCATCATACAATAATAAATTCAAACGAACTCAGATGAAATGTTTTATCAGACACAATAATGATTATGCCTAAAATGCAATGAACCATTCCCTAATAACTCAGATAGCAGGAATATGGGACACTTATATGCTGTATGAACAATGGGGAATCTAAATAAAGGGATGGATTAACTGATTTGGCTAAACTATGAATACCCTCCCTAAAGCCTCAATATTTAACCTCTTGAATAGGAAAGTCTTACAGATGTGATGACGTCTGTCCAGCTTTCTACTTTCATCTCTTCAGGTTAGGACAGGATTCACAGATTGATAAAAAGGGCTCCAGACTCATTCCATAGTCTACATCTCTTTCTGCCATTGCAAGTGATGTGCCTGGCCACGATCTTGTCCGCATCAAAGGCTCTGCAGCTATGCCACTGTATTGCAGACACTTACTGCAGTGACAGAAGGAGTTTTTCCATCAACATAGTAAATCCACCTCCTCAAAAGGCAGTAACTAAGTTGATGGAAGAATTCTTCCATCAATCTTGCTGTGTCTACAGTGGGGATTATGTCCACCTAACTACATTGCACAGGGTGTGAAATTTTTCACCGTCCTGAGCAATATAGATGGTTGATCTAAGTTTTAGGTGTAGCCCAGGCCTGAGTTTGCACTTCAGGTGGAAGGAGGATCTTATAGTTCCAGGGGACCTAGGTTCAATTCGGGGTTCTGCCCAGCTGTTCTGCATGACCTTGAACAAATCACGTAATCTCTCTGTGCCTGATTCCCCATCTGTAAAATGAGAATGATAATAATTCCCTTCTCTTACATTTTTTGTTGTTGGTCTATTTAGATTGGAACCTCTTTGGGGCAGAGACTGTTACTTACTATGCGATTGTGCAATGCCATGGGCAATGGGGCTCCAATCTCAGCTGGCATCTATCAGTGCTGCTATAATATAAACAATTAAGCACCTACCTATTTGAACTTCCAGATAGAAAATAAAGTTTCCTTTTTCAGCAATGATACATTGTAACCTGAAATCATGTTTTAATAAGAAAAAAATACAGCATCATTTGCCCTTTTGTTATGTCATGCTATTTATGTTATATAATAATAATTTACAGGCTGGGCAGTTTACCAAAAAAAAATCACGTTTTCAAGCCTAGTAGACTGTAACGTGTGAAGTGGCAGAATTCTTTGCCAAATGCCTGTGAAATGACAGCTTACTACTGTTTGCTAAGGAGTTGCAAATCCAAACAGCAACATGTCCTCTAAACAATTGGGTCTATTCCTTGGGTAACTGGGTCAAATGATAATGGGATAACATACTATTTTTTAATATAGAAGTATGTAGGAGGAGAGAGGTTTCCCATTGGCTGCAGTAGCATGTGCATTTTTGATTAACAAGCCTTTAGAGTTGTTTGCTTAAAAATAAATCATTTCAAGTAATAAGCAACTTTCCTTTGCTGCATTATCATTGCTCCATATCACTAGTCTGAACATGCTTACCACCCTTACCAATTAGGATTAGCATACAGATGTGTGAGAGGGAAAAAAGGACCAAAACAAACTGGCAATGCTTCTGCTTGAGCTGGCAGTATCAAGGTTTGAATTACTGAGGTAAAACTTGTGAAAGCTAGATAACACCTACCTTAAAATGCAGAGAAAATACACTTTGGTGTGGGCTCTGTGTTATTTTATTAACTATTCTATTGCTGCCACTGCATCGTGTTTCTATCCTTCCTGGAGTCCTCATATACTTCTTTTCTAGAGTTAGTGCTCCACAGGGGTTTGGGACAGGACATGGGGTAGGAAGGGAAAGAGGAGGGGACCTGGTACATTTTGTAACACTACCCCCTTTTGCCTCCTCTCAGTTACCTCCACACCTCCTACTGGGGAGCCAGCCAATGGGAATCTCGCAGGACTCATGCTGCCACAGGACATCCGAAGGCAGAAGAGCCATTTGGGGGGTTTCCAGGCCTCTTACCTTTGGTGGAGCAGGTTTCTTCCCTGGGAAGCCACAGGATGTGCAGGATTAAGAACCCTCCAAGCCCCGCTCCTTAGTGTGGGCTGCTGCACAGAGAGCCCCACAAGATTCATATCACACAGATTCCTGACCCTCTGGCCCCCTGCAACAAGTGTGTCCCTGGGAGGGGGTCATTTAGCCTGTGGTGACAGGAGATTAGTGACCATTAACAAGTTTTATTTAACAACATGTGTCCAGACTGACAAATCAAGGGAAGTATCTGCATGCAGCCAATCTACAGAACTTGCCAACAAAATGCACAGCAATAAAGAAATAAAAATAAAACATCAAGTTTAAATTTGAGTTAAATTTAAGGAGCAATCATGGTGCAATCTGTTGTCAAAACCAACAGACGTTTTTATGCAGATGACTCAACCTTTTTAGCCTTTGAAAATGTTTTGATTGTGCATCAGGCTGACCATCTTGAACCTATGAGTAGGGGGGGCACTTGCTTCCATGTTCAAATATTCAGAGGGTCTTCTTTCGCCTCTTTCAATCTAATTAGCCGAACAGAATCCAGTACCAATACTCACCACCACCACACAAAAAGAAAAGGAGTACTTGCGGCACCTTAGAGACTAACCAATTTATTTGAGCATAAGCTTTCGTGAGCTACAGCTCACTTCATCGGATGCATACTGTGGAAACTGCAGAAGACATTATATACACAGAGACCATGAAACAATACCTCCTCCCACCCCACTCTCCTGCTGGTAATAGCTTATCTAAAGTGATCATCAAGTTGGGCCTTTTCCAGCACAAATCCAGGTTTTCTCACCCTCCGCCCCCCCACAGACAAACTCACTCTCCTGCTGGTAATAGCCCATCCAAAGTGACCACTCTCCTTACAACGTGCATGAAAATCAAGGTGGGCCATTTCCAGCACAAATACAGGTTTTCTCACCCCCCCACCCCCATACACACACAAACTCACTCTCCTGCTGGTAATAGCTCATCCAAAGTGACCACTCTCCCCACAATGTGCATGATAATCAAGGTGGGCCATTTCCAGCACAAATCCAGGTTCTCTCACCCCCCCACCCCCATACACACACAAACTCACTCTCCTGCTGGTAATAGCTCATCCAAAGTGACACTTCAATCTCTCTGGTCACGCAATCACAGACATGAAGGTCGCTATCTTACAACAAAAAAACTTCAAATCCAGACTCCAGCGAGAAACTGCTGAATTGGAATTCATGTGCAAATTGGATACTATTAATTTAGGCTTAAATAGAGACTGGGAGTGGCTACGTCATTATGCAAGGTAGCCTATTTCCCCTTGTTCCCCACCCCCACCCCCACCCCCCCGACGTTCTGGTTAAACTTGGATTTATGCTGGAAATGGCCCACCTTGATTGTCATGCACATTGTGGGGAGAGTGGTCAGTTTGGATGAGCTATTGCCAGCAGGAGAGTGAGTTTGTGTGTGTATGGGGGTGGGGGGGTGAGAAAACCTGGATTTGTGCTGGAAATGGCCCACCTTGATTATCATGCACATTGTAGGGAGAGTGGTCACTTTGGATAAGCTATTACCAGCAGGAGAGTGAGTTTGTGTGTGTGTGGTTTTTTTGGAAAAAAAAAAGGGGGGGGGGAGAGAAAACCTGTATTTGTGCAGGAAATGGCCCACCTTGATCATCATACACATTGTGAAGAGAGTGGTCACTTTGGATGGGCTATTACCAGCAGGAGAGTGAGTTTGTCTGTGGGGGGGCGGAGGGTGAGAAAACCTGGATTTGTGCTGGAAATGGCCCAACTTGATGATCACTTTAGATAAGCTATTACCAGCAGGAGAGTGGGGTGGGAGGAGGTATTGTTTCATGGTCTCTGTGTATATAATGTCTTCTGCAGTTTCCACAGTATGCATCCGATGAAGTGAGCTGTAGCTCACGAAAGCTCATGCTCAAATAAATTGGTTAGTCTCTAAGGTGCCACAAGTACTCCTTTTCTTTTTGCGAATACAGACTAACACGGCTGTTACTCTGAAACCACCACCACACAACCACTCTGTGTCTCTCAGGGCACAACCCTCCGAAGGTCAGAGTGGAGTGCAGCATGAGCCTAGCTGCATCAGGACTCTCCGTGCACAAGCCCCTACCTGATTATGAGCTCAATGCCACTCCTCTGTTAAGTTCTTGATAACAAGCCAACAAAATATCTACCCAAAATCACAAGCTCTAGTCTGTGTCGCCCACTAGATCTTATAAAGATAGAAATGCTGAGAAATTCAAACTGCTCAGAGCATGAGAATCCACAGCTATGCTGAAAGGATGAGATCGGAATGAGACCACTGCATTATTTATTACCTCATTATGAACATGCATATTGTCTGCGTGTGCTCTGTGACCTAGGGCTCAAGCAGTAGAGAGCCTGAAAGAGAAGAGACTGCACAGATGGAATGAATTTTAAAAGATAATTTTCAAGTTTTTTTAAATTAATATCAGAGAGATGAAGAAAGTGAGGAGTAAGAGTGGAATGAATCTCAATAGAGGATTTTTTTCAGCAGAGAATTGGGATGGAAAAGATCTGGTGTCTCCAAACATGGAGAGCCTGTTAGCCCATGCACAAGAGGAAAGCAATAAATAATAATGATGCTTAGCTTTCAAATATAGTTTACACATAAAGGGTAGATTCCTTCCTCCAAGCAAACTCCAGCCCAGGTGGATAGCTGGGACAGGGGTGGGACATGAACCTAGCTTTGTGATTCTAGACTAGCTGATTTTGACAGGTGCCTTTAACAATCCCAGGATGCATGTTACCCAGCAGTGAAGCCAAGTACCATGGAATACCTGCCAAGACGACTCTGTCCTCGGTTCACAGCAGACTACTGTCCTGTGTTTACATGATGTGAATTGAAAACAGTTGGTGGAAGTTACCTGATTTGCATCAAAAAGCTTTGGATTAAACCACTATGTAAACATGCCCTAAATTGCACAATGGCCACTGCTGGCCCCCAGAGTGCCCTCCCTCCCCTCCCTTTCCCCAGATTGCCCCTGCTGTGACCCAGGGACCTTTTAGTGGCAACTGTCAGAGGGCACAGGAGGTACATACGTTTTTAATCTGACCCAGGGGATCCCTCTATGAATAACAAAAAGAAAAGGAGTACTAGTGGCACCTTAGAGACTAACCAATTTATTTGAGCATAAGCTTTCGTGAGCTCCAGCACAGGCTAACACGGCTGCTACTCTGAAATCTATAACAGTTCACCAAAGGGTGGCATGTGAGGTCTCTACCAAAGAACCAGTGGTCCACTGGTCAACATAACCATTGGGAAACATATGTACAAATGATATTTAGAGTTACATATCTATACCAAAAGTTATGTTCTTAAAGTCTTTAAGTTAAGGTAGGTCACCGAGAGGGGACATTCCTTGGAAACGTTCCTTTCCGGCAGGAAGTAGCCGTCACCTATCTTCCTGTCCGGTCATTGGCATGCTGTATGCCTCACAAGATGGGCCTATTTGCATATACAGCCACAGGAGAAAGAAGAGATTGCAAAATCTACAAGAAAGGAAATTCACAAGATGAAACAAACAGCAGGAGGTATCCTGTTTCTGACTAAAGACAAAGAATTGTTACAGTATATCTTGAGGGTGCAAGGAAACACCTGGAATCCTTCACTTGGGAAGCTAGCTCACAAAGTACTCATCTCAGGGAAGGAGGACCACAGCCATGTGTGGCTGTAACAAGTTGCAAGGATTTGGGGTGAGCATTACTCTACAAAACATGAGAGTATCCTATTAAGTAAGTCTAGGCTCTAGAATGGATGTTATGATTTTATTTTATATGTAACTTTTTGTTTCCAATGCTTCTACTTGCTATTACTTGAATCTCTATGCTTTGTTAAATACACTTATACCTGATGTCACTATAAATATATCTAAGTGCTGTGTACTAAGCGCAGCAGTGATCTGAGGTGGAACTGGCAAGCTGGGGTGTACTGTTTTTATGGAAGCAGTGAATTTGTGAACACTGTGAGGGTTCAGTGTACCAAAATGACACTCAGAGGGCTCAAGGGTTGGAGTGTGCCTATTGCTAGCCTGTAGAGAAACAGTGGGGCGTGCAAGGCCTAGAGGAGAGTGCTTATGTTGCCCATGGCTGGTGGAGTTGGCACAGACAAGGATTCCTTAGGCTAAAGGCAGATGGTAGCAAGATGCCTCACAATCCTGGGTACGCCCAAGAAGCATCTTACCTACCGTATGCCCAGAGTGGGACAGTGAGAGCCCAGAGCCAGCACATCCACTTCAAGAGGGAGTTCTCTTCTGACAGCTCTTAAATAAATAGGATTTGCTGGAAATGTCATCAATTTTGGATTTTTTAACATGTTTATGTTGGGGAATAGGTTTTGATTGAATATCCTGCAAGATGAAAGAATCTCTATACTTAGGGGTTGCAAAGAAAATGGGGTGCATGTGTTTGGGGGGAGGATTAACTAATCCAGAATTACCTATGGTGATAGAAAAAAGTTCAAACATGACTGTGACATTGCCCAATAGAGGTAACGGTATAGGTCTGTTCTGAGAGAGAACAAGTCCTCAGACCTTTGGTGAGCACAATAGTTCATTATTATAAGCCCAAAACTCCAGTCCCAGGATTTATTGTTTTAGACAAAGATAACAACATAATCTACACAAATAAAAACACCACTTACATCCTGTTCTGATGATGTCCTTTAGTATGCATGATGCTTCCTTTGTTGCCACTTTGTGCAGTTTTATGAGAGAACTGTCCAGCAAATAAATCAATGCTTTGTAACAATCTCAGAAATTCAGTGATACTATTAAAAACCAGAATCCCTCTATCTTGTCCTTCTACTCCTCCAGGCAATTGCTAAAAGCCTACAAGCTGTTGTAAACATATGCAGCACAAATTACTTGAGGAGGATTTGTGGAACATTCCTACCATCATGCCCGCCTATTCCCAGATAGCATATTCTTCTACCCCATTATAATACTGACTGCCACCAGAGGGGATGATAGACCTTCTAAGGCTGTCTAACAATAGAGGTTTGAGGGAATGTGTGAAAAAATTGGCCCTGAATAAGATGCTATATGGTTAGGAAAGGATCAGTGCCAGTAAATTGCTTTTTCTATGTGTATATGCAACAACCATGGATCATTCCCCTCCCCACCCAGTCCAAGAAAAATTTGGCTAGCTACCAAATACAAAATTAAAAACCATGTGCCAAACATGCACAGCTGCATCAGCCACTGCTGAGCCATCTGCAAACATGTTAAAAGATAGTTGCTTCAGTTAGGATGAACTGGGACCCATCAGGACCAATGGCCAAAGCACAGTTAAGAAACCATTTTTTCCACTATATTGCTCTGCTTCAATCATTGTTTAAAAATACATGATTTATGCAACCATGTATAGGTGTATCAAGTATACACCTTGAATTCACCCAATGCAGTCAGCCCAATATAGACATCCTAGTTCAAAACAGCCCAAACAATCATTACCCCATTTTCACACAACACACAGTCAGCCTGTGGAACTCCTTGCCAGAGGATGTTGTGAAGGACAAGACTACAACAGGGTTCAAAAAACAACTAGATAAATTAATGGAGGATAGGTCCAACAATGGCTATTAGCCAGGATGGGCAGGGATGCTGTCCCTAGCCTCTGTTTGCCAGAAGCTGGGAATGGGTGACGGGGATGGATCATTTGATGATTACCTGTTCTGTTCATTCTCTCTGGGGCACCTGGCACTGGCCACTGTTGGAAGACAGGATACTAGGCTAGATGGACCTTTGGTCTGACCCAGAATGGCCGTTCTTATGTTCAATCTAAGTCCCCTCCATACAAATATATAAGCATCTCAGAATGTTTAATTTATTAATTATACACAGGTATGAAGCTCTTCATACAAATGAAGAATAGAGGCAACTACCAGATATCACCTTATCATCTACAGTTCAACTCCCTGTACAAGTGATATTTATAACCAAGCTGAGGTAAATCTCTAGTGACAACAGTATGTCCACACCTTTTTCTAGTTTTCCAGAATGACAGAACCTCACTTTAGGGCCAGATTGTGTGCAGTCTAAACATGGAACTCACCAATAGAATTGGCCTAAGGAAGTTTGACTCAGAGGAGCTTGGAAGTCTCCAGCTGCATCGGACTGATTACGTCCTACAGATTTTTTGAGCCCTTACACTATGCTCAAAATAGGGCTAGTCAAAAATTTGCTAAAAGAAGTTGATAAAAAAAATTGGGTTTTCAACTAAATAATATTTCCACAGAAAGCATCTGCTTTCCTATATAATTTTTAATTTATTGTTGAAAAACTTAGAATTTTGGGAGGTTAGTCAAAATTTCAGTTTTTGGCTGAAAAACAATTAGTTTTCACTAGACCCTCCCCCCAAAAAATTTAAAAAAAAAAATCAATTGGTGGGGAGGGGTTTGCTTTATGAAAAGGTGACATTTTCCACAGGGAAAAAAAATTCTGACCAGCTTCTACTGTGGCTATGCAAGAAGCAAACAGGGTGGGTCAATTAAGTGTCAATCAGTGGATTTATTTTGAATTGTAGAAAGTCTGGTTAATCTAGGTCACCTTCACTCATTTTGAGGAAATTACATGTCATCTTTTGGACAAAATCATGCAGATTCAGTCTGTATTATCTGCTTCTATAGATGCAGGGCAGTATTTCTCAGGGGGGAAATGCCAGGTCTAAGTCTTGAATTAATAATAACTCCTTTTGTTTTCAAAATATCACCATATATTTTCCACCAGGCTGAGGCCCAGCCTTGCAGTTTGCAGTGGCCATATGAATCAACAAACTCTGCACCTACCTTATTGGCCCAGGAGGGTGAACTGTGGTTGTAAATCTGCGCACTTGTGCTTCTTGCTACCTGATTGGGGCCTACAATCAGGTAATTAGAATACTCAGATTTCCCCCTGTGAACTTCTACCCTATTATCTGACAATCAGTTTCAGGAAGCTTTTCCTTAAGTCTCATCTTCATGTTCCTTCCAGAAAGTTCTGTTAAAATCATAATTGTTTGGCTAATCAAAAAGGGCAGAATCCACTTTCATGTCCTAATCCACTTGTTAACAATGGTTCTAATTAAGTTTTCTGAAATTTATCCTGTTACCACTTAAATTCCATACAAAAATTTCCCCTTCCTTGTAAAATCCTTAATCCTTTTTCCAAAGAGAGAAGGAAGAACTTGTGATTATTCACTAAACTAGGCGATGTGGGTTTCAATTCCCAGTTCTGACACAGACTTCCTGTGTGAACCTGGGCAAGTCATTTAACCTTGCTGTGCCTTAGTTGCTCATCTGTAAAATGGGGATAATGATACTTCCCCCACCTCACATGGTCTATCAAGGGTAAAATCATTAATAGTGTGAGGTGCCCAGGCTAACCCCTACAGAAATGCTTATAAATAAATAAATAAATAAATACTTTCAGAATAGCACACATATAGAGTTTATTATAGTCAGACTATAATCCCTCCTTTTCCTAAATAGTGCACTCTAGTTCTGATGAAGACTCTGGATGTTACCAGATAAGTAGAACTGATTAATACTTAATATGCCTCTGAATTTGTTCTAATGATACTAGGGAAGTCTTGTGTAAATTAAGATTTACAGTAGGAACAACAATCCTCCTGCATGGGAATGTCTTATGCCTTTCTCTGCCTTTCATTTACAGTCAAGAAGAGCAACTCCCTCTGGAGGGGAAAATCTATCCCAACAAATCTTCACCAGTTTGGACCCATCTTCCACTTTTGTAACTTATTCTGGAGGAGTCTTTCTCTGCCACTGATTTTTAAAGCAGAAATCCCCACTAAGCTCAGTGGGGATTTCTGTTTAAAAATAAACAATGTGGCTCAGGTATTTAAGATAACCCTGGGTTCTGCTTTAATCTACTCTCCTACTCTACTTCCTGGTCCTGTTGTGCAGCAGAAGGAGATAGTGTTTGCTATTTTTAATTTCTCTATTGACTGGATTTTAAATTATTACATTTACCAAACCTACACAACTGGCCATTTTTCATTATTATGTAAACTCCCCCTCCGCCCTTTCCTCCATAGGTTACTCAGGAGCAGGCAACACTCACCTGTGTGCCTGGGCACCTGATGATGTTGACATTAAAGGAGATCCTGAAGTATCCCAATGATGATGTTGGATAGGTAGGAATCCTTAATCCACCCCTCTGCTGCAGTCCCTTTACTCCTAAAGGAATTTACAGTTGGTGGTGCCTCCACCTGGCTGGCCCCTGTACACACTCAATGGCATGCCTAGGGAGCCTCCAGGAAGAAACCCATTCTAATAAAATCATCATCCTCTGCGGCATGGGTCTAACTCAAAAATACCAATTATAAATAATATACATCCAATATACTTACATTAGAGCTAACACTCATTTACTTAATTTAAGAAACAAGGTATAACAGACTAAAATTAAATGTCACTACTAATGTAAACAGGGGGCAGTTGAATAAAATCCAATTAACAAATATAGTATACAGTAATAAATGAAACTTATCTAACTGGCATTTACACTGCCACCATTTACCCAGCCCCGGGGTATACATTCCTCTGGATTTCAGAGACCTGCATGGGCGGGCCTGAAGATCTGCAGCTGGAGACAGCACTCTGTTGGTTCTGTGCATCAGTCCAGCCAATGCAACAAGCTGCACAACCCTCCTCAAGATTGGAGCTGGCCCCACCAAAGGTCAGCAGTGGGTCCTGGTTCTATGGGAAGATCACTCTGCCCCAGTGAGCTGTAGCTCACAAAAGCTTATGCTCAAATAAAGTTGTTAGTCTCTAAGGTGCCACAAGTACTCCTTTTCTTTCCACAGACTCAGTCTCTCTGCTGGGCCCCTTCCCTTGCAAGTACTTTCCCAGACAAGAGTGGGGGTTACTCACAGTTCCTTCACTGCAGACCTATCCAGCTAGCTCTAGGCACAGCAATAGTCTCTGCCCTGGCTCTAGGAAAGCCACCAACCACCTCTCAAGCTCCCTGCTTGAGCAAAGCCCCAGTAGGCTCTTAGCAGCAGCTCCTAGTACAGAGAACGCTCCACACCAGCAATCTCGCTCCTCTCCCCAAAAATGGAGCCCGCCACCTGCTCTCCCTGGAAGAGGAAGTCTCTCACTCTTTCCCTAAGGCATCATGGGAGTTGTGGTCTCTAAAGCTGGATTGCAGCACCCAGGATCTTCCCAACTGGAACACTCCCAATTAAGTTCAGACACCCCACTAGAAAGGGTGCCTACAATTATTTTAAAGGAAGCCTTGTTTCCCCCCAAAATGTCACAACTCTAGGCACAGTGGAGATGAGTTGCAGTGTGTTGGGGCGTAGGGTACAATAGGAAGACTTAGTGAGAATGAATGCAATGGAAAACTAGGAATCTATTGACAATCCTGTCTAGAAATATGGTTTCTTTTCAGCACAGTATGTTGCTTTCAATTCATTTTGTAGTCAGGGCACATGAGGATTTGTTTGAAGGATATTTACTATACTTTTGCAGGCTGCTGCATATAATGTAGTGGCTTTCACTCAAATACATGTCTCCTGTCTATGGAGGCACCGGGAGTACAGGGACTCACATGCAGAGCCCAAATGCTATAAGAGTCCCACTGAAGAAAATTAGAAATGACATGTTTTTGAGCACTTGTTTTTCTAAAAAAGTAAAAGGTCTCTTCAACCTCTGTCAATTATCTTATGTAAGGGAAAAATATCTCTGTAGCTCCCACAAATCGTTTCCTATACCTCTCCTTGATGGTTTTCTCCTTCTGTCATGCAAATTTTGTATATCCAGAGCAGAGTCCTGTTTGTCAAATTTCTCAGGCCAAATTCATCCCTGTTATTTCAGTGGCATTACACCAGGAATGGATTTGGCCTATCAAGTTTCAATTAGTTTCTGGCTTACTCCAAATGAATTAACAATACTCCATGGGGTCAAATTCCACCCTGATTGACATCTGCTGACACTAGCTTATAAGACTAGATGCGGCCACCCTTCAATTAAGGATGGTTTAGGAATTATTACATCAGTCTTGCTGCACCACAAACAAAGTTTTGATGGTCCCTATTGAATCTGCCAAGGAAACTAAACCGAAAATAATATTGTCTAAAATATTACATCCTTACTAATGGGCACAGAGAAAGTTAAATATATAGATCAAAAGATTGTGATGAGTGCCAGAGACAGGAAGGAATCAGTTGTGATTTTGACCATTCAATAACATTAAGAAGAAATTGATTGCTGTTGCCATATTATGTTCTAAATGCATTCTGGTGAAAGATGGTAAATAATTTACAGCCCCACCGGACTTTTTTACACTTGTGATGCTAATTGCTTTGTTTTGTTAAGGAACAGTATTTCAGAGACAGAAAGAAACATGCTTTAAATATATAGAGGATTGGAAATTCTTCAAACAAGTATTAAGTAAAGGACCTGCTCCTTATCCCATTCAAAACAATGACAAATTCCAGTTGACTTCACTGGGTGCAAATTTGGGGCCACTGATAATTTCAGGGGGATAGTCACTAAAATAAACTGAGATTTGGCTCATTATATATAAATTAGGCATTTTTCCCATTAGGATTATAAACCTCAATCCTCAACTGCCCCTAAGGATCTTTAAGTCATAAGAACATACGAATAGCCCTGCTGGGTCAGACCAAGGGTCCATCTAGCCCAATATTCTGCCTTCCAACTGTGGCCAGTGCCAGGTGCCCCAGAGGGAATTAACAGAACAGGTAATCATGAAGTGATCCATCCCCTGTCGCTCATTCCCAGCTTCTGGCAAACAGAGGCTAGGGACACCATTGCTGCCCATCCTGGCTAATAGCCTTTGATGGACCTATCTTCCATGAATTTATCTAGTTCTTTTTTGAACCCTGTTACAGTCTTGGCCTTCACAACATCCTCTGGCAAGGAGTTCCACAAGTTGACTGTGAGTTGTGTGAAGAAATACTTCCTTTTATTTGTTTTAAACCAGCTGCCTATTAGTTTCATTTGGTGACCCCTAATTCTTGTGTTATGAGAAGTAGTAAACAACAGTTCCTTATCAACTTTCTCTATACCAGTCATGATTTTATAGACCTCAATCATATCTCCCCTTAGCCGTCTCTTTTCCAAGCTGAAAAGTCCCAGTCTTATTAATCTCTCCTCATACGGAAGCCGTTCCATACCCCTATCATTTTTGTTGTCCTTTTCCAATTCCAATATATCTTTTTTGAAATGGGGCAACCACATCTGTACGCAGTATTCAAGATATGGACATACCATGGATTTATATAGAGGCAACATGATATTTCCTGTCCTATTATCTATCCCTTTCTTAATTATTCCCAGCATTCTGTTCGGTTTTTTTGACTGCCACTGCACATTGAGTGGATGTTTTCAGAGAACTATCCACAATGACTCAAGATCTCTTTCTTGAGTGGTAACAGCTAATTTAGACCCATTATTTTATATGTATAGTTGGGATTAGGCTTTCCAATGTGCATTACTTTGCATTTATCAACATTAAATTTCATCTGCCATTTATGTTCCCCTGATCATGGGTCTGCTTTGCCAATCTCCTGTTAAAGTTAGAGTAGTGTTAAGGCTGCTATAATTTGTGCTGGCTAGCCATGGTACCAAAGGCCATTCTGGAAACTGGGGATCACGAGGATGCAAGGATCCTCTAGTCACATTTTTACCCACTAGCCAGGACACCTCCTGCTGTGCTTCGTACAGCTCTGTATTTTTAAGAAGGTACAATACAAGTAGGTGGAAGCAGCAGCTGTGGTACCTGATGATGTAGATTAACATTAAATGCTGACTCTAATTTCCTTTACCACCCCCACTGGACTTTCTGCTGCAACATCTGTTTTAGATCAACTATGTTGAGGCAAGTGCTTTGTCACTCAATTGATATAATAGCTTCTACTTGGCTCTGAGACCAGTAAGAGCATAAAGAGACAGAGAGCTCATAGCATGAATTATGGTGTAGGCACTCATGCCTTACCACCTTCAGTATTGAGCAGAGATGTTATTACACTTCTTTCTAATACAGAACAATATTGCTTAGGGAAACAATACAAGAACCATTATTTCCAAAACTATAAAAATAGCAAGCTCAGAATGTTGGAAAGTTGCTTGGTAGCACCTTCACACTCAAGGGTCTTTCAGCAAATCCATAATACAGCTGTTGTTCAAGAGTCTACAACTCATCTGTCAATATTGGCTATTGGCTGACATTAAAAGCATTGTGTAAAAATGGTATTCATTCTCAAAGAGCTTCAACATTCAACCTCCAAGGTGGCTGCACTTCCGTGGTCAGCTAAGTGTTCTCGATATAGTACATCCCCTTACATATCTCAGAAGGTTGTTCTCAGGCCTTGAAGTGTTTTAAGATGCTTGGTTGGAAGGATTAATTTTTTTAAAAGATCCCATAATTTGGATGTTTTAAACTGATGAATATACTTAATTTGATTTCAACCAGTAATAAATGCATAATAAATATCTGCCCATTGTCCTACCCCATGCGCAGAACAACAACTTCACACTTCTACAGCAGCTTCCATCTGAGGAACTCAAACCATTTATTGACTAATTATTTAAACCTCACAATGACTGAGTAAGATAGGAAAGTAGTATTCCTACTTTACAGATGGGGAATCTGACACATTACATAGGAAGTCTGTGGAAGTGCCAGTAACAGAACCCAGATCTCCTGACTTCCAATCTTGTGCCTGAACCAAAAGACCAGCCCCTTCTTAAAAATGTGCATTACTGGGTGACTGGCTCAGGGGCTTGACAATGAAATGCAAAGACTTTCACCCTCTAGGTTTGCTACTTTCTCCCCTTTTGTCCTTCTGTCTTACAAATTAAATTGTATTCTTACTACTTTACCAGGATTAATGTCTAATAAAAGACAATTGTACAATGTACTACAACATAAAAAAAGGTAAGTAAACATCCCCCAACGACCCTCTGGCTATCTACTGTACATCTGATTTCCAGGAGTCAGCTAGCTGTTAGCTCCTCCTGTGAGTAAACTCACCTTTGCCTCACGCAATATATTCTCCACCAACCCCAGACTTTCTATCTCTCAGTTTGACTGACCCCTCTCCCACACGTTGGCAGGGGATACTGGTTGTTTGGAGCTAATTCCTTTCTAGTGGCTCTCACAGTATAAGCATTTCTAGTTCCCGATATGAAAACTGTCCATTCTTGGAACTCTTAGCCAAGCTTGTCAATACAGAAGGGTAAGTCATGGCAGGGAGGCTGGAATACAGTATCCCACATCCAAACACATATCATTAAACCTGTGACAATCCAAAAGGAGTGAAATAGTAATTATTAGCAATTAGTGGTAATACTGCAGAGATAATTACATCTGCCAGAACAGACAGGCACTCCAAAGTTTTAATGAATCTAGCAGCAACTGGGGTCACAGCAAGTAAGAGGACTAGAGAAGAAAAAAAATCACTGCAAAAGAGAAGGGATATGCTCATGGGAATGCTGCTGAAAGAAGTTATTTACAAACAGCCAAGCAACAGCCTGAGAGCAACATCTGCTTTGCCAGCAGCAAGCCATCAGTAGGTAGGATGAGACATGGAGTAGCATGTAATTTCCACTTTGTATATACATGTGTACAATAACCACTCATAAATGTCTTTTCCTTTTCAGTTCTCGGGAAGAGGCAGCCATCCTGTTTGCCTGTAGCTGACTCAAGTCCTACGGTAAGCAGCCTTCTGCATGTGAGCGCTGAATAACCTTCACATCAACCAATGTATTAAGTATATGAATTATACTTTGCTTCTTGCTCTTTATCCCTTATCTCCCCAGAAGTGGAACAAATTTGATGTGTGCCATCATGGATGCTTTAATATTTTCGCTTTGCTTTAAAATCCATTGTTTTGAAGGAAACTGACGAGATGGGGGAGAAGCCTGTCACTGCAGCTCAAAGCTTGTGGCCATTTTACACATACCTTCATGGCCAAAGTATGCTACTTCTTGCAGAGCCGTCATTTGGGTAGGGCAAATCGGGGCGACTGCCTGGGCTGAGCTGGGGGAGCCCCTGCGCCCTCCCCCGCAGCAGATTAGAAACTCGGCGCCTATGTCCCGGGCCCCACACCCCACTTGGGACGGGCCTGACTTCATGGAACCTGTAGCTTCAGGTCACCTTGCAGGATCTCCCCTTGTTCCAGTTCAAAATCCCTACCAGAATTATTGAATTCTCACTTTTGTTCTAACAGCTCTTTGAGCAATACAGAGCCATTAACGACACTGCAATGTGACAACTCTGAGGCTATGTCTACACTGGCAACTGAATTACAAAACTTTTGTCTTGTAAAAAAAAAAAAAATACACCCAAAAGACAAAAGTTTTGCCGATGACAAGCGCCGGTGTGAACATCTCTTTGTCGGCAGGAGCGCTCTCCTACCAACAATGCTAATGCCGCTCCTTGGGGTTGGAAGTTCCTTGTCAGCAGGAAGGCCGACAAGCAGTGGCTACACTGCGTAGCTTTTAGCAGCATGGCTCTAGTGACACAGCTGTGTTGCTAAAAGCTGTGTAGTGTAGACATAGCCTGAATCTAACACCAGCTCAGTTTATTCCACCAGCATGGTTTCTCTAGGACTTTGATATATGATTACCTGGAAACCTTTTCAAGAGGCCATATGATAACATTCTCATTTTCGTCTTCTTTCTCATTTGGTCCATAGAGCCAGAAGTGTGGTGAGTATACAAGTTTAAATGGAGTAATGGATGATGTCACAAATCAGAGGTCAGTCCTCACTATCTCTTTAGATCTTTGATTCAAGATCAGCATGTCTGCTTTTGGCCATTAGGTGAAATGAAACACAACAGAGAACTACATAACTGAGCCCTGGTCTACACTAGGACTTTAGGTCGAATTTAGCAGCGTTAAATCGATGTAAACCTGCACCCGTCCACACAATGAAGCCCTTTATTTCGACTTAAAGGGCTCTTAAAATCGATTTCCTTACTCCACCCCTGACAAGTGGATTAGCGTTTAAATCGGCCTTGCCGGCTCGAATTTGGGGTACTGTGGACACAATTCGACGGTATTGGCCTCCGGGAGCTATCCCAGAAGTGCTCCGTTGTGACTACTCTGGACAGCACTGTCAACTCAGACGCACGATTGTCTGCCGTTGCTCTGACGCAGGGAGGGGCGACTGACGACATGGCTTACAGGGTTGGCTTACAGGGAGTTAAAATCAACAAAGGGGGTGGCTTTACATCAAGGAGTATTTCAGGCAGGACTTCACGGAGGGTTCCAATAAGAAATGGTGCACCTAAGTTATTGTTCTTATTGGAACAAGGAGGTTAGTCTGGCCTCTGATTGATACATGGCTAGATTTACCTCGCTGCACCTTCTCTGTGAGTGACTGCAGTGTGACCTAGAGGAATGAGTCCCCTAGACGGGGGGTGGAAGGGGGGGGTTGCAACTGAGTACAAAACAAATCTGGTCTATTTCTTGTTTTGATCCACTCCATCTATCTTTTACATCTTTGGCTGGCAGCAGACAGTGCAGAAGGACTGCATGCCATCCACATCTCATGGCTGCTCGGCAGAAGATGGTACAATAGGACTGCTAGCCATCCTCATCTCTTGCCTGCCCAGCAGAAGATGGTACAAGAGGACTGCTAGCAATCCGTATCGCCTGCCTGCTCACCATAAGATGGTTCAATAGGACTGACTGCAGGACTAAAGAGAATGACCTGATCAAGTCACTCCAAATTTAGTCCCTGCGCCCATGACTGCCCAGGTGCTCCTGATCGACCTCACAGAGGTGACCAGGAGCACCTCAGACATGATGATGACGGCTACCAGTCCTATTGTACCGTCTGCTGCCACAAGGCAATGGGTTGCTGCTGCTGTGTAGCAATGCAGTACCACGTCTGCCAGCACCCAGGAGACATACAGTGACGGTGAGCTGAGCGGGCTCCATACTTGCCGTGGTATGGCATCTGCACGGGTAACCCAGGCAAAAAGACGCAAAACGATTGTCTGCCCTTTCTTTCATGGAGAGAGGGAGGGAAGGGGGGCCTGACGACATGTACCCAGAACCACCCGCAACAATGTTTTAGCCCCATCAGGCATTGGGATCTCAACCCAGAATTCCAATGGGCAGCGGAGACTGCGGGAACTGTGGGATAGCTACCCACAGTGCAACACTCCAGAAGTCGACGCTTGCCTCGGTACTGTGGAAGCACTCCGCCGAGTTAATGCACTTAATGCACTTAGAGCATTTTCTGTGGGGACACACACACTCGAATATATAAAACCGATTTCTAAAAAACCGACGTCTATAAATTCGACCTAATTTCGTAGTGTAGACATACCCTGAGGTTAAAAATATCAGATATAAGAAAGAGAAAAAATCCTAAAATTGAACTTAAGCTGCAAAAAAAGCTGTCAAGTGACAGATGGAAGTTAGCAGTAACAGTCTGAAGAGAGACTGAACATGGGTTCCTACCTTCAGGGTTTTATGATATGTCATTTCGAAGTGAATGTAATAGGTGTGTACTCATAAATAAATACCACAGGGGTGGTATATCCATGTAATATATATCATGTAATAAATTGCATTCATCTTATACTTTTGACTACCTCCCTGCACTGCCCACTAATCTGTTTCCCTTGGGATACTTCTTACATGCCATACTCCACCACCATTTCAGTCTTTTTTTTTTTTAAGTCAACCTGGCACAATAATATTTTCATCTTTATCCTACTCTAGGACCCCCTGTCCTGCCCTCTCCCACACACCCAAAAATTACCCTTGCCTGAGGCATAGGGTGGGCAATATTCAGTCCTGGGTCAGTGATGTGTGTAAATTCTGACCATTTGTAATCCTGAAAGCTAGACACAGAAGATTCAGAGCACTGAAAAGTGAAGATTCCCAACCAGACACATAGTGCTGACTAGCTCTTGAAGGTCCTGAGAGTTCAGATTTTAAAGCTGAGACATCTTTGTGTATGGGTCATTTTAGAGGCTTAATATTTTTCTCCCTGTGAACCATGCTCAGTAGAACTCACAAAGACATTAGGGAGGATGAAAGAAGTGGTTCCAACAAAGTAAAATAGAAAACACCCGTAAAATAGTTCTAAACTTTTCTGTGTAGTACCTGGCATAATGCTGGTACAGAATGCATGATGACGTATCATGGCATGCAGATATTACTTCCACTCATTTAGGATGACCTGTATAACCATTATCACTCACAGATGAAGCAGCCTGTGATGGGGTGTACAAACCCCACACTGAACCTGAAGGAGTTAAAGGATAATACTGGGCCCAGCTAGCCCTGCCCCTCCAGACCTGCAGAGGAAGCTCAAAAGGGAGCAAAATTTAGCTCAGAAAGGGGAGGAAGATAGACTTACCCTGAGGGCTTCAGAGCAAGGGTGTCAAAGAAGCCTCCTTGTGAAGAAGACTGCCTTCTTGAGCCCAGTTGGTGCTGAAGGTTTAGTTGTCTTTTCTTTTCCTATCTTATGTTGGTCTTGGAGACATGGGGAGAGACAGAGGGTAAGAAGTGACCCAGGGAGGTAACTCTGAGGAAATTCCAAGGTACCAGACACTGTTGAGTGTCAGAGCCCGGTGGAGGGGGATGGTCCAGGCTCCCCTACCACTTGCCCTTGTTGCAGGAGGGGCATAAGAGTCATTCCCACCCCACTCCTTCTCTAGTAAGGAGAGGGCAAGGTTGTTGAAACCCTTAAGGTGAAGCTAGGCCACACTCAACGGTTAATAACTGGACTGAAAGCCCTTCCCACAGGGAAACGAGACTAGAAACTGGATGTGCTACCCAGTAGGCCACCTGGCCTCCAAGGACTCTTTTACACAGCCCTACCAAACTTATACAGTAAAACATTATGCCACATGAAAACAAATCTCAATACACATAATGGAGAGCTGGAAGCTCCTGTGAAACACATGATGATCTTTTTGTTTATCAAGCTATGACCCAGCAGAATCATATCTCTGTTTGTAATTAGCAACTACACTATTGTCACAGCAGGTAGCTTTTGTCAATCACTGTATACTTTTAATGTTCGTGTAAGTAATGAATGAACTGGATGTTAACTTTATTTTTTGTGCAAGATACTACTTGTAAGATTGATTTAAAGACCTCTTTTTCTTCTAAATGATGTGAAGCAGAAGTGCCTTAGAGATATAATGCAATCAGTTTTATAATTGACAACCATGATTACATTTTTGCAATAAAATATATGCCAGCACCTCAGCAAAATATGCCTAATGCTGTATAAATCCAGCATTAATGAAGAAATTGAAAAATAAACAATAGCGGCATCTTAAGTACAAAAATCATCAAGGCATATTTGAGACTAATGTGATTAAGTACAACATGATGTGTAAACAAAGATTGTTTCTTTGGTTCAACATTTCTAATTTTTAGATAGCTTACAGTATTGCACAAGTTGTTTTATACTATATTGCTAAAGTAGTTTAGAAATATGGCATTCCCAGTTCTATTTTCTAAGAAGAAGAATATGTATATTCTTGGGATTATAGTCTATTAGTATGAGCAAATGAATTTTTCAAACTTGCTTGCTTAACATTAGATAAACTTGAGTTTGCAATATTTCTAAGCCATTTGTACATTTTGAAATAAGACGTTGCAATTAGATGAATGCCTGCAGAATTGGAACATGTACTGGAGGGTTGCTGGATGGTTCTGCTTTGTGCAAAATGTTGGAAAAAAAAAACTTACAATATGCCATATGATTTTAAGGGCAGTCAGGATCTCTATGGTTTGGTGAATTACGAGAAGCTCATATGATTTAGTGACTGAGCTTCAATGTCCTCTTTTGCTCCTTATGAATGCAGACTGTTACTGTCAGACTGTGCAAAAATTACTGACATACCTTTTTAAAAATTGCTGAGATACAGATAATATGTTTGCCCTCCAAAATACCCGTTCTAGACAGCAGTATTGTATTTTGGAAACACTCACTTAAAATAGATTTCAAGGGCTAGATTCTGAGGTGCACTAGAGCTACCCTCCATTCAGCACACATGAGGTGGAAGAGCATTATTCCACTTTCCCATCTCCCAGTACTGGAAGCAGGTATGGATCAACATGAGAATGACTCTATAACTTATAACTCTTGCAGGATATGGAGACTCAGGATCCCGTCCTCTGCTCCAATGACTCAAGAGAGACAAGGTGGGTGAGGTAAAATCTTCTGTTGAACCCACTTCTGTTGGTGAAAGAGAAGTTTTGACCTACACAGAGCTCTTCTTCAAGTCTGCAGGGCCAGAATTAGGGGAAGACTACATAGGCAACTGCCTGGGGTGCCAGGCTTGGGGGCTGTTTTTTTTGTAGGCGACAAAAGGGAAAGAGAATGTTTGAAGTAAAATGTTTGTTATTCTGTATACGGATTCATTTTTCACTAACCTCCTAGAACATTCTGGACCTTTGTAGAATCTCATAGAACCTTCCAGACTTTCTGAGAACTACATTTTCCTTGAACCTCCTAGAATGTTGTCAGCCATCCCCACATGGGTATATAAGCGGTGGGGCATTGCCGTCAGTCAGTGAGGTATAAGAACAAACTGAAGTGAAGTGAGAGCCCAGCTGCCATATTGTGAAACTTGCTTTATTCTGTAATTGGGAAAGCATGCTTGTGTTTTAAGACTTGAAGTGTGTAAATAGCGACTAATAAAAGGACATCTTTAATGAAATGCAAGATATATCTATCGAACCCCTATCTACGCAACAATATAAAAGAAATACTGTTACTTCTTTTGCCATGCTTAACACATAATGTTTGATGACATGCAAATCATTCATCAAAGTCATGAAATGGGCTATAAATGCAATAAAAAATAATGTATTCAAAAGTTTAACAAATGGAGGGGGAATGCTGAAGACATTCCCTGCCTGAGGCACCATTTGGTCTAGGGCTGGCCTTGCAGGTCTGAATATTTCTTCACTCACCTCATCTCTCTAATATCCTGGGACAACCACAGTTACAACACTGCAAATACTAAGTGTTTAGCCACAGTTGAACAGCTTTAACAGAAGAGGCTGAGGAAGCCCCATACCAGAATATCCCACAGCCCACTGGTTACAGCACTCACCTGAAGGGTGGCAGATCGCTATTCAAATTCCTTCTTCTCATCAGGTGCAGGGGAGACTTGAACTAGGGGTGTCCCACCTCCCAGATGAATACCCTAACCACTGGGCTAAAAGGTATGAAGCAGGTCCTCAACCCCCAGCTGTTTTGGGTGAACTTGCCTGAGGGACCCCATTCGGTAGGCAGGCAGTGAGCACGCCTACTGGATTTGGCCCCACACATGAGTTAAGCAGGTCAACACCTATATTCCCCTGGTTTGTGAATTGCTGTGGGGTTTAGGTGGGAGATTAGGCATCTGGGTGTCTACAGTAAAGTAGCAGTGCACATGCTCAGAGGCAGAAACAGACATGTAAGAACCTTTTTACTGCAAAAATGTAGGTACCGAGTTTAGAAAACTACAGGGTTGCTTCCAAACAGTTCACCCCAGGAAACAGTATGATGCCAGAAAGCGTGTGCTAACATTTTCATATTGTCACCCCTTCTCTTTTAAAACAATAAAACACACCAGAAATAACTGATAATCTAATATTCCTTTCAGAGGCTGACTAGTCTTGCAGTTACTGCGTTCATCAGTTTGTCTAGTTATAAAATCATAACAACGTGGAAGTCCATCACACAAAATCCCTCAGGTGAGCAGGTCTTTTAACAATCCACCCTCCGCTGAAATTTTGTGGTTCATTGTAGCCTCCCTGATGTGGTCTTCCTCCCATCTGGTCAGCCACAGTCTCTAGGTTTCAAGTTGCTGGAGTGTCCCTCAAAACATCTTCTTCCTCCTGTCTGTCCTGTGGTATGCTCCTGACATTGTCCACTTCTAACATTTTGGCTTGGGACTCTCCTGCTGTAGAACCCTAAGACGTGTTGTCCGTCCTGTCCTTAGAGGTTTCTTGTATTTTCTTAAGGTGCCTATGGTTTTGCCTCATTGTCTGTCCATTGTCCATTTGTACTTGATATGATCTTTGGTTTCCTGGTTGTACCACTATAACTTTGTGCCAGACCTTATCGTCACCTAGCTCCAGATCTGGCAGATCTTTCGCCTCTGCTGTTTTTGCTTTTTTCAACAGTTTCTTAGATTTTTGTCTTTGGTGTTTGTTTGTTTTTTTACTGCTGATTCCACTTTGCAGTTGCTTTGAGGATACCGCAGTGTGATGTTGTGTGATCAAAATCTCAGTCTTTACTGAACTTCTGGAACTCTCCTGAAACAAACTGTGGACCGTTATCTGAACAGGTGGTTTCGAGTATTCCGTTGCCAAAGGGTCTCTTTTGGTTGACCGTCTTCCCAGGATCTGCATTCATTACACTTTTTCCATGAACGTCCTTAATTGCTCATTCATTCCTTGCCATTATATAGTCTATCTGGCTTGCCTTAAGCAACCTTCAGTTCCCAGATGTAATGAACGAACTTTGTGAATAACCTCATTCCAGCTCTTGGGAATAACTGCTCTCTCCGCAAAATATAATGCTATTCTGTGTGCACAACTCATCTCTTATCTGAAAGAATGGTGTTCTCACTCTAAGTACTTGGTCTCTTGTCACTGGCCATCCCCGTAGGATCATGAGTTTCAATGTCTGCAGCATTCTGTCTGGCTCTGTATCTCTCTCAGCCTTTCTTCTGAAATAGGTAAATACTGTACCATATTTACTGCCTCCATCTCAGTGTCTATGGATCTCTCCTTGATGGGTTTGGACAGGTACGCACAGCTCATGGTGTCTACCAACAGCAAATCTCTGGCCGGGCAATACTTGGTCTGTATGTGGATGATGCAACTGCAGCGGTACATCTGCTGTAAGCACTTTGGTGCATTGATTTATGGCTCTTTCCAAATGGGTTAGGGAGGTTTACTGTCAGATTGTATGTCTATGGTGCAAACGTAAGTGTATTGGTGAAATTCTCCATTCCAAAGGGTATTGCTAACAACTCTTTCAATTTGAGCATAGCCCCTCTCTGTCATGCACAATGCTCTGTTTATGAAAGCAACAGGTTGTCCCCCTTGCAGAATGGTAGCCCCGAGACCCATCCTGGATGGATCACATTGCAGCCTCAGGGTCTCCTTTGCATAGTGATATTTCAAAATAGAAGCCTTCCCAGTCATCTCTTTTACTTCCTCGACTGCTTGTTCTTGTTGGTCCTTCCACTCCTATTAGGTGTTGTCAAGTAACTGGATACCTCAGTCAGTTTGATGTGCTGGAATCCATTTTTTTAACAAGGCATATGGTAAAAAGTCTGGCTTTAGACAGATCTGGTAGTAAGTCCTCAAGTCCTCATACTCACTATTGCTCTCCTCAGTTACTGAGTGTACTTTGGATTTGTTTTTCTCCTCTCTAGACAAACACTGGACTTCAAACATGATTAAATTTGTCACAGATTTGGCATTTTTTCCCAATCTTGGCTCTGTTACAGACCTGATATGTAATTTTAGTCAAATCACTTTACCACTCTCTGCCTGTTTGCTATGTCACATTTTCTCTGTTGCCATTTTAGATCATAAGCAATTCATGCAAGGACTATTTCCTACTATGTATATGTAGTAGGGTATCTAGATGCTACCATGATATGAATAACAATAATACATTTTGCATATATAATTTCATGCAGGCATTTTAGAAACATACTCCTCAAAAGTATAAATATTTATTTTGTTGGCACTTTAATAGCTATTTATTAATTGATGCAAATTTAGGCCCTAACCCAGCAAAGCATGTGTTTAATATTAAAGTCACTCACATGCTTACTGAATGTGCTAAAGTGTTTTGCTGGATTGGAACCACCTTAGTGTATCTGAATGGTCCCAAACTGAAAGTCCTGGCAAAAGATGATCTCTCTTTATCCACAGATCAAGTATTGCATGGGTAGCAGCCCTATAAGTTGTTGCTTTGTGCCTTCCCCATCCTGCCAATGTGCATCCACACTAACCTAGGGGGATTCCCGCTGGGACTGAGATGGAAATTGAACTAATTTGATTCATCCATTCTCTAGTATTTCTGCTAAGGCTGCCAGCTGTCGTATTAAATGTTGTGGTGGTTTCAGTGACACAGACCTTTCCTCTGGGAGCTGGACTAAGGATAGAAATTCATTCCCCATAGGCCAAAAAAACAACCAGTGCTAACAGCCTGAACTGTGTACAATTCACACTGCACAAGTCACAGAATTCCTCATGAATATTGTCACTATTTTGTTTTCTGTGAGTTTTGTACCTTCAAAATCCACCTCTTTTGCAAATTTGATGAAATTGCTATTTTCATATCAAAAACCCATGTGAAAAGTTAACTATTGGATGTTCCGATGTGAAAGCTGTTTTTGTTCAGAGAATAGACCCATTTTCACTGAAAATGGACTTCATTTAAAAAAAATGAAATTTAGCAAAATTGAGCCCATTTTTGAAGTCATAACAGCCTTGAATTCCGAGTAATTTCATGGAGTGTTTCAAAAGTTTTTTATACAGCTTGTGTAATAGGTTTCAGTCACTACTGGTCCTGCCTGGATTTGAACAGAGACCTAAGCTCAAAATCTTTAGCTCTTATTACAAATACTCTGAATCATCCAGTTCCCTTTCAGAATGTTTTTGTGTACTCATTAGAAATTGCTTAGATGCAACCTTCTGAGTTGATGCTCTTTAGAGTTTCCTGGGTAGATAGGGTATTTGCTAGCTACTGCCACAACACTTACAGCTGTTAACTCAGTCTTCTGAGGTCCTCAGCTCAACTAGCATCAGGTAATGTTTTTTAAAACCAAGGTAGTGTAGAGAAATAATTATCAACAGTTCAAATTCTTCCAGAGATACTACGTGTTCTAGCCTCAGAGGTTGGGTTTTTAAGGAACTATTTCAAACTGAACATTTGAGAGAGGTTTCAGAGTAGCAGCCGTGTTAGTCTGTATTCGCAAAAAGAAAAGGAGGACTTGTGGCACCTTAGAGACTAACCAATTTATTTGAGCATGAGCTTTCGTGAGCTACAGCTCACTTCATCGGATGCATTCAGTGGAAAATGCAGTGGGGAGATTTATGTACATAGAGAACATGAAACAATTGGTGTTACCACACACACTATAACAAGAGTGATCACTTAAGGTGAGCTATTAACAGCAGGAGAGTGAGGGAAAAAAACCTTTTGTAGTGATAATCAAGGTGGGCCATTTCCAGCAGTTGACAAGAACGTCTGAGGAACAGTGGAGGGTGGGGAGGGGGGGAATAAACATGGGGAAATAGTTTTACTTTGTGTAATGACCCATCCACTCCCAGTCTCTATTCAAGCCTAAGTTAATTGTATCCAGTTTGCAAATTAATTCCAATTCAGCAGTCCACTGAATGCATCCGATCAAGTAGCTCACGAAAGCTTATGCTGAAATAAATTTGTTAGTCTCTAAGGTGCCACGAGTACTCCTTTTCTATTTGAGAGAGGGTTTCTTTCTGGGCGTACATGATGATCAAACAGTAAGTTGGAAACTTTCTGCGTCATTTAGTAGCAGATCATAAATTTGCAAACTCACGGTCTTAAAATGAAGGAAGAAAGGTAAGATGCTGTGCCTGGCATTGCAGTCATGCTGTGCACAGTTTCACCTGGACATTTTGAAGTATCTGAGGATACATGTTTCAATGAGTAGTACCTAAGAGAGAGGTGGGGAAAGTCGGTTTCAGAAGGCTATTGCTTACCATAGAAAGGATTTAGGAGTGAGATCACAATAGGCATATTTACACTGGTAAATGAATGAGGAAGAAAGAAAATTGAAGGTATGTGACACTTGAAGGTTCATGAATTTTCTTCTGCTGTTGCATCTCTCTCATGTCAGTTCTAAAAGGCATGGCTTGTGTCACAAACTCATCAGCACCTTTTCTTCTGGCAAAGTTAGAACCAATCACCTTTTCCTGGTGAACAACAGTGGGGGGGGGGGCGGGGGAGGGGAGACAGTCATTTGGGGAATGGATAACAAATCATTCCAGGTATGCTGACCTGTGTAGAAGGGACAAAACATTTTAAAAATTGCTGATAATTGTTCTGTTCTTCACTGCACTCACTGCTAAAATGGAAATAACAATGCTTACCTACTTCATAGGAGTACTAAAAGACTAACATTTGCAAAGTATTTTGAGTTCCTCAGAGGAAAGGCACTATGTAAGTACACGGTACTATTGTTGTCATTATAAATTTTGTCAAAACAGTCATGGGACTTACAATTCCTGATAATCATGAAAAATATAGAGCTCTCAGAAAAGCCTTTGTGTTGTATCATGGGCACGAGTTTTTGGGTTGTTCACTGCATAGGGCAGAAGCAGTGTTTGACCCTGATCCTATGAATTCTTGGGCACGTGCTTGACATTATGCACTGGATTAGTGCCATTGAGGAGGGACAAATCTCACGCATAAAGCTAAACATATGAATCAGGGCCTTTATTGGGATCTTGTACAGCACTCAGCACATTACCACTGTTAATGAATATTAATAACTTCCTCTTTTTCTCCAGCACCTGTTGCACACTCCCTGCGTGCCATTGTAGGAATCATAAATCACAATTAAAATAAACAAATGTGTAGGGGCACTAGGCTGCCTCTGGATGGTGAGACATATGGGTGCCTTGTGGTAACCAATTGATGGAGAGTGACAATGAAGATGGCTCACATTACTTTGATTAAAATTATGCTAATCAGGAATTTGTCCGTATAATTTCACCCCTTCACCAGAAGTGCAAATAACATGGCATATATGGTGGAAAACATCTATACTTATTCAGACCATTACAGTGAATCTGGAATCCCTCAGGAACAGTGTGACATTGTAAAAAGCCAGTTGAGATAAAATTAGATTCTAACTTAATAGGTAGATTGGGGCCTTTAAAGAATGGCTTTTATATGATCTTTTAAATTACCTAATAACCATTTACCAGTTCCATTAAATTGAAAAAGATTAAAAAAAAAAAAAAAGATTGGTTAGTGCACTAGCCTTTAATTTCTGAAGACCTAGGTTCAAGCACTGACTAATGTCCCAAGCAAAAATAACTAATGTCTCCTCTGCCTTCATTCCTGCATACATAATATTAGTCTATTTTAATTATTATTTGTATTACACTAGCAGCTAGACGCCCCAACCAAGAACAGGACCCCGCTGTGCTAGGCAGTCTTTGCCCTGGAGAGCTTGCAATCTAAATAGCCAAATCAAACAAAAGGATGGGAGAAAATAATTATTATTCTGCTATTACAGAGGTGGAATCTAATGCACAGACAAGTTAAGTGACTTGGTAAAAGTCACAGAGGGAGCCTATGGTAGAGCGGGGAATTAAACACAAATCTCCAGCATCCCAACTGGAACTTCAATCTCAAGACCATCCTTTCTCTGCCTGGCATAATTGCTGTTGGCTTCCCTCCACACTCATTAGAGATTTTTAAAGGGTTTTAAAAGGAATAAAGAACACAGTTTTATAGACTAGAGGTCCAGTCTTGCAGTCTCTGCTCAATTCTTATTCAGGTAAAACTGCCATCAAGATTTTCTAGACTTTAATGCTATGGGTGAAATCCTGGCCCCACTGAAGCCAGTGGGAGGTTTACCATTGACTTTAATGGGGCCAAGATTTCACCCTGTTGCCCTTAACCCACCATGTTTGTCTTACTGACGTCAGTGCAGAGATGACCTGTGCCCGTCGATAGTGTGGGGGCAGAGTGAGTGCAGCCGGCTTCAGCAGTGTTACTGAGCGTGCTCAGTACAAGCCAAGTAGCAACCGGAGGAGGAGGAGGCATGTGACCCTGCATACCTCCCCCATGCGTTGCCTCTGCTTCAGTGGCTCTTTTGCCTGAGACAAGAGTAGGCCCCAGTTCAGGAAAGCACTGAATTACGTGCTTAAGTCCTATCCAGTGCAGGAAAGCATTTAAGTATATGTTTAACTTTAATCATATGCTTCAATTCCACTTAAGTCAATGGAACATAAACATGTACCTAAGTGCTTCCTGTTTCAGTGCTAAGTTCCTGAATAGGGATCCTCTATTGAATCAGGTCCAAAATAGGACTACAAAGGATTGCACATAGGAGTCTAATTCTTGCCGTTAATGCTCTGTAGTTCTTTTAACTTCTGGATATTTTGGCTCTTTATCTTAACGCTGAGGCTCAGATTCTGAACTCAGATACATCAGGGTAGCTCCAGCATATTCCCCCAACGTCAGTGGTGTTACTCGACAATTAAATGAGAGCAGAAATGGGACCTGAAGCTTCACTCTCCTTGCTTAGGAATCAGACTCTCTAGCACTTTTCCAAAAAGAGTAGAGGTGTTAATGTGTACAATATGGATTTATAGCACTGGACAGTTTGCTTGCTGCACTGACAGAAGGGAAAATGTGACTAGATGAATGGGTCTGCTTCCCTGCCTTCCTCACCGCCCCCCCCCCTTTTTTTTTTTAATGTACACTTGATTATGCAGCCTTTGATTTCACTTCTGGAAGAGGTTCTGTCTTTTTACTAGTGTTCGTATGATCAGTGTGATTTCCCTTCACTGCATTTTCATTCTTCCTAGCCATTCTCTGAAGTTTGTTTAAATATCACAGTCCGTACAGAAACAGGGCAGATACAACGCTTAGTGGAAGGAGAGTTTTTTCCGCTTTACTCAAGAATGTTTTTACTAGTATGGAAGATACCTACCCCAAATTCCCCTCCTCTCTTTTGAGGAGTCTGGTTATACTTTTGCCTGACACAATCTAGTGAGGGGCAGTTAGTTCTGTGTCTTCAGCATGGTTAAGCTTTCAGTACTTTTCTTTTGTGTGCCTTTTTCTAGTTGCCACTTTAGGTATCCATTGAGCTTCAGTGAATGATCAAATCTTTTAAATGGTTTAGTTGAACATTATTTTATTGCTCTCTCCAGCAAGCTCCTTACTATTGATGGTTTTACTCCTATTGGGGCATTTTATGTATAAAATGGAAGAGCGCAACTGCACCACTATAATTATAGTTACAGCTGAGCAGCTGTTTCTATCATACACCCAAACATTCAGGGGCCTATAAAAATTTGGCTGAAAAATAAGAACTTCAGGCTAAAACTTGGCACATGAGGCCCCATATTCAGAGTGAATATTTTTGGATTTTTTTTGTTTTGTTTTTTAAACAACATGTTTAAAAAAAATTTTTATTTGGCCATTATGTAATTTATAACTATCAATTTCAATAAACATTAAGGAGAAGCAGGGATGTTTATTTTATTTATGGAAAAAGCTAATGTGCTCAATGCTTTTTTTGCCTCTGTCTTCACTAACAAGGACAGCGCCCAGACTGCTGCGCTGGGCATCGCAACATGGGGAGTAGATGGCCAGCCCTCTGTGGAGAAAGAGGTGGTTAGGGACTATTTAGAAAAGCTGGACGTGCACAAGTCCATGGGGCCGGACGAGTTGCATCCGAGAGTGCTAAAGGAATTGGCGGATGTGATTGCAGAGCCATTGGCCATTATCTTTGAAAACTCGTGGCGAACGGGGGAAGTCCCAGATGACTGGAAAAAGGCTAATGTAGTGCCAATCTTTAAAAAAGGGAAGAAGGAGGATCCTGGGAACTACAGGCCGGTCAGCCTCACCTCAGTCCCCGGAAAAATGATGGAGCAGGTCCTCAAGGAATCAATCCTGAAGCACTTAGACGAGAGTAAAGTGATCAGGAACAGTCAGCATGGATTCACCAAGGGAAGGTCATGCCTGACTAATCTAATCGCCTTCTATGATGAGATTACTGGTTCTGTGGATGAAGGGAAAGCAGTGGATGTATTGTTTCTTGACTTTAGCAAAGCTTTTGACACGGTCTCCCACAGTATTCTTGTCAGCAAGTTAAAGAAGTATGGGCTGGATGAATGTACTATAAGGTGGGTAGAAAGTTGGCTAGACTGTCGGGCTCAACGGGTAGTGATCAATGGCTCCATGTCTAGTTGGCAGCCGGTGTCAAGTGGAGTGCCCCAGGGGTCGGTCCTGGGGCCGGTTTTGTTCAATATCTTCATAAATGATCTGGAGGATGGTGTGGATTGCACTCTTAGCAAATTTGCGGATGATACTAAACTGGGAGGAGTGGTAGATACGTTGGAGGGCAGAGATAGGATACAGAGGGACCTAGACAAATTGGAGGATTGGGCCAAAAGAAACCTGATGAGGTTCAATAAGGATAAATGCAGGGTCCTGCACTTAGGACGGAAGAACCCAATGCACAGCTACAGACTAGGGACCGAATGGCTAGGCAGCAGTTCTGCGGAAAAGGACCTAGGGATTACAGTGGACGAGAAGCTGGATATGAGTCAGCAGTGTGCCCTTGTTGCCAAGAAGGCCAATGGCATTTTGGGATGTATAAGTAGGGGCATAGCGAGCAGATCGAGGGACGTGATCGTTCCCCTCTATTCGACATTGGTGAGGCCTCATCTGGAGTACTGTGTCCAGTTTTGGGCCCCACACTACAAGAAGGATGTGGATAAATTGGAGAGAGTCCAGCGAAGGGCAACAAAAATGATTAGGGGTCTGGAACACATGACTTATGAGGAGAGGCTGAGGGAACTGGGATTGTTTAGTCTGCAGAAGAGAAGAATGAGGGGGGATTTGATAGCTGCTTTCAACTACCTGAGAGGTGGTTCCAAAGAGGATGGTTCTAGACTATTCTCAGTGGTAGAAGATGACAGGACAAGGAGTAATGGTCTCAAGTTGCAGTGGGGGAGGTTTAGGTTGGATATTAGGAAAAACTTTTTCACTAGGAGGGTGGTGAAACACTGGAATGTGTTACCTAGGGAGGTGGTAGAATCTCCTTCCTTAGAAGTTTTTAAGGTCAGGCTTGACAAAGCCCTGGCTGGGATGATTTAATTGGGGATTGGTCCTGCTTTGAGCAGGGGGTTGGACTAGATGACCTCCTGAGGTCCCTTCCAACCCTGATATTCTATGATTCAGAGAAGACGACATTTAACCTGTAACTATGGTTTATTCCAATTATACCAAATACTTAATTATGTAAATGTAATCATTTTGTGGGATGGATAGTGGTCCAAGACATGAGCAATTGCTCATTCTACTATTATTGAAACACTGTATTCTGGTTGATTTAGAGAGTAGATTTGTTACATGCTTCAACTTATTAAAAAGTATTTTATGCATAAAAGTGAAGTTTATATTATAGACATTAATATATGCACAGGTTTCTGATTGGATGAAATTTTGTTAGTTAATATTTTTCAGTATACCAGATTCCATCATTAGTCCAACTGATTGGCCAATAGGAATTTCATTCGAGTAATATTGTTGCTACAATTTTTAAACACCCTTCAAAGACAAAGAAATCCTTCCTTTGCCATATTATTAGGGAGACATAAGTGATGAAGTTAAAATATACAGAAGCATCACTGTAGAGCATATGTAACATAAACGTTTTCCGAAGTAGAAAGTACGTAGTAGTAGCTTCAGTAGAAAGACAAACCAGAAACATGGGTTTTTCTCTTTTTTTCCCTTCCTTCCCAGTCCCCCAACCCCGTACATCCAAGAAAGGGAGAAATTGAATGACTTCATGTCAATAGATTTGTGAAAAGCCAGATATTTCTGGAGTAGGTCAGCTAGCAATTCATTCTGTGGGGATTCCAAGTCTTGACTGCCACAGATGAGCTACAGAATCCACTATACTCAGCTACAGATTCAGAATTCCCTTCCTCTTCGTTAAGAATTGCTATAGATTTTTTTAGAAGTGCTTAGTCTACTTAAATAAATGTAGAAGAATTAAAGTGGCAACAGCTATTTTAGTTTGCTTGACAAATGCTGCCCTTTTATTAAGTTAATGTGTGTCTCTTGTCTGTTTGGTTTTGCATATATTTTATGCACACAAATTAAGGGATTGTTATTCATCACAGGAAAGCTTCAAGTCTGAAAAACACTCTAAATGGCAAATACCAAACAGCAAAAGCTTGTTTTTTAAAACAGTTAGACATGCAATCGTGCACCTAATTTGTGCATGCAAATTACTACAACTGTACATGCAATTGCACGTACAAATGGCCAGAACTGTCCATTTGCATGTTCAATTACCTTCTTTATCATAACCCTGCGTGCAAAATGGTTGAACAATTACGTACTTAATAATTTTAAAAAACCTAAGGTCCTAATCAGAAACTATTACGATCACAGACTAAATTAATCTATAGTGTAAAATGAATGTAGTAACACCAGAAATGAATTTGTCTTCTGGTGTTTATCTTTTTAGAAAGAAACAAGGAAAAAGTAACTCACCAATACTTCAGTAATACTTTAAAAATGGAACATTGCTGATTCTTCTATCTAAAAAAGAAAAGGATGTTACAATTTCCACAGGATGTTTTTATAGTAAAGATTTAGTATCCAGGATGTAAAACAAGTCAAAAGGCTTTGTATGATTTATACAGTCCCCTTTAAAATAAATTTCACTACCTCCTCTGACTCCTTATTCCTAGGATAACTACAGCCTGTATTGCATGATGTAATAATTTTCTTTACATTTCCTTTCCATGACAGATTTATTTGTCTGTAAAAAAAGAGTTATGTTTTCACAAGACAGTTCCCCAGCATGTTCACATCACTGTCCAGTTTTGTCCCTGGATTTTACTTTATTCTTCTGTTGTTCCAAAACTATCCCCCAATACGGTGCATTGCATTTTGGTCGGATGCGTTATCTAGTTTATTTTTATGTCTCCAGGAAAAAATCATTATGAACTCTAAAACCATGTGAAAGCTTGCTTGATTTTAGTGCTACTGTCATTCACTTTACGACGAACATAGTCATATAGTGTGAACTCTGCTCACCTGCATAAAACATAAAAATGTGGGCTTTATTGGCCTGATCTAAGGCCCATTGAAATCAATGGAAAGACCCACGCTGAGGTCAGTGGGCTTTGGATCAGGCCCTATACAGGTGGAAGATATCTGGGAATGTGGAATCCATCACTACTGCAGCCTACATGTTGGAGCAGCATCTGCAGATCTTCCACACTATTTGCATGGGTACTGGGGCCACCAGATCATTATAAATCCAGATCTAAGCTCCTTCCCTTATGAATACCCTTGAGCTTATCTCCAGATAGCCTTCCATGCTAGTGAGGGAAATCTTTTCTACAGCATGTATGGTGGGTAGATACTGTAGACTCTCCAACAACACTCCAACCCAGCTGCCCAGCCCATGGAATCCTCTTCTGAAATTAAATGGCATGGAAGGGCTTGCATCATCCTTACACTCCCAGATGAATATTATACCTCATATTTCAGCTGCCATTGAAGTCAGTGGCAAAACTCTGATAGATTTCAATAAGACTAGGCACGTTGAATCTGCATCCATGAAGCCAATGCAAGATTTAATTCAGTGGAGCTGGATCAGACAACATCTAAACTATCAGATGGGATTTTTTCCAACGCATTGTAGATGTCAGCAATATGGATTGTGTGTTTCCTTCTCTTTACTGTGTTTGTGTACACACTTGTGATGTGCCGTTGGGGTATTCATCGTTTAGTTATATTTGTCTAACCTCTTTGAGGAAGACAGTTTAGTTATCAGGCTGCAAATGATCTAGGGGACTAGTAACAGTTTCCTTGTAACTAGAAATTGACATTCTGTATTGGTGCCTGCTTTAGACTGCAAGCTAAAATGAACCTACAATCAAAGAGGAGGATTGTTAAAAAGTTCCCAATAGCATGGGATATTTTGCATTAAAACAACATAGTAGGAATTCAAATCCTGACTACAACCTTTTCACTGCGCTATAAAACTACACCATTCCTATTCTATTAATTACATCTCTTTCTTTTGAGAAAATGTTTGTGTGTAAATGAGTGTTTGGAAAAGGTTCAGGATTAACAGTCCCAGAGGTTAAAGACCTCTGTTCACCCACATCAAAGGTGCAGCAAGAGCATAGCAGTGAAAGTTGTGGAACTGTGTCCTACCAATGTGCCTCAAACCAAGCACTGGCTAAAATGGCAATTTGCCCCAGTTCCAGCAATCTAGAGCCAACCACTGCTATAGCCTGCCGTACACTTCCTTGAAACTAGGGTAAATACCACCAGTGTAAACTGTGGCTTGCCTTCTTGACACTCGTAGCAGCACCAGTACAAACACCATCAGTGGCTGGCCAATGACTGCTAGAATCCGGGTGATTCTCCAAGGCAGACAAGGCTACAGAACTGTACATTGCTATTTACATTTAAAAAAAAATAAAATAGCCATTGTGACAGACTTGTCATCCTTTTTACAAAACTATAATAAATTTTGGACAAAGAATGCCTTGTGAGGTATCATTTGAAAACTCATAATCTGCTGAACATTATTGTCCTGGTAAAATATGTGTATTGACTTTGTATGTAAAGTTATAAGATTCTACTGCATAACATTTCTGTAACATGTTCCAGAGTTAGAAAGGCAGGCCAAACCAGTTCTTCAAAGACAAAAGACATACTGACACCCGGGCCAGGTATCAGCATAATCAAATGGACAATCATGAACTATCACCTGGTTATCTAGCCATTCTTTGGCAGGAAAAAGGGTGTGAGCAAGAACTTTACATATTGACAATGAAACAAACTTGCTGTCACCTGAACCTCGGCTGGAGATAATCAAAGAAAAGAGAAGGGTAGAAGAATCAGAAACAGTGACCTCCAAATATACCTCTCTCCCCCTCCCTCCTTCTCTACTCACAGCAGCTACAACACTTGAAAGACAAAGGAAGCATCATTGCACTGGGGGAGGGGTCCTGGCTGGGAGGCTTGTTAGATAGTTCAGACTGCTGTAAGCATAATGCAAGTTGAAATCTTTGCTTTGAATCCATTTAGCATGCAAAATTAGGTATTAATTTGGGTATTATCTTTTATTTTCTTTGTAACCAATTCTGACTTTGTACCTCATTACCTGTAAGCACTTAAAATCTGAAGTTAGTAAAACTTGTTTTATTGTTTTATCTAAACCAGTGTGTGTTTGAATTGAAGTGTTTGGGAACTTCCACTTGAGATAACAAGGCTGGTGCATATCATTTTCCATTGATGAAATGACAGACTTTCTATGAGCTTGTATTGTCCAGAAAGAGAGATCTGGGCAGTACAAGAGGCACATTTCTGGGGAAGGTCTGGAACTGCACAGCTGCAGCAGCACAGGAGCCAGCAAAGAGAGCTGTAAACAGGGGACTTTGAGTGGGAGTCCTGTGGGAGGAAAAGAGGCTGGATACTGGATGGCTTGCAGAGGATTGCAAGGGACAATAGGAATCAAGAGGACTTGCAGCCAGAGGGAACAGGGGATAGACTGGAGGATTGCACCATCGCCAGGAAAAGGCAAGTCTACGTGATTGGGGACTCCTTACAGAGAAGGATAGACAGGTCTGTAACAAGAGCTGATCCAGAGAACAGAAGGGTGTGCTGTCTGCCGGGTGCTGAGATACAAGATGTGGATCTGAGGCTGAAGAGGATCCTAACGGGAGTGGGAAAGAATCCGCTGATTGTCCTTCATGTGGGAACAAATTATAAGGCTAGATTCTCACTGGAACGTATCAAGGGAGACTATGCCAGGCTGGGGAAGATGCTTAAGGAAATCGAGGCTCAGGTGATCTTCAGTGAGATTTTGCCGGTTCCTAGAGAAGGGCAACAAAGGTGTGGCAAGATTATGATGCTCAACAGATGGCTCAGGCACTGGTGCTATAAGGAGGGCTTTGGGATGTATGGCCACTGGGAAGCATTCATGGACAGAGGACTGTTCTCTCGGGATGGACTTCACCTGAGTAAGGAGGGAAACAGACTTCTAGGATGGAGGATGGCACAACTGATCAAGAGAGCTTTAAACTAGGAATCTGGGGGAGATGTCCAGGTAATCTCCATGCCGGATTTTAACATTGAGAGGGAAGAAAACGAAGTAAGAAAGGATACAGCAGTGGGTAGGAGAATGGACATAAGGAGGAAGGGTAGTGTAGATACCAGTCTAACAGGTGATATTGGCAGTAGAATGTTTGTACCTAATTGGGTGAAGAATGTGAGCGAGGCCAAACAGCAAAAATTAAGATGTTTGTACACCAATGCGAGGAGCCTAGGTAACAAATAGGAGGAACTAGAGCTACTGGTGCAGGAAATGAAACCAGATATTATAGGGATAACAGAAACATGGTAGAATAGTAGTCGTGACTGGACTACAGGTATTGAAGGAGTACTTGTGGCACCTTAGAGACTAACAAATTTATTAGAGCATAAGCTTTCGTGAGTTACAGCTCACTTCATCGATATGCATCCGATGAAGCGAGTTGTAGCTCACGAAAGCTTATGCTCTAATAAATTTGTTAGTCTCTAAGGTGCCACAAGAACTCCTGTTCTTTTTATGGATACAGACGAACATGGCTGCTACTCTGAAACCAGGTATTGAAGGGTACATGCTGTTTAGAAAAGACAGAAATTAAGTCAAAGGTGGTGGAGTAGCATTGTATATCAATGATGAGGTAGAATGTAAAGAAATAAGAAGCGATGGAATGAATAAGACAGAGTCTGTCTGGACAAAAATCACATTGGGGAAGAAAGCTACTAGAGACTCCCCTGGGCTAGTGTTTGGGGTGTGCTATAGACTGCTCGGATCTAATCTGGATATAGATATTAAACCTCTTTAATGTTTTTAATGAAGTAAATACTAATGGGAATTGTGTGATCATGGGAGGCTTTAACTTCCCAGATATAGACTGGAGGACAAGTGCTAGTAATAATAATAGGGCTCAGATTTTCCTGGATGCGATAGCTGATGGATTCCTTCACCAAGTAGTTGCTGAACCAACAAGAGGGGTTCCCATTTTAGATTTGGTTTTGGTGAGTAGTGAGGACCTCATAGAAGAAATGGTTGTAGGGGACAACCTTGGTTCGAGCGATCATGAGCTAATTCAGTTCAAACTAAATGGAAGGATAAAAAAAATAGATCTGTGACTAGGGTTTTTGATTTCAAAAGAGCTAACTTTAAAAAAATAAGATAATTAGTTAGGGAAGTGGATTGGACTGAAGAACTTGTGGATCTAAAGGTGGAGGAGGCCTGGAATTACTTCAAGTCAAAGTTGCAGAAACTATCAGAAGCCTGCATCCTAAGAAGAGGGAAAAAATTCATAGGCAGGAGCTGTAGACCAAGCTGGATGAGCAAGTGCCTTGGAAAGGTGATTAAGAAAAAGCAGAAAGCTTACAAGGAGTGGAAGATGGGAGGGATCAGCAAGGAAAGCTACCTTATTGAGGTCAGAACATGTAGGGATAAAGTGAGACGGGCTAAAAGTCAAGTAGAGTTGGACCTTGCAAAGGAAATTAAAACCAATAGTAAAAGGTTCTATAGCCATATAAAGAAGAAGAAACCAAAAAGAAGAAGTGGGACCGCTTAACATTGAGGATGGAGTGGAAGTTAAGGATAATCTAGGCATGGCCCAATATCTAAACAAATACTTTACCTCAGTCTTTAATGAGGAGCTTAGGGAAAATGGTAGGACGACAAATGGGAAGGAGGATATGGAGGTAAATATTACCACATTCGAGGTAGAAGCCAAACTTGAACAGCTTAATGGGACTAAATTGGGGGGCGCAGATAATCTTCATCCAAGAATTTTAAAGGAACTGGCACATGAAATTGCAAGCCCATTAGCAAAAATTTTTAATGAATCTGTAAACTCAGGGGTTGTACCGTATGACTGGAGAATTGCTAACATAGTTCCTATTTTTAAGAAAGGAAAAAAAAAGTGATCCGGGTAACTACAGGCCTGTTAGTTTGACATCTGTAGTATGCAATGTCTTGGAAAAAATTTTGAAGGAGAAAGTAGTTACGGACATTGAGGTAAATGGTAATTGGGACAAAATACAACATGATTTTACAAAACATAGATCATGTTAAACCAACCCGATCTCCTTCTTTGAGAAGGTAACAGATTTTTTTAGACAAAGGAAATGCAGTGGATCTAATTTACCTCGATTTCAGTAAGGCATTTGATACGGTTCCACATGGGGAATTATTAGCTAAATTGGAAAACATAGGGATCAATATGAAAATTGAAAGGTGGATAAGGAACTGGCTGAAGGGGAGACTAAAATGGGTCACACTGAAAGGTGAACTGTCAGGCTGGAAGGAGGTTACTAGTGGAGTTCCTCACGGATCGGTTTTGGGACCAAATCTTATTTAATCTTTTTATTACTGACTTTGGCACAAGAAGTGGGAATGTGCTAATAAAGTTTGCGGATGACACGAAGCTGGGAGGTATTGCGAATACAGAGAAGGACCGGGATATCATTCAGGAAGTTCTTGTAAACTGGACTAATAGTAACAGGATGAAATTTAATCGTGAAAAGTGCAAGGTCATGCATTTAGGGATTAATAACAAGAATTTTTGTTATAAACTGGGGATGCATCACTTGGAAGTAACAGAGGAGGAGAAGGACCTTGGAGTATTGGTTGATCACAGGATGACTATGAGCAGCCAATATGATATGGCCATGAAAAAAACTAATGCGGTCTTGGGATGCATCAGGAGAGGTATTTCCAGTGGAGATAAGGAGGTGTTAGTACTGTTATACAAGGCACTGGTGAGACCTCATCTGGAATACTGTGTGCAGATCTGGTCTCCCATGTTTAAGAAAGATGAATTCAAACTGGAACAGGTACAGAGAAGGGCTACTAAGATGATCCGAGGAATGGAAAACCTGTCTTATGAAAGGAGACTCAAAGAGCTTGGCTTGTTTAGCCTAACCAAAAGAAGGCTGAGGGGAGATATGATTGCTCTCTATAAATATATCAAAGGGATAAATACCACGGAGGCAGAAGAGTTATTTAAGATCAATACCAATGTGGACACAAGAACAAGTGGATATAAACTGGCCATCAGAAAGTTTAGATTTGAAATTAGACAAATTAGATTTCTAACCATCAGAGGAGTGAAGTTCTGGAACAGCCTTCCAAGCGAAGCAGTGGGGGCAAAAGACATATCTGGCTTCAAGACTAAGCTTGATAAGTTTATGGGAGGGATTATATGATGGGATAGCCGTGGGATAGCCTAATTTTGGCAATGAATTGATCTTCAACTATTAGCGGTAGATATGCCCAATGGCCTCTGATGGGATGTTAGATGGGGTGTGATCTGAGTTACTACACAGAATTCTTTCCTGCGTGGCTGGCTGGTGAGTCTTGCCCACATGCTCAGGGTTTAGCTGATTGCCATATTTGGGGTCGGGAAGGAATTTTTCTCCAGGGCAGATTGGCAGAGGCCCTGGGGATTTTTTGCCTTCCTCTGTAGCGTGGGGCACGGGTCACTTGCTGGAGGATTCTCTGCACCTCGAAGTTTAAAGACTTTTAAAGACCTCCACGATTTGAGGACTTCAATAACTCAGACATAGGTTAGAGGTTTGTTACAGGAGTGGGTGGGTGAGATTCTGTGGCCTGCATTGTGCAGAAGGTCAGACTAGACGATCATAATGGTCCCTTCTGACCTTAAAGTCTATGATTCTATGAACTGGGAACTTGCTTGTATTGCCCTGTATGGAATTCACAAGTGACTGACCAGAGCAGTCATGTAACTCAATGATTTTGCATGCTGGAGGCTGTGTGTGAGCAGGATCAGGAGTGGTTGTTCTCATAGTAAATAAGTGAAAAAGGCACCCCAGATTGGGGAATTGAGGGAACACAACTCTTTAACAGTCCAGATTGTACCCTGGGTAATGTCACAGGCATTTCAGCAATCAACAGGGAATTTCAATTCATTTTTTAGAAAAATATTTCATACAGTATGGAATTTTGCCAGTACTCAGATGAATCATGATCATGCTTCCACTGCACCTATTGGTGAACAGTTGAGCCCTGGAGTGCCCATGCTGGGTGTCTGTAAACACAGAGCTCTGATCATGTGCTGTTTTTTTGACAAGCACAGACATTTGATCATAACAGTATTATGTTTGCTTTTTAACAATTAACATTAAAAACCCAACCCCCAAGCTCCTCATGATTTACTTACTGACTCTGGTTCAGTGTCTCAAATATTTATGCAAGTGACATTTCTGCACAGAAACTCAG
This sequence comes from Natator depressus, assembly GCF_965152275.1. NCBI lineage: Eukaryota > Metazoa > Chordata > Testudines > Cheloniidae > Natator > Natator depressus. The sequence goes on along the minus strand of NC_134243.1, from coordinate 62,637,287 downwards.
CATCATCTAGTGCTAGAATGAACATGACCAAGAAGGTGGAACCAGTGATCTAGACACACACACACACACACACGAAGGAGAGCTACTTCCTTTAACACTCCCCCACTCCCCAGAAGTGTGGCAGAAGCCCACTTTGAATGGGGGTGGGGCAGAGGTACACAGTGAGACCTAAATGTACTAAAAACCATACTAAGCACAGGGAGTGGGCAGAGTCGAAGGGAGCGGGAGGAAGTCAGGGGTCGAGGTGGGTGCTCTGCATGGAGTGATGAGGGGAGCTACTGAGACTCAGGAGGGTGGGGGGGTCCCAGAGTTAGCATGTCTCTTGCCAGTAGTAGGAGCTCCTAGCCCCAACCTGATCACCCCGATTCCTACCTCCTCCTCCTGATCACCCCGATTCCTACCTGGCCAATCCTGGGTGCTGCGTCGGCCACTCCAGCCCCCTGAGTCCCACTCTGGCCTTTGTCCCCAGCAGCTATGGGCCTTGCCTGGTCTGAGCACGTGAAACAACTTACTTAAGAACAACATGCAGGGGGAGAAACATAGATCAGCCCCCACAATACTTCCGTTGCAGGCAGACTACTGACCTAATCACCACCTCACCAAGAACGTCAATGATCCAACTCAGGGGAATGGCCAGTTCCTCCCTTGCTTTCCCATCACCCTTGTCGGCTGCCCTGAACTAGCCTGCCTTGCTTGAGCAGTGTTGGGCTCAATGGTAGCACATTGCACTCCCTTTCTGTATGGGTCAGATAAGTAATGGCAGAATGTGGCTGATGATCAATTCAGTGAGCACCCCTATTTACGGGAGTTCCTCAGTCTTACTCTGGCTCCTGCAATACTTCTAAGAGAAACCCCAAAAAAAGAAGTCATGCACGTTGCACCAAATGTGACATTGATTGGAAAGGTGTCTGCCCAAGAAAGGAGATGCTATGTCTCAAATACTATGGTGATGGGCAACAGTGCACATCCATAATATAGATTAAATTAAAATAAGGTACCACCATGGAGGACACTCCATGAAAAATTACTGCCATATGTAAGACTGAATATTGAAACATTCTGGCTGCTGTCATTTGGAATTTCAGTACCAAGAGTCAAGGTTACTGTGGGGGTGGTTTATTATAGCTCTCACTAGGTGCTTGCAGAGATCAGGAGGTTCTCAATAAGAAATCATTGGAGGATTGGGGATGTCTTTGTCAAGTCAGTCTGAATTGATAAATAGAGAACTCTCTTGGATGAAGTATATTTGGGAGGCACTTTTAGTAGATGAAGATGAATCATAAGAGAATGAGTTTTTTTAAGGTGACTTTATGTTGAAAATATTTTCTCAGAACTGCAAGGTCCAGTTTTAGTTTCCTGAGTATATTTGAAGACCCATCATATATAATTCAGAAAACCCAGCTGTATGTCTGAAGAAAGGGATGTTATAGTCATAAGCAGAGCAAATTATTTCCTTAACACCTGGTGAAAAAGTCATGTTAGGTTTTTGAAAAGACAACTGTCTGCGTTAATGGAAGCTTTAAAATGAAAAGGAATAAGGGCTTGAGCCAATGCCTACTGAGGTCAACAGGAGTCTTTTCATTGATTTTAATGGATGTTAGATTGAACCCTATGAGACACAGGACTGAGATTTAGGGTACCAAAATATATTGAGACCAAACATTTTTACTTGCAGTACTATGACCCAGGCTGTATTCACCAGTATCTCACAGCCCTTTTACTACTTTTCTCTGAAATATCTCTAGTTCTACCATATCAGTAAAAAGATATCCAGATGTTCTGTATAACACATTCCCAAGTGAGGAGCTGAGCATTGTGACTTGAAAAATTACACAGTTCATTAGGGATACGCCAAATGGTTCAGACAAAATAAGAAATAGCCCACACATTGGCCAGAAACTCAAATTAGATGTGGGATATTGGCAGCACAAGGTAGGATAGGTCTGTATTTCCAACTGAGCACTCAGAATTCCCAGTCACGCAGATCCCAGTTATGCTGAGTGAGAGCATTCTCAAAGCAACTGGGAGCTACTTTAATCTGGTCTTGCACAGTGGAAAGATCTGGTAGCAGCTCATGTTCCATCTAGGCAGGACTTGGCACTGATCCCTGTGCCAATTCTGGAGATGGCATCTAAATGCATTTGACATTGGACTCTTCTATTCCAAACTGATCTGGAGTGTGTATGTGTATGAATGTACATGTGATTGTCTGTGTGATACTCCATTACTCTGTACACACTAAGGTCCTCACCCTGCAATGATTTCTGCCCAAGCAAATCCTTGCAGTGTTGCAGAACCCCAGTGGTTGATTCAGAAGAATGCAGGGATCTAGCCACACAGAACTCATTGCAGGATCCGGGCCTAAAATTGCACATGATGGTACTTAATTAGGAATTGCGAAATGCATTATGTTTTCAAGCAGAAGTGCATTATGCAGTGAAAGATTATTTGGCCTTAACAATTTTGGCAGAAGCAAATTTTCAAAATCTTAAAAAATCTTGTAAAATAAACTGTCAGAAATAATAAATTTTGCAAAAATAACGTTTCATCAAATTCATGCAATCCAACAAGTGTCCACATCACAAAATACAACCAGAAATGACACTAAACAGCAGCTTTGTTGGCACTCCAGTATTATGCACTCACCCTACACACCAGCATGATTAAGAAACAGAAGGATTTGAATCACCTTGGTGTTACTCCAGTTTTACATCAGTGTAACTCCATCACTTTCAAATGAATTTACACTACTATAAAACTAGAGCAATGGAGTGATACATCAAGCCCAGCATTGAATGTTCTGAATATTCATGCTGGTTCAGCACAATTTTATTTAGTGCAGGTGTCACTTTATTTTGATTATTATACTCCTGGGGTGTTCAGCTCCTATTTCTACTGTGTGGTGCTCTCATGTTACTACAACACTGGACTAGAGTAAATCACGTCATATTTCTGTCTATTTCAAAGCCCGCTGAAGATTTTCTTTTCTCTACAATCTGTGATGTCTTAGTTTATCAAGCTATATTTTTTCCTTTGCTACATTCAGCATGTCTCAAAAGGAGCAGCAAAGGGGTGTTAAAGATACTAATAATATAATTGTAAGAGCACACAGAGGCAATGAAAAAAAGGGAGAAAAAATGCAGAAAGCTCACAGGAGGGAACAAAGACACAACAGCAGGAGCAGCAGCTTTGAACTTGACTGCCAATTTTCCACAGCGCAATCAAATCCATTGTCTATAAGCCACAGGTGTAAAGCACATGAAAGACAAAAATGCAGTGGGGAGTGATCACAGTTAACTTGTGGGCCCATCCTGTATTCATCTCAACATTCATTTGTGCATCTGTTATGTGCTGAGGTTTGGGTTTTTATTTTTAATTTTTAACTGCTGGTTTCAGAGACAGTTAAGCAGCTGAAGATCTGCACCTCAAAGAACGTGTGTTAAAGAGGGGCTGTGAAGTGCAAAGACAGCACACTTTAGGAGGTATATCACTCCACTGGAACTCTTACATTAAGTTATTCTCCTCTCTCTTTTACCAGCCAGGTAAACCAACAGCTATGGGACTACTGTGGTAACAGTGGATATTTTGTCTAACTGCCAGGTAACTGCCAAATAAGATGTTCATCAACTCACTGTACAAGAGAACTGCACCAATACAACTACAGGTTTTGTGCAGAGCATGCAGAGAAGGCCTATAGGAGAGGATTATCAAATATGCTATAATAATGAATGTTAATGTTCTTATAATGGATGATTTCACTGCTTATCATAGATCAGGACAACATGGATTGCACTTGAGTGATGGTCTTTTGATCTAAGATTTTTTTTTCAATCAACAGGGCAGTTTCTAAAATTAGAAGTAGGCAGATCTTTTCTTCTTTATTTTCACCACTCTCCAATCAGTGGGAGGAAATTAGCCCCTTGGGAATGTTTGATTCACATTGGCTCACTGTGTTATTTCAGCTGTGAAGGATACTAATGAGCTAATAACTTTCCTAGTGGAAAATACACATATGTTGTTTTCAGTTTTTGGCTGGGAGCCAGTGTTTCATCATTTTAGGCAAGGTCTCTCAGTACACTGCACAGGAAGAAAAAAAAAAAAAATCAGACAAGTCCAATCCACCTACCCAGAAACTCAGACTTTCTCCTTCCAAAATGTAATGTGGATCAGCACACACATTGTTTGCATCTTGAAAGTAGCTGTCACTTTTATGTTTAGTATTTTCCCAGGTGGCCAAAAATAAGGCAATGTTCTAAGAAGTTTTCAGGGTAATTCATATCTAAAAGAGGCTTTGGCAAATTCTAGAAGAAGCCAGCTCTAGCCCTCACACATAAGGACAATTGGCCTGCTACCGAATGAAGGGTAGGGAGAGTTAAAGGCTAAAGAAGGGTCAGTATTGCAATACTAGGGACTCACCTGTTATGAGATAAAGTAACAACAAACTGAAGGGGCTGCCATCTTGAAAATCACCAGTGCTGGGAGAAGAAGTTCCCAAACTGTTCAGGTGTGGATCAGTTTGAATAAGGATCTTCTCCTTTACTTTTTACTTCCTTTATCTTCCCCCACTACACAACCCTGCTGATGGAGAATGAAATTGAACATTTGAGAACATATCAAAAGGAGAAGCTGCTTCACTTACTGGAACAACATTGAAAGAGAGACACACAGCTTAAGGGTGAATTTTTCCCTCAGGATGTACCAACCAAACTCTTTGCTGGTGGCTCTTGGAACTAAGAGGCCATGAACCATGTTCCATTATAGCTAAAGGTGGTCAAAATTCTCATTGCACATTTTTTTAAATGGACAATTGCCTTTTTTCTAACCCAAAAACCTTCACTGTACTGAAAGTGGAAAAAAAAAATCAAATTAACAAGCTGAGTTAAGATTCCCTGATCATTTAAGAAACCATACATGCTGGCTAGAAATACAATTAGAATACATTGAGCTGAACTTCTTCAAAATTTGAAAGGGTTGGAATTTGCATTTTTGTTCAGTCCTTTTGTGTCAGTAGGAGCTCTAAAGCGGAAATCCCACCCTTTGGGTGTGTTCATTTGGGGATGGGGAGTTCTGTTCATATCTAATGTTGACAGTTTGTTTTATACTTACTTCATTTTAGTGGTTCTGGTTCTTACTGTAGAATAGTTTTATGCTCCTCTGGATAATCTAATATTGACTCTAGGGGAAGGAATGAGTGAAATTAGTAGCTTTGCCTCCACATTGAAAGTGCTGCATAAGAAGTTTATCATTACTGAAAACAGACTTAATTCTCTCTCTGCACCACTTTAGGAGCCTTCTATAACTCTGCTTGCTGACTACCTAAATAGCAAACGCAACAAACATTCTCAAGCCAGCTATGTACTATGGCACGTGTATCACTGCTGATCCATCCAATAAGTCATTTGCTTTACTGAGGGTGAGTGGATCCAGGGATGAGAGAGAAAATCCACAATGCTGCTAAGAAACAATATGCTTTCCCCTTTTCAACGTGCTTCTTTTATTTCCCTTCTCAATATTATGTTCTTTCTTTCCTTCTTTATGGCAGTGGTACTGAATGCTGATGAGATAGGACTTAATTCAGCCTTAGGAAGAATACTGACTATCCTCTTACTCTTTCACATAGCAGGTGCTGAGCTATCAAAAGGTCACATGGAGTCTTTTTGTGAATATCAGAACTGGGGCCTTCATACCTGAACAAGATTTTGAAAACTATATCCACTTTAAACCATGTTGCTCCTGTTGAGCAGCCCCTGAACGTTTTGGGGAGAAAAGACCCTTGAATTTCTGGGTCTGTGGATGCTTTTGTCTCCAGGTGAGTGATCTGGAGATACCAATACGCATCGGTTTACTTCCCCCCCACCACCACCACCACTACATTTCTGCTTATATAGTCCCCAATCCTGCAATCTATCATGTATGGCCATTGACTTCAATAGGGCTTTGTGTGAGTGCAGCAGTCTGTCCGCATATTGTATATTAGGGCCACCGATTGCATGTAGAAATACAGATGTGAAATCCCAGATATGTTAATGCTGGGTGCTTTCTGTCCTTTTCTTGTTGTTTGGGTCTTTAGATGAACTCCCAAGAAGTGTGAAATCCTTCCAGGCATGGGCAGATTTACCATGAAACACACAGTGTCCTGGCACAGGGCCTCCCAACAACAACAGTGGGCCCCAGGGCCAGGCACTTGGGCAGCTCAGCACCCCTGCAGGGGGGCTGCTCCACGGGGTGGGGGCTGCGGGGGTAGAAGCTGTGGGGAGCAGGAGAGCAGGGAGAGAGGCTCACCCACAGCCTCAGGGGAGCAGACGGGAGGTGTGGGTGGCAGGAGCACTGCAAATGCAGGTCGGAGGACTCAGGAGGAGCAGAGGGCAGCTGTGCAGCCGGCCGGAGAGAAGCGACGCTTTGAAGGGGAAACCACCGTTTCTCTCCAGCTGAGTGGCTGCCCCTGCTCCTCCTGAGTCCTCCAGCTCGTGTTCGCAGGGCCAGATCCAGAAAGGGGGCGGGGCTTTAGGGGCTGCAGCCCAGGGCTCACTTAGCCCTGGGCTGCAGCCCCTAAATCCCTTGCGTTCCGGCCCTGTCTGGCTGCGGCAGCGGAAAGACAGCTCCGAGAATCGCGGCCAAGGGGAGCTGTGGGGGGCGGTGCCTGCGGGGCAAGCACACGGCCGCTCGGAGCCACCTGAACTCCTCGCACCTCCCGCACCAAACGGGAGCTGTCCCAGGTAAGTGCTCTGCACCCCAACCCCCTGTCCCCAACCCTGAGCCCCCTCCCGCACCCTAACTCCCATCCAGACGCTGCATCCCCAGCCCCAGCCTGCTCCCTCACCCCAACCCTGAGCCCACTCCTGCACCATAACTCCCTCCCAGACCTTGCATCCCCAGCCCTGAGCCACAGGAGGAGAATGCAGAAAAAATTAAAAATGTGGGCCAGGGGCGGGGGGAGATAAGAGAATGCTCTCCCCCATAAGGGGTGGGGGCAAATATGAAGCTGAGTACAGGGCCCCACTAACTCTAAATCCGCCCACTGCTTCCAGGATAAAACATACTCTCTCTCCACCTTATTCCTGGCCGCCGCCGCCACCACACACATACACTCACAAATTATTATTCTAAAATTCCTTTACCCCATAAAGATTACTTTTTACTACTCCATTTTTTGTACTGGCTGTTTCTAAAATGATATGCCCAATGGCCTGCGATGGGATGTTAGATGGGGTGTGATCTGAGTTACTACAGAGAATTCTTTCCTGGGCGGCTGGCTGGTGAGTCTTGCCCACATGCTCAGGGTTTAGCTGATTACCATATTTGGGGTTGGGAAGGAATTTTCCTCCAGGGCAGATTGGCAGAGGCCCGGGGTTTTTTTGCCTTCCTCTGCAGCGTGGGGCACGGGTCATTTGCTGGAGGATTCTCTGTACCTTGAAGTTTTTAAACCATGATTTGAGGACTCCAGTAGCTCAGACATAGGTTAGAGGTTTGTTACAGGAGTGGGTAGGGAGATTCTGTGGCCTGCGTTGTGCCGGAGGTCAGCCTAGACAATCATAATGGTCCCTTCTGTTGCCAGCACAGAGTGCCTGAGGCAAGCAACAGCAGGATTCGTTGCCCGGTATGTGTCGCCCAATAATCACAACGGGGTGGAGAAGCGGAAAAGTTTATTTAAAGCTTCAAGTGGTACAGGGAGACATTAATCTCAAATCCTGCACACCAAGCAGGAAGTTACACAGACTTTTATACATCCTTTCTTCAGCATACTTATCCAATAGCAAGCTGCCCTAAGTATCCATATAGCCAGCCAATCTGGTATACCAGCTAGTGCCCTTTTTCTTTGTACCATCTGTTAAACCATATATAGAGTCGTTTTGTTCAGCATTGTTTTGCCATATCTGCCCTGTCTGGCCTTGTTTAGTTTCAGTCTGCACTTGCAGCATGTTGTTGCAAAATCCTCAGCATGACTGTTGCGAGTGCCTCCGGCCGGGGGGGGGGGGGAGGGGGGCAAGGTCACTTGGGCCTAGTGCGAGGGGGCTTCATCGACACTCATGGTCTTCCATCCCCTCGAGTTACCTAGTGGCCATGCCCAGTGTCCCCAACACTTCTGACCTTAAAGTCTATGATTCTAGTCTATGAGAATAAGAATGAGTCTGAATGTGTAAAGTTATGATTGTCATATTGCCATATCAATTACACTTTATTCATGAATATCAATATAAATGCCTCAACTTGGCACAGGGATGGTTTGCTCATAAATTACAGCGTGCTTTTTCTATTACTGCAGTCACACTGTGTCCCTTTTAATTTAATTCCACTTCTATTTTGAATTGCACACACCCTCTCATGAATAAGGATAGGGCTTTTTGTATAGAAAGCAAAGATAAATCAATTAATCACAGTAATTTCTAATCCATGCAGAATGGATTTTTCCCATGTAAATAACACACAAATTATCTTTTAGCTATGGTGAGTCTTAACTTCATCAGTTGGGATGTGCATGCAAAAATTCAGTTTGCGATGATAACCTTAGGTATCGTTCAGGGAACTTTCCAAACACTTAGGCCTAGATTCACAAGGGGGACTTAGATGCCTAAGCCCCTAAAGGGGAAGTTGTGTCCAACATTTTGGTGCCAGTGGAAGTCTCTAAACCCCTGCTCGGCTGCCGTCTCACGCTGGACTTACCTGACGTCCCTAAGAGCCCAGATTTCCAGCAGTAAACCCTCTAGGCCCCTCTGTGTCTGCTGGTGGGCAGGCGTAGAACCGCCTAACTACTGATGCTGCCAACTGGTGCCTAACTCACACCTCACCTCTGGCAGGATTCACAGAGTAGAGATTCCCCTGCCTATCTAACCTATGGGGCCTGATCAGAGCACACCCAGCCCCACCTCCACTCATATACATAAAAAATGAGCAGAGAAGGAGGAGGTGGTACTGCTGTCCCCACTCTGATACCAATAGCCCATTGGTTAGATCAGTCACCTGGGAGTGTTTGAATCCCTCCTCTGCCTGATTTGGAGAATAGGAGACTCAGGTCTCCCATGACAGTGCCCTAACCACTGTGTGTGTGTGTGTGGGGGGGGGGTGTTTTAATCTCTCCTGCTTTGTATAAATATCTAAAGATTCATTAAGCCAGGGAGAGGGAGACTGACTTTATAGCCCAGTGATTAGGGCACCCCCCTGGAGGACTGGGGCACGGACCTGGCTTTCAGTCTCTATTTAAGTATTTATAGAGAGTGGAATCGGTTTAACAGGTGAGATTGAGAGAGATCCACCTGTATCATGAGTGGAACGAGAGCCAGAGGGCCAACGGTTCCAGGGACTGTTAGTGAGGGGACACCAGTGGAACAAAGAATACAGGGAGTTAAGCTGGAAGCAACTTAGGCGCATAGAGCAATGCACAATGTTCAATCAAGTTTCACTTGTTCAATTTAAACCGCATTCAGCTTTACACTTAGTGAATGAAGCATGCTGGCAATGTCTAAGCAGTGAGTTCTCTGCTGTGCAGCAGCTAGCACCATGGACCTGGATTTTGCAGTCACAAACATAGCCCAGCAACGATGGACCTGGCGGAAGGAGGAATTAAAGCTCCATACAGACCTGGCTATGAAGGAGGCCAGCAACAAACAGGAAAGTAAAACTGTTACATTACCTTATTGGCAAACAAGACAGAGAAGTCTGCAGCACTCAATCTCACCACTACCTCAAGCTTCACACCTGTGCATTGTCAGGTGTTAGAGGTGGGCTCAAGAGTGCATTTAGTGGTTGGGAACAAATACACAACTCTGCTCTATAGAAGGATGTGGCACCTGACAGTCATGTGATGACCATCAGCAGAAAGGAGACTACAAAGTCTACCACATCAGCTACCCACCAAACCATGGAAAAGGGAGGCAAGGGACTTATTTACCCTCAAGGAAAAACAGTACTTGACGGCAGCAAACTCCTTTTCAAACTTCCACGAGGTTGATGCCCTGCCTGATACAAAAAGCATGTCATATTGGCAAACTGAAGGCCCACCTTTTGTAAGATACGGCATTCTGGACACTGTATTCACTAACAAATGACCCCAATTTGCCTCAGAAGAATTCAAGGAATTTGCACACAAATGGGATTTTGACCAGTCCTCCTCCTCCCCAGGGTACCCATGGAATAACATAACGTGTAATCAGCTCTGGGAGCAACTAAGAGACTGTTACTCAAGTTGGTTTCTTCTAGTTCAGACACCTTGCTAGCATTTTTAGCACACAGTCCAGTGTAGGCACTGATGGGACGAAGGACCAAAACCCTGCTGCAGCCAGAAGGATGGAGACACTGCCAAGAGGAGATGGCCAGCAATCAGAGAAAGCAGGTACAAGAGTACAAAAAGGATCTAACAGCCCTGAAGCCAAGCACTCTTGTGAGGTTTCAGCCATTAGACACACCCCAGAAGGAGTGGACTAAAGGAGTGGTGAGGAGTGCAGGGGCTCCCATGTTATACAAAAGTAACTACACAAAAGGGACAAGTGATCCACAGGAATGGGAAACACTTATGAGCCAGCAGACAAAATACCTAGAATCTACAGAAAAAAAGAAAAGGAGTACTTGTGGCACCTTAGAGACTAACAAATTTATTTGAGCATAAGCTTTTGTGAGCTACAGCTCACTTCATCGGATGCATACAGTGGAAAATACAATGGGGAGATTTATATACACAGAGAACATGAAACAATGGGTGTTACCGTACAGACTGTAACAAGAGTGATCAGGAAAGGTGAGCTATTACCAGCAGGAGAGCGGAGGCGGGGGGGAGGGGGACTTTTGTAGTGGGCCATTTTCAGCAGTTGACAAGAACACATTGACAGAGCCAGAAGAGTACCCAGAAGTTACCTACTACAGGACAGGCCCAGCAAAGAAAATAACAGAACGCCACTAGCCGTCACCTTCAGCCCCCAACTAAAACCTCTCCAACGCATCATCAAGGATCTACAACCTATCCTGAAGGATGACCCATCACTCTCACAGATCTTGGGAGACGGGCCAGTCCTTGCTTACAGACAGCCCCCCAACCTGAAGCAAATACTCACCAGCAACCACACAACAAAAACACTAACCCAGGAACCTATCCTTGCAACAAAGCCCGTTGCCAACTGTGTCCACCTATCTATCAGGGGACACCATGATAGGGCCTAATCACATCAGCCACACTATCAGAGGCTCGTTCACCTGCGCATCTACCAATGTGATCTATGCCATCATGTGCCAGCAATGCCCCTCTGCCATGTACATTGGCCAAACTGGACAGTCTCTACGTAAAAGAATCAATGGACACAAATCAGACGTCAAGAATTATAACATTCAAAAACCAGTCGGAGAACACTTCAATCTCCCTGGTCACTCGATTACAGACCTAAAAGTGGCCATTCTTCAACAACAAAAATTCAAAAACAGACTCCAACGAGAGACTATTGAATTGGAATTAATTTGCAGACTGGATACAATTAACCTAGGCTTGAATAAAGACTGGGAGTGGATGGGTCATTACACAAAGTAAAACTATTTCCCCATGTTTATCTCCCCCCATACTGTTCTTGTCACCTGCTAGAAATGGCCCACCTTGATTATCACTACAAAAGGTTCCCACGCCCCGCCCCCGCTTTCCTGCTGGTAATAGCTCACCTTTCTTGATCACTCTTGTTACAGTCTGTATGGTAACACCCATTGTTTCATGTTCCCTGTGTATATAAAATCTCCCCACTGTATTTTCCACTGCATGCATCCGATGAAGTGAGCTGTAGCTCACGAAAGCTTATGCTCAAATAAATTTGTTAGTCTCTAAGGTGCCACAAGTATACCTTTTCTTTTTGCGGATGCAGACTAACACGGCTGCTACTCTGATAGAATCTACAGAGATAGAGATCATCACAGAATGAAGACACAGAGAACCATCTGGAGGCTAACCCCACAGAGAGGAGAATCCATAGAGAGAGGGGAGTTTGCTACATCAAAGAGGGAAACAGAGATAGGTCACTCCTGCTGTGGTCACCTGTTGAGGAAACCAAACTATCTCAAAGATGATGTAACCAGCTGAGTCTGTGGTAAAGACAAGACTACAACTCGGCTACATGCTAGCAACCTTTGGCTGAAGGGACAAGAGTTGAGAATCCGGGTGTCCTGTTATTTAATATTTATATTAAAATGGCTGTAAAATAGGGATGATATATTATGATCAGTGGGCTCTTGTTCCCTGGAGAGTGGACATCAGTGGAAAAGTGAATGTAGGGAGTTAGGCTGGAAGCAACTCAGCCACATGGACAGAGCAGTCCACAGAATTTAATAGAATTTCATTTGTTCAACTTAAACTGCATCTAGCTTCAGACTTTATAAATGAAACACTACCCCAGTATACTGTATAGCCCAATGGTTACAGCACTCTTCTGAGAGATGGGTGACCTACTTAATACCTTTAGTTAACTACAGGATTGGCTACAGGCAATGTCTTTGGTGTGATCTAAGGTACAAATTGATCTGTGGGTAAGTGACTGAGCTCTTGGAACTTGGAAGCAACTTGAATATTTTGTGATTTATGGTGTAAGTGACCATTGATCACTAAGTCCAGTTTGCCTGGGTGGCAAGAGAGACTGGAGAGCTTAAGGTGACTGTCTGTGACTCCATGGTAAGACTGCTACAATGATCTAGGAGTTCATATTTGTTACTGGGTTGGTGAAATCTAATTATAGAACGGGGTGGTCAAATTGTGGACCATGAGCCACATGCAGCTCATTTACCATTAAAGTGCAGCTCATAAGCCCCCTCCAACCCTCCATTCTCCACCTACCAGGCCTGGGGTAGGGGAAGGGCTCAGGACCTCTGCCTTGCAGTGGGGTGGTCGGATAGGAGCTTCTGTCCAGTGGGGAGGAGTGTCTCGGGGGCTTCAGCCCTGCGGGGCGCACCTGTCGGGGCTCAGGGCTTCAGCAGGAATGGAGCTGGAGCCCTGGCTCCTGGCAGGTGTGCTCCAGCTCTTGAACTTCGGAAGAACGTCATATGCAGTTCAGAGGGCCAGTAAGTTTGTCCACCCCTGTTATAGAACATACCACCATTCTGAAGGGTCTGTCCTGAGGTTGGCACACTTGGTCATGAGCCACTCCAGACAGTGTGACAGGGGCACTTTTTCTTCCTCCTTGATTTTTGCTTGAAAAAAGTCTGACCCTGGCTTAGGCACCTCACTTCAGGCGAGGGGTTACTGCTGTGACTCCCCAGTGTAGAAGGCACTTAACTTTTTTTGAGGGGCAGGTCTTAGTCCATAACCCTCTCCTCAGCATTTCCCACTGGCTAGCTTAGGCGGGTTACTGTTCAGCATGCTGGCTTCTGAAAATCCCTTTTTAGATGCCTAACTCTCCTTATACATTGTATGAAGCGCCTGGGTGCCTAACTTGGGGTTGAAATTTCCACTAGGCATCAGGGTGAATGCTGCAATGCCTAAATCCCCCTTGTTAATCTAGCCCTCAGAATGAAATCCTGGCCCTCTTGAAGTCAATGGGAGTTTTGCCTTTGACATCAGTGGAGCCAGATTTCACCCTTAGTCTTTACATTGGTTGCTGTCACTACAACATACAGCACACATTCTTTCAATGATTTTGTTTCTGTGACTCTTATGAAGGATATTTTATTCTATTTTTTTATGATATGGTAGCAGGGCCTCATTGTACTAGGCACTGTACAAACACAATTAGAGAACCCTGTCCTGAAGAGTTTACAATTTAAATAGACAAGACAAAGCGTGGGAGAAAGGAAGTATTATCATCATCTTCATTTAACATGGAGTACGGGGAATGGAACCACAGAGCGATTAAATGATTTGCCCAAGGGGCAGAGTGGGAACTTGAACCCACACCTGCTGAGAACTAGCCAAGCTCCCTTACCAACCAGACCCTTCCTCTCTGCATGTATAAGTCTTAGAACTTCTCCCTGCAATACATGCCATGTATGTTATTTAATATCCAAATACACATACAATTTCATATTTCAAATTATATTTATAGTTAACACTGACAATCATATTGAGGCACAATTTTTGTTACTACTGATACAAAAGGATCAAAAGAAGGCTGTCTCCCATCACACAAACACCCTTGTTTTGCCTGTGGCATATCCCTCAGCAGTCATGAAATCTGGAATTGAACAGATACTATAGATACAGTATAAATAAGCATTTGTTTATGAGAAATGTCTTTCACTATTCCTAGCTGTACTAGGTTTCAGAAAAAGTTAGATTTTCATATAATTTATTGGGTTTTTTCATTGGCTCAATAAGGTTTGAGAGTTCTTTCTGGTTTTAAAATATGTTTAATGCATATCATATTTCCATAACAAATCTTTACTGCTAGAGCTGCCTACCTCATTAATAAAAAGTCTGACTTGCACATGAAGGGACAGAATTTCAAAGAAGTTTGAGTCAATGAGAGTTGTATAAGGCAGATTTTGGCTCTTCAAAGTTTCATTAGGAATTTGTAGTAGTTCTGGGTAAATTCTAGTTCTGGGTAAATCCAAAGCAGTTCTGGGTAAATTCTAGGGAGTATCGCAGATTTAGCTGAGCTCACTTCTTGGCCACTCAGACATCCAGGAGGGGATCTAAATACTGAATCCCTGTATTCTTTATGGCTCCAAAGTCAGAACAGAGTTCAGACACTGTCCCTGATTTGGGAGTCTCTGGGCACATTCTTGGTGGGGCAGATTATGTCTAGCACCCCCCTCCTGAGAGCTGAGACCTCATGGACCAACTGCTTAGCCCCAGGACTATTGCTGACCCCTCAGACTTCCCCATACTTTAAAACACACCTTCTCCAAGAACTCCAGCTGTGTGGGTGCTTTGGGTTTACAGTTACCTCTTATGGGTTATAGGACGATGAAAGCAAACAAACACACAGACTGCATTTGCAGAGGATCCTAGAACACCATTGCTCTTTACTCAGTAAGATGACTAATATACAGATCAAGATAAAAAAAAAAATAAAACCTACATCCATTTCCTTGCTTCAGTTCCTCACTACATTCTTTGTGCTGGGGTCAGGGTCATCTGGGGGTGTCCAGGACCCTTCACCTCCAGTGCATGGAGCCTGTCTCTCTCTCTCAGCTTGCTTTGGCATTAGCTGATCACACAGCTAAAGTGCCCTCTCCCACACCCCCAGCTATGAAAGCATGCCTGTCTCGTCCCCTCTTCTGCCCAAAGCTTCCTAGCCTTCCCGAATAAAGCCTTCAACCTGATAGTTCTTTTTAAATCTCTGCTTTGTCACCTCTTATTGTCCTGTTTGGGAATTTTCTGCTCTCTCCACTTCACTTGCAGAGACACTGAGACCTTGTCTATTCTACAGTTTACTTCACTATAATTTGTGTCACTCGGGGTGGGAATAATCCAAGCTAAGTGCCGGTATAGAGAGAGCACTATGATGGCAGGAGAGCTTCCCCAGTCATAGCTATCCCCTCTGGCGGAGGCAGGAGTTAAGTGCTCTCCCATCAGCATAGAGCGTCTCCACCACAAGCACTAAAGTGGCGCAGCTGCATCAGTGCAGCTGTGCCACTGTACGTGCTGTAGTGTAGATATAGCCTTAGTCAAATTGGTTTTCCAGTTCAGGCATCCTCTTTAGCATACCTACTGTTCAGACCACAGCATAGTCATCAAGTTTAATGAGTCTCCGTTGTCTGGTGGGTATGCGTTAGAGGCCTCATCGGCAAATGGTAATTCCACGTTCACCAAGAGGAATTTAAAAATACAGCATTTAATAAATAGCAACTTCAGAACCATCACCCAGAACTCTCAAATTGTACAGACAGATTCCCCAAATCATCACAGAGGGCACAAATATATGAAAAATGGCAAGATCATGGTTATTGACTACGTAATTATTAAAATTATTAGTGTTAAGAGCAGTTTTTAAAAAGTGCAAGTTGTCTGACAAGGCGGGGGAGATGGGAGGGGGAGTGAAGGATAACAGTGAATTCTAGGAAGGAAAATATTTTACTGTTTCTGCAGCTCATTTTTCAGACAACTTGCACTTTTTAAAAACAAACAAACTGCTTTTAACACTAATAATTTTAATTTACTTCTGTCCAAATTCACAGGAACCTAGTTTTGTCCTACACATTTACCTAATGTGAGTTAATTATGCCCTGTTAAACAGAATTTGAATGATATAGAGGCTGTTGATAGCTGTATGTTGACCAGTGGATTTCACCATTGAATGGATAGAGGTTGAAACTCCACTGAAGCAAATTCAATCCCTTGTAGAAAGAAAAGGAGTACTTGTGGCACCTTAGAGACTAACCGTACTCCTTTTCTTTTTGCGAATACAGACTAACACGGCTGTTACTCTAAATCCCTTGTAGGTTATTTAAAACAAGGTAAGATAGGGAGTTGATCATAGAATGAGAGGTAAGTGCCAGTGACACTGGTATTAGTGACACTGTTTTTAGATTTTTCTAGGTAAAATAGCTGAGGTTTAAAATTACTAATCCTAACTTCTCTGGCACCAACAATTTGTGGGGGAGTGGGGAGAAAGCTTAGTCAGATTGGTTTTAATATTGCATTAAACAAAAAATTGGGCCAAGAAAAATTTCATAAGAGCCTTCTGAAGCTATTAACCTTTTTTGGGGGGGTGGGGGTGGAGTGGGGGGGAAACGGGACATTCATTGTACTTTTTTTAATTATTATTATTTTTATTTTAATGTGTTAACTTTGCACCAGTGTGCCTTCCTTTCCTGTTGGGGGTGTCAAGTACTACACAGTGAATACATGGCCTAATCCAAAGCCTTTTGAAGGACACTTATTGAGTTCCGAGGATATTATGTCAGGCCTATATGCTTTTTTTTTTTTAAACTCCCTTTTAAGCTGTAGAAGTTCTGTCTTCAGTTGTCACTCTTTAATGGAAGTTCAGCTGAAGCACTGTCATGCTTCTGAAGTTAACTGTAAGAGCTGGACAAATGTAGGGGGAAATAATTTGCAAATACTTTTATGAATTCCAAATGATTTTTCCATTCAAAAAAACATAGGAATGGCCATACTGGGTCAGACCAATGATCCATCCAGCCCACTATTCTGTCTTCCAACAGTGGCTGGTGCCAGATGTTACAAAGGGAATGAACAGAACAGGGCTATTCATCAAGTGATCTATCCCATTAAGTCCCAGGTTTTGGCAGTCAGAGGCTTAGGGATACCCTGAGCATGGGGTTGTGTCCCTGACCATTGTGACTAATAGCTAGGGCCCTACCCAATTCATGCCTATGAAAAACACATCCTGGACCGTGAAATCTGGTCTTTTGTGTGCTTTTATCCTATACTATACAGATTTCACAGAGGAGACCAGCGTTCCTCAAACTCAAACTGGGGGTCCTGACCCAAAAAGGAGTTGCAGGAGGGTCGCAAGGTTATTTTAGGGGGGGTTGCGGTATTGCCACCCTTACTTCTGCACTGCCTTCAGAGCTGGGTGGCCAGAGAGCAGCCAGAGAGCAGTTGGCCAGGTGCCTAGCTCAGAAGGTAGCACCCCACCAGCAGCAGCGCAGAAATAAGGGTGGCAATACCATACCGTGCCACCCTTACTTCTGTGCTGCTGCCTTCAGAGCTAGGCCGTCAGAGAGTGGTGGCTGCTGACTGAAGGCCCAGCTCTGCAGGTAGCAGTGCAGAAGTAAGGGTGGCAATACCATGCCAGGCCATCCCTACTTCTGTGCTTCTGCTGGCGGCAGCTCTGCCTTCAGAGTTGGGCTCCCGGCCAGTAGCCACTGCTCTCAAGCTGCCCAGCTCTGAAGGCAGCACTCCTGCCAGCAGCAGCACAGAAATAAGGGTAGCAGTACCTCAACACCCCCCCATCCACCCCCGCCATGCTCCTTTTGGGGTCAGGACCTCTACAGTTACAACATCATGAAATTTCAGATTTAAATAGCTGAAATCATGAAATGTAAGATTTTAAAATCCTATAACCATGAAATTGACCAAAATGGACCGTGAATTTGTAGGTCCCTGCTAATAGCCACTGATGGATCTATCCTCCATGAATTTGCCTAATTCTTTTGGAAACCCAGTTACACGTTTGGCCTTTACAAAATCCCCTGGCAACAACTTCTATAGGTTGACTGCATTGTGCAAAGAAGTACTTCCTTATGTTTGTTTGAAACCTGCTGCCTATTAATTTCATTGGGTGACCTCTGGTTCTTGTGTTATGTGAAGGGGTAAATAAACGCTTTCTTATTCACTTCCTCCACACCATTCATGATTTTACAGGACCTCTATCATATCCCCCTTAATCATCTCTTTTCTAAGATGAACAGTCCCAGTCTTTTAAATCTCTCCTTGTATGTCAATTCTTCCTTACCCCTGATCATTTTTGTTGCCCTTCTCTGTACCTTTGGCAATTCTAATATATCTTTTTTTGCAGTGGGGTGACCAGGACTGCACACAGTATTCAAGGTATGGGCGTACCACTGATTTATATATTGGTGTTATGATATTTCTGTCTTAAAATGTGAGTTTTATAATAACTTGCCCAGCCTTAGTAACTGACAAACCCCATAATTCCAAAGAATAGATTCTTTTTGTCCTCTAGATTACAGGATATTTAAGAAATGATTTTTGAACCTATCTATCAACCAGATAGTGTATAGGCATATGTTACTTTTAAGCAGTTACATGGTATTATGTCATAGTGTAGTTAGGTACCTTGAAAAGAAAGTACTTAAATGCCATGTACTTTAAGTATAGTTATTTAAGATAATTAGGATAAGTTGTTAATATGTATTGTGTACAAATGCAAACTGATATGTTGAATAGCCTCCTTTTATACTACTAAAAGCCTTTCAATCCCCTTTTATATTCCAGGTCTTAAATTTAGAAAGCCAAAAACCCCAACATATTATTTTATCCTCCTATTTAAAATGCATCCATGTTGTTTTTAATGCAAATGCTAAGCACATTGTCACAACACTATAATAAATCTTGACTTATGTGCAAGTAGGAAGATCTTAAACCCTTTATCCCCAATAAAGACTTTCTGTACATTTTTAGCAATTCTAATCCCTTAGTCATTAATTTTCCATGCTACCAATCTGGATGTAATTAAAAACAAAGTATTACTGAACATGTGGTGAAGAAAATGACATGGTGATGTGATTGATTACATTTATTTAAACTGGAGATGTTTGACACTTTCCAGTGATAATTCATTCAAATATTAAGTAACGACAGTTTTATTAAACTAGATAAGCTTTTAATCTCCCTTCTTGTGACTCACATGAAGAAAACTTTGAAAGAATAATACGGATAACAGAAGAAGCCATATATAAAAAGACTGGTTTGGTTTTTGAGTTTGCTGTGATGTATTTCAACGGAAAACAACACTGGAATTGTTTTGGTATTTCCACATACCATAACTATTGATCTAAGCTTTTGTTGGAAAGCAAAACCTAAACATTAACAGAACAACATATATTATTAATATACATGATATGTATTTTTCAACTAGTTCTGTCAAAGAAGAATTAGGTTGTATAAGTATATAACGTTTCCTGTTTTACCACTTGGTCCTATATTGCACTAGCAGTGAACCTATTAAATTATACATGCAGATTATATTTTTGTTTTAAATATGAAACACCAATTTGCCACAGCTATGGTGCATCCAAGATAGAGAAATATATCTGAAAAGCACAACCACAAACTTCTTCCCCCGCCTTTTTCCTTAAGTAGTAAAGTACTCACAGGCAGTGAAACTTATAGCAGACATACAGTAGTTAAATGCCTTCTACAATTTCCTACTGTATTAGTTGAAGTGAAAGTACAGAACATGAGCAAAGGCTAAACAGATACTAGTGAAGAAATAAAAATTTAACATTAAGATAAAAGCTTACCATCTAAAAAATACCTTGCCATCTGGATAAACTATTTAAAGGGGAAAGTGCAGTGATTTGTTTGTAGATAGTATGTCTATATAAATCTAGCATACTCTGAGATTTAATATGTCCAATATTCCACTGTGCAAAACCATTCAAAGCACCTTTACTGAGGCCTAGCATGGACACAGATACTTTTCCCGATGGCCATATTTCGGGTGTGGGAATGGGAAGAGACTGTTTAATAGAATAAAATTAAGTGACTATTATTTATTATTTGTATTATTGTAGCATCTAAGATCCCCAATTATGGACCAGGGCCCCATTGTGCTAGATGCTGCAAAAGTTGGTCCCTTCTCCAAGGAGCTTACAATCTAAGACAAGAGACAACAGATAGATACAGACAGACCAACAGGGGAGTTCAAAGCAATAATGAGACAATATTGATCAGCATGGCAGACTGAGGTCTAAGCACAACAGTGGCCTAACCACTGTCAAATGCGGGTTGTTTCCCCCCATACCCCTCACATCATGGCAAAGGAGTGTTTTAAGTAGGGATTTGAAGGAGCACAATGAGGTGACTGTGCAAGTACCACCTTCCCATGCATGAGAGGCAGCATAGGAGAAAGCACGAAGGAGCTTATCCAAAAATTTAATAAGTGGGAGATGGAGGTTGGCATTGTGGGCCAATCAGAAGTGAGAACTGACCTTTCAATACTGAATAAGAGAGGAAAGGTATGGTGGGGATAGCCTGTGAAGGGCCTTGAAAATAGCTTAGATAGAAAGAAGAGGGAGCCAGTGAAGGGATGCAAAGAGAGAAATGAGATGGTCAAAGTGAAATGATTTTGCAGCAGGATTGTGAAGGGATATGAGATTATATGATAAGATTGTATTTGTCCAGGTCATAGAAAAGAATATTGCTGTACTTGAGACATGAGATGGTGAGAGCCTGGACCAGAGTTTTAGCCAAGGACAAGGAAGGTTGTGTCTTAGACACGTTATGCAAGAATTGGCAAAACTTAGACGTAGCCTACATGTAGCACATGTGAGAGCTAGAGAGAGATCTGAGTTGAAGAGGACACCAAAGTTTCACACCTGAGCAACAGGAGGATGGTGTTGTTCAGAGATCAAGAAAGAAGATAGTGGGAGAGTTCGGGGGGCAAATTAAGGAGTACCTTTTTAGCCCTGGTGGGTTTGAACTGTTGACTAGACATCATCAAGGAGATGTCAGAGACAGAGGCCAAGATTTTCATTTAGACAGAAGGAGACATGTCTGCAGTAGAGGGGTAGATCATTGAATTGTCCACAGAGATGAAGATGAATTTGTGTTTGTGGATGAGATTAAACAGAGACAATGTGTACAGGAAGAAGAGAAGGGTGTCAAGGACAGAGCCCTGGAGAACCCCAACAGAAAGCTTGAGCGAGAATGAAGAGGATCCTCCAAAGGACATGTTGAAGGAGTGATTAGAGGAATAATCAGAGAACCAAGAGAGAACATAGTCGAGGGCACTGATGCTAATGTTGAAAGAGACCAGGTGATGATGTGAGAGGGGAAACTCGGCAACAGAAAGAACAGGAACAGTGCACGAGAGCGGTGGAAGTGGTCATGGCGATAGGAGCGGGAATTAGAGAGGGTAGAGATGGAAGGTGGGCCAGGGTTGGGGCAAATGGCCCCAGAGGTCAGGAAAAGGATGATGTGGATGTGGGATCTGGATGCTGGTGAGAGGAGGGGGAAGGTTGGAATGGAGACTGGAGAGGAGCAGGTAGCAACTGTAGACAGGTGAAGCAACTGTAGACAGGTTGATAGCAACTGTAGACAGGTGAAGATAAAAAAGGACAAGGAAATGGAGCAAACAGGGAAAAGGAGAAGGATGGATGCAATAATGTAGAAGACAGCTGTGGTGGGAGATGTGGGTGAGTGACACACAAGGGTCAACAAGCATGTGTACATGCGCACGCACACACACACACACGCACACTTGAAAAATATGAAAATAATGCTTGCAGAAAGCTCCCTCAGGTAGCTGTAGAGCATTGTCTGACCTGCAACACACAGGTCCCTGGTGCCTTTAGAAGTTCCCTCTCAAGAAGCTGGAGAGTCTGTCAGTGAGGGGAGAGATGAGATTAACTTTGGGGGATGAAATCTTAAATCAAATGTACACAGTTTAAACTGTAAGGTACAAGCCAAGAATCCGTCTTGTCCTACTATATTTTCCATCTTCTAGGGCAGGTGAGGCAGTACCAGGGGAGCAGTGGGGGCTGGTGTCCCACAATGGAAATATTGTGAGGGCTGGTCTATATTTCCACCTTCACTTACCTGTAAGCTGTGTGCACATGGACTGGAGGAGAGGCAGCAGAGGCGAAAGCAGGAACTGGAGGGGTGTAGTGGCTGCCATGGCACCTAGGATCAGGTCAGCGAGCAAGTAGGAAACCCTCTATCCTCTGCTGAGTCTCACTAACTCCCCTTGCAGAGCATCACCCTAATGCCCCTCCTATCCCTGACCCCCTAACCTCCCGCCTCTGCCCCTGAGTCCCCCACACTCTGCATG
Organism: Natator depressus; assembly: GCF_965152275.1. Taxonomy (NCBI): domain Eukaryota; kingdom Metazoa; phylum Chordata; order Testudines; family Cheloniidae; genus Natator; species Natator depressus. The sequence goes on along the minus strand of NC_134243.1, from coordinate 62,614,908 downwards.
CAGAACACCTCCATTCTGCCCTCCCATTCTAAGCAAAGTTCCACCGCCTCTGTTGCAGGACACGTTTGCGGTTCTTAAGGTGAATGGGGAGGCTCCACCTAGTGTCTGTAATGTTTGCATTTGTTACCAGGTTATATTTGCATTCACCATCATGAAATGTAAGGAAAATGCGCTTACATCAAAATTGCATATGGTGTAGTTGATTCTCCTCTCATGAGGTTCTACAACTGGTGTAACTCCACTGACTTCATTGGAATGGAGGTGACTTCAGTGGAGTTACTCCGGAAGTATACCAGTGTGAACAAGCTCAGAGCCAGGCCCACAGAGTCCATTAATATGCATTTTAGAAAGATTACAGTATTTTATTTTTCATTTCAGTCTCACTTTGTCATCCATCTTGAACCCAGTGTACCTGGCAGTGAGGTGGACTGATGAACAGTTCATTGAGTGAAATTAGCATTTGAATTGATGCTATATGAGGATAACAGCCAGTGATAATCCTATTTGACCGCTTTTAATTGGCTGCTATAAGCCTCAATTCAGCAGATTTTGATCACACAACTGAAATACCTCTCTAATATGAATTATACAAAATACACTGAGTGACACAGAAAAACTTGGGGCTTTGGAAATTCATGTCAAACATATATTTCATTCTGATATTCATATCTCCTAAATTCTTGGAGAAGTCATACTGATTTACGTAACAGGAAATCACATACAGTAGCACTTTCATCTTTCAAAAAAAATTCATACACACGGGGTAAAATTTGTCCTGCATGCCATAGAGGCCAAACTTGCTCTTAAAAAGTTATGGTTACATTGTTAAGCAAATATTTGATTCACATTTCTGCTCGGAATTTGTGTATATGCAGGTGAAGATATCAGCAGATCATTTATTACAGTGTTTTCTTACTTCAGAGCAAGAGACCCAAAGGTGATGAGCTACCATCCAGGGTGCAGGACAAAAGACAAGGATATGCCTACATCTCTTCTTAACTCATTCCACCCACATCCATTTATAAAAGTCGGAAGAACCTATGAGAAGGATGCACTATACTAGAACTCGGATTATCTTACAAAGGGAGACTAAGCTTCATAAAAAGTATTGTAATCTTTTTCTCTATATATCACACCAAAGCTGCAGCCAAGCACAAATTGAACAGAAATGTCCAAAACATAAAATTTGAAACTAGATGCTTGGAAACCGTAGTGCTGGGTATAGTATACAAACTCAGATTCGAGAGAAAACTACTAGAATGATAAATATATTTTCCTGTCATGTGCCTGAGATGGGACAACAGGAATCTATGGTGGACTGTACCAAATTCTGAAAAGAGGCAGTGTGACCGAGTGCACTCAATTCTCATGAATGCCTGCTGTCAGCTAGGTGCGATCTTGCACTTTTTCCTTTCTCTGCTCCTGGTGCCCCCTGTTGGCTGGCTGTCATCAGATGGGTCTTCAGTGGCTCAGCCCAAGTTTCTCACAGTCAAAGCGCACAAAGGAATCCCTTCTGGGGTAACAAAGTCCACCAAATGGTTGGCCCTCTCCGGGGTCTTCAACCCCATCTCTGGGCCCTTTAAATTCTAGCTCCTTTCTTGGATTTTTAGTACTGAGTCTTATTCCTTTCTTGGGGCTTAGGCCACTTCCCCAGTAGCCGGTGCAGGGACCTGGGTCCACCCACTACTCCAGGTCCCAAGCCAGGGATTGTATAAACAGCAGTCAAATACTGCTTCCCGTTAATAGTTGCTGCTGCTGCATTCCCAGTGCTGCTTCCCACTCTGTCCCATAACTTTCTTGGGTTCTCTGTCTGTTCCCTGTTTGAGCAGGGTCTCTCCCAGGCCTCCTTACCTTGAGAGTTTCTCAGTCTCTGTCCTGATTTCTCAGGGTCTTCTCTCAGGCCTCTTTGCCTAGAGAGCTTGTAACAGTCTCTGCCCCCTTTTAGTCAGGGTTCTCTCTCCTTGTGCACCTGGAGAGCCTCATAGTCCTATCCCTGCTCAAGCAGGGTCTCTCTTAAGCCTCTGTACATGTGGAGTTTCACAGCCTTCCAAGTCCTCCTTCACCCTTCTGGTCCCAGCCAGCAACTGACCTGCTCAGGCCTTATAATTCCTTTTAATTGAGCCTGCTGAACTCTGATTGGCTGTTTCCCTGCAGCCTTTCTAGGCGGGCCTGGAGGACCCACCTTCACTGCTCCTTTTCCTGGGGTAGGGTGTGGTAGGACCACAAGGCATCCAGCTGGGGCTTCAAAGGGCCTGGTGCACCCCCTGACATGCAACAACACAATTATGGCTACATGGTACTTTTCTAGGGCCAAGAGGAGACCATCAGTCAATCCCACCAGCGCCATCTCTGTTCCATGTCCTATTCTGTAACCTGATTGGGAAGGGTCCAGTATATTGACAGCATCTGGTTGAGATGGAAGAAGTGACACTGAGAAAACTTCTCAATTACCTTGTTTAGAAAGGGAAGGTTGGTTGCACTGAGTGATGGTTTCTGAAGTACTGGCCAGCATGCAGCATGTTTGGGGTGGATGGTAGATTTCCCTCCTCAAAGAAGGGGTAGGTCATCTCCGTTTGTAGGGCTTCTGGAAGCTCTTTGCTTTTTCACTAGCCAGGCGGAACATGGTTCAAAGTCAAATTTGATGGCTTGGTTTCCTGTAGTGTTTTTAGGATTTCCCACTGTGTGAAAGGGCCAGAGTCAGAGAGGAAAGGTATTTGGTTTTCAGTTCTATGTCTATTGTATTAGTTGTTGGTGTTCTTAGGTATGAGTTATTTTCTCTAAGAATTGGGTTGATAGCTTTTTACAGTGGGAAGTATTGGGTTCTGAAATTGAACAGGGCATTCAGGGTTAAAGCAATCCACAGTCCAGAGAAGGTCAGTGAGGTGGCTAATATAGTAAAGATTTATTGGCTAATATAGTAAAGATGATCCCAAGAGAACAAGTCTCAGAAGTCTGTGGAGAAGGCTCTGCCCCTACCACTCTGGCACTCCCACATACCATGAAGACAGAATTATTCATTTCCACGTAGGGTTTTCTGTGGCTCTCATCACTACAGTATGTGCATGCTTCACAAACATAACTTGATTTATCTTAATGTAACCCTTTGAGGTGAGGGGTTGGTATTTTCTCCATTTTACAGATGGGGAACTCAGGCACAGAAAAGTTAAGGTCAAAGTTTCCACTAACTTTGGGTGCTCAATATGAGACAACTAGTACTCTGATTTTTCAGAGTACTTAGCATTCTATAGCATTTCATATATTCAAAGCATTGTCCCATTGACTTCAGTTGCAGCTGCCAGTCCTCAGTACTTCTGCAAGTCAGACTGAAGGGTATCAAGTTTGGCACCCAGAAAATGAAAAACACACGAGTGACCACCTGTGAAAAGCGGGGTTTAAGTTACTTAAAACAACAGGCAATGAGCCCACCTGTGTTTGGCACCACTGAGGGGCTGTAACAGAATAAGTTTGAAAAAGCTGTCTCTGTGTCACATCAAAGCAATGTAGTATTTCTTTCCTAGAAGAAACACAGCATTTAGGAAAGTGGATTAAAACAATATACAGTCCTGTAGGCATCTTATCTTACCTAAATTAACCCCTCTAACCTTAGGTCACAATGATTCAACTTATTCCAGAACCCACTTCTGAGTCTGAGGGTTAGTTTGCATCACCACAGACCCTCGTCTCTGTGTCTCAGTCTTAATCTGCTGACAACCCATCTGCCCTCCTCCTCTTTCTACAAGGCCAATCCTTTAACTGACCTGGCTCTTGTGATCTCTCTCTCTTTTCAGCCATTTCAAGACAGCTGTCTGAGTATGTCTACACTGTGAAATTAGGTCGATTTTATAGAAGTCAATTTTTAGAAACCGATTTTATACAGTTGATTGTGTATGTCCACACTAAGCACATTAAGTCAGCGGAGTGCGTCCTCACTACTGTGGCTAGGATTGACATATAGAGCAGTGCACTGTGAGTAGCTATCCCACAGTTCCCGCAGTCTCCGCTGCCCATTGGAATTCTAGGTTAAGCTCCCAGTGCCTGATGGGGCAAAAACATTGTCGCGCGTGGTTTTGGGTACTTGTCGTCAGGCCCCCTTCCCTCCCTCCGTGAAAGCAATGGCAGACAATTGTTTCACGCCTTTTTTCCTGGGTTACCCCGTGCAGACGCCATACCATGGCAAGCCTGGATCCCGCTCAGCTCACCGTCACCGTACATCTCCTGGGTGCTGCTAGCAATGCAGTACCTCTTCTGCCACACAGCAGCAGCTCCTTGCCTTCGCGGCAGAAGGTGCAGTAGGACTGATAGCCATTGTACGTCTCCTGGGTGCTCCTGGCAGATCTCGGTGTGGTTGATCGGGGTGCCTCAACAGGCATGGCTGTTCTCTTCCTAGAGCACGGAATGGGAGCCAGAGACTCCACGTCATTCTCTTCTTTAAGTTTCATCTCATGCAGATGAAGTCCTGCCTGGAGTATCAGGTAAGCTGGAGGCTTCTGCCTCAGGCTGCTCTCCCAGCTGGCACAGTAGTAAGGAGCAGTTCAACTATAGGCTGATCAAGTGCAGAATGGTGGTAGAATGTGCCTTTGGATGTTTAAAAGTTTGCTGGCGCTGTTTGCTGACTAGGTCGGATGACCTCAGCTCAACCAACATTCCCATTGTTATTGCTGCTTGCTGTGTCTCCAGAATATCTGCGAGAGTAAGGGGGAGATGTTTATGGGGTGGGGGGGGTGGAAGGTTGAGGCAAATCGCCTGGCATCCAATTTTGAGCAGCCAGACACCAGGGCGATTAGAAGAGCACAGCAAGACACGCCGCACATCAGAGAGGCTTTGAAAACCAATTTCATGACTGGCCAGGCTTCAGTGTGACAGTTGTGTGTGTTTCTCCTTGATACAAACCCACCCCCTTTGTCGATTTTAATTCCCTGTAAGCTAACCACCCTCCCCCCTTTGAAATAAAGTAACTATTGTTTTGAAACCATGCATTCTTTATTTATTAATTTTTTTAAAAAATGAAATAACGGACAAGGTAGCCCGGGTGGGGTGGGGGAGGAGGGAAGGACAAAGCCACATTGCTTATTGTAGACACACTAAAAATCAAACTGTTTGAATGAAGCCTTCTGTTGCTTGGGCCATCCTCTGGAGTGGAGTGGCTAGGTGCCCGGAGCCTCCCCTCCCTCCCACCCCACTTTCTTGGGCATCTGGGTGAGGAGACTATGGAACATGGGGAGGAGGGTAGGCGCTTATACAGTGGATGCAGTGGGGTTTTGTGCTCTTGTTGGCTTTCCTGCAGCTCCAACAGACGTTTCATCATGTTCGTTTGCTCCCCCATTAGCCTCAGCGTCGCGTCCTGCCTCCGCTCTTCATGCTACTTAATTCTTTCCTGGCCTCTGCCACTGAGTGCCTCCATGCATTAAGCTGTGCCCTATCAGTGTGGGAGGACTGCATGAACTTGGAAAACATGTAATCACGAATGTGTTTTTTTCACCTTCTAATCTGAGATAACCTCAGGGATGGAAATGATAGGGGGATTGTAGAAACATTCTATGCTCTACAATTCGGGGGGGACTGCATGGTCACCTGTGCTGCTGAGTTTGCCACGCTGACCAAACAGGAAATGAAATTCAAAAGTTCCTGGGGCTTTTCCTGTGTACCTGGCTCGTGCATCGGAGTTCAAAGTGTTGTCCAGAGCAGTCACAATGGAGCACTCTGGGATAGCTCCTGGAGGCCCATACTGTCGATTTGTGTCCGCACTACCCCAAATTCAACCCAGCAAGGTCGATTTTAGCGCTATTCCCCTCGTCGGGGTGGAGTACAGAAGTCAATTTTAAAAGCCCTTTAGGTTGACAGAACGGGGTTGGTTGTGTGGCCGCAGTCATTTTTAAATCGACTTAACGTGGCTAAATTCGACCTAACCCCATAGTGTAGACCAGGCCTTAGTGGACCTATTGGGTTCTGGGAAGTGGGCGGGCACAAACCCACCTTTCTTCCCTGCTTGGAAAAGCAACAGTGTTGGATAACCGTTCACAGAAAATCTATTGCAGACATTACATTCGATGGTGCAATCTACTTTTGCTATTTTGACATCTGTCAAATCTGGAAATTGTTCTTTGGAGAGGTTCTCCCAAGTTGGGGCCAAGTTCTTCTAGTGACCACACCATGGAGCATAGAATGGTGCCAGGTAGGTAGCTTCTTTACAACCTGACTATTGTGTTTGACCATTTGCTGGGACGTTCCTTATCTAGCTCATTGTTTTGCCTTTCTTACTTGGTTCCTCTAACACCTCCTTTGGATGTTACCCCATAGCAAGTAACCAAACACATAAAGGTGTGCACAATAGTCAATAAAAATAGAGATATTTCCGTTTGTCACACTGGCATTTCCTAACTTTTAAGTGCTTGACTTTGCAACCTTCATAACGTTCTTTTAACATAGTTTCATGTGTATAATTTCCAAGGTCTTTTCCAAGACCTCTGGAAAACAAAACAAAAATTCCTATTGACATCCCTATGGTTCATCAGCAAGGCTGGAAGCTTTAGATACATCACACATACATCTGCCACTTGAACTAATGGAGCAACTGACAGCTGTAATCCTCATCCTCTGCCTGGACTGGCACTATAGGGGAATGAGACCCACACTTTATCAGTGGTTTTCACAGGTATTGACTGAGAGCAGAGGAATGAGGCGGCTCAGGAATCTTGGGATCTATTCCAGGCTAGTGTGCTCTAGTGGGCACAGACTCCTTTACCCATTCCACTCAGTATTGATGCTTTCTGCCCAGTTGTCTCCAACCATTCCTCTGCATCTGAATCAGACCTGTGTGCCAGCAGAGGGGGTCATTGAAACCACAGGAGAGAAAGGCTCCTTGCTCTCAATATCAGTTCCAGCCCAAACAGTTAAAGTTTGGCAACGTTGTAAGGAATTGAAAACAGTGGAAAGTGTTGGGCAATAACAGGTGGCACTACAAGCCCCGCCTATAATTACTGTGCATGAGGCTCCTTTCATCAGAACCTGTACTGTATGGATGATCAGCAGACTGTAGAACCTGACCACTGAAAATGCATACCTTTCCTTTTAGAGAGATTTGGGAACAGAGTTTCACTATAGTTTCTTGCTATTTCCTTTAGCCACATAACCCCATTGAATTCACACACCCCACCCCATGCACACACACACACTTAATTCTATTTAATATGTCTCTGCATGTAAAATGCATACACAGACACTGACGTCACCAGCTAACTGCATACAGTGGGCCAAATCCTGTCCCCTTTACTAAAAATTCCCAGCTTTAATAGGAGTTGTGTATGACTATGGAGTGCAGGATTTGCCTTATATGCAGCATAAAGAACTGAATCCCTGATTTTGCTCCAGATACACAGGTTGTTACAACTTGAGCTAAAGAGAATTATGAGTAGCCTTAGGTCTTTTGTTGTATTTTCAGGCTAATCTTTAGCCCGTTACAAACTGATAAGCACTTGCATATGTTAGATTTATTCTATTCAGTAATAACCAGTGCAGCTATACAAAGCCAATATACTAGAAAGCATAGTTGAATAATAAGGTGGATATTTTCACCATCTAAGTCAGAGAAATGAATACAGCAAACCATCTGAGCTTGCTGATGCTTGCAGTAGATTACCTATGTTAATCACTGCCTTTGGAAAGATGTATTTCCAGAAATGTTATCACAGAAATCAAATGTCTCCTGGCACCACAACAGAATTTTCAGAAAACACTTTCGTAAGTGATGCTTTTGGAAAGGATGCTTGGGGAGGGGAACAAAACAAATTGTTGGCTCCACTGAGTTCTGTGGAAGTGATATGGAAGTTTAACCACTCCCTGACAGAACACTGGTGTGCTTCGATGGCTATCAGCTGTTCCCAAACCAGGTCAGGTCCCAAACCATCTCTGTTTCACATTGACGGAAACACTATCGAATGCATGTACATGAAGGGCCCAGTACTGCAACATGCATGCTGATTAGTGCCAGGCAGGAAATGGTTTTCCTATCCTGTGAAAATTTTTGTCAAACAGAACACTGACAATGTTGAAACTTTTTACACCCCTCCCCGCCAAAAAAAATCAAAAGAGGAAATTTGTCAAAACTGACCAATCCCTAAGAAAAGGTACAGTTTTGATAAATCAGTATTTCCCAATGAAAAAGAGTTTTGTCAAAAAAGTCATAACCAGCTCTACTGAGTACTTTCAGCTTTCATTGCTACCATTAAAGTCAGTGGAAATTTAGAAGACTTTTCTCCCCACATAAAATTATAGAAGATTAGAGTTGGAAGAGACCTCAGGAGGTCATCTAGTCCATCCCCCTGCTCAAACCAGGACCAAACTGGGAGATCTGCTGGGAGAACAATACAGCGGTGCATAGACAATCCAGGAAGTTTTTGGAAAGCGTAGGGGACAATTTTCTGGCGCAAGTGCTAGGGGAGCCAACTAGGGGGGGCGCTTTTCTTGACCTGCTGCTCACAAACCGGGTAGAATTAGTGGGGGAAGCAAAAGTGGATGGGAATCTGGGAGGCAGTGACCATGAGTTGGTTGAGTTCAGGATCCTGACGCAGGGAAGAAAGGTAAGCAGCAGGATACGGACCCTGGACTTCAGGAAAGCAGACTTCGACTCCCTCAGGGAGCGGATGGGTAGGATCCCCTGGGGGACTAACATGAAGGGGAAAGGAGTCCAGGAGAGCTGGCTGTATTTCAAGGAATCCCTGTTGAGGTTACAGGGACAAACCATCCCGATGAGTCGAAAGAATAGTAAACATGGCAAGCGACCAGCTTGGCTTAATGGTGAAATCCTAGCGGATCTTAAACATAAAAAAGAAGCTTACAAGAAGTGGAAGGTTGGACATATGACCAGGGAAGAGTATAAAAATATTGCTCGGGCATGTAGGAAAGATATCAGGAGGGCCAAATCGCACCTGGAGCTGCAGCTAGCAAGAGATGTCAAGAGTAACAAGAAGGGTTTCTTCAGGTATGTTGGCAACAAGAAGAAAGCCAAGGAAAGTGTGGGCCCCTTACTGAATGAGGGAGGCAACCTAGTGACAGAGGATGTGGAAAAAGCTAATGTACTCAATGCTTTTTTTGCCTCTGTTTTCACTAACAAGGTCAGCTCCCAGACTGCTGCGCTGGGCATCACAGAATGGGGAAGAGATGGCCAGCCCTCTGTGGAGATAGAGGTGGTTAGGGACTATTTAGAAAAGCTGGACGTGCACAAGTCCATGGGGCCGGACGAGTTACATCCGAGAGTGCTGAAGGAATTGGCGGCTGTGATTGCAGAGCCCTTGGCCATTATCTTTGAAAACTCGTGGCGAACGGGGGAAGTCCCGGATGACTGGAAAAAGGCTAATGTAGTGCCAATCTTTAAAAAAGGGAAGAAGGAGGATCCTGGGAACTACAGGCCGGTCAGCCTCACCTCAGTCCCTGGAAAAATCATGGAGCAGGTCCTCAAAGAATCAATCCTGAAGCACTTACATGAGAGGAAAGTGATCAGGAACAGTCAGCATGGATTCACCAAGGGAAGGTCATGCCTGACTAATCTAATCGCCTTTTATGATGAGATTACTGGTTCTGTGGATGAAGGGAAAGCAGTGGATGTATTGTTTCTTGACTTTAGCAAAGCTTTTGACACGGTCTCCCACAGTATTCTTGTCAGCAAGTTAAGGAAGTATGGGCTAGATGAATGCACTATAAGGTGGGTAGAAAGCTGGCTAGATTGTCGGGCTCAACGGGTAGTGATCAATGGCTCCATGTCTAGTTGGCAGCCGGTGTCAAGTGGAGTGCCCCAGGGGTCGGTCCTGGGGCCGGTTTTGTTCAATATCTTCATAAATGATCTGGAGGATGGTGTGGATTGCACTCTCAGCAAATTTGCAGATGATACTAAACTGGGAGGAGTGGTAGATACGCTGGAGGGGAGGGATAGGATACAGAAGGACCTAGACAAATTGGAGGATTGGGCCAAAAGAAATCTGATGAGGTTCAATAAGGATAAGTGCAGGGTCCTGCACTTAGGATGGAAGAATCCAATGCACCGCTACAGACTAGGGACCGAATGGCTAGGCAGCAGTTCTGCGGAAAAGGACCTAGGGGTGACAGTGGACGAGAAGCTGGATATGAGTCAACAGTGTGCCCTTGTTGCCAAGAAGGCCAATGGCATTTTGGGATGTATAAGTAGGGGCATAGCGAGCAGATCGAGGGATGTGATCGTTCCCCTCTATTCGACACTGGTGAGGCCTCATCTGGAGTACTGTGTCCAGTTTTGGGCCCCACACTACAAGAAGGATGTGGATAAATTGGAGAGAGTCCAGCGAAGGGCAACAAAAATGATTAGGGGTCTAGAGCACATGACTTATGAAGAGAGGCTGAGGGAGCTGGGATTGTTTAGTCTGCAGAAGAGAAGAATGAGGGGGGGATTTGATAGCTGCTTTCAACTACCTGAAAGGGGGTTCCAAAGAGGATGGCTCTAGACTGTTCTCAATGGTAGCAGATGACAGAACGAGGAGTAATGGTCTCAAGTTGCAATGGGGGAGGTTTAGATTGGATATTAGGAAAAACTTTTTCACTAAGAGGGTGGTGAAACACTGGAATGCGTTACCTAGGGAGGTGGTAGAATCTCCTTCCTTAGAGGTTTTTAAGGTCAGGCTTGACAAAGCCCTGGCTGGGATGATTTAACTGGGAATTGGTCCTGCTTCGAGCAGGGGGTTGGACTAGATGACCTTCTGGGGTCCCTTCCAACCCTGATATTCTATGATTCTATGATTCAAACCCAACTAAATCATCCCAGCCAGGGCTTTGTCAAGCCAGGCCTTAAAAATCTCTAAGGATGGAGATTCCATCACCTCCCTGGATAACCCATTCCAGTGCTTCATCACACTCCTAGTGAAATAGTTTTTCCTAATATCCAACCTAGACCTCCCACACTGCAACTTGACACCATTGCTCCTTGTTCTGCCATCTGCCACCACTGAGAACAACTTAGCTCCATCCTCTTTGGAACCCCCTTCAGGTAGTTGAAGGCTGCTATCAAATCCCCCCTCACTCTTCTCTTCTGCAGACTAAATAAGCCCAGTTCCCTCAGCCTCTCCTCATAAGTCATGTGCCCCAGCCCCCTAATCATTTTCGTTGTCCTCCGCTGGACTCTCTCCAATTTGTTCACATCCTTTCTGTACTGCGGGGTCCAAAACTGGAAGCAATACTCTAGATGTGGCCTCACCAGTGCCGAATAGACAGGAATAATCATTTCCCTCGATCTACTGGCAATGCTCCTACTAATGCAGCCCAATATGCCGTTAGCCTTCTTGGCAACAAGGACACACTGTTGACTCATATCCAACTTCTCATCCACTGAAATCCCCAGGTTCTTTTCTGCAGAACTGCCACTTAGCCAGTCGGTCCCCAGCCTGTATCAGTGTATGGGTTTCTTCCATCCTAACTGCATGACTCTGCACTTGTTCTTGTTGAACCTCATCAGATTTCTTTTGGCCCAATCCTCCAATTTTTCTAGGTCACTCTGGACCCTATCCCTACCATCCAGCATATCTACCTCTCTCCGGAGGCTTAATGTCAACTGCGGACTTGCTGAACTTTCAGATCATTAATGAAGATGTTGAACAAAATTGGCCCCAGGACTGACCCCTGTGGCACTCTGCTTGATACCAGCTGCCAACTAGACATGGAGCCATTGATCACTACCCGTTGAGCCAGACAATCTAACCAGCTTACTATCCTCCTTGTAGTCCATTCATCCAATCCATACTTCTTTAACTTGCTGGCAAGCATATTGTGAGAGACTGTATCAAAAGCTTTGCTAAAGTCAAGGTATATCATGTCCACCGGGGCCCTTGCTCAGGTTGAGCTCTTTACTTACAGGACAATCCTTTATCTTTTTTTTATTACATGATAAATGTGATAAAGTGTCAGCGAACTACTTTGTGGGAAAAAATCTGCTTTTTTCACAAAAACATGTAGCTATTTATTATGCAGTTACTCTTACATTGAGTGTAATTAAGACATCTGAGAGAACGCATATATAACAAAATACACTTAGGCCTGATTCTCATCCTGCTTACACCAGTTTTTCCACTGGTGTAACTTCACTGGTCCCAATTCTCATCTCAGTTACAACTGTAAACACCTCCTAATTTACAGCTGTGCAACTGAGGCCAGAATCAGGCCCATTTGGCTCAAATATAATGAAGTTACCATATAATAAATCACGAGATAATATGCCTCCCATGGCAACTCAGAAGTTAGCCTCACAGTGCTGATGTACATTGAGAGCACCTGTAATCTAAGGAAGTTCTTGATCTCCCACAAAGGTTACAATGACCCTGAAAGTGAAGGGGCTACCAAACAGCATCTTTTTAAACAGAACAGGGAGAAAAGAGTTTATAATGGAAGTGCTGACACAACCATAACCATCTCAGAGCACCAATAAAATATAGTAATCCCTTTCAAATGAAGTGTTTTTTTCCCTCTCATGAATCAACACCATCATTTTACACTGCAGCTGAATTGATATGGACTGAATCAAATAGACTGTCTCCAAGACAGGCCTCATTAACGGGTAACTTTTTAATTAAGTTGATTCAGTAGTGAGAGTCAGTGCTACGAGCAGCAGAGCCTTCCACAAAAGGTGCTCTCGTTTCTTTTCTTTTCTATTTTTTTTTTATGCCCCAGCTATTTTTGCTTCCTGGTTGGGTTTGTGTCTTTAGTTCCTGTATGCTGTTCAAATACCGATAAGTACTTGCTCTAAAGCAATAACGATAAATGCAGAAAATAATTACCCTATTTAACTTGACACTGCACCATGGCATAAACTCAATTGGCCATGGGAAATGCTATCTAAAAATTCCAAAGCGGGTGCTGGCTTGTGAAACAATGTCTTGATGGGAGTCAGGCAGTGATAGGGACCATCAGACTAGCACCATTATACGGAGTTATTGGGGGAGAAAAATCTTCCAGTATGGAATTTTAATCAATTTCTTCTAATGAAGGAACTCATTTAAAAGATCCCTACCAAACCCCTTGAACATTCTGATAAGTTATGGCTGATTTTCTTCAGCTTTTGACAATCCAAAAGGAAAATGAGAAGTAGTTTCAAAGTAAAGGTCCTGGGTAAGGGGATACTTATTTCACTGGATATAATATCTTTCACTCCCTTTCAATGACTGCTGAATATTCCTGTCACTTAGTTACAAATTATAAACAATTCAGTTTTTGTTTACCAGTATTTTCTAATTATAACTCCAGTTACTAGACCTCTAATGCAACTCTCAAAGCATTGATTTCCCTGACACATTTTCTTCAAAATGCCTTTGAAATGCAAATCTCATTGTTTCAAAAGGGAAACTTCTTCAGTTTAGATAGGCTTGTACATGCTTCTTTTTTATATCCCAGTACCTTAAATCTGAGGCAACAATTGGTTATAATTTAAGATTAACCAAGGGGATGGTATTGGATTCAGATCAGAATTAGGTTCAGGATAGAATTTGGTTTTAAAGCAGACACAGGATTAGTCTTTATAATCAGATTTGACAGCAATGACATGAATGATAAACTGAAACAGTGGGGATCTTGCAAGAGCAGCTGCTCTTCATGACCACCACCATTTTGGAACCATGAAATTTCATTGAACTGCAACCAGAAAATAAAGACAGGTTCAAATCTTGAAATTTTCTCACAGAATTCAAAGAGATTTAGATTTAAGGTTCCAGTTTTGTGGTGCTTCTAAAGCACCACTACTACCACTGCCACGAGATCCTACCCCAGCCACAGAAGAAAGGGCTGGATTTAATGATCAAACCCCAATTTAAACTTGCATTGGTTGTTGCTTGCACTCCAGCCAGGGGCACCATCTTTTGTGTGTGGGGCTTTAAAATCTGGGTCCATACATACTGTGACCCAACACCCTCTCGATGCTAACTGCTAGAGATCACCTGGATACATAGGTTTGCACAGATCCCTTGGGTTCACCAACAGAATGTAATTTAAGTTCTCTAATGAAAGCTTGTGTTACACTGTCAGATGTTTGTACAGGAAAATATATGAGCAGTTATGTATATACACTAAATATTATGTTCTCTAGGTCTGTGAGTTAAGATTTAGTTGGGGATTGGTCCTGCTTTGGGCAGGGGTTGGACTAGATGACCTCCTGAGGTCCCTTCCAACCCTGATAGATATTCTATGATAAGACAGGTCATCAAAAGGTGATGTACATATTCCTAGTAGGCATAGAGGAAAAGATGTTTATCTCACTCTGGCTGGTCATATGCAAACTCAGTATAGTATGGTTCACAATAAACAGCCATTTATAATCTGAGCAAAATGCTCATCAATAGATTACAGGGGCTGGAGGATAAAACAAACAGCAGGAGTTATCCTGTTTAGGGTTAAGACAATGAACTTTTGAAACAATATCTGGGGTACAGATAAACACTTAGGTATTTCTTAAATCTGTGATGACAAGCAGCCAGTGGGCATAATCTTATGAGAAAGGGTCTCAACCATACTGGTTGAAAACACTGGGGAAAGAACTTGTGGGAAGATATCTTGTAGGAGACAGGGGAATGCCTTATTAGTTAAGTTTAGTCTCTAGAAAGGGTGTTATGATTTTGTTTCATATGTAACCGTTTCCAATATTCTTACTCATTATCACTTCAATCTCTGTCCTTTGATAATAAACACATATTTGTTTTCACTATTCTCTCTCTCAGAATTGTGTGTTAAGCAAAGGGGTGATCTTGAGTTGAGTCTTACAAACTGATGTGTACTATCCTTTGGGAATATTGGGTCTAAGAGTGTTCAGTGGAACAGGGGCTGAGTACTCCAGAGGGATGTTTGGAGGATTTCGGGGTCGGTTTGTGCCAATTGCTAATCTGTACAGAAACAGCAAGGCCTGCAGAGGCCTAGAGGGCAGTACTTATGTTGCCAGAGGCTGGTGGAGTCAGGGAGCTTAGCCACAGTAAGCACAGACAAGACTCCCTCATGCTAAGGGCAGGTGGTGGGGAGGTGCCTGGGCACCCCTGGGAAGCGGCACACATCTTGTGCTTTTGTTGGTCCCTGCACTTAGGGGAACTTTGCTGTCAACTGAATTCAATAGGAGATTTGCCTGAGTAAGGGTTCAGGGACTGAGCCTGCTTAATTGAAGCCCATGGCAAAATCCTCATTAATTAAAATGGGGAGTATAATCAGGCCTTAATACTAGGTGCATTTAGTTTAAAGAGTTGAACACACAAAGAGTCTGGTGCTTCATAGAATCATAGAATATCAGGGTTGGAAGGGACCTCAGGAGATCATCTAGTCCAACCCCCTGCTCAAAGCAGGACCAATCCCCAACTAAATCATCCCAGCCAGGGCTTTGTCAAGCCTGACCTTAAAAACTTCAAAGGAAGGAGATTCCACCACCTCCCTAGGTAACGCATTCCAGTGCTTCATCACCCCCCTAGTGAAAAAGTTTTTCCTAATATCCAACCTAAACCTCCCCCACTGCAACTTGAGACCATTACTCCTCGTTCTGTCATCTGCTACTACTGAGAACAGTCTAGATCCATCCTCTTTGGAACCCTCTTTTAGGTAGTTGAAAGCAGCTATCAAATCCCCCCCTCATTCTTCTCTTCTGCAGACTAAACAATCCCAGTTCCCTCAGCCTCTCCTCATAAGTCATGTGCTCCAGCCCCCTAATCATTTTTGTTGCCCTCCGCTGGACTCTTTCCAATTTTTTCACATCCTTCTTGTAGTGTGGGGCCCAAAACTGGACACAGTACTCCAGATGAGGCCTCACCAATGTCGAATAGAGGCGAACGATCACATCCCTTGATCTGCTGGCAATAACCTTACTTATACATCCCAAAATGCCATTGGCCTTCTTGGCAAGAAGGGCACACTGTTGACTCCTATCCAGCTTCTTATCCACTGTAACCCCTAGGTCCTTTTCTGCAGAACTGCTGCCTAGCCATTTGGTCCCTAGTCTGTAGCGGTCCATGGAAGTCTTCCATCCTAAGTGCAGGACTCTGCACTTGTCCTTGTTGAACCTCATGAGATTTCTTTTGGCCCAATCCTCTAATTTGTCTAGGTCCCTCTGTAGCATATCTAGGTCTAGGTCTAGGTCCCTCCCGTGTATTTATCTCTCCTTCCAGTTTAGTGTCATCTGCAAACTTGCTGAGGGTGCAATCCACGCCATCCTCCAGATCATTAATGAAGATATTGAACAAAACCGGCCCCAGGACCGACCCTTAGGGCACTCCGCTTGATACCGGCTGCCAACTAGACATGGAGCCATTGATCACTACCCGTTGAGCCCGACAATCTAGCCAGCTTTCTATCCACCTTATAGTCCATTCATCCAGACCATACTTCTTTAACTTGCTGGCAAGAATACTGTGGGAGACCGTGTGAAAAGCTTTGCTAAAGTCAAGGAACAACACGTCCACTGCTTTCCCCTCATCCACAAAGCCAGTTATCTCGTCATAGAAAGAAATTAGATTAGTCAGGCATGACTTGCCCTTGGTGAATCCATGCTGACTGTTCCTGATAACTTTCTTCTCCTCTAAGTGCTTCAGAATTGATTCCTTGAGGACCTGCTCCATGATTTTTCCAGGGACTGAGGTGAGGTTGGCTGGCTTGTAGTTCCCCGGATCCTCCTCCTTCCGTTTTTTAAAGATGGGCACTACATTAGCCTTTTTCCAGTCACCCGGGATCTCCCCCGATTGCCATAAGTTTTCAAAGATAATGGCCAATGGCTCTGCAATCACATCCGCCAACTCCTTTAGCACTCTCGGATGCAGAGCATCCGGCCCCATGGACTTGTGCTCGTCCAGCTTTTCTAAATAGTCCCGAACCACTTCTTTCTCCACAGAGGGCTGGTCACCTCCTCCCCATGCTGTGCTGCCCAGTCTGGGAGCTGACCTTGTTCGTGAAGACCGAAGCAAAAAAAGCATTGAGTACATTAGCTTTTTCCACATCCTTTGTCACTAGGTTGCCTCCCTCATTCAGTAAGGGGCCCACACTTTCCTTGACTTTCTTCTTGTTGCTAACATACCTGAAGAAACCCTTCTTGTTACTCTTAACATCTCTTGCTAGCTGCAACTCCAGGTGTGATTTGGCCTTCCTGATTTCACTCCTGCATGCCTGAGCAATATTTTTATACTCCTCCCTGGTCATTTGTCCAATCTTCCACTTCTTGTAAGCTTCTTTTTTGTGTTTAAGATCAGCAAGGATTTCACTGTTAAGCCAAGCTGGTCGCCTGCCACATTTACTATTCTTTCTACACATCGGGATGGTTTGTCCCTGTAACCTCAATGAGGATTCTTTAAAATACAGCCAGCTCTCCTGGACTCCTTTCCCCCTCATGTTATTCTCCCAGGGGATCCTGCCCATCAGTTCCCTGAGGGAGTCAAAGTCTGCTTTTCTGAAGTCCAGGGTCCGTATTCTGCTGCTCTCCTTTTTTCCTTGTGTCAGGATCCTGAACTCGACCATCTCATGGTCACTGCTTCCCAGGTTCCCATCCACTTTTGCTTCCCCTACTAATTCTTCCCAGGTGCTGAGCAGCAGGTCAAGAAGAGCTCTGCCCCTCGTTGATTTCTCCAGCATTTGCACCAGGAAATTTTTCCCTGCACTTTCCAAAAACTTCCTGGATTGTCTGTGCCCTGCTGTATTGCTCTCCGAACAGATATCAGGGTGATTGAAGTCTCCCATGAGAACTAGGGCCTGCGATCTAGTAACTTCCGTTAGTTGCCGGAAGAAAGCCTCATCTACCTCATCCGGTGTTCTATAGCAGACTCCCACCACCACATCACCCTTGTTGCTCACACTTCTAAACTTAATCCAGAGACTCTAAGGTTTTTCTGCAGTTTCACACCAGAGCTCTGAGCAGTCATACTGCTCTCTTACACACAGTGCAACTCCCCCACCTTTTCTGCCCTGCCTGTCCTTCCTGAACAGTTTATATCCATCCACGACAGTACTCCAGTCATGTGAGTTATCCCACCAAGTCTCTGTTATTCCAGTCCCATCATAATTCCTTGACTGTGCCAGGACTTCCAGTTCTCCCTGCTTGTTTCCCAGGCTTCTTGCATTTGTGTATAGGCACTTGAGATAACTCGCTGATCATCCCTCTTTCTCGGTATGAGGCAGGAGCCCTCCCCTCTCGTGCTCTCCTGCTTGTGCTTCCTCCCGGTATCCCACTTCCCCACTTACCTCAGGGCTTTGGTCTCCTTCCCCCGGTGAACCTAGTTTAAAGCCCTCCTCACTAGCTTAGCCAGCCTGCTTGTGAAGATGCTCTTCCCTCTCTTCGTTAGGTGGAGCCCGTCTCTGCCTAGCACTCCTCCTTCTTGGAATACCATCTCATGGTCAAAGAATCCAAAGCCTTCTCTCCGACACCACCTGCGTAGCCATTCGTTGACTTCCACGATTCGACAATCTCTACCCAGGCCTTTTCCTTCCCCCACTCCAGTCCCCTCCCTAATCCTTGCATTAAAGCATTAACTAGATATTATATTGAACAGAGAGCTACAGTATTTTAATTAAGCAATGATCAGCTAAAAATATTAGATCTATTTAATCTTGCAAAGGACAAAACACACAAGCAAACAGCTATCTTCAGTAAAATTTCTCGATAAAGTGTAATAGTCATATTTTAAATTCATCTTATACCCTTCAGGTACCCCGTATTAGAGTGAACGAACAATAGGCAAAAGCTTAATGATTTCTTTTCTCATCTAAAAGATGCCAAGGTTATAACTGTTTCTGTTACACAGTTGACAGGGAACTTTGAAACTACTATCTATTACTACTATGCCTGCCACTGGCACTGGTCTTCCTGCCACTGGTCTTTTGACTTTAGCACTGGTCTTTCGCCCAGTAAAAGCTTTTGTCAAAGCTAAAAGATGGGTAGGTAGCACGTGTATTTAGGCACCTATCTTTCACCATTGAAAACCTGGGTTTACACCTACTTAATGCATATTTCTAAAATAGACATTTTTGAAGCCTGATCCAACCCCTGCTGTAATCAGTAGGATCTTTCTGTAGGTAGAGTCAGCTCCTCAAGGTTTGTCTTGACTACAATTTCAAGGTGTGTTGTTAGAAGGAGTTCACTAACATTCCAAAATTCTAGTGTGGATAAAGCAGTATAGACTTTAACATGAGTTAAAATGACTGAGTTGAAGCTTAGGGGTCAGTCATGTTAGAACCTGTTAGCTAATACCTTCCACCAAAGCACCTTTAAGTCCTAGTGAAGACAAACTTAAGAGAAGCAGATAAATAAAAATAGGCCTCCTTCAGGAGGGGGCATAGACAGGAGAAGTGCCTACCTTGGCAGATGAGATTTAATGACGGTAGGAAACATAGTGGTATCTATAGTTTGTAACATATACTAAGTGTATATCTTACTTATAGAGGTAAATCCATCTCGAATTACCCAGCCTCAGGATCCAGGCCAGGCATTGGGGAAAAATGCAGGGTTTGTGGACAAGGTGGAGATCCTTCCTATGGGGACAAGGAGTGACTGCAGAGTGCTCTGCGTAAATTACCTTAGTTAATGGCTGAGGTTCCTACTCCCAACACATACACCTACATCATCCCCCCAATACTTGCACCAGTCATGCCCCAATCCTTGCAAGTTACAATGCAATGGACTTCATAATATGCAAGGCTCTGCACCTCTTATGCCTTTCCTCACATCCATGACCTCCTGTTTTCTGGTGGACCATACCTGAAACAAAACTATTGGTGAGACCTTCATGAATGCTGAAGGCAGAGCTTCGATGAGAGATGAACCACAGAACACATCCCTGCCAGAGATCTGAATGACCACAGATCTCATAATGTTTACAATTAAATGCAAATTCACTTCTTCAGTGTAACTTTCCCTCAAGTTCTTCTCTCTCTCTCTCACACACACACACACACACACACACACACACACACACACACACACACACACAGAGAAACCACCACCACCAATAAAATAATCAAGATATTTCTCTTATAGGCTGGGAAGGAAGGAGAGAGAGATTATTATTGTGATTCCATTTAAAAATATTTGTGAGGCACGCGGGCCAGATTTTTAAAGGTATTTAGGTGCCTAAAGATTCAGATAGGTGCCTAATGTAATTTTCAAAAGCACCTAAGTACCTAACTCTTCTTGAAATCAGTGCTTTGAAAACCTTATTAGACGCCTAGCTGCAAGTTAAGGTGCCTGAATATTTTTGAAACTCTATCCCTCAGATACCAAGACAATGGGCACTGTGTAAGTATTAAGTCTAGACAGAGAAAATGACAGAAATATTCACTCTGAGTAAAATTTTCAAAAGCCTGGAAGTAACTTAAGAACTTAAATCCCTTTTGAAAATCAGACTCCTTTTGGTATGTTTTGGGAAGGTTAGGTTGCCCAATCACCAACAGGTATTTCTATTATAGAAATGGCATCCATAGGCATTGTTCTTATATGGACCTCACTTGCCAGCTTCATAAAAACATGCACACATCATTATCACAAGTGAAATAATAGCCTAGCTGTCATTTTGCCATGTACAGACTATACTAATGGAGTAGGGGAATGCTACATTCTCTCTTTGCCGTTAGTCATGACCTGTGAGCACAACTGGAACCATTGTGCAGGCTGTAATATTCTAGAAGGCTTTCCATGTACTATATCCTGTTATGCATACTTTTCATCACCTCTCAAAAAAAGACAAAACAAAACTTGGCAGTGAAACACTTTTGAAGTATACCTAATATTGCATTCAAATAAAACCACAAAACTATTTAAGCTCTTTCACAACCTTTATTTTGTTTTGATTTATGATTACTTCATCTTGTGGTTTATTCTTAGAAAATTGGGGAATCAACAATCATTTGGAGGCTGGTGATATAAAAATGTGAGGAAATAGTCTGAAACATTTTCTAGATCAGGACTAAAACCTCATTTTTTTTCCTGTTTAAAATAGCCTTGCTCTGCATGTGAAGGGACTGATGCTTACAGCAATGGTTCACTGATAGAACGTCAGTATACATTACTAATAGTTATGAAATTCATATTCTTTTATACTGTAGTACTGCATTTCTAACTCCATTGTTAGATGCTTTCTGATTCTAGTAATGCCTTTTTATGTACACCTTTCCACAGTCTTAATTCTTCCATAGCTGTTTTTCTCTCTTTTAATGCCTTCAGTGCCCTTTATTGTTTACTTTGAAGTGGAACCTCAATATTGTTAGACTCACTGTAATGGGCATTCTAATAATAGTAATGTTGCATGTAGAACTGCTAGACTTAGAGAGGTGAAATCATAAATGCATTTTAGATATGACCACAAATTAAAGCTGAGATTTTCAAAGACTCCTGGGAGATCTGGCCACCAAATTCCCATTAATTGTAATGCAAATTGGAGATCTAAATCCCCCCGGTGGGATTTGAAAATCTGAACCTGAACGTACAAAAACAAGAACATTTAAAATTAAGGTTACCTGACTTCAGATCTGTTCCATCTATGCTTATTAAGAAGTTACCAAACCTTGGGTAATTGTGTGTATATATTTACTCTACAATGCCTTGGACATGATAAAATTGGGCTAAGTAAGCATTCTGTGGCACTCACTGGGAGATTTACTTCGGAACTATATCATTATCTGAGCATATCATTTTGTGTTTCATTCAATATATTTTTGTAATCATTGTAGATCTTGTTGGACAACATTTTTCTTGGTAATAGGATCTCCACAGACCTGAACTGAAATTGGTTTTCTGTTAAAATCACACATCTTAACAGACTCCATAGACTTGCACTGAAACCATCTTGAAATAGTTGTGAAACTGCATGATAGTTTTCAGTTTATTTTATTATGAATTCACTGTTCTCGTTAAGAGGAAGCTGAAGTATGATTAAAATATTATAGCAAATAAATGAATGGATTTGCACAAAAGTTACTGTGCAACTGTTTCAAACTCTCTCGCTCTCATACTTAGTGAAAGAATCATGCTCATATTTTGGACTCTCAATCAAAAGGAAAGTTGATCTCTCATGGAAGCAGATGAAAGTTGACACAAAATAGGGTAATACAATCTTTTTCTAAGATAGTATACAGTGTTGCAAACCTCAAGTGTTCAAAAATCTTGAGTCAGGCCCCTCAAAAAATCATGATTGTCTTAAAAATAATCAGAGTTTAAAATAATACAGATAGGGTTCTTTTAATTTTCCTTCTGACTTTGGAACCTTTATGGTTCACTTTTTCAAGCTTATCTCTGCAACCATGAGGGCTTAAAAACTTACTTTTTAAAACAGTGACTGCTGAGATTCTGTTGTATTGACAACTAGAATCTGTAATGGAGATTTTTAAAATCAGTGAAGTATGGTTTGAGATAAAAATACTTGACAATTGTCGCCTTTTGAAATTGTGTAATATGTGTAATATTTCTTTGGCCTCATCTCTCAACCCAGTCACATTACATCAGTAATTTAAAATATACAGATACCTTTAGGCAGCCTCACTGTTATTTTTAATCCAACTACAGCTCTTACATAACATGATAATTGATATATAATAGATGAAGATTTAGTTTGACATTGCTTCATGCAATAGTCTTCAGAGGATTTGTAGAATTTCCAAGACCCTTTGATAGTCCCGATCACAAAGGTCTTTCAAGGAAATGAAATCACCTCTCA
This sequence comes from Natator depressus, assembly GCF_965152275.1. NCBI lineage: Eukaryota > Metazoa > Chordata > Testudines > Cheloniidae > Natator > Natator depressus. The sequence continues at coordinate 62,592,247 of NC_134243.1, read as the reverse complement.
GTTGATGGCTAAGTACTATGCTGGATTAGAAACGCGAAGACATAAACAACACAGAAGGAAAAAATAGTCAACTACTCTCAAGAAAAGCAGTTAATAACAGGATGGTCTAAATGTCTGTAGTAAGCTCTGTAATGTCTGACATATTTATATTAATGACCTGGAAGATGACAGATCATTATTTGGGTTATTCAAGCCTAGGAAAGACCATAAAGAACTAAAGATAGACCTACCTAGGTCACGACAGATGAAATTCAGTGTACAGCAATGCAAGGTGATGCACCTTGGAGAGAACATTTTGAACAACTTTTACACACAGATGGACTCCAAATTGACTAAACACTTAGGGAAAATATCTTCAGGCATCTTTGTGGTTTCTTCAATTTACAGTAGCTGTCAGAAAAACAACTGGAACTTTGGGTTGTTTTAAGAAAAGAATAGAGAATTACAGGATATTATCATCATACCATTATATAAAACAATAGTACACCCTCACATTGCACTCCCCCTCAATACCCAGACTGGGCTGGGAAAACTAATTATCCAACCAGTGGACCAAATTGTGATGAATCCTGGTCACTTGCCACCTGAAACACGTTGTGCATACACTAAGAAGATGACCTGGAACACTGCGTTCAGAACTGGTGAGCCTTTCTTAAGAAGGATATAGAAAAACGGAAAAGACCCAGAGAAGAGTAGTGAAAATCAAATGAAGATGGATTTAAAGAAAGCCTATGAGTGATATGCTGCCATGGAAGAAGGGATCCAGATAGCAGTGCTAAGGCACTGGGCTTGTGGACTGTCCCTGTCCTCAGATTTCCGCAGGGATCAGAGGCTCAAATCTGGGCTTGATTGCCCTCTGTCAGTGAAATTGGGCACCTGGACAATGCACTGTTACAACCCACTTACGGATGCACAGTTAAGTCTTCTCTAAACTATGCAAGAAATCGTGTCCTCATTGCAGTCAACAGGAGATTTGCCATTAAATTCAGCAGAGGCAGGATTTCACCCTACACCTTTAAACTGGGTTGTAACTGGTCAAGGACTCACTAATTGTCATACAGAAAGCTGGAGCTCAGTTTTTCAGTGAAACCTGTAAGCAGATGCATTATCTATGTAACTGTACCTAAACATGAATTTCCAAAGAGAAAAGTCCCCAACCCCTTAATAATCTAGGTTATATCTATCTGATTCTGTCTGACCCACAAAGCCATCCATTCCTGTATTACAGATCAACACAATTCTGGTAAAAACAATTTGCTATATCTATGTTTCCAACTGAATGCAAGTACATTAAATACACATGTTCTCTTTTTCTTCCCTCCCCTCCCACACTTTCACACAAAGCCTCTTGCTTTCTACTATCTATTATAGCCATTATGACCTTTTATTATAAAAATGTTCTTGAGATTTTTTTTTAATCGATACTCACATGACCAGCTGTAGAAAAAATATTTTCATGGTCTCTCAATAGGACATGTGGGTACTATAAAAAATAAATGTGATGTGGTTATGAGAAAGTTCAAATTATTGTTGGCTTTTTAGGTTTCTTTAATTATTTTATTAAGATTATCTCTAGTTATAGTGATGGGTTGAAAGCTATTTCTATGGTGCACATGCAAAGCCTCATCAACTTTGACAGTATGGATATCCAAATACTTTCCCTCCAAGTACCCTAATGAATAATTAATATTGTGCTTAGAGATCCAGATGGAGGAACAAATCAGTAGGCTCAAATAAATTGGATTGGTATTGAAGAAATTATTCCCCATGCTCAACAAAAAGATTACTGTTTCTTTTAGAGAAAGGCTTTAACCATATAAAATAAAGCTCTGTTAGAATAGCCTGCTGATACCTGCCCGAATAATCAGACCAGCTGAAATTTATCTGTCATGGTGCTGGCTGTCTTTGAAAGGCATCTTCAGCAAGAGTATTGCTTTGTAATGACAGAAATCAAATTGATTTTATGGCAAAAACAACAATCTCTTTTTTGTCTTGTTTTTCCTCAATCTTTGAAACTGATACTTCCAAGCACGCCAGTTATAAATCAAAAAATTACAAAAGCCATTATTTTACTGCAGGGAGAACTGGTGGGAGCCTGTCCAAAGTTATGTTCTGTATTAAAAAGTACAGTTCTGTGTTTTGTTTATATTTCTGCAATTTGGGCTTTCAAATGCTCCAGCAAGGATACAGTTGCTATAAAACTGATGCCATGTTGGGCACATTTATATTGTGTCTATTTTCTTCTTCCATGCTAAACTTAGCTCTACACACATAAAAAGGAGGCGGCCAGGGAGCATAAGATACGATTGTGCTTACAAACAGAGAGCGTGTGCATCGTATTTTCCTGATATTAATTGCCAGCTGAAATTACTAGCAGTAAAGAGTTGCTCACTACTGCTTAAAGATAGTGAGGCTTTTATATAACTCTTTCCTCAACAACTTTTGTTTTTTAATTGAATCCAGCCTTATATATTTTTTCAGCTAACTTCTAGCATTAGGGCTCCTCACTCAATATCATGTGTTTGTTCTAATCTACCAAGATTAGTGTAATCAAATATATTATATTCCAAACAAGGTACCTCATCAAAGGAAAGCATTTTTCTTCTTAAAACTGTACATCTTTTATTCTTGAGAAAGGTGATCGTGGGAAAGTCCTCTTTCAGCTGAAGAAGCCTACCAGCCTGGGAAAAGCTCTGAGCCCATACAAGTGAGGCAGTGAGTGTCTGTCCACCCGCAATGGGAGTCAGACCTCCCAACTGCAGACATATCCCACGAGGCTAAAGGCACATGTGGCTTCAGCTGCCAGTGTGGTTTTCACTAATGTATCCAATTAGATTTGTTCCCAGAAGGGTTAGATCAGAAGCCAAAAAGCCCATGTAGACTAGGGTTCCCAGTGTTACTAGCACTCATTCTAGCACTGTATTAACCATTGTTGGAAATTTCCCTTGTGTACACAGGCCTGGGAGCTTGGGTAGGAAGATAGCTAATGTGTTTTACCTCCTTATTCCTTATTAATCTCAATGGGAGTTCTGTTGGAAAAAATTAATCAACAAACCAAAAAAGTAGCCAAAAAATATTACCTTTTTCAGTATTAGGGAGTGAAATCCCAATATTAACTGTGGCCCTTTAGACATGCTCAAGTTGAGAGGTTATTGAATCCGCTCAGTCACTCTCCATCCTTGATGCAGCCCTATATTCTGCTGTAATATCTCAATTTAGCTTATGAAAATTAACCTACTGTTTGATTTATGGATCCTCACCAGTATTTGGATCAATACTGCAGAATTTAAATATTTTGCTGATGATTGCCTGAATTGATGTTTGACATCTTGATTTTCATTTACTAGGTGGGTACTAGGAAGCTATACCAGGAAAAACAAATTAATTACTTTGACTAAAATGAAGTAAATGTGACAAGAAAACAGTGAACAGGTACATACTTGCTCAGGTATCAAATTTACAAAATAACTTCTACAAAATGAATCATTTAAAGCCAAAATCTTCACAGAGGAATAAGGCAAGACTAAGATTAAAATATAGCACTACGGTCTGAGATACAAAGGATGCCTACTCCTGGATAGGAGAGTTAGCATGGGTAGAAGAGGCAAGAAGACCCTTCTGAGTCCCACGCTTTTCACCCAGGAAGCTGCTAGAATGCCGCTGGCAGTGTTTCCTGACCACAAGTGTAACCTTTCTCTGCCATGTGCTTAACCACCAAAAAGGGCCAGCTTCAATATATCTAAGGTCCCTCCTGACAAATCATTAAACCAGCCATGCCCCTGCTAGAAATTGAGAAAACTAAATGCACCTTCCCTGGGTGCCTTTGACCGGAAGAACTTCCTCACTCCAAGGCACATGGATACTGTGTACAAACAAGGAAATCCTGGTAAGAGGAAAGGGACCACACTCAAACTTTAGAAAAAGTCTCAGAGTATATATGCAAATAAAGAGTTAAATACCGCTTTTCCAATAACTTTGGCAGTTGTCCATCTTACTCCCTCCCCACCTGCCAGTTAGAATGTCCCACCGATAATAGAAAAGGAGTACTTGTGGCACCTTAGAGACTAACCAATATATTTGAGCATGAGCTTTCGTGAGCTACAGCTCACTTCATCGGATGCATACTGTGGAAACTGCAGAAGACATTATATACACAGAGACCATGAAACAATACCTCCTCCCACCCCACTCTCCTGCTGGTAATAGCTTATCTAAAGTGATCATCAAGTTGGGCCATTTCCAGCACAAATCCAGGTTTTCTCACCCTCCGCTCCCCCCACACACAAACTCACTCTCCTGCTGGTAATAGCCTATCCAAAGTGACCACTCTCTTCACAATGTGTATGATAATCAAGGTGGGCCATTTCCTGCACAAATTCAGGTTCTCTCACCCCCTCACCCCCCTCCAAAAACCACACACACAAACTCACTCTCCTGCTGGTAATAGCCTATCCAAAGTGACCACTCTCCTTACAACGTGCATGAAAATCAAGGTGGGCCATTTCCAGCACAAATCCAGGTTTTCTCACCCCCCCACCCCCATACACACACAAACTCACTCTCCTGCTGGTAATAGCTCATCCAAAGTGACCACTCTCCCTACAATGTGCATGATAATCAAGCTGGGCCATTTCCAGCATAAGTCCAAGTTTAACCAGAACATCTGGGGGGGGGGGGTAGGAAAAAAACAAGGGGAAATAGGCTACCTTGCATAATGACTTAGCCACTCCCAGTCTCTATTTAAGCCTAAATTAATAGTATCCAATTTGCAAATGAATTCCAATTCAGCAGTTTCTCGCTGGAGTCTGGATTTGAAGTTTTTTTTGTTGTAAGATAGCGACCTTCATGTCTGTGATTGCGTGACCAGAGAGATTGAAGTGTTCTCCGACTGGTTTATGAATGTTATAATTCTTGACATCTGATTTGTGTCCATTTATTCTTTTACGTAGAGACTGTCCAGTTTGACCAATGTACATGGCAGAGGGGCATTGCTGGCACATGATGGCATATATCACATTGGTGGATGTGCAGGTGAACGAGCCTCTGATAGTGTGGCTGATGTTATTAGGCCCGAGTTTGTGTGTGTATGGGGGTGGGGGGGTGAGAAAACCTGGATTTGTGCTGGAAATGGCCCACCTTGATTATCATACACATTGTGAAGAGAGTGGTCACTTTGGATGGGCTATTACCAGCAGGAGAGTGAGTTTGTGGGGGGGGGGGCGGAGGGTGAGAAAACCTGGATTTGTGCTGGAAATGGCCCAACTTGATGATCACTTTAGATAAGCTATTACCAGCAGGAGAGTGGGGTGGGAGGAGGTATTGTTTCATGGTCTCTGTGTATATAATGTCTTCTGCAGTTTCCACAGTATGCATCCGATGAAGTGAGCTGTAGCTCACGAAAGCTCATGCTCAAATATATTGGTTAGTCTCTAAGGTGCCACAAGTACTCCTTTTCTTTTTGCGAATACAGACTAACACGGCTGTTACTCTGAAACCACCGATAATAATCCCTTAGCTGCACCACCTCACCCATCCACCAAATTCCACTCAGGGTTGGATCAGTGAGTGGCTGCAGGCTAGTGTCTCTTTGTGAGCCTCCAGTCCAGTCCCAAAGAAACTACTTGCTTTGGCCTGCCACTTCCTAACCCAGCTTAATAATTCATGTTTAAAGTTCTGGGTAGGCAGAGCCTCAAAGGAGTCCACTCAGCTCTGCTACTATCCCGTGAATCATCTCTTACCACAAAGTCCTCAGTCTGCATACTCTCTCGCTTCAGCATCCTCTGCACTATCTGTTTCAGTGAATCATAGAATCAAACAAATGGAAGGGACCTTGAAAGGTCATCTAGTCCAGTTCCCTGCACTCATGGCAGGACTAATTATCTAGACCATCCCTGACAGGTGTTTGTCTAACCCAGGGGTCGGCAATCTTTCAGAAGTGGTGTGCCAAGTCTTCATTTATTCACTCTAATTTAAGGTTTTGCGTGCCAGTAATACATTTTAATGTTTTTAGAAGGTCTCTTTCTGTACGTCTATAATATATAACAAAACTATTGTTGTATGTAAAGTAAATAAGGTTTTTAAAATGTTTAAGAAGATTCATTTAAAATTAAATTAAAATGCAGAGCCCCCCGGACCGTTGGACAGGACCCGGACAGTGTGAGTACCACTGAAAATCAGCTCACGTGCCACCTTTGGCATGCGTGCCATAGCTTGCCTACTCCTGGTCTAACCTGTTCTTAAAAATCTCCAAGAATGGAGATTCCACAACTTCCCTAGGCAGTTTATTCCAGTGCTTAACCACCCTGACAGGAAATTTTTCCTAATGTCCAACCTAAACCTCCCTTTTTGTAATTTAAGCCCATTGCTTCTTGTCCTATCCTCAGAGGTTAAGAACAATTTTTCTCCCTCCTACTTGTAACAAACTTTTATGTACTTGAAAACTGTTATCATGTCCCCTCTAAATCTTCTCTTTTCCAGACTAAACAAACCCAATTTTTTCAATCTTCCCTCATGGGTCATGTTTTCTTGACCTTTAATCATTTTTGTTGCTCTTCTCTGGACTTTCTCCAATTTGGCCTCATCTTTCCTAAAATGTGGCACCCAGAACTGGACACAATACTCCAGCTGAGGCCTAATCAGCATGGAGTAGAGCGGAAGAATTACTTTTAGTCTCTTACTTACAACACGCTTGCTAATACATCCCAGAATGATGTTTGCTTTTTTTGCAACAGCATTACACTTTAGTGTCATATTTAGCTTGTGATCCAGATCCCGTTCCGCAGTTCTCCTTCCTAGGCAATCATTTCCCATTTTGTATGTGTGCAACTGGTTGTTCCTTCTTAAGTGGAGTATTTTGCATTTGTCCTTATTGAATTTCATCCAATTTACTTCAGACCATTTCTCCAGTTTGTCCAGATCTTTTTGAATTATAATCCTATCCTCCAAAGCACTTGCAATCCCTCCCAGCTTGGTATTGTCCACTAACTTTATAAGTGTACTCTCTGTGCCATTATCTAAATCATTGATGAAGATATCGAACAGAACCGGACCCAGAACTGATCCCTGCGGGACCCCACTTGTTATGCCCTTCCAGCATGACTGAACCACTGATAACTACTCTCTGGGAACGGTTTTCTAACCAGTTATGAACCCCCTTATAGTAGCTCCATCTAGGTTGCATTTCCCTAGTTTGTTTATGAGCAGGTCATGTGAGACAGTATCAAAGCTTTGGTAAAGTCAAGATATACCCCGTCTACCACTTCCCCACATCCACAAGACTTGTTCCCCTGTCAAAGAAAGCTGTCAGGTTGATTTGACATGATTTGTTCTTGACAAATCCATGCTGACTGTTACTTATCACCTTATTATATTCTAGATGTTTGCAAATTGATTGCTTTATTATTTGTTCCATTTTCTTTCCGGCTACATAAGTTAAGTGAAGTCTCTATGGGAGGAGACCCTTTTTCAAACAGCCAAGGGAGTAGAGAGCTTTTTCCCCTGTGGCAATTTGGTTATAGAAACAGCTGGTTATCAGTGCTGTACAATGGAAAGGGGGTGTGACCAGGCTGGTTAATGACATGGCTATGACTTCATGCTTGTGACACAGGGCCAGACAGCGTTACAGAACTAGCAGACTAATTGACCCAGATTCAACCCAAATAGCCATATTAGTCGATGATTGTGTTTTTTGTGTGTTTACATATATATTTTTAGAGGTTGACAATGCAGCCAAATGGTTCCTGACAATGGCTATATTTTCTTAATGCAGAGATCAAAAGGAGGTGTTAACATTTAGATGCACAGTGAATGTAGTAATATCACTGTCTTTGTTGCTCTTTGAAGTATGTAGTAAACTACCTGTAAATGGCGGGAGATGGGCAGTTGCCTGATGTTAATTCATGTAGCTAATTACCGGTGGCGCTTAGGAAATAGGATGTTACTTCAAAGCCGCAATGCTTCACCCAAGGACTGCATGCTGTCAAGAGGCTGCTAGAGAACTGTAAAAGAATTCTTGGGCCCCGATCCTGTTATCTCAGATCTGCTTAAGCTTCATCAGGGGAAGTTTGAGTCTCAAGACTGAGGTCTCTAGTTCCGCTCTGGATTGCCCTGATATTGGACATTGGACTATAGCCTGATTAACTGAGTCCGGAAAGAGTCTTTGCAACTCTAAAGCTCATCATCTCTACTATGAAACTGACCTAAGAACTCAATTCATATCTGTATGTATAATGATCTTTTAACCAATACTCACTCTCTCTCTCTTTTTTTAATAAATTTTAGTTTAGTTAATAAGAATTGGCTATAAGCGTGTATTTGGGTAAGATCTGGAATATTCATTAACCTGATGGATAATGTGTCTGATCCTTTGGGATTGGTAGAATTTTTTATATGATGAACAAGATTTTCAGTAATCCTCATCAAGTTTGACTTGGCTGTCTTCGTATAAACCCAAGGCTGGCCTGCTTTATGGGAACTGTGTTTTTGGCTTCTGCGTAACCAGTAAGGTATTGCAGAAGCTGTTTTGTTGCTGGCTTGGTGAACTTAAGTATTGGCATAACCAGCAGTTTTGGGGGATTGTCTGCCCCATTCATTGCACTTTACCCTAATTGAGCAATCTCAGTGTGTGCCACTCCCATCCACCCCACCCCACCCCACCCCAGGATCCTGATCACAATGCACCTGCCTACTATTGCCTGGAGGCTGGTTTGGGGAGGAGGGAGGAAGAGAAGAAGCTATAGTGAGAAATAGGAAGGGGAAACACTATACTATAAGAGTCCTAGGCAGAAATTATAGCAGATGTGTTGGGAAGAGTAGAGCTGTGCAAGGCCTTGAAACTAAGAGTGAGAAGCTGGATATCAATGTGGAAGAAGAGAGGAAGCCAGGGAGGGATTTCCTGGTGAGGTGAGGGTGGGTGATATAATGCTGGAACTGAAAAATATTACTAGCAATACACAATTGCTCATGTAAATAAGCATTGGATTGCACCCTTAACTTTCATAGAGCTATTTGAGTTTACAACAGCTCAGGATCTGCCCCACATTTGGCTCAAAGTATGCCCTGACTCAGCAGTAAGCTGACCTATCATGGGAAAAAGGAAGCCTGTTATGCAAAGTCAATTTAAAAAAAAAAACAAAACAAACAAAAAAAAAAACCGCTCCACCAAGGGAGATGAGCTGATATAACCAATTTCCCCATATTCCACTTCCACTCCTCCTGTGCTGCCAGGGGTGCACAGCCCAAGGAAGTTCCCGAAATCTTAAATTAGGAATACTGTCTTTCTAATCCAAAATGACTCAGGAGCTGGGGGAAGCATCTTTCTCTCCCCTCTCCTTCCCCGATCTTTCTGTTTGGGGTAGATCAGGACGACAATAATAAAAAAAGTTAGAGATTTTACCAAAATGTCATGAAAATAAACAATAAAATAGCAAACCTTAATGAGATTTCTGTGAAAAATATATCATACCAGTATATACCTTATATTTTTCAATTACATTGTCAACATGCTAAAGAACATATTGGTGAGTAACATATTTGTTCTTCTCAGCTGCTTTTGAATCTGTTTCCAATCAGTAAAACAATTCTTGCCCAGGTAGCTATATTTAATGTGTTGTCAGATAACAATCCCCAATTCTAGACGGACAGCCACTAACGAACATGGGTTTTTTTCGTTTTTTTTTTTTCCTGCTGTTGCATTAAAGACAGTTTGGGGGTTTTTTTTGGTAATTTTACAAGCATCAACTAAAATGCTTGTCTGACTCATCTAAGGAAGAGTTTAAAAAACAATGAACGGTTGTCCCCCTCCACTTCACCCCCACTTTTTAAATATATGATTACACTTAGAAAATCCCCCATGGTAGGATGGCTAATTTAATTTAACAAAAATACCCTATGCAGTTAATTGAAGATCTCAATACTGCTTTCATGTCTGATTCCATTCCATAAATGTCCCAAATAATCTGAACACGAATATCCTCACCACCGCTAAAAAGTGTTGTTCCTGCCCTGTAAATTCCTGTCTCCTCCCTCTATACAGCCCATATGGTGAGTGTTCCAGTGACCATTCTATAGGCCAGAGCACAGAGATATCTTTGTAATGGTCCTACTTCCACCCTTTGAATAATACAGCGATGAACCCCCCAACCACCATCACCACTAATACATTCTTATCTTTTGATCAGATTTCACAGCTGCTTACTTTCCTTTGCATTTCTCTGACTAGCCAAAAAAGCTGTTCAAAGTCAGGATCCACTTTCAGATGTGTGCATTGTTGGCAGAAAACTCACTCCCCTATTAAGTGACCTTCTGCACCAGCAGTCATGTTTCCTTTGCTCACAGTGTGCATTTCCCCAAGTGAGCACAAAGGACGCTGTGCTTCTCCCTGGAATTTATCAGAGACAGGAACAGCAACAGAGGCTGTATGTGGAATGGGCAACAATTCTTGGAGCAGCAACCAAAGCCATGTTCAAAGGAGCAGTGGGAGTTCTCTGAGTGTCTGAAAGACCATCCATAAGACCTCTTATCCTGCAAGACAGCACCATGGGGAAAATTTCTCTCAGTGATGCTGATTTTGTCCCATTTATCAAGAGTTCTGAATGAAGCGAGGACTCACTTAAACTTTACCTTTTCTATAGCCTTTCAAAAATAGTTATTTAACCATACCAAAACCAATACTCAGCTAAATCCATCCTTTGTGAGCTGCTAATATAAAGGGTAGACTAGAGACAAAGACTACATTCCTGGCTCTGGCGAGCACTGTGTTTCCATGTCAGAGACAATCTGGACAAGCACCTAAGGATTATTATCTCAATTTAGTGGTCTCTGCATTTAATGCGCAGATATTGGCAAATTTCAGGTCTGCTTTCTTCTGAGTTTTAATAGGTGAAAGTCAATGAGTTTTGAATCACTCACAGATCAACTTGGATGGAAGAGTTCCCCAGGAGTTCCATTCTCTAGCAAACATCTCGCGTCTGGACTAAACATATGGTTCATATACAACAACCCCTGAATATAATAGATCACTAATTCTGAAGGATAATGCTTATCATACCATACTCCTGAAAAAAGCATACAAAATCTTCTGGAAGAGCAGCTTAATAAGATCAATGCAATTCTACATTATGAAGTGGAACTAAGGTTGTTTTGCATTATATTAATTTATTTTTGGATGTGTTTTGCTGCTTTGCTGCCTCTGCAGGCATAGATCACACTGAAGTTATTTTCTGCAAAGGGTTCATTATGCTGTGCTTAATAACTCAAGGAACCTGGGCATATTAGAAGCAAATATTTTTAATTCTTAAGCATAGTAAATGAGAGTATTTTCTTTCCAGTAACTGCAATCTCTTGGAAAAAATCAAAATGTAAATCATTGATCTGCACTTGAACTGATGTTTATCTGCTGCTCTCCCTGACAATGTGTTGGGCCTTTGCTCTCTACACAACAATAATAATACACAGAAACCACAGGGACACAGTTGTGTTCCAAACAACTGAGTTTACTAACTTGAGTGTATGCAACTATGCACCCACACGCGCTCACACACACACACACACACACACACACACGGAGTACGCTATACAATGTAAAATGCTACAGTGGTTTAGAGTATGAGACTCAGAGTTAGCTTTATCACTTATGGGGGGCTGCAAATTAATCTCTCTCTCTCTCTCTCACACACACAAAATGGTTCCTGTCCATAAAAATCACACCACTATTCATAGTGATACCTGTAGAATTTTGTAGAGGGTCAGGAAGGTGATGCTTTGAGCCATTCTAACATTTAGCTGACTCATTTTATATTAAAAGGCAGGTGGAGGAAGGTTCATACTATATCCAGCTTCCTGCTGCAGAAGTGGATCCCATCTACTTTATTTGAGGTCCATGCATCATTGACAACTTTTCAAAAAGGTTTCCAAGGTCAATTCTGGCTATCAGGGTGAGTCACTTAGCTTTTTGTAACTATTCTGATGGATTTTATATAATAGTACTTTACAAACACTGACCAAACATTGCATGTCCCTCATCCCCATCAGGTAGAAGGGGAAGTAAATATTACAGTCCCAATTTGGCAATTTAGATGGGGGAACCTGGGCGGAGAGGTTAAGGAGTGTCAATGCAGAGCTGGGATTGCAACTGCTACACTAAACTATACTGCCTATCATGCTGTTGAGCTGCCTTTCCTTCTGCCTAGGGGCCACACTGGCATTTCAGCTGTAGGGAACTAGCTGGTGGCTGGAAAGAAACATGTAGTAGGCCTACCCCAATCACCTGAAACTAGGATTTATCCCTGCAGCTGGCCTGGGGTCTCCCCCATAATCAACAGAGCCATGGGCGAGGGTTTGCCCCATAGGCTAACACTGGGCAGCTATGAGGAGAACCAGGAATAATCTGTCAGATTTAGGGAAACAGTTGCAGTGAAAAATTCTTACCCTAGAGCCTGGTTTGTATTTTCCAAGGCTTCTTCAGAATAAGGGCTAGAGCCTTTATTTTTTCCATGAAAGCAGAGACAAGCCTTGCCATTTCCAGCTCCTTGAAATAAGGGGGCCAAGGCAGCAGGAATCACAAGCCTCAAAGGCCATCTTTGCTAAGGAAAAATTGTAATGAGAATCCAACACATTAACAATAACCAACAATATTTTATGTTTAGTGTCTTTAATCCCCAAACTCTTTGTATGATCTAGGCCTGATCCTGAGTTTAGGTGCCCAGCACCTCACAGGGGTAGGCCTTATACGTGCACACAGCATCACTGAAATAAAGGTAGGGTTACCAACTTTCTAATCACACGAAACCGAACACCCTAGCCCCACCCCTACCCCTTTCCCAAGGCCCTGCCCCCCGCTGACTACATTTCCCCTCCCTTGGTGGCTCGCTCTCCCTCACCCTCACTCATTTTCAGAGGGCTGGGGGTTGGGGTGCGGGAGGGGTTGAGGGCTCTAACTGGGGGTGGAAGCTCCAGGGTGGGGCCAGAAATGAGGGGTTCAGGGTGCAGGAGGGGGCTTCAGGTTGAGGCTGGAGAGTGGGGTGAAGGGGATTGGAGGACTTTGTCTGGGGGTATGGGCTCTTGGCTGGGGCCAGGAATGAGGCAGTTGGAGTGAAGGAGGGGGCTCCAGGCTGGGGCAGAGGGATTTAGGCTGTGGGAGGGGGCTCTGAGCTGGGACAAGGGGTTGGTGTGCAGGGTGGGTGCGAGCTCCATTGGGGGTGCAGGCTCTGGGGGGGATGGGGATGAGGGGTTTGGGGTGCAGGAGGGGCCTCCAGATTTGGGGGGGCTCAGGGCTGGGGCAGGGGGTTGGGGCTTGGGTGCGAGCTTACCTCTGGCGGCTCCCAATCAGTGGCGCAGTGGGGCTAAGGCAGGCTAGTCCCTACCTGTCCTGACTCCGTGCTGCACCCCGGAAGTGGCCAGCAGTTCCGGCTCTTAGGCAGAGCATGGCAGGCGGCTCTGTGCATTGCTTTCACCTGCGGGCACCGCCCCCGCAGCTCCCACTGGCCACAGTTCCCTGCCAATGGGAGTGCAGAGCTGGTACTCAAGGCGGGGACCGCATGCGGAGCCCCGTGGCCCCCATGGCTAGGAGCCGGACCTGCTTGCTGCTTTTGGGGCGCAGTGCGGAGCCAGGACAGGCAGGGACTAGCCTACCTTAGCTCCACAGCACCACCGACCAGACTTCTAAAGGCCCAATCGGTTGTGCTGAGCGGAGCTGCCAGGGTTCCTTTTCGACAGGTGTTCCAGTCTGAGTATTAATCTATTCCTGGTGCCCAGGAACCTGAAAAATCCTCTCTGCTCTTATGTCCAGCAGGAGGTTGGTAGGGGAACCCAAGACCGCCCAATCCACTGAGTTCCAGCTCTGGGCCCTCAAGCTAGATAAGCCGAATCAGGGATCAAACACTGCGGCTGTGCCCTGAGCTTCTTCCTGCCTTCCCCTGGGTTTCTGCTGGCTCTTCAGCTTATTGGCCTGCTCATCTCTTTCTAGGGTGTTGTCCCGGAGTAGCTCTTCAGCAGCTTGCTGGAAGGAGTTCCCTCCTCCAGGCCTCTGGTAGCCACCCTACTCCTCTACTTCCCAGCCCTTTTATCCTCCCAACAGCTGTGAGGCTTTCAATTAACAGTGGCCAGCAGGGCCTGTGTTAACCCTTTGGTTGCAGTGCCAGAGTGGGGTACACCCCACAACAGGGTAATTTGGGGAAAAGGACAGCAGGGGGCAAATGAATTAACGTCTACCCAGAACAGACAAAATTTCAGTTTTGAGAGACCGAACAGAACACCCCCTTTCCCTTCCAGGAAGGTGGATGGGATTTAAAATTTCTACTTCAATTAGATGTGCCCAATCTATGCAGTTTAGCTCTGAATCTAAACTTCCCTGAAGATCATGGGTTTGGGATCTAGTGATCTGGTTCAGGTCTCTTACAGAGAGATAGGGCTAAACTGTGAATTGTGGATCTCGGTCTATATCCTGAGCAAAGTTTCCCTAGTGCTGAAGGAGTTTGGATCATGCCCATGTGTTAATTATATGCCTTAAAAGAGCTAAAAAGCTGAATCAGTGCTGCTGGGACAGGAACTTATGGTTCCAGGGAATCTTAGAATTTTCAGCCACTGTAGATCTAAAATTATTATTGCTTAGGATCTATTGGGTATCCTACCATGTTCACACAGTCTGACAGGGAAGGGAGAGGGCTAATGGATTAAGAAAAGGGGAGATAACAGCATCATTTCTAGAAGATAATTTTTTGGCTTCACTCTCCTATGTCCATATGGACCAGATTGCTGCTGCTCGGTAGAAAAATCCTTCTCAGTCTTTTGATGCTCTTTCAGCTATTCTTAGCATGAGTGAGCATCACTTCTGCTTCTGGCTGAGAGGCATGAAGGACAGAGCTCATTCTGCATAAGCCACTGCATGGAAGCACTGCTCTCTAGGAGCATGCATTTCTCTTAACTCAGGTCTCCAGTTTCTTCAAAATCACTAGGGATGGGAAGGAAATCTAAGATTTCCTTGCAACCCACCCCCTTGTAACAAACCTGTCCAAACTCTGTATGTTTCCGCCATTGCATAATAAACCACTACAACAATCTTTTGAAAGTGCTCCATTCTACCCGTTTCTGATATGTCTATTGTACTTCCTCCACAGCTCCAGCCTAGGTAAAGCCATTCTTATTATCACAAATGTGATTACATGCTTCTTTAATTGAGTCATACTACTTGGTGTAGTAAAACAGTGCTGAACACCGAAGAGTACAATATTCTTCACACAGGCAATTACATGAGATGCTCACTCATGGAAGTTTGAAAAAGTTACTTGGAAGTGCTATGGACAATTGACTATAGCATTTGACTGACCCCCTCCTTTGCTCTGTCCATATGCTGCTCCTCTAACCTTACATTCTACTTCCCTACACTGCTTCCCTAGTGATTTTGCAGATGGCTATATAGGCAGATGGACTAGAAATTCATATTATAAACATGCAGCAAATCAAAATCCATGATTTTGCACAGCTTCAATTACCAGGATCTGCAGAGATGTCAAAAACATGCTATTCCCCATTCAGCAATATGCTTTGATTGCTAATTAATGCAAACAGCTTGTTGTCTACAGTAATACACAATTACTTTTCAGTGACCAAATGGCTTACAACAATTTCAACAAGCAGTTCAGGAGCCAAAAGCATTCCATAAATAAGATGCTGACACTGAGCGGTGTACTTTTATTTAAAGATGTAATATTATAGCCATCTGGTAAACTGCTTATTTAATAATGCTCAGCAACATGGGACTTGGATTCTGATAATGTCTACTAACTGGCAAGTTATCAGCAAAACAGGTAGCCAAAGGTAGGAGTGGAACCAGTATCAGGAAAAAAAAGAGAACCAAACAAGTAATGCCCATGACCTGTAATGGCTTCTTCTGGTCCATTCACTCTTGCAATAAAAACTGTTCTCTCTCTGAGAAATAATCATGGGATAGAGCCAAGAACTAGTGAGATGTTTATTTTACTATCTGTATGAGAAGGGGATCTCTTCCTTATAGAAAGGGAGTATAGAATGCAATTAAGATTACTAAAATGAATTCATGATCAAAGAACAAAGCTGCTGATTTACTGTAAGTACTACAGACACATCAAAGATGTCATTTAGTTAGAGCATGGGTCACTTCCCTTCCCCCCCAAAAAGCACATAAATCTGTGGCAATATAAAGAATGCTAATTATCTTTCTAGAAATGATTGCCTGGAGGCCAAACATTTTCTGAAATGGCCTCCTTGCAATAAACACGTCTGCAAATCAGCCTTTTAAGGGCATCATTCATGTTTTGTGCCCACATAATCCAGACACTGTTGCAAAGGGAGAAGAGAACCCAGACACACATTCTCCAGTGCAGAAGTCCATTGCCAGAATTGGACTGGACCAGGAAGTGAATGTGGCAAAGGATTAAGGATGAATTGGATTTTCCGTTTTATACATGGATTGTCAGTGTTTAGTACTTGTCGCGTCTGGACAGAAATTTAGCAGGAGATCCAGGTTAGGCAAGAGAAACCCCTCTCTGGGGTTTCAGGTTTAGTTTACAAGGGAGTTTTGTGTAATTAGAGGACACAGACATAAACCAGCCCAAACCCTGGCTACATTCCCTTCATGCTGCTTCAGGCTTTAAACTCTAAAAGCAAATACTATAAATAAAAACAGCAACAAACAGGGCAGCTTTCTGGTTTCCAAAACTCTCAGGGTTGGCTGCTAACAGTAAACCCCTTTCCCTTTCCACTGTGAAAATATTCCAGCTTCTTTGTAAGGTCCTCAGCTTAGCTGGATGAGGCTGCACTTCGTTAATTTTTCACCACATTTGTCTAGCACCAATGCAGCTCCACTGGTGCTAGTAGAATGGAAGCCCTAGTGTAGCCCAGGGGCAGGTAGTTTGGTAGTAAACTTTTCTTTGAGTGGGGCGAGATGACAGGGTGGTAAAACACCTGTGTTTGGCCTACACTGGTGTTAACATCACCGTTAGCACTAATGGAGCAGCACAAGTGTATAAGAATACTTACACAATTTCCGTGTACAGCCATAATCACAATGGCACACCCAGATGGGACTCCAGAAATCCCCAGGCCATTATAGAATCATAGAAATATAGGGCTTAAAGAGGCCTCAAGAGGTTTTCAAGTCCAGCCCCCTCCGGTGAGGCAGGAGCAAATATACCTGGACCATCCATGGCAGGTGTTTGTCAACCTTTTTTTTAAACAGCCTCCAATGAGAGGGATTCCACAACCTCCCTTGGAAGCCTATTCCAGTACATTACTACACTTATTTATACTTAGAACATCCCTGCCCCAATATCTAACCTACTTTCCCTTCCTGTCTCCTTGAGAAACTTCCAGCTCTCCTGAACTCCTTTTTCCCCTGAGATTTTTCTTCCCATGGGACCTTCCCTACCTGTTCTCTGAATCTGTTAATGTAGCTTTTTTGAAGTCCATTTTCTTTATCCTGCTTCTCTCGCTCCATTTCCTTAGAACCATAAAAGCTATCCTTTGATGATCACTTTCACCTAAGTTGCCTCCCATTTTCAGATTCACCACCATTCTGTTGGTCAGAATCAAGTCTAAAATGACTTTCCCCCGGTTACATCCTCCACTTTCTGAAACAAAAATGTTGTCCCCAATACTTTCCAATAACTAACTGAAAAATTTGTGTTTTGCCATATTACCTTCCAACAGATGTTTGAATCATAGAATATCAGGGTTGGAAGGGACCTCAGGAGGTCATCTAGTCCAACCCCCTGCTCAAAGCAGGACCAATCCCCAACTAAATCATCTCAGCCAGGGCTTTGTCAAGCCTGACCTTAAAAAACTTCTAAGGAAGGAGATTCCATCACCTCCCTAGGTAACGCATTCCATTGCTTCATCACCCCCCTAGTGAAAAAGTTTTTCTAATATCCAACCTAAACCTCCCCCACTGCAACTTGAGACCATTACTCCTCGTTCTGTCATCTACCACCACTGAGAACAGATCCATCCTCTTTGGAACCACCTTTCAGGTAGTTGAAAGCAGCCATCAAATTCCCCCCTCATTCTTCTCTTCCGCAAACTAAACAATCCCAGTTCCCTCAGCCTCTCCTCGTAAGTCATGTGTTCCAGCCCCTTAATAATTTTTGTTGCCCTCTGCTGGACGTTTTCCAATTTTTCCACATCCTTCTTGTAATGTGGAGCCCCAAACTGGACACAGTACTCCAGATGAGGCCTCACCAATGTTGAATAGAGGGGAATGATCACGTCCCTCGATCTGCTAGCAATGCCCCTACTTATACATCCCCAAATGCCATTGGCCTTCTTGGCAACAAGGGCACACTGTTGACTCATATCCAGCTTCTTGTCCCCTGTAACCCCTAGGTCCTTTTCTGCAGAACTGCTGCCTAGCCATTCGGTCCCTAGTCTGTAGCAGTGCATGGGATTCTTCCGTCCTAAATGCAGGACTCTGCACTTGTCCTTGTTGAACCTCATCAGATTTCTTTTGGCCCAATCCTCTAATTTGTCTAGGTCCCTCTGTATCCTATCCCTACCCTCCAGCGTATCTACCTCTCCTCCCAGTTTAGTGTCATCTGCAAACTTGCTGAGCGTGCAATCCACACCATCCTCCAGATCATTTATGAAGATAATGTTGATAATGTTTGGTGCTGGTTGGTCAGTCAGACTTCCCTTCAATAGCACCAATGTGATTGGGTATACAATTGTGTGCTATGGGCCCTCTCCAAGGGATACCAAAAGTCCTGTAGATGCCGTCACATACCATTTCAAATCCCATGGGGCTCAAACTGGCTATACAAGTTAAAAAGATGCTACTTCAACAGTGCTTTACTTCAGAAGAGCCTTTTATAGTCTAAGACTATTTTTTGCTTCCTTCAAACTTGAAAAAAAAAATTTGCAGGCTGTTTATTTTGAAGGTGGAATAGGTCCTTTTGCTAGTTGGAACAACAGTCAAGATATATGACTCTTTAAATTAACATCACAGAGGATTTTTAAGAGTTCAGTGTGGAGAAAAATGCTGGAGGCACTACTCTCTTCCATGGGAGGTTTTATCATCATAAACCTAGTGTTAACAATAATCCTGACTAATGGTTGCCATGCTGTCCTTGGCTCTGCTATTTTGCATTCATATTGAAACACGTGTATGTCTTCTGTTCAGAGGAATCAGAAGAGTAAGAATGTTGTCCACCATAATTAATGTCATACTACACAGGCATAATTAAACTGAATTCAAGTTAGCATTATTAGCCACAGGCAAACTGGTTCAAGGTAAAATAAGAACTGACTGTGCTATAAAGTATTAAGCCTCAGAAAGAAGTTTAAATTGCCACACACCCTTTAGGATATTTTTTTCCCAAATTTCCTGTTAACTACCATACCGTCCCACATTGAGACAGGAACCAGATGAATCAAGTGAAGCAAATATAGCTAGGCTAGATGACAGCAACATAAGTAATATGTTTGCTTTATAAACTATTTCTAGTATTTAGTTGACTAAATTATCTTAAATTCTGCTACAGTCATCATGAAAATACCATTATGTCTCCCTCAAACTGAACTTCAATTTTTCTTTTTGGAAGATGGAAAAAGCCTAAAGTAAAATAAAAGGAAATAAATAAATAAATAAATCTGATTTCCCACGTGTTGCTATATTCTGATGTTGGATGGGGGTGCATAAATAAAAATGTTAGACAATGATTAATCTTAGGGTATATCAGATCTATCTGGGAACAAAGAATTAACAGAAATCTCATAGAAATAAAAAATAAAATAAAATAAAGCTTCTTCACACAAATTTCCAAACCAGATAGCTTGAATAACTCTTTGAACTTTTGGATGCTTATCAAATGGAATTTAGCACCTAAAATCTCCCGGTTTATCTTCAGTAGCCTTTGGGAGATAGAGGGAGGGGAAGGAGTTGAGGAGGGAGGGAGGGGGAGAAGTTGATCAGCAGGGCCCATGGACCCCCAGAATATCCTCGGGGACCCCCAGGGATCCGCAGACCCCAGTTTGAGAAATGCTGAGCTATCTGATTGTGGCAAAGGTCATGGCATTGTAAATGGAACTTTCTGAATAATGTAAAACAGTGTCTGATAACCACTATATGGCATTGGAATGACTATTTTGTCTGACCATGCGTGTGTGCCCTTTTCCTATCTACTTTTCTGTGAACATTAATGTAAGCAGATATTTGTTCTCCTCAGTATCTGGGAGAATGGCTGTCCTTTACACAGATATCTTATTTGTTTGTAAACAGCTGTATTCTCTAATCAGAGCGGAAATGCTCACCAATGTTCTCTCTAATTTTTGACAGGCCGTGTGCGCAAAAAATTTCTTCTGTGCAAATTGTTCTGCTTCTGTGCAAATTTTTGTGCGCGCAGTGTTTCGCCGTGTGCGCAGGGTTTAGGATCTGTGTGCGTGCACACACGCGTCCAGCTTAGAGGGAACAGTAGTGCTCACCTGCCTATCAGTCATCCGTTCAAGGAACTGAAACAATAACATATAATTTAGATGACCAATCTCACATCACAAATGAAGAACAATCAAAGCAAATAGTCTATGGGTGGCAAAGTGGACATAATAGGTTCAAATATATCCACATAGAGAATTGGCCAAATAATTATAAATGCCTTCATAAAAATCAAAGTCTATTTGAAGATAAATCCTGGACAAGAAAAGGGCCAGATGCAGATGAATCATTTATTGTGAATAGCTCACCCAGATCTTGTTAAAATCTAGGGTGAAAGCCAACGCACACACGTGATCCACAGCAGTCAAGTACGAATTCTTCAGGTATAAAGGAATGGGTCTTATTGTGAAGACCAAAATACAAATGCTTTTAAATGAAAGCAGCACAGATTCAGACCCATCATTTCACCAATTGCAGCAGTTATTTCTACCATACTTTCTATCCTTTCCTGGGCCATTGTTAAGCCAGTGCCATGCTAGGGGCTGCTGACATAAAGGGATTGAGTTTTAAAGGGCTTTAACGCATCTTCACAAATGATTGCAGGTACAGTTTTGAGGATTTAGCCATCTGTAGGTGCACCTGAGGACAGGGAGATGATTAACCCCCTGATTGTAGGGCCAATCAGTTACACATCTAAGTACCCTCAGTTGTACCCATTAAATTGTGCTCCAATAGCTAGCATGACAAAGGAAGACGGGTCTTAAAAATCAGGCCCTGAAAGGTTATCAAGATGATTAATGGAATTCTAATCATCCTCATCTTTTATCTAGTTCCACCCCTACCTTTCCCACTAATTGCCTCCCCTTTCCTGACAATGTCCCTAGTCTACCCACCATTTTCCCATTATTATCAGTACCTAAACACCATTACTGTGAGTACAACATTGCCAGTCTTGATGTCACTGGAACCGATGCTTTTTCCTAGTCTACTCACTAGCCCTTTTGTTATATGCATTATTCTCTCTTTCACTGAATCTCATTTAAACATTCAAACTGACAGTCTATTAGGCACTCTAGTGGCAGCTCCTTAAAAGATTGAAGACTTTTGTGTGTCAGCCCCTTGACACATACAATCTACATGTGGCAGGAAGTGACAGACACTTTAAAAAAAAATCTTTTTTTTAAAATAGGAGAGAGAGATTTATACAGAGCTGATGAAATAGTTTTAAAAATGTGGAACCTAGGAAGAATGGAGTTGCCTGCTTACTAGGGCATAAGGTAGCTATTTTGATTGCTCACACAACAGCAGATCAGGTAGTTCAGAAGACTACTTATCAAAATCAGGGTTGGAAAAGTTCAACTTAAGTAAAGCTGCTCCTGGTCTCAGAAGCCATTATCAGTGTGACAGGAGCTCCTTGCAACTTCCCAGAGCTGTCGACAACCCTTTCAGTTTGTCTTGAAATTAGGACAGGCTACCATGCATCTGCAGCAGAAAACAAAAACAGAAACTCTGCTCAAATCAGTGTCAAGAACTTGGCAGAATTCAACCTGCGGCTGTATCAAAGCCTTTGAGTTTTGTGACAAGAGATATGGGACTTAAATAGTATTATATTTTTTCTTGTGATAACACCCAGGAACACCTGTCATGGGCCAGGACCCCATTGTGCTAGGTGTTGTAAAGCCACAGAACAAAAAATGGCTCCTGATTGAAAGAACTTACAATCCATTATAATTTAAAAAAAAAGCAACAATACAATGATAACGACAATAGTAATTATTTATGTTGCTGGCAAATTTTTTTTTATCTTGTCCTGAACTTGTGTCATTGTTATGATTTTTCTTTGAAAGTATAACAAAAAAGGAAAAGAACTTGAGAAGGTTAATTTGATCAGCAATTTTATTTAGGGATTTTCAGCAATTTGTGTTTTTCTGGTGTGGGTGGGTTTTGCACAAAGCATAGTAGCATTGCTAGTTTCAAAGCCTGCACATTGGTTAAGTATAAAAATACAATACTATCTTCTGAACTAGTGATAGCTGATATCCACCATCTTGAATCAGACAATTTGGAGAAAAAATCATGCATTACCTGCTGATCTTTTCTTCCTTTCTTTTATGACTTTCTCTCACAGTTCTCTCCTGAGCGTCAATTCCTGCACCCACCTTTTTTCATCTCTCTTTTACCCCATGCCTACCTACTTTTTTGGCAAATTTATCAAATTCCTGTCATTATCAATGGTGGAGTTGGGGTAATAATGTAAATGATTACTCATCTAATATTTGATTGGAAAAACTGTGTGGCACTAAATCAATATTATTCAATCAGTTCTAGAACTCAGTTTGGAAGCGATTCAAACCAATACTACTTTTCCTGTTCCAAAGAGATAAATTATTAAGCAGTAATAAAGAGATAGCTCCAAGAGTTTGGTCTTGTTATCCAACTTAAAACTCTTTAAAATTAAATTACTGAATATTATCTAAAGGAACAACTGATAGTACTTCACAGAGATTCTTTTCCTTAAATCTGTAAGTCTCTAGAGAAGGTTTTTAGGAAAGTCTAGATTAATTGCACTGTTGGGGGAAAAGGATTTAATCCTTTACTATTATATAAATCAAGAAAAAGCCCTTAAACTCAAATCTACAGAACACAGCATCAGAAAGTCTGTTCACTGTGCATGGAATACAATGGCACTTGCATCCCTTTCTTTACTAACACGCCTACTCTACACCTCCACTGATTTGCAAGTGAAAAGTTATTGCTTTCTAGAACTAAATTCAATAATTGTAATTGTAACACTTCTGTGTGATGGTGACAGGCACTATTGAAAAGACTAAGGTAGGTAGTCAGCAGACAATATATGATAATGCACTCTTCAGTATACAATTGAGTTTATAGACAACCAATATACTGTACCGTGTGTCTGTAAAAATTACATTCTGCTATAAAAATTACCCAAATGGTATTCACCTAAAGAAACTTTAAGGCTTTGTTCTTATTTCTATGGTTATTTCCTTAATCCTGAGCCCTACTATGCAACAAATCAATTATATACAGTATATATTGCACTGACCTATTCATCTAAGAATATTCTTTGCCTCCTTTAGGGGTGAGAGGTAATTTAACTTGCATGCTAGTTCGTTTCTCCTGAGATTGCCAGTTTTGTGAAAAACTATGAGATTAGCTTTGTGATGTGAACAAATGTGCATTAGGCAGAGGAATATAACCCTACCTTCACCTTGAGGCTGATACAAAATACCGAAAGGACAGAGTTCCTCTCCTAACCAATTACTGTCTGAAAAGGTAAAGTATCTTATTTGCTGTTAACAGGTACCATCTAAGCATTCTGGGTTCAGAAGCTGAGATTTTAAATACCTTATTGACAATCATTTATTCCCTTAATACACTATTTCATTGTAATGGTCAAAATCATTATTCAGTAATACTCTCTGGGAGTAAGTATATAATTCAATATATTTCACCACCAATGTGTTACTTCCAATCTTGTCTAATATTGTATCTCCCTCTAAATCCTCTTTCGAGAACATAATTGCTCATTCATTCACTTAGAACAAACCAGCTTCTCATACACAAAAGCCTTAGTACAGATAAGCATCCTTGTACAGTTAGTATTTTCAAAAGCTTTTAAAACAAATGTGTGCCACAAGGGACAATATCTTCTTGGTGTTAGAAAGAGATAACACTGCGAGTCAAACGTTCACAGGTTTGTGCCATTTGTGCACTATAATTAATATAATGTAGTGAGGAGGCTGAGATTATCTGGTATTGTTCAACTACCTGTGGTACTTGGTTACAGAAAGTACTGTTACCACTAACAAGTGCTGCTGCTATCCCTAGGCAGGAAGTAAAGCCAAATTTGAATTGCAAACGGCAAAAGTTTAGGGGTGTTTAGATTCAAGCCTACCTCCGATTTTCATGGTTAGATTCCAGCAGCTATTAGCTGAACAGTCTTTGGCTCAAAAACAAATGAAGAACTAGAACCTGAATTTCTAGAGAAGTGGGTCCTATGTCCTGGTGTGTTAGGTAAGCCAAATTCAGCCTACACTAGTACAAAATACAGACTGAAATAGGCTTGAAACCTTATTCAGATGCTTCAGCAGAAATTCATCTTTTACAGGGGTTGGCTTTACTCCATAGTTCTGACCTGATCATCAAAATGTTAAAGAAAAAAAAAATCCTCTCATAGTGAGTCTAAAGGGTACAGCCAAAGTTAAGAATGTTATTAAATAAAGACTATTTTCTCTGTGGGCAGATAGGGAAAGATGGGCATTTCAGTGAAGCATGAAAACTCAAACTGATCACACATTACATGAACAGTTGTAGAGAACTTGTAGAGACCGATTAACAATGGCACTCTGGATAGAATCTTCTAAACATACATACGTACATACACACACACACACACACACACACACACACCTCATTAGGCCATTAGCTGAAGTATTAGCAGTGTGGTAGTGCCTAGGAACCCTAGTCTTGGACCAGGACCTCAATACAAACACAGAACAAAAAGAACTATGTTCCATACAATAGGAGGAGTAATGTCAAAAACTAACTATAGCTGAACCACTATGAAATAGTGCATACAATATAATGAACATTCTAGTAAGGCCTGCACAGAACAGTTGGGCAGCCCAATCTGGTAGGACACTAGCAAACCTTCAACATTTGAAAAAACATTATTTTGATATTTAATATAATGTTAATTATGATTGATAAACTTTTTTTGAAAGCATATTTGCATGTGGGGGAGAGAGAGGTAGGTAAATCGTTTGCCCATGATTTACACTGAAATTGATCATTTAATAACTAAGACATTTAGAAGAATTAATGTCTTAGAGAATATACTACATGCAGGAATAAAGGAAGGGGCAAGGGATAGAGACTTGGTAGTTAAGAGTGCATGCCATGTCCTCAAATGTAAAATATTGTCTGTTTTAAACAAATTTAGAGGACTTGCCTTATAATAAACTTCTTAATTTTTCTATTACCATTAATTTTGAACTTCTACCATTATAATGCATGGATTTTCCACAAAATTTACCATGATAAAATGTTAGTGCTTCCAGTGGAGCACTGACAACCACCTGTTACTTTTCTTCATATGTTTTCTTCCTGAACTTTCCTTTCTCTCTCATGTTTCTCTTAATTAGGCTACTGTGGAAGCAACTTTCCACTGGAAATTAGTGGCTTTATGCAAATACTGTATAAATCCCAGAGACAAAAATCCTTGACATGCATTTGCAATGCCATTATGTCACTTAATGCAAGACACAGAGGAGGATGAATGCTCTATCAGACAACATCAGCCTTTTCTACTCACAACTTCATGTTCACGAGTAGGAAACATTCACAGCTTCAGGTATGTTCAAAATCGCTTTACAACTTCCCTTAGTCTCTCAGTGATACTGAGAGACCCCTCAGAATAAGTACCATACTGACTAGTGACAGAATCTGGCAACAAAATGAAAAACCTTATCACTTCTTTCACTTTGAAACTCCAGCCTGTAATTTTAGTTCCCTGCATGAAATGGCAAACCTCAAGACTAATTCTGCTGCCATCAATAATTATGGTCAGAGATTTTGAAAACAATTTACACTACACCTTGAAAGCCTAAGTATATGACCTTTAGAAACATATGAAAAGAAATTTTTCTCTCTCTCTAGTGCTGTCAATTCATGTCAGATAGGTGACCAATAAAGACCAGTTTATCTTCAATGAACAAGATGGTAGGTCTATTACGAATGAATAATATACTCTACAATCATATCTGTCAGATGTAGAGATGCAGTTTAGCACCGAGTTATTCTGTACAGTAGTGAACGGAAAGTGTTTTAGCTTTAATATGTGTTCTACATTAAAAAGCTACCTCTCCACACATCTATTCAATCTTATCTCTCTCACTCATTGTCTGACAGAGCAACCTGGGTTGCATGCAATCACCTTAAATTCACACAGCTAAAACTACAGCCATCCCGCACCACAGTTAACACCACCATCCTCCTAGTCACCTAAGCCTACATGCTAAAAGTCATCTTTGACTCCTGGTTCTCCTCCCTCTCCAAATATCCAAGCTGTGACCAAATCCCTTGACAGTATCGCTATCCCTTTGGCAGAATTAGTTGTGCATGCCCATATCCTCTCCTGTCTCAGCAAACAAACTTCTCATCACTGGTCTTCTTCATACCCACCTTGTAGCTTCCTCTGCCCCTGTCCAAAATGCCACAGCTAAGGTTGTGGAGATATGTTTATGAAAAATTGTGATTTGAAGATGCTCCCTCATAAGGCACTGTATTGTGAATGTGGGAATTCAGGGGCTGGGAACACTGTATGGCTAAGTGGAGCAAAATTACAATTCTTTAATGGTCCCAGAAACATACATGAAAATATCCCCCTTTTCATACATAAAAACATCCCCTTTTGCTGGACCTCTTCAGCCAGTTTTGGAAAGTTAGGAGTCTTCCCAGTGTATGAACTCTGAAATACCACTGGTCACAAATTACTCTGGCAGGTAATGTCCCTAGCTCACCTTGAAAATATGAAAGAATAACTTCCCAGTTCTCTCCAGAATTTGCTAGAACTGTGAGACAGAATAAAGGTAAGCAACAACAACCCCTCTGGCTATTGACTGAAGCACTAATATTGTTCTAGAGAGAGTCATGTTATTTGTACACTTGCTGTACTTTAAAGAGATAGAAAGATGATAAGAAAAGGTTAGATTTAATTGACACACTGTTTTTCTGCTGGTGGAATTAATAACAGGGCTGTACTGGATTCATGGTTCAAACACCTAGGGAGGTGTTTGCTGGTGCAGAAATAAAGTACACACTGACGCTTCATTTGTCTTCATTGTGAAAGAATTTTCCAAAAAAAAAAAAAAAATTGAACTAACATTTCAAAAGAGTAAAGAATAAAAATTCTTTCACTAACCTCTGATGAGTTCATGATTAAATCCATCAGCAACTTACTAGGGTAGTGCAGTGGCTATAATTTAGTTGTATTTTCCTATGTGCTCTTTCAAAGAAAACAAACCGATATTTTTAGTGTCCTCTGAGACTGTGCCTCTAGGTCCTTCTGCCCCACAGCATAACTAGGTTTTGGTTTTGGGTTTGTTTTTTTCATTTGGGCCAACAGAGAATTATATCAGTCTTCATTTTCCACAGTGCTTGGTGTCTAGAAAACATACTAAACTGTGTGGAAGTGCAATCTTTCCTCATTAGCAAGAAGAAAAAGTGTAAGTATGACTTTCACTCTCCTCACAAATTCATAATGCACTGTTATGAGACAGTTACACACACACACACACACACAATCATTCAGCTAATAGCTGATGTTGCAGCCATTCTTGCTCCATCATGACTATTATTTGTATAATAAAACAGCCTTAGGTCCTTCTGATCACTACCAGAAGAATATCTATGGTGTGCTGTATGTTAATTAACTTTTATGACTGTTGATTAAAAATATATGTAATATATTCATCTCTTTGGGTGTGGAAATACAGGTGTGTTTTTCTTGCTCTACTGAGAGACTGAAACAATGGCAGCTCATATGTATTGAGATATTGTGAGTAATCCATAAAGGTTTGTGTCTGCCCACTCATTTTGCTACTGACTGCTATAGGTGTGATGTCAAGGGTTATACTGTACATTTTCAGTATAACCCCTGACATCTCCAGAAGGCAGGACTTAAAGTTATGATAATAGCAGAGATGCTAATTTACTAGGCCTGTGACAACAGTCTCCAAGGTTATTGGCAAAGACATAAGATCTAATGTCTGGAAGTTGAAGTCAGCAGCATTCAAATAAAAAATAAGATGGCAAAAGTAGCTAGCCATTGGAATAAATTAGCAAGGGATATGATAAATTCTTCATCACTTGGTGCCTTTAAATCAAGAGTGGATGTCTTTCTAAACGTTTCACAGTAGCAGCCATGTTAGTCTGTATTCGCAAAAAGAAAAGGAGTACTTGTGGCACCTTAGAGACGAACAAATTTATTTGAGCATAAGCTTTCGTGAGCTACAGCTCACTTCATCGGATTCGATGAAGTGAGCTGTAGCTCACGAAAGCTTATGCTCAAATAAATTTGTTCGTCTCTAAGGTGCCACAAGTACTCCTTTTCTTTTTGTCTTTCTAAAGATATGCTCTAGTTCAAACACAAGTTATTGGGCTCAATGCTGCAATCTCTGTATAATGTCTATTTATTGTGTTATATAGGAGGTCAGACGAGATCATCATAATGATCCTTTCTGGCTTCAAAAACCGATCTATGAATGTACATTATAGCTGAAAAAAATCACAATGCATAGTGCCATAACTACCCTGCAGTGTGATTGTGAACTTCCCACCTCCAAACTAATTTAAATGTAATGGTATCTCATTCTACTTAGTTATTTTATGGTAGGAAACTTAAAAATGTGGTTCAACATTAATGGATCAAATGAATAGAAGTAATAGAAGTGTAATAATTTTTCCCACATACTGCTGCAAGCCCAGAAAACATAATAAAACAAAAGGGCTCTTACAGAGCTATTGGGTAAACTAGTCTTTCCCTTTGCCACTGCAGGAATTTTCCTCACACTCTGAGTGGAATCCTAACCCACTGAAATCAATGTAAATATTGCCTTTGATTTAAACAGAGCAAGAATTTCAACCTACATATATGACCTGCTCGAATTAAAAAACAAACAATCAAACCCTTAAAATAAAATGCAATGGAGACAAAGCCCATGATATACAGAGCAGTGTTTTCCTCTAATTTTTAAAAAAATAAAAGAGGCAATGTATTTAATTTTGAAAGCAGTTATGCAGATACAGAAGCAGTTTTTCATAATATTCCCTATCATGCTGCTAATATAACAAATACTGGAAGTGTTAAGGTTTATCACAATGTGACTTTGAATTATATGTCAATGCCCTGTGGACCTATTTAATGTCACTTCCAGTGACATTACATCATGTATAGTAAAACATGTCATGTCCACTGAGTCAGTACATACTGCCGATGCATTTTTAACTCTTATTTGTGAGATGGAAATATCTCCAGCCATGGCATTGACATCATAACAAATCCCAATAAGCCATTACGGTGTCAAATGCAAATACACTGGAGTATGTATGGAAGATCATTTTCCTAAACGTTTATCCACAGAATCCATTAAAATGTCAATAGATATGGCCTATGAGCTTAGAACAGGCCTTTTTGTCCTGCAGCTCTGTAGGTACCATTATGATGTCAATAGAATTATTTCATATACTCATTGGCATTACAATATCAGATCTAGCGTTAATATTGTAATGGCTGCTTGTTGTGGGGTCTATTTTATTTTCATTTATAGTGACATGAGAAAGCCGACAATAAATACAAAACTAAAGATTATTGTAGTTTTACCTAATTAAATACCAAGGATATTTAGAGCTAAAGCTGGCACTCTATCATTAGTTCCTTTCATTGTGACTGAACATTACAGCACAAATAATACATAAGATCCTCATAGCATGTATACACATGCTGAATACACACAAAGGAAGTTAGGCTGGAGTGGTAGCGTTAGCTCTATATTACCTCAGTTCAAACAGTTGAAGTTAGACCTCTAATATATTATTTTAGCAGAGATTTTGTTACGTTTAATAGTAATACTCCACTTTCATTAGGGGGATTCGTGTATTTTCTATCACTACATCTATTGCCTGGCATCAGCAAGGGAAATAAACTTGCCTCCAAGGGAGTTGCCTCTTTTTTAGCTGCAGTGATAATTAAAGATCAAGGTAAAATTGTACTCATTTTTAAACGAATTTTAACATCATTTGTGATTGTCCACCAAAATACCATCTTCTCTTTCACCCGGGAGAGGGGAGAAGAGACAGCATGTCAGAAAGAAACAAGACACAAAGGATCAGAAATACAAATATCAGAACTCTCCTAGTGAGATGTTAGCAACCAGGAACTTAGGGTGTGATCCTAAATGGCACTGAGTGTCCTCATCCTCCCACTCTGGAATCTGCTTTCTGGGGAATGTCTACACTGTAATAAAACACCTCTGGCACCAGGTCCCAGTGCCTGGGCCAGCTGAGTCGCTCGGACTGCAGGCCTATAAAACTGCAGCGTAGACGTTTGAGCTGAGTGTGTCAGAGCCTGGGCTGCAGCCTGAGCTCAAACGTCTATGCTGTAATTTTATAGCCCCGCAGCCTGAGCCTCACAAGCCTGAGTCAGCTGACCTGGGCCAGCCATGGCTGTGCGGTGGGTCTTTTATTGCAGTGTAGATGTCCTCCAAATTCCCTATAGGACTGAGGCCTTCAGTTAGGTTACAAAGGCCTGCAACCCTGACTCACAGCAAACAGCACTTATGTGAGAACTTCTACTGAAGTCAATGGAAGCATTCACATGACTGAGTGCCACTCAGTGTGTAGAAGCGCTGCAGGGAAAAAAAAAAAAAAAAAAGACGTGTGGGAGTACTGCGTCTCTAAAATTATCCACCTCCCTGACAGTACAAAGACTAACGAAGACAGTTTACAGGAAGGTATGAAGCAGAGAAAATCCTTTGAAAAGTTCCTATCAGAAAGAGGAGGAAAGATTTTCAAAAGTGGTTATTTTCTCCTTTCCTTTCCTCTTTTTTTAAATCAACTAACCCACCTTTATATGTGCAGGGGTACACAGTAGAATTGTAATACTTTTCAAGTTCAAGCAAAATTACAGGCATTTCAGTTGGAATTCTCTCTCAAATCTCTTTGTGTATACATCCAGTGAAACTCTGGTGGGATGTGACTTATAGTTCCTTTTGTCCCAGCAGCAAAGCAGGCTTACACAGTGACTATTCATTTAAGCACAGCAGTGTGGCTGAAGTTTCTAAAACTCTCTTAGAAGAACAAAGAAAAACGTGGAATCAAGAATACCTTTTAATCTGGAGAGTATTATCTTAAGAATAATGTCTCACATTTATATAGCAATTGTCACCCTGAAGTATCCCAAAATGCTTTACAGGCGTAACAAACTACAGTTAACCACTGCATGTAGTATGTGCCAGATTTGCTGTCACTAGTATAGGGAGCTGCCAATAGCACTTCATACATCACACTTGCACTCTGCACCCCAGGAAATTCATTACAGAGGAATTTAGCACCACCATCTGTGCTCCCTGAGGGTCTCCACCATGGGATGGCAGCTTGATATCACTTCCAGGGCTCCATAACAGCTCTGCTAGCAGAGGGTACACAGGGGATGTGCTGAATTAATGCATTTTCCAGCATCCCTGGCTATACTCCTTTCCAAACCCACAGTCAGGTGCATCCCCAGGCCCTCCCAGCTGAGATTACAACTCCTGGACACTGACACTCTTTGCTCCATCCAGCTAGGGCTGCATTTCCTTCCCTCCACAGCCTGTTTCTATAGTGGAGAGGGAATTCAACAAATACTAATCTAGGGTCCAACTGAATGCTTCCAAGGGAAGTCAGGACATTTGTGAACAGTCCCTGCTTAAAAATGAAATCTGACTATGATTCAGAAGCTTAGCCTAAAAGAGAGGCGGGTAGGTTAATGGTCTGAGCAAAAGACTGGGAGCCCATACCACTATGACACCAATTTCTGTGGCTTTGGCCACTTCGGTGCCTAAATGTAGGAGACTATATCCATATGCAGTCACCTAAATTAGCAGCCTGATTTACAGATGTGCTGAGCACCTGTAACTCCTTTTGAGATCAGTGGTATCCATGATGGCTCAGAACCAGTGCACATCAAGTCCGGTATTTAAGTGCTTAGAGATTTGAGCTTCAAAATGCTGGCCTTAGCCTCCACCTTATTTTCCCTATCTGTAAAAAGGAGTGTTGCAAGGAGGTTAGTGAGAAGATTCATCATTCATTCAAAAAAATCAATGGTTTAAATATTTTAAAAACAGGAGAAGGGTCCTTCCTATCTCTGTTGCTTGGATCAGGGCTGTAGTTTCCCTTTAAATTTGACATTAGCATCCACTATCCTCACATAGCTAATGAGCAAATCAAAAGTGTAATATTGCCTGATGGGACTGTAACGAACCCTAAATACCATAGAGTCTTCCTCTTAAGTCACAATTCCATTTTTATATTAAAGTTAACACTTCAGAAACAATGTTCTCATCCAACATGAACACTTTATAATTATGTTTTTCTAAAAAGCACTTTCTATTTTATTTCTATTCCCAAACACTGTTCATTGGTAAGCACAAAGTGTCCTCTTGACACGATAATGAAAGTGCATTCATACATGTCAGCTGGAGCAATTATGTACTTCAGATGAATATGCAACAAGTATTATTCAGTCCCTTTCAGCTGACATTTTTCAAACATGACGTGCATATTAAAATTAACACCCAAAGATGTGAGCTCAGTTGGCTTTAACTCAGTTGGCTTTAACCTCCCAGAAATCTGGACAATGAAAAACTGAGCTGTGTAAGTCCATTTGCTACACACAGCATGTACTTGTGTACTATTAAGTCTAGTTTTGTCTTGTGCAAAGCTCTCCATCGTGTACACTAAATTTAGGAGGAAACAAACCAAGAAATTAAGGAACAGAAAGGAGCTTGAGCCGGCTCTAAGTAACACCAGGGCCTGGAGTGGCCCCATGATCTTCGGTATCAAAGATAGCTCCAGGACCTGCAATTGCAGAGGTGCCACCTTTGCTCCCATGAGCTGCATCTCTTTGCCACTGGAAGAGTCTATTTATTTGTTCTCTCTTTATTGTTTTTCTTTGAAAGGAGAGTTATCTAGACGAAAAAAACCCACAAAAATATTTTTCCAAGAGAGCAAAACTCGACAGGTGGAAACAATCCAGCCCATCGTCTTGTTCAGTTGCAGCAGGCATGCAGTTACGATGCCATCAACTCCTAAAACAGGATCCGTGGGGCACATCAGTGGGAGAAAGGATCCTTGGGATAAATCATCACTCTGCCATTCCAATCATGATATCCACACCATTTTGTAGAGACTAGTGTTCATATGCTATAAAAACATGCTACCTGTGCCTTGCAGGGTGGACTGTATCAGTGGGTGGTGGTATTGGGGGAAATGCCTGTCTGCAGTTTCATCTGTCCTAGCTCCAAGGACCAGAACAAAAAGTCAAATCTTAATGACTGGCTAAGTAAGGTAGAGCACATCATTTCATTGTAATGTTGTCCACATGTAATAAGGTAGGGGTGAAAAAAGCGTTCCTGCCATAGGTTTCTCATCCTAATTCATCACACCTAGCAATATCTGTTTAGCTCTCAATCTTACCAAAAGACACAATCCCAATTGTGGATTCAAGATCTGAACATCCCTGAGCCGAGAGGATATTCAGATCCAGATCTCCAATTCCGGACCCATCGTCCTGTTTCCAATGTCTATAGGGACAAGTTGGAGTGCCCAGTTTCAAAAGTTGTTCGGTGCATGCCTTGTCCTGCCTCCATCTTCCCTGCCCAGGACCCACCCCCAACAGACAGAGCCATTTATACCACAGTGAGGCAGACTCTGGTTTGAATTCATTTTAAAACTGGGACTGTGTTTCAAATACTCTCCTGTTTGCACTGCCTACTGAGCACTAACAGATTCAACAGCAGATACGCTAGAGGAAACACATACAAAGGGCATGTACTAACACAGAACTCCCTTGGAACACAGTGCAGTTGGAAGGTACTGTAGATATAACAAGGCCCAAGCACAATTTAGGAAACAGGGCGGGGGGAAGGTTTCTCCAGGAACAGCATTACTACAAAGCTAGGTGGTGGAGTGATAACACAAGAAGAAATCTTATGTGACTGGGACAGGGTTGAACTTACTGGTGGTGCTGCCTAGCAGTTAGGTCACCCCATCTCCGGTGTCCCCTGCCAGGAGTCACTCCAGCGCTATGGCAGTTCCTCTTCTGGTAGGTAATGACCGGCTGTCTGGCCGGGTCACCAGTTGAGTCCACCCCCTTCCAGGGTAACAGAAACCAGCAATGTATATATGCCCAGTGTGCCCTCAAGGAAGAGTCTTCAGCCCACTGCCAGGCCCCTGTGGGCTACTTGCCCTTGCCTCGGGGCTTATAATGTCTCTATACCCCCTAGCCACCTGGGGCAGGGGGAACAGTTTGTTCCCACGTCATGGGAGGGTGGTTGGTACAGGAGCCTGAGCCCACCCTCAGGCTCTGTCCTAGGGCCCTACAGGTGGCAGCAGCATCAAGCACCCAGCAACGTTCTGAGGCTGCCACTCCTGGCCATTTCTTACTTTCCCAGACCAGGGCATGGTCACAGTCTCACAAACAATCTAAATGAAGGAATCCTTAAAAGGACAAGCTCGGACCTGGGAAAGCTGCCACTTGCAAACCCCCCTTGCCTGCAGCAAGGACTCCTATTGTGCATTTAGTCAGGAGCTCTTGGGATAGGTCCATCCCCCTATCTTATCTGCTATTTCCCCCCTTACTGAGCTGTCTGGCTCTCTTTTAAACTCCTTCCCCAGCTAGTGCAGGCTTTACAGGTCCAGTGGGGTGGGACCACTTGGGCCTAGGACTGCTCCTTAACCCCTCTCCAGTCATAGGGGGAAAAAGCTGAGGAGCTGAGGGTACGTGGTTTATAGACTGTTGTAATCTCTAGGCAGTCACAGTTATACAACTCAAAATGCAAGTCACATTCATAAAATAGTGGTTACAATGTCAAGGGGAGGTCTTTGATACAGACATATCAGTCAATCACAACCACTACTTACTTCCCCCTCCCCGCCAATTAAGAAAGCCAGGACATCTGAGCCCCAACCAGGGGACCTTAGCCTGAAGAGCCCAGCAGAGCCCACGAGTATATTTATGTCCTGCAAAAACAGTCAAGTCCAGAGGCACCCACAGATCCCATCTGATTATGTAGTCAACATATGCACAGCCCCATGTAAGCAGTGTCTCATTTTGGCATTTCAGCTGGATGGAGCTTGGTTTGTTGGCAGAGCTTAGAAGAGTACTTTCCCCCAATTTGACACCTGAGCAAGCATCTAACAATCTCTCCTGGTTGATTTAATTAAAAAGACCACATTTTGTATTTACCCCTTGGCTCAGCATGCATCAAACTGGCCTCACTTAATTGGACCGAAGGTGTGTTTATTTCTACCAGCAGCTGGAGAAAGTTAAGGGGACAATGTGTATTGTTCACAACGGGCTTCTGTGAGAGATAACTAACCACTCTCTTTATCTCCTCTTGAATTCCAGAGGCTTTGACACAATGTGCTGATCCATGATTCCTTGTAAATTTAAAATTAAACCCTCTCCCCCATTTCATGATTTCTAATTTCATTAGGATTACATTTTGAAGATGGCAATTAAAATTACAGGGGGGGACGGGACAGAAAAATCCTGTTGGCATAAGTCTGTCACAGTCTTCTATGTGCATTTTAGGAGTAATTTTCTGAAATCAGTGAGTGTGCTTACACACATAAAAAGAAAAGGAGTACTTGTGGCACCTTAGAGACTAACAAATTTATTTGAGCATAAAGTACTCCTTTTCTTTTTGCAAATACAGACTAACATGGCTGCTACTCTGAAACCTGTCCTTACACACATAGCAAGCACTCAAAAACTACACACTATACAGATTTATTCCACAAAGATATTGAAGCAAACTGCTACACAGTCATCTGGGTACATTTTGGTGGAGCCGGGGAAGGGTTCTGTCTTTTTGTGAATCAAGTCTTTAGGCCTGACATCTAAGCCAGGTCCAGGGTTAAAAAATACTGCAAAGCTTCTGACTTCCTAGAGGCTCATTTATAACAAGAATTGGCTTTGGAAGTGTTTATAGGCTCTCTGGTGTTGTCTATAATTACTTTCCTAGCTGAAGTAGCTGTGAGAAGGGAGAGTGTATGGGAAAGAGGATAGGGAAAAAATACCCTGCATAAAATAAATAAGAGTGTCTGCCAGGGAATCTGCTTCACCTCTCTGGTCCTGTAATTTTCTGTTTTTTCCAACTATAATTGAAAAAAAAAACAGTCAAGTAAGACTGTGGATAATAAAAGAAATGTCATTGGTTTTGCCATATGGATCTCAAAGGTCTGTGTCTCAGATGTTATCTATGAAAGTGGATCAATCCAACAAAAGCCAGCCTGATAAATCTGACAAGACACAACAGAGATGGGACATTTTGTCTCCAGTGTTCAAATCCCACTCGAAGAAACTAGTTCCACTTTAGCTTGAAAAAACATAAAAAGTAACTCCTTCTAAATTTTCCATTATATGCACGTTGTATGACTCAGACTAGGGCTATGATAGTTGAGAAATTGCTCTCAGATTTTGATAGATTTAAGGAATACAAATATTTCAAGCCTCAGGTTGTGAAAACTCATAATTCTATTTTATCTTTTCAAATGAAATACAAAAACCCCATTGAAATCATCACTGATAAAGATATACAAATTGATACTGAATATACATTTAAATTGCTGATCAAAGACATTCAACAAGTTTGAGCAGGTGAATATTATATGAGGCAGTACAATTGTGTCCTCCAGAGGCACTTATGTAATAACTGCTGATTTACATCAAAATGAGCGTTATCAGAATCAAGAATTAATGGTCTGATTTTCAGAGATCCTGAGCACCCACAATTCCCATCAACGTCTGGAAGATTCAGTCTTGGCACCTCTGAAAAGCAGACCATTGGCATCTATTGGCAGTGATTTCTGCCATCTTTGTATACAAAAACAGTCAGTCAGTTTAGTTGTCCATTTACTTAATAAAATGTCCCTTTTATAATGCATAAATATAGGGCAATAACTATTTCTTACAATTTTGTTTTGTGTCTGCTGCAAATGATCTTAGGTTTCTTGTGCTAAATAACATTATCTTTAAAAAGTGGTCTATTGGGTGACTGTTACGATTTACTTCACAGACAATGACATACCATAAATATCAGAAGAACATTCACATCTGATTTTAAGTTGACCGGGGGAGAAAAGCAGAGCCTTCCATCAGAATGCTATACTGTCTCTGTCCTTTATGGAAGAAAAGCTTTTTACTGGAGTTTTCTAATAGAAGATAGATAAGCAGAGAAAATGAAAGCTTAGTCTTCATATATTATTTTGCTTTCCACTTTTGAGTAAATATTTGTGCTGCTGTATACTGGAACCTTGGTAAGCTGAATTTTCCTGTATATCAATAAGTCAGCTGTGGAGTCAGAGAGTCACAATGCAAGTTTCTAGTGACCTCAAGCTGATGTGAAGATGACAGGTTTAGAAGAGAGACAATTTGGTCTCCTTGGTAGCGGAGTGCTTGGGCTCTGTTAAAAACAGAGTTGAACAGCAGTGTCAACAAATGATACTGAAGTTATATGCAGTAGATTTGTGATTGGAAGTATTTTGCACTAGTAACTTAGCAAAGATAATAAAACTAAGGGCAGGATCTACACTAGAAAAACTTTCGCTGGTAGAGTAAAAAAAGGTCACAGCCCTAGCCAACATTAGGATATTTCTATACTGGCAAAAGCCCTGGTGTTGACATAGATATCCCAACAAAAAAAGTTCTTTGGGCACTAGAGTTTATTTTGTTCTAGAAACTGATATAACTTACGCTGGCAAAAGCACTCTTTTGCTGGTATAAGCTGCATTTACACTAGGATAGCTATACTAGATCTAATGAACCAAGACAAGTAAAAATGATTTTGGCCTGTCAAAATGTTTAATTCAATCCAAAATTAAATGTTTAGTTTCCAACTTTTTTTAAAACCTTCTTTAAAAAAAGGTAATGAAACTGAGGTAAAATTAAAAACAAAGTCATTTCAAAGTTGGAAAGTCACAACATTGGATTTCAAAGAATTATTTTTTGTTGATTTATTTTTTCCAACTGAAACAATTCAGCAAACTCACCATGAATTCACATGGTGTTTCAGTCAATTCTAATCTGCATTTTTAAGTTAAAAAGGTTTCTGAATTTTCCCCCAGCTTTAATACAAGCAACCCTTTTCTAGCATAGTCTTAGTGAAATTAGGCCTGGTCTACTAGTCCATTACAGTCTGATTCAACATATAAAAGGCCTATGCTTTATTAATGTTATGTGTTTGTATAATATGTTTCTTTGATGAAATTCAAAGCACATTACAGAATTGTTGAGTATTATATACTGAGAACATGCAGCAGGCTCAAGGCTGTACAGAAGACATGGTCTCTTCCCCAGGGAGGTAAGATCCTAATTATCAGAGCTGCTGAGTACTCACCATTCAAAATGACATCAATGGACTTCAGTTAATTGCCACTTTTGAAAATGTAGGCTATACAGTCTAATTCAGAAATAGTCTGTGAGAGTCTGCATTAATAATATAGCAGTTAATTAAGGCCCATGCCATATGTAATTTACAGTTCACATATAGAAACAGGGATTGTGTCACATCAGCAACTATTTAGGGATGGGAAGTAAAGAAGAATAACTTCTATTATATGAAGAATAATTCATATAGGCTGCCATGCCTTTTGATGTGAGTGACTTAAAGAATAGACAAGAATT
Source organism: Natator depressus (assembly GCF_965152275.1). NCBI lineage: Eukaryota > Metazoa > Chordata > Testudines > Cheloniidae > Natator > Natator depressus. The sequence continues at coordinate 62,553,380 of NC_134243.1, read as the reverse complement.
AAGCAATCCTTAAGAACAAGGGCTTTAATTTTATTACTCCAAGCACAATCTTTGTAAATGTTCAAGCTTGTATTCAAAAGAAACCCATTATCTCTTTTTATTATATATAAAAATAACATTTACCATCCTTGATTTCATTCTGAGGTCCTCTCCTGTATATTTTATCAAGGTGTATAAAGGCAGATAAAAGTGTGTAGACTTCTTCAACAAGTAAGCCAGTTCCAAGCTGAAGTATTTTAAGATGATTCATCCCTAGAGAAAGTCTTAGCTTTTTACTCTATTTTTTTTAAATCATCCTTTAAGCTCAGCTCAATAAAAGGCAAAGGATCACTGATCAGAGCAAACTGCTGTACTTGGGTGGGAGATGCTGATGATAAAATATGTTTCACTTGTTGAAGTATATTGAGATGGGACAAGCAGGAAATGAGAAACATTCTACCCGTCTGTTTCTGGAATCACCTGACTCTTCACAAAGCTTTCTTCATGACTTCTTTATCATCATGTTCTTTTTTGCTCTTGTATTTCCCAGTGGAAAGACATTTCTAGGTTCATTTCAGTTACGTGAAAATAATTCAATTAGAAACAAAAGAGTATTGCAAAAGCTGTGTCTTGATGAATTTATCATCAGAGTAACTGATGAGAGTTCTTAAGTTTCTCAGTAGGCCTCTCAAATTAGAAAACCAACCAGGAGACATATAGAGAAACAAGTGCATGGTAATTTTGATATTGTTTACACTGTTCCCAAGTGCTCAACTGTAATCTTTACAGGGTCTGGACTGGCTCAAAGGAATGATGCTTTTTAGTTATTTTAAATTTTTACCCTATAGATTGTTCTCCTCTAGGACCTCCTTTGGGCCAGTATAAATCAGGAGTTATTCCACCAAAGTCATAGCTGTACTATATAAAACTAATGTAATTGAGAGCAGAATCAGGATCCTAGGACTGAAAAATGTAAAGCAGATACTTACTGAGATTAGGTGCTACGAGCATCTCATATTAGAACTACTTCTCTGGATTAAAACAGCTCCACCTAAAGTCATAGACCGGAAGAAAGATTTGATATAGATACACTCTAAGGCAGTGGTGGACAACCTGCGGCCCATCAGGGTAATCTGCTGGCGGTCCATAAGACAGTTTGTTTACATCAACCACCACTGCTCTAAGACACATTTAGATTATTGCAATATTAATGAAGTGCCAGCTTTAAGCATAAGGTATAAAGAAATTCATTGTCAGTTTCAATAACTGTATAGCACATTACCGTGTGTCCTTTCAGATTTCAGTACTGATGGTATTTATTTGAAAAGAAACAAACAATACAACCCCGCAAAATTAGGTTCTAATACTTAACTATGCTGTGAAAAAAAAGACTCTTTGCAATTTGGTATCAGATAAATCAAGATCTTGTGGAAATTTCTCTGGCACACTCTGATACTGAGACAATATAAAGTGTAACTGTACCTTTGTTGGTCACAACTCAGAATACCAAATTCAGGATAATCTTCTGAGAAATAGGGCGGACACACCCCAAACTAGTGGTTATTCTCCCATGATATACCAAACCAGAAACAAAAGTAAACTTCTGTTTCACCACACTGGCTAACAACAAGTCAGAAAAGCAGTTTCCTTAGGCATTCCAGACCTTATGTCACCACCAAAAACACTAGACTTAAAGGTGAGTGGTTCTTTAAAACCAGTTTAATCAAAGTGTTCTTCTGATTCCAAAGGACAGCCACATACCCCGGTCAATATACAACTCAGATCTTACCCAAAAATCACACTGTTGCCAATCTTTTAGTATTTAAAATCTAAAGGTTTATTGAAAGAAAGAAAGATTAAAATTAGTTAAAAGAATCAAATATATACAATAATTGCAAAGTTCTTGGTTCAGGCTTGTAGCAGTGAGGGAATAAACTGCTGGCTTAAGTCAAGTCTCTGTTTGTTTCCAAATTATTGGAAGGTCCTCAATTCCTTGGTTAGAATGCTCCCATTAGTTAGTCCAAAGGGTTGAGCAGGAAAGAGGCAAAATGGAGGCATTTCCAGGGCCTTTTATAGCTTCTGCCATGTGGAAGGAAACCCATTGTTTCAAACAAAGCCCTCAGCACAGCTAGTGGAAAATCACAGGTGACAAGATGGCCTTTGAGTCACATGGGCAAGTCACATGTCCATGCATGATTCCGCTTAGTCACAGTATAAGCCATTACCTATAACTCAAATAGCACATTCACAGGAAAGGCCATTCAGGGTAGGTGGGCGTCTTCCATTGAGAATTAAATGTTCTTTTGATGGGCCACTCAATTTGAATAGTCCCTTCAAGATGTGCAGGCTAAATACCTTGTGGGCGTTACCCCAGGAGCAAACATTTGAAAACCAGGTATAGAACCAATACTCATAACTTCAGATACAAAAATGACACATGCATACAGATAGCATAATCATAACCAGCAAATCATAGCCTTTCCAATAGACACTTTACTTTACAACCTTTGTACAAGATTGGTTGCAAATATATAACAGTGGTTGCAACAATGATCTATATGGTCATATTTTAATCAGATAACATCACAATAAGTTTATTTTTACAACACCTGAAACAATTATCCAGGGTCAGACTACATTGTGTTACTGCTCTAGATTTAGGATATTGCCCTAGGGCATATTTTGGTTACAGCAAATGCTCTGTGTGATTCTGCTTTTGCAGGATAACTGTGGATTAAGAGTCCAACACATACATAATTTAAAATCTATTTAAAAAAAATTCTACTCACTCAATGCAATATTTCTAAGGTAACCCTCGAAATGGCTTTTACGGAAGTAGGAGAGAAAATATCTTCTGAAAGAAACATGCTCATCAATATTTAAAGTTAATTATTATATTTTAAATTTAGAAAGTAGGAAGGGAGAATGGAAACTTTACCTGGTGATTGTTTTTCTGAACACCAGCATGCTCATTTGGGATGTATTGTACAAACACTAATGCCAGTAACTTTACTAATATTAGTCATCCCACTCACCTGCATAAGTGTTTGCAGGTGGCCAATAGATTTTAGGGTCTCTAATTTAGCTCTCATCAACAATTCTGGGAGCCCTCTGCTGGTTCTTCCTCCTGGGTATCATTTTGAGACAGATAAGGGAAAGAAGGTGTAGTAAAATGGACTGCTCTCTTGAGAGTCTATATGTTTTGTACAACAATGTCACAAGGATGTCAGGTTCCCTGCATAGTTACATTCTGGCTGCCAGGCTGAGTCAGCAAAATAGTTCTGCATCTTTATAGATGGTCCTAGAACCTGTCACCAGTATGACTAGGCAGAAAGCTGACTGATCTGAGGTTCTAGAACCATCTAGAAAGATGCAGAACTATTCTGCTGAGTCAGACTGTCAGACCATAACTATTGAAGGAACCTGTTGTACAAAATGCATAGAATCTAAAGATACCAGTCCATTTTACTACACCCTTCTTTTTCCATGCCTATTTCAACAAAAACAAAGACATTTTAAACAAAAACAATAAAAAATTTGGTAACGAAATCAAGGAGTTAATGATTAGAGGATAAATTTAACTTGCCACAACATATTTCAGGGCTAAACATTACCCACCAGATTAGTCACCTGGAGATTCAAAAAGAGGAGAGATTAAAGTAATCAGGAGCTATTAAACTGAGTTTCAAATTCTCCCTATGCACCCAACATATTCACACTGAGAAATCAGCCCAGCTGACCCTCTCCCCCCGCCCCGTTGCCAGGGCTGAGTGATCAATCAGACCTGTTTGTCTTGCATATGATTGACTCAGAGGCACTGAGAGGAGGCTGATTAGTTAACTATCAAACTCATGAGAAATAGTAACATGGCAGATGGAAAGCAATAAATCTGTTTCTTCACCTGCTCTACTCCTCCTCCCATGTGAGCAGCTTCCTCAGAAGAACTCACAGAAGGAACAAATAGCAGCCCTTCCACAGAAAGGAAGAAATCCACTCTAAGCTTTCCTTCATCACTGAAAAAGGCCTCTTCTCCTGTCTTCCCTCCCTACCCCACAGACTCCCCTTTTAAAATATATGCTTGTAAGATCCTTTGTGCCATATTTTTAGTTAGTCCCAAGATGACTTCCATTTCTGTGATGGAAAACCCCAGTCTGTTTACATATAATTAGTCATCCAACTTAGTTCACAAACACAAATTGCTGTTTGTACACACAAGATGGGGGATGCACTAATTTTGGCAGGCATTATCAGAAAAGTGCAGAGGAGTAGATATTCAATGGTCTTTAGATCAGGCTCCATATTTCTATTGAGGTTAGGTTTTATAATAGATTGTGTAACCTTTCTGTCAGGTGGTTAGCAGTAGCAAAAATGGCCACATTCAAATAACTAGGCATCCCTCTTAAAACTTACAAACACCACCAGCTTGAGCCCCCACCCAAAATTTCTGAGATTACTTGGTACCCTTAATCAGCAATACTCCTCCTCTCACAAGCTCGGAGTCTATACATGAAACAAGGAAAACTTTGTTATAGGGAAAAGGAATACAGCATCATCTTAGGAAACACTATCTCTAAATGAATGATAAATAAAACACTTTGGTAACTTTGGCAGCAGTGTTAACTTGGTCCTTCACCTATCAGTGTGAACATCCAATAGGCAAATGATCCTTTATTACATCACTTCCCTTTCCCCCCCCCATCTGCTAAACCCCACTCATCATTTAGCATCAATAGGTAGCATGGTCTATTAGTCCTGAGGCACACTCAAGTAGACTTATCTCCAGCCTCTTAGACAGTGCTATCTATTCTTATCCAGCTACTGCCTAAAGCAGCTACAGTTATTTCAGCTTTATATAAGTGATGAGTAAAAGAGGCTTAATCAGAGTTCACTCATCTCTAGGGCTGTACTAAAGAGCTCTCTCTACAAACTAGTAGCATATAGAATGCCTAAACAGAGACATTGCTACACACAACAAATCTTTCCCCTCTTCCCTGGGTCAGTTCCTCTACCCAATCAATTCTGAATTTCGAAAGAATTATGGTGACTCCCAAAGTGGCACTTGAAGAATTTTGGGTAGAAAGCATATGCAAATTAAGCTCACTCTGCAATCATATTTCCCCCCGTTCACCAATACATGGTGACAGAAAGCCTCTTCCCATCTGAAGCTTCTGTCCATCTGGAGTTCTGGGTATGCAGATGAAGCAGCTCTGTGGACCTTCTTCTCTCTGTTCACCAACATATGGGAGCAGAGAGCTTACAGGCCACAGGGCTTACAGCTGTGTTTCACTAACCCCTAAATATTGAGTTTAAAACATCTCACAGTGTCCCTTTAATATTCAGAACTTTAAATTTTGTTTCCTAAGTTTTAACCTGGTAGGAAATATAGAAGGTATAGATTGAAATTTTTGCTCTGGGCTTTACTGGATTCTGATATTTCATTTTTGATGGGAACCCTATATTCATGGTAGATGATGACTTTTTCTTTTGTACATCCCTTTCACAATTATAACAAACTTCCTAGCCCGTCGACTGACAAGCAACATTACAGGCCTGTCAGGTTGCTGGTGATAATGTCTTATTTTACAATGCCATATGAAAAGTTGTCCTTTGAGGATCAGGAATGTACAATATGCACTGCTTCAATGTGTAAAGATAAGATTAAACTATAAGGGAGCAATTAAATGCTTAGATCATATTAATAAAGCATTTCCTGTGTTTACCATGGTGTTATCATTGCCTACAATATTGAGCAGTGTATTTGTTTTGATGACTAAAACATGAGCTGCAAATTCAGAAGGGGATTATGGAGTTATTTTAAGGAGTATGGTCCAAACTACTTTTGTATAGGGCTTCCTACCCTGATGTAATAAAAAATTCAGCAATTTAGAAGTGAAAGGTCTCTGCATATGGTATTTTAAATTCATAACTAATTAAGAAAAACTGATTTACATAAAACAAATCAGCATGCATCAGTCTCCCTTGAACTTTCTGGTCTCATATGAAAACTGCAACTTCACTTTCGGGCACTTAGGGTTTATTGTTTATCTTTGTGGAATCATACAAACTAGTCAATGCAAATCACATTTACTGACCCTAATTTGGCCACCGAATGGTCTGGTAATTAACCAATAGAGACATTGTTTAGTGAAAAGCAGAATCTCTCCAAGCTTAATGAGTCTAATTAGTGCTAAACAATTTAATATTTATATAACAACAGTGCCCAGAGTCCACAGTCAGGATCAGGGCCATATTGTGCATGGTGCAATTTATACACATAGGCAGATATGGTCCCTGCCCTTGAGATTCGTGGAATCAGTCTTTGTGATTGTTTATCCTCATGACACCGTCTTGCAGCTTCCAAGGCACTAGAAACAGGAAATGGGAATTAAATGGAAATAGTGTTGCAGATTTAGCATTGTTAAAGAATCTGCTAAAATGTTAAGGTACTAGACTCCATTTGATGCAAAGGAACTTTTTGTTTGTTCCTTCCTCCCCCATATTTGACAATAATTACTATTAGAGAGAAAAGGTGGGTGAGGTAATATCTTTTATTGGACCAAATTCTGTTGGTGACAGAGACAAGCTTACACAGACCTCTTCTTCAGGTCTGGGAAAGAAGAAGAGCTATCTGTAAAAAGTTGGTCCAATAAAAGATATCATCTCACCCACCTTATCTCTCTAATATCCTGGGACCAACACGGCAACACTGCAGACAGTAACTACTACTGACTGAGATCTTCGACACTCAGGTTACCTTCTCCAGACCTGAGAAAGAGCTCTGTGAAGCTCCAAAGTTTGTCCCTTCCAGCAAAAAAATTTGGTCCAATAAAAGATATTACTTCACCTACCTTTTCTCAGTAATTACTATTAACAATCACAGGCAGACTAATCAATTATATGGAGAAAAGAATAGGAGATTCACTTTTGGGGAAACAAAACAGCCTAATAGATCTTAGAGAAAATAATTTAAAACGCTGGCAGAAAACAGGGGACTGAAACCTGGAGAGCAATAATGCTTGAAAAAGACCTAGATGTAATATGGGGAGCTAACTAGATGTGAGTTTACATGTGGCATGATGTCAAAAAGGAGCAATGCATATACAGGATCATCACACCACAGAGTGAGCAGGGAGGTAATAGTGCCTCTGTACAATTTTGCTGTGACCCTCTTTGTAAGGTGGACCTTGGTTCTGATCCAATATGGCAATTCCTATGTTTCCATATAGCATTTATGGGTTAAAAAAAAGTAATGACAGACTGGAAGGAGTTCAATTGGGGAGGTCAGTTTGTTCAGAGAAAAACAGAAGTGATTAGGGACTGAATAGGTGATATATGAACTAAATAAGTACAGCTAAAAAACAAAGAGGAGGCATCACAGTCTTCAAATATTTGGAGGACTTAAACATTAAGCATGGAGTGGAATTACTTGGGATGGTACCAAGCAGGGTTACCATGTTTCAGGTTCCCAAAAAGGGGACACTGCTGGAGGGTGGCGGAAGGGGAGCTGGAGCAGGTACTTGGGGATGCTGAAGGGGTATGTATACTGGGAGGTAGTATTTTGGGGGGGTGTTAGAGGGGATATTTTGGGAGTGCTGCAGGCATGTGTGTGTACTGGGAGGGGTACCTGGGGGGTGCTGGAGAGGTATTGGGGGCTTCACTCCTGAGGTGGCGGCAGTGTCACTCCTTGTCATGGCGCTAGGCATAGACCCAGAGATTCAGCGAAAGCCATCCATCAGCACCTCCCTACAGGGCTCTCCCCCTTCCCCGGGCTGGGTAGGCAGGATCTGGCAGCTGTGAGGGACAAGTTAGATGTGGATGCAGGGAAGGGACCAATCAGGAAGTAGACCAATCAGGGCTCTTTCTGAGCTGCAAAGTCTGCTCTGAAAAAACAAAACAACAACAACCCCAGATATCGCCTCTTATTTGAAAAATCCATCCAGACAGAGGATCAAAAAAGAGGCAATGTCCGGGAAAACCTGGATATATGTTAACCCTAGTACCAAGGGGCGTAAGCACTGTAGGAGAAATGGGATGGAATTGGGAAGAGAAACATTTAGGCTAGGAATATTAGGATAGCAGGCAGGGGCTGTATCTTTATTATGTGTTTGTACAGTGCCTAGCACAATGTAGCCCTGGTGTCTAAGAGTTATGGTACTTCTAATAACAGTTTATAAAGATAACAGTGATTCTCTGTTTATGAGGCGTGACGCATGACCAGAAAGAGTTAAGCATCCTGAAGGATAAATGACTCAAATTCAACCCTTAAAAACACATGGGTAGATAATGCTTGTGTTTTTGTGTGTTTACATATATATTGGTAGAGGTCAACAATGTAATCAAACAGTCCCTGTCTATGCTGTATTCTGTTAATTCAGAGATCAAAGGGACATTTTAACATTTAAATGAACTGTAAACATAGGATATCACTGTATTCATCTCTCTTTGAAATGTATAGCAAATCATCTGCGAATGGTGGAAAAACAGGCAATTGCCTTATGTTGATCTGTGTGAATAACTACTGGCAATGCTTAGGAAATGGGTCCACTTCAAAGTTTCCACGAATGTCTATTGTTCGCCGAAGGACTCTGAGCTGTCAAAGAAGGCCTGAAACTGTATAAAAAATGGCTTGGTTCCTGATCCTGTCATCTCAGATCCGCTTGAGGTTTCATGCAGGGGAAGCCTAAGCCACAAGGACTGAGATCCCAGTTCTGACTGGCCCACCCTGAATACAAACATTGGACTATAACCTATGAAATATTTCTGAAAGAACTCTTTGCATCTACAAAGCTCACCATCTCTGCTGTCATGTTTCAGAGTAACAGCCGTGTTAGTCTGTATTCGCAAAAAGAAAAGGAGTACTTGTGGCACCTTAGAGACTAACCAATTTATTTGAGCATAAGCTTAAGGATGCATCCGATGAAGTGAGCTGTAGCTCACAAAAGCTTATGCTCAAATAAATTGGTTAGTCTCTAAGGTGCCACAAGTACTCCACCTCTGCTGTGTATCTGAATCTAAAGATTGTACTTATGTCTATATGTATACTTTTAATGACCTTTTAATCTATACTCTCCTCTTTTCTTTTTTAATAAATTTTAGTTTAGTTAATAAGAATTGGCTGTAAGCATGTATTTGGGTAAGATCTGAAATATTCATTAACCTGGGAGGTAATGTGTCCGATCCTTTGGGATTGGTAGAATCTTTTTTATATGATGAATAAGATTTTCAGTATTCCTCATCATTTTTGACTTGGGTGTCTAGGTGGAGGCCTGAGGCTGGGTTACTTTAAGGGAACAGTGTTGTTGACTTCTGAGTAACCAGTGGGGTATAATACAAGCTGTTGTGTGTTGGCTTGGTAAATCTAAGTATTGGAATATCCACCAGCTTTGGGGATTGCCTTCCCGATTCTTTGCATTTCACCCTAATTGAGTGGTCTCAGCTCGCTCCCCTGGGATTCTGGTCCCATGAGGTATACTAGACAGCAAGTTAGGGTATGTCTACACTACAAATTTAGGTTGATTTTACGTAAGTCAACACTGAGCCTCCAATTTAAGCAACTCGATCTTGCATGTCCCCATTAAGCTCATTGTGTCGGCAGACTACATCCTCACTAGCAGGGCTTGCATCGACACACGGAGCGCTGCACTGTAGGTAGCTATCCCACAATGCATGGAGGTGAGTGGAATGTTGGATTGGGCTTGCAATGCCTCATGGGACCAAAACATTTGCACGGATGCTTATGGGAACATGGCGTTAGCCTCCCATGATGCACTAACCTCCCTGAAATCAATGGCAAAGAAACCAAGCCTTTTTCGTGCCCTTTTTCCTAAGCCTGGATTACTCGTGCAGACGCCACAGCACAGCAAGCATGGACCCCGCTCAGCTGTACACCGTTGTTGTGAGCTTTACAAACACCTCACGCCTTATCCTGCAGCATGTACTCAGCCAAAGCAGGAGCCGCTGCGCAGAACAATGTGATGCCACGCAAGCAGCCCTGCTGGAAGCCATGGAGTGGAGCAATTCGCAGATGCTGGCAACAGTCACGCATCACTTTGACACGGTGGAGAGCCGCTCTGGGCCTGGGAAACAAGCACCGACTGGTGGGACCACATAGTTATGCGGCTATGGGATGACAAACAGCGGCTGCAGAATTTTCAAATGCATAAGGACACTTTTAGGGAACTGTGTGAAGATCTTTCCCCAGCCCTGATGCACAGCAATACTAAAATGAGAGCTGCTCTGACAGTTGAGAAGTGAGTGGTGATAGCTCTGTGGAAGCTTACAACACCAGACTGCTACCAGTCAGTGGGAATCAATTCAGAGAGAGTAAATCTACTGTGGGGTCTGTTGTGATCCAAGTTGCCAGAGCAATAAATAGACTTCTGCTAAAAAGGATAGTGACTCTGGGAAACGTGCAGCTCATAGTGGATGGTTTTGCCGCAATGAGGTTCCCTAATTGCTGTGGGGCGATAGATGGAAAGCATAACCCTATCTTGGCACCAGACCACCTTGCTAAAGAGGACATAAACCAAAAGAGGTACATCTCTATGGTATTGCAAGTGCTGGTGGATCACAGGGGCCATTTCACCAACATCAGAGTGAGATGATTGGGAAAGGTGCATGATGTGCGCATCTTTAGGAACCCTGGTCCATTCAGAAAGCTGCAAGCAGGGACTTTCTTTCCAGACTGCAAAATAACCATTGGTGATGTTGAAATGCCAATCGTGATCCTGGGAGACCCAGCCTACCCCTTGCTCCCATGGCTCATGAAGCCATACACAGGCAGCTTGGACAGCAGTAAAGACCATTTCAACTATAGGCTGAGCAAGTGCAGAATGGTGGTGGAATGTGCCTTTGGATGTTTAAAAGCCTGCTGGCATTGTTTGCTTACTAGGTTAGACCTCAGTGAAAGCAATATCCCCATTGTTATTGCTGCCTGCTGTGTGCTCCATAATATCTGTGAAACAAAGGGAGAAAAGTTTCCAGCAGGGTGAGGGGTTGAGGCAGAGTGCCTAAAGCCAATTTTGAGCAACCAGACACCAGGGCAATCAGAAGAGCACATCAAGGGGCACTGCATCTCCATGAGGCTTTGAAAACTCGTTTCAGCAATGATCCACAGTAATGTGACACTTATGTGTATTGTTCCTTACCAAGCTCTCCCCTTCATTTAATGTACTTCCCTGTAAACTCCACCCCCACTAACCTCTGTGTGCGGAATGAATAAAGAGCCTTATCTCCTCAATCCATTAAGTTTTATTATGCTCACAAACAGAGACAGCAACGAAAAGTAAGATAACTTGGGGCAAAAGGGCTGATAACACTGGGGGGGGAGGCACGGGGGTAGAAACAAGGACAGCTAGCTTACAATTGCACTACAATAACAATCAAAGGTGTGGGAATGAGTGCTTTTGTTGTGCCATGGTGTGACGAAGTGGGACTGTTCTTAATGTTTCCTCTGAATAGTGTGGGGGTACCTCAGTTTCCCCTAGGCAGTTCTTAAGTATCTAGGGGGTGGGGTAAGGGTGTATGATCATTGCAGAGCCCTAGAGGGCAGGTGTGTGCAGGGGTCTGGACACAGAGAATGGCCAACACCCTGTTTCCTGGCAACTGATGGCCTGGGCCCTTCCCCCCTGCAAGGTGAGAGTTAAAGGGTTGGAGAACAAAGGAATCAGGTGATCTCCTGGCCCGGGAAAGGGACAAAGCCCAGAGGAGGAGGAGCTGGAGGGAGTTTCAGTTTGGGGCTGGCCGGGACATGGAGTGAAGGGCAGACGTGGTTGTCTGGCTCACTGCCCCCCAAAATGGACCCAGCTGAGGGGTCCTGTTCTCTGCACCTGCAAGCTCTGTTTTAGACCATGTTCCTGTCGTCTAATAAATCTCTGTTTTACTGGCTGGCTGAGAGTCACGTCTGACTGCGAAGTTGGGGTGCAGGACCCTCTGGCTTCTCCAGAAGCCCCGCCTGAGCGGACTTGCTGTGGGAAGCGCACGGAGGGGCAGAGGATGCTGAAGGCTCCGAGGTCAGACCTAGGAAGGTGGAAGCTGTGTGAGCTGTGTGTCCTGAAGACAGGCTGCTCACAGAAAGGAGACTTCCCCAGAGTCCTGACTGGCTTCATGGGGAGCAGTTCCAGAGCATTGCCCAGGGACTCCGTGACAACTGGTGGCAGAGGTGGGATGTACTGCACCCCCTGGACGGCGCTTCCTGCAGTAAGTGACTGGGGAGCAGTAAAACGAAGGGGGATTGACGGGGACCAGGCGTGCTGAAGATTCAGAGAGAGACGGTTTCAGGGGGCGGTTAACCCCTGGAAGTGTGTGACCAGAGAGAAGGACTTTTGCAGTAACAGGGTCCCCCGGGGATTGCAGCGAGCGGTCTCAGGGGCGGAGGAGTCTGCAGCTTGACCCTGGCAAAGAGGTGGTGACCTTGAGAAGGGCTGGCACAGTCGGGGTTCTCCCTGGAAACCGTGGGGAGCTGAGAGCACACAGGTCTGTGAGTCCACAAGAACTTGGGAAGAGCGGAGTGATGGCCTGTCACCGTCTCCTTAAGAAGGACTTTGTAACCCTGTGCAGAAAGAGAGGGTTGAGCATTGGGAAGTTCACCAAAGCACAGTTAATCGTGCAGCTGGAGGAGGATGACCGCTCTAAGGAACAGATTCCTGACCCCAAACGGGGCTATAGCAGGATCTGGGAGCAGCTGGAGTGGTAGCCAGGCATCGCCAAGACTCCTGTCCCCGACCAGACGAGGGTCTTCACGATCGGGTTCCCCATCGGCGGATCGGAGACGGACGGGATTGGAGCTGAGTCCAAGAGAGCAAGAGGACTGAGAGAGACAGCGAGAGCCAGAGAAAGAGCTGCAGAAGCAGCAGCAGCATGAACTGGCGGTGGTGGAGCGGAGAGGCATAGGGGATCTCCCAGGGGTGAGTGGGGATAGACCCCGGGGGGCCAGTTCTGCAGGGAACCTCGAGACTAAATTGCTGCCCTTGGTTAAGGAGGGGGGGGGATGTGGATGCCCACCTCGCTGCCTTTGAGCAGGCTGGCGATTTGAACCAGGGGAACCCTGCGGAAAAGCCCCGGTGTCTAGCTCCCTTGCTGGGTCCCAAGGCCATAGACTCCGTCAGTCAGATGGGTGGGGAGGTGGACAGGCTCCCCACTCCTGACCCCAACCTAGATGTCTGTGTGGAGTTTCCTGGGGCCAGGCCCCTCGGACCTCCAGTGGGAGCGGAAGGTGATGGTCAATGGGGAGACATTCCTGGGGTGGCGAGATCCTGGGACAGAGAGAACTGTTGTCAGGCCCCTGGTGGTGTAGCCTCAGATGCTGAGGGGCTGTGTGAGCTGGGTGAGGGTCCCAGGGAAGAAGCCCCTCGCCCTGCCTATGGCCCAGATCCCTGTGCAGACCCAGGAGGGATGGGCCTGGCTGGCCATTGGGGTGCTCCAGGACACCAGCTGCGAGACCCTGTTGTGGGGTGACTGTGTCTCTTTAGAACAGGATCCAGGCCCTGCTCCGGTAACTGCCAAGGGTTTGAATTTGAATCCAGGGAACCAATTGGTGGAGAGGGAAATGGTCAGTGAAAATGCAGATGACCTGGCTGGCAGCGGGGAGGAGCAGCTAGGCTCAGGCTACCTGCCTGCCTGTAACCAGACCCCTGGGGCTGGGTGGGACAGAGAGATGCTCCCCGCCCCCTTGCACACCGGAGAGGGGGCTCACGCTGGCTCTGATGCAGTGAGGAAAGCAGCGAGCTCGCTGCCTACCCCCACTGGGACAGCAAGGGCAGCGCTGAGCACAGTGGGAGCTGAGACCCCAGCTGAGTGGGGGGAGACACAGGCAGGGCAGGGGATCTGTTGGGAGTGGCAAGGTGCTTGGTAAGGAAAGTCTGGATGAGCCCAGGCAGCCTTGTGAGCTGATGGCTGTGTCTAGTCAGCAGGGTGGGAAGGCGAGGAGAGTGGAAGATGAGTGTCCCTGGACCTTACCTGTTAGCTGAGTGGAAAATTGTGACAGTGAAGGAAATGTGCCTGTGTCTGTCAGGGGTATTGACTTGCCTATGGAGGGAGCTACCCTGATCTCCAAGCAGTTGTCTGTGACCAGCCTTGTGTGCTGGGACAAGGGGAAAGAGATCCCAAGCTGTGTGTCTGGGAAAGGAGAAAGTGTGTCCGGCTCTTTGTCTGTGGAGCAGACAGAAGGGGCCTTTCAGCCTGTGACGGTTGAGGGTAGTGCAGTTGTCTCAGAGCTGGTTCTGGATTCAGCTAAAGCCCAGGAAGGGAACGGCCCTAAGTTTGTGTCTGCTCGGGAGAATGGCCCTTTAACTAGGTCGCAACCAGTTAGTGTCTACGTAAAATCCCAGAGACCAGACAATTTGGGTGCTTGTATTTTGCCTGTTGCTAGTGTGTGGCTGGGAAAGAGTGTCGCAACTCTGTCTGATCAGGGTGAGATCCTAGCCAGGGCACAAGGAGAGCATGAAGGTGATTTGATTGTGCTACCTACTGAGGCTGTGGAAACCTGTAGCAAGAAGGAAAAGATTCCTGAACTTGTGTGTGGCAAAGGGAAGGAGAATGCTTCTGACCTTTTATCTAGGAAGTCTGTAAGTTTGTCTGAAAGGGGATCGTGTAGGAATCCGCTGGATGGGCCGGAGGTAATTCTGGATGTAAGGGAGACCCAGAAAGGTCACAAGTACTCCTTTTCTTTTTGCGAATACAGACTAACACGGCTGTTACTCTGAAACCAGAAAGAGTCTGTTGTTGCTCAGGAAAGTGTTCCTCTAGAGCAAACCCTAGGGAAAGAGGGTAAGAGCAGAATTTCTGTGAGGGGTGAATTGTTGCATAGAAAAGCCCTAGGGAAAGGAATCCTCATGGAGTCTTTGCAAGCAGTTTACTGCAACTGAAGGGTGTGAAAGTGATTTACTCAAGAAAGTTTCAGTTCCTAACAGCCAGAAATGTTCTGTTGTGAATGGATCCACTGACTTTCCTGTTGAAAGATCCAGTGTGGATAGCTTTGAGAAGGTCTCAGATGAAGTGAAAGCTGTTAAGAAAGTTAAACAGTCCTATAACCAAGTGGCTGTGTTTGGCCAGCTTATTGGGGAGAAGACCCAATCCCACTTTGACCCCCTGGGGTTTTGGGGTGGCCAAAGGGCATGGGCCGCATAAACCTTCCCACATGCGGCCTGCGAGTGCTATCGACCACCCCCGACCTAAGGGAGGGCGTGAAAGTGGAAGGGCCTGGTATAACTCCTACCAAGGAATGGGAGAGATGCTGGGGCATCCATGGGAATGTTCGTGGCTTCGAACTTCCCCAGGTCACCGGCTAAAGTGACCCTGCTCAGTTCAATCTCGAAGGGGGGAGAGATGTGACGAAGTGGGACTGTTCTTAATGTTTCCTCTGAATAGTGTGGGGGTGCCTCAGTTTCCCCTAGGCAGTTCTTAAGTATCTAGGGGGTGGGGTAAGGGTGTATGATCATTGCAGAGCCCTAGAGGGCAGGTGTGCAGGGGTCTGGACACGGAGAATGGCCGACACCCTGTTTCCTGGCAACTGATGGCCTGGGCCCTTCCCCCCTGCAAGGTGAGAGTTAAAGGGTTGGAGAACAAAGGAATCAGGTGATCTCCTGGCCCGGGAAAGGGACAAAGCCCAGAGGAGGAGGGGCTGGAGGGAGTTTCAGTTTGAGGCTGGCTGGGACATGGAGTGAAGGGCAGACGTGGTTGTCTGGCTCACTGCCCCCCAAAATGGACCCAGCTGAGGGGTCCTGTTCTCTGCACCTGCAAGCTCTGTTTTAGACCATGTTCCTGTCGTCTAATAAATCTCTGTTTTACTGGCTGGCTGAGAGTCACGTCTGACTGCGAAGTTGGGGTGCAGGACCCTCTGGCTTCTCCAGGAGCCCCGCCTGAGCGGACTTGCTGTGGGAAGCGCACGGAGGGGCAGAGGATGCTGAAGGCTCCGAGGTCAGACCCAGGAAGGTGGAAGCTGTGTGAGCTGTGTGTCCTGAAGACAGGCTGCTCACAGAAAGGAGACTTCCCCAGAGTCCTGACTGGCTTCATGGGGAGCAGTTCCAGAGCATTGCCCAGGGACTCCGTGACAACATGGGTACTGTGCTATATACTTGGTTATGTTTTGGCTATATACAGTGTATGTTTTATAGTAAGAATTAAGGTATTAGAATAAATGAATAGGATAGTGGATACTAGTATTAGCCATTTTCTTTTTCTGCCTTGTAAGTAACAGACAGGATTTTGTCTGTGTCTATGTTAATTAGATTAGAGTAATTTTGGAGGCCCAGGCCTCAGTGTGGCAAAGGACAGTCACAAGATTTAGTAAGGTCTAATTTATGAAGCCTTTCTTGCTCAACATAAAACACTGCTATTTGTTACCTTTTGAAGGTCTCTGCAAAGAACTGTTTGTGTGAATGAGGAATGTATGCATTAGGGAAAGATAAGGTGTGAAGGCCATTTTTGAAGTCAGATTGCCACGGGAGGAGGAGTGAAGAAACTGAAGAGACTGAAGAGACTCAGAGACACCAGAGAACCATCAACACGCATCTATGGTTGAGGAGGTCAGACTGACGACCCTGAGGTGAAGGCTGGCACACTTAAAACACAAGATAATTGATTAAATCGAAACCAGACAGGATGACCCTCTCGGAGGTGTTTTGGGCCATCAAAAGATAACACCAATTAAGGAGTAACCGGTCACAAACTGACACAGCAAAATCCATAGACTTCCATGGAGAAGAAAGCCTATAAGAACAGGGTGCTTTGCCATGGGACTTTGGGTTCGTCTTGCCACAACTCCAGGAGCATCGGATAGTGACCGACAGAGCCCAGCTCCCCTCTGTGACTAATCTGGCTGGCCATTAGATTGATCCAGACTCTGGACTGGTAACTATAAACATTGACTGGTGGGACTGTGTGCATGGTGGGTGTGGGTGTGACTGAAAAGCATATGCTAATTGCTGTGTTCTCAATAAATGCGGAGTGTTGCCTTTTCCCCTATAAAAAGATCTTGTGTGCTCTGTTTAAGCATAACACTTTTTGGTCCCCTGGAGTTGAGTGCAGTTATACCGTATTTCACCCCAACCCCAACCTCCCATCTTTCCCCCCGTCCCTGCATCCTAGTACATCTGGGAGAGGAGGATGTGGAACTTGGCAACAAGTTCACCATAGGCTGCAGAGGGAATCTAGCATCCAGCTGCCTTTCTTGAACCTCAACCAGATGCCTCAACAGGTCTGTTTGCTCCCTCATAATCCGCACCATCTCTTCCTGCATGTCACACTCGTGTTCCCCACATGTTCTCCTGTCTTTGTGCGGGCTGTCGGACAGTGTAATACTCCAAATGCTGAGCTCCATCTTGTCATTCTCTGAGGCGCACATTAACTCATTGACCATGTCCTCTCGAGTCATCTTTTTCCACCTTCTAATCTGGGAAAGTCTCTGTCCTGGTGTGGAGGATGCGCCTACGGACAAGGTTTCAGCTACAAAGAATACAAAACACAAGGGTAACATTGACAGTGCATACATTGTTTCTGGTACAAGGTTAATTCTTTTTATTAAAGAAACACCCCTCAATGCACTCCCGTGCAAGCCACAACATAATCACAACCGCTGGCTACTGCAAGAGTTGGTTTGCTGTTCCAGCCATGGTAAGTAAGGCCACAAGGCATGGGCGAGAGGTCTTGTACTGCAGCTTTTGCAAAGACATCCTTGGGATCAATGGTTCCAACCTCAGAAAAGCCCTCTTTTCCCTAGCAACGTGAATGGTGCTTGAGAACAGGCACCAGCATAAAGCCCCCCAAATAGTTTGTTACAAAAACGGCACCAGGCTGGGGTGGAACAGAGACAAACAGGAAGTGTCACGCCAGCTGCAATACGCCGTGATCCCTTCCAACCACAACCAGGGCATGCTCGGGAAAGTGTGGTTGTGTGACCCAGAATTCACCAGACGGGCAGATTACTTGTTGAACTGCTTGCCGTTTAAGAGCTAGCATTTAAAACTTCCCCCGTTTCCCCTAGGTCACCATATGCAGTATCACTCTCCTGAGGGTAAATGAGGTGGAGAGGGAGCAGATGCTACATGCATCTGGGTACAGACCTGGTCCTTATGCTGCAGTGCTGTGTGCTGCAAATGATGCCAGAAGAGTTAATACTGGAGTGGTGTGGGAAAGTGTCTTACCGTGGTGGATGAAATAAGGCAGCCCTCCCCAGAAACCTTCTGCAAAGGATTTCAGAGTACCTCCATGAAAGCTTCCTAGAGATCTCCATTGGAGGATTCCAGGGCCAGCCCCGTGCACATAAAAAGTTTTTTTCGGAGACCACCCTCTGTGTAACTGGTGTGGCCACCGATAACCTATTTTTTTTTGTTCAGATTCAACATTAAAAATAATAGCCCATAACCCCTAGAGTTTGATTGGAAATGTGTACTCACCAGAGGTGCCTTCCCCAGTATCACGCTCCACCACCAACTGGTCCTGTGAAGGGTTGGGCTCCACAGTTAGAAAAAGTTCTTGGCTGTTGGGGAGAATGGACTCTCCGCTTGCCTGCCTCGTATTCTCCTCCTTCTTGTCCTCCTCTTTGTTGCTCGAGGTCGCCTGGGGATCCTGGGAGGTATCCACAAAGCGTTTTGGGGTACTGGTTGGTTCGCCGCCAAGAATCGCATGCAGCTCCTCATAGAAGCAACATGTCTGTGGCTCAGAACCAGAGTGACTGTTTGCCTCTCTTGTTTTCTGGTACACTTGCTGAAGCTCCTTTATTTTTACGTGGCACTGCTGCATGTCCCTGGTGTAGCCCTTCTCCCCCATGCCCTGTGCAATATTGACATAGATGTTAGCGTTTCTTCTGCTGGATTGGCGCTCTGTGTGCACAGACTCTTCTCCCCACACAGCAATAAGATTACTACCTCCTGTGTACTCCATGCTGGAGCATGTTTGCAGCCTTGAGCATGCATGACCAGCTATGCTGACGAGCTTTCCACACTGATCAAACAGGAAATGAAAATTCAAAAGTTACCAGGGCTTTAACAGGGGGGTGTCTGTTTCCTGTGTACCTGGCTTAAGTGCAGTGGAGTTGAAAGTGCTCTTCAGAGCAGTCACAGTGGAGCACTGTGGGACACCTCCTGGAGGCCAATTAATTCAAATTATACAACACAGTGTCTACACTATCCCTATGCTGATGTGTGGATGTCGACTCAAGCACTACACCTCTTGTGGAGGTGGAGTACAGAAGTTGACTTTACAAGCCCTTTAGGTTGGTGGAAGGGACCTGGTAGTATAGATACATAAATTATTAACTCGACATAATGCGGCTTATGTCGGCCTAACTTTGTAGTGTAGACCAGGTCTTAGTCTCTCAGGGGAAGTTCTACCCATTGCTTGGGACATTAGACTGGATAAAACACTGCACAACATTCTGTGGGAACCAATCCTACATGTACAGAGACATAGTCAAGATTATTCTTATAGGTCTCTTCCATTCATACCTGTGATTCCATCTAGTGCCAAAGTTAAAATTGAAAGATTTATAGAATTTTACTAAACCTGCATTTTAAGACATTGATTGTTTCTGTGAGTTTCATTTGTACAATGTGAGACAAGGAAAAGAAAGGAAAAAAATGTCTATGATCTGTACTAAAGAAATTCCTAAATATAAAGATCTAGGTACTGTGACAAAGTTCCTCCTCTACCTTGGTGGGTCTTGCGCTTATTGGCAGATTTGCTCACCATGGAGTTTCATGGCAGCCCTCAGTTTGGCCGTTTTTGTGAACCCACAGTCCAGGTCAACTCCTCCTGTGTCTGACCAGGAGTTGGGAGGTTTGGGGGGAACCCAGGCCCGCCCTCTACTCCGGGTTCCAGCCCAGGGCCCTACGGAATGCAGCTGTCTAGAGTGCCTCCTGGAACAGCTGTGTGACAGCTAAAACTTCCTGGGCTACTTCCCCATGGCCTCCTCCCAACTCCTTCTTTATCCTCACCATAGGACCTTCCTCCTGGTGTCTGATAATGCTTGTGCACCTCAGTCCTCCAACAGTATGCATTCTCACTCTCAGCTCCAAGCACCTCTTGCTCCCAGCTCCTCACATGCACCACAAACTGAAGTGAGCTCCTTTTCAACCCCAGGTGCCCTGATTAGCTTGCCTTAATTGATTCTAGCAGCTTCTTGATTGGCTGCACGTGTTCTAATCAGCCTGTCTGTCTTAATTGTCTCCAGAAGGTTCCTGATTGTTCTGAAACCTTCCCTGTTACCTTACCCAGGGAAAAGGGACCTACTTAACCTGGGGCTAATATATCTGCCTTCTATTACTCTTCTGTAGCCATCTGGCCCGACCCTGTCACAGTACCCATAAGCAGGAATTTCATGTTATTGCCCTACAACTAGCTATAACTACATACTGTAATTGCATTATATAATGAAATTAAAATTACAGAAAACTGAAATGTAAGCAGTTTAAGGAGAAATGTGTGGTTGTCGGCTTTTGTGAGGTGTTGAGTCGAAGTGCTGCTGCTGTTCCTGGATTTTCCAAATTTAAAGTATGTGGTGTATTTTTTCCCCCTCTCTTTCTTCCTGTCTCCAGAGCTGTGTTTCTGTGTCTCCTAAGCAACTACATACAGGCAAGCAATTATATCCAATTCTGTAACAGCAGAGAGCTGGAAGTGTGTTACTGGCCAAAAAGCCAGATTTTAAATTGTTGCTGGAATCTAATAAATCCATATGTGCAATTACAACTATAGGATGGCCACATTATAACTTGATTACAGTCTTGATTAAAGAGATTAAAATAATCAGGCTTTATGGTGAAAGGCTCTGCAAGGAATACGTTCATCAACTCTCCATTCCCATGTGTCAGGCAATCTTAGCCTCACTATTATCAGGGCACTGCAATTCCTCTAACATGTTGACATTATTCCTTATTATAATAAGAGTCTTTGAACTGTGTGACGCTTCAGCACCCACTTCTGTGGCAAGGAAATGAGATTTCGTTGGTGAATTTCAGCACATTCTGTGGTATTCCTCTAACGATAAATATAGTAATCTGCCAAAACTCTATCACTGACTGCAGAATTCCTAAGATCTGCTCTCTGCCTATGTACTTGGGGCACAAATTTCACAACTTAACACTGAAGCATATTTGAGTACTTAAACAGACTGTCATTTTCTCCAACCCACTCACTTAACACACTTCTTCATTTTGTCACTCTTTACCGCCACCTGCTGAAAACATGCAAGCCCATTTAAACAACGAGGAATCCTTGTGGCACCTTAGAGACTAACGAATTTATTTGGACATAAGTTTTTGTGGGCTAAAGCCTGTTTAAGTACAATTGCATTCACAAATGGGCATGAAATTGCTATATTTATGCACTCAGCTCAAGCAAATCATTTTGAAAAATGTAGTCCTGGGTAGGTAAATTTGAACTCCTTCAACTTTTAGAAGTAAATTTCAAAGAATATTAAAACAACTAGGTGATAGTAGTCTTAGAAGAGAAAATTATCCTGATGGCTCATAGGGAAAATGTTGGTAACACATTTATTTATAGACCAATATAGAATGTATTAGACTAATTCAGTCAGGCGAACAAAAATAAGCCACAGATAAGAAGCCAGATCTTGGATAGAAGGAGACAAACATTGATGCAGTTTTGGATTGTAAATGATTTAAAACAAAACAAAAGCAAAACAAACAGACCCAAACAGAAGAAACCTGACCTTCCAAATGAAGAGCAGAGTCTAGCAATTATTTGAAAATTATTTAAAATTATTTATCTAGTGGTGACAAAGATAGTTCTGAGATTTCCAAAGGAATAAAAATAGTATGTATTCAGTTCAATATTCTATAGCATATCACTGAACACTCCTTATTAGTGCCTTATTCTGTGATAAGGCAGCTAAAATTATTTGAAATAGGCATATTGCGTGGGGTTTTTGTTGAGAGCAACATAGCTTTCTGAAGCTTGCTCCAGGAACTTAATTATTAAAGGAAGATTAGCTGTAAAAAGGTAAAAGGGAAGACTTGAACTAGTGGTCTCCTATGTCCTGGGTTTCAGAGTAACAGCCATGTTAGTCTGTATTCGCAAAAAGAAAAGGAGTACTTGTGGCACCTTAGAGACTAACCAATTTAAGGTTATAATGGAGGGCCTCCTTCTCCCCCACCCGTCGGCTGTTTTGTGTGGCTCTAGATAGCCTCTGATTACACCTACCAGATCAGGCCCTATATGTGAGTTAGTTGGAGGAATACCTCTTTTCCCTGGTTCGTGGATTGCAACCCAGACTCAAGTACATATCTCCATGACAGTGGCTTATGACATATACCCTTCTTGGCATCTCCCATTGACTACCTTAGGTGGTTCCCTGCTTAGTGTACTGACTTTGTGGATCACATTCTAAGATGCCTATGTCTCACCACACACTGTACAGGGAGCCTAGGCACCTAACTCAGGCTTTGTGGATCACGGTGTTCTTTCTGTGATTTTCTAGTTACTGTACCTAAAAATTAGGCCTTGCAATACTCAGTGTCACAACTCCTAAGTCCATTTGTGGATCCATGCTAAGATCTTTAGAGAGTGGGAGATGACTATTGTACCTGAGTTTAACTAAGTTGATAAGGTGAGAAATGAATGAAAAAGACTGGCTGTTCATGAGCTTGGAAGGCAACATCTGTTGGTCCTGTGCTGGATAATATTTGGTTCCTTTCTGCATGAAACCACATAGACAGTCCTAGGCACCAGATCTAGTGAACATGGGAGAATTAGCAATGGTAAATAACAGATAGTGTGTGAGATCCCACTGACATTTGCAAATCTGAAACTGATAGCAGGACATGGCCCCCTTGCTTTAAAAATGTACTTGTTAGAGATTTTGGAGGTGGCTGTTCATACAAACTTCTTTTTTCTTTAAAAAAAGTGATACTTGTGAGAGTAATTCCAGACACTACTTTGCAAATTTGCCCCTGTGTGGAAATGAGAATGCCTGCCATATAATATATGGTTATAATTATATACTATAAACCCTGAACAAATAAGTTGTTAATTTTTCCACTTGCTTCCATTTTTGTGTGGCAACAAATGTTCTGTCAGCCATTATCTTGAGAAAAATTGTAACTGATGGGTTCATTTTCATTTGTGCCTAAGGAATTTCTGCATTATTGTAAGTTGGAAAATATTAGATAATTAACATTGGTGATAAAACTGCATTTGTGCCAATTATCCTGTTCCACATGTATGCTTAATTGGCAACACTGCAATAGCTTTAACTGCAAATAGACTGTCTATTAGTCAACCAGACTGTTTGATGGGAAAAATACAGACAGTTTAGCTGTTATTTGGAAGATACAGAGTATAATTATAATTTGAATAGACAGTTTTACTTTTGTTAGTGTAGTAGCATGGTGGGAGCGTGGCCCTTCCAGACACCCTAACATAGCCATGAGTCTCCTCAAGGGGGAAAGGAATCTCCACCTCTGGTGTCCAGTGTAGCAGGACTCTGGCCCACCAGCTAATTGTGCCACCAGTCCCAATTCTGGAGTGGCTGAGCCCCAAAGAGTCCCAAAACAAAAAGCAAACCCAACTCAATAGTGGGTAGCCCCCTCCCCGCCCCAGTTTTTCCTAGGGCACCCCATCCTTCCCTTTTGGCAGAGAGGCTGAGCACAATCCTCCTTCCTGACCAGCCAGCCCTCAGCTGAGTCAGTCTCTACTCTTTTATTACCCCTCCAGGCTCGGCTGCAGATATTGCAGGGTGGAGCTTGCGGGCTCATGGGCTCTCCTTAACCCCTTCTCTGCTTTTGTGAGGCCTCTCTGCCCCATCACAGTTAGCCACTTTCCTTTTCCCCCTTCAGTATGCTTGCCGTCAATGCTGTACCCAAGAAGAATACCAACCACATTAGCAGGAATAGCTAGGTCTTCTATAGCACTTTCCATCCTGAGATCTCCAAGTGTTTTACAAAGGAGGTAAGTATTATTGTCATGCAGCCTGGCTCATGACCGAGAGTACCAACCTCAGGGCAGACTGTCAAAAGCAGGGCAGAGATCCCAAACTGGTGGTGTGTTCTATAATTAGATTTCACCAGCCCACTAACAAATGCAAACTTCTAGATTACTGGAACAGTTTTACCATGGATTCAGAGACAGTTCCCATGGGCACTTGCTACCTTGCTGCCCAGGCATGCTGGACTGAGTGATAAATGGTCACTTACACCAAAAGCCACAAAATATCCAGGTTGTTCCCAGACCCAAAAGACGAGTGACTTACCCCAGATCAATTGTACCTTAGATCTGGTGCCTCCTGCTGGCCATCTTGGGGATTAGCGCCGCAGGTCTGTAAACCCTCTCCCAATGGTGCCTTGTCCACTGTCATATCTGCTCTGTGACACACATCACTCCATGTACCACAGCATCTTCTTCATGACACAGACCACTGTGCTTTCTGGGGTTTAGCACGGCAGTCCAACTGTCCAACCACTTCCCCAGGGACCCTGGAGATGGCAGCCCTGTGCTGTGACCCCCTCCAACTTCTCAGTACATTTCCCCAGGCCACTTACATGCGGCTCCCACACCTTCTTCACTCTTACCTCAGGGCCGCAGCATGTTGATCCCAGCAGCCAGCCAGGAGTCCCCTCTCACTCCCCTGGTCCCTGCCAGCAATTGCTAGATTCCATCCACCTGCTAGGAACCAGTCCTCCCTCCCTTGAGCTCCAGGCAGTGACTGACCCTGCTCTGCCCTGCAGCTCTTCTGAGATGGCCCTGCTGCTCCTCACAGCCAGGTTTCTGGATGGGCCCAACAGCCTGTCCTATAATGGAATAGGGAGGTAAACAATATGGATCTTCTGGAAGGGCTCCTCAGACAGAACGCCTCCCTCTGTGCCCCTCCTATGGGATCATCCATCTAAACTTCCTTTTTATTTATTTTTCTCCCCTTCACGACAAGGCCCATTCATGACAGACACCTGAGAAGCCTGAGCTGACTCCAGTGACCTGAATGGTGCCAACGGAAGCTGAACCGTCATCTTGTAAGGAAGAAGCATTTTTGCCCCTGATGCATTGAGTCGTAGTGCCTGCAGAGGTTCAGGTTTAATGATAAAATTCTATTCCAAGCTGTTGAGCATTTGTGTTCACTCAGTGTAATGTCTCCGGCTGCACTATCTATCATTGGTATTATTTCCCTGGATGGTTGTTTCATATTTTATTAGAAATGACAGCTCTATTATTAACAAGAAAAAAATATAGCATGAACGAAAAATACAACTAATAGCATTAAGAGCCAGGTGCTGAAGGATGTGAAGGTTTTATCTGGTGACACATAGGAAATGGGTGTTTCTGTAAAATATTTGCTACTTGAATGGTTTATTAAAGCTGACACCAGTGCTACGATTACCACCAATTATTTTGTCATAGTGTCGATTCCATTTAAAGTGAGAAAGTCAGTGATGAAAACCATATTCACTTGAAAACTAAATGCAGATAAAGACAGTTTTACTGGGTGGGGGAGCTTATGATGCTTCAAAGGATTGGTAAGCATATATAAAGCTTTTCCTCTCTACATTAATAGTTGAAATCCCTTCCTGACAGGAGTCAAGGCAATATAGATCACTAGGTGGTTTATGGTGGCCTGTGTGAAATAAGGTGGTAGTCAAGATCCTAGTGGACAAATGTCCAGATCCAAAAAATCATCATCCTAACCGGTAATTGTAGGCAGTTTCACTCAAGAAGCCAAAGTGTTGAACAGACATGTAGACTAATCTATCTGCTCACACAAAGAAGTAACCTCTTGGAGAACGGTAGCTCTCCTACCTGTTCTGTGAGATAACAGAGATGTTCATTGCCCCTGATTCTCAAACAGACTGATATGTTTAGTTAGCTTTTCTTTTTATTATAAGTAGTAATAAGAGTTTTAAAGCCTGCCTTCACCACACCATTTGTGAAATGTAACCCCTAACAACTCCCAATCCACAAAAACCTTTATCTTCAATAGGGTAGTGCTTTGAACTCAAGCTGATTGGCCCAAAATAGGGTGACGTTAACACAACACAGCTGCTGCCACCACTCTGCAGTGTGGGTATCAATATACACCCTTCCCCATTAGAGCTAGGGAGCAGGGTGACCAACTCACGGGGCCACAAAAATCAGACTGTGTTCTAGCCAGTAGAACTGAATGAATAATTTACGGTGAATCATTTGCTTCTCTTTCTCTGTCCCTGGGGCAGATTTCAGTTTACTCAACCTCTGACTTTGCTCAGTGGATTTTTGGTGAGGTACAAAAAAGTTATAGATTGATCATAAACAGTTCAGAACACTCAGTGTTGCATACTTGAAATCCCAGCTGTGATGGCTAGTTGTGTCTGGTCACCTAACTTACATTGTATTGTTTCTATTCCAAGATTAGACAAAGGTAACCCAGAAGCCACGTGTTTGGGCTACAGCTAGTCAGAAATTTTCTGACAGAACAATTTTTCCATCAGAAAATGCTGATCTGACAAAATCAAAATGTTCCACAGGAATGTGTTGATTCCATCAAACCTTTTGATCAACACCTGCCTAGTTTTCTGCCCGCTTGTCTCCCCAGGTTGCCAGCTGTTTGGCAGCTGCAAGCAAGAGCTACCAGGGCCAAAAATTCAATTTTGCAGCCAGGTCTAGTTTGGCCTTGACAAAGTCACTGGGGCTTTGAATTGCAATGAGAGAGATAGCAATTCATGGAATCCTAGTAGGTTAATGGGATTAGGTTCTTCAAGAAAATGTGAAACTTTTCTTCGACTGGGCCATACACACTTGGCCCAGGGCACCACACAAAATAAGATCACTGTAAGATTTGTGGGCTGAGTCTTGAGTTTAAATTTATTTTCTGTCTTATCACAATCATACAAACTTCACATGTGTGTACAGTCCTAATTAGGAAGGGTATGGTAGATCCTTTTTATTTATGCCTCTCTGACAAGGCTCTGGAAAGAGGTTTTAGGAACCCCGTCCCCCTGCTGTGTCTCATTCCATGCAAAAACAGGCTACTTGTGAAAACACTCTAATATGCAAGCTTAAATTTTACTTTCTACAAGGGTTTGTATGAGCAGAATTCAATCACTCTAATGTTTGTGGAAAGCATGCATAAAGGAAGTGAACACAGCTAAACCAAGTTTCACCATATACTTGCAGAAAGCTTTTTCAGTATATACCCAGGTTTGGCTATGGAGTAAGTGCTATATAGGGAGAAAAAATGGAATTTAATAACAACTGAAGTAAGGCATCTCTGGAAGAGGGCTGGTAAAAGTCTTCTGGGGGCCACATTTTCTGCAGCATCTTCCTAATTTGTGCATGCAACTATGCTTGTGCAAACATTTTGACTAAGCTTATCAACTGCATGAAAAAACTTGTACAGATACAGACAGACATCTTCCTTTCCAAATGCAAACAGATGGACATCGTACCAAAAGGATTGAAGGTAAAAAATCCATTACAATCTACATACCACACAGACTATGCTGACAGCTTGTGCCACACACTCTCAAAGAAACTGCGGAATCACCTGATCAACATCCTCTACAGCAAACAGGGAAAGATAAAGAATGAGCTCTCAAAAATGGATACTTTCATAAAAAACCAACCTTCCACACAAACTTCCTCGTGGCTGGACTTTACTAAAACTAGACAACCCATTTACAACACACACTTTGCTTCTCTACAAAAGAAAAAGGACACTAAACTTTCTAAACTGCTACATGCCACAAGGGGCCACAGCAATGGTTCCCTCAACCCACCCAGCAATATTGTCAACCTATCCAACTATACTCTTAGCCCAGCAGAAGCAGCTGTCCTATCTCGGGGCCTCTCCTTCTGCCCCTACACCCCCACAAACATGATACAGTTCTGTGGTGACCTAGAATCCTATTTTCGACGTCTCCGACTCAAGGAATATTTCCAACACACCTCTTAACAACGTACTAATCCACAGAAGCCTCCCTACCAACACTACAAAAAGAAGGATTCTAGGTGGACTCTTCCTGAAGGTCGAAACAGCAGACTGGACTTCTACATAGAGTGCTTCCGCTGACGTGCACGGGCTGAAATTGTGGAAAAGCAGCATCACTTACCCCACAATCTCAGCCGTGCAGAACACAATGCCATTCACAGCCTCAGAAACAACTCTGACATCATAATCAAAAAGGCTGACAAAGGAGGTGCTGTTGTCATCATGAATAGGTCAGAATATGAACAAGAGGCTGCTCGGCAGCTCTCCAACACCACTTTCTACAAGCCATTACCCTCTGATCCCACTGAGAGTTACCAAAAGAAACTACAGCATTTGCTCAAGAAACTCCCTGAAAAAGCACAAGATCAAATCCGCACAGACACACCCCTGGAACCCCGACCTGGGATATTCTATCTACTACCCAAGATCCATAAACCTGGAAATCCTGGGTGCCCCATCATCTCAGGCATTGGCACCGTGACATCAGGATTGTCTGGCTATGTAGACTCCCTCCTCAGGCCCTACGCTACCAGCACTCCCAGCTATCTTCGAGACACCACTGACTTAGAACAACGCTTCCTCAGCTCTCGTCCCCTAACGCCCCTACTCTACTTGCGCTATATTGATGACGTCTTCATCATCTGGACCCATGGAAAAGAAGCACTTGAGGAATTCCACCATGATTTCAACAATTTCCATCCCACCATCAACCTCAGCCTGGTCCAGTCCACACAAGAGATCCACTTCCGGGACACTACAGTGCTAATAAATGATGGTCACATAAACATCACCCTATACCGGAAACCTACTGACCGCTATTCCTACCTACATGCCTCCAGCTTTCACCCTGACCACACCACACGATCCATTGTCTACAGCCAAGTTCTGCGATACAACCGCATTTGCTCCAACCCCTCAGACAGAGACAAACACCTACAAGATTCTATCAAGCATTCTTACAACTACAATACCCACCTGCGGAAGTGAAGAAACAGATTGATAGAGCCAGAAGAGTTCCCATAAGTCACCTACTACAGGACAGGCCTAACAAAGAAAATAACAGAACGCCACTAGCCGTCACCTTCAGCCCCCAACTAAAACCCCTCTAACGCATCATTAAGGATCTACAACCTATCCTGAAGGATGACCCAACACTCTCACAAATCTTGGGAGACAGGCCAGTCCTTGCCTACAGACAGCCCCCCCAACCTGAAGCAAATACTCACCAGCAACCACATACCACACAACAGAACCACTAACCCAGGAACCTATCCTTGCAACAAAGCCCGTTGCCAACTGTGCCCATATATCTATTCAGGGACACCATCACAGGGCCCAATAACATCAGCCACACTATCAGAGGCTCATTCACCTGCACATCCACCAATGTGATCTATGCCATCATGTGCCAGCAATGCCCCTCTGCCATGTACATTGGTCAAACTGGACAGTTTCTACGTAAAAGAATAAATGGACACAAATCAGATGTCAAGAATTATAACATTCATAAACCAGTCGGAGAACACTTCAATCTCTCTGGTCACGCGATTACAGACATGAAAGTTGCGATATTACAACAGAAAAACTTCAAATCCAGACTCCAGCGAGAGACTGTTGAATTGGAATTCATTTGCAAATTGGATACAATTAACTTAGGCTTGAATAGAGACTGGGAGTGGCTAAGTCATTACGCAAGGTAACCTCTTTCCCCTTGTTTTTTCCTACCTCCTCCCCCCTCAGACGTTCTTGTTAAACCCTGGATTTGTGCTGGAAATGGCCCAACTTGATTATCATACATATTGTAAGGAGAGTGATCACTTTAGATAAGCTATTACCAGCAGGAGAGTGGGGTGGGGGGAGAGAAAACCTTTTGTAGTGGTAAACACCCATTTTTTCATGGTTTGTGTGTATAAAAAGATCTTCTGTACTTTCCACAGTATGCATCCGATGAAGTGAGCTGTAGCTCACGAACGCTTATGCTCAAATAAATTGGTTAGTCTCTAAGGTGCCACAAGTACTCCTTTTCTTATCAGCTGTGTGTCTGAAAACTGGGTAGCTGGGCACCTGATTACATCAATCTGCATGTGCAATTCTGCACGCATAAAAGAGGCACATGCTCTTTTGAAATCAGTCTGGTTTGAAATCAGCTGTAAGTACAGTCCTAGAAGTTACTGAATTATGGAAATGAAACCTGATTTACATTGCATAGGGACAAGAGTAAAAGAAAAAACATAACGAGTTATAGGGAATGTGTTTATATCGTCTAAGGGAAAACACTGAGCAGGTAATGGAAGAAACACAGAAGAAGAAAGAGAGTGCTGGAAAAAAACCAAGATCATTCTTCAGGATAGGCCATGTAAAGGGCATCTAGCTCTAACAGCACTTCTTAGTTAGCATTCAACACCACCACTTACCCTCGAGGATGTTCTCTAGGCTCAAGAGCAGACAAACAAGATTCTGCAGGCATGCAGTCACAGCACAGATGTCTGCCTTGACCACAATGCAACGACCATGAGTGTCATATTTGTTATTAAGAATGTCTCTAAAATGAATCAAAAATATCCCTTTTCAATATTTATTAGGCCTTGGGTGTGCTTTATAAATATTAACGTTGGAGGAGTCTCAATTAGGCAGATGAGAAACTTGACAAATTGTTATTGTAGCACAATGTTATAACTTGTGAGGTGTTTATTTTTATTAAATGAAATATCAGCTAGATAAGCTTTCATTCACATAGCTCAAGCTTCCCTGGGAAAGCGAAAAACATCCTGAAGGAAAGACAATCAAATCCTGGTTGCCTTAGTTTCTCTCTAGGTTCTTATATGGCCCTTGTCACTGTAATAACTGAGACCCTTTTAGTCATTATCCTCACTACTCCTCTGAGGTTTGGCAGCATTATCCCCATTTAACAGATGAGGGAAATGAGGCACAAAAAAATTCAATGACTTGCTCAATTTACAGTCTTTGCTACACAGGAAGTCTGTACCAGGAACAGCGTCCCGCTCTCCTATTTCCTCGTACAGTGCCTTAACCCCTAAAGCATTTTACCAGACTCAGAGCTTCCTTCTGCATTGCAGTCACGGTGGATATATGTGAGGGGCTAAACATGTCTGGCTCAAAATAAGGGAGGAACATAAGAGCTGGTGGAATATCAGTTTATCTAGACAAGTCTTTTGATGAATTATATCCTCATGCATCTGGGAACAAAGTAACAGAACCTATACTTAAGTAATACATCCAGAATTTCTAAACTGCCCACTGCCACCTCCCTTCCAGGCTGAGATTACTCAAGGGAGGGTGGGATGTTAAGTGAAGGAATATTTTTTTTAAATCATTTATCTTGAATGAAGTATTTGATAATGTAAGAATTTCTTGCTAATCTGAGGGTGGGTTAATGCTGAGTAATGTTTCGGACAACTGCAGGCATTGGTCATGCTCACTCTCACATCTCCAGACATAGGATACTGCGTGACAGCGGACTGATATTTCCTAATGCAGCAAAACTGTCCATTCATTTGCCTAGATTCATATTAGAAACACATTCTTCCAAAGGAAAGAGACTGACCCTTTAGGAAACAGCAATGTGGCCCCACATTTTGTTGGGAAAGACAATCGGTAAAATACAGACACTTTTTCCAGGCTTCCAAAAATTGTAATAGAAATAATACATTTGAGAACAGTGGGTTTTGGAGACTATTTGCTGATCTTTATCCCAGATTTTAACCAAATTTAGAACTGTGCTGTATTTCCATTAAAATGACAGCCCAAAGCAAAGCTGAGGATGTAAATCCTTACTGCATCTCCGAATACCCATTCTCAGCTGATTCAGTTGGGAGTAATTCCAAAATATTCTTGTGCATATTAGTATTTCACAGGCCTCAGAGGGAAATGTAAAAAAAAGTGGTATGTTCTCATGCCTTTCCCCCCTAATTCGTTAGTCTCTAAGGTGCCACAAGTACTCCTCCCCCAATTTAGTTTGCATATGAATGCCAGCTACTTTTGGAAATGGGTAGCAACAATCTAGTGCCTAAGGGATGCAGAAGAGATTGAAGGCAGTAATTGACTCCTATAGGTCAGTATTTCAAAAGCACTTAGACTGCAGCGAACAAAACAGAAGTGTGATGGGGCATTTGGTAAGGGCAACACTAGAGAACGTTGCTGATGTGCATCACTCTCAGGACTCACTGTATATGCCAGGGGTGGGCAAACTTTTTGGCCTGAGGGCCACACCAGGTTTTCAAAATTGTATGGAGGGCCGGTTAGGGGAGGCTGTGTCTCCCCAAACAGCCAGGTGTGGCCCAGCCCCCGCCTCCTATCTGACCACCCCCCCCGCCGCTTGTCACCCCCTGACGGCTCCCCCGGGACTCCTACACCATCCAACCACCCTATTCCCTGTCCCCTGATGGCCCCCCCGGGACTCCTGCCCCATCCACCACCCCCTGCTCCCTGTCCCCTGACCACCCCTGGACCTCCCACCCCTGACTGGCCCCTGCTGCTCCATCCAACCCCCCCCATTCCTGACTGCCCCCCCGGGACCCCTGTTCCCCACCCTCTGACCCCCCCAACCCCTATCCACACCCCTGCCACCCACCCTGAACTTCCCTGCCCTCTACCCAACCCCCCTTCCTCCCCCGCTTACTGCGCTGCCTGGAGCACCGGTGGCTGGCAGCGCTACAGCTGCGCCGCCCAGAGCACCGGGTCAGGCTGCGGCTCTGCAACTGCGCTGCCCGGACACCCAGAGCATGGGGCGGTACGCTGAGGCAGAGGGGGAGGGGGAACAGCAGGGGAGAGGCCGGGGGCAAGCCTCCTGGGCCAGGCACTCAGGGGCCAGGCAGGAGGGTCCCGCGGGCCAGATGTGGCCCGTGGACCATAGTTTGCCCACCTCTGGTATACGCTGTGGAAAACAAATGTCCCAAATCAGTGTCAATTTGAATGGCCTTGCGTTAGGAGGGTTAGCAGCCAAAATATTCAGAAGTGTTCGTTAACCTTAGGTGACTCAGTTACTAGGTGCTCAACTTTAGGACACCTTGAGCCCAACTGTAAAAGTGCTGAGGACCTTATTTTTTAAGACATCTAGAAAGGGCTGTCTGCTTTTATAGCAGTTGCAAATCCCCTGAATTTTTGTTACAGACCCTCTGAGTTAGTATACTTTCTACCAGTACTCACAGGGAGATTCAGCCCTCATACACAAGGCTTATTATTCATACTTCTAACTGGATACTGAGGCTGAGCTATACATAGATTTTGTACTGGTGTAAGTATTTTGGTATTTATTCCCCTTCTTGTACAGTAATGGCGATACAAGTGCTTTTATATCAGTATAACTGTGTTCACTCCAGGGAGAGCTATACCACTTTATCAATACCAGTTTAGTTAAAGCAGCATAATTTTTGTGTGCAGACAAGCCCTAAGTTAGAGTTGGAGGAGGAAAAAAATTACTCCTTTAAACCATGGTCAGGACATAGTGTCTTCTGTATCTGAGATGACAGTCCATAGGATGAAATTGGGGTGGCTGGACACCCCGACAGATGCCTTTTGAATTACTTGCCCTTCTCTGTCACTTCCCCAGCTTTTCTCTCCAATTGCCATATTGGAGGCAGCAAAGATCTCCTCTCCATATAGTGCACAGAGTACCTATGCATAGCTAGCCTCTTACGGCACCCTTTTCTCTCTACAAAATCCCATCACTGCGTTTAAATGGTATGGAGGGTGAATTCCGACCTGATGATTATTGATGGGTTTGGATAAGCTGTTGGTGTTATTTGCAGAACAAGATGCAATTTTCTGCAGTACATTAAAACGTAAATGTCAATAAAGAAAACAATAATTGTGTGCCTATAATTTTGCTGATTACAGAACACAGCTTGCAGCTCTCTAAATTATAGTTTGCAGAGACATTATCTTGAATCTCTTAATCTCTTCACTTCTTTTGGAGCGTCCATTCATATGGATTTACTCTCCACAGCAGAAACAGGGTAATGTAAAATCAGTTTTCACATAATCTGTGAAAGCTACGGTATATAGTGAACGCATCATGTACAGGAGAACCTCAGAGTTACGAACGGAACCTCAGGAAGGGAGCTTGTTCGTAACTCTGCAATGTTCGTAACTCTGCACAAAACATTATGGTTGTTCTTTCAAAAGTTTACAACTGAACATTGACTTAATACAGCTTTGAAACTTTACTATGCAGAAGAAAAATGCTGTTTTTAACCATCTTCATTTAAATGAAACAGACACAGAAACCGTTTCCTGACCTTGTCAAATCTTTTCTTAAAGTTTCCCTTTGTTTTTAGTAGTTTACGTTTAACACAGTACTGTACAGTGTTTGCTTTTTTTTTTCCTTTTGGTCCCTGCTCCTGCCTTAGTGTGCACTTCTGTTCCAAAGGAGGTGTGGTTATTAGTTTCACCTGAGACCAAAAGCAATGAAGTACCATCTAATCTGTTCATACTGTGCTCATCACCATGGTAATCTCGATAATTTACAAAGTTGTATTAAATCAACGGGGGATCAAAATGCAAGTTTCTCTCTTGGGTATCCCCTGTCAGATGACCAGCATGAGGGCAGGCTACCCCAGTAGCCGGAGTAGGCAGCAGGCCTAGTGGCCAGAGTCATAGTTAGTCTCCAGAGCCATGGGGTCAAAACCAGAGGTCGGGAACTGGATACCAGAAACAGGCCGGAGTCTGGAGTCAGAAGCCAGAGCCAAGGGTCAAACCAGAGACCAGGAACTTGAGTGAGCAGGGGAGCAGGCAAGGAAGGGCTCAAGGCAGGGTGGGATAGAGGCAAGGCTGGGTGCAAGGCAGGAGTGGCAGGAGCCAGGTAACACAGGAGCAGGCATAGTAGTGGGCATGATCATTAAGGAGCCAACAAACTGTTGCTGGTTTAAGAACCAGCCTGCTGGCCTTGGCAGCCAATCAGGTTGCATAGCTGATCAGACAGGTGTTGCAGGCCAGCGGTACTGAGAAGGCTGCCTGGAGACAAGCTGTGCTGCAGGTCCTGATATTCTCTTTCTCTGGCAAGTTTTTTCCTTTTCTTTGTTGTTGGGTTTTTTTAAGATCATAAGCATAATCACCACCATTGTGGATCTTGCACTTTGTAGTGAAGGAGATCAGATTTGCAGTCACTCTTAGCTCTGGTGAATGAGGGAACCACAGCTGTGGGCTAGCAGCCAAGAAGGATCTGTCCCCTGTTCCCAATTATCTCACTCTTGTCATCGTTGCATGACAAGGCATCATAGCAGATCTTGGTCATAAAAGGAGAGGTGCCTCTTGAAATGCCCTAAAACCAGTCCACATAGGGATTACAGGAATCAGTATTTGATGGGGAACCAGATTACTTTAGTAATCTGAGGTTGGGGATGATGGGCTTCTGATGACCTGTGGTACTCAGCAGGTGAGCTGCCATGGGTTATATTAATGAGACCCTTTTCCAGTGTCTTTCATTAGTGAGAGGCTATTTCCTAATTCTCCTCTCCCCCTGCCCACTTCAAGTATTTTCTACTAGAAATCCCTTATGAAAAGTCTGGTCTCATAAAGTTCCCTGCACAAAGAAGTTCAATTAAAAATCACAACAAAACCTCCAATCTAAGGTTGCAAGGGTTATTAGGTCTCCAGACTCATTCAGTCCTTGGTCTTTCATAAGTTTCAAATGATTTTATCACAGTTCCCTGATTACATCCCCAAACTACACTCATTACAATCTGAAAACCAAACAAGGCTAATTTTTAACAAAATAGCTCTTAAAATAGCTTGCATGCTGGTAAATTATTCCATCCCATGTAGTACCACATACGAGCAATACAATCAGGCCCAGCTCTGTTCTTTTCTGTCTTCCCCCATGGAACTGTTTGCTTCCTTTATAAAGGGAGAACCACTCGCACCCTAAAATACTTATTAAACACACTCATTAATGCAGCATCTGTACCTTGTTAACACAATCTTTGCTACAATAGTAATGTACTTTCTTGTTCTGTGAGTGTGCAAAATCTTAACTATTCAAGTTCAGGCTCAAGCAGCTGGTTCTGCACAAAAGTTATACAAGCAGACACTGTAAACTTCATAATGTTTTGTCATGTGCTGCTAAAGATGATCCACAGAGCTTCAAGGACATGTTGGAAGAGCTGTATCTGATACAGAACAGAATGTTTACAGAGATCTACTCTAACACTAGTGTATAACTCCATAAGTTCTACTGGTTAGAGTTCCTTCTTTTAAAACTAAACTGGAGAAGACACTAAAAAATACACCGTAGATAGCAGATCAGTGTTGGCAGGAAATAGATTGGGTGATCTAATATGTCTTTACCATGTCATATGAAAGTGATCTATGATGCCTTGGCTTGCTTTTTCACCTCCTACATCTTTTCAGTGACACTGAACTTCAGTCCCACTCAAGATGACTACGGAAAAGGAATTTATACTTCTTAGCTGGGGAGATGACATTGTAGGATAGTAGAAAGTGCTATCCACCTTTTCCCAGACAATCAGTGAATTCTACAATGGCACTGAGAGAGGATGCATTACTCAGGAAAGGAAATAAGAGGAATCCTCTTTTCTAATTAATTTTACATACATAAATATTTAGTTAATACTA
This sequence comes from Natator depressus, assembly GCF_965152275.1. Classification (NCBI taxonomy): domain Eukaryota; kingdom Metazoa; phylum Chordata; order Testudines; family Cheloniidae; genus Natator; species Natator depressus. The sequence goes on along the minus strand of NC_134243.1, from coordinate 62,516,902 downwards.
CGCTTGTTTTAGCATCACTGGTACTGCAGCTGTTTTCTAGTTCATGATTAATTTGTTGCTTCATTTATTTGACTATACTGCCAGCATCTGCAGAATAACCCATTTTATTCATCTGTTGCCGACTGTTGACTTGAACCACCTGGGAAGCAGACAACATGCACAAATTATGAGAACCTGCAACAAATTATTTTGCTTTTACATTTTCTCTTTAAAATGTTCTCATCTCTCCTTCCAGGTTCTGAACAAGTCGATGCCAGAGTACATTGCCACTCTCATTTCTTCCTTTTACGCTTCTCACTTACTTCAAGCCTCTCTCATCCCATCTACACTAGAAGAATCACCTATTGCCCACAGTGGACGCAAGCAATGGGTGCCCATTGGTCAACCAGTGTTGAAACCAGTTTAACTGCTAGTAGAGATGGAACAGCTCCATTTTCAACACTATTACAGAAAGCGTGACTGAGACCTAGTGAAGAAACATGGTCTCACTCATGCTTTCTTTAATAATGTTCAATATGGTTTTGTCTCATCTACACTAGAAGTTGAATTAGTTTAAACATGATGGGGAGCCCAAAGGGGCCCTTGCTGAAAGCCACTGGCAGTAAGGGATCATTCTCCTAGTGCAGGTGGACCCTGTGAATCCCTCTCCAATCCTCATTTTTGGACCTGCTTCCATGTTGCCCTTTAGGTTTAGCACCATCTCCATTTTCTTGTGCATCAAACAGCCTTCTTCAAATTTATCCTGAACACAAATTCTTCCTCAAAGTCCTTCAGCAGTGATCAGAACATGTTCCTAGACCTCCTCGTGCTCAAAAGAGCACCTGTGTCCTTATCTGTCACTTATATCTACACTACAGTGTAAGCTTCTTCTGGCAAAGTCTGTGTCTTTTCTACATTTCTACAACACTGAGCACGAGTTGCATGTACAAGGGAAAGGAATATCAATAGATCTCAACTGTTTCAACTGTGTGAGACTTTTATAGAATATCAGACACACTTGTACATTTGTAACACTGCTCTAATAAATCATTTAGGCTGTGATTTCCAAACAACCTAGAGGAGTCGGCCCCTAATTCCCTTAGGTCTTTTGAAAAGCTCAGATCTAATATCTTCTACAGGACATCATACCCACCCAGGTTTGTAAGAGTCCTTGAAACGGCTAAGCACCCTAATTAGATTAATAGATTCATAGATACTAAGGTCAGAAGGGACCATTATGATCATCTAGTCTGACCTCCTGAACAACACAGGCCACAGAATCTCACCCACCCAGTCCTGCGAAAAACCTCTCACCAATGTCTGAGCTATTGAAGTCCTCAAATCGTGGTTTAAAGACTTCAAGGAGCAGAGAATCCTCCAGCAAGTGACCCGTGCCCCATGCTACAGAGGAAGGCGAAAAACCTGCAGGGCCTCTTCCAATTTGCCCTGAAGGAAAATTCCTTCCTGACCCCAAATATGGCAATCAGCTAAACCCTGAGCATATGGGCAAGATTCACCAGCCAGATACCCAGGAAAGAATTTTCTATAGTAACTCAGATCCCACCCCATCTAACATCCCATCACAGGCCATTGGGCCTATTTACCATGAATATTTAAAGATCAGTTAATTACCAAAATCAATCATACCATCTCCTCCATAAACTTATCGAGTTTAATCTTAAAGCCAGATAGGTCTTTTGCCCCCACTGCTTCCCTTGGAAGGCTATTCCAAAACTTCACTCCTCTGATGGTTAGAATTAGCTTTGATATCTCAACTTGAAACAAAAATTACAGGTAGCAGACATTTCCGGATAGGAGAAAAGGCTTATAAAAAGACATCTGCCTCTGTACACAATTTGGGGGACTATGTTCTCCTTTCAGCACTTACACCTCACTCTTGTTCGTGATAATGAGAGTTACTGGCATCTTCAGAGAATAATGTAGCCCTTTGACCTTTTATTTTCTTTTTGTCTGCAACTTAAAGAAATGCATATGACTTTCTGCTTTATCAAATATTTAAATAAAGGTATGCACATATATTTTATTGTAGGCTGTTTTATGTTTTTACACTTTTGTTAAATAATAACTAGCACAGTACACACTGGAGCTCAGTATTTTAAAATGTATCCATAATTCTGTTTGTTGATAGTAATGAGAGTTATATCTATGGAATTTCAAACACCATCTACTTACATGTAAATAACTAAATTATGCATAAGAGAATTACAGCTAATATACTTAGAGAGACTACTCTTGACCTTTTAAATGAATAGTACTTGTTCATAATAGAAGCTATGAGACCAACCACAACCAATTAAATTAATTACTTGTAAAACTTTAGGGGGAGAAGGGGTAGATGTTTACAGTGTATAAGCAATACACATAGAGATATTTGTGAAGTATTAAAACAGTTAGTTTGTCTGTTTGTTTGCTTGCTTTGGTCTTCCCAGAAGAATAATGTTCAGGTTTCCTTGACCTGCTCTCCCATCGCTCCACTACAAACAGAATTCACATGAAAAAGACATTCACAGCTTAATCATCTGGAAACATTTTGATTAAAGGGATCATGTCTTTCAAATTTTAACAAATGAATTGCATTCTTAATTGATATGGGTCAGGTCCTTTCTAGGGTCAGGTTGTGCTAGCCCCTGCAGCGGGAGGAGGGCACAAGAAGTCTGACCCCTTTTCGCCTTATTGTGCACAACCCCAGTCCAATCCCAGTTCTCTCTCAAGTGTATGGACTGCTTCCTGATAGTACCTCTGAGGATGCTAGCTACCCCAAATAGGATGGGGAGGATTGAGTCCAGGACCTCGCCTTTCCATCACACTCACATGTAGAAGGCAGGATGCTGCAACCTTGGCAAGGATATAGTAGTGACCATGCTGTCCCTGCAAGATGGGTGAGCTCCAGGAGGCACAATCCCTGGTCAATGCTTCTGAGAAGTGGCAAACAGCCCCTTATTCAGAACTTTGCCTAAAACTGAACCCCCTAGATTTTCAACCATAAGTCTTTATATGGCCAACATTCCTATCAAAGTCAATGTGATTTTTGCTTGTACAAAGCTGAATAAGGACTTCAGGGTTTGGCCCTTTTTATCTAATTAGATATAACAATGCCCCTTCAGAATCATTGTTTAGACAGAATAGAAGTGTATTTACACAGCCAAGTTGAGATCCAGAACTGGGTGTCACCAAAATCAGATAGGAGTTAAATATCTTCTAGTGTAAAGTTTTAAAGCAGGGTGATGAACAAACCTCAGGCTATAATGCAGTACATTTATACAAGATATGGGAAACAGAAGCACCATGACCTTCAGGCTGGAAGTAATGGGCATATCTTGTCCGGCACAGAAACAGATGTAGTAGGTAGAGTTAAATGAGGGACCAAACCAGGTCTTGTATAGCAACAAAAGATATAATGTTACTTGAAATCAAATTACTCTCTTCACTTCTGGAAATTAAACATATTTCACAGATAAGGTTATTTATTAGTTAGGAGTGTTGTAAGCAAGACATGAGGAGAAATTCCTTCACTCTATTCAGCACTAACAAGACCTCAGGTTGAGTAGCATTTCCAGTTCTGGCCACTACACTTCAGGAAAGATGTGAACAAACTGGAGAAAGTCTGGAGGACAGCAAAAAAATGACTACAGATCTAAAAACCATGATCTATGAGGAAAGATTGAAAAAAATGGTTTGTTTAGTTTGGAGAAGAGAAGACTGAGGGGGAACATAAGGACAATCTTCAAATACGTGAAAGGTTGTTATAAAGAGGTTGGTGATAAATTGTTCTCTTTAACCACTGAGGACAGGACAAGAAGTAATGGGCTTAAATTGCAGCAAGGGAGATCCTAACCGTAAGAGCAGTTAAGCACTGGAACAAATTACCTCGGGAGGTTGCAGAATCTCCATCAGGGAGATCTCCTGTCAGGGATGATCTAAATAATACTTAGTCCTGCCTCAGTGTAAGGGACTGGACTAAATGACTTACTGAGATCCTGTCCACGCCTACATATCTATGATTCCGTGATTCCCTCTGCCACCAAAGTCAATGTCAAAACTCTCATTGATTTCATTAGCAGCACTTTATGATTGCAAGTGAGAACTGAGCAACACATACCTGTGTTCTTAGAAACAAAAGGTCCTGCTCCTCTTTCCCCTCTCATCTTAACCAGTGTTGCTGAATGGCTTCAATGGACTATTTCAAATATAATATATCTCCTTTATGGAAAATTTCTATAGAGATTATTAAGGGTGAAAGCATTGGGAACCTACAGAAATGTAATAGGTGCCTATAGTTATTGCTCTCAAAGTCTATACAATGAAATTCTTTCTATATAGTTCTATAGCACAGATAGACTTTTTCTATTAAAGTCTACAGGATGATCCGAAAACCCTATTAACTAAATGTTCATTTCCATAGACCTTTTTCACGGGGGCCATCATAAGTGAGAAGGCAATCAGGTCCCCTGTTTTTATTCAGTTAACCCATACAATACAAAATGGGAGAAAATAATGCAGAAAATATATACTGTATAAGCAGAAATGTCTCTAAATAGAATGTTTTCTAAGCATGTTAACAACTCTTTGAAATACTCCTTTGAATTTTGCAAAGCCAGTTAAATTTCTATGAGTCAGTACAATTATGCTGTAGCCCGTAACACTTCCTGCTTTTTATATCTGGGTTTGTAAATCCTGGAGCTGCCTACCCTAACAATTAACTTTAACACAGTCTAACAATTCAACGTAAAAGTTAGGTTCCAAAAGACAGCCTTAAAATAACTGGCTTTTGCTCTGCAACGCTGCACCAATTTTTATGCCACTCAAGATAATTATGCTGTAACACTCCCTAACCTTTTTAAAAAATGAAAATTAAATTAAATTCCTTTCCTGCAAATTTATTAGAAAAAATGATTGCACTTCAGTATGGTCCGGATGTAGCTGTGCCTGGTACCAGTACAGAAGCTTCAGGGACTTCAAAAGAAATCAGGTAAGGCATTAGCATGACCTTTCAATCAGCTAGTTTTTCAAATGTAAAAGAATAAAAATCACATATTTTGTATCACTAACAGAAGACCACATTCTGTTTATTATCTAAAAAAGAAAATCTATCACAACCAAATTGTGCTTTATTATTGAAGTACCTCAAAGATTCTTCATATCCGAGAGATGTGGTTAGCAAATTGGCCAGACCTTGAAACTGTTTGGGGATAATATGAAATAGCTGCTATTTGCCGATTAGGTACCTGCAAACATGGGTATTTGTCGCAGGATGTCACAATTGTCCCATTGGATAATATGAAACAACATAACAAAATGGGGCCTACAGTAGACAACATTCAATCACCTCATTTACACTTACACTCAGTAACCCTCACAAAATCACCTGACACTTTGTTGCCTGCAGTCACTCAGAGTGATATTAATATACCTCAGCATATTCTTACTTTCATTTGTTCTCATCTGTTATCATTAGCCAAAAAAGTAATTTCACAGATTAAAAATGGAGTTCAATGTTTGCTGAACACATTATTTAATTTATGGGACCAGATCTCCATTTTTTTTTACAAGACTGTGAAACTGTTTTTTAACTGTGAAACCTTATTGGTCTTTACTTAGTTATTTGTAATGTTGGGTTTTTAAAATTTGTTTGGCTCTAGTTTTCCTTGACTCCTGGTCCCCTGTTATTTCTGCTCTTCTTATAAGGGTCTTTTCCCTTCTCACCAAATACGGGCAACTTCTACTGATGTAAATGGGTGTTAAATATGCATACAGAGAGGGGAAAACTATAGGTCCAGATCCTCAAAGGTATTTAAGCACCCAATTCTCATTGATTTCAATAGGAGTTCAGGAACGTACATACCTTTGGGGATCTCTGCCATAGTGTCTGTGCATATTTGTATGATGCTTAACTAAGTCCCTGTCCAGCAAAGCAATTAAGCATATAGAGACAGATTTGCTGAATCAGGGCTTAAATTAAGTTACTCAGTTACTGAGGAATGCACATAACTGATCAGTGACTACTGTGTATTCATCCAATAGCTAGATCCACATAAATATTTAAGCTCCTAACTTTCTTAGTTTCAATTCCCTACATCTTCATCCACTTCCAGACACAATCAGATATTTTTAAATGACAGGCCAATGTTAAGGATTATAGAAAAAGGTGTAAGTTATTTTTAATGAAACTACGAACTTCTCTAGTAATGAGATCTTCCATATTGTATAAATCAGAGAAGGACCAAACTGCTATGACACTCATTAACCAGTTTACTGGATTTTTAACATTGCCCAAACTACCCAGGGCTATAGGTATGAAGACTCACCTTGCATCAAGAAACTGAAATTAGACCCTCCCCTTAGTTAATATTTCAGCTGTGATCTTGATAATACCCTGTGAGGTGCCTGGCCAGGAGTGCAGACTGCTGGGATTCAGCACTACAAAATGCTACATGTGTAGCTAAAGTGGTAGGAAAAAATGGTCTGATATCACACAGTCTTATCTGATTAATTTATGGTAATGTGATTTACAGACTATCCTAATGAATACACAAACAAAAGGGAAAGTAAGGGGGAAGAATGCATCTTTTACTTTGGCATTTCCTGATTGTGAGTACTTACCTGTGAAACCTTATTAGTCTTAACTTAGTTATTTGCAATGCAGAGAATTATTTAACCCATTTGGTGTAATATAAGTGCCATTCAAACACAGACCCCTCCTGCAGGTGCTGTGCAGGCAGCAGGCTGCCATGTTTTTCCACTGCACTCCAGGCAGAAAGACACTATACGTATGAGTAATGGCTCTGCATTAGTCAGTCACTCTTGGTTAATGGTGTAACATCAAATTCTGAAGTCATGGTCTAAGGGCAAATATGTAATTCAACTGGTGACAGTCACTAGTTTAGAGGAATGTTGTATTCAGAATACTGTATCTCATCAGAGGCTGCCAAGCAAATCAAAGTGAATGTATTTAAAAATCATCCAAATATTCAGAGAAATATTTTATGGTATTTGCCCAGTTCTAAAATTAAAGTAACCCAGACAACATCCTGAAAGATGGCTATGGTATTGGTAGAATTATTTTTAAAAGCTTCAGTAGTTCAGATTTAATAAAACACTGCCTGATCTTTAACAATGCAAATACAAAGTCTGATTTGGCTTGCTGCTGACAGAAAAAATGTTTGTTTTTAATGGTACTATTTGCATACTTATTTCCTTATACAAAACCATCCAGAACTGCGGCATCTTTTCTAATTAAGACACTTTTGGGGGCCCAAACAATGTCCCTTAAATGATGGGGTTTTGTTATAGTTTAGGATTCTGTATTTTATTCTTAGCTGTCTATGTATGTGTGTTAATTATTGACAAAAAGCTTTGCTCTGTCTCCTACTGTAATCTAGCTGATATGGTAAAATAATGAATATATTATTCTGCAGATATTTCTTTTTATTGTTAAAAATCTAACTCAAGCAGAATTGATACATTCTAATGGTTTCAGTAGAGCTTAGCCTGAAGCACATTATTATCTTTATTAACACGGTGAGATTTTGCTTGTAGAACAGATCTGCCACAGCATTGGACAATGGGCCCTCAGCTGAAACCCTGCACTAATATATTTGAAGAAGCTATTAAATAAGCCATGTTGACAGTCTGTGCAATCATTTTAGCCTCCTACAGCTTTTTAGTATTTTTAGGCTTAGATTAGCCAGTATGACAACATGGAACATGCATTCGGATGCAACATAATCAGCCTAAAACATGTTGCTGTGGCAGGAAAGTTGTCAGTTGACCTAGCTCTAACCTTTTTTGGCCATGAAGGCTAAATTAGTTCTATGAAATCTGTTTTAGGAAAACATAGGATTGTAATCATGCTTGAGTTGGAAATTAGCCAGATATCCACCAGAACTTCAAAGCAGTGTAGGCTAAAACATTTGCCCTAAATTCACAACTGATGTTAAATGGGAAGTGAATAATTCTTGTGATCCTAATCAGTGAGAATTATTATCTTTCCTTTTAAGCACAGGGAATTTAGATTTGACACTACACTAGAGTGGCCCTGATTTGAAAAATAAGTATTTTAGATTAATTACCTTTTCATATATTACTCTAGATTCCTGCAACTGATCATTGCTTAGTTCAAGACAAAAAATATGTCTGGTAGAACTGAGAAGACTAGACCATCCCCTGATGTAAATCAGTGTAGCTACTTCGACTCCAATAACTCTATGCTAAATGACACTGGACAAGGTTGTGGCCCAGAATCTCCAAAGAAAGTGAATCCCATAATAACTAGTAGAATAATTTTGCTGTGATTTAAACAAATTGCAGTCTTTCCCCTATGGTGGCAATTTACAAGGACAACTGATCAGAATTAAACGTTACAAAATGTTTATGATAAAAATTTTAGATTTAAAAAAAATGCATTATAAAAATTTGCCCATTTGCATTGATTTCTCTGTATTTAGCATTTAATAGGACCCGCATATGCATTTGCTCAGTTTGCCATCATTTTTCCAAAAATTCATAAACCGTTAGCTTTCTGCTGGGGAAAAAATGCATTAATCAGTAATTGCAAAAGACATCACAAAATCAGAATGTTCTGGTTTTGCTTTATGTCTGAAACATTTAATTCATCTCTGGCACTGACACCTTAAAACTGCTGGATAAACCCATCTTCAGGTTCTGTCTGCCTCAGTCTAGTGTCAATGAGCACAAGAAATTGCTGAGAAGGTTATTACTGAGAGTTGAGATCCAAGATAAAGTTATCTGGAAGTAAAAGGCAAAGAATGTGACATCGGCTCCAGTGAATTAAAGATAACTAATTACCATGGTGACCCCTGAAAAATTCTAGTTAATTTCACTACCAGAGTATCTGTTCCTGTAGAAAAATATCACTTTTAACAAGCATGACATATATCTTCATTAGGCTGCATTCCACCTGATATTGCTATGGCTGCAAAGCAGGTGAATAAACCAATTTATTAGGAAGGCAGTGTAATTGAATTAAAATAATCTGATTCTCCTCTGCAACTGGATGCAGCTCAAGATGAAGCAAATGCTGGGTTTTAGGGGCCAAATCCTACAGTCCTTACTCACTATGATAAAATCCTGTCATCAGGTTCTGAAGTGAGTGGAGCCCTGCCTGAATGCACTGCAGGTTTGGATTGTCAATGCCAAATTTTGATCTGTGTTACACCAGTGAAACTAATAACAAAATCAGGCCCTCCATTTGATATTTAAGAGGAAAAACAGAAAAGGGGGAAATCAGATCTGATCTAGATTGCTTTACAAAAATAGTTAATTGACAAGTTGAGAATTGTGCGCCAAGAAGAAACCAATGTATTCCTTAATATTTCTTCTAATTGCATTAAGGAGCTAAAGAAATCCACCCTGATTTAGTCTTTGAAAGGACTTTAAATGCAATGTGTAAAAGGAGAGTAGGACAGGAGGTACAATGATTAATTAACTAAGCATTTGTTTCCATAGTGAGAAATTAAATGCTAAATACACAAGCCCAAGCTGATGGCCCAAGAAGTCAAGTTTATTTTTATCGTGTCCCTTTACAGATTAGAGACTGCCTGCTAATTTTAGTCTGTTGTCTTTCTAGTGTCTTTCAAATTCATCCTTTATTATTTTCTTTGGAGAGAAGGAGGCTAAGGATCAGCAGATGAGAGAAAAAGTGGTGTCTATGATAAGGAAGTAAAGAGAGAGAAAAAGTCCAACCAAGTGAGCGAGGACAAAGGACAAGGGAAGATAAAAAAAGAGAATGAACCATGGGAGAAAATAAAGCATAACAAAATCCTCAAAGTAGCCTATGTAAAAGGAAAAAAGCAAGAGGTAGAGACAGATATGAAAACACCAGTGGCAGCATGTCCTTCACTAGTTGCCTGCCTCATTCTTTGGAGAGAATAGGATTCTTCTCTTACCTTGTGCAATGCTGCACATTGTGAGGCCTCTCTGCTTACACAGGGCCCAATTCTGACAGTGAGTGCTACCTGACTCCACAAGAAATCATGGGATCTACTCCTGGGAGTAAGGCACTGCTTGGCATCAGTAAGGGTGGCACAATCAAACCCACAGGCCTTTTGCTTGTAACAGTGTTTTGAGAGAGTTTAGAGTTCCTTTTTCAGGGGAAATTTTAATGGGTCCCCAACTAAGAGTGAGTCAGTTTGTTGTGTAATGCCGGTGTTAGCAAGATCTTAAGTCTCAATCCTTCACCACTGAACTCTATCCTGACAGCAGGATTGGGCACATTGGGCCATTTTTAAAAAAAAGTATTTAGGTGCCTGAAGAGGCAAATAGGTGCCTAACAGGATTTTCAAAGCACCTGGGCACCTAACTCCCAACTCCTAACTCAGTGGGAGGTAGGTACTTTTGAAAATCACACTTGGCACCTATTTTCATCTTTAAGCACTTAAGTACCATTGAAAATCTAGCCCTTAAAGCATGATAAGTGCCATTTAAAAATCTGGAAGATAAACATCACTGTTGTGTTGTGCAGCACTGCTAGTACTATTGGCAGAGTGAGTTAATATAGTTACTATATTCCCCCTCATTTTCATTCCTCTGCAACTCTCAATCATGTATCACTTACTGGCAAAGGCGTATTAGGGGATTGTGGGGCCCTGAGCCAGAGCAAGTGGGGGCCCCTCCGCACCTCTTCTGTCTGCAGTCTCCTTCCCCGCCTTCTCCAGCACTCCTGTGGGGGAAATGGGGTCAGGGTGTGGGGGCTTTCCCTGCCCCCGCCCTGCCTCCCTGCCCAGCACTCCTACTGGGGAGCACAGTCAGGATGTAGGGGCTTCCCCCACCCACCTGGTGCTCCTGCTGGGGTGCGGGGGCTTCCCCCACCTGCCTGGTGCTCCTGCCGGGCATGGGATCGGGGCATGGGGGCCTTCCCCACTCCCTGGCAGGTGCGTCAGGCGGGCAGAGCTGGACAAGCCGCCGTGGCCTTATCCTGTTTCCCAGCAGAAACGCTGGGCAGGCGGGCGAAGTGGGTTGGGACACACGACGCCCACTTTTCCAGCCCCTCCCCCAAATTGGCTGGGACCCCTGGGTGCAGGCCCCGTTGGCCCAGTGGCTAATCTGCCACTGCTTACTGGCCTAGCAAGGAAATGCAATTTATTTGTGAAGGGGCCTTGACTACATGATTTAGCTAAATTGATACAGGACACTCTTAAACTGAAACAAGAGCGTTCATGCACGGGGTTGCAGTGATTTAGGTAAATCAGTTTCCAAACCAATTTAGTTAAGTCAATGAAACATTTTTGTTTAGACCACACCTTAGACATCATAGTCTCACAAAGAAAAGCAGAGGGGTAAACACTAAAACAGGGAAACACCACAGTTAGTGCTACAAGTGAATTTGGTAGCCCTTTCACAAATTAAATAGAGCAGAAAGCTACAATGGCAGAGACTTAGTGCAATAAGCCACAGGACCCTCACGTGGGAACACAGAGAGGCCATTAAGCAATTTCACTGCACTACTAAGTTGCAAAACACTGAGCTTTCTCTGAACTTAATTTTTTTTCTAAAGTTATTGCTAAACTGAGGGTTTGTTGAATATAATGCTGACCTTTCCAAACATGAAAAGGGGCATCACAAAATGAAATGCTATTGGCATACAGCAACAGACAGGATCTAACACTGTGAAGTGTGGCTTGTAATCTCTTAAGGTTCTCCACGAAATGCTGTGAAAATTTCACAAAGTTCAAATGTAAATGAAACTCCAGTTCTCCTTGCTGCCTCACAGTCAGCCACAAACCTATTCTTGCAGGGGGAAAAGGGCATGACAAAACATTCAAATAAATCCCCCAAACCTTTCAGGCTGGGATAGCACAACCTCCTTGCAACACTGTCTTCTCAATTGTCTTTTCCAGCTCCTGTTGAATGGGATCACGAATTGGTATCTCTCTCCTCTAAGAGGAAATTGGGTGAATTCACTGCTTCAAAGTTACCCAGACTGTTTATCAGTGATTTCAACTGAGACATGTGTCACTAGCTGAAATCTTAGTATTTGGGAGTTTAATAAAGTGAGCTCTAGACTTATTCTCATCAAGTGACTATATAGCGTAAAAGTGAGAGCTAGGTCCACCCTATCTATTTTGCTAGGTGCTTTTCCTGCCCCACCATCATCACCTTAATATGCGAATATGTCCCAACTATTTATAGCTTTCTATTCACACTACCCTGTGATGTGGGAAAGTATTATTATCCACATTTATATATGGAAAAAACTGAGTAACAAAGATATTAAGAGACTTGCCCATGGTTACAAAGAAAGTCTGTGCCTTAAACATACAGCCATCCTTCTTCCTATGTCTATGTCCATATGTGTACTAGGTATATACTAATATTAATACTGCTTATCCAGAATAGTGCTAGATGCTTCAAAGAAACAAGACATGGCCCGTGCCCAGTAAAGCATACAGGCTTATACATGATATAACCAATAAAGGTCATACCGAGACAAAAATGTGAGGAAGCTTGATGGAAGAACAATGGTCACAGTAATAAGACCCAATGTATATGTCTACATCTTGATGGTTACAATACATTCATTTTTAATTTTTAAACTCAAAATAATAGTATATATACACACACATGTAATGTGCTCAGTAATACATACACACACACACACACATTATACCAATAAAATAAAAACCAGCAGGATCTTATTAAAGGGTGTAAGGCAAAATGCCACATTTATTGTGAATACAGGAAGAATCAGAGTAAGCAATCAGTGATAGCTATAACATCTTATTCACTCACACACACATACACAAGTTCTGCAAAGTTGTTATAGTTACCAGCCTAGGAGTTGCTCGTGCCAAGTCACTGGCCAGGTGACCTGGACACGAGGGTGGAACAGGGCCTTGTCAGATGCGCAGCCGATGCTCCTGGAGGTTGATTTGCAGAATCAGACCCAAAGTCCTCAGGGTCTGTTTTTATAGGGATTTATCCTCATACAAGTTTATAGGGTTTCCTTCATCATGCTGTTCTCATGTTTGAAGTGATAATCAATCACTATTCTCATGTTTGAGGTGATAGTCAATCATGCAGATGGCACAGCAATGACAAAATGACAGTATGTTGTTATCTTGTTCTTCAGTTCTTTGGCCCTCCTGTCCTTGGGGCAAGTATGCCCTCAGGGTTATTGGGCTATCTCATCCACTGCTTTCTTCAGCCAGACAATCTTATTTTAAGGCTGGCACCTCAACCTTTAATCTTTCATTCCTCATTCAATCATACATACAATCACACTCCAACGTATATCCTGTCACATCTGCATTTTAATCACCTACCCATCCTTTAAAATAACCATTCTAAAATCAGTGGGCCATGGCAGATGTCAATAAATTTACTCATCCCACTTGTTACATCTAAAAGGAAACAAACAAGATAAGCATACAAATCTTATTCTGGAGTTTAGGAAAACAATGTTGTACCATCCATAAAGGACAGCTGTTATCTCTTTGCCTCTGGATGTGCTTCTACAATTAACACTGATCTTGGAAAACTGACAGGCAATTTCAATCAACACAGACTCAGCAGGGTGGCTGAGAAACGTATTTCTTTCTAATGGTCAGGCCAAATTCTGGGGTCTGCTGTGGAGTCACTCTTTCTTACATTTCCCATATCAGAAATATACCAGTTATCAATCTAGTCCAACCCACCCACCCACACACCAGTATAAAGTAAACAATAACTTCCCCCCCTACTATTTCCTGTTCCTTCATTGTACTGATAAACTGACCCGAGATGCGTAACAGTGAAAAACCTAACATGCACATGGTGATTAACAATTAGCCACTTATTGTAAATTCTAGCTGACATCTCATTAAATGTAGGCCAAAATAGACTTGTGTGATAGAACCTTATTTTTAAATAGCTTTTCCCAGCATTCTGCCAATTGTTATCGGGAAGCTGAAAATTACTCCTGCCACTAGGATGCCCACTTTATTCTTGCTGACTGCTGAGAAATTTCAAAAGCCTAGCCAGTCTCCCCTGTGCCTGATAAAGAGTAAAAACCGACCATGTACTCATGCTGGAGACGGGCTTTTAAAAACCTCTCAGCAGTCAGCATGAAGGGAAGGCGAGTAGAACGTAAAAGCAAAAATATTTTCCATTGTTGCTTTTTCTGCATTAGAACCAGAGTGGATTATGACAGACTGCCCCCTTCCAACACCCAATTTGATGGGCAGAAGTAGGACAGAACAGCTGCTTTAGCATCCACAGTCTACATAGTAGCTCATTGTAGAACTATCTATAATCACATTTGTTCCCCAAAACCCACCAAAAATAAAGTCAACTGAACTTTTCACAGGCATCAAACTTATCTGAGGACTCTTTCAGACTGAATGGTTTTGGCTGAACTTTTTGGTGTATATTTTAAACAAGGAATAGTCAGGCACAAGAGCATGGATTCAGATGCTGTTTTAATGGAAGCCCCTTGGTGGAGTTAATCTTTGGTTACTATTAAACCTTGTCAGAGCAAAGATAATGCTCATCCTTGGGGGGCAACTTCTTTAAGTTTAATATCCCCCCTTTACTACCCCACACCCTATATTTCACTCATATACCCCAACAGGCTTGTTCCGTGCTGGTTGGAAAAGAGAAGGATTTCCAAGTGTTGGCATCACTTGAATCAGCTGCAGTTCACTGAAGTTAATACGCAGTACCAGCAGCTCATCTGCCATTGCAACCCACTGCTCTTCCTCAAAGTTTAGCTGACAGATTTCTGTTACACCCACTCTCCACATGCCTTGGCCAGGAAGAGAACTTCTATACTGCACTAAAAAACCTGCAGCAACGAGTCAGAGCCCAGGTCATCTGACTCACGCTATGGGGCTATAAAATAGCAGTATAGACATTAAAGCTTATGCTGGAGATATGGCTCTGAGATGATGCTCCCTCAAAGGATAGCTCTGTATTTACAATATCATGCAATCCTTAGCTCACTCGGCCAACAAGAGGGGAAACAGAAGGTATCTTCCCCCTGAGAGGCCTCAAAAATGCCTGCAGTGGCTCTGCCACTTGCTCTCTTTCTTTCTTTTCTCCCCCCAGCACTTCCTTCCTGTGTCTTTTCTACCTCTTGGGTAATGAGCCTCCTCAGCCCATCCCAATCCACCAATTAAGCACAGCTCTTCCTATTGAAGGCTACTCCAGAGCAAATACTTGTGACTGCAGTGACCAGAGTGCTGCATCAGTTGCTGTTGCCTAATATGCTGTCTCAAAACAATTTGGGCTTTCTGTCTCTCACTTGTTTGCTTATGGATAAATTCTCAGAGAATAGGACACATACAAATTAACACTATTTATATATATCTTTAAAAAGCACAAATGGATGCCATGAATTTAAAAAAAAAATCTTGAGGGAGGACAAGACTCACCTATCTGCAATCTGCTCATTTAGAAAAGTGAAGTTAGACTCCCACAGTTTTAATAATATTTGGTTTACCAGTATTCAGGTGTGAAAATAGAGATTCTTTTTATTCAAGAAAAAAAGAATTAAAAGAAATGTTGGTTTCTCATAGCCCTGATTCAGCAAAGCACTTAAGCACATGCTTAACTTTAAGGAGGTAAGTTGTCAGACAAGCACGTGCTTAAGTGATTTGCTGAAACAGGGCCACAAAGAAGACATCCAGCAATCTAGAGGAGCTTGCACTTGTTAACTAATAATAAAAAGGATCTCATAAGGATATTTCTATGTACACAACTGATTTTAGGTATTGCAGTCTTTCACATTTTCCTTTGAAATATATCTTCTGAACCTTTCAGCTTTTTGACTGACACCTTGGAGACTGGTGCCAAAAGGACTGTAGCAATATTCTATTTGCTGCTACCATTTGATGATGTCACTGGGTGAAATGCAGCCTGAAGTATTTTCTGCCAGACACTTTTTTGGAGGGAGTGGAGGAGCAGAGAGACAGCAAAGCGGAAAAATTAAGACGGACATTTGTCCTATTTTTAATTTGGTTTATAATAATAAAGACAACCCACAATCGGGAAGACAGCTTGTCATAAATATAAAGGGAAGGGTAAACATCTTTAAATCCCTCCTGGCCAGAGAAAAAACCCTTTCACCTGTAAAGGGTTAAAAAGCTAGGATAACCTCGCTAGCACCTGACCAAAATGACCAATGAGGAGACAAGATACTTTCAAAGCTGGAGAGGAGGAGAAACAAAGGGTTTTCTCTGTCTGTGTGTTGCTTTTGCCAGGACCAGAGCAGGAATGCTGGTCAGAACTCTTGTAAATGGCTAATAAGCAATCTAGTTAGATATGCGTTAGATTCTGTTTTGTTTAAATGGCTGATAAAATGAGTTGTGCTGAATGGAATGTATATTCCTGTTTTTGTGTCTTTTTGTAACTTAAGGTTTTGCCTAGAGGGATTCTCTATGTTTTGAATCTGATTACCCTGTAAGGTATTTACCATCCTGATTTTACAGAGGTGATTCTTTTACTTCAATTAAAATTCTTCTTTTAAGAACCTGATTGCTTTTTCATTGTTCTTAAGATCCAACGGTTGGGGTCTGTGTTTACCTATGCAAATTGGTGAGGATTTTTATCAAGCCTTCCTCAGGAAAGGGGGTGTAGGGTTTGGGGAGGATTTTGGGGGGAAAGACGTTTCCAAGCGGGCTCTTTCCCTGTTATATATTTGTTAGACACTTAGTGGTGGCAGCAATAAAGTCCAGGGGCAACAAGGTAAAATAGTTTGTACCTTGGGGAAGTTTTAACCTAAGCTGGTAAAAATAAGCTTAGGGGGGTTTTCATGCAGGTCCCCACATCTGTACCCTAGAGTTCAGAGTGGGGAAGGAACCTTGACACAGTTGCTGGGTTTGACTCTCCCACACAAAACCACTGACACTGAATATGGAAAAGACCTATTACAGAAGTAGTCAATAGGTGGACCGCGGGCCAAATCAAGACCATTAGACACTTTTGAATGGACCCCAAAATCTTTTTATTTACTTACGAGTATCATTATTGTTTTTTTAAATTATTTTCTCTGGAGTCTGGACCTTGACTCTACCTTGACCAATAAATTTGTACCTTGACAAAAAATAATTGACTATCCCATACCTATTAGATCAGTCATTCTATCACCCCACCATAGTGTTCACCATCATATGTTTTCTAGTGTTCTTTCTACATCACAAAATGGAGACAGGTGTAGCTGAAGGTCCTCTCCCTGCTCTCCTCATAATGAGGCAGTGAACTGGGCGTTCCAGCTTCTCAACTGAAATTATGAAAGAGAAGGTGAGATTCAGTGCCAAAAATCTCTTCAGCAAGGCCCTGATTGAGCAAAGCACTTAAGTTCATGACTTCAGTGTGACTACTCATGTGTTTACAGTTAAGCACGTGTTTAAGTGTTTTACTGGATCAAGGCCTAGCTGCCTTTGTTTGGCAATATAGGCTAGCCAAATCCAGCACCTGGACGGAGTCATGCATGAGAACTGGAAGTTTCATTATTTGTAAACCTCCAGAATTGTAATTTTCCTGTGTTTTCTCCAGCTGCAAGTAATATTTCTGCAAAACTCTAATTATGAACTTACAGTAGAATAAATGAGGCTTGCAATAAACATTTTCAGGAGGCAGAAATCATACATACACCTGCTGGAGAACGATATGAAGTTTTGTGTTATTGGTGATCATATATCATGAAGACAGTTCTAACAATAAACAAATAACGAAGATGAGCATAAGTGAATTAATTTAATTTTCTGAAATCTAGCAGAAAGCAAGTGAAAAGAACTGCAGTGCACAGTCCGTGCCAAAGTGCACTTCACTTTGAAATCCTGCTAAAGAAATTAACAGATATTGTCAGAAAGCTGGTATGATTTTTTTCTGATCTGACCACAACCTTTTATGTATTTATCTACAGAGTTCACTTATCTACACTGACTTATATTTTTAGAAATATTCCTTAATAACGAGTTTACTTTTAATAGAATTCTCCAAATAAATCATGTATACTTGAAAATGAATTTACAGGCACACAGTTTCCAGCCCAGTGAACATAAGTGGCAGTGTCTGCATACCCTACGTATTTTTAAAATGGTAACTTTTCCAGTGATTGACATTTACTTTTTCATTAAGGTAAAGGGCAAGGGACAGATTTTCAACAGAGTATCATCAGTGGAGTAACTCCATTGGGGGATTCTGACACATTAGAGTTCTGTCTGTCCCTCTTCTGAATTATGAATGATTTTATGAAATTGTTTCATGAAATTATTGTGTAATGGAAGCCTGTATGTGTACAAATCCACCCTGAGTTAGCAGGGTTGTATTATGTCTCTGCCAGGCCAAAGACAAAGGTGAGCGATAGCACTCAATTCAAAGCAAAACACCTGGGGGCAATGAATTTACTCTAGCTGGGAGAAGACACTTTCTCCTCTTATTTTAAGGGAAGGGGGGTTGGAATGTACTGGAAAGTTATCAGAGCAGAACAAAAGAAGCAGATTACCTCTGCAGTACTCACAAGGGGGAACAGGGTGGGGTGAGGGGATGTGGGGGAGACTAGCCATTTTGTACCAGATTAAGGTTCATAGATTCCAAGGCCAGAAGAGACCATTGTGATCATCTAGTCTGACCTCCTGCATAACACAGGCCATAGGACTTCCCCAAAATGATTCCTAGAACAGATATTTCAGAAAAGCGTCCAATCTTTATTTTAAAATGGTGAGCGATGGAGACTCCAAAGATAAGGGAGGCTGAGGCAGGGTAGGCCATGTGGTGAAGGACCATGCCTGCCTGATGAAATACAAATGATCCCCCGCTAAGAGAAGGGTGAGCTAGTGAAGGACACTGCACTTATTATTGTCTGCTATGAGCTGTACTCTCCTGTGCTTTACATGATTAAATATAAAATAGCATAAATGTTAGACTGGGCTGTGTGTGTGTGTTTTGACTGTTTCACAATAACTGTGTGCCCCTGAGAAAGTTAAACTGTAAACAAGAAGCTTCACCCCCTTGAGGTGGAGTACTGGGAGAGCAGTCTGTTCAAGCACTGGAGAGTCTGAAGGGTCAGCTCTGTACCCAGCGGGGCTAGGCAACTGGACAGTGGATTCCACCATTCAGAAGGAGTTGCAGATAGAAGTTGTGTGTCATGAGAGTGGGCCTAGGGACCCTGAGATTGGGGAAGTGGCTAAAATCAATTCAGGCTCTCCAGGAGCCTTCAACACTCCAGGGATCCAAAACCCAGAGGCTTGTATGCCCCTCACAGCAGTACCAGTAGAGACCAGGAGGGGCTCCCACCAGGATCTGAAACAGGGAATCTAGTCCATAGTCTCCTATTAAATATGGAAGACATATAATCTAACATAATTAAAGCCAGAAACAGTATTCTAAGAACAACAGAAACACATAATACACATTTTGAAGGTCCATACTGATATTTCTGGCACACAGATGCCCTAGAGTATTCTGAATTCTTTACACACCTCTCCTCTTTTAATGTTAGGTCTTATTTCATTAACCTGTCCACATCTTTCCAAATGTATTTGGCTATCTCTTAACATGGAAGTACACTCCCCCAAAAATGTATGGGTATTTTCAATCATACAACTATTTATCAACTATAACATTTATCAAATATATGTATCAAATATCTGTCCCAAACTAAGCACAACAAACCTGTACAATCATATTTTAAATAGAAAAATAATAACTTTTAGCAGGGGTAATGAACTGGGTATCATGTAAGGGAGAAGGGGGGGCAAAAGTAGGTACAATCAACAAATAGTGGAAGTAGCAGGCTAGCTGGAATATCAGTCTGGTTGCACTATATAATACCTGCATAGAGAGATCTGCTTGTTTCTAACTGCATTAGAAGGTATGCAGCTATTAATACTGCTAAGAAAATTCATGGGTACTCAATCACCTAAACGTGATGGCTTTGGAAGACCTTCCTCTCTTTAACTTGAATGCTTTTTCTCCTCCAAAATTTGTTTTGCAATAAAAATCCTTCATCTTGCATTCATAGGAACAAATCACTCTGTCTGTATCAAACACTTTGTACTCATTTAAGGGTGCGTGGAAACAGGACATAGTTCCATCGGTTCTAAGAAGGAAGGGGAATCAGCCCCTTGGACGGTATCACTTAGCATCAGATGAGAAGTTAAAAAAGAGAGTTAAAAAGAGTGGGGGGTGATTTACAATAGCAGCACCAGCAGGGTCTGGAGTTGAAGGGTATGCTGAATAGTATAGCATCCCCAAGAGAAGAGACTGAATAAAAAGAACCCAGTAAAGCTGGATGGTCATTTGCTTACACAATCATGGTAACTGCATGTTCAGATTAAACACACTCATTTTTACACATGAATTCCTTTCTGCAAGGTGTTGCAGGCAGCTGGGCCAGGTTCCATTTTCTAGGGGTTCCTTCTGAAAACTTAGATGCCAACAGTTTTAGCCCCACACAAAAACCTGGGAAACTATATTCATCACCGTGGTCAAACTTGAAAGTCAATACTTCCCCGCTTGTAAGCACTGAGGCCAAGGGTTTAAAATAAAGAGAATTTTATTGGGGAGGGGACAACAGAATAAACTTAAGAAAGCAAACAATGAATACGTTAATAATGTTATTAGGTAAGACTCCCACACCAGGGTATCTTAGCAATAGTGCCAACATCAGTGTTCCTCTCACAGTTGTGAGTGCCTAGCATGTTCTAGCTTCTTCCCTCCTTCCCAGCTTCCCCACTCACAGTTTGTTATCCTGGACTGGAGGAGTCCAAGAATTTTGGCAGGTCAGTCTCCAGCCCTGGCTCAGGCTGGTCTGGGGGCTCTATCACCTGATCCTGCTGAAGTGATTTCAGCTTTGATTATTGGGTAGGGAGGCCCACACCAAAGTCCCTCAGGTAGGCTGCTGCAGCTTCATCCCAAGCCACTAAAACCCAATCACTTCCCTCAGTGCTATCATCTCAAAATACCTGACCTCAGGTCTGTCTACTACCTCAAAGCCATCCCCCGTCTTAAAACTGCCTCTGTGTTGAGTATTTACAGATAGATAAGTAGCATATAAGACCCTTAGCAGAGTCCTTACTACCAGAGAGGCACTCCTGTGAAAATGCAGGAATTCCTTTTTGCTCTCACTCTCTCCCTTTTAGCTCTGTCCAGGCTCTCTTACCCAACCGTTCCTGAATGTAGTTAAGGTCAGGGTGACCCCTTGTCCCAGGCATGTTTAGTGCAGTTTCCTGTCTTTTCATTTCCTAGCAAGGATAATAGTATTTTATTGCCCCAAACCTCAAATTTTAACTGTGTTTTAACCAAAATGTCCCATAACAGACATGTAAAGGAGGCCTGGTCCATTTAGTCATTTCCCCTTACTCACTAGCAGGCATGGGCAGAGCTCCCTCCTCCCTATGGAGCCCCTGAACCTCTGGAGTTCTCAAGCAGCTCTGAGTGCTCCTCTCCCTTTTCACCAACAGATGACAGTAGTGAGCTTCCTACTGTCTAGGGCTTCAGGCCACAGGGCTTACACATGTGCAATTCTGAAATATCTATGGTGAACTCCTGACACCTACTGAAGTCAATAGCAAGCTTTCATTGACTTCAGTGGGGCTAGGATTTCACTCCTAGGCCTTTGTTTATTTTACCTTTTATTTATATATTTATTTTTACTCGTTACTATTCTGCAAAACAAACCAAGGGTCAAGCGGAGGGATGGGGGAGTTCCCTTTACTTAATTTCTATACTCATGTCTTTCTGCACACAGAAGTTAACAGTTCTGGCAGGAAAGAACAAAAAGCACATGTAACAGGTAGTTCTTGTGATGCACGATATAATCACAGAGTTTAATAGAAATCAGTAGTGAGTTCCTTAACAAATGTTTATACTTTTTAATGTTGCTACTCAGTATTTCCAGACTCTACATAATGCCTCTCTCCACAAAACAGCACTCAGTTTAATATTAAGGCTGATACTCGGTCTGCCTGCCATACTTATTCTGCTGTGTATTCCTGCACTAGAGATATGAAGAAATAAATAGAGAAAACACAACCCAAAACACCTTTTCCCCCTAGAAGAAGCAGCTTACTTCCCTGTCGTGACAGAGCTAATCCCCTTGCCTACACCAATAGCCACTGGTCCTCACTCAGCTCCATAGAACATAACTATGACCCAGTTAATGGTCTGGGACATGAACCAGTTTGAGGAGTGCAGGATCTAATAAGGTAGAAGATTGGTCCGTTGAACCCCTATGACAACTTCTTAATAGAGAGAAAAAATCAATATATGTTTTTTCAGTTTAACTTTTATTTGTCTTATGCAGTAATTGTTTGGCATTAAATAGGCTCTATTATTGGTTTCTCCCTGACTCTGTGTCCTCACTTTGTAGTTATCTGTTCACAGGTAGGAACAAGACAACAGGTCTTGAATCTCCTGTTTCCAGACCTCAAAGATTAATTCTCTTCTTCAGTGGATTAGATATGGAAATTGAGAATTCAGAATAGCTTGATTATTTAGCCCCTGAAAGACCTTTATAAACGAGCACAGGCAACCAGAGGCAAAAACTAGTTGTCTACAGCCAGACATCCACTGAATTGTTACTGTGATAGATTTGTAATTACACTCAAAAAGTTGATTTAAAATTATATTAAGGGTCTGATTTCACCACAAAATCCAGATAATTCAAAGTAAGTCTGTCACACACCTATTTGTCTCTAGCTATTATACTCAAGTGGTTCTTTATCAGGTGTCTCAAAACAGTACAATGCATCTTACATACTATAGCAGTTTCAATATAGACACAATGCAGCGAACATACAGTGACATCCTCTCTTAACTTCTGTGTGTTATCAAGAAAGCGTTAGAAGACATTTCAAATGTAGTTTTTTATATTTAAACCTAAATAAAGACTATTTTGCAGCTTCTCACAGAAAATTAGAATCCCCAATACCAACAAAACCATAATTTTCCCAGTATTCTACTTATCTTAACTGTGCATTTTTTGAACAGTACAAAGTAATCAAGTCTGAAATCAAGTCTGCATGTGTGCATTCCCACTGTGTCTGGTAAAAAGAATACAAAATAAAAGAGATACAAAGGGATGCAACTGGCAAACTGGCTCTCAGAACAAAGCTCTCATCACCATTTCTGGGGCTTCCTACCTATTTTTGATATTTCTACAGCACTTACTAACTCAATATCTGAGCACTAATTCTTTTATTGGAACCCAGTCAAAACCAAGAGACCAGAGTGGAATCTGATTTAAGAAAAAATCTCCTACGCTTGAAGAAACTGGAGAGGCTTCAGAATCTCTTCTAAACCCTGCTATTACTTCTCAAGTACTCTGTTTTCTGGGCTCAATGCAGGAGTCCCCACTAAATCTCAGATGGTGAATGTGCCCTGATATGCCTGTGATGAGAGAAGATGACTTACCTACAAGTATATAAGGCTTGTTCCTTCAAGATGCTGTACTAGATTTCTCACTCCTTTAAAAAACATTTTGCTATAAGAACTCAACCTTCTCGGGTCCCTCAGCTCTATCAGAACCTATATTATTCTGGCTATATGGTGTTTTTTTTTTTAAATGGAAGACCCATTGCAAATACAGATAAAATAATCCTACTGGATTGTAATAGGATTTGTGTTTTAAATGTAATAGCATTTAGCAAAAGTAATGGCACACAAAAAGTCATCCCTCTCAACTGATTACATGAATCTCAGTGATCTTTTAATAAATGGCACACCAGTTAGTCTTCTTAATAGATATGACATAGCAACAGTGGACAATAGCATTCTTCATTTAACATGGAACACACATTCAGATTTCATTGAGTCCACAATTGTATAATTTAAGATGCTTGTCTGCAAGGATTTCCCCTCCCCCTTACCTTCTCTTTCTTTCTCCTCTTAATTATAGTTTGCATTGTTAATATAAATACTGTAAATATACCATAGTATAAAAACTTGCATTTCTTTCAATTATATACTACCTTAAAACATTGAAAACTTAAATGATAACCAACTGCTTTAAATTGCTTCCTTAAAAGCAATGGGTTGCATTCAGATTTTGGACAAAGTTTTTGGACAGTTCACCACAGTTTTGGTTACTCTGTCTCATCTCTACTATTAATAGTACTCATTTATGGGCTGCTCCTGCAGTCCTAACACAAGCAAGACTCCTATTTAGGCCTGGAGTGAAGATGGTAACACAAGACACACCAATGTACATATTATGGCTCTCTCCAAGTATTATTCTCTGGGGTTGTTCTAGATGACCTCCTGAGGTCTCTTCCAACCCTAATCTTCTATGATTTTAGGATTCTAAACAAATTCATACATCACATACATTCTTTGGGGATTATTATACAACTTGAGTTTTATGAAACATGAGGCTGATTAGACTAAATAATAACCATCCAGAATGAAAAGTAAAAATTCTCTGCAGTTTAAGGGTACAAAAAACTGTACTTGGATGTACCTACTGAAAACATTAGTAGCTTCTGGTTATATTTAATGAAGTGAGCTACATCATCATGTATGAAAGAGTTCTGAAAACAAATATCAGCTTTCCGTACCCATAAAGAACGTAACTAAACTTCATCTTTTATTTAAGGAAGATTTTAAAAAACAAAAACCAACCAACCTATCAACTTCCTGTTAATATTGGTGCTTACAGAATTGGGGTGGAGCGTGATGGTTGGTTGGTATTTTTTTAACTACTTGGTGAAAGCAGGTTCAAAGTAAGATAGTACTTTACAGCTATCTATGGGTATGTAGTAACACACCAAAAGCTTCACCTAGTTTGGCTTCATTATATCTTCCTTAATTGAGCCTTTAAAAAAAAAAAAAGCTGTGTTCTAATGTGGTATGTATTAGTCCGTTTTCAAGAGGGGATTCCTGAAGTAGTTTAGACATCTCAATTAGGAATGCATTGCAACATCAGTACAAAATTTAAACCTCTTGTGATGGTCCAAAGATTGACTTAGAGCTAAATCCACTGTACTGATGCAGTCTCTGCATTTAATTTGTACCTAGGTAGTACGGTAAAAGTACTTCTACAGTCGATTGATTCATCAGCTGCTAAAGACTAAAGTAAAACTGGATCCTGTGTATTGGAGGCTGCCACAGAGGGGGGGCTTAATTTATCAATTTGCCAGTTTCTCAGCAGTGGTTGTTAATGATGGCGGCATGAGGCTGCCTTTTAGCAGGATTCAATTGAGTTATTTTCCTAACTTTTTATTTTTGAAGTCTTTTACATAAACATTTGAAATCTGTCAGACATGCATCAGGATGATATGAAATGCAGATTGAAATCTGAAGAACATCTTGAAATTTTTCTCACAGCTTTCTGTTCATTTCCAAAGCTCAACTTTCCATGCCAAGCATGAGCATTTTTTTAAAATCTGTTTATTAAATATTAAGCAATCAAGTTAGAAACAATAAGACACTACGTTATTTGTACAAGCACAGCTCTGCTGCGGCTAGTAGAATTCCAAGAACCGACACATAGCAATAGGTATTACAGCTGAGTAAGTCAGTATCTGATCATATAAACATCATGGAGCATACTAGTAACAACCAAACCAACAACAAGGGATTATTAAAATCAAAATAGTATCTAATGCAAATCCAGGTTGTCTGTAGGCAATTATACAAAATTGGTAGTATTACCAGAACAAAAACTAGAGTTATACACGCAGGCTGTGGTCCAGGAAAACACTTAAACATGTACTTGACTTTAAGCATGCAAATCCCATTGACTTAAGTTAAGCACATGCTCATCTGCATTTCTGGGCAAAAATAAGGTAAACCTATGAAACGTATGTATGCCCCTATTAGCCAACAACTATTAATTATTAGCATTATTTTTTCCAAGGGAAGACAGAACCTAGTAAAACATTTAATGAGGTACCATTTCAATAAGGTCTGAGACGATAAACTTTATGATTTAAATATGTACAGCAAGTTCTCTGGCTCTAGGCATTGGTCAAGGTGCTTAATCTTTATCAAAGTTTGTGGCATGTTAAGTTGGGAGCAGGTTTTATTAAAACACTTTGTTAGCTGCATCAAGGTCTCTAAGCCAGGCACATTTTCTTATCTGCTACTGTTCCCAACTTAGCTGGAAAAAGAACTGAGGCCTCTAGACATTCCACTACAAACTGTCTCTTCAGCATTATGAATTCCTACCTCTATGTCTGAGGTGCAGAACTCTAGCCAGGGAAAGGAGAAAATATTAAACCTATGTTTCTTTCGCAGTTCTTTCTTTGTCCTGCTCATGTGACAAGGTAAAATAAGTAGTACGATCCTTCTTTCCTGATCGGATTTTACCTGTCTCAGTGAGATCTTGTAAATTCACTGCAGGTAGGTCAGACCTTTTCATACATTTAACTTCATTAACATTAACAGGACTTACTGGAGTTCACTAGCCAATTTATACGGTTGGTGATCTGCAGAAGTGAGAAAAAGGAGAAGCTGGTCAACTGAGACAGAAGCTGGGAACAGTAGTGTAAGGGGACTGTTGCCCCCTTACTAACATTCAGTGGGGGTGTTTTAGTTTCTAGCTCCCAGTACTAAAAAGGGGAAGGGTCGATGGGGAATCAGGACCCTTAGACTGCCAGTCCCTAGGAGCAATGGGGATAGGCCAATGCTCCAGGTCAGCCTGAATGACAGGGTGGGCAGGCTAATCAGGGAGTCAGAAGGCCAGGGGGGTCCCGTCCTCCATGTGAGCTGGATTTGCCTGTGTCAGACAGAGTGGGGCTGAGCTAAGGAGAAAGCACGGGACCAAGCTAAGCTGAGGAGCAGAGCTGTGCCAGATCCAGAGGGACCAGAAAAGCAGCCCAGAGAGAGCAGACCCTGTCCTGGGAGCAGAGCTGCAGCCCCAAAGCTAGAGGCACAGCCCAGAGAGAGCAGACTTGCCCTAGAAGCAGAGTTGCAGCAACCAGAGGGGCCAGAAAAGCAGCCCAGGAAACAGGTCAGTGCTGGGAGCAGAGTCACAGAAGCAGCCTGCAGAGCAGAGCTGTCCTGGGAGCAGAGCTGTAGCAACCAGAGCCAGAGGGGCCAAAGAAGCAGCCCAGGGAGGGGGAGGCAGAGCAGCAGCAGTGCTGAGACAGAGTGGTGGAACTGGGGCTGGAGAAGTCCAGAGCTGGGTGCGGTGAGCAGCTGGGGAGAGCGAGGGGGACCCTGGGCAGCGGGCCCAGCACAGGATCGTAACCCCGATAGGGCGGGGGCGACACTGGGAAGAAGGGTCCTACCACTTAGAGCCTGAGAGTGTGTGGCCACCACCAGAGCAAGTGTCCATACCTGCAGCACAGCCAGGACCTGAGAAGAAGGCCTGGGACTTACAAGGAACAGACTGTGAACTGCCCAGACATTCCAGAGACACGGTTTGTGATGTTCCCTGCCACAGAGCAGGTTAATGTGTTTCCTTTAACCTTTCCCATTATTCCTTATTCTTTTTAAAATTAATTGTTGATTAAATAACTTGCATTTGCTTTAAATTGTATGTAATGGTCAGTGGGTCAGAGCAGAGAGAGTACCCTGGAGTGGGGACATGCTAGCCCCTGTCCTAGGTGACCACAGTAGGTCACAGCAGGAATCCTGGGCCCAGCCTTGTTGGGGTTATGAGGACTCTGCCAGACAGGAGAGTGGAAGGGGAGTCCTCAAGGGCAGGGAGGCCACTGGGTAAAGGAAGTTGGAGCAAGGACTCAGATCCTTTCGCTAGCCCACTTCACCAGGGTAGTGCAGAAGCCAGGAAAGTTCCCCACAATAGCGGGACTATTCCCCCGCTTACAGTAGCGCTCCTTTTTCACCAGAAGAACTCCAACTCGTTCTGTGATAGCAGTAAGAGGTGGCATCACATTTTCTGCACCATAACCCGGAAGAAAAAAGAGTGGGTACACTCTTGTCCATGGAACATCTGGTGTTCTCCATGAAGAGCAGAAAATAAATCCAAGAGCATTATTAAGCATGTAGAGGCCTCAAACAGCTCCCTGATCAGCTAACACCTTCCAGTCCTTCTTTGACCTAGTCAAATGCCCTGCAGCAATCACTGATAGAAGCCTTCTGGGACTTGGTGCCAACCCAGCATGGAGGGATGTGACGATTTGCTGAACTCACACAATTGCTAGTGCCAGTAGAGCACTGATATTAGCATAACAATAACATTCCCACAGAGAAAGATTCTCTTGTTATTCTCTGAAGCTGTGAACACTTCCACTTATAGTGCTCACAAACCAAAGCTCTTGAATATGTTTCATAACGCAAGCTCTAAGTCATTTGCACTTGTCAAACATGAGCATTGTTTCATTAGCAAAGAGTGAAGCTGAATGCAGGTTCAGCTGAACAAGTGGAAGTTTATTTAATTCTACTCTGTCCATGTGGCTGAGCAGCTTCCAGACTAATTCCCTGTTTCCCGGAGTCCTGTCAATTAGAGACCTGCCAGAAACATGGGCCCTCTGACTCCAGTTCCACTGACCATGATATAGGCATGTCAACTGTAGCCATACAAGTACCACAAGGACAGTAAAGCCAACCCTGTAGACTACAGGCTTCACCGTACTCCAGTACAGATGCCAACCACTGACGGCATATAAATATATTTGCATTTCACTGGCACACATGTACAATCTAAAGCACTTACAATGAGTAAATTTCAATTGGCAACTAGAACTAGTGGGAAAAAGATTTAGCAACCAAACAAAAAGTTTTTAAAGGAAGATTTTTCATTCATTCTAATTTTTTTTCCATGAACTTTTGGGAGTTTCTTTTAGAAATTAAATTGTTTTCCAACTTCTTCCAGTGAGGGAGAGTTAGAAAAGGAAAAGAAGGAATAGAAATCTCTAAATCAAGTAACTGAAAATAGAAAACATTTTTCCCAGTTTCCAAAAACCAAAAAGCCATTTTAAGTAGAAACAAAACCAAAACTAAATTTTTCAAGTATCATTTCACGACTAAATGAAATGAAAAAAACTGTTATATTTTGAATTGAGAATTCCCACAGAAAACCCAAAGACTTTTGGTCAGAAAATTTCAAAAGGTGATTTTTCCTGTGAAATTTTCCATGGAAAAATTTTGCTTTTCCAATCCACTCTAATGGTAACACTCAGGATCACAAGCTGTGTTACTCTGACTGTGAACTACAGAGTCTGGGAACGACAGGTGCTGTGCATACCCCTAACATCCTGATTAAAATATCCCCTTCATACTTATTACAACCAAGACATTTCTCTTCTGTGTTAAGACAACAAGCTTGTGTTCTTGAAAGAGTACACACTACCCTGGGAACTAGTGTTTCTACACAAATAAGGGCAGAAAACAAGATCTAGGATTATCTTTATTTTACACATCTGGAATCTGAGGCTCCAGAGACACCTGAACAAGAGTGGCTCTATTTTCACAAGGGTTAAGCAGACACAGTTTCAGTTGAAGTCAAGGGGAGTTGTGAGTGCTCAGCACTTCTAGATTTAGGAGCTTAGTTGTAGGCATCTATGTTTGAAAATGTTGATCTCTGTGACTTGACAAATATAGAGGGAATCCGTGTCCAGGCTAGGATTAGTCCCTTGCCTAGCCCACTAAATCATGCAGCCTTCCAAACTATTCAGCTGTCTCACCATGTGGCCAGAAGTCATGCTAGCTCCTCTGAACAGGAGCTGGATCAGCCTTAGGCAGTTGACTGTTAGGGAACTTATGGCAGCTCTAGTGCTGTCAGCAATAACCTGCACAAAAAACCTGTACAAAAAAGCTACAAAGTGCATTGAACTGATCCTTGATTTTTGGAAAGGTCCCATATGGATTATGCTTTGGCCAGACCCAGAAGGCCGGACCTGGATGGCAGTGATATCTAGGAAAGATCAGTGACAAGTATTCCACCCTAGCAATTCATTTATATCAGTCACATTTTCAATCAGACAATGATTAGAAATCTTGTTCCTTCCCCTCCTTTAATGAAAGCTGAAATTCCCTGTTGGAAACATGAATGGCCCCCTATCTATCTCTGTTCACCCCTGGAAAAACCAATAAGAGACTGAAATCCACTGAAGAGATGGAAAGGCTAAAAGGACTCCTGGCAGTAATTATATGTAGGTACAATGGGTCAAATACACCAGTGTCACTCCTCTGATTTCAGTAGGGTTGCATCAGGAATGAATTTGGTCCCTGAGTGGATGCAGTTCTTGTCTGATTCCAGACAAGACAAAGCATTCCTCTAGCCCACCTGGTAGTGATTAAACATAAGCACATTCCAGCAAGGGCTCAGCATCTTGCAGGATCCGTCCCTAGGGTAGAAGATGAGAGTTCTAGCAACTGACCCTACAGAGGAGCATTCATGGATGTACAGCTACCTCCACCTCCCTTTCTGTAAGAGCTATGCAGATCCTCTATTCCACAAAAAATGAAGCAAAACAAAACAACCCCCGCCACCAAAAAGTGCCCAAACCTATCATTTACAGGTGCCAGCAAACACAAATTCAAACACTTGTGTTCCCAAGTGTGTGTCTGAGTTCCATCCACATCATACCACTACATGCCAGTGGCTTTAATTAGAGTGAGATTCAAGACTGGGAGAGGAAGTTCATAGTGTAATTAAGAAATAGTTTTTCTCCTCACTGCTCTTCTATCTCCTCCTCGGCTCATTTTTCTGCTTCCCTCTTTCCCTGCTCCATTCAGTGTTTCTCATTCTGAATCTTTAGTCATCTTGGCACCAGCATTACTGTTCTCACACCTCCATAGAGGCATGAAAGCCAAAAAGCAGGTGACTGTTAAGTCTTCCTAGACAAGGTAGAAAGAATCAAAAGGAGAAAAATGTGAATGAGTGGAGGGTTTTGTGCTGCTTTGGAGTGCAATGCATGCAACTGTTTGAAGTATATCCTATTACCAGCAATGGCACAGTCTGCCTTGTGTCCAGAAATGCCAGCTTCCCGGTTTCAGGCGGCTGTATAATCTCACTAGAACACAAGCCTGTCATCTTCAAAATCCTGCAGAATTATGGAGATTGTTCCCTCGCTGAATGTCAGTCAAATTTATAATGCAAAATAATACACAGTGACAAAGTCAAACGGTTGCAAGTGGGTGTGACTCCCCAGTCTAAATTGGGCCAAATAATCTCCATCTATTTATACATAATCTATATCTGGACCATTGATATTTTTACCTTCCTTTGTTCAGTCTCCCTGCTGTTGTTTTTTGAATCCCATGCAAAAGTGACCTTTACCCATGTCACAGTTAATGACAGGGGAAAGGTTGGTAAGAGGCAAAGATGTTCCACGGTTATTTGTGTCGGCTATAATTGGCATGAGAATATTAAATGAAACAGTGAAACAAAAAAGTCATTTTGACAAGCTGCAATACTGGCTAAGATTATATTAATGTTCAGGTTTGTTCTGACATTTTTCATTTTCAGAGGAACCCTGCCTCAGTCTGTATTGCTACTTGGGAAGGATTAGCAGCGGCTGTGGGCAATTTATGACAGACATTACACCATATGGGAACCAATGATTTTTTCCCCCACTTTTGACATTTCAAACCAGAACATATCAGGCTAAATCTGAATAAATTCCAGTGTAACATTTTTGGCCACATCTAACACCCTCTGGGACTTTCTGCATGTTGTCAGTACCACACAAATTCATCATACAGATGGTTCATCTTTTTCAGAAATGGCAGGACATTGTTTTTAAGGATTTGCAAAATATTCGATTCATTTCTCACATAATTTATTCATATTATGGTGCAAAACCGTGCATTGTGTGGCAAAAGGAGGACCCCAAGGAATGTGTTATACCTACAATCAATGCAGGTATTATTTCAGATCATTATCATATTCAAACAGACTGTGGTCTACATACAGGGTGTCTTTTTAAGTCATCTTAAAGTATCGTATCTGAAGAGTCAGGTGTATAGGATGTCCATTTTAGGACACCCTAAGTTTTCAGGGATCAAGATCACTTCTCAAGGTTGATCAAAAAAGGGTTAAAGCTTAGTAGTGAAACATGTAAGAGATTCGGGTTTGTTTGTTTTTTAAATAAAAAAGCTTATGTATTATTATTTAACATACACAGAACTGCAGTGTCATCATAGACTAACACTAGGATTTATCCTGCAACTGACCAGTGCATTAAATCCAAAAGTTTCTTTGTCTACCATTCGGGGTGCCTGCAAGAGCATTTTAAAAATATTCAGCAGCTATAATGACAAAAATAGCACATCCCATCATAAAACTTTTGTAATCTAGCTGCATCCACTATACCTAAAATGGAATCTAAATGGACTCATGTTGAAAAGCCAGTTATTGAGAGCTTGACATTCAGCTGACTGCTAGTAACAGGAACATCATTCTTAATTACAGAGACGAGAGTAGCGCAGAAACAACAGCTGGTTTTTAAAAGTCCGTCAAATAACTTCTGAATTAGCAGTTCCTTGCTTCTGTGCAAAATCTGAATACAAGTTTTTTCCTGCTGAAGTAAGTAGGCGGATGGAATTACACACCATCAATACTGACTAGGAAAATAAGAGTCAAACTTCAAACATAAGGGAGAAAATTCTCAGCTGGTGTAAATCAGTGTCACTCCCTTGAAGTCAATGGAGTTATACTTATTTACTCCAAGTGAGAATTTGGCCCATGGTCACTAAATATTGCTCCATCCTGCTCTCACTGAAGTCAATGACACCATCCCACTGACTCCACTGGGAGCAGGATTAGACCCATAATTATTTATGCCTAGACTACATGGGACAGTTGCACCAGTTTAACGTAAATCCATTTTTAAACTGATATACTTAAACTGGTGCAAACCCCTATGTAGACACTTGTCTTTCAGTTTATGAATAGTTTTTTTCAGTTCAACTTATACCTGATCCCAGTTGATTTGAGCTAAACCACACACACAAAAGGCATTCTTATATTGAAATGAGTGTACACATCAAGGTTTCCATTGGCTTAATTATGTCAGGTTATATTGGTGCAGCTTTCCCACATAGCCAAACTTTAGCAGACAATTCAGAGCAGACAATACAAAGAAGTGAAACATGCTTTATATCTTTTAGAAATTTAGTCTAGGGAACATCTGCAGTGTTGGCTGTATAAGTGTATTCAACCTTTAATATTCCTCTCGTGCAAACATTATTTATAAGTTGAACAATGATAATTATTGTTCATTAATAATGAATGTTCTTTCCATCAAGAGAAAATTGTGTCCTTAATGAAATTAGAGAAAGTTGTGTCCTTCACATTCCAGTACTGGCTCCTCTTAAAGTGTTATAAAAATGTGTAGCCAGCTCATGCCCTGTTGATCGGCACACATAGCGGGTTCTCTGGAGAACTGGCCAAGAATTTTTGATGAAATGTTTTTGCGTCAGAAAATGCTTCTTCATCAATGCTGAAACCTTTTGCAGAAATGTGTCTGTTTTGATTAAACTTTCATCTGCTACGTTGCTCAGGTCCAGCATACAATTTTGGTAAAAATGAGAGAGCAAGACACAGACAACTGGGTGCTTAGGGCACTCACCTGGAATCTGGGAGAGACAGAGTCAAGTCTCTCCTCCAAATTAAGCAGAGCAGAGACCGGAACCCAGACCTTCTACATTCTAGGTGAGTGTCCTGACCACCCTGCTAATCTGGGGTGGCTGGTTAGCTCTCTGTCACCAGAAATTGCATCCTGGACTTGAGCAACCTTCCTAATGAAAGTTAATTTTTTTTTTTGTGAAATCTAAGTTTGAAAGGTCTCAGTTTTGTTCTGCTACAGAATAAAAACAAATTTCAAAACCTTAATAATGCTTAATAAAGGAGTGCTTGTTTTCTGACCAGCCCTTGTTCTCTACACAGATCTTCCTCATCCTATGTGAATGAGGGAGTCAGCCATCCCTGCAGCCCCAGACTTTATGAAGAAGCCTCTACAGCTGCCAGTGCGAAGTCATTGCTCTACTGGGGAAGAGAGACTCTGAGCATATGGAAGCTGGGGGAGAAAACTGAGGGCCTGGAACAAGAATGGGGGCAGCCCTGACTTTTGAAGTATGAGAAAAAGCGAAATGTGCCTGTCTGCTCTCAGATATCGCCAACCTCTTCTCGCTTCAGAAAATAGCCACCCACATTGAATGCATTTCCTCTTCTTTACTACTGCTCAAATCTTATTCTTGAAACCAATATCATAGCTGTATTGCTTGAGTTGTTTTTCCCTCCAAATATAATAATTCTATTAAAGAAACACCTGGGAGCAAAGAACGTTCATCTTTAGCTACATTATTGGGCACTTACCTTGGCTTAAGCCATGGGACGCAGAACTGCAGCTATGAAACTCAGTGGTATCTTTGAAGAACAGGAGGGTTAATCCCTGATCTTCCAGGGTTATCTGCTGCTGGAGCCTGCCACTATGTGGCATGAGTGAAGGACACAATAGCTGAGGGCAAGACAGGAAAAGCCTTCTGTGATTTTCATGAAAATACATGAAACTAGACCATTATCATAATTTTGATCAAAATTGTTCAACTTACCAAAGCAAGCAGTAGTCCCATCATCCTTCCCTGGTTCTCTTAGCGCATGTGGGATTCAACAATTTATTGAAGTTAAAAGCATGAATGGATTTTAAGACTGTCCCAATCCTGCAAAGTGCCAGCACTTCCTTGCAGGATTTGGTCCTTGAGGAGTTGTATACCCAAATTATTTTTCTGCATAGAAGTTTTCTGTATAGGGTTTCTTTCTAGTTTGGGAGAGGGGTGATTACCAAGAGACAGGGACTTGGTTTTGTGCTAGTTCACTTTTAGATCTAAAAGGCTTTAGGACTCCTTTACTCTCTTAGATGTATGGGAGTTCTAATATGAAAAAAATAAAGACTACAAGGAGAAGTTTTCCAGGGCAGGGATTTTGGTTTATGTTTAGTATATTTTACCTATTCTAAAGCACTGCACACAATACTGGCAGTATATCTTAACCATACTTAAGGCTGTAAAAACAGTTTCCATTATAGCCCCTTTCTCACATGCCCATGACTTGCTGAAACATTCACCTTTTGGACCTTGAGATGATTTGTAAATGGCTGAAGGATTTTGATCGATGGGAGAGTTCAAAAATACACTTTTCATGTAGTAAAAACAAAATTCTAAGTGAAAACAGAATTAGCAAATCTTCATGGGGCTGCAAATAGCTGCTGGAACTGAAGAGCTAACTACCCTAGAGCTCCCAAAGTTGCTAACCCTGGAACACCATTATCAAGGGTGAGAATCCTCCTTTTAAAATTCCCTAGTGTAGCCAAACTTCAGGAGGGGCAGAGACAATGAGAAATGACATCATGAAGAAGGTGAGGCTACATTAATATCATCTATAGTTTTGGCAAATACTCACTGATTTTTTCAGTTCCGTATAATGTTTGTATTTCCTGTCCTTTCCACCTGCACCTGGCACCTTATTACGTTACAGGTCTTACATGTTAGCCCTTTTCCATCTAGCCCAATTAAAATGGTCAGGTTAGAATATTTTTTCTCTCTTTTAAAAGGCTGAAGGATTATTCTCACATTTCTGAAGCAGCAAATGTAAACTCCTGGATTGCTATAACAGTCTTACTGTCGTGTCACAGACAGTCTGTAGAGAGGTTAGCTGGGGCTCATCTCTCTCAGGGGCGGTGGGGAACCACACCGCCTCACTAAATTGGGGAATAGGTCTTGTGGGGAATTAGTCCAGCCACAGGAGTCGTCCTCTGCGGCCTTTGTAAAGGTAGAAATAACACAGTAAGCCCAGGCCCTAGGTCAGGGAGGGGCACTGGTGAGTCAGGCGCTCAGGCAGGGGTGGAGCAACAACAGTATATAAACAGTAGGCCCAGGCCCTAGGTTCCAAAGGGCCTGGGAGAGGGGGAGACTGTTACCCGTGAGTTGGGAGGCGGGGGGACGCAGGCCCTCCCACTCCACTGCGTCCCAGCCCAGGGCCCTAGCAGCGGCAGAAGACCCGCTCCTGTGTCAGTGGGGATCCTGGTCGCAACACACTGACAGGGGTTCTGGCAGTGCTGCAGCCAGACTAGGGTCAGCTGCCCCTAGGCTACTTCCAGACTTCCCTTCTTGAGATACCTGGGTCAGGGTGGTGTCCTTCGGGGGTCCAGCACCATGGGCTCCTCAGGATAGCTGGCGTGGGGCAGGCTCGGCAACTCCTCTGGTTGCTGGCGCGGGGCAGGCTCGGCAACTCCTTGAGTTTCCCACAGGCTGCTGGGGTTTCCCAATCGCAAGCTAGGCCGGAGATGTCTGGCCTCCCCGGTGGCTGCCCTCCCAGTGAGCCCTGAGGTCGGGTCTTTATACTTCCGGGGTAATGCCTGACCCTCTGAGGGGGCAGGCTCAGAGCTCCCTGGCTCCACCCACTCTGGTGCCTGGAGGGACTCGTCTCTCTCCAGGGCAGTGGGGAACCACACCGCCTCACTACACAGTCCCCTTAGGCTCTCCAGTCTATCTTGCCACCCAGACAAACTAAACTTAGTGATAAATGGTCACTTACATGAAAAATTACAGCGCATTCAGGTTCCAGTCCCAAGAGACCAGTCCTTTACCCCAGATCAATTGATACTGTAGATCCTACATCAAAGACAACATTGTAGCCAATCCTGTAATAAACTCTCTCTAAAGGTTTATTAACTAGGAAAAAGGAATAAGAGTTATTTATAGGTTAAACCAAGCAAACATATACACACAAATTAGTTACCAGCTAAATCCTAAGAGTGACAGAGTTGTAGTGATCTGTCTACTCAAAAAAAACTAGGAGGCCTTGTGGCACCTTAGAGACTAACAAATTTATTTGGTCATAAGCTTTTGTGGGCTGTAACCCACTTCTCTGATGAAGTTGTTTATAGCCCATGAAACCTTATGCCCAAATAAAGTTGTTAGTCTCTAAGGTGCCACAAGGACTCCTCGTTGTTTTTACTGATACAGACTAACACGGCTACCCCTTTGAAACCTGTCTATTCAAAGTGACAGGTTTCAAAGGGGTAGCCGTGTTAGTCTGTATCAGTAAAAACAACAAGGAGTCCTTGTGGCACCTTAGAGACTAACAAATTTAATTGGGCATAAGATTTCTTGGGCTAAAACCCTCTTTGTCAGATGCATGGAGTGAAAAATACAGTAAGCAGTATATATATGAAAAGATGGGAGTTGCCTTACCAAGTCGGGGATCAGTGCTAACGAGGCCAATTCAATTAAGGTGGAACAACAGGACAGTCTCTATGCAAAAGAATATATGGACACAAATCAGACATCAAGAATTGTAACATTCAAAAACCAGTAGGGGAGCACTTCAGTCTTCCTGAACAATCAATAACAGACTTAAAAGTGGCCATTCTTCAACAAAAAAACTTCAAAAACAGACTTCAATGAGAAACTGCAGAACTGGAATTAATTTGCAAACATCTAATTAGGCCTGAATAAAGACTGGGTGTGGATGGGTCACTACAAAAAGTAATTTTCCCTCTGCTGATATTCACACCTTCTGTCAACTGTTGGAAATGGGTGACATCCACCTTGATTGCATTGGCCTCATTAGCACTACAAAAGTAATCAACTGTTGAGAATAGGCCACTTCCACCTTGATTGAATTGGCCTCATTAGCACTGACCCCCCTTCCCCACTTGGTAAGGCAACTCCCATCTTTTCATATATATATACTGCTTAATGTATTTTTCACTCCCTGCATCTGATGAAGTGGGTTTTAGCCCACAAAAGCTTATGCCCAAATAAATTTGTTAGTCTCTAAGGTGCCACAAGGACTCCTCGTTGTTTCTATTCAAAGTGTCTCTCAGGGCAGTCCCAGGAGGCAGCCCTGGGGGAATCTCTGGATTCAGTTCAGTCTCTGGCCTTTCAGAGTTCAAACAGCCATAAAGATGCAGTTTCTTCTTGTAAGGGATTTTTATTCCCTTCCCCCAGAGTTTAAGATGATGGGTTACGAGTTCATGTACAGTCTCCTCATCATGGGTGTGTGTTGGGGGGTGGGAGCAATCAACAAAGTCTTTTCTCCTCTGATGATCCGCAAAGGTTTGTCTGGTTTCTATGGGCCTTCTTTTGTTGGGCAGGAGACAACACCTTCTGTGACAAACTAGTATTTCATACACGGTAATGTTTCTCTCCTGACTGCAGGGATTTACAGTTTCAGAGCAAACACTTTTACTCTTACCATTACCTTATAACATGGGATATAGATACTTATAAGTGAGATTAATACATGCAGCAACTTACAAGCATTTCATAGAGTCTATCTGCAACCTACACACGTCCTAGGTGTGGTGCTCTGTCCCATCTAGTGGTACTGAGACCACTTACAGATTAATGAGTCTGCTACAGCCTTAGCTAAGAGCCATGTGGCTTTTAGCTCATGCAGTAGAGGCTCTCAGGTTCAGTCCCACCCACCGATGACTGGGGTCTGTCAGCGTTATTAGTGGGCTCAGTGTCACTAGATGGGACAGAGCACCACACCTAGGAGGTTAGTGGGTTACATAAACACTAAACGCTTTCTTATAAGACTAATACCTAATCTGAGCAAAACTAACATACAGGTGACCTGGTCTGGTCTCCATCTACGAGGTTGTCGGTTTTTAGCGAATGCCTACAGCCTAGGCAAGAGCTGGCATCTGGCCTGCCAGTGTCACAGGTACATGTGCAGTTAAGAGGTCACAATGAAACTGTTTTGCAGTCTTAACTACTGAATTTATATACCCTCTTACGGAAAGCCTTTGGGCCAGATCCTCAGTCCTGATTAAGTCCCCTAAATTTCAAGTGGTGCAAAGGGGGCACAAAACTGTCCTAAAGAGTCATCTGTATGGATTCCCGTGATATACAAAAATTCTCCAATGGTTTAAAGCCAACTTTATGCCACTTCTTTCCACCCTTCCATGAGTAAGCATTCCAGGTCAGACTGGGAGTACACAATATAAAAAAGGGGCAGGGCCAGGCAGTCTGGAAACCATAGACTGGCTGAACACTATCTACCAAGCAATGCCTTCCAGTTTAAGTTAGAGCAGCCTTGTGGCTACTCTAACATATGCCAAAGGACAATTTGGCTCCTGGCCGGCACCAGGATGAGAGAAAATGAGGAAGTGTTATATTTCCTAGTTGCCAGTAACTAGCAAGGAGTGTATCTAAGTTATAGGAGGTGAGTTGAAGAAGCTTTTGGTACATAGTCTACATACAGTTTTTGTACCAATGTAACTATTATGAGGGGAGAGATTTTTTACTGAAATACTTCAATCAGTGCTACCTCTAGTGTGAATGCAGTTATACTAACAGAAAGGTGCCTCATAGCAGTATAGCTTATTCCTCAAAATTTATGGGACTAAGCCATGGGCGTATAAGCACTGTTATAGTGTTATAACTTGCATCAACACTAGAGGGTGTATCAGTTTAACTATACTAGTTGAAAACCAATATAGTTAGAGCTGTACAAAAATTGTAATTATACAAGGCCTTGGAGTGAATGCAGTTGCAAGGTCTGCAATGGCTGAAGTGTAATAAAGAAATATTAAATGTATTCCATGGCCATCTCCCTTTATTTTACCAGCCCATTTGATTGGATGTCACACACCCACACCCACACACTTCTCTGGCTCCCACAATAATCCTTTCTTCTTAAACCTGTCCCACACTTGGCTGGCTTTTGAATTTGGGGGCATTTCATTAGTGAAGTTTTTTCCTGTTTTTTTTTTTTTAATATATATATATATACTCTGCATGTGTCTTGCCTTTTCACTGTATCCCCCATACACAGCTTTTACAGGAGAAAGCAGTTTCTCACCAGAATTCCTGGCTAATTATTCCACTGAGGCACTGCTTTTGGTTTTGACAGGGTGGTGCAATAACAGGGTTTTTGTAGACAAATAGAGAGAGAGAGAGAGTGTGAGTGTGAGAGAGAGAGAGAACATTCTTTGATGATTTGAAGGGGCATTTTAAATATCTCCCTCTTCCAATATGAACCTGATATTACAGTCCACACGTGGCATTTGACAGGTTTGCTACCTGCTGCATGCTATATATTTTGTCAACAGAGAGTGGGTTTAATTTGATTACAAGTTGTGGCACTGCGAAAAAGGATGCCCTTCTGAATGAGGAATTGCTGATGCCTGAAGGGCAATTTGTTAAGGATGAAGTTCAAGGAGGCAGGTTAATTCAGGCACACAGTGGATAATTTCTTCACCTAATTGTATTATATGGGCATCAATGCCTACTGCAATGACATTAGGGAATCTGA
This sequence comes from Natator depressus, assembly GCF_965152275.1. Taxonomy (NCBI): domain Eukaryota; kingdom Metazoa; phylum Chordata; order Testudines; family Cheloniidae; genus Natator; species Natator depressus. The sequence continues at coordinate 62,476,788 of NC_134243.1, read as the reverse complement.
TTTTCCATGGATTGGGGTAATGAGTCTTTTTACTTTGCATATAAAGGGCTGAAAATGGAATTGAAATTATGCTAACTTTAAAGTAAGTTTGGTCCAAGGGCAGATCTGGACTTGACTCTCCAGCACCAGTAATACTGATGCACATATGCATTTTTAAAATTGCTTCCATGTATGCATGAATAATTATCATATATGTGTCATTTTATTATTAATGTGACCTTTAGCTGACTTGAAAAATTAATCACATAATGGAGGACATAGACATCGAATAAATTGCATGAACCTATAGAAGAGAATAGATAGGTCAGCTTCTGAAAAACCACAATAGTATGGATTACATTTCCAAACAATAATCCAAACCCAAATTCTTCTTCGCCTGTAGCATGATACCTTAATTACATCACAAAGTAATTAGCATTTAAAAAGAAATAAAACATGTCGGGCCCTGCTTTGAAAAGATGTTCGCAAGTTGTGAAACTTTCCTCTGGTTTTAGTTATTCTCCTGACCAATGGAATTTTCTTGAGAAACATTCCTATTAAAAAAAGAAACGCACTGTGCCACAGACGCACTGATGTGATCTGACACTCAGTTTTGGGACCCCGCATACCCCATCATTAATGGCAGACTAATTGTTTTCTACACATCAACAAAACACATTGGACTAATTATAACTCCACCAACAGCATCTGAGGGACAAAGATGAATGTTCAGCCTTTAAAACATCAGCTACTTCACAAAACAATAATGTTTGATACTGTTAATTTTTGCTGCCTAAAGTCATGCTATTTCTCTGTGGGCCTGAAATACGTAACGCTGTTGAGTACCAAGTACGATCACATGATATGTGGAGATTCATATATTGTAGCTAATTTATAGTATATAGAATGGTCGAGGCACATTAGATGCATATAATAAGATTCTACATCAATGTAAGGGACTAAGACCTTCAAAAATAATAATCAGTCCTACTGTTCAATTTAAAAAAAAAACAGCGAGAGGCACATTTTAAACAAAATAGCACAAGCCTATTGTAACAGAAGAATATGAAGACAACCAGACTAGAGCAAGTTTCTCTGTTTACCCTAGGTTCTCTCTCAGAAGCAACATTGTCAGGTTCAGCAGATAAAAGTATAGCTGGGTCTATTGTGCTACATATTTTCTTAGGGGGCCTTTTAACATTATCAATCCTCCCTGTCCAGTGTAGCATCCAATTTAATCAAATCTCCAGCAAAAGAATGCCCATCTGATGTCATCTCTAATTTGTGCATAGGGTAATCAATGGATGCAGCTGCAGTTCACTTCTGTAGCAAACTACAATTTGTCCTTGCCCTTCTACAGTTTGTCTCTGGAATTTACATAGGACTTAGCCCCACACTCAACATGTTTTCTCGCTGCACGACCAGTTCAGAATTTAAAACAGCCCTCTTGTCAGCACATTTGCAACTGTGATCTGATCTCCAGTCCTTAAGTATTAGCTATGCTAAGAGTTACATCCGTTTCTATTATACTGTTTCCAATACACTCCGTGCTCTAGGGCAAAAAAAATTCACCTACAGATGTTGATTCCATCTACCATCGACTCCGGGTGCATTAGTAAGCCAAAAAATAAATAAATACCTACATTTATTTCTCTGTTGGATATCACCACATTTCTGTGATGGGAGACATGAAAGAGTGAGCTGGGGCAGTCTTATTTCAAAAGGATGCAGAGCAGTGGCAGAAACATATAAGAAAAGGAAAAACAAATAAATGTCAGCAGTAGCTTTTAGAAAGGAACTATTCCATTAATTCATATATGGGACAATTGTGGAAGTTGAAATGGATCATAAACCCCCTAGAGGCATTCATGAGTTAATGTTTACTATACAGAAAGTTCTCCTTCTATGTTTGTACAGGGCAGAACAAGCTGTCAGCACTTGATGAATTATTAATAATTATTTATTATGGAACCACTAAGTGGCTCCCCACAAGGGTACACAGACTCCTGATGACTACAAAAGTGCCAGATGGTTGTGAAATAAAAAATGCAAACAAAGGAGTACACGCTATTGACACAGTGTCAAGACCACATGTTCCTGGAATATCATCCATTGAAGATGATACAGGTGCAGAACTGCAAATGAAGATACTGAGAAATAATTCACCGATAAACTTGTAAGGATGGGAGGTCTTGGGGAGGGTGTATCAACCACAGGATCACCAGGGGCATAATTTAAAGAGGGAAGAAGAGAACTTCAGAAGCTTTATTTAAGCTCAGATATACTTCAGAATTTCACAGTGCTGAACCTATCGTTAACTGAAAGGCCAGATTCTGCCATTTTTATTGTCACTGAGTACCACCTTACTTGGTGAGTATTTCATTGACATCAGTGGGTCTACTTGTGAAATGAGGTAGTGGTTCTTGGAAATAAGGGCAGCAGAATTTGGACCTATCAGTCAGCAGGCCTGGAGGTACAGTTATAGAGCTATGCATGGATATGTGAGAGACCTAGGTTCAACTGCCATCTCCCATCTTGCATTCCCTGGATTAGCAGGGACTGGGAGTGCTGCATGTATTCAGTCCTTGTGCTGTTTCACAGGAATCCCTCTGGCTAACTGAGTGGCTTCAATGAGCAAGTCTACACTGCAATTAAACATCCACAGCTGGCTTGTGCCAGGTGACACAGGCTCACAGGGCTTGGGCTGCAGGCCTGTAAAGTTGCAGTGTAGACACTCAAGCTGGAGCCTGAGCCCTGGGACCCTCCTCCCTCATGGGGTCCCAGAGCCCAAACGCCTGCATCGCAATTTTACAGACCTGCAGCCCAAGCCCCACGAGCCCAAGTCAGTGACACAGGCCAGCTGTGGGGTTTAATTGCAGTGCAGACATACCCAATGAGTTATGAAGGTAACTACATCCAGTCCACCTTGGCAAGAAAAATTGTAGACTTCAAATTGGTAGTATATGGAGATTTCCACAGTACTCCTGACACATGGCACAGGGGAAAATGTTACACATGATAAACAAGATACTAGTTATTAGTTTTTCAGACATGGGGGCTTACAACTCAAGGCCTAATTCCAGAAGATCTTGTACATCCATAGCAGAGCTGGAACAGGGTTTAGCTTAAAGTTTTTACATTACTTTATAGGCATCTCAGATCTTGAAACACTGAGGTCAGTCTGCTTGCTTGCTTATGCAGCATTTGGGCTGTGGATTTCATATGCAGTTCAGAAAGAAAGAGCTGTGATTTATAAGTTGCTATCCGAAGGCTAAGCTATGCATGGAATTCAGATACCAGAAGAGAGAAACATTTTTTCCTCTCTGTTGTAGAATTTTTTCATTACCTTATTCATTAACCTTTCCTTGGGCATTAAAGTATTCATTACCCTTTCTTGTGCGGTATGTTCAAGCCACATTACTCTTGATCATACAAATTCACAGCAGGGTAGCATCTAGCTAAGATAATCTTCAAAATGGCAAGCTGAAAGTGAACCACACTGGAGCTTAATGTTGTCATGATAGCTTCTGATAATGCTGCTACAGCTCCAGGGGAGGTTTCAAACCCTCATGTGGCTGAAACTATGTTAGCATTCAAAGTCTAATACCAAACAACCACTAGAAGAAGCAATATTTGACAATACTAATTCCTAAATAGAGTTGGTCAAGAATTTTTCCACAAAATCAAAACTTTTTACAGAAATGTAGCCATTTTGTCAGGAAGGTTACTCAGGTGCAGGTTGGGATTTCTGGACAAAATGAGAACACTCAGCTCTAGAGTAGAATAATTTGGGCATTCACCTGAGATATGGGAGGCCCAGGTTTAAGTCTGCTCTCCAAGGCAAGGATTTGAAGCTGGGTCTCACTCATTCCAGGTGAGTGCTCTAACCAGTGGGCTCAGAGTCATAAGGGCAGTTTCTGTTGCCACGGCCAGCTAAAAAAATCTGTTTGGGTCCTAATAAAACATGTTTTATCAGATTCACCAGAATTATCCCCATGATTTGATTCAGTTGTACCAAAGCCATAATTTTTTTCAGAACTGCCTGCAAACCAAAAAAATCAGTTATTCATCCAGATGTAGAGCCAAGTACTTTCACTCTTCTCATCACGCCTAGATGCAACTTTTCTTAGGAATCTTATTTCCTCCAACTGATAACAACATTGGCGCATCTTGCATCCAAGAAATCCAGGAAGTGACTCAGCTTGCTAGATTTTACAAAGAATATTACTTCAATCTGAGCTACTGATAAAAGACCAGCAAATACTATAATGAAGCTTGGGACTACACACAAGAATCATACAGGGCCTGAGTTTGAGAAGTATAGAGCACTCACAGCTTCATCTGTTATCAGTGAAAGCTGTAGTTACTCAGCACTCCTGAAAATCGGGTCCATAGCAGGAGAATACCGCCATTCTACAAGGAGCTAGGGAGGCCATATTTTGAAAACTGAATCCAGTTCCTGTACCTTTATTATGAAAAGGAACTTAAAATAAAAGGATACAGGTGAAGGCAAGTGGAATACTGCAGGCACTAAATCTTAGTTGCTCATACAGAGGTAGAATAATTTAAAAGAGTGTTATTCCTCCTGAAAGAGTCTTGAATGACACCAAGGTATATATTTTTTTCAGTTTAGAACAATGCAAGACTCCACTTCAGCAGGCTTATGGGCAAGAAACTATTTCCTTTCACATTATTCCCCGTGTGAGTGAAAACTTACTATGGTTTGACAGATATCTGCAGCATTTCAGAAATCTATGGAGATGTTCCTACAAGGGCTTCAGCAGCAAATAATTAGGTATTTGCTATGTGGATAATAGAATGGATCCTTCCAGAAATATGCAAGCATGAAGGGAGAGTTATACAACGGTTTCACAATCAGCAAATCAGACATATCCCATCAAAACGTGACCTATTCAAATGGCAAGCAATGTAGTAAGGAAAGATCATCTCAGCAGCTAGGTACATGTAAGTCCAGCAAAACTGTCAAAACCCTTAAAGGCAAACAGCCTATTACAGAGGGTGAATGTTGAAAACTATTAGCACTGCCAAGGTAATTTCAGATAATTTCTCCGGAACTGAGTAACTGACATGTTGTCCTTGAACTTTCCTTATTGAATCTACAGTAGCAGGGCCAGCTCCAGGCACCAGCGAAGGAAGCAGGTGCCTGGGGCGGCCAATAGAAAGGGGCAGCACTGTGTCCGTGATCTTCGGCGGCGGGCCCTTCTCTCCCTCTTCGGCGGCAAGTCCTGCTCCTTTTTTTTCTCTTTGCCACTTGGGGTGGCAAAAAAGCTGGAGCCGGCCCTGACAGGTAGATAGATCATCTATTCTGATAAATATGCTTAGCACTAGGGACGTTCTCTCCCTTCTGAAAAACACCGAAAATATAAACAGGTCAATGGCCAGCCCATTTAATCCACAAATAAACTACTTTATTTACAGCAGCATCCCAAGGCTACAGTATCAAAGTCTCTTTAAAACAAAAACAAACTTTTGTTGTTGTTGTGTTATTGTGCGTTATTTAACAGTACAGAGTTTAAAAAATCAGCAGGATGAGTACGCTACAACAGCGTGCTGCCTGGTATATCAAGAATACAAATATATTCCAGCACTGATTATCAGCACTCACAATGCCGAACAAAGGCATAAAATAACATGCTAAAAGATATTAATTAAGGCATGTTAAATCAAAAAGTTAAGGAGTTAAACCGTGATCATACAAAGACTTTTGCAAGGGCTCAACTTTACACACCATGAGGAGTCCCAATGACTCCAGTAGGACCACTTGTGTATGTTTGTGTGTACTGGGGTTTAAGTCAGAAAATGAAAGCATTATGGTTGCACATCAGAGTTTAACTTTGTCCCCTTATGCTGTGCGGCATTATGATATATCTTTAATTATGGGATCATACTCTGTTTATCAACCAACACTACAAAATGTAAAGTGTTTTTATTTATTTTGCTTTCCAAACCCTAATGCTTATTAATATTTCAGGCTCTTCAATAACTCCAGCCAACAGATAATCCACAGCATTTGCCAGAAAACAATTTGCCTGATTCTTCTCTTTCTTATTTCAGTTTTGACTGGTGTTGCTCCATTGACTTCTTTAGACTTAATCCTGATATGGTCTGGGATGAGGAGAAAAGTCAGACCCTAAATACACAGCTGGTTTACAGTGAGTGCAAGGAGATTAGAAAAAACAGGAATAAACACTCAATATGCTAAAAACTAAAAAGAGACTTAAAGAGAACATACACATCCAAATGTTGGACTTATAGAAAGGAAATTCTCCTTTAGACCTTGAAATGACAATTCCAGTATAAATTGCATCTGGAGAGATCAAACAACTTGGCACTTTCAGCTCTTAATGTCTTTGTCTTTAGTATATCATTGCATCTGATTCTTCAGCCAGTCACACCAGTTTTATAACAGATCAACTCCATTACCCTCAAAGGTGTTAGTCCCAATATACAATAGCTTAAAGGAGAGGAGAATCAGGCCTGTGTTCAAGAGTTTGGGGGCAGGTGCTTTGTCTCAGAATAGTTTCAAAACAAACAATAACTATGGCCTCAGAATATGAATGGGTATGAGACTACAGCCAGCAATTTCTTATCCTGAAAAACTCGTTTTATAGAGCCCGGATCTTTGTATTTCTAGCACTCAGCACTAAAAATGTATAGTGTGTCAGTCAGCACATGTGTGACAGTCAGGGTTCAGACAGGCCACGGGGAGAACAGAGGGTCTGAACCCCAGAGAATAAGCAATTGAATCAACTGGTTGTATACAACGTTATTGTGTATAACAAAATGCCAGGCCTCTTATGAAAGCTTGTAATTTTCTGAACTTGATGGTCATTATGACATATGTATACAGATTAGAGCAAAGGTAATCTATTATTTTTTTGTCAAGGTTCAAATTTCTTGGTTCAGGTATAGTCAAAGTCCAGACTCAGGAGAAACTAATGCAAAAATAATAACAAATAATGCTAATAATGAGTAAATGAGATTTTTTTTTTTGTGGTCAATTCAAAAGCATCCAGTGGTCTGGATTTGGCCCGCGGTACGCCTACTGACTACACCTGGTATAGAGTTATCAATATATGCACTTATGCATACAGAAATGTATGCTAATGAGCAGAACTACAATTTCAAGTCCATCTCACAGCATAGAGGGGCTCCTTCCAGGTAACTATTTACACGAAACTAACTTCAAGTACACATCCATTTATCCAGCCAGGAAAAGGCAGTGGGGGACCATTAGAGTTAATGGGAAAACACTGAAACAACTTGAAACTGAAAAGAAAACCCCAGTCTTGGAAAACTAATAAAGGATAGAATTTCCCCTACCATGAATCACCTAGTCTAAGAGAAAGGGGAAAAAATGCAAACCCTTAAAAAGAGAAGAGGTTTGAAGTGAAGAACATCCCAAAACTGAGGGCCAGCATCTATGCAGGCTGCTTTCCATGAAATGCTGGAGTCCCTCTATGACATTATGTTACATATCCTGCTCCACACCAATCAACAAAGAATGAGAGTCTGGTAAAGCCCCTAGCTATAGAGAGTTTAGCTCAAGCTATAAAGACTCAAGCGTTTAACTAGAGGTTACCAGCTCAAACCCTGATATCAGCCAAGAGGGTGGCCATGACACTTGTGATACAGCATGGTCAACGGGCAGCAGGAGAGTATTAGAAGGGAGCCTTATTAGAGGGAAGGAAGTTTGCTATAAATTAAAGCACCTGAAACCAGTCACATGATAAAAAAAACCCTGCTTCAATCAGACAAGAGGAGGAGTTGAAGCAGAGTGGATTGATGTGGGAGCAAAGAGCAGTTTGGAGGTGTTGAAGCAGAGTAGATTGGTATTGAAGCAGAGAGCAGTTTGGAGGGAAGTAGAGGAGAGTTTGGAGAATTGCTGTGGTGGGCTAAGAAGACCAAGACCCTAGGTAAAGGGACGCCTGGTTTGTGCAGAGGGAGGGCAGGAAGCCCCACAAGCTGAAGGGCAGGAGAGGGAAGTAGCCCAGGGGAAGGAACTGCTAGTTCTAGTGGTTTACTGCTATCCTTTGGGCCCCTGGGCTGGGACCCAGAGTAGAGGGTGGGTCCCTCCCTCTCCACTCCCCTCCTCTAGAACACTAGTGGGGCAGTTAATACCCCAGTTCAGGGGCAAGAAACGGTGCCCTGAACCCCCCCACAAGAAGAGAAAGCGTGAGACCCATCATAGTAGTGCCGGCAATTTGCCACACACTTCTGTATTCCTCTTAATACAGCAGTTTTTTCTTGTTACATATAGTTCTAAAATTCTGTTACAGTCATGAGCATTTCAAAGGCTTGTATCAAGGTACCACCCTATTGTTCTCAACCTTTGAACTTAACAGGATATTCTGTAGTAGCTGCATTTGTAAGCAATGACACTTAGTGTGGTGCTCTGTCACCTTCTGGTGGTAGCTGGGCCACCTAGAGATTGATGAGCCCGCTACAGCTTACACTGACAGAGCTGGGTCTTTCAGCTCAGGTATTAGATGCTCATGCCTTAAGCTTTACATCTCTCAGGTTCAGGGCTGCATTAATCTTTTGTGGGCCCTGGTGTCCAGACTGTGGCCCTGTTCCTTGCTCAGCCCCAAGGCCCTGTCCCTGCTCAACCTCTTCCCTCCAAAGTCCAGCCTGAACTGGCTCAGTCTCTTCCCCCCTGAGGTCTTGCCTGCCGCTCGAATTGGGGGACAGAGAGGAGTGAACATGGGCTGAAGGAAGGAGGGGGTGGAGAGCAAGTGGCAGGCAGGTGGGGCTTGGGGTTGAGCGCGCGTGGAGCAGGGGAGTGGAGCTCACGGTCCGGACACCGGGGCCCCTTCTGAATGTGGGCCTGGTGCCATTGGCACCATTCTAAACCTGGTACTGCTCAGGTTCAGTCACTGCTGATGACGACGTGGTCATTGGCATTACACATTTTATGGAGCTCAGGTGTGCTCTGAGATTCAGATCCAATGCTTATGAAAATGGCTTTCTGTAAAGCCACAGGTTCAAAAACTTTCAGCCCTAAAGAATCCCTTTAACTTGTATACTGCACCTACTTATGTGTGACTTAAGGAATTCCAAGCTCTTCTCCTGGTATTGCTGTATTGTTTATGTTCTTTGGTGCCTGCTCTTCATACTTTAGCACACTTCCCTGAGTGAAGTCTTCCTCCAGGAGTATTGCAATCATCTACTTGCCCATGTAAATCATTTGTTCTGTGAGGATTACTAAAACATATGGCAAATATTGCTAAAAAGTTTCTGCTAACATGGATTTGAAATTTTAAATGAACTTGCTTCAGCTATGTTCACTTCTCTTTTGTGTTTGCTTCCATGAATATTCATGTGATTGAATTTCACTAGCATGAATGATCATTGAAAGTGAATTTTAAATTTGCTTCTTTTAAGCATTCAAATTAGAAACATGATTCAAAAAAAGTTTAGACATTTATATGGATGAGAGCAAATAGTTATATTAGGATTAAAAAAGATATAAATCCTCATGTTTCAGGACATAAACCAACCACAGTGAGATCCTAATCTGTGATTGGTGCCCCTAGGCCACTGGTGGGCAATCTGTGGCCCGTCAGGGTAATCCGCTGGTAGGCCGTGAGACAATTTGTTTATATTGACCATCCCAGTGGCTGCGGTTCACCATTCCCAGCCAAAGGGAGCTGTGAGAAGTGCCGTGGGCTGGCAGGTTGCCCACCACTGCCCTAGGCACTATAAATAATAACTGAAAGGATTCAAGAAGAAACTTCTCCTATACACAGTTTGTTCCATAATTGTCCATTAAGCATTTTTTGCACTGTCCCATGAAACACATGGTAATGGTCCAATCTCATATGGCAATTTGTATGTTCCTATTGTAAGAATTGCACTCTCCAGTCTGGGAACAGAAGTAGTACCATATGATTTATGTGACCAATCACAACTAACTCAAAAAGTCAATTGTAGGAAGAAACTCCATGAACAGAAAAAGGCTGATTGATAATTATGATTTGATCAGTTATAATTACTAATAGATACCTAAACAGAATCCTTCAAATTGATCCATTCTTGTCATGCTTTTAAGGCAGTTGTTTAGCATTATGTGACATTTTACCAATGATTTGTAAGGCAGTAGTTTGGCATTCTTTTTACTTATACATTTAGTAATATTTAATTTCATTTCTTCCACCTATCAACCAGCAGTTACAATTTAAGTCATCAGTTTGGCAATTAAGAATTACACATAAGCCAAGAATGAAAAACTAATCCACAGGAAGCATTTTGTTTTGGGGAAACATAGATTCTAGATTTCTTCATGATGTTCCCAGCTATGGCACATCATCATCTTACAAAACATGGAGGTACTAAAAAGAAATAGGTCACAAGCTCAGACTTGTAAGGTTAAAAAACCATTATGGATCTCACTTTTTCATCACTAGATAAAAACTTACTAACTAAATCTGACCAAAATAATTCAAATTCCAAAAATTTCTCAATGAAAAAAAAGAAAAAAATCATTCTGTTTTCCAACTATCTCCTTTTGGTATCTTCCTAACAGTAAACTCTGCAATTAATATCTCTATCATTAAAAACTGCAGAGAAATGATGGAATACATTCTACGTCCTCTCTTTCCTGGTTTACTCAGACTGCAATCAGAGACAAATGTATTGGCAACACAAAAGCAGAGCATAAACAAGAGTACTCTGAGTGACAGATTTTATCACACCATGGAGGGAGATTTCCAGGGAGATCAAGCACTAATGCTCATGACTTGTCAACAAAATCACTTGACATTAAAGCTCAAAGACTTTAATGAAGAAACTACAGAGGATTTGATTGTTGTGGTCTTTAAAGCTGCTGCATTATATTAAAAATGTGATGGACTCTAAGTGACCAACATTAAATTTTAAAGCTGTTTAAGATGCATTTCTGTTCTCCCACATCCTTGACCCTGACTCACGTCCTTCTCCCACTCAATGCAAATACTGCAAAGTGTCTGCAAACATTTACAAAAACACAACATAATGTTGGAATAATTGTGAGGGGGAATTGCTTTATCTCTTATCTGGACCTACTGTAACCATGTTTATGATGCATACTCAAAAACAGTAGACTCCAACAGAACAAAATGGAACAAAGATCCAGATGAGGTTTTATGTAAGTTGGAGGTTATATATCGAATAAGACAGATAAGTCAGTTATGAATAGAAACTAGACATACTATGGAGAGTTTTTGAAAAGAGTATTGGTGACGGATCTGGAGACTGAAATTTTCCATTTATCCACATCATAAAGTACAGCAGAGACTGTGGATATGCAAGCTTCCCCATGCAACCCAACCAATAAACCTCAACCCCAGCCTGGAAAGGCTACCTTTAAGGTGAGCAGGACATTCAGTCTATACATCTGTCCACTCCTAAACCTCTCAGCTGAACATGCCAATACAGGTGTCAATTAATGCCAGATGATGTTGGCTTTATGAAGTGGCGTCTGTCCATGAGGAATGAGAGAGGGAATGACAACATAGATACCATAAAAGAGCCACCAGATGGTGACAGATTTCAATTCCTACCAGCTCTGATTAGCAACCAGAGTAGTTTCCTTGTAAGGAAAGGCTACACCCGCCCCTGCCATTCCCAAAAGTTATCCATTCTTTCAGTCAGAGACTTTTGTAATCCACTCTGTGCCTTTATATAGTGTTTAATATAATGCAGGGCTGCCCTAATACGCCTTTTTGTCAAACTTGGCACTGCAACTGCTCCCTGCCTCTGTTTACAAGATGCAGAAGCCCCTTCATTTTTAATTTTAACCGATTTTTACAAAAAACAACCCCTGGGTTTTACTAAATATGTTTTTTTCCAATTTTCACCCTACATTCAAATCTATAAAAATAACTTGTTTTATTAGGAAAATACAATACATTGCATGAGATACATGTATTGTGATAATATATTACTCTGTGTGTATATGCAAAGCTGCCTGTTGAAGTCCGGCTATGTATTAAACTAGAAGATACACACAATAAACAAACAGGTTTCAGAGTAGCAGCCATGTTAGTCTGTATCTGCAAAAAGAAAAGGAGGACTTGTGGCACCTTAGAGACTAACAAATTTATTTGAGCATAAGCTTTCGTGAGCTACATAAAAAATACATAATAAATTTGTTAGTCTCTAAGGTGCCACAAGTCCTCCTTTTCATTTAATAAACCAACAGGCATGCATGAAAGCTCTGAAGTGCGTGCACTTCTAAATGTACTGATGAATCTCACGCCCACCATGTACACATTTCAAGCTGTTAGCAGAGAACTGTTTAAAGACTGGACACACTAAAATGGGAAGAAAATGAAAATCTGTATCAGAATACATTTCAGAACAAAAGGAAGTACAGTAACTCCTCACTTAACGTTGTAGTTATGTTCCTGAAAAATGCGACTTTAAGCAAAACGATGTTAAGCGAATCCAATTTCCCCATAAGAATTAATGTAAATGGGGGGGGTTAGGTTCCAGGGAAAAAAAATTTTGCCAGACAAAAGACTATATATAAGTGTGTGTGTGTGTGTGTGTACACACACACACACACACACACACACAGAGTATAAGTTTTAAACAAACAATTTAATACTGTACACAGCGAAGATGATTGTGAAGCTTGGTTGAGGTGGAGGAGTCAGAGGGTGGGATATTTCCCAGGGAATGCCTTACTGCTAAATGATGAACTAGCAATTGGCTGAGCCTTCAAGGGTTAACTCATTGTTGTTAATGTAGCCTCACACTCTACAAGGCAGCAGGAATGGAGGGAGGGGAGACAGCATGGCAGACAGAGACACACACCGTGTGTGTGTGTGAGAGAGAGAGAGAGAGAGATGCGCATTTGCCCTTTAAGTACACTGACACCACCTTGTTAAGTTAATCAGCAAGCTGAGACCACAGAAGCTGCTGCCAGGAAGCTCCCTCCATCCTGAGCCCTGTCGTGTGTCCCCTCTGCTCTGCGGAGATGGGCTAAGCGGGGTGCAGGAGCAGGGGGGAGGGGGACACCCTGACATTAGCCCCCCTCTCCTGCCCCCCCCACCGCAGCAAGCAGGAGGCTCTGGAGAGCAGCTCCAAGGCAGAGGGCAGGAGCAGCACATGGCAGTGAGGGGAGGGACAGCTGAACTGCTGGCAATTGATAACCTGCTGAGCAGCTGCTGCACAGGGAACTTAGGGGAGCGGGGAGCTGATAGGGGGGCTGCCGGTCCACCCTGGTTCCAAGCCCCCACCAGCTAGCTGCAACGGGCTGCTCTTCCTGCAAGCAGTGGACAAAGCAGGCGGCTGCCAAACGACATTATAAGGGAGCATTGTGCAACTTTAAACGAGCATGTTCCCTAATTGATCAGCAACGTGACAAGGAAACAGTGTTAACCGGGACGACTTTAAGTGAGAAGTTACTGTATTCAAAAGTTTTTAAAAAACAAAAATAGGAGAAAAAGATGAAGTTTGGTGTATGTGCTGCAAATGGTGTGACCCAAATATTAAATGTAAATATTTATAGGTTAACAGTTCTATGTCTACATCAGTAAACTGTTTATTTAAATGAAAAGTTTTATTTGGGGATTAGAGATATATTTTCTTAAACTCAGAGGTGGCATTGTGTTTTGAGTTCTGTTTTGGTTCTTCAGCAAACCACATTGAATTCCATTAATCTACGGACTACTTTATCCCCATCCTTCCATCCACCAAAATAAACCCTGATATTTACTCAGAAAAATCAATCATTTTTCCACCGACTTTCACCTGTTTTTGTTGTTGTGGTAATAAACACTGATAAATTTTTTTAAAAAACACCCAAAAACGAAGGGCCCAAAAGATACGGCAGCCTGCATGGAGCGGAGCGACCCAGGCCATAAGCTTGGCATCAGTCTTTAAACAATAACAAACTCTGCTGTCTGTGCCTTTAAACCAACGTAACAGGCAGCTGGTTGGCGGCAGTGCTTTCAGCCAAAGCCAGGCACAGGTGCCAACTTTCCTTGGCGCCATGGGAGCTCACGCCCCCACTGCCCCCGGCCCGACTCCGACCCCTTCCCGGCCCCTATTGGACCCCTCCCTAAATCCCCACCCAGGCCCCGCCTCTTCCCTGAGTGCACTGCATTCCTCCTCCTCTCCCCTCCCTCCCAGCGCTTGCCACGCAAAACAGCTGTTTCGTGGCATAAGCGCTGGGAGGGAGGGGGGAGAAGCAGGACGTGGTGGCGCGCTCAGGGGAGGAGGTGGAGGCGAGGCGAGCTGGGGCGGGTCAGGGAGCAATTTTTCCCCATGGGTGCTCCAGCCCTGGAGCACCCATGGAGTCGGTGCTTATGAGGCCAGGCCCTGGCACTGAGGTTCTGGCCTGGTGCTGAGAAGCGCCTCTCCCTGGTCCAGCCTCACCCAGCACTCCCCCCAAAAGGAAGCAGCTAGCCTTACCTGGACTTCTAGCTCCTGACTGGTCAACATCTGCTCCTGGCCCTACTAGGCCTCTTGAGGACTAAGCCTTATTGGTAGCTTAGCCTAGGGCACAATGCCTCCAGCAGGGGACAAAAGAATGCCTAGTAGGCCCATATACGCATAGCAAATCCCCCGTTATACATTTATATCACAGGTCAGAGTGGCCCCATTGCCATTCCATTAATTATCCAAAAAGCAAGGAGAGGCTGTTCTATGTATGCTAAAGGCTGACAAAGGTGTGGTGGCAAAAAGATGGAAGGTTTAAAGTCAGTGATTTAATGGGAGAATGACAAAGGAAAGCATTAGATTTCTTTCTTTGTTCAACTTTAATGTCTGCACAAGAAAAGCATGGAATATCTTCATGTGAATATTTGAAAACCAGTGAGAGACTCTTTCCCCACAGCAACAAATGGGAACATACATACCACACCAGTTTGTTAAACTGTGTTGCATTTATCAAAGCAGAAACAAATGTGTTAGCTTTCTATAGCCCCAGGGAACACTGTCCAAGTTATAGGACAAAATCATTTCCACGAGATTAGATGGATTTTCTTCTTTAAGAAATGGGTGGGGGTGGAGAGCACATGGAAATGATATTAATATCAGAGTTGTATCACTTTACAAGATTTGCATAGCCATATGCCACCAAGATAATAAATGACATGGTTGCAGATTAAATCCTTAATGATTGATATTACAGTTCCTATGTTCTAAGAAGAGAATGAAGTTCGGAAAACAGCTTTTTTATTGCTACAAGAATTGGGAAATATTGTAGAGTCCACATGTTCCCTTCCACAGCTTCACTTTTTGCAAGATAATAGGCTGATGAAATGGTTGAGCAGTCACTTTCACTAGATTTTATTGTCCATGTTAAGGACATTTCAGCAAAATGCAGGTCAGTCCAGAGAATGCCTGAGATAAATATATCATTGGCTACTATGGAGTTTAAAATATAGTACTAGATGTCCCTCCAGTAATAAAAGTGAGATCCAGTCACCTACGGTATTACTGACCTAATTTTCATTGTAATTGTACTGTATCTGGGAGTTATTTCTAGCATTTAAAATACTTCAGAAGGAACTGGAATATATTGTACAGTGTATGTTATATACTTGATCTCCCAAAAACTATTGTCCATAATCAGGATTATTATGGTAAAGTGGTACATTTACTGGAAAACTAAGCTTATATTAGAAACTGTCCTAATATGGATATTCAGAGAAAATTGGCTTGTTGGAAGATGAAAGTACCACTGGATGGAGAATATGGTGATCCATCATGACTACTGCATCTTATAGCAATTCTGTAACTGGGTATTCATAAACAAGCCTATGATTTAGGTCAAGAATCCTATCCAATACAAGATTTCACATCTGTCCGGGACAAGTGAAAAATATCAGTTACCATACAGTAGTAACTAAAAATGGTCTAAAAGTGTGGTTCTTCTCTGGAAAATTGCATCCTAGGTTTCACACTAGCTTTCCAGATTAACTGTGCTGTTTCATGTAAAAAGATGGTGGTTTTGTTTTGTTTATTTCCTAACTACAAAATCTGCAAACTCAGTCTGGGATCTGAGAATCAAGCACAGTTCTTGTCATCTCATGCATCATCATTATTCATAAAGATTCTGAAGACCATATTGCTCCCCTCAGTAATAACTATGCACCTTCATCATTGCCTCCAACCGGTTTGTGATTAGAACTTAGAAAACAATTCTGCTGGTGGTCCACAAGAAGGAACAGAAACCTGCTCTCATAGATGTGTTGTCTCCACAGGGCTAACAGGATTAAAATTCAGTGTAAGCTTATCAGGCCTGAGTACACATAAGGGACAAATCTGCTGAGGAAGAAGGTGCCATTTTTAATGGCAATCACCACTTTCCAGAGCAGGACAACATTTAAAGACACTTTTGAATGTCAAGTTACATCCTTTTCTACTCTTGATTAGGAAACCCTGAACTAGTGACTACAATTGTGAAGTTCCTATAAATGTTATGGGGTTGATTTAATACCTTCAGATAACAAGAATTTGGCAGTTATGGTTTAGAGCTAACAGATCACTATTAAAAATCCAGAGGAGAACAGAGGTTCACTATCTTATTTATCACTTACTTTACCATTGTCTATGAAATACGAGGTCACTTACATTTTTGTGTGACCCATTCCGAATGCTGAGAAATCAGAATGTTCATCTCATAATTTTTGTAATTTATTCAGGAGAAAGGTCCTCTTTACACTCTGATTTTACCTCATTTGCATAAGAATAATAGAAATGTTGTCAGGAATCCAAAAATATACACTTATAGCAGAGTAATACAGGAATGTTCAAACTTCATTTCAAATGCCAAAGCACTTGTGTTACTGCATATTTATAGAGGCACTCAAATAATAAGAGGGATGAAGAGAAGAACAACAAGCTCTAGGGATGGGGGAAGCAGCCAGTAAAATATAGAAGCAAAGCAGAGGAGATATGCAGAGATGAAGGAAAAAAAGCTTATGCGGTGTCAGAGACCTATTCAACTAATGCACATTCTTAAAAGATCAGTATTATTATAGGCAGGGCTCATAGCAACAACTATTATTAAGGTTGCCTGACACATCCCATTATAAAACCCCATTTTCAATAACTTTAACTTTGCAAAACTGTAGCCATCTGAGCTGAAGTTTTCTGTGCTGGCTGTCTGCCTCAGGCTGAATTTTATTGGAAATTTTCAGCCAAAACAGTTCTGTCATTTCTGCAAATGAGGCTAAGGAAAGAAGTGTTGTTTTGCCAACGTTAAGAAATGCTGGTGACCATTTCTTTGAAAAGCTTGATTGCCTCCATAATTTGGAGCAGGGACCTGAGATTTGGCAGAAAGCTGACCTTTCCATCAGGGATGTGCTTTTTTTGCTTTCTTCTTGAAAATCCACCCAAATCTGGCCAAGTTATAAACCTTTGTGGGGGAGGAAATATTTTAAATTGCAGTTTGTACAAGCTCAGTAGAGACTTAGATTTTAGCAGCTAAATTCCCTGCAGATTCTGCCTGCACTGGGATGTTCAAGCCTGGGGTTGAGGAGGAATTTCCCTACAATTGCAGTTCTCGGCTGCTGTGGTCAATTCCAGGTCTGGATCTGGGCACCAGAATGGAGAGCAGAGAGACTGCCTCTCATGTGTTCTCAAAAAGAAAAAGGAGTACTTGTGGCACCTTAGAGACTAACCAATTTATTTGAGCATAAGCTTCCGTGAGCTACAGCTCACTTCATCGGATGCATACTGTGGAAAGTGTAGAAGATCTTTTTATACACACAAAGCATGAAAAAATACCTCCCCCCACCCCACTCTCCTGCTGGTAATAGCTTATCTAAAGTGATCAGCTATTATAGATAATAGATATAGATAAGCTATTACCAGCAGGAGAGTGGGGAGGGGGGAGGTATTTTTTCATGCTGTGTGTGTATAAAAAGATCTTCTACACTTTCCACAGTATGCATCCGATGAAGTGAGCTGTAGCTCACGGAAGCTTATGCTCAAATAAATTGGTTAGTCTCTAAGGTGCCACAAGTACTCCTTTTCTTTTTGCGAATACAGACTAACATGGCTGTTACTCTGAAACCTGTCATGTGTTCTCAGTAACACTCTTGCTGGGCCCAGGCAGTGTGGCGGAAGAATCTGCCTAATTCAAATTCAGGACCTGCACTGCAGGGGGAGGGGAGAAAAAACTGGACAAGAGGAGAGTGGAGACAGACTTGATGCTGATGGGGGAAAGATGGAAACTGGGACTGGAAAGTCAGGCTCACCATTCCTCTGTGGTCAGCAAATATCTATGAACCCCATTAGGGCAGTGTCCTATCCCCTCGCTACAGCTTATGCACACAGAGGATGAAACCAGTTACTTCATTAGCTCAACTGGAAGAGGTCTGTGCAGTGGATCTAAAGGCTCCAACCCAGCTGATGATCCATGTGGGTGTCAATATGATGCCAAAAATTGGGTATTCCATTATGTAAGTTTGCTTTTTCAAAACCTAGGAAATTATACACACACAGACACACACACACAAAATACATTAAAAGATCATTAAGGTTTCAAAGTCAAGCACACGAAAATTAGGAAATGCCGGAATCAAGGTTGCCTGTGTAATCTTAGGGCTTGTCTTCACTACCACGCTAGATTGATGCGGCTGCACCAATATAGCGCACCTGAAGAAGACACACCAGGTCAACAGGAGAGCGGTCTTCCATCAACATAATTACTCTACCTCAACAAGAGGCAGAAGCTATGTTGAGGGGACAGCATCTCCTGCCAACATAGCGCTGTGTAGACAGCGCATTAAGTTGATGTAACTTATGTTGCTCAGGGAGATTGTTTTTTCACACCGCTGAGTGACGTAAATTACATAGACTTAAGCAGTAGTGTAGACAAGCTCTTAATGTGCCCTCCTTGTGTTTTTCATTACAACACAGTCTTTAATGGCATGATCATTGATTTTTTTTCCAACAGGACCCCTGCCTCATTCAGTTCAGAGGATGAGCCTCCTCTGGGAAGAAATCAAGGTTCTGTACTGAAGGAGACTGTTGCCTGCAGGACCCAGGCTTTATTTGCTGGAGAAGTTGGAAGGTGTGTAGTCAGTGAGGCAGGAGATTGCAGGAAGAGATAAAATAATCTCATGATTAAGTTGAATGATGTGGTGGAGAATGCTGCCTTGGAGAAGTGGATTCTATCCCTGCCTCTGCCACAGAGTTCCTACTTGATGTTATGCAAGTCAGTTAGTCCAAACTTTGCACAGGGGGTCACTAATTGTGTAGTCCTCATTTTCTGGGAACCTCACTTGATACTCTGGGTTCTGATCTGGAGAAGTGCTGAGCATTCACAGCTGCAACTGAAATAAAAAGGAATTGTGCTTTAAACTTATTGTTGCTTGTAACGAGGTCAGCACCTGCCTCTCACAAGCACCCCCTTCTGGTCGGGTGTAAGCCTGTTATTTCTTAGTTTGGAATGGGGTGGCAGCCACCTATCACAAGCACACCGCCCCCCTGGGCCCCCCAGCCAATGATTTCTTTGGTGGGTCTTCACTGACTCAGATCTCTGGCCAAATCTCTCTCACTGCCTGTAGGTGGAACAAACAAAACCCCTTCAGGTGTCTACAGTCTTTACCTTCTCACAGCCTGGTATGGGACTGTGACGGGTCTTGCACCACAGCGGCCCTTTGTAGCAGGGGTGGATGGGGTGTCGGGGCCTCACCACTCCTACGTTCCCACGCCCGTCCTGTAAGGGCGTTCCAATGTGGCCCAGTGGCCGGTCTCCCTGTGCTCGCCCCTTAGTCGGGGTAGAGGGACCTACAGGCTTGAGTCCATGTTTCGCCCCGACCATCGGGTGGTGTGGCCCGACGGCCGGGTCCACATAAATCGCTCCCCATGTTGGGACAGTGCGGCCTAGCGGCCGGAGTCCATACAATCCCCCTCACAAGCGGGGTAGTGGGCACTAGGCCGCACAACACACCGAGCATCAGTGCAGCTTTCACGCTGCCTGTCTCTAAGATGCCCCTGGGTCACTTCCTACCATCAGTGTCACCTTCTCCACTCCTGGGGGGGGGGGTCCTCTGGTCCGTCCCCTCCGGCCGAAACCTCCATCTTGGATGTCGGGTGCATCCTGGCTTGGCTGTCCCCTGAATCCGGGAGTTTTGGCTGTCCCTCCCCTGGAGCTGGCGGTGTACCTCCTTCTCCTCCGGTGGTCAGCCCAGACTGAGCACCTTTGTAGGCTTTTATACTTATTCCTCAGTTGGAGCATGCCCAGCAGGGCTTCCAGGGCGGGGCTACCTCTGCCAGGAAGGAAGGGTTAACCCCCACGATACCAGTGCGGGGCCACTCTGCCCCGTCACAGGGACCAACAAGGCTTCCTTCCCGGAGACGCTGCCTTCTATAACAGTTGAACAGGGGTCCATCGTGATACCGTCAGTCGGTGTGTCCTTTTCAATAGCCCTCCCTGGGCTCAGTCTCTAACCAGTCCAACAGGACCCACTGCTGTAAACTTGCTTGGTCTAGCTAGGTTCTGGGCTCAGTCCTTGCTCAATCCCCACAGCCAGCCAGGAGCGCATTCTTAGCTCTCTCAATCTTCGGCAGCCCTCCCTAGGCTCAGGCCTGGCCTCACTGAGTTGTCTGTGGTCCTGCTGCTCTTCTAGCTAGCCAGCCAGAAACTTGACTTTTCCTCTTCCAGCTCCAGGCAGCAACTGATGGTGCTGTTGCTCCCTTTTATATGGCCCTCCTGACCCCAGATTGGCTGCTCCAGCAGCCCCTCTGGTTGGCTGCCTCCCCTGCAGCCACTCTAGACTGCCTGGAGGACTACTTTTCTTCTCTTTTCTGGGGCAGGGGGAGGCAGAGCTGTGAAGCCTCCAGCAGGGGGCCTCTGGACCTAGTCAACCGCATCACATTACCCCTTGATCCTAGCAGTTAGCCAATATTCAGGGCCTAGAAGGGTTGTTTCTGCTGAGAGAGGAAATTGATGGTAGAGTCATGTATATTCTTTGATGCAATCCTGTTCATGTACAAAGTCCTGTTTCCCTGAAAACAGTAGAAAAATGACAGGAGGCACTTTCCTTGTTCAGAAATCCAAATTTACCTTTTCAGCAAGTTCTCTGAGGGGAAAAAAGAAATCAGTCTCTTGGCTTCTTCTCAGAGCCAGATGCATCACAGCTTCTCCCACTAGAGAGACAAGGAGTAATCTCTTTTATTGGACCAACTTCTGTTGGTGAAAGAGACAAACTTTCATGCTACACAGAGCTCTTCTTCAGGTCTGGGAAAGGTACCAAGAGTGTCACAGCTAAATACAAGATCAGACAGACAGTTTAGCATAAGTAGTTAGCACACATTCCAAGGAACAATTCAAGGTGAAGTGTCCTGTTAACACCTCTGCAGTCATAGGACAAAAGGGGATTAGGCAATTACAGATTGCTGTAATAAACCATCAGTCCAGTGTCTTTATTGAGACCAAGATTGTT
Organism: Natator depressus; assembly: GCF_965152275.1. Lineage (NCBI taxonomy): Eukaryota > Metazoa > Chordata > Testudines > Cheloniidae > Natator > Natator depressus. The sequence goes on along the minus strand of NC_134243.1, from coordinate 62,455,396 downwards.
AGAGTGTAGCTCAATTATGAGTTTTAGTTCCTAGGCTCATCTTTTGAAAGGGTTGTACAGGTTTCCCACTATCTGCTCACTTTTCTGCTTACATACGTACACTTTCATAGTTGTCTGCAGTGTTGTTAGTCCCAGGCTATTAAAGAGACAAGGTGGGTGAGGCAATATCTTTTATTGGACCAACTTCTGTTGGTGAAAGAGACAAGCTCTTTGTAACCCAAAAGCTTTGTCTCCTGCACCAACTGAAGTTGGTCCAATAAAAGATATCACCTACCTTTTCTGTCTAATATACATTAATACATACTCTCTCATACACACACACATACACACCCACCCCTGCAATCAACAAATGTTTCAACTCCTGCATTTGCATTCAGTCTTCATGGAAACCCCCCTGGCCACATGGCTCTTCGCTTCACCTCAGGCCTTGGAATGGCGGCCCCTGGCTTGGGAGGTAATGTCCCTTGGGAGGCATTGTCTGCTAATTCAGCTATCACTAAACTGCGGATAATTTAGTCTGAATGAAGGGTGCTTAGTACACCCGTTTACTTTTACCAGGTCTGTGACTGATGGGTGCCATTAACAGTTTCTAACATAACACTATAAAGTGCACAGGCAATCTTAACTCTGGCACTTCCTAATTTATGACTGCTTGACTTTGCAACCTTAATAATGTTATTTTAATGTAGTTTTTGTGTGTAATGTATTATATATAGTTTGCAGTACTACACTTGATAGGGAGGAACCTAAATAGGACTCAGCCATCTCTCAGGGAACTAATTTAGCCTAATGGCAGCGAAAGGAAACAATCACTGTGTAATCAATTAGTATTAGCAAATATTTTGCTTAATGGGGGGAAAATATAGTTGGTGATACGAGACTACTGTACTCACCTCAACTCTGCCATATTCCCTTATCTATTTATTAGGAACCTTCTCTTTTAAAACTCATATAAGAAATTATTTCTGCTGTGAACAATTCCGTTCATCTTTAATAAAATGTTAATAACTAACCAGTGGAGGAATGCTAAATTCTGGTCTTTTAATACAGATGTTACCATATAGAATTTTTTTTTAAAAAAGAATAAACTGAAATGGCAATGGTCATCCCTGAAACTTTTGTACCTCTGATAGGAACAGTATTTTTATACATTTAAAAAACCCCTCTCTTCTTTAAATACAGCTGCCTAATCAAGAGGCCACATCATCCACTGGGGTGACCCGACTCAGAGCTTTCAACACATACTTCCTTCAGATATAGCTTGATTTTTAAGAATCACTAAAATAAACAAAGTTTGAATAAATTCTGTTCAGTCATTTTCTAGTTACATTCTTTGTTCTTTTATCCCAAGCCACTTATCACATATCCCAGTGAATGAATACTGAGGGACTCTGGCGTGCTTTCTTGTGACTTAAACCTGCAAGGACTTCATAAGCCCATCAAACTTCTTAAGGATTTTAGGGAGTCTGAGATATCGAAGATTCAGAAGACATATAATCGTGAGGACTGAGCACTGTGCTGAGAGCCCACTGCACCTGTGTTCTCATGCCACTTTTGCCACTGACCGATGTCAATAATACTTCACTATAGGGTTGCACTAAATAGGTAAATATGAGGATCCCCATCTTACAGAATCTGAAGTGGAGAAATTAAGGTCTTGTTTTGAAGAAAGGCTGAGCACGCAAAATCGCAAATGAAGTCAAATGGGAGCTGCGGGTCTGCAGCACCTGTGAAAATCAGGCCTTAAGTGACTTGCCCAACATGACATAGTCAGTATCAGAACCAGAATTAAAATCCACATTTCTTGGCTGTTTCTTAGTGCTATGGAGTCACATGGCTCTGAGTCCTATTCCTATTCTCATTCTTCTGTGGCCTCTAGGAACCTCCCCTTCCTCCACTCCACACCACCAGACTTCAGCTCCCATGACCACATGTAAGTGTCACATGTTCTGCGTAGTGCAGGTGCTATGGTATGGGTCTTAGCAAGTCCATGGCAGAGCAGCTATGCCACACAGTGTTCCCAAAGCATACTTGGCACTTATGTGCTTTTGACAAAACCCATGCCCAAGAGATGCAGACTTCCTAAGAGCAAGAAAAGTCAACTTGCACTTTAGAAACCCCATGGAGTATCCAAGGTTTGATATTTTTTACTTTCTACTCCATACTAATAACAGGCATCAATTCTCACCCAGGGAAAGAAAATAGTTCCAAAATCGTTGCAGTTAGAAAAAGAAGAAAAGGTTAGAGTTATTTGTAACAAATAAAGCTTCCCACTCATTTCTCTCAAACACCTGATTGGATCCACCTCAGCCTTTCCAGAAAAAATAAAACTGTACAGTAGCCTAAGATTTACATCTGTTATATTTCAAGTTAATTGGTTTAATTTTGAGGAAGTGGGAGGGGGTGGGAGAACGAGGAAGAGCATAGAAATGGCCTGCTAGGTCAAACTCAATATCCAACTAGTCCAGTATCCTGTCTCTGATAGTGGCCAGAACCAGAGGCTTTAAAGGAAGGTATAAGAATCCTGTAGTAGGCAGATTTGGAATAATCTATCCCCATGTAGGTCTCTTCCTGATCTTGACGTTTAATATCCCTTCCAAATTTTTTGTTGTAAATAATTAGTATACTCTGGCTATTCTTGATATCCATATAAATAACCAATCTATTTTTTTAATGTTAAGTTCTAGGCAATGAGTTTCTGTGGCAATCTTTAAAACCTTCTATCAGTTTTAAATTTCCTATTTATTTTATTTTTGAGGGGGAACAAAAGCTCCCAATCTATCTTCTCTAGAGAATTCATTATTTTATATTCTTTTAGCATATTCTCTCTTACTTGACTAGTTTTGAAAATAAAACAACCCCAATTTTTTCTCTCTCTCTCCATATGAGAGTTCTTTGAAGCCTTTAATTCTTTCACGTTGCTCTTCTGTGAGCTCCCAGTAAGCTCTGCAATACAGGTGAGTCGCATCATACGCGCATTTAACTTACGTGAATTCAACTATACACGCTTGGCAAAAAGAAAAATAACAGGATACCTGTAACTAATGCAGGCGATTCCGCCCACCATTCCACTCAATGAGCATATGCCCCAGAGTGAGCATGAGATGGGAGACATAAATCTGCTGTTCCCTCAGTCGGTTTCAGTTCCCGCGTGCCTCTCATAGTGTGAGCATCTCACCACGCTGAGTGTGATTCTAGTGTTTAAAGATACTGTACATATTTTTCATACAACATGGCCCCTAAATGCAAGCCAACTACTTCATCTGGTGCTCAACCGAAGAAACGGTGATCTGTTCCAATGCTGGAGGAAAAACTGGCTGTGTTGGACTTATTGAGAGACGGTATGTCGGTCCCCAATGTGGCACGTAAATATGGCCGCAACGAATCTAGCATCCGTGCCATCAAGATTCAAGAGAGAGCCGTAGCATCAAGTGCTTCAATAACTGCTAAGGTGACGAGCCAGGTGCATGACAACACTTTAGTGAAGACTGAAAAGGCATTAAACTTATGGCTGGAAGGCATAAACCGTAAACATGTGCCTATTGATGGCAACACGTTGCGAGAAAAGTCTCTTAGCCTCTATGCGCTGTTCAAACCCCCCGCTGAAGAGGAACAGCCTTCTGCTAAGAAGGAATTCAAAGCCAGCCAAGGTTGGCTTAACAGTTTTAGGAACCGCTTCAACCTCAAAAACATGCAGACTACTGGTGAAGCTGCCAACGAAGAGGCAGCAAAAGCCTACCCCGAACAATTAAAGAAAATCATAGAAGAAAAGGACTATCTTCCAGAACAAGTTTTAAATGCTGACAAGACTGGGCGCTTCTGGAAAAAAATGCCCAACTGCACTTACACTTCAAAATCAGAAAGACAAGCCCCTGGCTTCAAAGCAGCTAAAGACCATGTGACTGTGTTGTTTTGTGGCAATGTGGCTGGGCATTTAATAAAGCTGTGTTGCTCTACAGGGCTGCAAATCCCTGTGCCCTAAAAAGCAAGAACAAAAATCTCCTGCCTGTGTTCTGGCAATCAAATAAAAAGGCCTGGGTGATGGCAGCATTATTTCTGGATTGGTTCCACAAGTGTTTCATTCCGGAGGTCAAGCAGTGCCTCGAAGAGAAAGGACTTGACTTTAAAGTGTTACTGATCGTAGACAACGCTCCTGGCCACCCTGCAGCACTCCGGTTTGTGCAGAATGATGTTGAAATTGTCATTCTCCCCCACCCAATACCACTTCTATCTTCCAACCTCTCAACCGAGGCGTGATTCACTGTTTCAAGGCCAAGGCTTACGTTCTCACAGATACGTAGCGCTATGGATGCTGATCCCAATTTTAATGTGATGGAGTGTTGGATGTCCTTCAACATTGCCGACTGCATCACTTATATTAAACAGACAATGGATACAATCAAGCCTGAAACAGTCAATGCATGTTGGTGAAACGTATGGAAAGAATGTGTGAATGATTTTAAGGGTTTTCCGACCATTGACAAAGAAGTGAAATGCATTGTTCAGGTGGCCAGACAAGTGGGTGGTGATGGCTTCGTTGACATCCTTGAGGAAGAAATTGAAGAATTAATTGAGAGCCATAGGGAAACTTTGACTAACGAAGAGTTAGAGGAACTGATAAAAATAGTCTACAGAAGACGAAGATGACGACGACGAACAGGAAAAGCCAGCAAGTTGGAATCTTCATAAATTTGCAGAAGTGTTCCAAGCAGCGAAACACTTGAATGATTTAATTTCTGAATACGGTCCCTCTATGGAACGAAGCCTCAAAATCACATGTCTTATTATGGATGATTTGAGACCGTATCAAGAAATGTTTGAGCAGCTCAAGAGACAACAGCCGATCACCATGTTTTTCAAGGAAAAACAACCAGCAGCTGATGAGCCTACACAATCAACTTCTCAAGCTGAACCAGAGCCAACCACTTCATCTATGACTCATAGAATCATAGAATAACAGAGTTGGAAGGGACCTCTGGAGGCCATCTAGTCCAACCCCCTGCCCAGAGCAGGACCAATCCCAACTAAATCATCCCAGCCAGGGCTTTGTCAAGCCTGACCTTAAAAACTTCTAAGGAAGGGGATTCCACCACCTCCTTAGGTAACGCATTCCAGTGTTTCACCACCCTCCTAGTGAAAAAGTTTTTCCTAATATCCAACCTAAACCTCCCCCACTGCAACTTGAGATCATTACTCCTTGTCCTGTCATCTGCTATCACTGAGAATAGTCTAGATCCATCCTCTTTGGATCCACCTTTCAGGTAGTTAAAAGCAGCTATCAAATCCCCCCTCATTCTTCTCTTCCATAGACTAAACAATCCCAGTTCCCACAGCCTCTCCTCATAACTCATATGTTCCAGTCCCCTAATCATTTTTGTTGCCCTTCGCTGGACTCTCTCCAGTTTCTCCACATCCTTCTTGTAGTGTGGGGCCCAAAACTGGACACAGTACTCCAGATGAGGCCTCACCAATGTCGAATAGAGGGGAACGATCACGTCCCTCGATCTGCTGGCAATGCCCCTACTTATACACCCCAAAATGCCATTGGCCTTCTTGGCAACAAGGGCACACTGTTGACTCATATCCAGCTTCTCGTCCACTGTCACCCCTAGGTCCTTCTCTGCAGAACTGCTGCCTAGCCATTCAGTCCCTAGTCTGTAAGGGTGCATTGGATTCTTCCGTCCTAAGTGCAGGACTCTGCACTTGTCCTTGTTGAAACTCATCAGATTTCTTTTGGCCCAATCCTCCAATTTGTCTAGGTCCCTCTGTATCCTATCCCTACCCTCCAGCGTATCTACTCACTCTCCATTACCCAAGCTCTCCATCACCTCCGTCTCCTGGATCGACATCAAGCCCTAATGACCCCCTGTAATTAAAAATACAGTACTGTAAAATTATATTTTGCATATGTACTCTTTATTATATACTGTACATTACTGTATACATTTATACATATTACTGTACAGGGTTGTATACACAAAACCATGTACAGTATACTATACTTTGTGGGCGATTTAAGGGATTTTCAAGGGTAATTTTGACTATACGCGATTTTCACCTTACGCGCTGACTTTAGAACCTAACACCTGCGTAAGACGCGACTCCACTGTATCCTTTTTTGAGATGGGGTGACCAGCACCTTTCTGTGAAGAGTTTAGCTTCTCACTGCTACAGAGATTTAAAAAAATCAAGAGAGGAAATAGCCTTTAGTGGAGTATGTGCGGTTTTTAAAAAAAATTTTTTTGTCATATATTTGATCTCCAGCTCTCATTTTCTTTCTGTCATTGTCTGCTAAGGTTTCACAATGTCTGCAGCGAAGTGAACCTCAAAGTACCAGCTGGAAACTGACATGCAATGAACACCGGTAACCACTTACAAAAGATTTTTTTTTAATGTGGTTGTACTCGCCATCTCAAATAAAAGACATGCTCCCTCTCTCATATTTTTCCTCTATGGCTCACTATATCAAATATAAGCAAGGTAGGGAAAGGGAATATCATTCTGGTCCTCCTGACTTTCCACTAGGCCATACATTCTCTTAGAAATGGTTACAAGCACCACCAGTACTGAGATGGCTGAGCCAACTGCTGATGTGTCAAGAGGTTTCATTCAGAACTGGAGTTCTTTTCAGAACTGAAATACCAAGTCAAGGGGGAAAGGGAAGGCAAGGGCTCAGTCAACCATGTAAATGGATCAGAAGAAGCGAATTTGATAGTGTCTATTCATAGGAGAGAGGGAGAGGAGAAAAAAAGAGAGTAATTAACATCTGCTTCACCAAGCCTTTTGAAGTCCCTATATGTGCTACAGATGACAGTAGAAGTTCAGACAAACCAATTATATTTTAAAGATAGAGTACCGCAAAATAAAGGCTATACAAACAAGTGCAAGAAAAAGCGACAATGACGACTCCCCAACATGACACTTAGCAGTGTATCCTTGAATACATTAATTGTCACTACAAGAGGAGGTTTGTGGAGGGATTGTTGTCAATTATTAAATACAAAGTACTTTGCTACATTATTTATACTGAGGTCTTTCAGATGACATCTGGTCCTGTCTGTGCTATGAGGACATTAACTGTCCCATGACACTTTTTGTGAGACTACTCTAACTTTTTAAAGATGGAGAAGAACTATTAGATCTTGCAGTCCATTCCCCAGCCAGTGGATTGCAGAAAGCTTTGTCTCCCTCCTTCACTGCTGTACAAGATATTCTGTTTAATCATTTTCCACCCCCAAAATAGCTGGAAGTTATGAGGGAAGTGATTTCCCACTTTGTGTCCTTCTACGCTCATCATCTCAAAGCCCTTTTTCCACACGACTGTATGAGCCTGGAATCCCCTTCTTTACCCAACCTGCCATGTCTTCACCCTTCCCTCCTGAAAGCCCCTCTTTCCAAATGCCTAGGAATACTAGAGCTCCCCATGAAGATGTGTTAATTAACATGACAAAAAAGTCTTACACACTGGGACACATCAGGCTACAATCCTGACTGAAAGAAAGGGAGTACTTGTGGCACCTTAGAGACTAACAAATTTATTTGAGCATAAGCATGCATCCGATCAAGTGAGCTGTAGCTCATGAAAGCTTATGCTCAAATAAATTTGTTAGTCTCTAAGGTGCCACAAGTACTCCTTTTCCTTTTGCGGATACAGACTAACACGGCTGCTACTCTGAATCCTGACTGAGTAGTTGTGTCACCTCTGCCCTCTAACCTGGGTGCCCTTACAATGCCTTGCTCATGGGAGTTGGGTAAACTGTGCTTTTGGGGAGGCTAGCCCACCGGCCCCACCCCTTCTTCCCAAACCCCACCCCCTCATAACAGGAGAATCCCTGAGGGCCCCTCCATGACCAGAAGAGCCCAGGCCTCCCCACCCCAGCCACACTGGCCTGCCCCTCCCGCAGTGCCACCAGCCGCAGCCCCCACTCCCCACCAGCGCTGGGCCAGCCCCAGGTCCCGGCCAAGCCACCTCACTCTCCTGCCTGCCACTGGCTCACTGCATCCCTCCTCACTCCCCTGCCCCCAAAGAGGAGGGACACTCGAGCAGCGGGGACCTCTGGAGAGGGAGGGATGGAGTGGAGGACTTATCACAAGGCAGGCAGGCAGCAGCAGGCAATGGGTGCCTCAGGGTAGGGGCAGGGACACCACAGTCCAGGTGTCCAGCGGCCCTGGACAATACAAGTTTATATGAAGTCTGTTGTTTCTTTAATAGAAATAATATGCACACAACTTACCACCCTAAATGCAGTTTCCCAAATACTTCAATTTAAACACACTGGATTTGATAAAGCAATAAAACCATAAAACTGCAGAGAGAGATTTTAAGTGAGTACAAGTAATGAGGCACAGAAGTCAGAAATGGATACAAGAAAAATAAAAGATAAAACACTACTGGTGCCTAACTTAATAAACTATATCAGATTCAAGCAAAGTTTCTCACCATGTGCTTTCAGCAGTCTTCCTGACCAAACCCTAGGTCAGGACTCCTTCTCCCAGAATCAGATGGAGGATTCCTTTGTCACTTCAGGTGCCATGAATGCAATGGGCATGGGAGAAAGACGGTGTCTTGAGGTGTTTGCCTGTTCCTTTTTTATAGTTTCAGCCCCCCGATGAAAAACATTTCCAGGTGGGTACCAGCGGGCAAAAAGTCTATGTGAAAGGATGTTCCGTGCTGCTGCTTTTTTCTCACGTATTTGAGCTTTGTCTCCCCTTCCTGCATGATGACTCTGTTTACTGCTCAAATTTGTATTAAGCAGAGCACAAATTCCTTTGTTTAGGACAGACCTGTTTGCCAATTTCTGCTTGGGCAGGGCTGTGGTTTAGAACTTGTGTTAATAACATCATACAGGGAAATCTTATAACTTCACATACAAGGTTGTCGCACATTTTACCAGAACAATAATGACCAGTAAATTATGAGTTTTCAAATGATACCTCACAAGGCACACTTCGTACAAAGATTATTACAATTGAGAGTAGGCACAGGTATATTCTGTCAAAAACACAAAGCACAGGGGTTTTTACTATTTCCAGCACTTTTAATCCTAAAATATATGCTCCTCCGTGGGCTTAATATAGGGGTATCTTGGTGAAATTTAATGCCGTGTGATATACACAAGTTCAGACTAGATGATCTAATGATTCCTTCTGGTCTTAAACTCTATGAAACTAGAATGGGTATTTCAACATTGTCACTAATGTCCTCATCATAATATGATACTCTGTTTTGTATCAAATTTGATACCTACATAAGCTCATCCATTTATTGCATTTTTACAGTACCCATCTCTGTAGTATCCACCACTTCATCAATGAGGCATTAACCCTTACATCACTCCTCTGAAGTAAAATGATATTATCCCCATTTAACAAATGGGGAAACTGGGATGCAGAGAGGTTAAGGGCCAGGTTTACAAAACGTATTAGGCATCTAAAGATGCAGATTGAAAGTCAACAGAAGTTTAGCACCTTACTTGCCTAAATGCTACTAGGCAGCTATCTGAATCTTTAGGTGCCTAAATAGCTTTGTCAATTTGGCCTCAAGTGTCTTGCCCAAAATGACATAAAAAGTCTGTGGCAGAACCAGGAATAGGACCGAGGCCTATGCTATAATCCCAAAGCCCTCTCCCAAGTCAATAACTGGCTAGTATGATATGTCAAACAGTTACAAGTTAATCAATTCAGTTTCTTAAAAAGGATTTTAGAATAAAAGGTCTCCACTCTATGTGGAAAAGCTCTTTAAACAATAAGACAAAGTTAGCACACAACTTCTTTAAATATTTTCCATCCTCTCCATTTCTCTCTGCTCCCATCAGAACAGTTCATGACACATTCACTTCAATTTTCAGCTTTCAATACTGGTTTTCATAGGTGCCATTCTTTATAGACATCTGGCTTAATTCCTCACCTTTCCTTCCAAATTTGCCATTCATCTGGATTCTATTTTTCACAGTCAATGGCCTGAACAAGACGATCACTTTAAAGTGAAAGGACCCACAATGCAGTATGAGAGAATGACATGTACAAGATCATCCTGTACTACTTAAACTAATGTGACCAAATCAGAGTCTGGAAAACCATTTTGGAACAGTACTAAGTTTTGGAAGATAGTTCTTAATTGAAAAGTTCATTACTAATGAAAGTGTGAGGTGGCAAAATGTTGGACTTGCAGACTAAATCATTTGAGTTAATAATACAAGTTCATTTTAATTCAGTGAAGCACATAACTGGCATCAAGCTTTCAAGATCAGCACACTTTGCTGTGACTGAATCCCTAATATTATAAAACTTCATAATTTATGTATGTAAATATTTTCATTATTTGCATTTTTAAATTAGGTTACTGTTTGGTAGCTCAGACTAATTATATACCTGTTGATTTTATTGAACCCAATGATATCCACTGACCAGTTACAAATCTTTATAAGTCTAAACTTGAATTCCTTGTAATTATTCTGCAGTCAGCTAGGACTATGGTACAGAGATGAATGAGTCCCTCTGAGATTACTCCACCTTGAATAATTGGAAGAGGTCAATGGGGTCAATTACTGTTTCAGTTTGCTCCATAGCTGCTGCATGTAAATCAGTTTACTAGGAGCTTGGAAAGTGCTTTGATAACATTTATTTCATTACCATTATCTCTGCAATTGCAGGCATTCGTGATGTAGGACAATTAAATTCACAAGTAGAAATGTGCTGAACTATATGGAAATGGTGGTAGCTGTTGAAACACAAGTTTGCAAGTACAAAAGCTTTGTGTGGTTCATAGCAGCACTGTTACCATCAGTTTCAATGGTAACAGATGCATCAAGGTCAGATGATATTTTATGGAAGGATGTGAGCTTCCAGTTTATATGCCTCTAAACAATGGATTGCATGTTTCATGTTAGAAATGCCAAGATTTTCTTAGTATTCAAAGTTTATTTGAATATTCATATTTTGATATTGGGATTTAGGCATGTCTGAAAATTTTACCCAACAGAAGTTTGCAATTAATATTCTTAACATAACAACAGGTTACAGTTAAAATTCTTCTAATTTCACTCTGCATATGATTATTACTGTTAGAGTAAATTGAGATTATGAGGGTCTAATTTTTTGAAAGAAATGATGCTCAATAAACAACAAAGAGAGAAGTATTTTGAAACTGCCCATGGCTATTTTGAAATTACTGGTTTGCATCTCCTTACAAAGGCTTACAGCCATCCTTATCAGATTTAGAGAGAAGTAACATATTGGAACATACTAAATAAACATGCTTTAAACTATTCAAGGGAGATGTCCAAAGGCCACAGTGGGAATTAGCTGACCAACTGCTACTGAAAGTCAAGGGGAATTGGGTGACCAACTGCCCTTTGTGCTTTTGAAAATCTCTCCCTTCAACTTGCTATAGACTAGCACGTACAGTCTTAGGGCAAGATTTTTCCTAGCCTTACTTGCGTGTACAAGTTGGGAAGGTGGGGGAAGAGAAGACATATGGGTGAAATCCTAGCTTTGTTGAAAATAATTATAAAACTCCCATTGACTTCAATGGAGGCAGGGCTTTACTTGACTATCTTCACTGCTCTGCAACCTTGTTTGGGGTACAATATGGTCCTTGCCTTCACCTGAGTACAAGGACACAGGCTGCACCCCACAGAGCTCTTAAAAATATTGTGGCTTTTTTAGACACAATGTCACCCAGTGTTCCAATTTGTGGTGTGCATTTCCCCCTGCACTCCCTCATGCAAGGCTGGGCCTTAAAAGTACAGTGGAGCTCTCAACTGCATACATGCTTTCAACGTTAGCTTGCAAAGCTGTTAAACATTAAGCCTGACAGATCTACCTTCAGATTTAATTATTTTTATTGCACATGATTATGTAATTTTTATCAATAATTCATAAAAACAGAATACAGTATCTTAGATTCTGACAAGCTCTATTTCTCCATGTCCTTCGAGATTCTAAAAGAAGGGAGAAGGGTAGATACAGTATGTTAACTTTAATTCCTTGATAGCATTTTGGCCAATCTCTGATGTACTCAAGGAGATCTTAAGTCATAGTTAATCAAACTACTTCTGACAAACTAGCATGCTTTCTCTTCCTCACACAGCACCAGAAGAGAAACTGAATACAAAGCTTAAACCCCACATTGTTTATAACATACTATGGGGACACATTTCTTTTATCAGCAAACAAGATCTACAATTTACACTGACAGAGTTTATGAGAACAATAGCAGCCCATTCTTTGAAATCCTTTCCAAAGCACAGTTTAGCAATAGCTGACATCGTATTTTCTTTTTAATGAATTAAGAGGCATTATTAAAGCTTTTCCTCTGCATTGTTTTCTTTGAGATGATGTCTTTAACTTAATAAAAAAAAAGAAGCTTTTTTTCTCTCTTGGTTTGCCAACAGCTATGATCGTACTCCAGCTCTTAAACTATGTTCTGAGGGCTTGTCTTCACATACGAATGGTGCAGCTGCACTGCTGTAGTGCTTTAATGAAGACACTCCTACGCCAATGGGAGAGTGTCTTCACTAAGGCACCGAGAGGTGGTAGCTATGTGTATGGGGAAAGCCCTCCTGTCGGCATAGTGCTGTCTACACAGTGGTTTAGGTAGGTATAACTACATTGCTCAGGGGTTTGGATTTTCACCCTCCCTGAGCAAAATAGTAATACCAATATAGGTTAGTGTAGATCTGGTCATAATCAGAGAATATATCTACCAGTTTAAACCATCTGGTCTGCAGTTTTGCCCTTTTTGCAATAAAAAAAAATGATTCTGGCTGTGAATCAGGATAAAATGATTTACCTTGCAGATTGCATCTTCCATGCAAGAAACAATGATGGATACATGCTCATGGAAAGGTTCTTAGTATGGGGTGCTAGGCTCTCACAGTTTGATTCAACTCTCACTAGGCGAGACAAGCACCTTGCAATCTGCCCTGCGTAAAGCAGAGTAGGGACTAAACTGAGAGTCACCGTTCAGTCCAGGCTTTCTCTCATTGCTCCAGGCTGGGGGGGAAAGTGATTAAGATGTGCCAGCTATTTTCCTGGCAAAGCTCTACACACTCTGCTATACCACCCGGTGAGTTGGGGGGTGGAGCCAAGACCCTGCCCTTTCCCCACCCACTTATGCTGGAGGGTAAGTAGCAGCCCCACAAGAGCAGGTGTCCCTGCCAGCATTGTGACCAGTGATGCACATACTGCCTGTACTCTTCTACATACCTGAGAGCATACGCCAGCTCATTACTGATCCATTTAAAGTCAACAGAAGTTTTTCCGTTGACATCAGTAGAAGCTGGATTTGGCCCTCAGTCTCTGCACTAGAAAGAGGAAGGATAAATATGAGAGTCAGAGATCAGTCCTGATGGCTCTCCACATAAGAACCTCCTAATGAGGTCCACAGAAATGCTGTAGGTGGCAGGGCTGCATGATTTAGGCTAGTAGCGTGTGGATTATTATATCAAATAGTAACATGATAATGGGCATCTATTTATAAATGGTATAAAATACTAAAATGTACTGATTTCAGTGGAAGTTAGGAGCCTAAATACCTTTGAGGACCAAAGTTACTACAGTACACTGGCAGCAGAATTTTGTTATAGTTACATTGATCAAAAGGAGCAGAATACTCAGGAACTAAGCAATAATATACCCTTGATTGTTTTTTATAAATAAAATGAGACATATCAAAGAGGGAAATAGGAATTGTTAACTTGATTCTTAAGATCATATATATTACATGGCTAGAAATTTAATGGTGACTAGAAACAAAACTAAGATAATTGTTTTAAAGAGGAATTAAAATAGTTTTGTGGTGCAGCAAGGGAATGTATTATGAAATTCAACTGCTCCATCAACATAAGGTGACTACCCATAATGAGCTATCTGATCTTTTCTGCTTCTCTACCCCCATTATTATTTCCATTTCTGCTCTGTCAGTTTAAATACTGAAATCCATAATCCAGGTTATATTTTAATATTAAGTAAGCAATTAGCAGTCAGACGCTAATATTAAGATGACATTTGATAGAGATTTTAAGATCCTCAGGGCCCACAGTTCAGCTTGTATATCCATTAACTAAATGCAGTATTTTTTAAGTAGCACATTATTTTCTAGGTTATTTGGTGATGTAATATAGCAATTTAAACAGCGAGCAAATATACCCTATTTCAAATGAAACAAACCAAGCAATGAAAAGCCACCTGCCCCTGTAATAGGCCTCGCTTGTCTCATAACAAAAAGCAACTTCTAAAAAACATGGGGTCTAATTCTGATCATACTTACACCAGTTTCACACTATTCCAGCACCAGTGGTCCGGCTCCTCATCTAGTGTCATACCTCCAGTGATTTTAGTGGAGCAATGCCAATTTATGCCAGCTGAGGATTTAGTCCATCAACTTCAACTGTATGGCAAGATGTACCAGTGTCACCTAGAAGCCTATAGAGAATGGGCAGAAGCCAAGCACTTTCTAAATAAAACTCAGACAAATTAAGGGGAAAATTTCCAAGAGGGTTGTAGCCCAACCTCCCTTTCAGCATGTGGGGGAAAAAACCCTCAATTTTTGTGCTTGCAAAGTACGTTGTGGCCTCAAATCTGAGTACTCACTCTAACTGCCTGATTTGCATCCATGGGTGCGTCCTCTCTTTAGGTTTGAGCCAACCATGCAATATGGATGTGAGCTCTATTAGTGGGAGGAGAAGTTCCCACATTGCATCTGAAAGAAAATATTAGAGAGCTGGGCAATAAAAAATTTGGGGGGGTCAAAATTTGAACATTCTAACATCAATTTTCATTAAAAAATCTCCCCAATTTACATTAGAAAAAAGTCCCAGTTTTTAATTAGCTGTAGTATCTGCAGACTGAATCCTTTCCCAAAGTCAAAATTTGAAAGTTTTCACCCAGTTCTAGAATGTGTTCTATCAGGAGCACAGTGCATTAATGAACTGTTAACACACATCATCAGGGTTCATGTGGACTAGTCCATGATTCACACCCCAGCTTGCTGCAAACTCAATTTTCATGTAGACAAGCCCTTAAATAGCAACCAATCAACTTCTTCCTCGTGGTTTAAGTAGAGTGAAACAGGAGAGGGAGCTCCCCGTAGACCGGCCAAGGATTTGAAGAGCAGCACTCTACTAACCCCAACCCACGAGAGAAGTGGGAGCTGCCCTCCTTTTACAAAGGAGGGAGCTGCACTCTACCTTATTTTAAGCCCTGTTTCTTGCCAGATCTTGCTCCTGAACGTGGCTGTTTCAAGAATTGATCTCAGCAGGATATCTCTGGTTCCTCTCCAGAGTGACACTCAACACATTTATATCCAGGATTAGAACCAAAGGGACTTTTCTAGCAGGGCTGCCAGCAGAACTCAGCAGAATTCCTCTTTAACCTTATGCAGGCTCCTGGAACTTGTCACTGTTACATGATCCTTTTGAAAATTTGGCCCAAATTAACAAAACCTAATAAGGCACCCACCCTGGATGTATTTGTCAGGGACAGGAAGCTTCCTCACCCCACTAGAAACACAGTCTACACAAGCTGTAGTGAATCAAAATGTACTGCTTCCTGGGCTCTGGTTTTATTTAGAAAAAAAAGTCAGAGTAAAACATCACACAATCCAACCCCAGGCTCCTCTTCAAGACCTATACAACCCATAGCCTAGACTCTCTCTTTCTCTCACTCATACCTCCCTTCTGAATGGGTGGGATAACAAACCACCTTCAACAGCGAAGTGGCAGATCATCTTCTGCTAATGGAATGAGACTTTCAAACGAACACTGCCAGCTGTTACAGATAGAGACTAAAATATGCAATTAGGGAGATAAGGAGGAGGATCACATCATCCTAATATGGAGGTTTTATTAATGACATCTAGTAGAATTTTATCTTAGTGTTTTTCTCTGTGACTTTTATTTGTAGACATTTTATTCCCACCATTATATTGTGGGTCTGGAATTAGAAAGAAGATAGAAATACCTGTAATATATAAAACCACTAAGTACAGTAAAAATCTGGTTGAAATCCAGACTCCTGAAATATGCAATCCTAAGCATGTCCAAAGTCAAATGGCAACAAGCTTTCTGGCAGTCTCGTGATGAAAGTAATGTTCTTAATGAGATGTCATGAACCCCTGGAAGAACCTTGCACTGAGTGTTGTAACACTTCTCATAGTAAAGTTTTCTATTCAAGAAAAAAT
Organism: Natator depressus; assembly: GCF_965152275.1. NCBI lineage: Eukaryota > Metazoa > Chordata > Testudines > Cheloniidae > Natator > Natator depressus. The sequence goes on along the minus strand of NC_134243.1, from coordinate 62,439,213 downwards.
AGAACAGCTTTTCAAGTGCACAGTACTTTGTCTTTAGTTTACCTGTGTAATCGAACATATTGGTATAGAAGGGTACAGCTTGCTCAGGAAGGACAGGCAGGAAAATAGGAAGGAGGTGTTGCCTTATATATTAAAAATGTATATACTTGGACTGTGGTTGAGATGAAAATAGGAGACAGACTTGTTGAAAGTCTCTGGGTAAAGATAAAAGGGGTAAAAAACAAGGGTGATGTCCTGGGAGGGGTCTACTACAGACCACCTAACCAGGAAGAAGAGGTGGATGAGGCTTTTTTTAAACAGCTAACAAAATCATCCAAAGCACAGGACTTGGTGGTGATGGGGGACTTCACGTACCCAGACATCTGTTGGAAAAATAACACAGCAGGGCACAGATTATTCAATAAGTTATTGGAATGTATTGGAGACAATTTTTTATTTCAGAAGGTGGAGACAGCTACCAGGAGAGAGGCTCTTCTAGATTTGATTTTGACAAATAGGGAGGAACTGGTTGAGAATTTGAAAGTGGAAGGTACCTTCAGTGAAAGTGATCATGAAATGATAGAATTCATTGTTCTAACGAATGGCAGGAGGGAAAGCAGCAAAATAAAGACAATGGATTTCAAGAAGGCAGACTTTAGCAAACTCAAGGAGTTGGTAGGTAAGATCCCATGGGAAGCAAGTCTAAGAGGAAAAACAATAGAAGACAGTTAGCAATTTTTCAAAGAGTGTTATGTATCAGCTCTGTGTTCTTGGAGAACCAGGGCCCAGCATCCAGCCTGTCTGACTCACAAAAGACCTCCCCCCCATCCCCCAGCCTCTGCTTGAACCAAAGCTGATCAGAAGAAAGACTTACAAAAAGCAATGAAAAGGCAGTGGAAGACATGCCTAAACCCCTCCGGACAAGGGTGACAGAATTGAAGAAACTCCCCTAGCCTCATTTGCATCAAAGATGGGACAGGGAGGCACCGCAATTAGCATACAGAATGGAGAACAGAGATTTCAAGGCAAGAACCACACTGAACCCTGGGACCAGAAAAGCAGGGAAGCACTGCATGATGGGGGATCTCTGCTCCAGATATTAATGAACCCACGCCTGCACACACTCAGCTCAATAGTTATTAGACCAATTCTAGTAATAAATCCTTTATTGGTATCCAAAATACTGAAGATACATAATTGCATTGTGAGCTCCCTCGAAGGAACTCCGTCAGCAGCCAGGAATGATCAGTTCCTATTGTCTAGCCTGAACAAAACTACTTTGGTATACTTCCTTAAGCCATCAGTTTACCCATAAACAAATCTAGTTTTCTCACTTGAACCGTTGTTCTTCCCCTACATAAACCCCTACTCATGCGCAAGTAAGTGCTCTGATGCCTGGATCCAAAATCTGCATAAATTCCATTAGGACTTCATCATCTCCTGACTGATCATACTGGGGACTCTGCCTGTCTCCAGCACTCTGGACCCTCAGCTACCTCCACTACCTGGGAACCCCGATCAATTCAAGCTTCACGGAGTGGTGAGAACCCAGCTCTCTCTTGCTCGGTATAGCCTTCTGATCCTGACTTGTGTGATCAGTTATAGTTTTCTAAATCTTTCTTTTATAATCAAATTTAAGTTAGATTTAATATTATAACTGTTTTGTTTGTTTGGCTCCCCTTGTATGGTTATTACCTGGCAATAAATAACGTTCATGGTTAAGCTGGTTGCTTTTCTCTCTCCCCCCCATGAGTGTTTTTTGGCTTGTGTGTGTGTTCGTCTGATTCTGGGGCTGGAAGGACGCAGCCCTTGGGAACCTAGGTCCAGCAGGAGAGCTCCACTGGGAGGGAATTGCAGAAGGGAGAAGTAGAGCTCCGTATGAGAACACAAATGACACAAGCAGTACATTGATAGAATTACAGAACTCCTCCCGTCCAGAATAGTAACCCTAATAAATGAGCGTACCCCAAAGTAATAGGCAAACCTGGTAACAAATTGGTGGAGGAACGCGGTCAGCACGTGACCCTAATCACATGGTACTTGTTGAGTAGTTGCTGCAGAGTAGGGAAACTGAGGCACAGACCTGAGCAAACTCTCTCTTCCTTTTTCAGACTAAGTTCCTTTAGTGAGGTCCCTCTCTCATAGAATATTTGGTAACATCCTAGAATGTTTAAGTTGAGAATCGTGCTTAGAATAACTGTAGGACAGTGCAATAAGGAGTTAAGAGTTGTACCTTAAAAGTAAAGATTTTAGAGCAATACTGTGACTGCGTGAAAGGGCTTTTGGTAGAGATTATTAGTTAAATAAGGGAAGTAGAGATGGCTGGAAAAAAAAAACGAAGAAACCCTTGGCTGCTCGCTTGAGACAGGAGAAAATCAACATGTTAGAGAGATGGGGAACGAAGAAGGGGAAATGCCCTGAGAAAGGGGGTGCTTTAGGGATGAGAATCCCCTGATTGAAGCGAGTCTGAGCTTTGGACAATACTGTACAACCTTTAGGGATGGCACAAAGGATGCAGCTGCTGCATGGGCATTATTTTATGCCTGTCCAGACATGGTTGAAATGGTAAAGGGAAGTCAAGAACTGGAGCTGGAGAAAAAGCAGTTACAACAGCGTTTAAACAAATGTGAGACAGACAGATGTGAATTTATAGCAGAAAAGCGTAAAATGGTGACTGTACTTAGAAATATGCATGAGGAGAGAGACAAGGCCAGCAGAGATGCAGAACAGTATAGGAAAGAATTAACACACAAAAAATTTGTTAGAAGAAGCAAGAGCAGCAACTGGCTTCCTTGTAGACGAGAATAAGGCAGCAGCAGGCCATCAGAAGTGTGAGGCAAAGATTAGTAAATTGTGTGCCCAATTTAGCACCAACAAGGGGGTGGTAGTGGCTGTAAGGTTGAGAGGGCACTGTGATTTGACGCCCCCTGGGAAAATAGAGATATCCCCTGATGCTGACCCCAAAACCCATTCAACCCCAATTGGCCACACATGCATAATGTCACTCCTGTTTCCACAAGGGAGGTTAAATATATAGTTGCAGAAGCCAATCTTCCCACGATTGAGCTGGTCACGGGCATAGTAAGATGGTCTCCTACTCAGGCCAAGGCTATTGCCGAGAGACTGGGGCCACTGAACCGTGATACTGCCGTGGCATGGCTGGCTCGCATTTGGCACACGTGCCCCTCTGCTGACGACATGGATTTAACCCAATTGGCTCAGTTATGCTCCTCTCCTTGTGATGCAGATGCTCTGGACATAGGCATAGGTTCTTGGGAGTGGACTGCCGCTGGACCCCGGGAATGGATGTGAAGTGCTCTCAAAACATTACTGCCTGCTTCTTCCCTCAAGAAACTATATATAATGGGAGAGCAGAAACCAGGAGAGGCCTGCAAAGTTTACCTAATTCAAAAAAAGATGCTGGCAGCCTACTCTGATTAATCACCCCAGACAGATGAGAATGGAATTATCACTTCCCATTATCAGGGACCCGAATTAGTACAGAGCCCTTATGCAGGACTAAATTCTCAGACAAAAATGATTATGGGGGCTGTGGCTATAGAACACCTACCCTGGAATGAACTAGTGGCAAAAATCAAACAGGCAGGGATTTGCTGTGAGAGACTGGCGTCTTAAAAAGACAAATCATCAAAAAGACTACCTCAAAGCCAGTACAGGCTATCACATTTGTGAATAATGGTCCTCACTCTGCCAGTCTCCCTCCCAATTATAATCCCCTATCTCCCACAACCCTGGGCAGTGCCGACCCAAGGAGACCCTTAGGAACGTGATTTGGATGGAGCTGGTGAAGTTAGGGGAGGATATAGGAAAATATGATAGTCAGCCCCTCAGCTTTCTGATGAATGCTTTGTCTCAGGTCATGCAGAGAACCGAGTTAATGCATGGAGCCCCCCCTCAGTCCACTGCCCTGGTACGGAGTGTGTCACCCACACCCACTCCCTATCAAAACCAGATCCCTGCCCCCTCTTCTGAGTGGAGGTTCTCAATGGAGTCGGCCAATCAGTAGGGGTGCCTGGTTCCCCATGGACCTCCCCAGCTGATCACAAAACTTCAGTGCGACGTATGGGGGAGACCCACTGTGAGGGCTACAATGGGGAACCCAGAGATATTAGCCCAATTGCTAGTGGACACTGGAGCATCAGTAAACATTCTAAGCCCTCACTGGATCTCCAGAGGGAGACCCACTGATAAACAGGTTTCAGAGTAACAACCATGTTAGTCTGTATTCGCAAAAAGAAAAGGAGTACTTGTGGCACCTTAGAGACGAACCAATTTATTTGAGCATAAGCTTTCGTGAGCTACAGCTCACTTCATCAGATGCAGACTGTGGAAAGTGTAGAAGATCTTTTTATACACACAAAGCATGCAAAAATACCTCCCCCCACCCCATTACCAGCAGGAGAGTGATGCCTTAGCCAAATCTGCTGCTACAAGTAACTACACTAGAGACACAGATCAAATAGAACAAATAGAGGCACTAACTACCCAGGGCAAAACTTTAGGCAAAGGAATAGATACCTTGGACATAAGTACCCTTCAATTTGAATGAACCAATCGCACACTAAAGGAAGCTTTGAAAACAAGTAAATAGCTCAGGGAGGGATTGGGATGAAAAACTACCAATCATCTTAATGGCTCAAAGAGGCTCTAAGACAATACATGGGTACACTCCCTTTGAAGTTATGACTAGAAGGCAAATGCACATGCCTGAAAGTTGGTGGTTGGGAGTGAAACTGCCTAGTGCTTGGGAAAGGAGGGTGGTAACAGATGAATGGGTACAAACCTTAGTAGAGACGATAGCTGCTCTACACAAGCAAGTGGCAGTACAGCTAGACATAGTGCAGCAAAACATGGACAAAAAACTAGGCTGGGGAAAACCTCCTTTAACATGGGAATTAGGCCAACCAGTAAGGTACAGAAAGTTTTCAGCGAAGGAGCACTCTTTGACACACACCTGGGGGCGACCTCTGCTTTAGCGTGAATCGGGCCAGCCCCAGTGTTTATCAGGTAGAAATCCTGAATGGAAAAAATGGGAAACCCTGGCGGAAATGGTTTCATTCCTCACAGCTCAAAGAGTGGAAGGGTAAACCACCTGATGCACAAGGATTATAATAACGGTCTTCTCCATCCTGCCAGCCACCCTTCTTGGCTAGCAAGAAGGAACGGCTTGGGGCCATTGGAAAATACACGTCAGGTGGTCTTGTCAGTGCCTACCCTGATGTTGAGGCAGGAAAAGGCCAGAGAAGTCCTCGACTTTATTATGGCCACCCTCATGTAGGTCACGGCTTCATGTTCACCCTGCAATATTGGTCCCAGGTTCTCCCAGTATATACAGGGGGAGTGTGGGAGTTTGTTTTCTCTTCTCTGCCCCCGACAGGTCCCAAACACAAGCCATGACCAGCCCACCGTTGCACCAGCACCCTGCTGTTCATAAGTGCCTGGAGTCTGATGCTGTCCAGGCACTATGCTGAACCTGTGATCCCTCTGAACCTCTGGAAGTGATTGCCAGCTGGAGCCCAGGAAGTAAAATTGCTGTGCCAGACGCATGGATTCTATGGGAATGGGAGCAACCCGCAGCCCTGCAGCATTGCTACCAGTTCTATGCTGTTGGCAACTTCTCAGGTTGCCCCTGGGAAAGCACTGCCAATTGCACGCAGAGTGCCACCGGAGAGTCATTCAAGTTTTGTTATGAAACTAAGACCACACCGGACTCCGTCCCATTCTTCTGTAAGCCATTGTGGTCTCAAAAGGGACATACACCATCCAACGCAACCAGTTACAGCCCCCCCAGGTGGCGGAAGATGCAGGATAGTCCTGGTTTCCTCTGCTGTTTGGGGAGCAACCATGCCCCTACGTGTCATCATTGTCTTCGGAACCCAGACACCTCCGTTTCTGAAGATGAACTGCAGCTGTCTCTGATCACACCAGCAGGCAAGAATATCACATGGTTCCTCATAAACTGGGAACCGCTGAACTGGACTTTAGCTGGACATGACCTGATTCAGCAAGGTCCTCTAGACTGGGTAGTTCCATTAAAGGGCACACATTGTGATAAGCTCATGCCAACAATTTGGTTTAAGTTCTATGGGCACATTGCCATTTTGGAGGATTCCATGAGTCTGGATTGTACAGAATGGAATTGGGCCAACAACAAAAAACAGTTTTAAATTTTGACCCTCCCGATCACAAACTCACTCCCCTCTAACATTTAAGTGCCCCAATTTCAGGACCCCATGTGTTGAACCAGGTTGAAGAACCAAATGTTCTTGTTGATCCAATTTCAAGTCCACTTAGAAGGCATGAATATCTCTCACATTGCACTTGTATATGCACTCCCTTGATTGGAACTAGCCATAACGGTTGGGATGAATGGGTAAGAATGTGGCAAGGGGCTGACCATGTAAATAGAGTAAAAAGGGAATTAAGTGATTGGATTACACCTGTAGGAACAGAAATCTCTTTAGTTAATGCCATAAACAGAAAAGTTCTGGCTACTAAACTATCATATGCCACCGAAAATATAGGAAAGACGGGAACCCCTTTAACAGCATCTTTGAAACAGTTAAGTGAGGAACAGCAGTTAATAAGGTATTTCCTGTGTGGGAAAACTCATAGAAAAAGATGAAGAGTTAATGATGTCTAGTGTACAGTCCCTCCAGAATAATGTCTCATTGACCTCAGCGTATGAGCAAGCTCAGGCTCTCACCCAGAACATAATCATGGTAATGATTTAGCAAGCCATAGCAGGACAAATCCCCATGGAGGTAATCAACTTGATTCGGCCCCATGTAACGGAGGAAGAATTAGACCTCCAGCCCTGCTGGAGACCAGTTAACCCTTCGAACAATCAACAGCAGCAAAGCTTGCAGTTATTTCTGATAACTATAGCAGGCAAAGAAATTAGAGTAATCCACCCACTAGTCCCATTGGGATTACAGATTAATGATAGCTCAGTAATGTACTCCAGAGATCCTAACACTTGGGCCTGGCAGAAAGATAATGTGTGGAACAAAGTAAGTGTAAAAGGGTGAAGGAGAAAAGAAGCTTTGGGCTATATCTGTGAAGACCAAGCATTGGAGGAACATGATGAATGCTTCTTCCCACAACCTGGGAATAAGTCTCACTGTTCCTTTGATGTTATCCAGGAAGAGGGGTCTACTATTGTCTATGCTGGTAGAGAGAGAGAGAGAGAGAGAGAGAGAGAGTGTGTGTGTGTGTGTGTGTGTAAGAACGAGCTGTAATATTGTATTGATTAATGTACATTGGATTCAACCCATGGTGCCTTATGTTAATTGCTGTTTCTGTAATGTAACCACTATTGTTAGTTGTGATATTAAGTTTACTGTGCCTCTATGGACTGTACAACATTTGAAAGCCTATCTTGAGCTCTACAAGGAGGTTTACCCCATTTCACTAGGAATGGGCCTCACTGCCATTAAGGGACTATTAACTCATCCCTACTTACAAATTGAGCTGCAGAAGCTCCGAACTTTGGGGGAGATTGAAAGTGCTGCTTGACCTAGCCTGCTCTGGTGTACTCTATTCCGGTGCGGTGCTCATGGCATATGAGGGTGACGGCTTGGAGGTGCTGTTTGACCCAGCTTGCTGAGTCCAGGGACATGTAAGGGGTCAGCTTGGGAGTGCTGATGAACCCGGTTCTCTCAGACACACTCTGTTAATGTGACTTTGTTCGTCTGATTCTGGGGCTGGAAGGACCCAGCCCTGGGGAACCTAGGTCCGGCAGGAGAGCTCCATTGGGGGGGAACTTGCAGAAGGGAGAAGTAGAGCTCCATATAACACCACAAGTGACACAAGCAGTACATTGATAGAATTACAGAACTCCCCCACCCCAGAAAAGTAATCCTAATAAATGAGCGTACCCCAAAGTAACGGGCAAATCTAGTAAAAAGAGACATTATTAAGGGCACACGAGCAAACTATCCCACTGCGTAAGAAAGATAGGAAGTATGGCGAGACACCACACTGGCTTAACCAGGAGATCTTCAATGATCTAAAACTCTAAAAAGAGTCCTACAAAAAGTGGAAACTAGGTCAAATTACAAAGGATAAATATAAACACATAACACAAGTATGTAGGGACAAAATTAGAAAGGCCAGGGCACAATCAAACTATCTAGAGACATAATGGGGAACACGAAAACATTCTAAAAATAAATTAGAAGCAAGAGGAAGACCAAGGACAGCATAGGCCCATTACTCAGTGGGGGTGCGGGAATAACAACAGAAAATGTGGAAATGGCAGAGGTGCTTAATGACTTCTTTGTTTTGGTTTTCACCAAGAAGTTTGGTGGTGATTGGTTGTCTAAAGTAGTGAACGCCAGTGAAAATGAGGTAGGATCAGAAAAGGCTAAAATAAGGAAAGAACAAATTAAAAATTACTTGGATAAATTATATATCTTCAAGTCACCAGGGCCTGATGAAATGCATCCTAGAATAGTCAAGAAGCTGACTGAGGAGATATCTGAGCCATTAGTGATTATTGTTGAAAAGTCATGGAAGATGGGAGAGATTCCAGAAGACTGGAAAAGGGCAAATATAGTGCCAATCTATAGGGAAATAAGGACTACCCAAGGAATTACAGACCAGTTAGCTTAACTTCTGTACCCAGAAAGATAATGGAGCAAATAATTAAACAATCAATTTGCAAATATCTAGAAGATAATAAGGTGAGAAGTAACAGTCAGCATGGATTTGTGAAGAACAAATCATGTCAAACCAATCTGATAGCTTTCTTTGACAGGGTAACAAGCCTTATGAATGGGGGTAAGCAGTAGATGTGGTATATCTTGACTTCAGTAAAGCTTTTGATAGTGGCTCACATGTCCTTCTCACAAACAAACTAGGGAAATGCAACCTAGATGGAGCTACTATAAGGTGGGTGCAAAACTGGTTGGAAAACTGTTCCCAGAGAATAGTTATCAGTGGTTCAGTCATGCTGGAAGGGCATAATGAGTGGGGTCCCACAGGGATCAGTGCTGGTTCCGGTTCTATTCACTATCTTCATCAATGATTTAGATAATGGCATAAAGTACAGAGTACACTTATAAAGTTTGCAGATGATACCAAGATGGGAGGGGTTGCAAGTGCTTTGGAGGATAGGATTAAAATTCAAAATGATTTGCACAAACTGTAGAAATGGTCTGAAGTAAATAGGATGAAATTCAGTGAGGATAAATGCAAAGTACTCCATTTAGGAAGGAACAATCAATTGCACACATACAAAATGGGAAATGGACTGCCTAGGAAGGAGTATTGTGGAAAGGTATCTGGGGGTCTTAGTGGACCACAAGCTAAATATGAGTCAACATTGTAATTCTGTTGCAAAAAAGCAAACATCATTCTGGGATGTATTAGCAGGAGTTTTGTAAGCAAGACATAAGAAGTAATTCTTCTGCTCTACTCCGCGCTGCTTAGGCCTCAACTGGAGTATTGTGTCCAGTTCTGGGACCGTGTTTCAGGAAAGATGTGGACGAATTGTAGAAAGTCCAGAGAAGAGCGACAAAAATGATTAAAGGTCTAGAAAACATGACTGATGGGGGAAGATTGAAAAAATTGGGTTTGTTTAGTTGGAAAAGAGACAAAGAGAAGACAGAGGGGACATGATAACAGTTTTCAGTATGTAAAAGATTGTTACAAGGAGGAGGGAGAAAATTTGTCCTTCTTAACCTCTGAGGATAGGACAAGAAGCAATGGGCTTAAATTGTAGCAAGGGCAGTTTAGGTTGGACATTAGGAAAAACTTCCTAACTGTTAGGGTGGTTAAGCACTGGACTAAATTGCCTAGGGAGGTTGTGGAGTCTCATCATTGGAGATTTTTAAGAGCAGGTTAGACAAACACCTGTCAGGAATGGTCCAGATAATACTTAGTCCTGCCACAAGTGCAGGGTACTGGACTAGATGACCTTTTGAGGTCCCTTCCAATTCTATGATTCTGTAATTATTCAGCTATTCAATAACAAGGACCACATGGGCCAGATCCTGCAATGTCTGAAACCTTGGGGGAAAGCATGGGTGCAAAAGAGAAAGGCACACCCCTGGAGCAAGTGGCCCCCATTAGGATCACCACCACCTCCAACGAGAACTCTTTCCAGATACTTTTGCAGTGGCACTGAGCTATTTAAATATTAGATTATCCTCTACATTTTCAAAATTGCATGGGATTTAAGCACAGGAGTTTTGCAGCTAAATCCTATGCATGCAATACCTTGAAGATTTAGGTAGAAGTGATAGTTACACTTTAGCACTATCTTCGATATATGAACTTTGGTATTCGGGAGCCAGGCTTTCAGAAAATTATCCTTTAATACTTGTCCTTCAGTGCTTCAGAAGAACATTCTTTGCCAGTTTTTCAGTGCTAAAATTCCCCCCTCCTTCTCTGCACATCCTTCGAATAACCCTTTTGATTAATTTTTCTCTCTCTCTTCTGTTGAAGAAATCATCGTCTCCACCAAATTCTTCAGTACTGATTGTAATTAACAAGCACAGCCTGAGCAACTGTATTTACTTGCTGGGCATCTGGCATTTTTCCTGCAATCAGTGACAGAAAATGAGACTGACATCCTGGGGAAAAAAACCTAAAGAATCAGAGGCCTCATAGTTTATTTATTTGCTGTTTGAATGTTAGGAAATTGCATTATTATATAGACATCAGGCCATTCTTGGTAAAATAATAATAGACAATAAAAGACTGTCATTTTTTTAAACAAAGTTGAAAGTAATATAGGTTAAATATAATAAGTCTTGCTGCCTTGAGCTAGTAGAGATGGGGTGCAGGAGAGACTTAGATTCCTTACCTTTTTCTCCTCGTATATTTTGATCCAGAAAGAGCTTGCAATTACCAAATCAGCTGCAGGGCCCTGGGTATCTCATGCCCATCTCCACCCCTTGCCACGTAATTGTATTTGAACATCTAAAGAATCCTTTTTTAAAAAAAGTTTCTAATGCTTATGGTTACAAAGATGATATTGAAAATGTGAAATGAGTGCAAACTCATGTCATGCTGTCTTCATGAGTTTGCAGAACAATGATTCTGAAAGATGTGAATTGACTCTTTATTTCAATGTGTTGTTGACTCTGAAACCTAAAGATGGTCACCCAAACAGGGAGGACTGGTGAAAAGGGGCTAACGAGGCTAAACACCACCACTAAGATCACAGCAGCATAATGTGGCTGATATAGTGGAGCTTGCAGTACACTTATCTGCCAGTGGGTGATTTCCAACTTGTAGCATATAGACTGCAAGCTTTAGAGGAAAGAGGTCTAGAGCAGGGAATGCAGGTTTTGATGGGGCTAGCTCCACAAGAAGAGTATAGAGTCCTGTACAGAGTCTATACATGGTCCCTACAACTTGTACTCTTGCTTTTCCAGACCCAGCACAGTAACAGGGTATTTCTGAGCTGCAGGTGGTGGCTGTCAGGCACAAAGGACAAGGGAACGATTTTTCTGAGCTTGAGAGAGTGTTGGGTAGGAGAGGATTCTGAGCTGTGGAGTGATTAAGTGGAGGAGGAGGCTGTCCTCAATTAGATAGGTGTGGGAAGGGGGGGGGATGATTCTGAGCAGGTGGGGTTTGGGTTGGAAGTAGCTGAGGGGACTTAGTTAGGTTCCGAGACCAGAAGTGGATGAGTTAGGCTGGGAGGGCCAAGTGAAAGGGAGAGTGAAGTCAATTGGTGAATGAAGTTGTGGGTAAAATGATGGTGTCTAGGAGCAGGGGGAACTTCCAGTCAGCCACACCAGTGTGCTTCAGAATCCAGGTCCACCGTGCTGCAAACTACATGACCACTGTAAAACATTCCAGACCCTCACCTGATGCAAATAAGCCTAGTTCTATTGACTTCAAGCTAGAATAGAGGGGCTGGTTCATTAGCTGGACAGTTAATTGCAGCTGTAACATTGTTGTATTGCTTCTGTGCATTAAGAATCTATGCGCTCTGTAGAATTTAAAAATCAAGAGACTTCTTTTAAATGAAAGCTTCCTCAACCTAGCATTCAGGTGAGGTTTAAGGAGATAACTTTGGGTATGAATATATCAGGTAAGGAGACATTTTTGTGAGATGGGGGAGGAGCCGGTGTTTGTTTTTTGTGACTGATGAGAGGATCAACTTGCAGAAGTCCAGATTCTCGTTGAAATAAATACTAAAAATCCCATTGATTTGTCTACAGCATGTCACTGCTTGGCTTGATTTTTTGAACAAATTAGTGAGCATTTCAGTGTCCTGAAAGAAAAAAGTTATTTGGTAATTCGGTTTCTGGCATTACAAAGCACTAGCCTGGAATAATGGGGTTTTGGGAAGCATGCTGCTGCATCAACTAATCAGAGGGAGTAGTAAAAAGGCATAGAATTGTTGGGAGGTAATAAGGTTCTGTGACATCACAGGCCTTTCCTTTCCCCTTTGAGCATCTTCAGTTAATCCCAAGTGAAAAGGAAACTCCTTTGATCTTGGAGAACAGTACAACAAGACATGAAGGAGAACTGTAGAAACCTGGAAGCACCACAATCTTTATAAATGATAAAACAAATATTAAAAATCAATACAGCTCTTGATTACTAGAAAAACCCATCCAACTTGGAGGGGAGAGGCAAGTCTTCCAGATCTCTCATTTTTAACTCCCAGAAATTAAGTAAAATTTTTCTTTCTAGTAGGATGCCTGTTGCCACCAGTTTAGCCTAATAGCCTCTGTGTAGCATTGTAGTATTAGTGGGGAAATAAACACATTGGATAAATATTGCAAGCTGCCATCAGATTTACTTAGCAGCCACTGTGTTCCGAGAACTCTGGCTGAATGCAGGAGCTACAGAAGCTAAAGTACCACTATAATAGTGCCTAGTACATAAACTTTGCAAGGTGCTTTGAATATGTGAAGTGCTATGTATTATTATAACATTTATGTGCTCTCCACAAATCAAAGGAATATCAAATTGCTTCTCTCTCCAGTATCAGAGCCAAACAAGGCGACAAAAGGAAGGTTCCCATTTTAAATGACAAATAGATATTGCTACACAAACTGTAGAAAGGACAGCCTCATTCCCATAAATTCAAGCAATTGGCTGTGCTGTGGGTCTTCCTTGGTGTCTGGAAAGCTCAGGCCTGGTATTGTAACATTCCCCAGATGAGCGTTCCCAATAAGTTTCTGGCATTTAAGGAACGTAAATAGAGTTCTACAGACTTGCCCAATTAAATAAACAGAAGCATCTTTGTGTCACTGCCTTGACTGCAGAATAATCCTCTTTAGCCTCACGAGAAGAAGGCAGCTAGGTAAACTTCTTCTGTAGGAAGAGGACTTACCTCCGTGGTGAGGGACTATAGGAAGAAACATGTTTTACCTTAGCGTGGCTTTCCTTAGAACTCACGTTTAGTGACAGGAACAGGAGAGGTTCCTTGTCTTGTTTACCTACCTGGAGACCTGATGGGGTGGAATAAATGTCTTTGACCTCAAAGTTTTAGCTCCTGAATGTCCTGGTAAAATACGGAGCGAGTCAGTATGAAGTATAAACTGGTCTTACCCTGATAGGGTCTGGTTGAGAAGATGGCTGCCTCTGAAAGGGTTGTGGCCACTATACTGAGAGTCTCAAAACTGCAGATCAGAATGCTCTGTACCCTACTGTAAAGCTGGCTGAAGCTTTAGGGCCATGCTGGCTCACACTTCAGGCTGGCACGGTTTTAGGAAACAAATATGAGACTGGGAAACATTTCAATATCTATTATTTCGCTCCCCAAAAAGTTTCTGGAATCTTTTCCCATCTTAAGAATCGAATGTAAGAGACACTTTCAAAATACATTTTTTTTATGACAAAGGTTTTGTCTGAACTTTCTTGATCTGATGGATCAAATGTAAGAAAGAAAAAACCCTTCAAAATTAATTCCTTCACCCCTGAAACAAGTGCAGCTGTTTTAGCCAGCTATTTGTGGCGGAGACATGGACTGTGGAGAAGAGGCCAATGATATTGTGGAAGGGAAGAAATTCTTACCAGAGCTGTGTCTGTTGGCTGCTTTGCTTGTTTGTTTGGATCAGGAGAAAATATCAGTATGGACCAGGACAACTGGAAACCCAGAAACACCTGTCTAAAGATGGAATGAGCTTGAGAGAAATGTTGTCAGTAATACATAGAGGATACCTGTTACCTGTCGGGGGTGTCCCTAAATGGTGAGCTTTAAATGCTTTTTAAAATGCAAACTTTATTGCATTGTCGTTGCATTCCAGTGCAAGAATTATTGCTGCAACATAATGTTGTCAAAAACCCAGAATATGGCCCTAGGGCAAGCAGATGTGCTGCCTTATTTTACGCTATACTGCACCAGGAGGCAGGTAGCCCTAGCTAATTAGTTTTAGATAATGAAGCAGGTACAGTGTTTTGTTGCACTGAAGCAAAATCTGCTAACTCAACCCTGGGTGTAACTCCACTGACTTAGTGGAGTTTCAGTAAGGATTAGTTCAGTCCACAATAAAACATACATGGCCATTATATCTTACTGAATTGAAATCTGAAAGGACTAGCTCATTGTGCAGGAGGTCAAACTAGATGATCATAATGGTCCCTTCTGACCTTAAAATCTATGAATCTATGACTGTCATCTATAGCAACTTCTTTGTACAATGAAGTAGTCTCTTCCTGCAGTGTTGATCAGGAAAGTTTCAGGTGATCTTCTTCTCTTATGTGGTGCTGAAACGAAGTATTTCCAAAGAAAATTTGACCAGAACACTCTGTGAATCTGAGTCCTCATTCTTTAATCTCTCCCAGTCTTTGTTTCCCCTTGCCTTCCCACATACAGCCTTTTCTCCTTCAGCATTGACTGACTGATCAGTTGTAATAAGCCTGGCATTGTATCCCATTAGAGATGCAGGTTCCTCTTGGTAAGAAAGAACAGGTAAGCACTTCTTTCTCATCTCTCCTTCCTGTCTCTGTATCCAGCACTAAGTGCCCTTTGGCATTTGTAAAATGGCTGCCAGGATGTATGAGAACACTGTAAAGGCAGCATGAGGCAGCATTTAGATGCTCTAACTGGTATCCTGCCATTTTTCTTCTTCCGCCTGAAACGATCATATTATTGCTGACATTATCAAGAGAAGGACATCCTGAAGGATTTGGGTTGACTATGGGTGTGTGTGTCGGGGGGGGGAGTGGAGCATTAACACTTTAAGCACAGATTGCCTTGGGACAGCTGCAAGGACTAGTGTGGTCAGTAATAGAAGTGTCCAAAACAATTTCACTGCTGTAAAAAACAATGGAGGTTATGAAAAGGAAGGGGAAAATAAAAATAAATAAATAAATATTTTTGAAAGCTTTGTGAGAAGCAATACTTGTTCTGACTTGACTTGCCCCCCCTCCCCCCCATCTTAACAGAACATCTTTCCACCTCGCTGGAAAAAAAAATCATGCCAGGTCCAAGGTCTCTGAGACCCACCATCAATGAAGAAACCTCTTATGGGTGAGAGGGAAACCAGCCTACCATCCCCTGTTCCTATCTCTCTTGTATTCTGGCATTGCCACAGTGAGACGCTGTTAAAAACATCGTTTTCATTTATGGCAACAAGAGGATAGAGGAAGCTAGTGATTGCACCCTCAGCTCTTACATTGCCATATATCTGCTACTAAGAGGGCCAAACATTTGTGTGTTTCCAGCATCATGCAGACTAGTTCTAACTATACCATGTGTTTGGAGCAGTGCAGAGGTTCTCAAGAGTCACTTTGTTCACCCATGACCTGTGAAAATCTCTCACATTCTCTTTATGTTTTCAGACAGGACACTAATGGATGCAATATAAGGGCTTAGACAGAGTAGAATAAAATCAGAGATTACATTACTGAGTTTCCCCATGCATCAAGCAGAGAGATTTCTGTCTATTGCTCTTATTCTATAACATCAACATTTGAACCAGACTCAAGTCTAAAATGGCCAGATTTGCAGACTTATCAGCTAACACTGCAAAGAACTGACAGAGGCCCCTGAAGACTCTCAATGTCATGGCCCTCAAAACTTCTTACCCATTGCATCCTTGCTCTTCTTGCCAGTCAGGGATTTAGAAATTATGCTGTGCTTCCTTTGCATCTAATTTACATCTCAGGCAAGGCTGTCACTCTAAAGCTAAGATGGACACAAAGAAAAAAAGAAACTGCCTGAGAACACAGTGAGGAAATTATACACTGTCGCCAGGACAGTTGTTTAATTACTAGAGTTATTCTGGTTAAAACAAAGGTAGATTCCCCATGCTAATCAGCCCCCTAAGATCCCTTGACCTCATACCAGTTGTGATCAGCTAAATAAGCTCCTACATTTTATGGAAAGAGAAAAACATCAGGATCAGACTCTGCGGAATGAAAATAAAATGTGCAATGAAGGGTGCAACTTCTTTCATGCCATGTATACTTTGGTCAGGCTCATCACTCAGATCTGTCATTGCTAGAGCAACAACGTCCCGTTCATGTTACTGTGCCAGTTCTGAACATACTTGTGCAAGCCAAGTACTATAAAGAGGGAAACGTTTTCTTTAACAAATGTTAGAGTTTGTTTGTTTCCAATCAGGAAAATTCCCTGAGATCCCTTCCCTTCCCCATACGTCCCCCCTTTGTTACGTCTTTCCCCAGAGGGCACAATTGAGGGCAACTTTTCCTCTCTATCTTCTGGCTTGGGAGATCAGGACTAATCTAAACTCAAAAACTAAACTGGTATCCATCCCCTGGCAGCACATTGTACAGCTACTGGAGCATAGGGCTAGCTTAAAAGAAAAATAAATAAATATGGCTCTTTCCATATCACTTCCCTAATTTTGTTTTACATTTGAACAAATGCTGCTTATTGCAGCTACCAAATAAGCATTTCCATATTTAAAGGATAAAGTCTTAAAAAACAGTGGGACTACTCACATGCATAAAGGTAAGTGCATGTGCAAGGGGAGGATGGGGCTGTAGCTGGGAAGAATGGGATCAAGTAATATCAAGATGGCAGCAATTGCTAATGTGACACTTTTTTTGTTGTTGCAAATACAATGTTAGGTCACAACAGATACTCAAATGGGCAGATTTTCTATTGGTGTAAACTGGCATTGAGTTAAATGGAGCTGTGTTGATTTATACCCACTGAAGGTCTGGCTCATTTTGTTGCTGTTCATTTCCAATTGCTTTGGTTAATCCTTCAGGGCTCGGATTCATTAGCCTTCCCGGCACTATGCAAAGCTCATCTTTTCAAGAGCATTTGGGGCAGAGATAGATGGACAGACTCAGGGCTAAAGGATCTCAGTGGGCTTGCAACTGGGGTTGTGAGGTGGATTTGTTTTGCTATTATATTGTAATGTTTAAGTAGTGCCTTGAGTGTTATGTTTTAAATAATGTGACAAGCTTAGAGCTAAGTGCTAGAAAACAACCAAAATAACTCAAGTTGAAAAAAAATAAAGGTCCTTCTTTGAGTGGTTGTTGACAGTGCTGTTATTAGCAAGTTCCTATCCACTGGGGTAATGTTTCTTCCATGTTCGAGTTCTAACCTCTTTTATTGTGCTATAGAAGTTTAAATAGTCACAATATATGGTACATCTGTTACTATAACAACTCTGCCACCATGTAATCTATTTTAATTCTACCAACATGTAATCTATTTAAGTTGTCATGGGATAAGAGGGAAGATCCTTTCATGGACTGAGAACTGGTTAAAAGACAGGGAACAAAGGGTAGGAATAAATGGTAAATTTTCAGAATGGAGAGGGGTAACTAGTGGTGTTCCCCAAGGGTCAGTCCTAGGACCAATCCTATTCAACTTATTCATAAATGATCTGGAGAAAGGGGTAAACAGTGAGGTGGCAACGTTTCCAGACGATCCTAAACTGCTCAAGATAATTAAGACAAAAGCAGACTGTGAAGAACTTCAAAAAGAAGCAACAAAATGGCAAATGAAATTTAATGTGGATAAATGTAAAGTAATGCACATTGGAAAAAATAACCCCAACTATACATTCAATATGATAGGGGCTAATTTAGCTACAACTAATCAGGAGAAAGATCTTGGAGTCATTGTGGATAGTTCTCTGAAGACATACACAGTGTGCAGCGGCAGTCAAAAAAGCAAACGGGATGTTAGGAATCATTAAAAAAAAGGGAGAGAGAATAAGATGGAGAATATCTTATTGCCCTTATATAAATCCATGGTACGCCCACACCTTGAGTACTGCATACAGATGCGGTCCCCTCATCTCAAAAAAGATATACTGGCATTAGAAAAGGTTCAGAAAAGGGCAACTAAAATGATTAGGGGTTTGGAACAGGTCCCATATGAGGAGAGATTAAAGAGGCTAGGATTTTTCAGATTGGAAAAGAGGAGACTAAGGGGGGACATGATAGAGGTATATAAAATCATGAGTGGTGTGGAGAAAGTGAAAAAGGAAAAGTTATTTACTTGTTCCGAAAATATAAGAACTAGGGGCCACCAAATGAAATTAATGAGAAGCAGGATTAAAAGGAAGTTCTTCTTCACTCAGCGCACAGTCAACCTGTGGAACTCCTTGCCTGAGGAGGTTGTGAAGGCTAGGACTATAACAGGGTTTAAAAGAGAACTGGATAAATTCATGGAGGTTAAGTCCATTAATGGCTATTAGCCAGGATGGGTAAGGAATGGTGTCCCTAGCCTCTGTTTATCAGAAGGTGGAGATGGATGGTAGGAGAGAGATCACTAGATCATTACCTGTTAAATTCACTCCCTCTGTGGCACCTGACATTGGCCACTGTTGGCAGACAGGATACTGGGCTGGATGGACCTTTGGTCTGACCCAGTATAGCCATTCTTATGTTCTAATCAGAATTTTAACTTCTTTTGAATACTTTGAAACTGGGACTGTCACACATTCATGTATTAAGGAAAGCTATTAAACGAGTTTTTCATTTTCACTAAATAAGTTAAGTAGGCTGCAAGATCCATTAATAGTACTAACGAATTCCCATTTCAACAAGAAAGGGACTAACTATGCTTTCATTTCAGATAATGATTAGCTTAGGCTTCAGGCAACCACTTTGGTCATGAAAAATTCTTTTTGTGAAACCACTTGGAATTTAGAATAAGATTGCATTTAACCGTTTCTCTTTTTGTTCTTGAATGATTTAGCTTCTAGAGAAAAAAAAAAGCAGAAGCTGTCTGTTGACCAGAATTTTCAGAATACTAGCAATCAGGATTAAAAAAAAAAAAAAATAATCAACCATAATGACAGATGAAAAGTAGAACAGTTATAGTCCACAAATACAATCATTTTAAAGGATAAATGAATGACACATTCCCAGCAGATTCTTTCCCAAACTCTTCTAAAATTAATCTATTCTCTGTATCTAGAATATAATGCAGAAGCCTTAAATATCCAGCTGTCCTGAAGGAAATGGGAGGTTTGTTTGGTTTACAAGATTTCACTGTTATACAACAGAATTCACACTTCAGGGCAGGAAATCTAAAGACAGCTGGGCCCTTACCCTTCTGCTACAGCAATGTAGTAATGCTCATTAAAGTCAAAAGGAGTTATTTGTATCCCAAGGGTGCAACTGGGCTTTAGAACTGTAGGTTAATCTTCTCAGGATTATCCCATCAAAGTGCACCCACTCTATTCTGTGGGCTAATACAGTTTGACCAAGAGAAGTTACTAACGTGCAAACTGATCTGTGCTATGCCAGCTGGGTCGTTGCATAGCATGCCTTGTTTTTGTCTTGTATAATAGCACAGGTGACAGAAATCTATTGTATGAAAAACGAGAGCTGAGAGAAGGGAGACCTGCTTGGATCAGTACTGATTTCTTCATCCACTGAAGATGGCAAGCATAGAATATCAAATACCTATGTGTTCATTTGCAAATAGGGTTGGTCTAAAAGTGAAAGCTAATTTTCAGTGAAAGAATTGGCACAAACTGAAAAAAATGTTTTGCTTAAATTTTTTTGTGGATTTTTCCATGCAACAATTAAAAATAAGTTGTATGTAATCCAAATGGAATAGTATCACGTGACAGGGACGTGGGCTGTCATGCCTAGTGGTTCAAGAATGAGTTATGCCTAATGGTCAGAAAAGGTGCAAGTTGCCAGGAATCAGGGCCAGGTGCCAGACCCAAGGGACACAGCAGGAATCAGATCCTAGGGTCAGGCCCAGCTTACCTGAAATGAGGCAAGGCATGAGCAGAGCTGGAACAAGGCAGCCACACAAGTTCTCTCAGTCAAGGGGCAAATGCTTTTGGCAGCCAGTGCACTGCCGCTTCTCCTGGGCTTAACAGCCTGTCTGCTGACTCTTCCAACCAATCAGGCAGCCTACTACAGGCCAGCTGTGCTCCTTAGGTTGTCCAGAGACTGGCTCTGCTGCAGGGCCGGATTCCTGACTGATAGAATCAAATTGCATTTTTGGGGAGGCTTTCCATTTCCCCTTTTCCCTTTCTGTCTCTTTCCAAACGGAAAAAAAAAATGGTCAGAGAAATGAAAAGAAAGGAGTGAAAAACCTAGAAAACTGAAAAATGATCACTTTGATTTCATTCGATTTGATGGAATAAAAAGATTCATTTTGAAACACTCCAAGCATTTTTTGGTTTTACATGTTTTGTCGAAAAAAACAAAAACAAAGAAAACCTTTCCTTTCAAACAATAAAAAAAACTTTGCAGGATTTACGGAAATGTTTACATAATTTGAAGCCATTTTCCATTAAAAATTGGCCAAAAATGTCAGCCAGCTCTAGCTGCAAATATGGAAAACATCTCTCTTCTCTCATCAGCCTCAATATATCTCCAAGCATTCATTCTTAAAGTCGACAGGCAAACATTTATCTAAATAAACGGCAAGAGGGATCAGATAATGAGACATAAATGAAAGAGGGAAAAGGAACAAAACCTGTAGAACTCACAAAATTCTGTCACAGTTGTAGGTTACATCTCTTTCCATGGTCCTCCGGGGTAAAATCCTTACCCTATTGTGGTCAATAGGTGTTTTCCCATTGAGTTCTATGGGGCCATGATTTCACCCTATCTGTTTGGCTTACTTAGATTGTAAGCTTTTTAGGGTAGGCACCCGTCTTATTCTATGAGTTGCTTGTATGTGCATGGATACTTCATATTAAAAAATGTTTATAATAAATAAGCGATATCTGAATGGCTCAACTAGCAAAGGAGACGTAAGTTCTAAGTGATTAATTAAAGTAATATTTCTTAATTTCAGCTCCATGTTCCCTGCCACCAAAGTTGAGCTACATGGTTGTTCTCTGCTGGTTGTTCCAGAATACATAGTTTTGTGACCTCTCAGCTACTACTTAATTGGTCTGAATTATGAAGATGCCCTATCAGATAACAGTATGATTTTTTTATCTGTACATATAAATATGTGCCATGGTATTGAAGAGAAGTTTTAAACATGATTATTATATACCAAAGGTGAGTGCCACTTATTGGACCAAATGGCTCTTCAGCTGTCCCAGATACTATTCACACTATGCTAGAATGAGGCATTCTGGGACTACACATGTAGCCCGCTAACATGACACTGGAGGGGGCAAAGTAATTTATTGAAAGGTTTAAGTAGTTATGATGAATGTTCTCTGGCTAGCTGGATCATTCAGCACATAGTTCTGCTATTACTATGTTTTTGATAAAATTATTTGCAGGTCACTTTTAATGCTCTGGAATGGAACGAGAGCACTCTGAGGTCCTTCCACTGAAGAGCACTGAGAGAATACATTTATGCAAAATACTGTAAGCAGATTGTAAAATCTGTCTACTTTCCTGTTTTAAGTGGAATGTCCTTCTCTTGCCAAATACTGACAGCACTAGTGCAGCAGCTCGTTACTCCTAGTATCAGCTTCTTGATAACAATGACTGACAGCTATAGATGTGGTGTATAGAGTAGGTTTCAGTTTGTACAACACTGCAGCATCTTTTCTCTAAATCATCCTGACTCTGTAGAAGCAGAAACATTGGGCCACATTGTATGCTGCCCCACAAAGGAAATGCAGCTAGGTAGGGGAAGAGCAAAGGTGGCTTCATAATCTTGGAATTCTGGGCTCAGTTTCTGGCACAATTTAGGGCAAGTCCAGGGTCCCCTAAATTATGGTGGCCTTGTCTGACTGCTTAAGGCTGCACATTGGTCCAGAACGATTGGAACATGATGCACTCTAGCCTCTCCCCAACCATCCCCCCACTGGAGACTACACAGGAAGGTGCTGGA
Organism: Natator depressus; assembly: GCF_965152275.1. Taxonomy (NCBI): domain Eukaryota; kingdom Metazoa; phylum Chordata; order Testudines; family Cheloniidae; genus Natator; species Natator depressus. Next base: position 62,417,039 of record NC_134243.1, on the reverse strand, counting down.
GGACCATACACAAGCCCAACAGCAGTGGGGGGACCCCATTAAACAAGCTGTATTCCTATGGATGCTGTTCTAACAACCGTAAATCACCAGAACATCATAAAGAGGCTGTAGCTGGGGACAGAATCAGGTCATTGTCGTAACTCATGAGTCTTTCATCAGCAGCTTCACCCAAAGCTCCTATCAACAAATCCTCCTCCACTTCTAATCCACCAGTGGCATGGGGTGAGTTAGTACAAACTTTTCATAGCCCCGGGACTGCCTGAGATGTTTATTTTGTGAAGAAATGTATCAAGCAAAGACAGAATGTACCGTTAATACTCATCAAAACTATTACACCATAAATAAGTTCCTCTGCTATGGAATAAATCCTCTAGAATAATAACCTCCCTAGGCAGAACCACCGCAAGAGAAAATGCTGCAAGGAGAGGCCTCTACAAATAAAACCCCTGCTAGGAAACTGCTTCCAGGGAATGCCTCTCCAGACAAAATGATCTCATGGATAGTGAGGGTGAGGCAACCTAGGGCACACTCAATCCACTACTTTTATTTTGCAAATATGCAACTCGGCAGGGGGTTATGTAAATATGGTTGTGCATATTCATGAGTATGTAAATTACAATATTCTATTTGCATAACCCCTCCAGATTTCATCCTTAATATTTATGATACAGACTAAGATCCCAATACGGCAATGATTTATGCCTGTGCTTAACTTTCAGCATGTGACTAGTCCCATAGCTCAGTGTGGCTACTCATATGCCAGAAGTAAAGCATGTGCAGAATTCTCTGCAGGATCATGACCTAAAACAGAAACATACCCTCTTATCTCAAGCAATCAGACTAAGTTGATGTTTAAGCGGGGGAGGGGGGGTTTGCACAGCTGCTGTCTGTATTGTCCATGTCCTGTGGATAATATAGAAATTCACTCAGATGCCCTCAACTTGGCATCTTCCATAAGTACTAAATTTCACTTAGAAATTCCTCCTACATATTTAAGTGTAAGTGATGTGTACATATCCAGTTTGGTGTGTGTCCATGCATATTCATGTACAAAAAAAGCCAGATTTAAATCCTGACAAATATTTAGTTTTCTGTGATGAATGATTAATAGCTTACTAAACAATACAGCCCTTCTACTTAAACAGACAACATTCACAGGTTATTCCTTGTTCCACCTCTTGACTATTCTTCTGTCACATAACTAAGAAGTAATTTTAATCATCAATCAATATCCTTGCTGTAACTGCCTGTGCTATAGACCCATCTTTACCAGTACAGTATGCTCATTTTATACTTCCAGTGAAAAAAGCAGATTTATTTTTTTGGAAACTGGTTTGCTATTTGGCATTATTGGGCGGACTAATCTTTGATATGCAACTAAGGAGTCTTTAGTTTAGAGAAAAAGGGACAAATGCTTTAGAACTATGAGATGGGAATCTAACCATCTGACTGATTCAAAGAATATATAGTATATAGAATATAAAATTGAAACAGTTGGCATCAGTCTGTTCCAAGAGATGTCTAGACAGCATGTTGCTGATTGACAGTCAGACATTTTCCAGTAGACAGACTGGCACGTCATTCTAAGACATGTTTGCATATGTTATTGCTTCATGGGGAAAAACAATTAGCTATGCAAGACCACAATGCAGAACAGGCATTTCTAATCAGGATGCATCTTTATGTTAGAAGTGGATGCTGTACAGTTCTCTAGAACGTTCTGAAGTTTTCTGATCTCCTTTCCACTTCAACTTTGGAGATCTGAATTAAGGACCAAGCACCTGATTTTCATTCTGGTTGTACAAACATCATGCTCATGAAAGATTCTAGACTGACAGCACTATAAAATTTCTTTTACAGAATGGACGTAGCATGGGCAGCAACATGCTTAGTCCACGTGCCTCAACCCGGCCCCAGAATGGCCACCACTAGGGGTGAAAGGGTAATTCATTTCCTACATCAGCACAAGAAGAAATTCCTACCCAGCCATTAAAACCCCCTATAAGTACACTTTGCGTAAGTAACAAAATGTGGTTGGGCAGAGAAGAATTCAACAAAACCCCCAATCCAAGAGATGGTTGGGTTGCAGCTCAGCACCTCTGTAGCAAATTTTCCAGCCTGCCAGCAGGAATAATGTCCGTTGCCCTTTTGCACTCAGATGCAGAGGTTCCCAGGCACTGGATGAGTGTGGATTCAGAGGTCCCTTTCTCAGCCTGCCCCCACTAATCCCCGCTATGATAGTTTATTCAGAGCTAGCATGGAGCCTACTTCAACAATGAGCAGGATATTCAAAAGCCATCCTGGGCACCCACTCCCTCTGCCTTGCCTCACCATGCAGGCACATTGAGGGGGATCTAGGGCTTTGCATTGCTCCTTGGCCAACACATGAATTTTACTCTGAGTACTTGGTCACTCTGCATAGACTGCCAGTAGGGGATGCCAACTAATTCTAGCTGTAATGGCCTTTGCAATACTATCTGCATGCATATTTGGAGTATAAAGGGCCTGTTCCTGAAAGATGCTGAGTGCCCTGAACCCCCAGTGAAGTCAGTCAGAACTGAGGGCATATGCACTTCCCATGAAGTTCTCAACACTTTGCAAGATTGAATTCAACAGCGAACAATTCAAACAGCTGGCCATGAGGTGGGTAAAGACAGGTACAAAAGAAGGGATATGATCATGGCTTAGCTGCAATTACATACTCATTGGTGAATCAAGGCAAACAGCCTGGGGAATTTTTAGTTACATCATGAGTTTTGTTTATTTTGCACAGTACCATTTGCAGCAAAAATAACTCAGCATTGGAACCATCATTGGAAGCACAAAAGCAAATGATCCAGCGACATGAAAAGGCATCCATACCTGGCCTGAAAATTCCTTTTCAGAACAGTGTAAAGTAACCAGCATTTAGTCAAAAGAAACCTGTTTAAAATAACACTGAGAAAATCTGTACCGGAGTAAAAATAAAATGGATGAAAAGTTACTTAACTGAAAGGAAGTCAGAGAGCACATCAGATAGGGTAATGGCACATTTAGGAGTCATGCTGTAGCAGTTTGGGGGAGGGGGTGTAGAAAAGGTAATTCCCTAATGGAAGGAACAGGTTGAGACAAGTTTCCATATTCCGTCCTGTGGAATCCATTGGTCAGTCTATTGCATATTTAGTTTCAATATCAGTTAAATCATCACTGGGAAAGAAGATGTCAGCAAAATGAACAAAACAAGCATAAGAAATAATTACTCACCAAGGTCAAACTCTGGAAAGATGGTGGAAGCATCATTTACAGTGACTGAAAAGCTCAGAGGAGTTATCAGTTTTTCCGCTACCCGTGCTGGTTCTGTGACGAAGAACGCCAAAGCAAAGCGTAAGGCCACAGGAGTTTGTGGTTGACCTCTTCTAATCAAATGATGGGGACAAAATTAATGGAAAGGTGAAAAAGTAGTAAATTAATATGAAGACCCCTTTCACAGTTGTAATGTCTATAGGTTTTCTGGCCAAATGTGAGGAGTGCCAGATTTTGTAATGAGTTTACGTACCCAAAGAATAAGTTAAATTTGTCACTTTGAGCTAGAATTAGAAGCTGCCTGAATACTGTCCTATGTCACAAATTTTTAATTTTTTTTCCTAAAGAGATCTCATTGTGTCTTTCAAAGATCAGCATCTCAGCTATATCTTTGGATATTTCCCAAATGTAAGAAAATCATTATTTCAACAGCATTCACTACTGACAAAACAGATTGAGTTCAGTGGTTACTTAGACACAATTTTCCAGGGAATTCAAACATTTTCAAACTGTGAAGCTGCAAGTCTGGTGTTAGGAATGAAGTTACTTTGGGAATGGATAATATGAAAGAAATCCATAAGCCTGAACTCCCAGATTTGGACAGAGCAGAAACAGAACTACTGTCTCATCGATTGACATGTGGTAGAGCAAAGTCCCAGAAGGTATCAACCTGAAGTTCCTTTGTCTTTACCATTGAGATTGTCTGTCTTATCTAAATTACTCAAAAGAAAAAATAAAGTGCAAGGTTCCACCTTACTCAGGATGGCATTAATTAGGCTATACAAGCTAATAAGTGAGAGAATTTATCTGCCTTCCTTTCACTTCAGAATTAGATATTAATCAGAAAATGTGTCACTACCTGACAACCAGTTCAATGACAAAAATCAGATTCAGGCAAATTGGCACCAGTCCCCTCAACTGATAACTCCTCTGTAAAATGTATTTTGTTTCATGGGCAAAAACCCCATAAAATTGCAGAGAATTTAGCTTTTTCTTATTTGTGGGTTTCATTTGGCTAACGTTGCTGTAGAAGAATGGAACTGAACATGCAAGTATTTTTTCAGGATATTTTGTCCCATTCCTAAATATACAGGGTCCCTTCCACTCCCCTGCCCTCCTTTCCCTCCTCAAGATCTGCCTCTGCTAGAGCTGGTCAGAAAATAGGATTTTCCTCCTTGAGGAATTTTAACTTTTTGGCAAGACACTGAAAACTAATTATTTTTAAAATTCAAAATTGTTTTGGGTTTACTGTGTGGTTGCTGGATGGTATTACTGGCCTGTGATATCAGTTCAGACTAAATGATCTGATGGTCCCTTCTGGCCTTAAATTCTACGACACCTTTGCAGCTTCCCAATCTTGGATCTGGCTCTAGGCTGCTGTCACCGTGTTCCTCTCCCAAGGCACACCCTATGGCCCAGGACTGGGTCTTTGCCCTCACCCAGCCTCACCCGCTGTTCCATGGCATAGGCCCAGACAGCAGTAACACAGCCTGCCAGCTGGCTCCAGGATAGTTCACCCTTTCCAGCGTTGTTAGTGAAGAAAAGGAAACAGACACAAATGAACTGTCACATAAACATGTAGGACTCTCTGTGCTCAGAGAGTATGTCTATACTGCAATGTAAGCTGGTGCTGGAGCCTCGGCTCAAGCCTAACCCCTCCGCCCCTTGCATGTATACTACAATTGCACTAAACCAGAACTCAGTCCCAGGACCCTGCAGGGCTAGAGGTGGGTCTGAGCCCTATTGCTTTTCACTGTAGACCCAGCTCTGCTTGGCTTGCATCCTGGGAGTCACCCAGAATTATCCCACAATTCCATGGGACAATTTCCTTAATCCTCTCTATCCCAACGATCTGCAATCCACTATGGTGAAAACAGAAGCCACCTCCTGTTTTGCATATGGCAGCAGTTCAGGTCAGAGTTAACCCATTCTCTTCTGATCATCGATCTGCAAGCACATTGTCAGAGACACTCCTGGGTTTGCAATGGAGAGCGAACTGATCAAGTATTTCACAAAGCAAGCTGCTTCCTGGTAATATGTAGGGTGGGCAGTGAAGTTTTCCTACAGTGCACCATGGTCCTAGAGTTAGAATGGCCACATCTGGGGGGGTGGGGTCTTCTAGGAACTCTGGGATATACTTACTAAGACTTAGGTCTGCACAGTGCAGTGTGGGAGCCAGAGCCCTAGGTTCGAGCATGGGTTAGAAAAGTCTTAATATAGGGTTAACATACAATGTAGACGCTCAAGCCCTAACACAGGTCAGCTGACTCGATTTCCACTAACCCTGGTCTTCTATTACAGTGTAGACATACCCAGAGAGCCCTTGGTAAGCAGTGACCTCAATCCAGCTCATCGACTAGACTCTAATAATAGTTTCACAACAGTGCTTCAGCATCAGGCCCTTCCTTCCCAGGGATGGGGATATAAGGCACCAGTTGTTCAAGAAGTTCCTGCCTTCTGCAGGAGCTGAAGATTAGAGCCCTGTTCTCCTCTCTAGTCTGCCTCCTACTGTGCTGTGGTCTCACCTTTTATGCTCCTCCCATCAAGTCTGACATCTCACACAGGTGTGGGTGGGACACGGCTGACTGAGCCCACAATAACTCATTAACCCTGTGTTGCCCCGTGTGGGGATTATTTACCCCATCACAGCTGCTCTAGCTTATGCATGCTGGCCACAGTCCATGGAGATCAGCCAGACTCAACAGCATCCTGAGCTTGTCCCTTTTACTCAGCCAAGTCCTCTCATGCAGGAGTAGGAGGGGGAGGAATAGGAACCATAGTGACAGGCCTATGTAGCAGGAATTATCCACCGCCTAAATCTGCTAGATGTATGGCTGATTTGGGCCAGAAGCCAAATACAAAAAGAATGTGACCATGGTGCTGGCCCATTAATTGTAAACAGAGTAAAGCTAAAAAGACAGTGCCTATTCAAATGTATCTTCCTTACCCAATCTCCTCTGAACTAGTGAGCATCGGGGATGGCATTGCAGCAGTACTGACACTAACCCCAATAGCACTACTTTCAGTACTGGCATCATCAAAGTGCTAGGAGAACAGTAAAGGCAGTGTCATCAATGAATATGGATGCTATTTGGAGGTATTTGTACCCTCCACACGAATAGCTATCACACAAAAGAAATATAAAGGCTAAGTATCATCCTTGAGGTTTAAACACTCCTGAATCTAGAGCTGTTCTTAGTGTTCCTTTTCTCCAGTAACTATAAATAGTGTATTTTCTGCACACTAAGCAGATGTGGATTTCATCATCTTGCATAATAATATCCTAATTTTGATAACAAATGCATTTTGTTAAGAGGATGTATCCCAGCATTATGTACATGCTTCATAGATTTAGTAAAGGAAGACCAATGACAACAGCGGAGGGATGTAAAATTTGACCTTCAGCTAGACAATGATTGGCACTGACTATAATTCCTTATGAGATTAATCAACATGCTGATGTGTGTGGAGAGAGTACATAATCAGCTGCTCTTCTTCAGAAACCACTTTGTATGGGAAAACAATCCAATGACAGCTTTTAAAAAAAATGTAGGTACCATAGCAATTGAAACTAGAATACAGGACCAACATCAGACATTATAAAGAGAGCTCTGCAAATTTTAGAGGGCATTTCTACACAGGAAGAAAAACCTGCGACTGGTCCATACCAGCTGACTTGGGCTTGCAGGGCTCAGGCTACAGGACTGTGTCATTGCTGTGTACACTTCCAGGCTTGGGCTGGAGCCGGAGCTCTGGGACCCTCCCACCCTGCAGTCTCCTAGAGCCCAGGCTCCAGCCCAAGCCCAGGAGTCTACACAGCAATGGAACAGCCTGAGCCTTGCGAGCCCAAGTCACCTAGCACAGGCCAGCCGCATGTGTCCAGTTGCTGGTAGACATACCGAGAGTGTTCAGAGTGTGAAGGGATTAGCAGATTAAATCCTGCAGTTTAGTTCATGGATGCTGGAAGCAAATCAACCCCATCCACCCATTTGAAGGATCAAATTTGCAGAAGTCTGACTTCCAAAATAATCCCCCTCAGAACTGGTTCTTCTCTACCCCCAACTGTCACCTTTCCTCAAATTCCACTCAAGCCCCCCTGAAGATGAGGGGGGAGTTCCAGAGATGGACATTAGTTCCAGAAAGTAGAAGCTGGAATGGGGAGCAGATCAGTAGGTGCTCTGTACCTCATCCATTTTAACACACATCTAGAGATAAAAAAGAAGCTCATCTGTATACACAATTGTGCACCTACATTCTCTGAGGATAATATTTAAATTCTTCCACTGCTGTCATCGCTTCCGCTATACGACCATCCTTGAAGCACGGGCAGATTGCTGAAATACCTATTGATAAAAAGGCATTTATATTACTAAAACTAGATATTGCTTAACTGCAGACAAATGGCCAGTCAACCACCTAGCTAGCCATTAGCACATGCAGTTACCTCATTTGCATGTATGCTTGTAACAACTGTGGATGAAAAAGTAGACATACACTGCATTGAATTTGGGCCTCCATTAAAAAAATGCTGTGGTTAAATAGAAGGGTGCTGGTGTTTGTGGGTTTATTGAAAGAAGGAGAAATGCCAACGTGGACAAGAAGGAAGGTTCAGTGGTTTCCCAGCTGCATTAACAACCTTCAGCCAATGTTGTTGTCATCATTATTAGAGAAACTAAAGGTATACTCAGTGCTTTAACACCCACATGCACAACTTTAGGGGCACAAAGACGGAGAATGTATGCTAAGGTTCATGATTGCATTAAACCTCAAAAGCCAGTACCAAGTCAAGTGAACTTGAGGTTTGATACAAAAAAGTCCCACACTGCTCTCACGGTGAGCAAATCCACATCAGAATGTATCAGATAAATCAAGAACATCCTCAGTGTTGACATTTTCTTTAGCAAATGTTTTGGTAAGAAGGATTTTAAAGTGAAATGCTTATAGCACTAGAAAAAGTGTATTTGGTTTATTATAAAGTTAATCAGATCATCATAAATGTGGAGATGGTTTCTTCATACAACAGTTAAACCACAGAGGAAGGAAGCTGTCAATTCAAATGCAAATGGATTTTATCTTCATCTGCTCAACAAACAGGAGTTACCGATCAATAGACTGTTGTACTTGAAATAGCTCCAGCCACTATATAGTTCATTCACGGCTCTGATCATGTGCATCTGTGTCAATCAAAACCCCACCCATGTGTCTCTGTACAGCCAGATCTCAGTATATACCCATCTCTTTTCCTATCCAGGGCTTCTAAGCTAATGTAAATACAAAAGTGCTGGAATTAGGGATGCTGCTGCACCCCCTAGCTTGAAGTGATTTCCAGCATATACAGGGTTTACAGTTTGGTTCAATGGCTCTCAGCACTCCCACTATAAAAATAGTTCCAGCACCCCTATGTAAATGTCCTCTGTTTAAAACAAAACACATCCTTAGAGTATACAATTCACTACGGACTGCATTGTAGCATTAGTAAAAGCCTTAGCTGGGAGTGGTATAGAGGCATATTGCCCCAGTAGGAGCTCCAGGAGGCATTGCACTGACTCACGCAGGGAGTCACGCTACTACAGGACCATTGGATAAGGTGTAGAACAATGTTCCCTCTAATTTTTGACAGGCCATGTGCGTGAAAAATTTCTTCCGTGCAAATTGTTGTGCTTCTGTTCAAATGTTTGTGCGCGCGGTGTTTCACCATGTGTGCAGGGTTTAGGATCACTGTGCCCGTGCACAGGCACACAGCTTAGAGGGAACAGTAGAATCTGCTCCCCAACGGATTTGCTGACCCAGCGCAGCAGTAAGTGTGGACAGCCCTGCCCCTTCCACTTCGGGGATGTCAGCACTCACAGCAGTCCCAGCCCTGTAGAGGGCACACTGGAGCACAGGGGAGGGCACGTTTGTAGAAACCCATTGAAAATCTGCACCGGGCCTATATGGCTACAGCTACCTACATGTAATATTTTAGGTCAGAAATTCAGTGCTGCCTGTGTAAACAGGAGAAGTAACTTACAAAACACCAGCCTGCTGTACACCTTTGGGATGAAAAATATGACAATATTTTTACTTGTATTGGTTAAAAAAATATCAGTGAGGAGGTCATTTCTATTGGCCCCTTATTAAATTATTCATTGTTGTACACACATGGATTTTAGTACTATAAAAGGTCATCCCTTTTCTGATGCCGCAACTGTTTCTTGTGGAGTGAGGAAGTGCCCTATGAATATGCAGGCGCACACCCCTGTAACACTTCAGTCACTGTGCATTAATGTGTGTTCTCTGTATATTTCAAAGTCAAACAAATAATACCTGTCATGAACATGAATTTCTAATATCTTCTATATTTCATTTTAAATGAAATGTCAAAATGATGGAAAATATTTCTGAGAAAGTTTGCAAAGGGCAGTGTCTAGGAAAAAGCTGCAGTCTGTAATTCTGCCTGGGTGCAAAGCTTCATTAAAGGGATACTGCCACAGCTTAAAGTCAGAGTTGTGAAATCATTATCTTACTTGCCTTTGTCACTCCCTGTACCCTGGAATCTTAATATTGAAATCTCTTTGCAAATCCAATTTGTCGTTCTCCTTTTAGCTTGTAAGATTTGCCTGCAGCCAGGAAAATAGGTGCTGTTCTATTGGTTCTCTTTCTTTGTTCCTTCTGCACTAACATGTTGACATCATAATATTTACAGTACAGAACTGGAAGCCACATTCTTTCCCTTGGAAGGGTTGGTGTTTGCTGTGGTGTTAATTTTCCCAGATAAATCATCAGAAATGAGAGTGAACACATTACTCACTAGCATTAATTAATCTTATGTGCTAATAAAGTTTTAACCCATTTGGCCTGATGTTTCAGAAGCTGTATCATATAAAAGCCCTACCTTCAGAGTTATAAATCAGGCCCTAGCAGCAATTCCCCAGCTCTCTCTCAGCTCTTTAGCCTGGCCCACCTTCCCTCTTGCTGTCACTGGCAGCCCCTCCTTCCTCTCTCACAAGGCCAGTCTGCTGATTGTTCTGGTCTGCCTACTGCATCCTGCTGATCCTCCCCTCCCCTCAAGCCCACTGGCTGACAGCTGTTGCAGCGACTGCTGGCCACCAAGACTTCTGGTAGGAGACCCAATGTGCCCATCTCTCTGCGGGGTGTCCAAAAACTCAGTTCTCACCCACTTCTCTCCCAGTCCTACCACCCCCTACCAATACTGTACTCACTGCCTCTATCTCCAGCTTCCCCTACCCATCTGTTCCTCCTTCCCCACCAACTGGCTCTCAAGTACTCCTCTCCTCCACATCCTCTGGGCCTCCAAGTCCTCTCCACCTCTGCCTTTCATCTCCCACCCACCAAGGCTCCAGCTCCCTTCCTGCCCCCCCGACTCAGATTTCCTCTGTCACTTCCTACCAGGCCAAAGAACTTCTCCTCACTCATTCCCTGCTCAACCCCTCCAGTCATGATCTTTGCACATGCACACCCACCCACCCACCCACCCATTTCAGAACTGAGGGACTCATAAGAAACAGCATGTTTCCCCTTGAAAGTTTGAATTTTAATACATGCAGTGTACAGAGAAAAGCCAAAGCCAAACTCTGCATTTCTCCCAAGTGTGCTCTGGCTTCTTGATTCATAGACTAAAGCAAAGTAATGGACTGAATCCTTTCTACTCTAGCTGCTGTGTCCCATTAAGGCAGTTCCAGAACCTACTTTTCCCCATTCATGTTGTAGCTTACAACCTGGGACCTAGTAAATTACTAAGCTCTTTACTCCCTTGCTTTCTCTCAAATGCAGGAAGGCATCCATCATCCGTTGATCTCCTCACAGGGCCCACTAACAGCCCATTCCACTGTCAGGACTTCAAGGAACTTTTGTAGAAGCCCATTAGAATCTGCAGCCACTGGAGCAGAAAGCAGCATCCTGAGGAAAATTCAAATAATCTCCCTTGAACTGGAGTCGCTTTTGAAGATCCCACTTCATGGCTGTTGAAGAATTCCATGTTTGAATGAGCGTGAGAGCTCACTGAAGGCAGGGAGGAATCATGACATCTTCTGTTTGTATAGGACCAATCACATTGTCAGTGCCCAATAAACAATACTTGCATGAGTAGAGCTGAATAGAAAACGGGGTTTTCACATGCAAAATTTCAGCATTTTGTAGGAAAAATAAAAATATGCAGTTTTCAATTACTGGATTTCAGACCAACAAAATCAAAAAATTTTCACTGAAAGCAGATACTTTCCACAAAAATCCCAATTTTCCCTAAAAGAGTTTCAATCAATAATTTTTGATCTGCTTTGGTTGTGAATAGCCCAACTTCCCTCTAGGAAGCAAAAGAGCTCAGGGCAGCCATCTGCACCTGTGAATGGTCTCAACGTTCAGTGAGGAAAGGATACAAGGAGGAAACAAAACGTCTGATGATTTTAAAAGTAGCTTGTTTAAACCTTCTTTTAAACAAATTAGTGACAAGGAAGGCATTGAATACAAACTGTTATGTATGTTCATCTTGGTACTTGTCTGATTCCCCTTAAAATACCTGCACAGTTTAGAGACCAGCATGCCCTCCCTTCAGCAGGCTGGAAGTGCACTAGTCCTCTTGGTCATTCACTTGAGAACAGATTCTGGCATACTCATGTTGAGCAGTACAGTTCTTTAACTCCTGAAAGTAACTATTACTGACTGAAATCAATGGGTCTGATCTTCAGCTGGTGTAAGTCTTTGTAGCTTCCTTGACTTCAGAACGTTGGATCATATGTTCAGTGGACCTGCTGAGCATCTGACCAGTGACACCACTTGCAGAGTAAGGCACTATTCTGCATGTGGCAGAATCAGCCCTGTTCTGAGTTTCCTCATCCAAATTTCTCATATTTCCTTCTATTTACGTGTACAAAGCTTTTTTTCTTTAAGTACCAAAGTCAGATTTGAAATACTGTTACCACATTTGACCCAAGTGGTTGGCTACGATTTAGGGTGCTGAGCGTTGTTTCTGTTAGGAGGAAACATTGATGGAGGTAGATATTTCTTTGATGCAGTCCTGTTTCTTTACAAAGTCCTGTTTCCCTGAACACAAGAGAGATCAAAGAACAGTTTCTTTGCTCACAGTTTGACACCTCTTTCCAGCCAGCACTCTGTCCAAAAGCTCGCTCATACCTTCAGGGCTCACTTTGTAATGAAAGAGGTGCTGGGGATCAAGCAACTTATTTTACTTTCACAACTGATGTGGCAAGCCCAGAGGTGCCAGGGCTATGAACTGCCAAGCCTAGAGATGCTGGGGCTCAGTCCTGGAAATCCCTGGCACAATTAAGCCCTGCTTACGTTCTCAGGGTCATGATACACGTACTTCTCTGGCTGTCTCTGTGGCTTGTGTGTGTGATTCTCCCTCACACGCGCACGTACACACAATGCCATGAATAACCAATATCCAGCCCCCTGCATGTTTATTCTGCTCCCACTGAAAATCCTCCACTTACATAGCTCAGATTCCTGACTGCCTTGCTTCTGGCCTGTGTTTTGGACAGTAGCTCCTATTGTTTCAACCATCTATTCCATAAAGGAGCTTAATCGCTTTTTTCATTTATCTTGAAAGTAGGCTGGCTGTTACACTCACCAATTTCAAGCCGGTTTCACCCAATCCCCAATATAACAACATGCTGTATATATCTAAATTCTTTGTGTATTGTGCTAATGAATCTTTGTTAACCAAATAAATCCAATCTTCATTATATTAACCATGTTTATGAAAGGAGAATAAGTCATTAAGTCCAGTGACAGAATTTTATCATTAGCTAAGGACTACAGAAGACTTTTTTTTTAAATATTGGCACAGTCTCAGTCAATTTCTTTCAGCATTAATATTTCAGACTTCTTGTGATCCGTCCAAACACAGCTCTCACAGACGAAAAGATTAATCTTACGCACACACAAAAAAAAGCATTGATTTTCAGGCAGCAAATGAATCTCTAATGTCCATACTACCTGCACTGTGATCTCAGGGAGATAAATCATTAATGTGAGTGTATGAACATCATTTTGTTGTGATTAGATTTCACTTACATTTTAATTTAAAAAAACTCACAGGGGATCAAAGAAGCAGCCACATAAGATAAACGAGACAGTCAAAGTTTTATTTTTCATGTTTGTGTATTGGGATTATCTGGAAAGTTATCATTCATGCAGCAAATTACCAAGAACTACATTAAAAATGTGTATAGCTATTTTCATTTTTGAAAGATTCAAGACTATAAATAATTAAATGGGTGAGACATCTGTTATTTATGAGCTGAAATGACAGTTTTAATTTAGTTCTTCATTTAGCTGAGCCTTACGTACTGAGACTCCGTGAAAGAAAACACAGGAAATATCTAAAAATGACATCTCACTGAGCATAGACTTATAGGGGTGCAAATCAAACTCTGGTTATTTTTGTTTTCCTTCAAACCCCATCAGAAAACACACTTCATTCATAACCTAGTATTACGTATCCACGTGTATTCAGCTTGGCTTACATGAAGACCAGCCAGAGCAATTACAACAATTTAGTTTGTAAAGCCAATCTTTATGGAAGCTCTTATGAAATAAACTATTTGTTGTAAATGTTGAGGTCAGTCACCGATGTATTGGCCACTTGGGGAAGCTAATTTAAAGTCCCAACACCCAGTGTGAAGTATATTTACTGCCTCCCCACTGTCATGTGCTGTAAGAGACCCAGTCTTACATATTTCAGAGACGATCTGAAAAATACTAGCAGCTGCTAATTTGCTGGAAGAGCAGACAGGAAGAAAAGTGAGAGAAATGACTCTTTCCCATCTGTATTGGTAGCCCAGGTCTATTGCTGGTCATTGCTCAGCACGCCTCTGGTCCAATTCCCATCGATGTCAATAGGACAAAGTAAGGACACTGCGGCGAAGGATGTACAGATCTTTCACATTGCTATTTGGGGCATATATAAAAGAAAAGGGAAGTTGGGTCGAAGGGGAAGGGTATGTCCTCTCCCTTCCTGGCTGGGTATGCCTGTGAGAATTATTGTCCAGTATTTTTCAGATGAGTTTCTATTTGTTTTGTAAACAATAAAACCAGCCCTGAAGAACAGGCCTTAAAAGACTTAAAATAACTTTATTCCGATTTCCCTGACTGTTGAAACTATTCACTAGTTTACACTCCTATTGACTTCAGTGGAAGTTGGAGTGGGGCCAGAATCAAGACTTATCTCCAAAGTGGTGGTATGGAGTGGGTTAAATCTTGCTGTCATGGATTGGGTGTAACTGCTGCCCTTTATTTAGGATAAAGGTAAAAAAGTGGCTGAAATAACACCAGTCACATCCAAAACACAGGCACATGGCACAGGTTGAGCAGAAACTGAATCATATGGCCCAAGGAATTTAAAGTGCAAGTGGTAGGGCTTTGATTGGTGGACTGTTTTTGTCTGTGTGTGTACAAGAAACTAGGGGCCAGGAGAGGCCAAAAAACCAAGCAGACAACAACAAGCAATGGTAATGTAACCCTGAGGGAAAGCTAAGAAAGATTTTGGGCAGACAGTGCTGGCTGGAAAGGCAAGTTTGGAATTGTGTGCAAAGGAATTGTCTCCTGTTTAATTCTTACTGTGTTCCAGGAAACAGAACTTTATGCATAATCTTTGCAAATAAACAAGACTACAGCAAAGAAAATATCTGGCTCTCCCATCAATTTCTCCTTCTAGTGGAAAGGTCATGCAAGGCCCTGAACTTTAGCTAATGATTCAGGTCAAAAGGGGATACCTGTGGGAAATTTAGCAAGCTTAAGAAATCCCTTATAAAAATGCTCCAGTACTGTAATATACCAAACCACAGCAGTACCAGTAGTGCAATTTCTTAATAAGACACAGCACATTGGTTCAACTAATGTTTTGGCTCAAAGTATCCTGAAATTCAGCAGCACCTCACTGGCAGTTTCAGTAGCAAAGATAATATTTGCTGCATGAAAACTGTTTGTGTGTTCACCTGCAGTTGTGTGTGTTTTCTCAGAATCTACTTTGAGGATGTTTTCAGGTTTTCTGCAATTCTGCAGCTATCGCTATACTGTGTGCGAGCACATAGAAGAAAGATAGATAACTACAGCAGCTTTAGAAAATCATAATTCACAGCTGTTATGGCAGCAGCAGGTTAATATAGAATACCAACAGCCCTCCACCATTCCCAATCCAGGATAATAAAAAAAAATAAGCTAGTTCCATCAGCTGATTTTAAATTGTTGTTGGTATTTCAATATGTTAATTTGTGAGCTTTAAGAACTGCCAGTTGAATGTTTCTATTTTTACATGGAAAGTCTGACTGTCTCTCTCTGCCATGGCATCCTTTGGAATTTAAACAGCAATACTTCTTCCCCCTTTCATCCATCTCTTCCTCTCCCTTTTCAAATCCCCTTTTCCTAGATCCTTCTCATTTTCTCCCGTTTACTTTCCTTTCCCCTGCCCATACTTCCACTGCTATCCTTTTTCTTCTCTCCACTTTTTTCACAGCTGTGAAAAGAGCACAGTTATGTATATACTTTAAAAGATATATTTATTTGAATAAAACCAGGAATTCAATTGAATAGTATTTACCCACCCCCTTTTATTTGTTTTACAAAAATAGTAATACCAGGAAAAAATTGTTTGTAAAACTGTTCATGGAAACGGTCATGAATTCTAATGCTAATATGTATTTGCATTGGAAATGTTCATGTGGTCATTTTGGAAGCTCTGTGGGCTTTGGAGTCATCCAATCAGTGTGTTGAAAAATGCCATGTGACCTACATGACCAGTCACGCACTACAAACAAGTTATGAAGCGTGAATAGAATACACTATGAAACTCTCATGGCAAACAGTTTGCAAGCAATCCATAGGCTTATGTTCATTAATTATTAATTATTTTAAATAAAGAACAAACTGAAAGGAGCTCATGTTTATTAATAATTAATTATTTTAAATAAAGAACACACTAAAAGGAGCACTGAATGAGTTATTTGCTGTGAATGGTCTCCCAGCTTTAGATGTGAGTATGTTAGATCACTCAGCTCAATGCACCATGGTGAGATTAATTTTATTATCCCTATACCATCCCTGAGGTGGCTAGTTTAGCCTTGACTGTCCCCAAGAATACTGATTTCACAATCTCCCTGGACAACTTTGTCTATTGCCCAAATGTTTCTACAGTTACAAAGTTTTTCCTAATAATAGTTAACTTAAATTCTCCCTACTGCAGCTTATGACCAGTATTTCTTGTTCCGTCCTCACTGACTCCGAATAATTGGTCCCAGTTCTCTTTATAACATCCCTTTATGTTTGTAGACAGTTAGCATGTCTCCCTTCAGAATTCTCTTCTGAACTGAACTTGCCTGGTTCTCTTAACATTTCCTCATAAATCTTATTTTCCAAACTTCAACATTTTTGTTGCTCCCCTCTGAATTCAGTCCAATTTGTCTATGCCTTTTCAGCTCCAACTCAAATATAATGTTTTAGTTGAGGCCTAACCCTTGCTGAGTCAAAACAACAACATCACTTAATTGGATGTGATACTTCTGTTGGTGCGACTCAGGTCAGGTCTACACTACAAACTTACAATCGATATAACTATGTTGCTCAGGGGTGTGAAAAATCCACACCCTTGAGCAAAGGGAGGGCATTTCCCATCAACATAGCTACCATCTCTCGTGGAGGTGGGTTAACTATGCTGATGGGAGAAGTTCTCCCAGTGGCGTAGTAGCATCTTCACTAAAGTGCGATAGCCGTGCCGCTGCAGCGCTGTACGTGTACACAAGCCCTTAGAATAACATTTTTTTCCAGCAAGATGGTTTCTCTTTTGACTGTCCCTACCAACCGTCATGTAGTCTGCAAGGCAGAAGGAGAGAGGGGCGCGGAGAGTAAGCACAGAGGCATACGGACTGCAAGGGGAGATTGGCGCTGAGGGAGGTAGCCAGCTAAATTAGTTTTTAGTGGGCCCAAGTAAAGAACAACAGATTAAATGAACAATTTTAAAAACCTTTAGCTTCTAAATGAAAAATAAAACCTAGGTCACCTGAGTACTCACGCAACACTGGAGCAATGCCCATTTCCCCATAACTCTAGAGGCAGAAGACCAGACACAGATTTATGGGTGGAAGGGAGACTACCCAGTTTACTGACCAGACTGCAAAATTAATGATGACTTGTCCTGCAGTCAAGTGCGGTATACATGGACCTGCTGTAAGCAGCTCATGGGCCCTCGGAACCCACGCACAGCATCTTGAGCTCAGAGGTGCTGCGCTAGAAGAGCGGAGAGAGATGCAATTATTTATATAGGGTCATTTTAGAGCAGGTCTATCTGACAACTGGCTACCTAAATCCTACTGTTGAGGAAACCAAACTCAAGACAGGAAGGGACTAAAGTAAAACACAGGTGAAGAGCTCTTAGATGGAAGTCGCCTTCCAATAGACAGAGGGGAGTGATTATTCTTTATGCAACAAGGTTGTCACTCTTGGAAAGGGGATACTGATAGGACATGCAGACAGTCTGTGGCGAGAGGGGATTGATGACAGAGTATGTGGAAAGTGTTCAGAGACTTGCCTACAAAGTGAAAAGGTAGCAAAATTGACAACTAGACACACTAGGACCACTTTTCCAAAAGCATCCACTAATTTTGGGTGTCTCACGTTTGGAGTGATCAGTGAGAGACACTTTGGGCTTGATTTTCAGAAGTGCTGAGTAGTCACAACTCCAGCTGAAGTCAATGGGAATAACCAGTGCTCAACAGCTCTGAAAAAATCAAGAACCTAGCAACTGCTGGAGAAGAGTCCGGAATTATGGTACATATACATATTGATACCATTGACACAGTGGCATGTAAGAAAGAGGTCCTGGAAGATACAGTTAGAAAGCTAGGGGAAAGGATTCCACCCGTAGAGTCTACAGTAACTTTATTTGGAAAACGTATAGTTCCACTCATAAGGTCAGCTATTTAAGGGTAAATTTAGAATTTCAAGACGGTATAAAAAAGAAGTTTTAAAATGAATTAAGCACAATAAATCTTTTGCCGGAAAGAAGAGCCTAAACCAGCTGGGATGGGTTCCTTGTGATAGTTCAATTGTTTGCACAGAAAATCGACATGGGGAGGGGTACAGCTGATCCAAAAAAAGTGTTCTTTCAAAAACAAAAAAAAGCGTTGTATTTTGAAAAAATAAAATAAAAAATTTGTGGGGGGAAATACTGTCCACAAATGTTCAGTATTTTTGAATTTTTTTAGGCTGGAATTGTGGGAAAACATATACTTTTGAACTTTTCCCCTTCTCCACCAGTAATCCGGGATGAAAAATTTTCATAAAATTTAAAAGTGAGAAAGTTACATTTTCATTTTTAAAAGTCACCCCCTCACTTTTTAAACTTTTTCTTCTCTTAAAGAGACAATAACACAAAGTAATACTTTGACTGTTTGTTGTAATAGAAAAATATTACAAAATGAGAGAAATTGGGTGTTTGTTTTTTAATCCCTCACCTGTTTTTTAGGGAGAGGGGCATGAGAGTGAGAGAAAGTGGGGGTGGGCGGGTTCCCCACAACAAAATGAGAGAAAATGTAAATGAAAATTTGAGATGAAAATGTAAAATCATCAAAACATTCAAAAAGTGAAATACACACACAAACTGCAGGTTTCAACCAGTTCTAGTTTGTGGGACTGATTAAAGTAGGATCTGGGGATGCTGCCAACTGGTCTGAGAAGCACTCAGGTCAGACAAAGACAACTGCTCTGGATGTCAGTAATAAAGGACAGGACAAAAATCAGAACTGAACTAGCAAGGGACATGGTTGAGATCCAGAATAGTAATGAGGTGCCAGAGGAAAAAATTAAACAACCGTCATACAGTTTGAAAGAAAAGCTATAGAAGAGCACAGCTACGCTGCTTATCCAATGATTACAATCATTTCTGTCAACAAAAATAGGTGTTTCCAGACAGGCTAGAAACTTAGCTGCACAAATCCTGTAGCTTTAAAATTGGGTTATATTGCATGTGAGGCAATCTAGTTTTTGTCAGAGAAATAACAAGTGTGGATGCTGTAAACAACTAAACCCCACCAAAAAAAAAAACAACAAACACAAAACAAAAAACCACACACACACACGCACCCACCCCAGGAAGAAAGAGGGTAGTTAGTAGGATAATATTTCAGAACATCTGGAAATCAGATTTCAACTGGGTGGCTTTAAGTGAAAAGGAAACACTTGTTGCTATCACACTGCATGTGGGAACAATTTGACAACTGGCACAGTGCACAACATGACCTGTAGAGACATTCTGCATGTGTAAAACACTTTCAGTGCAGAAACATTATTTTGCAGTACAGACTCATTCAGAGGTCACAGATGGTGAGGAGATATTTTAATATGTGAGCTGAGTACCACATTTCATCTGCTGGTCAAATTGCATTATGAATCTTTTGAAGTAGTATAGTGCAGGCC
Source organism: Natator depressus (assembly GCF_965152275.1). Lineage (NCBI taxonomy): Eukaryota > Metazoa > Chordata > Testudines > Cheloniidae > Natator > Natator depressus. The sequence continues at coordinate 62,397,332 of NC_134243.1, read as the reverse complement.
TAGAAATGAGATAAAAATTGGAGCTGCAGAGCAATGAAAGCCACCTGTATTGCTGATGATGATATCTCTTGTGCAAAACAACAAAAACTAAGTACTGCATGGCAACAGAAAACTTTATAAATATGGACCAAAGTTCAGATCCTGAGGATGACAAGCTGCTAGTTGCTGGGGTCAGATTTGTTCCCCTGCTTTTTTAATATGAAGAGTAGGCCAAATCATTTATTTGTTTTGTAGGCATGCCTCAGTGCTTGTCTGTAGCAGGCACAGAAATGTTTGACAGCCTGACAGACGCACTGAAAAAGTTTGCCTTACCAGTCAGCAGCCTAGTGGCTTTCAGTTCCCCCATTGCTGCTGCAGTGCTAGGGAAAAAAATAATCCTGTTTTGTCAAGACTCAAAGCCATGAATCAAAACATTGTTAATGCCAGCTGCCTTTGCCACCTGGCAGATTTCCACGGCAAGTCTTGGTGGGAAAAAGCACTGATTAAAGGACAGCTATGTGATATTTATTGTCACTTAACAGCCATCTCCCAAGGACAGCACATGATTAAAAGGAATTTTGATATTTGCTGACGGTAGTCCATTGAAAACTGAACATGAGGCCACAAGTAGGCAGAGAACGGTGGAAATTCTTTGCCATCATAAACAAAAAACAAAGTGCAAGTAGAGATGGGAAAGTGTTCAAATGGGAAGCATCACTTGAAAAGTGGAGGTACAGATTCAGTGCTTGAAGAAATGACCCTCAGAATAACCTTCTATTGAAAACGAACGGGATGAGTTTTCTGTTTGCAGAGAGGACTTCCTAATCCTATAGTTTACAGTCCACCACCAGACGAAAAACAAACCCTTCCATATCAGAATATGGTGTCATAGGAAAGGAGGATCCCAAAACAACTTCTTCCCATCCAGCAATCATTTATTAAAAGAATAACTATCCAGAACAATTATCTAGGACATCATGTCAGCCTGAAAAGGACCAGAGGAATAAGTTAAACTTGTGTGGAAATACTTAAGAATTGGGAACTGGACAAAAATCAGTTCTAGCTATACAATGTTTTCTATTTAAGGAAAGTAATAACAGCAAATTAACTTCCCCTCAGGTTGATATATGCTTTTCTACTCAAAAGGTAGATAGAGATGAACGATTTAAAGGTTTTAACACTTACTGTGAAACCCAATGTCATAATGAAATTAAATTATTTAATAATTTAAGACTACAGCATTAGCAAGTTTGAAGCAAACAAGTGACACACCACTGTTATGATCAGAATTGACTCTCATATTAAAAATGAAAGAATGTCTTTTGTTGAATATCATGAAGTTTGTAAATTCCTCCCCAGGTCTCTCTCCAAAACACTATTATTAGAAATGATTAATACTAAAGGTAACAGATTAAAACATAAAGAACTCTAAGAACATGAATTTTGCAACTATGCTATGGGTAAAAGAACCTCAATATTCTAAGGAGAAACTACTTCATAGTGTTACAGACAGTCCAAATATATTATATCGAACAAATGAGTGATAACCCCACTTCCTCTGCTAAAGTAATCCACTCTGAAGGGGTCATTATCATCCTTAACTCATCAGATAGCTAAACTGGGGACCTATGGATGGACAGCTGACTGCTTTCCTAAACAGAAGGAAGGGACAAACTCCTTTCCAAATACTGTGAATACTAAGGGCCGGCAAAACAATGGCTAGTTTTGTCCCAACCCCCCACCTCCCTCCTTCTACTAAAGAAGGGAAAAGACAGACACAGGTAATTCTTTGGCCCCAGAAGGAGGGAGCAGTGCTGAGTGCACTATTGTTAAACAATACCCATGATTCACCAAGGTTCTTAAGCGCATGCTTAACTTTTTTCAAGTTTTTTGTATACAAAAGTAAAATAAATACAACAAATTAAAAAATTAATGGGAAGCATGTATCATCTTCCCATTTGTATATATAGCTGCCTTGATTTAACTGAAACCTTCCTCAGAACTTTAGAGCTGAGATTAATCATGGCAATTTGAGTCAGTAAGAAGTTTTCAAAAATGTATAAGTGAAAGAACAGAGGGTTATAATGGAAGTCAGTTTACACCATTAACTCTAGTGTTTGCTGGTGCAGAAATATCAGTATACATCTTTTCCCAAGTAAACTGTGAATGCAATGTAAATGAAACCAAGGAAATTTCTTCATTGGATTTTCTGCAAGTATGAGGTGCATTACTCCAAAAGCAAAATATGGAAGAGAAATGAATATTCAACTTTGATTTCTCCCAGTCATTTCCTTGAGTTCCCTGAAGCAGGAAAAACTGCCTCCAGATGTACAACAAAAAGTCAAGGTCAAAACTTGAACAAATAAGAACCATGTTAGCATTTCTCATGCGAGTTCTCATGCGACTAGTTGTTCAGGCATGAAATAAGAGGTTTTGTTGATCCTGGTGGCAGGCAGTGATAACTGCTGTGTAGTGCAGTGGCAATTTCTATAACATTGATCAGTTTATACAGATCTTTATGGTCATATCTAGGAAATAAAACATTTGATACGAAAAATATGCATCCTAGAAATAATTCAGCAGTCTTTAGGCCAAGGTCTAATTAGAAAAAAACGTAAGATTTCCTTGTGAATTGTTATAGATCATTTGGTGTTTATATGGGCCTTGATCTCCATATCGTTTGCTAATACTTGTGTTCATAATTTCCAAAAAAGTAATAATTTTAATTTAAAAATAAAATAAGATGTTTTGCTGTTTATAGCAGGAATCCTTACAAACCAACAGAGGTCTGGTTTCAAGCCAGGACGAACTGCACAGGTGCAAAGCACTAATTGGAAGGATTTGTTTTGGTTCAGTTACACCAGGAACTGGCTACCAATGGTTGAAGCCCCCAGTGCAAACAACGCCTAATACTATTGGATGTAAGAATTTGTACATTCCCTACTTATACTGTCAATGAGAAAACAGATCCCAAGAAATGAGCAAATTAATTTTCCATTCAAATATAGGGGCCATGATCATGTCTGTGTTAAAGTCAACGGAAGTATTCTATCAATTTCAATGGAAGCACAACCAGCACGTACACCAGGGGTGAGCAAACTTTTTGGCCCAAGGGCCACATCTGGGTATGGAAATTGTATGGTGGGCCATGAATGCTCACGAAATTGGGGGTTGGGGTGCGGGAGGGGGTGAGGGCTCCGGCTGGGGGTTCAGGCTCTGGGGTGGGGCCAGAAATGAGGAGTTCAGCGTGCAGGAAGAAGCACCGGGCTGCTGCAGGGGTGCAAGTGGGAGGATGAGGGCTCTGCTGGGGGTGCGGGCTCTGGGGTGCAGGAGCGTGGGACCAAGTGGGGTTTGGCGGGTAGGAGGGGCATCAGGGCTGGGGCAAGGGGTTGGGGCACAGGAGGGGGTCAGGGTGCAGGCTCCAGGCAGCGCTTACCTCAAGCAGCTCCTGGAAGCAGCGGCATGTCCCCACTCTGGCTCTTACACGGAGGCGCAGCCAGATGGCTCTGCACGTTGCCCCATCTGCAGGCACTACCCCTGCAGCTCCCATTGGCCCTGTTTGCTGGCCAATGGGAGCTGCGGGGGCAGCGCTTGGGGCAGCGGCAGTGTGCAAAATCCCCTGGCTGCCCCTACGCATAGGAGACTGAGGGGGGACATGCCGCTGCTTCTGGGAGCCGCATGGAGCAAGCCCCCAACCCCACTCCCCAGCACGAGCTCAAAGGCCAGATTAAAACATCTGAAGGGCCGGATGTGGCCCCGATCTTCATGCATTAGTTTAATTAGCTGCATGCATCATAGTAGCTAACACATGCAAGTATAACACACATCAGCAGCAAGGACTGAACCCAAAGCCTCAGAATCTAAAAGTGTAAGTCTGTACTGCTGGAGCTAAGAGAGACAGCGCATTAGGCAAGGCTATAGAAACCTCAGCAACCTTAATAGGTGACCCAGTCTCCAGTAAAGGGGCTAGAGCACCATCCTGAGAGAGTGTGGGTTACGCATGCTTCAGTACAAAACAACATGTGCTCTCTATCTTATAAACAGAAACATGAAAACATGAATCCACTGGTATTTACTAAGAATTCCATTACAACCTACAAACCTGCCTCTTTGTCAAAAAAATAAACCACAGGCAAATGTCAAACTCCCCTTTTCAAGCTCATCTCTTTTGAATTCTTACAGAGTATCACATTTAATGGTATATTTCTGCAGCAAACTGATGCTCATTCACCAAATTAGGTTAATCAGGGGCAGTTGTTCCCTCTGGATATATATCCCAAATGTTCTTTTAATCCAATCTTCCTTTGCAGGGTGGCAGTTAAAACTCAAGACAAAACAAAATCAGTTCTTATATGCAGAGCCACAGAGCTGCATGGCTCAGCACTATGGATACTAATCATATTTCACTTGTGACAGACACTGGGAATCAGTGCCTCATAATACCCAGCTAGGCCTGCTTCCCTTACTTGCCAAGCTGACATCTCTAGAAGAGATTTTGGGGAGAAGGGACTAACATAGCTTAAATCACTGTTGCAGCCCAAAGACAAATTGTAACACCACTCAAAGTCTCCATTGCACCACCTCCCATAGCCCCACCTCTTGGCATACTCTGCAACAGAGCTCATGGAAAAGAGCCTGCAAAACTACCTGCCACTGTCCATCTCAGTTCCTCCCCTGAAGAAATTATCCCCAGAAGCCTCTGGGGCTTTTACATCTGCTTTATGTTACCACAACAGTAAATTGGTCATAGAAGGAAGGAGAATCCCTCCCTTTACTGTCAGCTACCATCCCAAACTACATGTGGTAAGAGCTTCGTGGCTGCCTACTGAGCGTGCACAGCTGGCAAGGGATAAACTAATGTTGTTCAGGTGCAGAGGACCTACAACAGCTGCCAGGAATCACTAGTGATTACATCCAGAACGTAAGTTCTTCAGGGCACCAACTGACATTTGCTTTGTGCTTATACAGGAACTAGTTGCCCTCAAGAGGTCCCTGATTTTGACTTGGGCTTTGAGTCACTACTGTAATACAGATAATAAACAGCAGCAATAACAAAGCCAGAGCATGGGTGGCATGTGAAGCTCCCCCTGGGGGAGGCTAGTTCCCTGTCAAGCCTCTTCCACCCTTGGCCCCACCCCAAACGCTCCCTGCTCTGCCCCCCTGCCCCCGCACCACCACCCACCTGCCCATCATGAGACGCTCACCTGCCGCTTGCCTCCTCACTCCCCTGTCAGACTCCGCACCCACCACTGGCTTCCTGCATCCCTCCTCACTCCCTCGCCCCTGTGGGGGAGGCGAGGCGAGGCGAGGCGAGGCGGGACATGGCAAGTGGCAGGGACCTCTCGGGGGGTGGAGGAGAGGAAGGAAGACTCACCAGGCAGCAGCAGGTAGTGTGGGCCTCAGAGAAGGGTGGGGTCATCACAGCCCAGGTATCCGGCAGCGGGTTGGTAGCAGTTGTGCCAGAGAAGGTTTAGCCTTCCCCGGCCTATTATTCCTGCCACCCATGAGCCAGAGCAACTTTTAAAAATATTTCAAACAAATGATGGCTCTAGGGGATGTTGCCCTTCCTGCTTTTGAAGAAAAGCCAAAACAGGCTGTCTGACTTATTGAGACTAAATGGGGGAAGACATCTATGTGTTAAAAGTAGATTTTTAAAATAAAAGAGTTTGCAGAATTGAATCAAAGTGGATCAGAAACCTGAATGGGCTGATGCGGGGAGGGAGGAGGCATGCTAGGGAAATGCTGCACTCCAGTTATTCCCCAGAGTAAGTGTCTATGTTTAAAAACTTTCAATATCATGGAGAAAGTATCACGACTGAGTGCGGAGTTGAGTTCCCTGAACACTCTCCACCTGTGGATCAAGGTGACTCTGAGCTGTGAAAACAAAGAAAAATGCTTCCACAGAGTGGCCCACCTTTCTTCTCAGGTCAGCTTGCTCCGTTCCCAAGATCCATGACCTTACACAGCTTCTGTAGTATACAAGGTTGCAGATCATTACAGCTTAATAGAGCTCTAATCAGAGGATCAGCTCCTTGCTCTGTTCCATGCATCTCTAGAGAAAACTGACATTCAGTAGAATTGTAATCAATACAAACCTGACAAATGATGTACATAAATTATAGTTGAAGGATTATTTAGATCCATTTAAACAATACAACTAGCCCTTCAGATGCACTGGGGCTACAGAAATGTAGTTCTTTTTATATGAAAAAAATTTGGAGGTGGATAACAGGGCAGGGTATTGTTTTGTTTTTAAACAGAAAGAGACTTTGTTACAAATTGTATGGGCTTAACTGTAATACAAGCTGTCTCACCAGAGAAACAATGCCCTGGATTGTAGGACGACTCCTACAATCAAATCCCTTTCCATCAACCCTGATTTGCCTTAAGCAATTAAAAAAATTCCTTAGTCTTGCTAGCTTAGTCTAGTTAGCCCCACACATTTCCTTCTTCATGTCTTTTCATCGCTGTGGTCATCCTTTGGGCCAAGGAATGCTAAATGCAGTGCTTGAACACTATGCATATATGGCCATCTCTTTGCTCAAGGACTTGAGCTAAGTAAAGATACAAGGTTTAATTCTCATCTCGCTTACACCAGCTTTGCTTCAGGGTAATTCCCACGTGGGTCAGATCCTCAGCTTGTGTAAATTGGTGTCATTCTACAGTCTTCAATGGACCTATACTGATTTACAGCAGTTTAGGATCTGGTCCACTACTGTTACACCAGTATGAGTACAAAATCAAGGCCACAAAGTTTTCCTGAGGACCCACTCTTTCCACAGTGTCTCTGAGAGACTAGCTGAATTATCTTCTTACCTATATCGTGTATTTATCAAATGAGCAAACTGCATATTTCTGCCTAATTCTTCTTCCCTTTTCTACTCTTTCACTTTTTCTCCCTTCTTTGCTTCACCAGCGCCTTCTCTCTTGCTCTAGCTATACGTGAGGGCAAAGACAATAAAACTGGGTTCACATATTTCTTTTGCTCTGAACAAGAACCCACTTAGGTACCCTCAAAAATATAAGGCTACAAAGTTTTATGCATGACGACTGCCAAGGTATCAGCTTCTGCCACAGAGATGCTCCCTGTCTGACTTCAATGTATTAGCAATGTGCCAGCTTTAAAAAACAGTTGCTAATCTCATCTCATTCCCAATGTGTGGCCAGACGTGTTTGTTAATAAAATAGAATCATAGGACTGGAAGGGACCTCAAGAGGTCATCTAGTCCAGTTTCCTGCATGGATAATTGTCATAAGCAACCTTTGTCAGCAAATTAGTGTTTGTTAGGCCAGCTGGTAGGAATACTGAGAACAGTTCCTTTGATGTGCTTGTAGGTATAGGAGGGTGTACAAGAGGAGGGAGACCAGCACTAGCAACAAGAGTATAAAGAATTGTTTTGTCACGGTAAACACAGCTTTATCATCAGCTTCCTTGCTCAATGACTTTTCCTTTTCTTGAGGAGCGCAACTTAATAGCCTGTCTCTGAAGTGGCTCTTATGATCAAAATGGCTTTGCTTATAGTTTAATACCTTCCAGCTTTTAATATCTAATCAGCTCCATGCAAGAGTAAGAATGTGAAATATCCCATTGAAACTTGGAACAAGCAATTCTATTTCCAATTACTATTCCTTGTCGCTTAGTTTGCATTCTCTTTTAACTTCTCAAAGACAGGTACCTTGCCACCAGTAACAGCATAACAAACATATGGGCCCAAGTCCTGGGTCTGCTCCAACTGCTTTGCAAGACACTGATGTCAGAAAGCAGCTGGAGATCTGGTGGATCCACCATGGCAGGATTCCCCCTGCACAGAGACAATCCATGGACGGGGTAGAGAAGGCACTAGCCCGCACAAACTGTGAGCCTGCAGAACAGGATGTGCTTCAGAAGGAAAAAGTACATGATCAGAGCATATTTACACTCCAGCAATTTCCCACTGCCAAGATGGCCCCTTTGGATTGTATGGAGACATAAAGAAGTTAGAGCAGCCTGGAGGCTGTTCTAACTTATGTCAGAGCCAGACTAGACTGTGGCTGCTCCAGGATTTGGGGGAACAAAAAGAGGTGTACACTGTTTGCAGCCCTATTCAGTCCTGGCCAGAGTGCACGTAGGTCAGATCAGAGAACTAGTGCCTGTGTGTGTGTACTGTAATTTATACGTTACAGGATTCTTCTGGATGAAAGATAACTTATTTTGGGCATCCAAATATGTAGAAATTTGAATAACTGTTACATAATCTGACTTATTTTGATACTGCATAAATCATTATCAAGACCTACTCTGAATGGTTAGCTATTCTGCATAGTCATAATACATCTCACACCAATAACTTGATAAAGTTGGCATGGTTTAGACAATTACTAAACATGATTCTATGCTGGTGTTTTATGTACTACTTATATTTGTCTCATAATAAGGATGAATTATGCTAAGAAACAACATGACTGAGCCATAGGAATAAAGACAACTATCTCTTTAATTTATAGCTTTAGTTGTGGACTTGTGCTGTGTGAAAAACAAATTGTTGGATAGCTAATATAATTGTATTTTTTTAAAAATAGCAGGTGTCACTAGTATGTAGACACTTTTCACAAAGGGACATGAGAAAGTTTATGGAATTATTTGATAATTTATATTTGTAGAATTAGTCCCCTGTCAGTGCATTTTATAGTTCCGGTTACAATTGATCATATAGTTGCTCGAATTAAATGGAAGGAAAAGAACATTAAGAAGCATACTGAAGTCTTTGACTGGAGGGGAAAGTATCCCATTGCCAAGTTGGCAGTCAGACAAACTGTCAGTGTTGAAGATCATAGTGTTTCCTGATAAGAGAGAAATGAAGGTCTGAAGGTAGGAACTCCAATGGTATCTGATGTAACTGCTGTACATTTAGTTAAATGCTTATCATGTCTTTTTAGCCAAGCCTTCAATGTACATGCCAGATATTGTAAATCACAGTGGATCAGGGTGAACAGCATTAACTGCATATTATCGTCTCCATTTATTAAATAGATTAATACTATTGGACTTTTCTTGGTTAAATTTTAAAATAGATTTAGATTACATGTGATTTCTGCCCTACTGTACAGTATGAGGAGCACACGAATCACATGGGTGGGACAAGTACTTGGGTCTCTGTCTCTAGTGGCTTTCTGCCTAAGATATCTCATTAAGTTACTTTTCTTTGACTTTTGATGTATAAAATATTAAGCAAAGAGGATTTTTTTTTATTTGGAATTGAAAATCCTGCCTTACTTAATCTCTCTGGCCCTGTTTCATTATGATAGATTCTATCTATTAAAGTCAGACTTTCAGGGAAACTCAAAGTTTGCTGGAATATTTTTGCAGTTCAAAAATTTATTTGTTTCAAGTGCACAGATAAAGTATGCAAAACATGAAGCTGAGTAGTAAATGCTAAATGGACTCCAATTATCAGAGCTCTTGGTTAGCAGTCAATAGGATTATAGGAAAAGTATTTGCCAAACTCTATGTGCTGTACAGGAAAGAAAAGTGGTAAAGACAAAAAATGCATTAAAGGGAACAAATGCAAAATGAAAGCACTGCTCATTTTTTCCAAGAGCAACATCATTTGTTCATTACAGCACTTTTAGCAACACATACAATAAAACAGTAACCAAATTATACCATCCTAACTGAATTTCCAGTCACCCTCATGATTTCCATGCCAGTCCAATGACCTCTGCCATGGAATACTAAATCCTTCACATGAGCTCAACACCTATCTCCCCTCCATCATGCCTTGGTAATAAAGGGACAATATAATCATATCTTTACATTGAACATGTTGCTATGGATTTTATTCTCATCTTAGTGAGACTATGGTGTAGTGGAGGTGGAACGGAGAGTGGAGTAACCTGCGGGCCTTGGTACTGGATTGCATGGAAGCTTGGAGAGGATTCTGACAGTTCAGAAAGACAGGACAATAGTGTACCTATCTTTTTCAGGTATTTCTAAGCTGCTGTCACACCGCTGGTTTCTGAGCAATGGACAGCACAATTTAAAGGCAGCACTGAGCATGCTCCAAAAGGGCTCTATTCACTCTTTTCCCCCTTGTTGTTCTTTTACTCTTCTCATGTTGTTTTGCTCTTTTTTCCTTCTCTTGTTTTCACTTTTCCTCCAAGTCTCACCACTAAGGCCTAGTTCTGGAGGGAGAGAGTTGAAGAGGTGAGTCCTGCATTTAGACTTTAATATGGTCAAGCCTGGTTTAGTCTCTTCCTGATAAGGCAATACATAACCAGGGTCCTGTTGGAGAGAATGCTAAACCTTAAAAAGGCAGCCGGGTTAGTTGTCCTCTTGCAATAAGCTCAGCTCTCACACTCCTTGCAAGGCCATCCATGCTTTTGTTGATCTTATTGGTTAAATAAGTGCAAGCTCTTCACATCTGAAAGACTTTGTGTAGGTCAGGGGCTGTCAGCTGATTCACTATGTGGACTAGCTCTATGGGTGAGAGTTGATGGATACTACTGAGAAGAGGGTGGAGAGGATTTCCACCTTCATTGCTATGGCACACATTTAGAGATAGAGATTGTGTTGTTGCTGGTCTGGTACTAATTCAGGGTTTGTGCCCTAGACAGTCTAATCGTCTGCTTTTATCTTTTTTACTTGAGGTAGTTCAGTTATATTTTACTTTACGTGTTATTATCCAACATAATTTCCAATGTTAGTGGCAAAGGTTTTTTACTGTCACCTTGATGAGATCTATATAGTTCAGCAGGTCTCCTAACTAGAAAATTTAGTTAGCACTTTTGCTCATTAAGAGGCCATCAAGAGATCAAATCTGAGAAATAATTTGTCTTGATTTTCTCCTATTATTAAAGCATTAGCAGTTCAAAATACACAAACATCTCTTGTTGTCTGCAAGTAAGCTTAAATATTTTTAAAAAAAAAACACTGCAGATATCAGAGTAATGAACCCATCTGACCTAAAAACATCTTAATGTCTATGTCAGCCCACTTGTCTGCCTACCTAGTGACCCACAACCAGAGCTGTGTGAAAGATTCATAACAAAACTTGAAACCATGCAAACTTGCTTGTTTTTAGGTTTTGTAACCAAATTAAAATTCAGGTTATGTGAGTCTAAAGCTTTTGAGTGACCTTGGGCCCCTTTTCAACTGATCCTGGGCTGAGTTACAGTTTTGCATTAAAATTGTGAGCACTTGTCAGTTTCACATGATTTCAGTGGATGCCATGTGAAAGTTTGGAGTTTTGACTGAGTTCCACTTGCAGAATCGGTGATACTTTGCTTTTCATCCAGTTGGGTTCATACCCCAAGAAAATGAGTCTATCAAGTACACATCACTGTGGCATCGGGGCTTTAAACATTCATCATCTAACCCCTGTAAAGTTAAAACACCAAGTTTTACATAAGTATAATCACCACTTGATGTTGCACTTTATCACTGGATTACAAGTAATTATGGCTCACTTAGCTGGCCCCAGATCACTTTCCTTGCCTCTGCCATCTCTTCTGAATCATTGGTATTACCTGTGATTTTTCCCAAAGTGTCTTTTTCTACTTACTAGTCCTTGGAAAGAGATAGCAAGAAGACTTCCCCAAGGTCTTTTAGGGTTGAGTGACTTTTGGCCACTGCTCCCCAGATAGTGTTGCTCACATCCTGACTAATGGCCCATGTGGTGATCTGGCCTTTTCCCCCCTGAAACTCAGTTCCAGGAACCAATACAATTCTGATGTGAAAACACTTTTTCTATCCTATTTCTATGAGTTTAGAAATATAACTACCTCTACAGTACACACAATTGGCTCATTGCCAGTAAATAAGGTACAAGAGCCCAACTCAAGCTGTTCACTTCCCATCTCAGAGGTGGAAAGCATAACACCTGCAGCATTCATAGCCCCAGATAGCCTGTGAAGTCAAATGTCCCACAAGTTGCTCTGAAATACAAGTCTTCACTTTCACCAACTACATTAGTCACAAGACTTTGCATGTGTATTTGTCATTGCAATATGTTCTTCAGTACCTTGCTCTGACATTGTGTAATCTGACAATGTTACACGAATTGCTCTCTCAGGGAGAGTCATTTTGTAATATTCCCAGTGCAGTTAGTTTCACTGCTGAGCACAGCCATTTGCAACTAGCTGGACAGAGGATTTGGTTATTGTACAATAATTGTTTCCATATTGGTTAATTTTGCTGCTGAGAGTAAAAGTGGCCTCACCAAACTTTAAAGAGTCTCTCTCCCTTAGGCAGGGACTCTTAAAAATGAAACAAACTGCTGACACAGCAGTGATTGACTTTATGGAGTTCTGCAGTGAGAGTTCTACTGCTCAAAAGTCTTTGGGTTGACATGACATTTTCATCCGAGAGCACCTGAAAACCACTGCACTGTAGTCCCAATTCAGCCAAGCACTTAAGAACATGCTTAAGTCCCTCCCTAAATTAACAAATCACTTAAGCATGTGTTAAAATGTAAGCACTTGCTCAAGTTCCATTGATGCCTAAAGTTAAGCATATGTTTAAGCACTTTGGTAAATAGGTATGGAAAACTGAGCTGGGCCCTTAGAAAAGAACAGCAGTTATGCCAAAATGTGTCTCCATGCCATATAGTTTATGAAGTTCAGCTCACTGAGACATTTTTCTCCATATGCAGTACACTGTATTCTGCATTCTTATCAGAGTTCTTATCAAAGACTGCCTTGTTTTAGCAATGTGTATGTTTTTTTTATTTTACAGCTTTTATGTAAGGATTATTGTGATAATAACTAGACATGCAATGTTATCACATATCTCCCTTAAAGCTTATTTCATTGTAGCTTAATTTGAATTAAGGAACAGCTATCACTGCAATCGATGAAAAGTGCAACTCATTAGACCAGATTATTATGGATGTTAAAAAAGAACAACAAAAAACTATAAAACAACCTCTCAACTATTTGATTAAGGTTCAAAGAAAATTACCAAAACAATGATTACTGGTAACAAAAGTGGCAGAGATATATATTGCCATTTCATATGAGCATCAGTGAGGAGTAATATATCTTTCAATTTAAGTCATTCAAAATAATCTTCACATAGCCTTTTGCACATAGCCTTGCACCACCTAGTGCTGCAAACTTGTAGCTCATTACATTTCTCCCTCTGTTGGAGAATCTCTCATACTACACAATTCAAAGATGCATAAAGATGATGAAGTATGATTGCAACACACTTTCCTGACTGCTCCTGCTGTGAGGTCACGACTTTTTAACCTAACCATAGTTGAATGCTTTTATAATGAATGTTGCACTGTCTCAACAGTTTATTAAATTGCTCGTTGGATTGGAGCTTCATTTTTGCAGGTGACTTACAAAATGAAGTCAAGGGATTATAACGGTTACAAGTTGAAATCTCTGAATTGATCCCAATTTTCTAAAAAAGTCAGTTTCGAATGTGTATGCTTCAGATACATTTTCCACGGAGTGCCACATATTTCCCTCCACTTTATTATGGATGCAATTCTAAAAGATCTCCTGTTTCCTAAATGGGGGGAGAAGGGAAAAGGGCGTCGGGGGAAAGGGATTATCTGCAATTGCTTTGTAAGAACTTCCCAGTTTAGATGACCAATTCTGATTTCTTTTGATACCTGAATGCAGTTAATGCTATCAGAGATACTGAAATTAATGTTCAGGGGTGCACTGATAGCTAGAGCTAGTCGTGAGTACATTGAATGATGGAGCTAATATTGAGCGAGCTATATGATAGGATTAAGGGCAATAACTGATGGAATTAGTTGCTTTCTAGCAATATTGCACAGTTTGGGGAGCACACTAATAAAACACATAGACAGTATAAATCTATCAGTAACATTGCAAAGAAATGACACATAAGAGCGTATGAAAAGGTTGGGCATATACCGATCCAGAGAGAAAGGAGAGTTTTTAGCCACATGGACTATGGTGCTGGACATGTTTACTTCTTAAAACTAATAGACTGTGAAATTATCGACTGATGAATTTGGGTTGGATGCTGATTATGACTTCGACATCTACCCAGTGCTTCTATCGACCAAGACACAGCACCACACTCCAACTATCTTTTCTTTAATTCCTGCTTGCACACCAAACCAAGTTTCAGAGTAACAGCCGTGTTAGTCTGTATTCGCAAAAAGGAGGACTTGTGGCACCTTAGAGACTAACCAATTTATTTGAGCATGAGCTTTCGTGAGCTACAGCTCACTTCATCGGATGCATACTGTGGAAATTGCAGAAGACATTATATACACAGACACCATGAAACAATACCTCCTCCCACCCCACTCTCCTACTGGTAATAGCTTATCTAAAGTGATCATCAAGTTGGGCCATTTCCAGCACAAATCCAGGTTTTCTCACCCTCTGCCCCCCCACAGACAAACTCACTCTCTTGCTGGTAATAGCCCATCAAAAGTGACCACTGTCTTCACAATGTGTATGATAATCAAGGTGGGCCATTTCCTGCAGAAATCCAGGTTCTCTCACCCCCTCACCCCCCTCCAAAAACCACACACACAAACTCACTCTCCTGCTGGTAATAGCCTATCCAAAGTGACCACTCTCCTTACAACCTGCATGAAAATCAAAGTGGGCCATTTCCAGCACAAATCCAGGTTTTCTCACTCCCCCACCCCCATACACACACAAACTCACTCTCCTGCTGGTAATAGCTCATCCGAAGTGACCACTCCCCCTACAATGTGCATGATAATCAAGGTGGGCCATTTCCAGCACAAATCTAGGTTTTCTCACCCCCCCCCAACACACACAAACTCACTCTCCTGCTGGCAATAGCTCATCCAAACTGACCACTCTCCCCACACTGTGCATGACAATCAAGGTGGGCCACTTCCAGCATAAATCCAAGTTTAACCAGAACGTCTGGGGGGGGGGGAGGAAAAAACAAGGGGAAATAGGCTACCTTGCATAATGACTTAGCCACTCCCAGTCTCTATTTAAGCCTAAATTAATAGTATCCAATTTGCAAATGAATTCCAATTCAGCAGTTTCTCGCTGGACTCTGGATTTGAATTTTTTTTGTTGTAAGATAGCGACCTTCATGTCTCTGATTGCGTGACCAGAGAGATTGAAGTGTTCTCCGACTGGTTTATGAATGTTATAATTCTTGACATCTGATTTGTGTCCATTTATTCTTTTACGTAGAGACTGTCCAGTTTGACCAATGTACATGGCAGAGGGACATTGCTGGCACATGATGGCATATATCACATTGGTGGATGTGCAGGTGAACGAGCCTCTGATAGTGTGGCTGATGTGATTAGGCCCTGTGATGGTGTCCCCTGAATAGATATGTGGGCACAGTTGGCAACGGGCTTTGTTGCAAGGATAGGTTCCTGGGTTAGTGGTTCTGTTGTGTGGTATGTGGTTGTTGGTGAGTATTCGCTTCAGGTTGGGGGGTTGTCTGTAGGCAAGGACTGGCCTGTCTCCCAAGATTTGTGAGAGTGTTGGGTCATCCTTCAGGATAGGTTGTAGATCCTTAATAATGCGTTGGAGGGGTTTTAGTTGGGGGCTGAAGGTGACGGCTAGTGGCGTTCTGTTATTTTCTTTGTTAGGCCTGTCCTGTAGTAGGTGACTTCTGGGAACTCTTCTGGCTCTATCAATCTGTTTCTTCACTTCCGCAGGTGGGTATTGTAGTTGTAAGAATGCTTGATAGAGATCTTGTAGGTGTTTGTCTCTGTCTGAGGGATTGGAGCAAATGCGGTTGTATTGCAGAGCTTGGCTGTAGACGATGGATCGTGTGGTGTGGTCAGGGTGAAAGCTGGAGTGTGGTGTGGTCAGGGTGAAAGCTACATGCCTCCAGCTTTCACCCTGACCACACCATGACCACACCATGCACAGTCATGCACAGTGTGGGGAGAGTGGTCAGTTTGGATGAGCTATTGCCAGCAGGAGAGTGAGTTTGTGTGTGTTGGGGGGGGGGGATGAGAAAACCTAGATTTGTGCTGGAAATGGCCCACCTTGATTATCATGCACATTGTAGGGGGAGTGGTCACTTCGGATGAGCTATTACCAGCAGGAGAATGAGTTTGTGTGTGTATGGGGGTGGGGGAGTGAGAAAACCTGGATTTGTGCTGGAAATGGCCCACTTTGATTTTCATGCAGGTTGTAAGGAGAGTGGTCACTTTGGATAGGCTATTACCAGCAGGAGAGTGAGTTTGTGTGTGTGGTTTTTGGAGGGGGGTGAGGGGGTGAGAGAACCTGGATTTCTGCAGGAAATGGCCCACCTTGATTATCATACACATTGTGAAGACAGTGGTCACTTTTGATGGGCTATTACCAGCAAGAGAGTGAGTTTGTCTGTGGGGGGGCAGAGGGTGAGAAAACCTGGATTTGTGCTGGAAATGGCCCAACTTGATGATCACTTTAGATAAGCTATTACCAGCAGGAGAGTGGGGTGGGAGGAGGTATTGTTTCATGGTGTCTGTGTATATAATGTCTTCTGCAATTTCCACAGTATGCATCCGATGAAGTGAGCTGTAGCTCACGAAAGCTCATGCTCAAATAAATTGGTTAGTCTCTAAGGTGCCACAAGTCCTCCTTTTCTTTTTACACCAAACCAAGTATGCTCATCTTATGCCAAGAACATTTCAAAAGCAAAACATAAATCCGACAGCAAACATTTTCTTACACTCAGTGACCAGCACACAATGGCCACATTATGGGTTGGGGGGGTGATAGTTTTGGTTTTTTACTTCAGTCATTTTGATTGAAAGACATCATCACTGTTCTCTTCAGAAAGAGATTCAAACTGTAATTGATTGTGGCAAAAAATGGGAACTGTTACTTGAAAATTATACAATAATTTAAAGTGTTATGAAATAGAATGGCGGCACTGTAAAAAATCCAGAGAATTGCTGTCTGAATTAAAGAGGCTCAAATCAGGGATCTCTTGCACTGTGTCCCTTGCTGGGGAAATTATACATTATCTTTGCAACTCTACAGTACTTTATTTAAATTCTGTCGTTTGCCACCTGTATGTGACTGCTATTCAGCCAACTGAGAAAAAGGGCACCATCTGTCAAGCTTGTTGCTGGGAGGTTAAAAGGGCAGGAGCACTTTTTGCTGCAACTTTTCCACTCCTGTGGCCCTGAGAGCAGAAGTCTTTCTGGAACGATACAAACATATATTCCAGAGTCAATTTTTCACTGTGGAGGTCACAGGTCTTTGTTGGGGGCTGGTAAAGAATTCAAGCAGGATAAAGCACAAGTGTTCTTGAAGGTCCAAACAGTATATATCTTGAACAGTGCTACCCACTCAGAAATGCTAATCCAGGTCAAATGTACTTTGAGGACCAATTGCACTGCTGACCTAAGTCGGCTCAACTCTATTGACATCAAAACCAGCCAATCTATTGGTATCAATAGAGTTTCAGAGTTTATGGCAGAGGTGAATTTGGTTCTAAGTGAGAGCAACATCAGTAACGTGATTGGTTGCACGTAAGCACTTCAGGTTGCTGCCAGCTCTCCACCTATTTAAGGGCTTTGAATTTTAGTTGTTGTTTTTTTAACATAGCCATTTACATTTTTTACATGACTTCAGTGCTAGCAGCAAAGAACCAAACTGACAGCTCTAGGAAGTGAAGTCCTCTCTTTGCACAAAGTTACAGCATGGACATTGGTGGAGCTGTGTGGGAAGGCTTGCACCACAAACCTGGAAGGACCACCTGTACAGTGCAGCCTCCATGCATAGTCGCCCATTGACCTCTCTGCTGAAAGCCGTTTAGTGCTAAGCATGGCAGTTTGTATGAGGACACCTGTCCACATAAAGACCACTGCATGATAACGTTAGCCTATTCTTGCAACATGCTGATAATGTCAAATGATTTTTTTGTAAAGCAGTATCAGCTCATAGTGAGTGAAAGTCATCCCTGTAAAGAAAGCTGGCCCACGCAAGGACAATTCACCATGTAAGTCCCACTTAAATTCTATTTTTGTAGGCTTTAGTTGGAGATAGGTGGTGAACGGGACTTGTATGGGCCCTTTGTCCAGTGGCCAATTTCACCCAATATGATTTAGGTACCAAATATACTGGATAGAATATAAATTCTTCTGAAGTTGAAAGAAAAGTGAAACAATGTCTTTGCCATAGCTGCTTATTGAAGCTGCTCAAACGCTTAAGAATAAAGTTTAATGAAGTCTTTGTTACTTAATGACAACAAATACATGGATTCAAGGATTTACCTGATCCAGCAGAAAAACCCAGTCTGGTATCATGCTAACTTAAATGCTGGAGAAGACTTAAGTTACATATATATATAATGGGGATGACGTCAACAGAAATGGGCTGGAGAAGCCAAGTCAAGGAGGATGTAAATTCAAAGTATAGTATTTTCCATGTGGTCTTGCATGAATGCCATCTGAGTACTATGATCAGCAACCCAACCAATAGGAAGGCAAATCATCAGACAATGATGACCTATTGTACTGGCCACATGGTACTCCTGTGTAACTGTGCTCGGGTTTAGTTTGGTTTTTTTTAAAATTTTTACTTATATTTTTGAAATAAAAAAAAAGAAAGTTGGATATTTTCTGTTGCCTGATGTAATCCCAAATCTTTGCTGAAGTTTCTTTTCAAAGCCATCACATTTTACTAACGAAATATTAGAATTATTGCAGCTTTGTTCAAGTTAAAATATTGTGTAGGGAATCAGAACTCATTAAACATTTTAAGTATCTTGGTGCTATGAATCAGAGAACTACTGTACATTTCTGGCTAGAATGCAAATAAAATCCAACGTGAGAACAAACAAAAAATCTCACTGCAGTATTTGTGACAAAGAAGCTGATTTCTAAGAGATGTCTAGACTCCCCAGTTAAAAAAAGTTTAATAGAAAAAGTCTCTCAGCAATATTGATCAATCCATTTTTCACAAGGAAAAGCAAACTTCTTCAAACTATCAGTATTGGGCTCTTTGCCTTTACATGTTAAGTCTTACATTCTTTCATTTCAATGCCATTCTTTAAGAAAGGCCATCTAGCTTCAGTGGAACATTCGGGGAGAAGCAGAGTCTGGCCCCTGTGAGATTCTGTATTGTGTTTCATCCTGACCTGGAGGTATTACCTCTAGGCATGAGTGGGAGGAGGGCACCTCAGTCTCCATGCTCAGTTGTGGTGGTTGGCCTCTGCTGAGACTGCCAAGAAGAGAGACCACTAGTGTCTGCTGGATAGCGGTTCCCTAGAGCAATATCTCTATTTCTCAGAGGCCATCAGTTATTAACTAACTCTTTCCTGACCACTTTTAAGCTGTATCTAGGCTCTTTATTCTGGACACGTGAGATTCC
Organism: Natator depressus; assembly: GCF_965152275.1. Classification (NCBI taxonomy): domain Eukaryota; kingdom Metazoa; phylum Chordata; order Testudines; family Cheloniidae; genus Natator; species Natator depressus. The sequence continues at coordinate 62,378,063 of NC_134243.1, read as the reverse complement.
TTTTAATAGCAGATCTCATTAATAAGCCTGCCATTCCAGTAATTAATACTTGATGCAAATATCTTATGTCAAGTTACAATTTGCATTGAAGTCACTATTGGAGTGTGATGGGGTGAAACCCCATCATGGGCTGGAAAGAGTTAATAGCCAATTATTTATAGCATAGGTGCAACAGATGTTGCTTCTCAGATAGCGGGGAGGGAGGCATCGGGTGATAATATAATGAACACCTGGACCTCATGAAAGGGGAGAGACTTCAGCTTGAAGGGAGGAACAATGGAGAGCAGAAGAAGTCTGCAAGAGAACAGATGCCCAAGGAATCAGTGTTCAATACGGGTCGGGGAGAGGAGAGGATTCTGGAGTATTAGAAAAAGGAGACTGAAGACTAGAGCCTAGAGGGAGGGCTGATTTGTTGAGACATTTTGGACATTAGTTCCAGTAGGAGATTTCATATATATGAATACTTTTTCTACTACTTGGTCCTATAATCCTGAGTTTAACATTTAAAAAAAACAACTATCCCACTCATATGCAGTTTGGAATTTAATACGGTATTTTGTAAATTTGAACATTTGCTCACAACTCTCCCACCTCCACGCTTTACATTATGTTGCATGTGGATTTTGAGAGAGAGAGATCGGTGAAAAGAAATATCACCATCCCTAAAAGTGACTGTTACGTTTGCAGCTTCCATTCATCTAGAGCTGGTATTATTTGTAACAAATATTCTGATTAATTGAATCCTTTCTTCTGTTCATGAATTGTTCTTGCTGATCTTTATGAATGTATTTCCAATTCATAATTGTTCAATAAACAGTTGATACAAATATACTTCAGCACAGGTTACTCAAGAACTGCATGCTTTTCATTTTTCACTTTTGTTTTTCAGTGGCGTGATTGGTCACATAAATCACATATTATGTTTACATTCCCTGACTGGACAAATGGATCATTTTTAAATAGGAGAATGATAAATAGCAAATAACCAAAATGAGCCTGGTGCACAAATTCCCTTTTTCATATGCAAATAGCAATATTCAAATAGCCATTCCCCAAACATCTATATGAACCAAAGCTCGTGTGAGTTGTTTGTGGATAACAAATAAAAAACTGTTCAGAATTCAAATGAACTTTCACAACTAGTGTGGTGCATTGGGTTTGGTCCTATTGATGAATGTGGTGTTACACAGTGTTCAGCTGGCTTTATTTACAACCTCATTTTCACATGTTTACAACTTTCTGAAACATTCACTCCGCGACTGAAATTTTCCAGGCTTCACCTTTTGAAAAGTAAGATTAAAATAGCTTATGTCATTTTTTCCAGTGCAAAGAAATTCCAACTATACTTTAATTTCTTATTTTTCTAAGGAGGGCTGCAGCAAAAATGGGTACTTGGAAACTGAATATGTGTTAGTGCAGCACGGTCCTCACTGAGGGCAAGTGCCTTTGCTTAGTTCATAGTAAAAAATAGTTTTTTTTAAAAAAAAGAATAAGTTCTGAATTTTCATTAGGCATCTGTTAAGATTTTTAATGGAGTCTTATGAGTCTTGGTGACCTTATTAGGTTCCCATGAACTCCCCACCAACAGCTGCTGAAAAGTGTTTCAGTGTATAAAGGTGAGTTAGGTGGAGGAACACCTATCTGCCCCAGTTACTGTACTGCTCCGGGGCTCATGAGTCCAGACATGGGGCTGCAGTGTGCATGTGCGGAGGCAGAAACATGGGCACCAAGGGAACTTTACTGCAAAAATGTAGACTCCAACCAGGTTTGGCAGCAGCTAAGCAGGGATGTTGTGGATCAGAGTGGGAGCCTGATTCTAGGATTTAGGCACCTAAAATCAGTCCTTTTGTGAATCTAGCCCTGTGTGTTAGAGTGTCTTTTTGTTCTGTGTTTTCACAGCGCTAGCACAATGGGACCTGGTCTGTGAATGGGGCTTCTAGGCAGTAGGGTACTACTGTACTACTATTTATTATAGGGCTGGGCAGGACGTGGTTTTCCTATCCCATGAACATTATTCAATTCAGAGAGAATGAAAAAAAGAGTCAAAACCTCCAAAATTTTGGCAACGTGAAAAGATTTGTTTGGGTCAATTGAAATGTTACATTTTGATTTTAGCCCTCTTAATATTTCCCCTTTATGATATGCTTACATTTTGAAATGAAGAGTCATTTGGAACTGGAAAAATAGCATTGTTTTAAAACCATTTACATAATTTCAAAACTTACTTTTCGAAGTTTTCTTGAGTCAAAAAATGCATTGAAATGGATCCTTCCCTGCAAAAAGTTTTGATTTGGATGAAGCACCATTTTCCAATGGAAAACCTGTTTTGTCAGAAAAATCCTCGCCCTACTCTAACACCTAACACAATGGGCTCCTACTCCTGTTTGTTTATCCAGCTTTACAGCTTCACCCAACATAAATGCTTGATACGCTTTGTACTTTAAATTACAAGCGTTACACAAGCCACTCTTGCTTAAGGGATACTTTCACTGAACTAATAAACCCCTGAACAGAACTCCCTCCCCAAAAGTGTATTACAAGAAGCTGTCATATATGCTGACAGATCATTGGACAATCACAAAACTCTATAAATTGCTGAGCTAAGTTAATAAGAACAGATCCTGTTGCATTCCTTGAACATGTTGCCCTTAACACAAATTAAAAATGCAGACTCTGTTTACTCCTCCATAAGTAACTATCAGTCGGACACCTTGTTTCTCAGCATTATTTTTCTTATTCAATCTTGACTGGCACTGTCAGGGCATAGCAATCTGCAGTGCAATCTCCATGCTCATGATTAAATACCTCCCTTGTGGTGTTATTCATTTCACTGGCAGATATGATAGATATATTCCTTAGTTAAAGGGATGCATCTGAAAAAAACATGGTATCTGAATATTTCAGCTCATGCCGTGACAAAATAGGACAGATATAAGAAAATCAATCCCACACCAGCCTCATTCTGATTTCATGGATTCTCTTCTGCATTCATAAGTGAGGGGCACAGGCAATCTGATTGGAAATACTGCCTGTCCTAAATTGATTAGTATTACCCAGAAACGGACAGTGCAGATTGTAATGACTACTTGCTGATGCAACAAACTTTGAGGGCAGAGTGCTTATTTTCAGGTTTATGCACCGGTTTGCCATTTCACTTGCTGTTCAATTCCAAGGCACAGACTGGAGTTAACAATGCCATCTACTGTGAAGCTGTGATTGATATAAGGGCAACCATACCCTGCCAAATTACCCTGAACATCTGAAATTACAGCAATCTTGTCTAAGACCAGAAACATGGAAATGCTTTAATTCATTGAACTAAACTAATATTTTGGGAGGTTGGGAAATTCTCTGAGCAGGCCTCTACATGGGACATTGAAACAAGATCACAAAAATCACACACACACCCTTTATGCTTTGCTTCCAGTGAAAGGGCTGCCAGGAATTGCTGGGTTTTAAGTTAAGTTACATCTTTGAGTGAAGCCCTGTAGTCTTTCCACAGGCAAATGACATCAGTAGGAATTTTTCCCAAGCAAGGACTGAGAGCCACGTTTTCTCTGCACAAAGCCCTAGCAAGTGGGTTTTATGCAGAAAACTGAAGAGAGGATTGGCAGGGGGCATAGGAGATCATGTGTAAGTGTATGAGAGAAAGATTTCTAGGGGGAAGGGCAGTGTTCAGGCTTTCCATACATGTATATCTCTTTGGTACTTATCACTGTAGTATCTGAGCATCTCAGAATTTTTAACATATTTATCTTCACAACACCCTGTGAGATAGGGAAGTGCTATTATGCCCATTCTACAGATGGGAACAGACACAGAGATTAAGGGTGGGATCCATGAAGATACTGAGGCACCCAAACCCAAGACTTAGGCATCTAAGGTGTTTATGTCCCTGTCTTGGCTCCATCATGATCCACAGAACTTCTGCTGACCCCCTGTAGGTGCCTAAACTCACTGGGCCCCTGAGTTTCTCCAGAGTAAAAGTTTCCTCAGTGCCTATGTTCCAGCCTCTGAGCACACACACAACTCCCTTGCTCTAGGCAGCCGGATGCCCACCTCCTGTCTAAGTCCCAGAGTGATTCACAAACCAGGTGAAGACAGGCATTTGGCCGCCTAAGTTGCATGCAGGGCCTGATCCAGTAGGCGTGCTCAGAGGGCACCTACCAGATTGAGTCCCATTCAGAATCTGGCCAAAGGAGGAAGAAGTGGTGTTGGTGGTGCCCACCTTACAACTGTTACGTTAGTGGTTAGAGCACTCACCTGGGATGTGGAAGATGCAGGTTCAATTCCCCCTTGACTGAGGGAAGAACGGATTTGAAGAGGGGGTTTCCCACCTTTAGACTATCCTATAGCTCAGTGGGGCTCCATCAGTCTCGCCTAATGAAGCAGTTGCACTCTGGATTGGAGCAAAAGGAGTGGACCCAGGGGCTCCCATGCCAGCAGGTGGGCGCCCTAATCACGGGACTACAGAGTCATTCCCTTTTTCCTCTCTCTCCGGACCAAAAATTGTTTAAGTAATTATCCACAAAGCAACAGTGGTTGACTCCAGGCAGCTCCAGTTCATGGACTGCTAAGCAGAGCTGGCTACTCCCAGGAGCCAGGATTTAGGGGTCTATCAACCCCGCTCTTGTCAGCACCTCCCACTGGCTAACTTAGACATGCTGTCTTTTGTGATCACATTCTTAGGTGCCTCTCTCTCCCCAGTCATTGTACAGGGAACCTCGGCACCTAACAGCTTTGTGGATTGCAATGTTGTTCCTGTGATTTTCCAGTGCCATGATGCTAAGCATTTCAACATCTAAGACCTGTTGTGGATCCCACCATATGTGATTTGCCCAATGTTACACAGGACGTCTGTAACAAAGCAGGGAACTGAACCTGAATCCAAATCTAGCACCCTAACTCCTGGACCATTCTCCCTCACATAATATAATGCTAGATCCACTGGCCACTCCATGCCCTGTCCCAGCTCTCCCTTCCTTCTCCTCTTATTTGCCACAGAAGGTCACTACAGAGCACAACACCATGCTGCAGATGGGATACGGATTGCCCCTGCATTTCCTTTTCACAGCCTGCCAGCCATGCACTTGCACTTAGGGCCTTATGCACACTTGCTGGAGATGGAGATAGGATTTGGCCCTGAATCAGACTGAAGAATTTGACCATGTATTTTTCTGACACATGCACGTTGCTCAAGCTTCTGGCCAAACAACTCTTAAAAGCACAGTTATCAAAAAATCACATTGTTCCTGTGATTTTCTAGGTGCCCAAAAGCTAGGCACCATGATGCTAAGCATTTCAACATCTAAGACCCTTCGTGGATGCCAGCCTAAGTGACTTGCCCAACGTTAGGCAGTCAGCCACTGGGGGGGGGAAGGGGGATCATACAATTCCAGAGTCCCTAGATAACCATGGGAGTGCCCAGTCTTGTGAAATGTTAACCCCACATTCTTGTGATTTATGCTGATCCATTATACCAGCACCAGCCACTCAGGCAACAACTTCTCTAATGCTCATAAACTTACCGCTAGGTGGGTGGTAGGACTTGGCGTTCTCAACAAGCCTCCGTCAGGCTTGCAAGGAAGCACAAATCAGAAGAAAATACACTGTACAACAGAACTATTAACCAAGGGTGAAATTCAGCCCTCCCTGCATGAAGCTGGAGTAAGGGCTTCTTGGGGGAAACGAAGGAAGTGTTGGATAGAATATCTGTTGCAAGGGGGTTCCTAGATCTGTGGGAACGTGGATCCAGTGACTTACCCCTTAGTCCTGCATTCTCACACCTGGTTCATATGGAGTGCAAACAGCCTATTATGGCTGCTCTGCACACAGTCCTCTGCACAGTAAAACATCGGGGCTCAAGTGGTGTGGCCAGAGAGCCTTGAGTAAGCCCTGTGATTTGATGAATTCCATCCAATAATCTAAACAACAACAAAATAACGAAGAGCCAAATCTTGCAGTCCGTATCCAGACAAAACTCCCATTGACTTCACAGGGAGATCTGACTAAGGAATGAATAAGGACTGCAGGGTTTGACCTGATAAAATTATAAAACAACATTTAGCACTTATCTTCAAAGTAATTTGCAAACGTTAACTAATTAACATGAAATTTGTTCAAAATAAGGAACTAATTCACTTAATTATTTGTTTACAAGACCAGGGAGTCAATATTGTAGCCAAACTGGTATTAATGAGAGCGAGAGAGATCTGGGGGGGAAAGAGGGAGGAGAGGGGAAAGGAAGGAAATGCAAAAGAAATCAAAATACTACAACCAGCCTTTTCTCTAGAACTATCTGAGCCAGAGCAGAAAAAAATAAATTATATGCCAATTCACACTTTAAAATGCTACAGTGTAAGAGAAAAATCAAGAGAACAAATGAAGAACATCAACAAAGAAATGAAGAACATCAGTTAGATCACAAGAAAAGCACTTTCCCCATTGTCATTAATTCTAAGACAAACAGAGGAAGCGGGAGCTGTTCCAAAACAGTATTTTAAAGTACACTTTTCTTCACTCACTTTAATTAAGCTTGTTCTGACTTGTGAGTCTAAAGAACTAGGAGAATATGTGCCTTACAAAGCCAGTTTGACCTCATGCAGGGTTTCCCAATGTGTTCTTTCATCTCCGATTTTAATAAGAATATAAATCCTAGAATAAATTCCAGGAAAATGTATCTCTGACCATAACCCAAGGTGGCCACTGGATGTCACTGCTGTTCCACACAAAAGATGCAACCCTAGCAGCAGGTTATTAATTCTTTTCTATTATTTTCAGATGAAAGCATTTCTGTATGTTTTTGGCACTCTCAAAGTTTACAATAAATGTCCCCCTAATTTAAGGCCAGTATGAAATGTAAACAGATTAATAAATGTGAGTCCTGAATGTCAAGAGCTCACTGTGTTTCCCCAAGAATCAATACCATGTCTGCCCCAGTTCTGACTGAATGGGATTCAATTTGGCATTCAAGGAAATCTTGCCAAAGAGTAACAATACATGAAAGCAACTGTTTCCATGCAGTCATTCTGAGAACAGACTAACCTAATTAACTGGTGTCAAATGGAACAAAAAACCAATATGCTCTTGTGATAAAAATCAAGAGAATCTTTGTTATCATTTTTGTCAGTGATACTAAAATCCAAAACGTTGACAAGAACTTTTCAATGTGCTTTGTCTATGCATCTGGTTGATATGTAAGTAGAATTTAGAGGCAGGAGTCAATAAACCAGTTCTTTCTTTCTTTCTCCAGTAAATTAACTTCTTGTAAACAATGTTCTACTTCAGCTTGGGTAACTCAAATGGCTGAAAAGGATTTTCTTTCCTTAGGTTTTGGGCAGGGTGTTGTAAACAACTACAGTCTTCACATGACTGCTTAAAAGGAGGTTTACAAACAATATCCAATTGTTCTAAAACTAGACTATTAAAGCACAACCTAAATTTTATATATATAAATAAATGTTATATAATATATATAATATAAATTTTTATACATAATGTGTGTATATATATATATATATATATATATATAAACAAACAGATATAAATATAAGCAAACAGATATAAAGTAACCCCGCCTCAGGCCTCCACCCAGATACCCAAGTCATTTATGATGAGGATTAGTGAAAAATCTTATTCATCATATAAAAAAGTTCTACCAATCCCAAAGAATCAGACATATTACTTCCCAGGTTAATGATATTCCAGATCTTACCCAAATACAAGCTTACAGCCAATTCTTATTAACCAAAATAAAATTTATTAAAAAGGAAGAGAGAGAGTATAAGTTAAAAGATCAGTATACATACAGACATAAGTACAATCTTGAGCTTCAGATTCATAGCAGAGATGGTGAGCTTTGTAGATGCAAAGAGTTCTTTCAGAAATAGTTCATAGGTGATAGTCCAATGGTTGTATTCAGGGTGGGCCAGTCAGAACTGGGATCTCAGTCCTTGTGGCTTAGGCTTCCCCTGCATGAAACCTCAAGCGGATCTGAGATGACAGGATCAGGAACCAAGCCATTTTTTATACAGTTTCAGGCCTTCTTTGACAGCTCAGAGTCCCTTGGTGAACAATAGACACTCGTGGGAACTTGAAGTGGACCCATTTCCTAAGCATCACCGGTAATTATTCACACAGATCAACATAAGGCAATTGCCTGTTTTTCCACCAGTCGCAGATGAATTGCTATACATTTCAAAGAGAGATGAATACAGCGATATCCTATGTTTGCAGTTCATTTAAATGTTAAGATGTCCCTTTGATCTCTGAATTAACAGAATACAGCATAGGCAGGAACCGTTTGATTACATTGTTGACCTCTACCAATATATATGTAAATACACAAAAGCACAAACATTATATACCCATGTGTTTTTAAGGGTTGAATTTAAGTAATATATCCTGCAGGATGCTTCACCCTTTCTGGTCATGCGTCACACCCTACCTATATTTTCCTATGCAGACTATACCTTTTAATTATTCTCGTATTATAAACCTTACATACATAAATAGCCCTCTGTCATGGACTACAGCCGATTTGGTCACCTGTAGGCATCTCAGCTAGCGATAGTCAGTCCACACAGCTGCAACTTTGTCCTGCCAATGAGTAGAGCTTGTTTTAGCCTGGAGTCTGCCCTCATTCCAGTTTAGTTGGGCAACATAGATGGGCACAAACTATGCATTTGCTTTTTCTTCCTTCTTCTCTTTTTCAGCTACCACATCAGACAGCTCTGGGTACCAATACAGTTTCTGCCCTATTCTGCTTTCAGATTGTAAACTTCTAGCAGATGCAGCAAGTGGGGGTGGAGTGGGAAAGGGGTGGGGGTGCAGGCTCTGGGAGGGTGCAGAGCTTACCTGGGCTCCGAGGCAGGGCGGGCCAGGGTTCTCCGTGCACTGCTACCCCTAGGCACTGCCCCCACAGCTTCCTATTGGCCGCAGGAGCACTTGAGGAGGGAGCAGCACGCGTAGACACAGACACAGACCCACCCCACCCAGGCGCTGCAGGGAGGGGCCAGCAGCCACATGGAGCGAGCAGGCAGGAAGCCGCTCAACTCTGCTACACTGCCAGTGGTGGGGGGAGCGCCCAGGGGCGGAAGGCAGGGCCGAGGGAGAGACCTGGCCTCAAACGTTGCTGGAGCCAGGCCCCGGGCCAGGAATATTCTATGGGCAAGGCACCACGGGCCCATAGAACTCACTGCCCATGCTGAGATGATGCAGATTTCGGTAGAGCAGTGCTCCAATCAGCTATTCCTTAACTCCGACCCCACCTCCAGGGTGGAGCTTGGGAGTCACCTGGTTGAAATAGACGTGAACAAGCACTCAAAGAGGAAGAAATGGTTATTCACCTTCTCGTAACTGTTGTTCTTCGAGATGTGTCATTCACATCCATTCCAATACCCTCCCGCCTTCCCCTCTGTCGGAGTAGCCAGCAAGAAGAAACTGAAGGGGGGGTCAGGTCAGCAGGGTCCTATACTGAGCATCATGAAGGAGCCACTCCAGGGGACTCCACAGCCGACCCCACAGGAGCTGGTAGGGGAAAACTTTCTGACGATCGTGCATGCGGTGAACGCACACCTGATTGGAATGGATGTGAACAACACATCTCGAAGAACGACAATTACGAGAAAGTGAGTAACAGTTTCTTACCATCTACTGTATGCCACAGCAACTGCTCTCCATCCTTAAAAGTTCTAAGTTGCTTTCTTTCTCTATGAACTAGTTTTTCAAGCACAGTAATATGGACAAAAGTTATTTAGTCATTGCTCCACAGTGACTTTGTGCACTCTTTAAGAATCTGTTTTATTTAGCAAGAAGCCACGTCAGAGTGAGTGAAGCCACTGGTCCTTTGGCCTCATGACTCACACTGACCCCAAGATATGTACCAAAACAAACAGGCTGCTAGTGCAAATCCTCTTGCAGATATTGCTTAACTGCCGATTAGGTTCCTTTCTATATACACACATAAAGCAGAAGTTGTCAACAAGATGATTTTCTGGGAAGCTAGAACCAATTTTCAAGAAATGTAATAGATTGGTTATTTTGACCCCAGGATGAGGAAAGTCTGCTAGTAGTGGAGACCAGTGACTAAGAGGTCGGTTACCATGCCCCACTAGGGAACTCAGAAGCATGTGGCAGTCCCAAATACATTGCAGAACCAAGCTAGGAGGGGTGAAGGCAGGGCCAAGGTAGATACTAGATTTTTTCCAAAACATATTTTAGTGCTGCATTTTCAATTACTAAAATCAGAAGCTGCAGGTGGCCTTTCCGGTATTCCATTATGACATATGATATGCAGCATCTGCTATGGTGAAGTGACATGCATGTGCGCAGGTTGGCAACTTTCTAGGTGCAAGACCTAACCAACTCCTTTAATTCAGTATTGAAGGAGTAATTGCAAAAAACACCATTTTAATCTAAAAAAAATATCATTGAGATCAAAATTAGCTCGGCAATTTAGGGTCTCAAATACTTTCTTAGAATTACTGATAAGAAATGCAATTTTTTTCTGTTTGATATTCTAATTGGTGAGAGGGAGAAGACTCTGTTCTCTTGTTCTTTGACAATTTTGTTCCTTTTTCACAGTCTTGCTCGGATACGGTTTTCAAGGATAGAGTACAGCCAATGTAATGACACTATTTAAATTACAGTAAAATCTGATGCAAAGTCCTTGTTTCATACCAACACTGGTACAGCATTTGTTGATAAAGTCCCAAACTTCGTTAAATTTAAAATAGGGGATTTTCTTCATTGCTTGTTCCACCCCAGAGATAATTAAGTCCCTGTTTTCCTTTCCTCTACCACTAATCTAATTTTAGCATCAGCTATCACGTGGTGTGCATTTATATAGGGTCACTCATGTATGCAGTATTGCTGCTTTTCTTTCCCCTGTTGCTCTATGACTTTGCTTTATCATCAAGCACCACTTGGCATGCATTCAGCCAAGGAGAGTTGACAGAAAGAAACCAACAACTACAATCAGGTCAAAATAGTACAGAAATACAAGCAAAATTGTCTGATGAGTTTTCTCCTAAAGTGGGATACTACCTCATGTGACTATAACCTTGTAACAAGGGGATGGACCAGATCCTCTGCTGATGCAAACTGATGTAGCTTCGTTAAAGTCACTGAAGCTATACTTATTTATACCAGCCGAGATCTGGCCCAATATACCTCCAGGATAGGGGCCTTTCTAAATATACTAATAATGACTGTTCTAAAGAAAGGTGTTTTGGGATCAGATTAAGGATCCTTATAGCTGACAGCGCTTTGGAGTCTATCAACTCCCCCAAAACAATAGGCAAAGATTTCAGTAACAAGCATCCACAGAAGCAAGGCTTGAACTGTTCCATAGAAAGGTGTGGTAGTGACACTGAGAATCTGAAGCTCTAAGGTTTCATTTACAGTGACGGTTTAGATTTGGATACATAATTCTCATGTTGAGGAAGCTAGAGGTTTTAACCAGCTCTTGTGATGATGGGGGAAGTGAATGACTTCTGAAAATATTCCTGAATGGGTTCCTTTGATTATAGAAGCAGATAATTTGACACTAGCCAGAGTGATGTTAAGGTTGCCCTGCAGTTTTTCAATTTGTTGGTTTTTCCCCCTCAACTTCTCTCTGAAGATATTTTCTTTGGTCTGTAATAGATTTTTACATCTGAAAAACTCCAGTTGTGCCTCTTTGGACATCTATTCTGGCAGTATGTGTCTTTTGTGGCATGCAACATACCTTGAGGATGCTTAGTCATTCCCCCACCCCTTCCTGGCTTCTAGAAGAATATTCCATGAGGAAGGATAACAAAGGATTTGAGGATATTCCTTCTAACTGGCCATGGGAGACAGATGTGAACTTGGGGGCACTAAATAGAAATTGAAACTGAATGGTAAATCGGTGTTTATTAGTTAAGAAATGGTGAGAATGAGGGAATAAAATGATGTTAAATTCACATTACCTCGGGCACCATAGGAGGAGAGCTTTGGAACACAGCCTGGCTTTCTTCAGCAGTTTCTGCTCCAGAGGAATCATCCCCACAGCGGGATCCAAGGCCTTCATAGCACCTGGTGTAAAGGGGCCAGAGAGGGTAAGGATCTCACCTCTTTGACTCATTTTGACCCTCTGTAAAATGTAGAGCTTGTTGTTTTCTCCCCCCAACAACAACAAAAAGGGAGTGGGGGAGAAAAGTATTGTGAAAGGTTTTCATTTAACTTTTTGACCAATATAGGGATGGGGGGGGGGGAGAGAGAGAGAGAAAATGAGCTTAAAAAAATATGGAAAGTTTTCTTTCTCCCATGTAAAAATTTTGAAGTTTCAGAAAATGTTGACCAATTCTAATGAAGAGGGAAAAATCGGACTTTCCTACCTCCCTGAGATAAACCTGCACACCAACTTTGCACTTGGGGAACAAATGCAGAGGCAGAAAATCAGGCCATTAGAGGTTCCAATTTTCTTTACATCTAGCCTTGCAGCCAACAGTAATTTTACCATTGACCACTCTGCATGAAGGATTAAGCTGTCTTAACTGCCCTGATCATCTTTTTATATCATGAGTCATAGGACTTCCATGTAGTTAAAACCTTATGGGAGGGGCTCTCAAACTTCTTCATTGTGTGAACAGCATCTTGATGATATTATTCCATGGACACCACTCCTCCTATCTGCAAACACAGAGACCACCTCTTCCCCGATCGCATTCACGTGAGACCCGTAGGGCAACTGCAGCCATTGCTTATACATGCACAAGTAACACTAGAAATGTATTTCTGTATTTTTAGCTGCCTTTAGTACAGTAAGTGTTTTGCCCTTTCTGAAAAAAATAGTCACAGTCTGCATTGGCTCAAAATTTCATCGCCCACTCCCATCTGTTCTTTATCTCAGCTGGAAACAAGGACAACCAACACAATACAACCACTCCACTCTCTGGGGGCTGCTTTGTGGTCAACAGACTCACTCTGATTTTGGAACTGGTGTCGTATGGAGTCCAGGCTTTTCTCAACGGGCTGGAGATGTATGTTGATAAACTTGACTTGCCAAATTTAAGCCACATTTTTCTCCAGTATTAGTGCATTGTGTTGACAGTGAATTATAATTCTCTTACCACGCTTTGTTCTATATTGGATAAAGGTTGCAACTTTTATCCCTCAAAGAGGGAAATAAAGCTGGTTAGAAATTTTCCAAATGGATTTTTTTGGGGGGTTGGAAAATGCCAACTTGCCAAAAATCAAAGCATTCTGTGGGAATGTGGTGATTTTAGGGGAATTCTGATAGAAAGTAGGCCGGGTTCTGGCAGAAACGTGCATGATTACCTGCCACCTTGCCTACCTGGGTCCCTGGCTGCTTGGGAGCCTGGACTTCCAGGCCCCCGGGCTTCCTTGGTCCCTCAGCAGCCTTCTAGGCAGACTGCCCAGGAGCCAGAGTTCCCAGCTCTTCAGCAGTTCCAGCCTTCAGAGTCCCCAAGCTCCCTACCTGGTAGGCCGCCAGGGCTCCAGGCAGCTCAGAGAATCTCAGAAACATTTCCAAAAGGTTGAAGTGAAATATCACCATTCCCATCACATTCCCCCGGAATTTCAGTTTCTTGCCAGCTCTAGAAATGAACTTGAGTGGCTCATATTATCACAACAGTTGCACAGATGGAGTTTCTATCCTAGATGTATGAGTAACTATGTATCAACTTGAATTTATATATACTGCAATAAGTGATTCTATAGCTACACTGCATTTAGGAATTTGTAATGCAGGAGCATTTCTTCCAAGCAAGAACCGGCCTAATCTTCACCCTGGCTCCAACAGCTCCAGTGCTCCATCGTGCTACTGGCGAAGCGTGGGAACAATGCAGCCACACACCTGCCAGTCCCCAGCAGGTTCCCCTCCTCCCAGAGCTACTAGGGGCTGTTGTAGTATCAACTACACCAGCCAGCAACATAGAACATTTGTCATCACTATTGTGATGGGTTAGACCCCCCTTTTGGAGTGCCTCTGGATGTGCTGGTGTCCAGGGCTTTGGAGCTGTGCTCCGGCTCCATTCCAGCTCCAGGCAAAAACCTGCAGCTCCACTGCTCCGGAGCTGCTGCAGCTCTGGGCTCCGCTCCAAAGCCCTGCTGGGGTCCCACTGAGCCCATCGGTCCTACCAGCCTGGGTTTCCCTTGCACTGGGTTGCTGTGCCAGGCTCTCAAGCCCCTTTCCAGCACACACCCAGGCAAGGCCATACCCAGCTGCAGACAGACTGAAATCAGCTCTGTGTAGGAGGATTCAGCTAGGAGAAAGACCAGCACTCTGGTGCACACATCATCCATAGTGTAAATCCCAAAATAATATTGTCTTGCACTGTATAGAGAGATCTGTTCAAAACAAGCTCATAAAAAAAACCAAAACAAAACACACTCCCTCCCTCAATGGGGAGGATGATATGCACAGCTTCTCTTCCCCACTGCCGGCCAGTATGAATTGCACAAACTGGGTTTTAGAACAAACTAGAAAAGTTTATTAACTACAAAAGGTAAATGTTAAGTGATTATAAGGGATAGTAAATAGAACAAAGCAGATTACTGAGCAAATAAAATAAAACATGCAACCTAAGCTTAATTCATTAAACAGGTTACAAAATGTAATTTCTCACCCTAAATATTGTTTTAGGCAGGTTGCAGAGTTTCTGCAGCTTAGAATTCCAGTTACTTTTCTTTACAGACTAGACCCCTTTCTTAGCCTGGACTGAGCCCTGGCTCAGTTTTTCCCAGTTTAGTTCCTCTGTCTCTTCAGGTGCTTTCAGAGTCTTCCTTCTTGGGCAGGGACGCAATGGAGAAGAGCCCTATTTGACTTACTTCCCAGCCTTAAATAGAATGTATATAAGGCAGGAATCCTTTTTCCCATGGAAAAATACCAGCAGTGTCCAAGGTGGTACTCCATACCAGGTGACATCACCTGACCCTGCAGGGTCAAAGCAACATCCCAGGAAGTTTCTCAGGAAGGCAGGAGATTAGTATCTTTCAAGTTTTATTATTCTCCCTAGTGGCCCATTGAGGCTGATTGCCTACTGTCTGATGGGCGTTTCCCAGATACAAACACTTTTGCAATTGAGAGAGTTTATATTCCCAACTTAAGATACAGCAATGATACATGCATACAAATATGATAATCACATTCAGTAAATCATAACCTTTCCAATGATACCTCACAACCCACTTTGCATAAAATATATCTTAATTATGCCATATTCATATCATAACAATATTTCTAGGAAGAATATGAGGTGTAACATCACAACTATCTCCTTGCCAAGTGGAGAGTTGAGGATTTAAAGCATTATTAAATTCACAGATCACAAGTCATGTTGGGAACAGACAAAATGGGAGGTGTTTTGAGCAGCAGAGTGCCATAATTGACTACAGAGCCAACACAAATGTTACCTTTTAATATGGTTCAGTGATGCAGTATCTTTGCAATAGATAGAATAAGGGTTGTGTAGTGGATGCTGAACATGAGACTCTCTGCACATTGGATCAAATGTCATTGTTTTGGGGATAGTTCATGTTTAAGGTCAATTTCCCATAACTTTTCAAATCCACAGCATCCAACATACTGATAGCTGAGTACCTTGAGACTGATGGCCCCAGTGTAGCTAGATTGTCACATAACCTTGGTTTTAATTAGTAAGCTCAGGCAGCTCTGGAATTAATAAGTGCTTTTAAAAAACCCAAGTTATTTGGCTAGATAAAAATTATGGCAAAGACCCATGAATGACAAAGTGTAGTTGTTTTGATTGTATTACTTAATCTGATAATTCCTGTGTGTTCCCACAAGAATCAAGAGATAGACTTTTTGTCAATCAGGACTAAATGGTTATGCTGAAACAAGGCCATTTTGCTAGGTAACCATTTAATTATGGCACTGCTGTATGGTAAAAAAAGAGAGACAGCTTTCCCTGCTGTTTTAATTACTGGTGTTATTAGATATACTCTCTGGGAATATAATCTTTAATAAAAAACAACAAACAAAAGCCTGCTTTCTCAGCAGCTAGAGGGTAACTGGATGTTTACACAGAAATGGGCACCTTCACTTAAAAGGTGTTAATATTCATGAGAATTTCAAAATAATGGACTCTGATCAAGTCTTTGTTCAAAAGAAATAAATATCTATATTCTAGATATAATAGATATAATAAATATCTAGAATACCAAATTCTCTGCAAGCTTTAATGGAAACAGAATCACACTACAAGTTTCTCTTTTCAGTGCAGCAGTTCTTTATGAACAGATGGTGGCAGATCTGTGTGATGCAGTGGGCAGGGTTTCCATATCATGTTTCTGGCAAATATGATCAGTGTTTAACTCATATTACACACACACACACACTCTATATGTACACCCCTATGCATTTCGGTATTACTGGTCTGATTTTCAGAGATGCTGAGCACACACCGCTCCAATTAATTCAACTTTAGTTGTGAGTGCTTGGTATATCTGAAAATCTGGCCACATATATTCATAGTATGCCTCTTCTTGACTACACACTGTCCAACTGGCTTCCTAACTTTTCCTTTATTATAGCAGAAATAAGTATAAAACAATAGCTCTTATGCAATACTTTTCATCCACAGATCTCAAGGCACTTTACATAGGAGAGTAAGGGCTTATCTACATGGAGACTTTGGCTTCTGTTTTCCCATCTGTTAAATTGGGATGTGATACTTAGAGGGTGTCTACACAGAGATTTAATGTGCCTCAAGCTGTGGTGTCAATCTACAACCAGCTAGCCACACAATGACTGGTTGTGTGGACCTGTATACACAGAACTTTTAGTGTGCAATAACAGGGTCTGCACAGGCAGTCAGGATTCACAACACACATTAAGTCTCCATGTGGACACCAAGTATCATTATCATCCCAATTTAACAGATGGAAAACTGAATCTCAGAAAAGTCAAGTGACTTGCCTGTGGTCATTCAGCAAGCCAATAGCACTCAGAGAGTGAAATTCTGGCCCCACTGAACTCAATAGCTAGAACTCCCTTTGACTTCAATAGGGCCAGGATGTCACCCTCAATTTCTGGTTCAAATTAAAGATTTTAAATAGATTAGCCAGTGTGCATTTTCAATAATCCAATATGTTTAACATGAATAAGGGCAATATTTGCTCCATTTCTCATATCCTGTTTGTGCATGTAGCAAGTGCATGTTTCTTTTAACTGTATCTTTATTACAATCTCAAAACTGGGAGCCAGATGAGAACAAAGAGTTCTCTACCATCCCTGAATAATCCTGCAGAATAATTGTGTCTTTGCAATACTAGAAAGATGCACACAAAATTTCACTTCATCTTGCAGTGCAGAATTTCACAGTTAGGCTGGCAGAATTTGATAACATCTAACATGCATCTCACCGAAATGCTTGGCTTGGGAATCAGCATGCCATACCTTTCATTACATTAGGAGGCTCCACATGTCAAATGCTGCAGACCTCTCACATTTTGTTTAAGGAATTCCCAGTCAGTTGCACTCTCCGATGTGTAGTGTTCTGAGACCGTTAGATATGAAAAACAATGTTTTAATGTATTGTGTAATAGTCACTTTCATGGTCTAGAACTTTGATTACTTATTACATACATAACAATAAATGTCACAAATTAATAAACTATGCATGAGACAGAGAACGCATTCTATTAATTGACCGAGGAACTTAAAGCTCCTGGAGAATATCACAAGCGGCGGGACAGCATCCTTGACCTTACTTCTGAGGAACCTCTCATGCACGGTTTAGTCTAGCAAATGAATATATGGACAACACTTCGCTCATCAAATATGTTCCTGATACATCAGCTTCAGGCAAAGGTAGGCAAATGACTGGTGCATAGGAACTCTAAAACCGCCAATTAATGTCCCTCTTTGTCCATTGTTGCAACAGGCTGAAAAGCTCTTCTGTTGAGCGGATATTAGAACATAAAGCACAAAGTCTCCTGCAGGCTCACTGTGGCAGGTGGGGCTCACTAACCCTCCCTGGTGGTCTAGGACAAGTTCCTCTCCCAGAGATGAGCAGGAGGTAGGATGGGGGCAGTCCTGGATGGGGTACAGCTGACACGACGGAGGAAGCATAAGCTGAGGGTTATGCTATGCTACTGTTAACGAGTTACCAATAAAGCCAGACTCCAGGAAGAATGCAAGTCTGAACACTAACTCAGACTGAGACTGCTACAGGATGGGGTGGTGACTCAGCCCATTCATAGCAATAAAAAAAGCAAAGATGGGCACATTGTTTCCTTCCCTTGTACAGTCACATTTGAAAAAGTAAGCCTCTCCCTTTATTACTTAAGCTATTATTAATCATTATACATATTGCAGTTGCACCCAGGAACCCTCAATTACAGACTGGGGCCATTGTGCTAGGTCCTATAGTAGGGGTGGGCAAACTACGGGGGCCGCATCCGGCCCTCCAGACGTTTTAATTCTGCCCTCAAGCTCCCGCTGGGGAGCTTGGCCCAGGCTGGCGCTCCAGCCGGGGAGCGGGGTAGTGGGCTTTCCCCATTCTGCGTGGCTCCCAGAAGCAGTGGCATGTCCCCCCTCTAGCTCCTATGCATAGGGGCAGCCAGGGGACTCCACACACTGCCCCTGCCCCAAGCACCACCCCCGCAGCTCCCATTGGCCGGGAACTGTGGCCAATGGGAGCTGCAGGGGCGGTGCCTAAAGACAGGGCAGTGCGCCTCCGCATAGGAGCCGGAGGGGGGACATGCCGCTGCTTCTGGG
The DNA here is from genome assembly GCF_965152275.1 of Natator depressus. NCBI lineage: Eukaryota > Metazoa > Chordata > Testudines > Cheloniidae > Natator > Natator depressus. The sequence goes on along the minus strand of NC_134243.1, from coordinate 62,359,336 downwards.
AGATGCTTGAGGAAAGTGCCCCCCAGAGCCTGCATCCCTGACCCCCTCCTGCACCCCAACCTCCTGTTTCACCCCAGAGCCCGCACCCCCAGCAGGTGCCCTCATCCCCTCCTGCACCCCAACCCCCAATTTCGTGAGCATTCATGGCCCACCATACAATTTCCATACCCAGATGTGGTCCTCAGGCCAAAAAGTTTGCCCACCCCTGTCCTATACAAAAGAACTATCCATTCCCGGAGGAGCAACTTATGTCAACTACTTATCTCTGCACTGTGTAATTTCACTACTGAAGTATTCCTGGTGATTTCAAAGCCTCCAAAAATGTGTAAAATGAGAGGCAGCTCAAGCTAACTTTCCAGTACTTTCATTAAATACAAACGTAGCTCATTACTCTAAAAGTTGGTTGGTGGTCATCCACATATTACCAGTGTTTGTTGTAATAAAGGTTATTACTAGAGCTGGTCAAAAATTTTCCAATGGAACAATTTTCCCATCAGAAAATGCTGACAACTGACATTTTCCTTGGAAACAAGTTGATTCCATTGAAACTTTCAACTGAAACCTGGCCAGCCAGCCCGACTCCCTGAGATCCCCATCTCCTTGGCAGCCTGGCTTACTGGGCACCTGACCCAGAAGTTTTAGAAAAATTCCATTCTAGTTCCTCTGAAATGGGTTTGGGGTTTTTTTTTTTTTTTTTTTTTTTTTTTTTTTTTGCAATTTTCCATTAAGCTCAAAGTTTTGCATTTCTGACTTTTCTTTCCAGTTTGGAATGAATATTCTCAGAAATGCACATTTTCTGTGGGAGGAAAACTCTGGTTCGTGCACAGCTCTAGTTCTTTCTAAATTTATGCACAGTTCCATTTAAAAAAAAAAAAAGAGCTTCCATTATACTTTTAAAAATACATCTATTTGATCATTAGCTAGCATTAGTAATGGGTTCATATTGATTTCTCGTACAGAGGCATATTTGTGAGAGGGGACATTGAAATGGATTAATAGAATAGTCAAATTATTCATATTTGCACTGACAGACCCACTGGACCTGTACATGTAAAGTGTTTGTTTCATCAGGAATTCATTAGTTATTAACTCGCTAAAGTTATCCTCCCTCGCAGAAAGGCAGTCTGCTTCTTCCACAGAAGCAAAGAACTGACCCCTCAAATGCCACTGAAGCCGCACAGCATGATTAACCGTTTTCTACACTGGGGCTACCGATGGTTCGATTCTTGAATGTTGGCAGGGCCGGAGGGTCAGCACTTCAGTACTTTCACATTAGCATAGTTAACAATTAGTCCCTCAAAGAATTACCAAAATGAATCAATCTTCTGGCTCAGCAGTTGGCACACAGCATTACTGGTCAGTTAAAAAAATATCGATGTATACTACACGTCCTGTGTGCATTACTGGTCACCCCAACTCAGAAACAATACTGAAGAATCAGAGAGGGTTTGGAGAAGGGCAAGGAGAATGAGTTGAGGGGATGGGGAAAAAAAACTCATAAAAAAGAGGGATTGAAACAATTTACATTGCTTAGAGAACATGAGAGAAGCATATAAACTAATGATTGATCTGCAGAAGGTAGATCAGGAACATCTGCTGTCCCCTTACACGTGGTGTGAGGGAAATTCAATGAAACCAAAAGGCAGTAAATTCAAAATGAATTGAAAAACAAACAAACAAACCACAACACTTTCACACAATGAATAACTAGACCATGGAACTCATTGTTACAAGACATCCTTGAGGGCCAAGAATTTACCAAGATTTAAATAGAAATTGGATGTTTATATGAACAAGAATATCCAGAGTTATAATAGTGAACACAAAAAAAAGTATTGGAAAGAATATAAAACCTAATGCTTCGGGGTTTAAACCAAACTAACTACAGTACTAGCAATTAGGAGGAAGCCTTTGTTGGGAGGACTAAAGGGGGTGGGGGATACAATTATCCCCCATATGTTTACTGGGGGGATTTCTTGTACTTCTGAAGCTACTAGCACCGGCCTCTACTCCACAATCCTCTCTCTGACAGACAGATCCCAGGTCTGATCCAGTCTGGCAATTCCTATGTTCCACTGTCCAGGAGATGATTCTGAGCCAGCTGCCGGAGTAAGGTTATACCCAGGTAGGGATAGGAAAGGGCATTTGTTTGACACACACACAAATCCTCACAAGTGCAAGATTGTGTGTGGTCTAACTTTCCAGCCTTTGCTGTTTTTTTAAAATCCTACTTAAAACATGATGACTGAAGAACAAAGAGAAAGGGGGAGGAGGAGGAAAGAATATTACACGAGTTAAACAGTATTGTAGAAGTTTTTTTTAATGAGAGCAAATATTTTTGAAGTGTTGCAAAGCATGTGAGAAACAAATGTAAATATTTGGTAAATGTTGAAGAACACATAATGATCCATTTTTTGGAAATGAAAATAATAGACTCAATCCATAAATACTTTCATACTGGATCTACATCTGTAGCTCACAAAGTGGTAGCAAAAATTAAAGCTAGAGCATAAAACAGGGCTCAGACTCTCTCTTTTTTTTTTTTAAATATACTGACAACAGCTTAATGAGCACAGGGCAAAGTTTTCAGAAGTGGCTAAGTAACTGCACACTCTTAGGGCTTGTCTTTACTTACCAGGGGATCAACACATGTCGATTGATCCCCTGGGGGTTGATTTAGCAGGTCTAGTGAAGACCCACTAAATTGACTGCCGATTGCCCTCCCGTCGACTCTGGTACTTCACCAGAATGAGATGCACAAGGTAAGTTGATGGGAGAGTTTCTCCTGTCAACCTTGCCCTTAGGGGGCTAAGTCACTTTTGAAAGGTCACTTAGGGCAGGTTTACACTATGGGGCTAAGTCTACCTAAGTTACGCAACTCCAGCTATGTGAATAATGTAGCTGGAGTAGATGTACCTTAGGTTGACTTATTGTGGTGTCTATACTACTCTGGGTTGACGGGAGAAACTCTCTGATCGACTTACCTTATGCTTCACCTGTCGATCCCCCAGTAAAGGGAGACAAGCCCTAAGTCTCATTGACTTTCAATGAGATTTAGGCTCCTAGATTACTAAAATCACTTTTGAAAGTGGTTAAGCCTCCAGAGTCATTAGTTGCTTTGTGTGATTTTTAAAGTGTCTAGGTGCCTAAGAAGTTAGGCACCTAAAAACTTTTGAAAGTGCCTCTAAGGAACTATCTACATCTTCGACACCTAAATACCTTCAAAAACGGGCCCATAGCTACTTCTGAAAGTTCTACACCCAGATTTAAAATGCCTAGTTTTTGTCTAAGCTACAAATTCTGCAGTTGCCATCATCAGCAGATCTCCAACAGTGATGAATTGCAGGTCCTAATTTCCTTATACAAGTCCTAGTGTTTGCTGGGTGCCCATTGACTGTTTAGCTAATTTATTCATGGTATAATTTCATGCAAGCGGTACCTGTATATCTAGTTAAAATTAGATAAAAAACAAGGGAAGGGGGATGCAGTTACGCTAGTCATGATAAATCACCTGTGAGGAAGATCTACATTATGGGCTAGCGGAGCCCTTTCCCTCTGGGATACCTCCTCCAAAGGAAAATGCCACTGGTTCTGCTTCCCGAATGCAGAGTAGCATTGCCAACTCCAAGTGTTGAAAAATAGAGTCAGGGTTCCCTAAAAAAAAAAAAAAAAAAAAAAAAGTCATTAGACAGAGAGTTAAAGTCAGGAGATAAAAATAAATGTGTTTTTTGGGGTCTTTTCAGCCTTTTGGGGTTTTGAACTTGGAGGGTTCACATTTTCAAACTTTTCTCTGCAACCATGAGAAATAAAAACGTTTTTCTTTAAATGAAAGCAGAGATTCTCATGTAATCACAGGACCTCATGAGCTACAGGAAAAACACCAAATATTGCAAGACTTGATAAAATCATTGAACTGGCAATACAGGTTGATTAGTGCAGTCCAAGGCATTCAGCACCCAAAAAGTCAGCTGAATTTCAAGACTGCATAGGGCAGTGGTACTCAAACTTTTTTCCCCCGTGGACCACTTGAAAATTGCTGAGGGTCTTGGCGGACCATTTAATGATTTTTCCAAATGTTGTCTGTACCATTAGCTAACTATTGTAAAGCGCTTTGGATAAAAGTGCTATATAAAAAAACCCCCTAATAATAATAAAAAAAAATTTGTTCTAAAAATAAAAGCACACAACTCATTTTTTAATATCAGTGTCTTACCTTTCTAATGCAATTGATGTGCCCTCTCTCCTCCGCCACGGCAGTCCCCAGGCTGGGGCTGGGAAGGCGTGTATTGGGGGTCTCTTCCCCACCACAGAGCTGAGGCTGGGAAGGAGGGCTGTCTCTCCCCGGCAGCTGCAGCCCTGGAGCTGGGGAACATTGTCTCTTTCTCTGGCTGCTGCAGCCCTGCATGTCCCAAATTCCCCCCACCCCCTCTTCTCACCCCACTGCCCCCTCCCACCTACCCCTTATTCCCACCCCCAAGGCCACCACCCCACCTTACATGTGCATCTTCTCCAGGGTCCAGGCACCTAATTAGTGGAGCCACAACTGTGCAGCATCACAAATTAGGTGGGTGGCCCTTCATTTGCTCATGTGCAGCCGCCCAGACAAGCACCCTAGAGGGAATTATCCATAGACCACCTGAATGGAACTCGCGGACCATTGGTGGTCCACGGACAACAGTTTGAGAGCCTCTGGCCCAGGGCATTGCCCTCTCTTTGTAACAATTAGTGTCTGGAGGCTGGCACCAGGCAAATCCCTGCTCCTCCTGTAAAATAAAGTGTCTGTACTGCATATGAGCATAGTTTCCATGGCATACTTGCTAGGATTCCACTCAGCCTACAGGGCTAATTCTCCAAAGCCTTGTGCTTTGTGCAGTCATTTACACCTGTGCAAAGGAGGAGTAAAGATGATATTTTGTTCTGACCCACCATGCACTGGTGTACATCCATAGTAGGTACAAGGCAAGGAGACCAAGCTGAATATGTGCTACTCTGGGAGTGGTGCACTTTGCATTCCTTTTCCTCTCATGACATACTCTGGCTAATGTGAAAAAACTCTGAGCTCCAGAAGAAGCAATACGGGATTGGTTACTTCCAAATCCAATTTCTTCAATCATATCATAGGGGACCTCCCTCACTGCAGACTAGAATTTCATATACTCCAGTACAAATTCACTGGACTGTAATGGAGATATTCCACATTTACACCAGTGCAAATGAGATCAGGATCTAACAATTCTGTGGCAAACAAAGTTTTAAAACCAAGTAATTTGAGAGCTATTTGAAAAGCAAAAACAAGTTTATTCATCAATTTCACCTTTCTAGTGTTTGTCCTCAGCTGAAATGTTAGCCCAGAGTATCTGGCTTCTTCTAAGTCTTTGAAAATCGGGGCTTGTGACACAACTGCTTCCTCAACAATCACTACAGTGTTGCTACAGTTACGCTTATAATAGGGCTATCGGGATTGAATATCTAGCCTAGGCCTGAAAATGCTGTCATAGTAAGCTGATGACAGGGAGGCTCCTTCTGGTCTCCTTTAGTTCTTGGACATAAGCCTAAGCTATAAATAAACCTGTGTAACAGTTTCTTTATCTCCTAAGGACAGAAGATGCCTGCCTTTCAGAGCTGGAGAATTTAAATCCTTACTACAGCAATGATGAGACAGTTTCATTTTACCCCTTTTAAAAACATACATTCAGTATTTCTTTTCAAAAGATCTTTTTAGGGTCAATTCTTGAAACATTTTCCCCTGTACGTCTAATGTCTCCAAGTCACGGAGTCCCATATGAAATTAAATTATATGCAGAGATTCATTTGTCAGTGAATTATTACTATTTATAACAATGTCATTCCATTAAGTCATAATTCAGAATAGCCAGTCAAGAAAAACATAAAAGCAATTTTACTCCGAATCTCTTCACTTATACATCCACTCTATCACATGCATGTATTTCCAGGTTCAAAGTCCTTGACAAAGTTGGATAAGATGAGATGAACAGTGGTCCCAACAAGTACAAAGTAGGATTCTTCCATTTGTGGTTAGACACAGGGGAAATAAAATGAACATTGGTATTAAAACAGTGGCTCTTGCTATTGCACATGGCTCTCTCAGAATCTGTTTGTTTAAAAGTGCACATTCTTTCAGTTTCACTACATTTATGTGCAACACAAGCATGCAATCCAGATAAAGAACACACAGGATCAACCCAGGCAGTAGCATAGGATTAAAAATTAACTAGTCCTATCAAGGTCCAAGGTCTTGCTGCATAACACTAAGACTCCAGAATTAGGTTTACTTTGGCCTTGCTCTCTTACCACCCAGATATAGTTACAGCTGGGGAATCACTAAACATCACTAAATGTTAGTGATGTGAGACAGACAAGGTGGGTGAGGTAATATCTTTGGCTGGACCAACTTCTGTCTCGTCCACCAACCGAAGTTGGTCCAGCCAAGGATATTACCTCACGCACCTTGTCGCTCTAATATCTTGAGACTGACATGGTTACATCACTGCATACTAATTAGTGATGTCATTCCTTGAAAACACTCCATTGTGGGGTGGCCAAGTGGTGAGATGTTCCATGTGCATTTATGAGAATGAGAGAATATCATCTTCTGCCCAGGAAAATGAAAGCCTCAAGTTCCATGGTGAGGTTGATGTGTGGAGAAAACAAGTTGCTCTGGTGGCAACCTACAGGTCTCTCCTTAACTGCACAGAAGGGAAAATACTTTAGTAAATGAAATAGTAATTAAAGCACATTATGCAAACATTCTTTGGATTAAGTGCCTTAAACCCTTTGAGAGAGGAGAACAACCAGTTAGTGCTAAAGATCTAAGCACCCACACCATCCTTCAGTGATGTTTAACTATATGTAATAAAAGAGGGTGAGATAAGGATGAATGCCCACCCAGATTCCTTTGTTTTAACATAGATCTCATAGAACCAATGTTCCCACCCTCCTCAGCTTATTTAATAAAAAACAAGTATCTGCCTCTAAGAATTGAGCATGACATCAAAACCCAACATAATTTTTTAAATTCTCATAACAATTAGCTTTCTTGCTTTGAAATGAGGAAACTAACATCTAAGGCTGTTTACATTATACTACATTTGTTTCAAGTGATCAGAAGTATTTCACCAAATACACAGTACAGACTATTGAAAAAAAATGCATGAAAGGTAGGAAATAACCTGAATAGCAAAGTTTTCAGGAGTGTGAAAGAAATAACTGTCCCTGCAGGTGTGTATCCTCCTAAGATCAGGGGCTGGGTCTTCCTTGGTGAACAGAGAACACTGGCAACACAGAGCAATTATAAAATAACCTTAAAAGGTTGTTTTGATGGCCACCTTTGGTTCTCTGTTTGTACAATGTCTTGCACAGCAGGGTCCTGGTTCATGATTTGGGATCCTCGGTACTACCACAACGCAAATAATTAATTAGAAGAATATCTCTGAAGTCAATTTTTGTTTCATTCCCTGCACATTTAGAGATAAAGGGCTAAAATAATTACTGGTGTATCTTCATTGAAGTCAGCTGGGTAACAGCAGTAATGAATGTGGCCCAGAATACTTGTGAATAATTTAAAACATGACAATATCTTGGAAGAATTGTGAACCACAACAAACCTGTAGAATCCTAAGCAGTCTGTCATTTACCTCTTTAAAATAACAGATCTACGCATTTTAGAACAGAGGCATATTCTATTTTTACATGGAAAGGAAAACTGTAGTATAATACCTCAGTTAATTAAATACATATTTGCTAAAGACTGTGTCCATAGTTTCTAGATTTTTTCTAAACAGGTTATGGAAATACCTGTCACTGTTTCACTGTCTTCTTACTGTAGTGATGATTGCTCTCTTTGTGAAAGCTTCTGTTTAAGGGATACTTCCCAGAAGCTCAGGACTAGTGATGTACTGTAGGACACAGTGAATGCAGCTGTCATTTGAATGCATGATGGGACAGAATACTTTCATGATTAACAAAGTAAGTTCACATTTTTAAAAATAAACTTTTTGGGGATTAAGTGGAGTTCCAGAGGAAAGGTCACTAATAATCAATAATAGCACAAAAGTGCCGATAGCCTCTATTTCTTCTCTAGAAGTGAGAGAAGATTATCTTCTGAATCCTGATAAAAGATAAGCAACACTGGACAAATAATAACTCAAAAAGGAGGAGTTTGACTGGGAATTGTAACAAAATATACTCTTCGAAATTACTATTGGCAACTAGAATCATGTATTCACTAAGTGAAGGATTTTCAAAAGCATCCACATTGCCCTCTGTTCCTATCAAAATCAATTGACAAATGGTTTTCCTTTAAACATGGGCTTGGCTTCAATAGGAGCAGAGTTAGGCCAACAGTGAGTGCTTCTGAAATCTTGCTGCTACCTTTACTCGGGTGATTAATATTTACTCATGCAAGAAATCTTATCACCCGAGTAAAGGTAGCAGCAAGATTTCAAAAGCACTCACTGTTGGCCTAACTCTGCTCCTATTGACGTTAAAATAGTCTTAATCCAGACTGTAAAACTGGGACCTGACTGTTTAGCGAAGGACAGGCATGCAATGCTCAAAAGCATTTAAACTGTGACGGAAGGGTGGAATGGGGTGAGGAGAAGAGAACATTTTATTTGCAGGTGAAGATACAGAGCAGTCAACAATCTAGATAGACATACTAAAGAATCTAAACATTCCATAGAGACACATTCACTATATTTCTAGAATAGTTCAGAGTACAGTACTATATAAGTCACCCTAATCCTTGCATAAGCCTTTGAAGTATAGTAAAACTCAATGCAGTGCTGAAGCCTCTGCAGTATATTTTGGTTTCTTCCTGAATAGGATTTTAACTGTCAGCTACGGTTCTTCTTTCTTCCAACTGGTAATTAGGCCAGGATCCTCCAAGATTAAAGATAAATCCTACAAAACACAAACAGGCACAACAGAAGGACACCTACAGAGATTGACCAGAATCAACCCCTTCCAGATTTCCAAAAGTATTACGCATAAATGTTCTTAGGATATTAGGTTTAAACCTATTTATAACACAGAGTGTTGGGCTTGTGTATTCTTTCTCAATAAAGATGCAAGATGTTTGGGAGCCATAAATAGATTAATGGAGTCTCAAAGATTTTTGTTTAGGAGTGGACAGCAATATCCATTATCCCCAAGAACATTAAGATGTTAAACTCGGGGGCTGCTCTAACATGAACTAACTGAAACCTTAGGGACATTTGTCAGCTGGTGGCTGCCAGAGTGCATCATACTCCAGCCCCTCCCCTCCAACTCCAGGAGCTGCAAGGTGGGAGGCGTACAGTTGACACTGTGCCGAAGGATATGACGCCCCTGCAGGATCTTACTGGCAGTTTCCATTCACTTTGTACCACTCATGGGAATGGCACAAGGCAGAGAATCTGTTCCACAATGAGTAGACTAGATTAGAGCTGATTAGGGAGTGGGGGAGAAATTGATCAAGTTGGGAAGAATAAAGATCTTCAGAAAGATGCAAGTATGCATTATTTAGATGTTTTATTGTAACCCTAAAAGCACAAAAATAATCACTTGAGTTACTATATATAAATTGGCAGCAGTGGAGTGGCAAAGGACACTGCTCAGAGTTTAGGCTAGTGGCAGAATACTAGCCGAAAGAGACTGGTTTTCAGTCAGGATCTGAATGTTTCAGTCCCTAGATACTTGTGAAAGATTTCTTGTTCATAGAAGAACCTGACCACATCTGTAGTCTTCCACAGTTACATGCATTTTTGTTTTACTGCGAGGTAACCTAGTTGAAAACAGCACTATACTCCCATCTGTGATTGACCTCACCTAGTTTATCAAGTCTAAAAAGGACTGACCTGAACAAACAGCCTCAAATCAGGATTCCAGAGGAGAAATACCTTAAAGTAGCTGAAAGTCTAGTGGTTTTTTCTCTTTGGATTGTCTTGGAGAAACCACTAGTTATCTTTTCAATCTGGCAGGACATATTTTGTGGATTATTTCAGCCTTATCATTATCCAACTTGGTGGAGGATAGTTTTGAATCATCTATCAAAATCCTGTATATGACAGAAATTACAGAGTAAAGTTCCCAGGAAGGCAAAGATTCAAAGGGGTTCTAGAGGAAGGCTTATTTTACCTTGACTTTTGAGATAATAGAAACTTCTTTAGAAAGCAGAGGAAGGGTCAGGAATCAGAATGGGTTTTTTTTTTAAAGTGCCTTTCAAAAAGATGTCATCTAAAAGGATATGTGAAAATAAGTAAGTTGACTAATAGAAGACTGGGCTCCAAACCAAAACTCTCACTGCTTGCATCCAATTGGATAGGATAGTATGACTAACTCTGGAGGTGCTCTCTTAAATTGAAGGATGTTTTCCTTCAAAAGCTGCAACTTCTGGCTTTACTGAATTTCTAGTGTTTTCTGTAGGTTATACTGTTTACATATAGTTCCACTTAATGCCATGGCTAAAGTGGTAATTATCCATTCAAGGGTCAGATCCTCATCGGTGTCAGATGACATAGTTCCATTAACTAACAGGTAGAAACACCAGGTAGAAACACCACCTGAGAATCTGGCCCCAAATATCTAATTTATTTCATAGAATCATAGAATATCAGGGTTGGAAGGGACCTCAGGAGGTCATCTAGTCCAACCCCTTGCTCAAAGCAGGACCAATCCCCAACTAAATCATCCCAGCCAGAGCTTTGTCAAGCCTGATTAGCACTTACCTAAAATAAAGTGCATCAATGTTAATGGCATATATACAGAGGGAGAGACCCTTGATCAGAGGAAGTGCAAATACAACAGTGATAGAATCATCTCTGCACCACTGGTAGCAATTTTACATTTGGATAGCATGCTAGGAGAGCCAGAGTAGTTATCACAACAAATGTATCCAGCATATATAAGGGCATGATCCCATTTCCTTTGAAATCTGACAGAACTTTCCTTGACTTCACTAGCAGTAGACTTGGGTCCTGAGTACTTGAAGTGCCAAGAGTGATTAATGACAATATTTTTCAATCTGAATTTGCTTTGCTAGAAAGTCACTGGAAACATGAGCTTGATTTATCTATATATTAACATGATTAAGGTTATATGTTCAATTAGGGCAAATAAAATCTTTTTAGAGGAAGCAACAAAGTGCAAGGGTGCAATCCTGAAGTCCTTACTCAGGAAAACGCACATTTACTTATATAGGAATTTTATAAGCACCTCAGGATTGAACAATAATATGGTGGTAAAAAATGTCTGAGCCTTGACTACACTACAGCTCCCACTGTTGTTATCAACGGTTGAGTTGTACTGGCAGTGTAGTGCAGATCTATTTTTGTTGAGTGTAAAGACAACCTTCCAGTGTTTCCTTAAATCTTGGTGGATTATGTAATGGTTATTTCCCTAAACAGTTTATAGATCTTCGGTGGTTATTTTTCTTCTTCTAAGACACAGCATTCTTGACATTCTTACGGTTGTTTCAACATTGACTACTCTGCAAAGTCTTTTGTAAAAAAGACCATCCTCTCAGTCATTACAAATACACTGAATAGAAACATACCTACAAGAGCCTAAGATACCAGTGGAATTCTTGTCTCCGATACCTCGCTGAAATTAATGCAAAACTATTCTTTCTTGTTTAATACAAATTGATTCCCCTCTGATACTCAAAAAAATGCCTCCCCAAAACATTTTCCTCCCTAGTTCCAGTTAATAGAACGATACAGTTTGAGCACTTAAAAGTGAATCATGGAACCCTCTATCCCCCGCTATAGCTACACCATTTTACATGTTTCTCACTGACACAGAAAGCAATGATAATCTTTCCTACTACCACGGGCCCCATTCTTGAGGTCAATAATAGCTAGTTACAATTAAACCACTGAAGGATTAAATGCATGCTGCACATAAGTATTGGAAATCTGAAACTGCTGCTCAGTTTTTCCACACACTCTGTGTAGGTATTCCCACCCCAGGGGTTGAGCACAAACGAGTGCCAATGCACAGATTCCAAGGGACAGTGCAGGCGCTCACGTCCCATGTGCTCAGTTTCCAGAGGACTGCATACACCTGTGGGGGAAGCTGAGAAGGATGGGGTGGTGCTTGGTGGAAGCAAATTCCCCAAGGCACTATGCACAATATATTTTGGGGGCATCAAAAGCTATATAAGACTTACAGTAGTGCAAATAAACAAGAGACCACAAGCACCTTAAAATCAAAGCTCTGCCCAGGACAGGGCATCACAGTGCGTTTGAGGTTTTAGCTCATGCCCCTTTGTTAAAACCCCCTTTACTAATTCAGCAGCAGATTGTCTCACTTTTCTTCCAGGCTCATGCAGTTTTTCCTTTTAATGGAGTCTCAGCACTTCTGATAATTTGCAAAAATATTTTTCTACCACCACTTCCTACTATTTTGAACACTGGGGTGGGGACGGGGAGCTCAGGCTGTATCTCACTGAATATCTCCTCTCAGCCCGTGGTTGCACAGATGTTACTCCCTAACTCTGCCACTGCGCTTTGCAGCCCTACTTTAGAGTCCCTGGTGAGAGCTGCTCCATCCGCCCTGGGAGCCAGCAGAGCCTCCACTCCAAGCCCTGGGGGCTGGTGCGTGCGTGCGTGCGTGCGTGCGAGTGTGCGCGCGCGCACGCGCTCCGACACCCTGCGGAACTCGCTCGGGATCCCAGGCCGCGCCCCGCTGAAGAGGGGAGATCCCCGGCACACGGCCAGCAGAGGGCCCGGTGCACACGCCGCGCGCAGTGCCACGCACACACCTGGGGTGCGGTCCTACGCACTCTGCTACTCCCCCCACTCAGCGCGCACGCGCGCCGCGGCCCTGTACGCCCACGCCCACCGGCGAGTGCACCGCGCGCGCACCAGCTCACCTGGTTCGCGCGCCCCACCGATCACCATTGGCTGCGCTCGCGCGAGCCGGTGACTTCCCGTTCGGTGCGGCGGGAGGGAGGGAACACGGAGCCATCCGGGTCCTGCTCGGTGCTGGCAGCCGCCGCGCCGCACTGCCGGCCCCGGGGAGCTTGGCCGGCCGGCCCTGCCGCAGCCTGTAGGTCTGCGGGGCCGCCATGCATCTGCACCAGGTGCTCACCGGGGCCGTCAACCCCGGGGACAACTGCTACTCGGTGGGCAGCGTCGGGGACACCCCCTTCACGGTGAGGGCGGCGCGGGGATAGTGGGGCGGGGGCGGGGGTAATGAAGGGTGGGGCAGTGGGATGGGATAATGAAGGGTGAGGTAATTAGCTGGGGGTAATGAAGGGTGCGGGTAATTATAGCTGGGGCAGTGGGATGGGATAATGAAGGGTGAGGTAATTAGGTGGGGGTAATGAAGTGGGCGGGTAATTATAGCGGGGGCAGTGGTGCTGACTAGGTGCATGATAGTGGGTAGTTATGCTCTCATGGTAGGCTGGGAAATTCATATTGAGATGCTCCAGTACAGAAATTGAGTGGGGAGAGAGAGGAAATAACCCATCCATTCAGTCCTTTGATGTCTGTTTCCCGTGCAACAATCCCCTAGCGCCCACTTGGCGAAGCGAGGGAGGGAGGGAGGGAGGGATCTGCTGTTTTACTCTCCCAGAACACAGCAGCAGAGTGGGGCTGGGATTCAAGGATGCACTTGTCACCTCTAGCTAGTGTTGAGGGCCCACCTGACATTGTGAAGATGAAAGAGGGAGGGAGACCAATCAACTACATGTCACTGATTTTTTTTTTTTTGTGTTCAAGGAATAAAATAGCTAATAGTATGGCTATTTGCGATAAAAGATTCAGTTGGAACAATCTTCTTAAATACCCAATCTGTTGTTGGAGAGCAATTGGTCTTCTGTTACTATGAGGAGTTGAAAAATTAAGTATTTATTCCTTTACCAAAAGCTTCCCTTAATATAAGTGAAAACAGATAAGACATTTGAAACACTTTGTTAGAGCCTAGTAATTTATATTTTGAGTTGATTTATTTACCATCCATGGGCCTCTCTTTCCCCCATTTTAATGTAAACATAATTGTCACTGATTTGGGTTATGATGTGACTCTATCTGATTTCAATGAGGGATCAGCTTCTGCAGTGTTTAGCACAATATAATTTAAATCAGTGTTTTACTATTTGAGGAGGAATTGTCTTACTAGGTTTTATGATAACCTTTACCAGCCATCATTCCAGGCCTGAACTAGTTCTTAGCTAAGTGATATAAAGCATCATTTTTATTCTAAAATAACTGTGGGCAGACTAATAGGACATTTTAAACCCTGCTTGGTCTTATCATTAAAAACAGTTATAACAGATGGTTTAAAAAGCTACAAGATACAAAGGGAACTAAGACTGAACATTTTCCCTCTTGTGCTGCTATGCAGGGCTACTGACCATCTAAGGGCATTGTATGGCTGCTGTTACTTTTGACAGTCATATAAAATCATATTGTAGTGTTCTTTCCATTATAATGTCCTGGGGAGTCAGTTTATAATATGCTGTCATTGTGATATAAAATTTATTTTTGGTAATACCTGTTAGTTTTACAACACTCACAACGAATTATATCCTTTTGCAGATTAAGCAATACAGTATTAGGTTACGTCAATTTTCCAAGAACACCAAAGTCATGTTTTAGACAAATGCAAAATTATATGGTTCACTTTAATTGTAGAATTACATGTAAAGAACCTGAGCCTCTCCTCTGGCTATTGTCTGCAACTTTATTATGTTAAAATAAAAAGGAACTAGCAAGTGATATGTAAGAGAAAACATATCTCATGATCTTGCTCTGTTGTAACTCTCTGCTTCCCATTCTGTCTTATTTCACTCTTGGCGTATTTCTTGTTGTTTTAAGCCCTGAGCCTGCAATAAGCTTTGTGCAAGCGTAAAGGTCTTCCTGTGCAGAGCTCATTCCAGGCTCAGGGCCTATGGCAGACCTGTTAATGTTGATTTCTTTTGTTAAGCACCATACACACCTATAGTGCTGTATTACTATAGGTAGGGCCTTACCAAATTCACAGCTGTGAAAAATGCATCACGGACCATGAAATCTGATCTCCCCCGTGAAATCTGGCATGCAGTCATGGGCTCCTACCCTGTACAGGGCTCCAGCTGCTATTCCCGTAAATTAGGTCGACATAATTTTGTAGCATAGACATGGCCCATGAGTTCCCATTTTAGCTCCTCTGCTGGCTGGTTCTAATAATTCTATGTACCTCACAGCTCCTTCATCAGGAGCTAGTAACAGATGAGGTAACAGGAGAGGTTGGACAGTTACTCCTGCTGGAATTCTGTGCCACTGTGCAATGCAGAATTTGTTCAGAATTCATGTTCTCCACAGAATTTTATTTTTCCCCACACAATTTGTGATTTCCACCAAAATGCTTCTTTTCTGGTTTTCCGTGTTTCAAATGTATTAGTTAGGTATACACGTAATGTCTTTGCGCACACACGAGTACTCCTCACCCTGAATTCCACTCTGTGCGTGTCTGACCCTAGTGGCACTGCCCTCTCTTATATTTCCTGCCAGCCTGAAACCACCCCCTCCACTTTCATCTATTGTTGCAGCCCTTTCCCAGCACTCTCACCCGCCCCTTGCATGGGTGCATGCATATGACTTCCAGAGAAGGAGTGTTGGCTGGTGAACCATGTACACAACCCAACCCACACAAACCCATACTACACTCTACCCTAGGTTTCCCTTCCCCATGCTAACCACCCTCTACCCTACAGCTAAACTACCGCTAACTCACGAACTCCCTTTCTGCTACAATGGCGTGACCCAAAAATCTTACACTACACACAGAAGATTGAACTTGGATAAGACATGGCAGACAGACACAAAACAGTCCTTAAGGACACTAGTGCCCTCTTAAGCCAAGTCATTACAATACTTTTGTATAATGACTTTTGTTTAAATGAAATGTTTTCATTTAAAGATGTCTGCAGACAGTCTGAAACAGAGGAGAGGTGGGAACAGCCTGCTGGCCCACAACTTGTCCCCCCACCAGAGCATACAGATCAAGCAGTGCACTGAGAATTAGTCCTGGGTTACGGGAAAGAATGTCTCCCCTCCTGCCCCTTGACCAACCCCAACATGCTTGGTACTGCTACTCCACTCGTGGAGATAAGAGTAGCCTTTACTCTGCTTGTGATCCTTCCAATTAGGAGGGGAGTTGGCTAGTGGAACCCCTGTCCCCAAATACCTGTTGTATAGTGGTATTCAGAGAGTCCCAGTACAGCTGAGCTCAACAGGTGCTGGGGTAGTGGCTTCCTTGCATAGCGTGCTGAAATCCTGCTTCACACCATGCACAGTACAACTGCGGTGGTCCTGCTACAAGAGGCTTCCCCCCATCCACACTTCCCATGAAAAAAGGGGCTCTCATATTTGTGTGAACTCTTCTGTTCATCTCATTGGGTTGTGAATTCTGAAGTCTGTCTCTTACTCCTCAAACTTCTATATGTATGAGGCCTGTTTACCCGCTAATCCTTTGTAGTGTATAGCTATACCAGCAAACCCTCCAAGTGGAATGCAGCTTGTACCAAGAGTCCTTTTACTTGTATAGCTTGTATCAATTTCCCAAACATGGACTTTTTCCAGTATAACTGTGTCTTCACCAGGGCTTTTACTGGCATAGGTTGTCGATTAGGAATGTGGGGGGGGGGGGGGGGGGGGGAACATGACTCTAATCCAACATAACTATGCCAGCAAAGCTTTTAAGTGTAAACCAGGCTTCAAAATACTGGGAAAGTGTCCCATTAATTTGCACCCTCAATTTTTCACAAGCTTCAGGCACTGTTGGCAAGTAGATTAAATCTTCTGGCTGCTGTCTAACTGGTCTATAATTCCCCGGGTTATCCTTATTTCCCTTTTATAAAATGGCACTATATTTGCTCCTTTTCCCATTCCTCTGGAATCTCTTGTCTTCCATGAGTTTTCAAAGATAATCGCTAGTGGCTCAGATATCTCCTCAGTCAGCTCCTTGAGTATTCTAGGATGTATTTCATCAGGCCATGGTGACTTATTTTAACTTTCCAGAAACCCTCACTTCTAGACCAAGATATGAGCCCAAACATCACGTCAAAAACAATTCACTGAAATTTAAATTTTTCAGAAACGTATGTTTTAATACAACTTTTGTCAAGTTCAGATTGGAATTTGATAAAAAATGAGAGAGAGAGATATCATGGGCACTCTGTTTGATTCAGACTATAGTCACTCTCCTGTTGGCGCTGTTTCACTCTGTATAGATAAATATTCATTGGGTCAGAGCAAACAAGACACTGACACTATAGGAAGGTAGTTAGGAAACACTCCTGAGATGTGAAAAATTCAGGTTCAAGTCCCTGCTGGACCTTATTTGGAGCAGTTACTTGAACTTGGGTATTTCACAGCTCAGGTGAGTACCCTCACCAATGGGCTGCTGGCTTTTCTGGGGTAGGTGTCTCTCTAGCTCATATTTCTTCACAAGAAATTTTAAAAAGGTCTAATTTTCATACCTCAGAATGAAAAACAGATTTCAAAACCTAGAAAACAGAATTTGTTTTCTGGCTAGCTATATTGTCGAGAGGATAATCTTTCATAATAAAAGAAACAATGAGATGAGGACACTTCTGAAAAAATAATAGTTTATCAACTCTGGATATTTAAATTGCAGAACCTAACAGTAAGGCAGCTGAGAGGAAGCTGTTTATGAATGAACACACATACCCTATTCCCTTCCTAATATCTAAGAATGGAGGTAATGGATTAACTGTTTTTAAGTAATTAACTCTTAGTTTGGGTCAGAAATCCTGCTCTGCCAGGGTCAAGTTTGCCGCCATTGAACTCAATTACAGCTTTGTCATCATTCACTTCTGTAGATTCAGCTCTTGGCCCTTAGCAAGAACATTGGCAAACTGCAGCTTGTTAGTGGCTTGTGGATCTTGAAAGTCATCCTTGCTTCTAAATGGAGTAGCAACTGCCAGAGTTTTCTTTGGAAGATATCAGTGAGACTAGAAATAAAACTGATGTTAGTTTCCTTTTGTGTCTTCTGACACTGTTTGAGGTTTCTTTACTGCTCTCATCATTGTGGATCCGAGCACCTTGTTTTCCCCAGTGTTTGGTTTTCATTTTTGTATCCTTTATAGATTTCTCCTCTGTCCCTGATGCCACCCTAGTGTATTTTTATCCTGTTCCCAATAGCAATATACTACTGTATTCCAGCTCCTGTGTTGTTGCCACCACTCTTAGCCAAGGAGGCTTGAACATGACTGACTCAAAGGAGAGACAGTCAACTGTGCTCCTAAATAAGAGGGAGAGGGTACTATTAAATATTACAGGACGCTTCCTCTTCTGCAGAGTGAGCTGCTTCTGAGTAATCCAACTCAAGGAGCAAAAGGCCAGAATTAGTTAAAATCTCAATTGATTGATGGATTTTTGGGGGGTTGTATTAAGTATAACTAGACTATATTTTAGGAATTTCTAACAGGCAATGTATTGAATGTAGCACAAAATTCAGATATACTTGTGCTCAGATATATGGAATGTCTTGCAGTCCAGAAAAGTATGTAACGCTTATTTGAGTGAAAGCTTTTTAATTTTGCAGGTACACCTGCTAAGAAGGGAAGATTGCTTTAAAAGCAAAGGCAGATTTGCTTGATGCTGGGATTTTAATAACAATTGGTGTTAAGTTTACATGTGCTTTAAGAAAAAGTGTTTTTCAAAAGCCAAAAATTGCCGCAAATCAAGTAAAAATGCACCTCATCAAAACCAAGAAAAACAAAGTACTGGCCCCTAAAGAGTTTACAGTATAAGGCCCTGATCCTGCAGTTTAAAGCCCAACTTCAACAGGGTCATTTAAAAACCAAGGGCCCTCTGCAGATGCAGGTGTCCGTCCATCCATGCAGTCATTTGTAGTACTGTTACCGAAGAAGGGAAGGAGAGAAAAGGGGTGAGAAGATAAGTAACTTAGTAAAATGTGCACACATCTCAGTAAGAGGTCTTCAACTTGACAATTCTGTTCAAAAACTGTTTTTGCTTATCTTCCCCTTTCTCCCTACTTTGTCAAAGCATGATGAAATACAAATCATCTAGCCCAAAAGTATTAGCTTGTTGGCACAGGAAATAGTGAGAGAGGAAGGCATTTAAAAAAAGGAGGTATTTACTTTGGTTAGAATTACAGAGCCAGTAGCATGATGGGAGTGCGAGATAATACAAGAGCCAGAAAATCTTAACAAAATGTATAAATGCTGTTAGAGCTACCATAAGCATAGTTAAGTTAAAATTGAGAAATCTTTACCTAAAGATGCACAGGAACATGGTTTGTATAATACTCTTCACTTGGTTAGGGTTGTTGTTAGTGATACATCAGAACACAGCTTGACTTTCAGATCCCAGGTTAAATTAGCAGGGCTGGCAGTTAGAAAAAACAAACATCCTTGTACATGTAAATGGCAGATTTGAGATGAAGGGCATTGGGAGTACTGTCTGGGAACTCTTCAATGCCAATTTTACAGACTCAAACAGCAGTTTAAGACAAATTCCCTGAAGACAATTTAAAGGTTGACCATTGGAATGAATTCTAACTGAGCATGGACAAGCCTCTGTCAATATTTTTGTTGTCTAGTAATGTACCAGCACTTCCAAGCAATGAGGCTTCTACCACTTGCTTGAAAAGATCAAAACTGTATTGGAAAAAGCACTAGAAGAGGAGGTGCTTCTTTTATTCTTCCTACACATAAGCCTCCTAACAGGAAATGTTCTACTCTGTTTTTTCTCCATCCTTCTGCCTGCTGTTTGGGTAAGGGTATGTCTTACCATCTAGCCCTATCCAGTCTCTTTTTGTGATATCCTCTCAATAAATAGCTCCAGTGTCACTACTTTCTGCTCCTTATAGCTTTGGTAGAACTGCAGTAGATGCACACGAGTTGTGCGCTATTGACTCAAGAACACAACACTATACATTTGGAAGGTTTACATTTGGAAGGTTTCAGAGTAACAGCCATGTTAGTCTGTATTCGCAAAAAGAAAAGGAGTACTTGTGGCACCTTAGAGACTAATCAATTTATTTGAGCATAAGCTTTCGTGAGTACAGCTCACTTCATCGGATGCATACTGTGGAAAATACAGAAAATGTTTTTATACACACAAACCATGAAAAAAATGGGTGTTTATCACTACAAAAGGTTTTCTCTCCCCCCACCCCACTCTCCTACTGGTAATAGCTTATCTAAAGTGATCATTTCACTTTACACAGGAGAGTGGGGGGGAAATGCTGGAAATGGCCCACCTTGATTATCATAAATTGCAAAAGGATGCAAATTGGACATTTTTGTGCACCAGTGGATATTTAGCGCCATGTATGTAACCACATCTCTAGTTTGTGTACACAGTTGCAACAGATATACTTACAAAGCAGGAGAGAAGTTGCATGCACAAAAATGTATGCATACCTTGGTTCTAAGTTTCCTGTAGCTTCACTCATGACATTTTGAATAATTAATACAATTTTTAAGGGTCCAAATTTCTTAGCTAATTAAGAGTCTAGCTTTGTATTTAGGCTAGCAAAACCTACTCATTACCATTTCTGGCTCTTCAAATGTATTAGGTAATTTTCTTGGTTATCTAATGTGCCATTGGCCATCCATTGATATAACAAGTTGCAGATGCACTATCTGGCAACTTGAAGGAAAAGGAGGAGGGAGGCAGGAGTATTCTTTGTTTGAAATAGAGACAATGGGGAATATATGTCCTTGTATTTTGGTAGCAGAGGGCCTTTTACAGACACTGGGTCAAATCTTGGCTTCATGGAAGTTAGTGGCAAAACTTCCTGTCATGGGTAGTGTTAGCTACACCAGTGACCCCTCTTAAGTCTTTTTGGTGAGGTCTAAGGTCATAAACCTTTACCTCGCTGGGGTGGAAGCCCACAATTCTCCCACTTGCAGACCTGATCCCCAGGGTACGGTACCTCTATTTAACATCTATTTTTCCTCAGCAGGTTCAACTGGGTTTGGCATCTTCAAGTCTTTTCAAGAATTTTCCTTTCAGGTGCTGTAACCAGGAGGTAAATGTAGTGACTTGTTACAGCTTCTTCAAAACAAAAGTAAATTGTAGTTAACGGGAACATAATTTCAGAGAAGATGGTTAAACAACAAAAGGCCTCCATGCATATGTCTTGTCTTAACATATACCTCGAAGTTCGGCTGACCCAACAAATCCCAAATACTTTTACTTCTTGGGGCCAGAGTTTGAGTCTGCTTCCATGCAGACATTACCTCTGTTCATGTTCATTAGGGACTGTGCTTTTAACAGTTTCCAAGTCTTTTGTTTCAGATTTCCCCATCTGAAGGCCCTCTTCCAGCCTGGTTACTGGCCTTGACATCTGTATTGTCCCCTTAAGTACTGGTGGTCAAGTTATCTATGGCCATTGTCTGCGTTTCTGCAGACATGAGATGAACTTCAGAATCTTCACATTCTTTGCAGTCCCATTGGTGGCAGTGGGGCCATAATTTAATCTGCTTTGTACACCGTGAGAACTGACTTGAAATTCATCAGTTGTTGAATTCTAATATGAAAGAAACAAGAGGAAAGTTAACTTGATAAAACAGTTTAAATCTGGGCTGTAAAATAAGCTATGTTTATAAAGATACAACTTCAAAAGATACATGTGTAAATACAGACAAATGGTTAGAAAATAATTGATAAGGGCTAGGGCATTGCTAATTTTAAACAAATTGGCTAGATACTATAGTGGAGTCAATAGCAAACTTTTTTATTTTCAGAAAATGGAATTTATGGTTAGTTCATGTTTATAAAAGCTATTTAGTTTAAGTGGATGTGAAGAACTGACATTGTGTGACACAGATGCTACGATATGGGTGTTAAGTGTAACAGATCATTCAGAGTGACTAGGGCTCACCGGAACACCATCCAGGTAAAAAGCTGGCAGACATAAATATAGTCATTTCCTACCAGAGACAAGCAAGCCATTGTCTGATAACGTTTTCTTGGACAGACCATATGGTATGTGCGTTTTGTACTGTGGAAGATGCAATATATTATACGTGATCCCTGAAGTAAGCTTTTGTTGTTTTACACTCTGCTAATAAAGTATACTTATTAGAACCCAGAAAATCCCAAATGTGAGATATTTGGAGTATGTAATCAATAGAAGCTTCACTTTTTAAATAGTAAAAGAAAATAATCTATTCAATAATAAATAAATCTGAATAAAAAACAATTGTTGGCCTGAGAATCCTTATACATTAAAAAAAATTAAAGGGAGAAATCAATTCAGAATTTAATTCTTGAGGTAATTATTTTGCAGTATTTGTTTTTAACTCCATTTTTTTTAATCTAAGGAAATTTACAGCTTTTCAATTAGCTATCCTTTTGTCTGTTTTCCCCCCCTCATAACTGTAACTTTCTGAAAAGAATGGAGATCAGCTGTACTTTTTAGTGTCTGTTTTTGTTTAAAAATGAGCAGCAGGAGAATTATGTAATGAAGGGTACATTTTATGCCTGTCTTTAGGCGTTACTTTCATTTCTAAAAAGAACGGTGGGAAGTCCTATCTACAGTGACCACATTGCCATTTTAGAAACAGAGCACAAATATTTGAACATGGTCTTAGAGGGAAATGGTAAACAATTAATGGAAGCTTCTTTTAAAAAATCATGCAGGAGAAGAATATCATTATTTTCCCTTGAAAACAGAATAGAAAATTCTCCATTTAATAAGATGAACTTTATCCATTTTATATTAGACTTAATTTATACACAAGTGTCTGTATTTCACACATACAATACAAAGCTATATAATTCACAGGTGAGAAGGCACTTCCATTCCTCTTACTGACACATTCTGATAATTCACAGGCATGATATCAGGCACATTCTGCTGATAAGAAGCGTTCTGAGCTAGTCCTGCTGGAGAAGTAAAAGACTGATGTAAAATTAAAGACACATTTTGAATTGAGAGAATGTGGGACGGTCTGTAATTTCATCCTAAGGAGTTTGGTGACCACACAAGAAGAAAAACTCGAGTGGCTGTTTGTAGTTTGACATCACCAAATCCCTTGATAGAATTGCAATTATATAATTCACAATTAGTTGTTTATGATCATGCATAGCCTATAAAGGGACCATATTAAATTGTTGAATGCAAATCACTTGTCTATTTTGCCAGTTCTACTTATACAATGTAATCTGTTTATAAAACAATGAACATTGGTTATGAAATGATGTAGCAAGGTACAGGATATTATAGTTCAGTATTCTTGCACTTTTTTTTTTTTTTTTTACATCTTTAGTATAGAAGATGCAAAATCATTGGCATAATTGCCAGACAGGAAGTGGTGTATGTATGTCCCTGTTTAGAAACTAAAAATATATTACTGTTGCTTGTTACTATAGTTGCAGTGAGAAAGGAATTAAGAGGTTTCTATACTACGTTCAGTTCTAATATTTTATTCAGATGCATGTTTAGATAGTAAATAGGAAGAAAGCAAGAAAGATGTGGTATACTATTAGTTTAATTTACATTTATTATATAGTGTGACTTCATTGGTTGGGTCTGAGAAAGTACTGTTTTAAAAGTCTGCAGGACTTGATACTGCTTCCATTGAAGTCAGTGGCAAAACTCCCATTGAATTATGTGGTGCAGAATCAGAGCCTAATTGAGCGATCCCAGATGATCCCATCCTACTAAGCTGTACTCAGTTGTAGGTCTGATGGCTCTAATTTACATCTGGCTTTTTTTGCCCACAACCTACTGGACATTCCTGCAGCTGAGGATTACTGAGGTGTAGGCATACCCCAACCACCTCCCTTTCCTCTTCCATGGTTTCTGCACCAGTGTGAAGGGGTTGCATAATAAGTTACTGTGGCTGTACACAACTTTGGCTGAGAGAATATTCAGGGGGCTGGTTGAGCCAGCTGGATCAGCACAAAGCAGCTGTAGTAGGGGTGAGGAGCAAACTGTTACTCCTGGGCGAATTCCGCACCACTGTGCACGTGCAGAATTTATGTCCCCCACAGATTTTTGTTTTCCTGCAGAAAAATGACTTTCTGATGGGGAAGCCACGAGAGTGGTCATGCGACCCTCCCCACCAGCATGTTTCAGGTGCCCAGGGCAGCTGGCAGAGAGGTAAATAGCTGTGGGTCAGGGGGTGGGACTGGGGAACTGGAAGGACTGCATAGCATCCAGGGCCATGTCAGACCCACCTCCAGATTTCTCCCCCAGCTGTAGGAAGCTCTGCAAACTTCCTCCCCCCTCCTTCCCATGCTTACTGCACCCATCACTTAGCTGCAGGGGGAGGGATCCCTGTACAGGGAGCTGCTCCCCCATCTACCTAACCCCCATGCATCCAGACCCTCTCATGCCCTCCCGCCGAGCATCACTCCCCCTCGCACCCAGAATCCCCCCTCCCCCTGATGAGCCCCACTCTCCCTGCACCTGGACCACCCCAGTGAGCCACCCGCACCTGGATCCCCACCCTACTGAGCCCCACTCCCCCAGCAGGACCCCCCACACTGAGCCCCCTACACCCAGACCTGCCTGCCAAGTTCTATTCCTCCATACCCAGACCCCCCCCCCATTGAGTCCCAACCACCTTCACCTGGACCCCCCTGCAGAGTCCCATTACTGTTGCACCCAGAACCCTCCAACAAGCCCCTGTGCATCCAGATCCCCCACTGAGCCTCCCGCACCAAGATTGCCCTACATAGAACTCTCTCAACCCACACCTGGATCTTTCCTCCACATTTGGATCCTGCCTTGCTGAGCCTGCCTGCCCACACATGCTGCACCTGGCACAGAGAGGAAGAGCCCTGGTGTGTTTCCGGGGCAGGCCCGGCCCTTGCACTGTGTCAGGGTTGGGTGAAGCCTCACCGCTGAGTCCGTGTCCCGGGGGAGCTGCACAGTGATCTCCCACCTCCCTGCAACCAGTGGCCTGTGCTCCCCAATGCCATGCTGGAGCCTCCCCATTTATTTTACAAATAAAATTTTTAGAATTTTAAAATTTTTTGGTTCAGAATTTTTTAACTTTTTGGCACAGAATGCTCTCAGGAGTAAACTGTTTATGTTAAGCTAATGTACTTTACTAGTGTGAATAGAGGTAGAGATTTAAGTGTGTATTCATGATCATAATGCACTTTGAAAAAAAATGTAATAATTCTAAAACTAATTTACTAAAATGTAACCATTGTGGATTAACATTAGATTATATATTTATTTATTTAAAACTATTACAGGCATATGGCTCAGGCTGTGATATTGTTATTCTGGCAAACGACTTTGAATGTGTGCAGATTATTCCTGGTGCTAAGCATGGAAACATCCAAGTCAGCTGTGTGGAGTGCTCCCAGCAACAAGGCAGGGTAAGGTCTTTAATGAGTCTGAATAAAGTTTTAAAAATGAAATGTATAAACAGACACTGTTTGACATGTTGATGCTGTTGCTGAGATGGTAATTTCATGCTAAGGACCTATTTTTGGATACTTACAACTTTCTAAATAACTCTTTTTTGTTTAAAAGTAATGATTCTTGTTTTAGCCCAATGTGTTTTATTTTTTGAAAGTTTTTGATAAAACTGAATTTGGCCCATTTTCAGCTACCTGAATGTTTCTATTTTTAAATTTTTTTTCCACTATTTAAACGTAGAAAAAGCTCTTCATGTTCAGATAATTTATGCCACTTTTAAAAACTTTGATTTGTATGTGTCTGAATATCAGCAAGGGATGCATCAACAGCTAATTCTGAAAGTAAATTCTGAAAGCCACATGCTTTTCTTTGTAGCAAAAAGGTTCAGACCCCATTTTGTAAGGGGTCTCATAAAATGTGAAAAAGTACAGCAAACTTTTCTGAACATAATATATTCTGGGATGAAGACCATACTCTCTCATTTGTTTGCAGATGGTTCTTGGATACTTTAGACATTAACTAAAAACTTTATATTTTGCTGCATCAAAATGTGTGTTTCTTTCAACAGCAAGTTAAATGTTACTTAAAACAGAATTAAATTGATTCTAGTTTTCTGTGGTAATTTACACTACTTTGTTTTGCAGGGTAACATATATAGTATTCCTCCTCTCCTACCTCCCAACACTTTATTATTCTGATTATGCCCCTTTTTGGAGTTTGCAGATTTTCTCCATAGAACCAACTTGATGCTGTAAATTGGCATGTCAGTAGATGGTTTTAGCTCGTGTGTACAATTTGAATGTAAGTTTTTGTCAAAAGTGGCTGTATTTTTTGGTGCTCAAATCATGAGACCATGTGGCTCAAGGAATTGAAAACTACTAAAAGTAGAATACTGTGTATGCAAGTAATTTTTCCATTACTATTCATTTGCATTGAATACAGTTTCATTTATTTCAGCGTATATAATCACATTCATTTCTCAAACAACACTGAAAAAAAGAACATTTATAAATAATTTCAATAAATGTGGTTGCAGTGCACCAGATATGTGTATGTGAGCCACTGCTTATGACAGACTACTGCCAAAAAGCACATTCTAGTAAAAGTTTAGAAATCTAATACAAGAGATCAGAAGCACTTCTCTTGGAAGTGTGCAGTTAAAATAGCATATGCTTTGAAACATTAAAAGAATCACCATGGCTTAGGTTCCCTTTTAATGGCATAGTTTAAATGTAGTACAACTGATTATAAACTATGTATTATTACTGGCCATGCTTCCTGTACTGTCTAAAGTGGCTAAAAGAAAAGCAACATTTCTAGTCAAGGAACAATGAAACCATTTACGCCAGTGTTCTGGGAAGTGGTGCAAGTGTGTGTTTTTTAAAAGTACCTAGAAATGCTTTAATATGTGTACTAGCATAGTGAATCCTGATAAATGTGCAGACCCAATGTGATTTCCAACAGAGTTACAACTGAGTATTGACCAAGTTTTATGTGGACACAACTGACCATATTACAAATTTGGTTGTAATATAGACACACAAGGGCTTAGGCCAGGGGTGGGCAAACTTTTTGGTCCAAGGGCCACATCTGGATATGGAAATTGTATGGTGGGCCATGAATGCTCCCAAAATTGGGGTTGGGGTGTAGGAGGGAGTGAGGGCTCTGGCTGGGGGTGCGGACTCTGGGGTGGGGCCAGAAATGAGGAGTTCAGGGTGAGGGGCAGGGGGTTGGTGTGCAGTCGGGGGTGGGGTATGAGGTGAGGTCTCCAGCTGGAAATGCAGGCTCTGGGGTGGTGCTGGGGATGAGGGATTTGGGGTATAGGAAGGTGCTCCAGGCTGGGACCGAGCTGTTCGGAGGGTGATTAGGGCTGGGGCAGGGGGTTGGGGCACGGGGGTGCTGGCTCTAGCTGGGGGTGTGGGCTCTGGGGTGGGGCCAGAAATGAGGAGTTCAGGTTGTGGGAGGGGGCTCCGGGATGGGGTATGGGGTTGGGGTGCGATGGGAGAGTTGGGGGCGCCAGCTGGGGGTTCTGGCTCTGGGGTGGCGCTGGGGATGAGGTGTTTGGGTGCAGGAGGGTGCTCCGGGGTTGGGATCAAGGGGTTCGGAGGATCAGGCTGGGGCAGGTCGTTGGGGCACAGGAGGGGTTCGGGTGCAGGCTCTGGGCAGTGCTTACCTCAAGCAGTTCCCAGAAGCAGCAGCATGTCCCCCCTCCAGCTCCTACGCAGAGGCATGGCCAGGCGGCTCTGGGCGCTGCCCTGTCCACATGTGCCACCCCTGCAGCTCCCATTGGCCTCAGTTCCAAGGGAGTCCTACTTGAAGTATGCTAATAAGTTTCCAATAGTATGTTCAGTATTCCGTTTCCATATACCAGGCTTTTCCTCCAAATTGACTGAACCCAGCAGCAACAGAATAACATTTGCTCCTGTATTCTTGTACTTAATATTTAGTGATAGGAAATGGAACTTAGAATCACACCGAGGACCCAAACACTGATTATTAATTTACTAGTTTTCTGTGAAGTAGAGCAAGAGCAGAAAGAGCAAAGGCAGCAGCTTTCCATTGTGCATTAACAGTAGCTACCCTGAAGTAATAGCAGATTAACAGGAGTTAGCACATGTCCTTTTGTACTCAGGGTCTCTTGTTTACTTTAGATCTTTAACATGGGATTACTCAAAACAAACAAATTATGTATTTTTCAATGTTTTTTAAAAGCAATCAATTCTACGTACAACACCACTAAGTAATGTTTGTGTGAATTTTGCTTTCCTTTAGCACCTACACTTATAAGTTATTGAAAATTCAGTGAGTATCTGAATTCTAGAGAGTTCTATTATGCTGTTTTCCTGAGTTTAACATTTTACTCATTCAATCTGTTCCAGATTGCAGCATCATATGGAAATGCTATTTGTATTTTTGAACCTCTTGGTATAAATTCTCACAAAAGAAATTGTGTAAGTATGTATTACATGATTAAACTATGTCTTGTTTTGTTGGAGCAGATAAAAATATGCATACCACTTGTTAAAGCCCCATTAGAATGGAACGGGGGAGATTAACTGAGAAATGTTCGTTAGACACACACACAGTTCAAAAAATTGTATAGTGAGAAATCAGAATTAATTTTATTCTAAACAATGCTGTCTAGCAAATGTTCCTTAAAATAAAAAGCTCTCATTTGAAAATGAAGGTTAGAAAATATAATTTTCCTTAGTTTTCACCTATTCTGTAGGAGTATTTTATTTAGTGAAACATGGCTGATTTTTTGGTTTATATTCCTCCTTCCCTAACCAGGGATATGGTATTTAGCGAGTCCATAGTATTTTGGATAATGCTAGTACATTTGTTTGGAACGTCATACCAAAATGGTGAATGTTCAGTTTTCTGCTGATAAAAGAATTTTAGTGCTGCATTTAATCATTATAAATCAGTTGAATGCAATTATTAAATACTTCGGCAAAGAATCCTGTGGCACCTTATAGACTAAAACGTATTGGAGCATGAGCTTTCGTGGGCGAATACCCACTTCGTCGGATGCAAGTGGGTATTCACCCACGAAAGCTCATGCTCCAATACGTCTGTTAGTCTGGATCTGTAAAAGCGGCAAAGAGTCCTGTGGCACCTTATACACTAACATGGCTACCCCTCTGAAGTTATTAAATATTTGATTCAGCAATCTAAATTTATTTTCAATTGAATAGGAATCTGAAATTTACATTTGTAACTTCATATAGAAAGTAAAAAATGCTGTTACTTTATTGCTTTGTTGCTGTTAAGAACTAACCCTTTATTCCTAATATTTTTATACTACAGCAACTGAAGTGTCAGTGGCTTAAATCGGGGCAGTTTTTCCTTAGTTCTATGACTTACAATTTAGCATGGGATCCTCAAGGTAATGTGAAATTGATTAGTGTTTGTTCAAAATTTATAACTGTAGAATGATTCTAGTTTCAAATTTTTATTTAAATGAAATTGGAGTGTGAATATATATGTATTAGATAAGCAATTCTCAAACTGTGGTAGGGACACTACATGTGGTACAGAGGTTGATATAAACTTGAGTATCACACTAACAATCTACTGCAGTTACCATTTATGAAGATGCTATGCCAAGTACTTTTGAGTTTTAGATGTAGTATGCTAGGTTTTAATTTAGGAACTACACTCTTAGGTAGCTAACTGATATAAATATCACTAATGCTAAGATAGTTAGAATGTTATGATTAGCATATATTCTGATATGTTTTAAAATTTAACATTATGTCACACTTGGAATTTGACCGGTTATTGAACTGTGTATAGTATTCACTCTTAAACATAGTGCATTACTGTGACGTTTCCCCTCTGGTGTTATCTGGACCAGTGATCTGCTAGGTCACTCAAATCCTTGACTCTGGGAGCCAGCCTTACCCTGCTCTGCTGTGAGAAACCCCACTCCTGGGCTGTTCACACACAGCCTCTGGCATGTAAGCTGCTCCTTGGATTGTGCAACCAAATGACACTAGCCAATACCCCTGGTCCCAAACACAACCCTAGGAACCTTCTTGCAGTGTCCAGTTATGCCTGCTGGATGCTGCAAGCTTATGAGTTCATCACCTTAACAAAAATTGATATGTACCAGGCTTGTTCTCCCAAGGGGAGTCTCTGATATGCTTCAAACCAAACACACTGCTTCAGGTAGAATAAACAAACATATAAACAACAAAGATCAATTTTAAGTGATTATAAGTCAAAAAATAACCAGTCAAATGAAATAAAAGCAAAACACATTCTAAGCTGCTCTTAACACTTTCAGTGCCCTTACAAACTTAAATGCTTCTCACCACAGGCCAGGTGGTTGCTCTTCAGCCAGGCTCTTCCCTTTGATCGGTGCTTCAGTTGCTTGGTGTAGTGTCCGTAGATGTAGGTGGAAGAGGGAGCATGGCAAATATCTCTCCCTTTTATCTTGTTCTTGCTTCCCTCTTGGCTTTGCCCCTCCCCCCTTTCAGAGTCTGGTGATTACTTCATTGTAGTTCCAAACTGACCAAAGGAAGGGGCGTGACCCCCTCGAGAGTCCAACAGATTCTTTTGTTGCTGCCTAGGCCAGCGTCCTTTGTTCCTGTGAGACTGGGTTTGTCCCATACATGCCCTGATGAGGTGTGAACTTCCTCTCAGCTCTTGGAGAGTATACACCTGGGCTTATTTTAAGCCATGAATCTACATTTTCAGCCTCATAATTATGTACATGAAATTATAACCTTACTGTAACAACAATGCTCAGTGCATCATGAGCCTTCCAAAGACACCCGACATGACAAACTTTGCATTGGATACCACACAATCATTTTACAAGGATGAACATGGGGGTGCTGGATGCTCCCTCAAGGTACAGAGCGTCACAATTACTTGAGAAAACTATTTTTAAAATGTCCATCTTAACAAAGGGGTACATTTTCCTGTTTTGTCAGTTCCACGTCTCAAAGCAAGACATTACCATTTTCCTCCTGAAGGATGTTGTAAGTGCCACATGTTTTGAGTGGCAAAAAGAAAAGCTATTGCTGGGAAGTAGTTAAATAAATGGAAAGTATGACTTCACAAGGTTAAAAATATTTCTACTATGGATCTGTGCTATAGCTGTGAACTGCAGAGGAGAATGTGTACCATCTGATTTTATAGTGATCAAAGAAACTTAAATTCATTTGTACAAAGATACAGATTAGTGTGTCGGGTTGATGAAGTACAAGTTTGCTCTAAAGTGACTAAGAACAGGAGAGTGAGTGGAAAATGGATTAAGGGGTGATCAGCATGTTCATAATAGAAGAAAGACATGAACAATTTAGAGGGAACTGGCAAAATCAGTTGTGCCCAAGACCAGGCAGTCCTCCTAAACTAAATTTTAGGACCGGGTTATGCCTCTAATCCCCTCCATAGGCTATTAACAAGGAAGCCCAAGGTCCTGCCCTGGAACACCACATTGGGGCACTCAAGAACCCACTAGTGTATGGGTTGAGAGAGACACCCCTTACAAGCCTATGAGTGTGAAAAGTCTGTATCTCTCCCTGAGAAAATAAGTCACATTCCAGCCAGACACTTATGAATCCTTGCTGGTTGGCTTGATGATAGCTTTGGGGAGGCAGGAATCACCCTTTTTTCTTCCTTTCTCAACTACATCAGCATGAGAAGACATGAACCCCCACCAAATTATGCTTAGATACCCAGGCGTTAAGTATCTTAAAAATACCACTGTTAAACAAAATATTTGAAGTGTATCTAACACTCTTGCAAGGACTCTTTCACCCTATGAAGTGCAGCAAACAATTGAAGCTAAGAATGTGGGTCCAGGAGACCATATCAGTACCTGTGAACTCAAGTCTTTTCTTCAAGCATTGCCTACACAGCTCCACATTTTTCACTCCACATCTTAGCAGGAGCCATCTAGAAAGCTTAGACCTTTGAGGTTGGGCACATGCTTCCTTGTGGTACTTGAACATTCAGACCTGAGGGTATATAAGACACAATGACTCTATCCCTCAGTTCCTTCCAGCCACCAGAGTGTACCTAGTCAGAAAATAGGCATATAGACACACATAATACAACTACAAATACAACTTCCTTATGTCCTTTTCATGGCGAGTGGATCTTCTCAGTTAGGAGGCTTATTTTCTCATTAGCTACTTTCATTTGTAGAGATAATTACCAGGTTCTTGTGGCCAGATATGATTATTTTAAATGGGGCAAATTCCAGTGGCTTCTGTATAGAGAAAAAAATTGCAAAGTGGTCATCTGGAAGACTAAATAGGAGACAGCAGATGTGAGTACTTCAGCCCTTCCAGCTTTCAACAGACATTTTCTATAGGCTGTAATTTAGTAATGTAGTAAGTTTTTAAAAAATCAAGAGGTCTAGTTTTCTCCTTCACAATTGGGCTTGTTGGTGTGGATGTGTACAACACATTAGAATGGATTGCTGGAAAAGAGTTTCTTCTTTCCCTGTAAAATGGGTTCTGTGAGAGTACTTCTAGTAATTGATATGCCTGATTGGTTATTGATATTAACCAGTCTGTTAGCATGTTAATTCTTGGACAGTCACTTTCCTGTTGCCTATGTATGCCTATAAGCAATGACTTCTTGTACTGGGAGATTTTTTTCCCCCCCTGCAGTTCTTTGACTGTCAAATGGACAAATTACCTGTGGAAAAAGGACAACTAACTAATATTTATCCTCTATTTCATACTCTAATAGAAACCCATTTTACAGGAAGGCAGAAGTTCCTGTTGAAGTTATAAGTTTTAAAGAGAAGTTTGATCCTCTGACATTCTGGAAAAATCCAAGAACTACCCTTATTTGAGACTAAACTTGCCTGTTTAATCTCCCTTTTTTGTTTTCTTCAACTTGCACACTGAAAAATTTAAGAGGGAGATTTGTAAATTTCTTTGTTTCTAATACAATGGTGATATTTGTGAAATTCTGCACGTCTTTCATCTACTTCTGGTAGTGGAATTAGAGTTTTTGGCAGAAAAAATTCCCCATAGCCTACAAAATTTTCTAATGGATGGACTGAACAACAAGGCCTTATCACAGACAGTAACAAAACATGTTTTAATTTAAATAGCTCCAAATAGTGGGTTGGCTTACTGATATACAGGGAAATAAATCTGGGCATTGGAAGAACAAATGTTTATCATCTGCCATTACAAATGTTTAAGTAAATGTTTGCAAGTTTAAATGTAGTATGAATCAGTAGCTGTGTCTTTTGGAAATATGATATCAGTATAGTTATAAAATTATTGGGGTTTATTTTTAATTCAGATGGTTTAATATCCAAAACAATATCAATTATTTTCATATTACTGTATTCATAATAGCAGGAAAAAAGCACTCTTGCTTAAAATAAAATCTAAAAAAATTTAATAAAACCAACTGGAGTGGAGTGTGCCATGTCTGAATAATCTACTGTAATCAAAATGGACTTCATAAAGTTGTGTTCCTAGGCTATTTTTAATTACTTGTCAAGATCGGATACTCTATATAATCTTCCAATATAAATGCATCCAGAATTCCTCATTCTGTTCTACAACTTCAATTAATATTACTCACTTTTAGGTAACAGGCTCCTGACAGCAACTGACAACTTGCAGTTGTGGGCCCCTCCGTGTAGTGACATTCTAGAAGAGGAGGAAGAAGAGGATGATCCTGACAGTCAGATCAAAGATAATAAAGTTCTCCCTGTTCTAAATGACTGGAAATGTGTCTGGCAGTGCAAGTAAGTGAATCTATAGTCTAAGATGTGTTAACTAGATGTAAAAGACTGCATTTTAAATGTGTGCAATTAAAAGCATTTCAATATTTAGAGCCCTGCGCAGATACAAAACTTATCTGTGGATATAAAGCAGATATCCGTGGTGTCGCAGGGCTCTAGCAACAACAAGCGAGACCAGCAGGGCCATGGCCAGCAACTGGGTCACGAACGGCAGCGGCACAAGCAGCAGCATGTCGGGTTTCAGGAGCTAGTGCCTAGCCAGGCAGCTCCTCCAATGTGGCTGAACCGCCCCCAGCCCTGCCCACTGGGGCAAGCACCAGGCTCACTGGCAGCTGTCCCTGGTCATGCTAGTGTGTGCAAGCGGCTTGCACGCCCCCAGACAGGAGATGCACACCACTGCATGATTAATAATAATGCTAGTTTTGAATATCATGATGGAATAAGTGAGGAGAGCAAAAAAACAAGAATTGAAAGAAGAAAAACAGGAAGGGGAAAAAGAATGGAGTTAGAAGGAAAGGGTGTGTGTGTGTGTGGGGGGGGGGGGGACGGGGACAAAAAAGTAGAGAGGCACTTAAGCCAAGATATGGTGCAAGGGGATGTAGGTAGGATGCTAATATGGAAATTTAAGGTGAAAGGGACTCTAACCAAAAAAGGGCAGGGAACCACTGAGCAATGGAATTTCTTCAGAGTTCAGAATTACAAAGGAGTTTCAGATATATATTTCAGAAGGATATACACGTTCAAATACCCAGAAAAAATATTATATATTGACTGAATCATTTAATGCAATTAGAGGGGAGAACTATCATCAGAATTTTAGTGTGTTAAAAGAAATGCATCATTATAACCTAGTAACTTTTCCTGATTTATAATTGAGGTATAATCAGACAAATATTTCCATGTGAGCCCCACCCTATCAGATGACAATCACCCAACTGAAGAGAGATTTACCTTTAAAGACATTTTCAACCAGTCGAATTGTTTATTTGAATAATGTTGAGAATTTTTTTTTCCTGTAAAGAACAAGTAGCTGTATGAGATTTCCTCTTCAGCTCCCATTCTAGCAGTACTTTGTGTTGCTTTCTATAAAGGAGCTGGACTCACCCCGGCAGCGCCTCCTGCTGGTCATTGGGAATTAGCTCTTTTCCAGCCTGGAGCGCTCTTTGCAGGCCAGTGACCCGCACAGCTCTGGCCCCCCGTGTCCCTCACAGACCCCAGGCCCCTTTCTTTGGGGTTCTGCCCCCGGCAGTACTCCCACAGTCTGCCTCTGGGGTTCCCCTTCCTGGGGTACCCCCAACCCTCTATCCCCACCTTGCCTCAGTCTGGGCTACTGCCAGTCATCACCAAGCCCCTGCTCCCTGGAGCAGACTGCAGTGTAAAGGCCACTCATCATAGGCAAGGGGGTTTGGACCTGCTGCCTTCCTCTACCTCCCAGTACCTCTATGGGCCTCGGACCAGGCCCTACAGCCTGGGGAGTTGCCAGCTTCAAGCACCCCTGCTCAGCCTGCTCCTTCCACGGCACAGCACAGCACCCCGGCAGGCAGGCCCTGCTCTCTCCCAGCTTGGAGAGAGACTCCTTGGGCCTCTGTCACAGCCTTTTATACAGGCCAGCTGAGGCCTGATTGGGGCGTGGCCCAACTGCAGCTGCTTCCCCAATCAGCCATCCCCAGCCACAGCCCTCTCCAGGGCTACTTTTAACCCCTTCTATTTTAGGAGTGGGGTAGCCACCCCGCTACACTTTCCCTTAAGCATTCCAAAGTCTGTTAGGAAGGACGTGCATGTCAGCCTGCAGGTCTAATATTCCAACTGCATTTAACAAGGTTCCCTCCATACCCTCAGTTCCTGTTATTCTACTTTTGCCTTTGCTCTCATCTTGACTGTTCATTTAGTGTAATTTACATTTCTGTTTTAATTATTATTGTATTTGTTACACAGATTTTTAAGACCAGAAGGAACTATAATTATCATGTAGTCTGACCTGTTGTATAACAAAGGCCACAGACTTTCACTCAGTAATTACTGCATCCTGCCCATATCTTATGGTTGAGCTAGAGTAAGTTTTTAGAAAGACATCCAATCTTACTTTATAGACTTCAAGTGATGGAGAATTCACCATGTTCTTTGGTAAATTACAACAGTTAATTACCTCACTGTGAAAAATTTGCACCTTATTTCCAGTTAGATAAATTCAAACTTCTGCTTCCAGCCATTGGGTCTTGTTAAGCCTTTCTCCTAGATTAGAGTTAGATTGCAATCAAGTCAACTATTAACCTTTTCTTGGGTAAACTAAATAGACTGACCTTATTAAATCATTGTAAAACAGGTTTTCCAGACCTCAAATCATTCTTGTGGCACTTTTCTGACCCCCCCACCACCTCCAGTTTCTCAACATCCTTTTTTAAAGTGTGGACACCAGAGCTGGTCTGCCGTATTCCAGTAATGGATCAATGCCATATATATAGACGTATCCCCTCTGTACGCTTAATTGATATTATACATCCAAAGATTGCATTTAGTCTTCTTAATCACAGCATCCACTGGGAACACATGTTAAGATGGTTATCCACTATGAGCTGTAAGTCCTTTTCAGAGTCTCTATCTGCTGGGATACAACCCACCATTCTGAAAATGTGACTGACATTCTTTGTTCTTATGTGTGACCGTGCATTCTTGTGTTTGAATGAGCTCAACTCATTCAATTTAGTTGGGGATTGGTCCTGCTTTGAGTAGGGGGTTGGACTAGATGACCTCATGAGGTCCCTTCCAACCCTGATATTCTATGATTCTGTGAACTCAGCCAAGCTGTGGATGGAAGCCCCTTCCATCCTGGCTGAGCATTTTATATCACTCAGGCTTGAATATTCTCAGCTTACTGTTATGGTTCTCTGGCATTGTCAGAAAAATCAGTGATTTGGTAGTTACTACCCCAGAAAGTTTTCAGAGGGTTACCATTCACACAGATGTCTCTAACTTGTGTGATAACAGATAAATGTTGTTCTAGATAGGAGTGTTCATTTATGCACCTCAGTGTGTCTTGGCTCTGAAAGCGAAAAGAAGCCAGCCTAAGCATCAGTAACTTGGAATTTTGGGCCATAAAATTGCCATCTGAACTTTCCTGCCATGAGAGGTCATTCAAACTATCATGGACTGAGTGGCTGCCATGTTCTAGATGAAACGAGAACTGACCTGTTCTTCAGTCCCAAGTTATAAGGTACTCTGAGGGACTAATACCACCAGAACAATATATGCTTCTGTTCTCTACTTGGCAGACAAGGAAATTTTCCAGGTGGGTGACTTATTCTACCAGTTTTAGGACCAGCACCGTTGATTCTTGAAAAATGCTGTGCTAAGCCCTCTCCTTTCCAGATGGAGGTTCCTTGAAATTAGATGTCTTTGCTTCTTCAGGCAATGCCAAGTGCCTCACATTTTGTTGAGAAAGAGTCCCAGACTAACTAGGAGATGTTTTTCTTTTGCACTTGAATCGAGAGCTTATGTGCCTTTGTTCTGCAAAAAAACAAGTTACTTTCTGCCCATTCTCTTTTGTCAATGTGTCAGATATTTTTGTGCAAAAATAATCCTAAACTGCTATCGCTGTTTTTAGCTGGATGCAGCACATAATAGCTGAGACACATTGGAATGACGATAAATTATCAACATGTTTCACTTAAATATTACATAATGATACTTGATTAATTGTATATTTTGGAGCAATATTATAAAAATACATACACAGTAGTCAGTCAAGGTTTAAAGCTGAACTGTCTTTCTTCCCTAGGACTGCAGTATTTGTACATCTGATGGAGTGGTCTCCTGATGGTGAATACTTTGCAACAGCTGGAAAGGTAAGGACAAATAATAGCTAGCTAAGTCTTCGGATGTGGATTCATCACAAGCTTTTGATGATAATTAATATGCAAAAATTATGGACTGTGTGCAATTATGTAGCCATAGTTAAGCAAAACTAATCCCAATATCTAAGTAATTACCAAACCGTTTCAAATGTATACTGAAGACTGAGTTTCAACTTCCATTCTTACCTCCATTTCAGTTTCTCGTATCTTTCTCAAACTGCTTTTGGGATTAAATTTTCATGTAACAATACATTTTTATTTCATCTAAAGTCCTGTCACTTGAGTGACCTTGAGTTTACATTCGGATAATTCAGCTTTTGTTAGTCATACTACTAATTCCACTAAGGGAAAAGATGAGTTTGAGGAACTAATTTTTTTATTTACTGCAACTCCTCTCCTTAATGGTTACCTTGAGTCACCGGCATGGTGCTTATGTTGCTGTTACAGACGTGTGTGTGTGTGTGTGTGTGTGTGTGAGAGATTCACTAGGAATGTGCCCACTGTAGTATTGTGGCTAGGTACTACATCTTAAGATCCTTGTGGTTAGAAAGTGACCAAAAGCTAGGCTTTGAAAGTCTTATTCTTTGCATATCTCCATCTGCTGTGCATATACATTTATATAGATAAGATTCCCTGACTAGATAATTGTAGCAGATGGTACCAGAAGCCCATTCTCTGTCTCTGTGTCAGAAGAGGCTTCCATTTAGGTTGCAACATATAGCTCTATCAGATGTATAGCTGTAATCATAACTCTTAACACTGCTGCCTGCTGAGCATTTTTGTTAGTCCTGCTTGTAGGATCTGTGGTCAAGCAAATCTTGTGATCTCTTTGTGGGAATTTTATCTTTTAGCCGGGCTGTGAAAGGTCTGTAATAGATTTTTTTTTTTTTTTTTTTTTTTTTGAAATTTGATTTCCTTCCATTTTCTACTCCCTATCTCAGTCAGTCCTGCAACTCCGAGAGCTAATTTTCCTACCATTGTGTAATTATATTTACACTGATAATTACTGGGCACCTAGGCATCTCTTAGCGCACACTAATGCAGGTGTATGTCAGTCTAACCTACTGAAAATCTGGTGAAAAGAACCT
The DNA here is from genome assembly GCF_965152275.1 of Natator depressus. Lineage (NCBI taxonomy): Eukaryota > Metazoa > Chordata > Testudines > Cheloniidae > Natator > Natator depressus. Next base: position 62,320,796 of record NC_134243.1, on the reverse strand, counting down.
GAAAAGGGTCAAAAGGGGAGCAAAGGAAGAAATTGGCTTGTAGTTTTATTTATGATACTATCTGCTTCAGTCATGAAGCCAGAGATTCTAAACAGCAGCGAGGACAGATTAATGAGGAGAGTGAGATAGAAAGAATTCCTAGGAGAATTTAAGATTTGGACAAAGAGTAAGGTAGCATGGAAGAATAATGTTCTTCCATCTTTTCAAAAGGCCAAAAAGACTACTGCTAAAATTCTCTCTCATGCTACTCTTAACACATTTCCATGTCTGCCTCTTCACTGGCTTCCAGTTTCTTATCCCTTCCAATTCATCCACCATGTCCTTACCTTAAAGACACTATGCAAGCTTATCTGTGTTTTCCCAGACCGTGCATAAGTAGTCTTTCTTCTGGCTTCCACACTTTTTCCTTCATTCTCTGTGATCATCTCTTTACTGCTCTCTTCATGTTTCTTCCATTGTCATTTTCAGGCCTTCATTCATACTATTCCTATATGTGGCAGTGGTCTTCTGTTTGTGCTACAACTGCTTTCACTGTCCTCCAAATCCCTTTATAAAATTAACATCTAATAGAAATTTTTTCCTTTGTTCTCTCTCCCTCTTACCTTAATTGTGTGCCACATCTTATTTTGTCTGACTTAGGGAGTATTTCTTACTAGGAAATGAGCTCTAAATTTATGGTGCTATGTATGTGGGGCCAGATTCATAGTTGGTGTAAATTGGTGAATTACACCAGCTAGATCTTTCTTTCTGCCAGACATTACATCAGTTTCCTGCACTCACACAAATGCTTGATCACAAATAAAAGCTGTCAGTCATTTTTTTGCTCATGCAGTTTTGATATTTGCTGTCCACCATATAGTTGTACTGATATATAACTTTTGGCAATTTTAAAACATGAACTTTAATCTGCTACTGTAAATTAATTCTCCACACACATTAAAAATATACGTTTTAAATAAGTTACCTCTTGGTATTGGTGGTGATGCTATATCAACATTTCAACTTGATTTTAATTAACTACTTCACTAGATGTATACCACCAAGCTAACTTCATCCATACTTTTGGGTTTCCTTTTTGTAACATTTGTATATATGTTTGTTTCTTTGCCCAGGACGATTGTCTCTTAAAGGTATGGTATCCAATGACTGGGTGGAAGTCATCTCTTCTACCTCGAGAAAGTGAAGAAAAGAAAAAAAGCTCAGCACTTGTTCACTTTTCCTTTGTTTATTTGGCACATCCTCGAGCGGTGACAGGATTTTCATGGCGTAAAACTAGCAAGTACATGCCCAGGTTAGAAAGTTCCTGTAAGAAATTTTGATCAAAATTTTTCAAGTGTGGGTACTTAAAGTTAGGCTCTTAAATAGGTATATGAATAAAAAACTTCATTTTCAGCAGTTTCTCATTCACTTTTTGGGCCATTTCTAAATTAGACCATGTGCATTATCGTACCTACATCTAAATTTAGGCACCTTAATTTTAGACATCCAAATTTAATAATTTTGGCCCTTGTCTTCATGATAGTTTAAATACACGTACGTATTATACTGAAGATGTAATGCTTAAGGATGTGCACATATAATTTCAGCTTCTGTTTTTTATGATGTTATTTAATCCAATAATCTAGTATTTTCCCTACTTCTTTTGGAACTAACACGCATTTTCATTGAATTGTAGGGCCCCAGTTCTGCAAATACTTATATACATATACATCTGTAATTTATTAAAAGGTGACAAGACCTGAGTTCAAGATACTGTGCTCTCCCTGCACTTTAAACATGTGCCTAGTCCCATTGAGTTCATTGGGACTACTTGTATGCTTCAAGGTAAGCATGTGTATAAGTAATGGCAGGACTGGAGCATAGGTCACTCTTTAGCAATCCCTTACTACTATTTGAAAAGTATCAGCTTTTCTATACATTTCAAATAGTAGCGAACCATGATTGTAGGTTTCCGAATGTTTAGACAACCACTGTCAGTCACAGAATTGCATACAAATATAAGAAGATCTAATAAAGGGAGCTGAAAAGCTGTCAGGCCAGTTTCTTAGCTGCACCTAATGTTTGTGTGGGGAAAGGAGGGTGTTGCGAAGACGTTCAAGCCACCTTTTGCTCCACCAGTCCTGGGCCACCTGGGGACCAAAAGGGCACGAAGTAGCCAGAGCTACTTTTTTTTTTTTTTTGGAACCCTTATAAAATTATAAGAAACTATATATAGAATTTAAATGTAGATCTTAAATTACATTTCAAAATATTTTAAAATGATTTTTTTCACTTACTTTCTAGGACCTGAATTCAGGGCCCTAAATATTAAGTTGACATTGCACCCAAGAGGGATGGGGAATATAGCTCCTTGGCTTGTTTTAGAGTGGTCACCATTAAAAGGGTTGCTTTTTTTTTTTTTTTTTATGGTAACTACTGTATCTGTTAGTAATATCAGCTATTACAGAGGGAGCACGGTATTTTGAAGGGTGAAGTTATGCAACGCTTATTACATTGGTGAACATTTACTCAGTTTACCTATTGACATCAGTAGTTCTATAAAATCTGATCTAAACTTTAGTAAATTTAGTGTAGGAAGCACAATTATAAATCTTTTCTTCAGGAAATGGAAGGAATTCTTCAGGCATTGGAAGGAAAATCCATGTAAATTGTTAATAATTAACAAACCCCTTTCTAAAGCAGACATGATAGATGTAGTAGCTTACGATTTCATTTTCACTCCTGTAGTGATGCAGTATACATGCTCATACTTTACACAACCCAGCAAACCAGATAATTATAACTGTAACTATAAACTTGCTTATAGTAGTGTTCAGTTAATTCATCTGAATTGATGTTACTATCAGATGCACTCTTGTTGGTAATCTACAATTTGCCATTAGCTAGCATATTTAAATTGTTACGACTATTATAAACATGTTTCAGTTCCAAAAACCTTCCAAGAAGCAGATCATAACTGCCTAACACTTGTATGTTTTTGTATTTTCAGTTGTGTAACTGTACTTCATTTAGTTACGTGAGGTAATCCTGACATGTTTATTTTCAGGGGGTCTGTCTGTAACGTGTTACTTACTTCATGCCATGATGGTATCTGTCGGCTGTGGGCAGAGACTTTATTACCAGAAGATAGTCTTCTGGGTGAGCAGATCTGTGAGACTAGCACTTCCAGCAGTAGCAGCAGCCTGTTGCATTCTGGAAGGCAAAAAGACAGAATACAGCATGCTCTAGAGGTACTGTTAAATATTTATGTTGCTAATTATTTTTTATTTCAGTAGTTAAAATTTTGGGTAGGTAAAATTTAAGGGATTTGGAAAACTGAAACCACATGCTGTCTAGCCTCTAGTATACAGTAGATCAGAGTGTAGCAGTCTGAGTTCTTTCACATACTCAGTTTACAACAAATCATTCAAGAAGAAAAAGAGAATTTATTTTTGCAGACTTGAGAATAAAACCCTTAAGACTCAGATGAAAAATGGAATGAATCTGCTTCCTCCTCAGCTGAGTGTAGAGTTGTTAGGAGCACATGATGTTAAATACTGCACAGTAAGTGGTAATTTCATTCTGGTTGGAGAATGAGATTCCATACTTGTGACAACATCCATGGAAACCAAGAATTGAAACATTCTCTTGGACGTATGTAAGGAAAATATTCTTACCCCTTAAGAAGATTAGATATTAGCATATAACTGAGAGTTATTCTTAAAAAAATATCAAATTTCCTGTTCATTTGGTTTTCATTGCATTGTTTACTAAGAAGACTGTTTCAGTACAGGGGAGGTTTTTCAGCTCCCTCCAGGTAAAATGTATGCTATCAATACAAACCTTTTCTTTCCATCTCTAAGTGGTTTGGTCTGGTTAATGTCTTTAAAGGGCTGTTCCGCTTTGAAAAATGTCTTTGCAAAGATGGCATTGTGGTGTTTCATGTTTGAGTCTCGGTGGTATCTGTATCAAATTTTTAGTTTAGAGGGAAGAAACTACCAGTTTTGAAAACTCATCCTGGTGTACGAAAATCATACTGGTCTCTTCCCTTCTGGCATATCACCAGTAACAAATATGTAGCAGGACAAATTATGTCCTCAGTTGAGCTTTTAGAAGCCATTGTTTTTAAATTATGGCCTCAGTTATATTTGTGCCACTCCTGAAAGCTGAAGACTTTTATGAATTAATCAAGACAAGTGTGAAGATTATATACAGTAATATAAAAATAATACAAATCCAAAGTGTGTTACGAAGTATGATACCGCTGAAAGGTCATTGGCTCAAGGATCCTTTCACAGTGGTTCTCAACCAGGGGTACACATACCCATAGGGGTACTCAGAGGTCTTCCAAGGGGCACATCAACTCATCCAGAAATTTGCCTAGTTTTACAATAGGCTGCATAAAAAGCACTAGCAAAGTAAGTACAAACTAAAATTTCATTCAGCCAGTGACTTGTTTGCTATTCTACATTTTCAGCGGTTCTCAAACAGTGGGTTGCGACCCCAAAGAGGGTTGAGAGTTCGTTTTAATGGGTTGCCAGGCCGTGTGGGGCTGAAGCCAAAACATGAGTTTTTAAGTGAGGTGAAACTTGGGGTACATAAGACAAATCAGACTCCCAAAAGGGGTACAGTAATCTGGAAAGGCTGAGATCCATTGCTTTATCAGACTAATAGCTGTGACAACTTTTGGAATGTCAGCTTTCATACTAAGACATGCTTACCCTGCTGGTAGACAAAAGTTATGACTGCTCTGTCTCTATACAAATGCTATCACAAAATAATATTTTTTTGATTAGAGCAGAGACTTGAAGGCTTTGAAACGTGGCTTTGATCAGAAAAAATGTGCACAGTTTAACAACCTCAAACAATCTGCGTGCAGGGTCTTCACATCTTAGGTATTAGGATTTGCATAGATATATTCTCATGATCAACTTCACAATGCGTTGTTTTCTTTTAGATTTAAATATGATTTTTCTCTTTACTTCAGACACTTCATCACTTGAAAAATATGAGAAAAGGACAAAGAAGATCTTCAGTTCTTATTACTCACACAGAATTATTGCCTGATCAACAGGGCTCGCATGAAGTTCAGCGTCATATTTCACATCATGCTAATGCACTCTGTCACTTTCATATAGCAGCAAGCATCAACCCTACTACAGGTGAAAATACTCTTCTTTTTTTTCCCCTTTAAATGCCCAATAATAATTTATCCAAAATGGAAATGTTAGGGAGATGGTATTGGCGTAGTGCTCATGGTTTGATCTGCTTTCTTGAGTACTGTCCATAGCAAAGATGTCATTTCAGTAGTCTCTAATTATCATAGAGTCTTGCAGGATAGACAGCACCTGTATTTCTAATGTAAAAACTAAAACTCTCCCCCCATTTTTTTTTTTTTGGATGAAAAACAAAACTTTTGAGTCATCTTTGTACATAATAAAGAAGCAAAAAAGGCACAAACTCAAGTTTGGTTTGTTCTTGGGTTTGACGGGGAAGGTCCTTTGCAGATCTCTTAATGTTTTGGGGGCAATAAGTGGCACTTAGAGTATGTCCACACTGACACTGGAGTATAATTTCCAGCTCAGGTAGATGTATGTTTGCTAGCTGTGATCGAGCTAGCGTGCTAAAAATAGCAGTGTAGATACAGCCATATGGGCAGCAGGACAGACTAGCCGCCCTGTGCACAATCCTGTCTGCAACCCTAGGTACATACTTGGCGGTGGCAAACCTGTCCTGCTGCCTGTGCACCCACGGCTACACTGCGATGTTTAGCACCCTTGTTCAATCAGAGCTAGTGCAGGTGTGCCTATCCAAGCTGGGAATTTCACCTCCAGCTCCAGTGTAGACATATCTTTAGGTACGATAATGATAGGTGCTTTGGGAGAAATGTGCACAAAGGTTCAGGGACATGCCTGGGAGGCACTGTGGCCTGTCGGGTTTGTCTTTAGCAGTGGAATCAAGTTACATTGGTTCTGGTCTTTAGTTTTACTTCAATTTACTATAGTTTTTGAGCACTTCTGAAGATAGTCATGTCCACTTACAAACACAGCCTAATATAGGTACCCATGGAACATATGCATTCTCCGTGGTGTACGTTGAATGAGAGAATTCTGTACAAGTCTTTAGCCAGCCACCACTCCCTCCTTCCATCTGGTGATATGTCTTATCCTATTTGTTAAATAGGAGTCTCTTTAACTACACATAATTTTAAAAATAAAGCATTAACAAAACCTTGTGAAATTCCCCAAACAAGCTTTTTTTTAAATTAAAAGAAACCTTCTTTTAATTAAAGAAGTTGTTAACCAATAGCAATGTAGTCACTTATCATATTTACAAAACCCTGGCACTTAAAGGATATAAATAGTTAAGGACATAAATTATACCCTGTCGACATAATAAACAAATAGGTTGTTCTTGTCAAGTATAAAGAAATGCATATTTGATCGCAACACAACAATCTTAACTCTGACCCAAAATACATTATATTCTTACACCCATAATCTCAAACTATAAATACAAAACAAAATACTTTTGAAAAAGAAAGAAATTATAAAAGTTTATATTTATACATTTAATGTAGCACATTGAGTCTCAAGTGCAAGTCAGCAATACGTGTATAATTTTACCAATTAATCTACACTTTTTTATTAAACTACATGTACGGCTTTATTCTATTAATTTGAAAGCGCACATAAGTATTATACTGAAAAATTGTCAGTTGATAAATATATTAACTGAATATTTTCCATTTGACACTGTCCCTAAAAGAAACATAGATATGAAAACAAAGAATACGTTTTAAGAATAACTTATTATCAGAGTTAGGGCTATGTTATGATTAATATTTGGTAAGAGTGTTTGTGGGCAGCATAAGATTTATTACTTGTCTTTAAATGGTTTGGTTTTATGAATACTTTTATACATAACTACAATGTTTTTCATGTAGAGAACCATAACTTTTGTTATTGTAACTGGTTTTTGTGTATGGAACAAAGCTAATTTTCTTTCTTCACCTTATAACAACCCATTTCCATTAGTATCGGTAAATTATCCACTGTCTCGTGTGTGTATAACTTGTTTTAGCTTACAGGTATAAATTTACGAAGTTCTGTATTTTAGGTAGCTAATTTGCATATATTTATGTTGTGGTTTTGGTGGCGATTTTTTAAATTAAATTTTATTTCCACAGATATTCCATCAGTGTTAGCTGGGACAGCTTTTAATGTAGATGAAGGAAATGGAGGCTTTGTGGTTCATTGGCTGAATAATAAAGAATTTAATTTTACATCCTCAATTGAAGTATTTATGAAGCATCTAAGAAAGCTTGCTGAACAGCAACCAGAACAAGATGCTGATGGTGAAGAGGAGGAGGAAATGGAGGAGAAAGAGAGAGGCTTACATATGAAACTAGATCATGGTTGGTAATCCAGGTTATTATTTTATAATGTCTATATTAAAATTACTCTGGTGAACATAGTACATATGATGTCACACATCACAAATATAGGCATTTATAGTTCAGGTTTCATGTGCTGTAGGCTGCAACCGCTAGTGGGCACAATAATCTCCTGCATGAAACAGGTTTAACAGTCTTTCTTTTGGAAGGTTGTGAAGACTCTGTCCATTTTTTATAGATTATAGTGAAAACCTAGGTTTTATATTAAGGGGTTTATACTGAATATTGTTGTATGTCTGTTTGCATATCGGTGGTTGATTATTCTCTTACATTCATTTAGATTCTCATTGAGGAAACTATATATTTAACTTCAAGTATGCTTTTCTGTTAAAATGTCTACTGGATATTCATGTATAATTATCTCTTTCCTTAGCCTAGAGAAAGTGGCATTTGCACACAGTAATAAAAGGTTGCTAATTTTGCGTCATTCCCTTTACTATATGCAAAGGAGAAGATAAGTACAAATTATAGCCAAATGTGGCAGGCAAGCACAAATGAAAGGAAGTTGGTAGTGGTAACCAAGATATGAACTGGACTGCTTCACATTGGGTCATTGACCTGTAGCAGGCAAGCACAAATGGAAGGAAGTTGGTAGTGGTATCCAAAATCTGAACTGGACTGCTTCACATTGGGTCATTAGGGCCATCCCATCTAGTTTCTCGGAATCTCAGCTTTCATAAATAAAATACTAAGGCTATCCCCCATATAGTTGTGAAGACAATCTTGAAAATGTGAAGTAAGTGCAGTGCAGTGATGTCTACCAGATGCGCACAGCCTGTAAGAGTATCTCCGGGAGGTGTGAACTGACCCATGTTAACACCACTGGCGTTAACTCCGATGCCCAGTGGTATTTCATATGTTAATATTGTTCATTGTCCACCACTGATGTAATGGCACAAGATATGTGGAATGATTTATGATAAATGGATGCCCAGACTACTTAAAGGGACAATTATACAAAGCCATGGAAGAGGGATCAGAGAGATGGGCAACCAAAGAGAGGCATCTGAGAAAACTTGTAGCCATGGAAATGAGATGTGTGAGGGGGTGATGTTGCTGGACCAAATGCAGAATGATGTTATCAGAAGTGAGATGAAGGTTTGTGGTATCAGTGAGAAGCTGCAAGAGAGGAAGCTGAGATGGTATAGACGTGTGAAGGATGAATGAAGGGAATTCTGTACAGGAGGCACTTGAGATTTAAGTTTGTGGGCAGAGAAGGACAGCCAAGAAAATAGTGGATAGACTGTGTACAGCAGGATGGAGTGGATATGGAGTGAGCGTTGGACTGGCAAGTAAGGAAAAGACTGATCTAGTGACCTAACCCCAATTAGCTGGGAAAAGGGGAAGAAGAAAAAGGTTTCACCACTGTCAGAGAGGACAGGGACAAGCATATTATGAATATCTGCCTATTGTTTGGAAAGTAACATTTCATTTTGCTACCATGAATGAATGATGCTTGAGAACACCACTACTACTTTCCCCCCATGGAGCTAAAAGGTCACCTGGGAAAGGAACAAAGCCCAGCAGTTCATCTGAGCCCCACTGAGGGGGCACATCATCAACTTACCATTCCAGAGCACCCCCTTGTTAAATGGCATAGCATTTCCGCAACTCTCTTGCTATCCTCTTCAAGGCTTCAGTGGTTGGGTACCAGGGTGAGTGGGCCCTCCAGCCATGCCACACTATAGTTGCACGTCTTTGGGGGTTTCAGTGTCCAAAACAAATCGTGTCCAACAAAATAATGGCAATCAGCACAACGTCTTACACCCCTCCTAGGCGCCTGTTCAGTTTCTCCTCTTCCAGAACAGTAGTGGCTTACAGGGCTTTTCCTGGAGTCTCTCAGCAAAATTAAAACAAACAATGAAATGAAAATACAAACTAAGCAACTTCTGCCCCTCCCAGTTGAGCTTTTAGTCAGATTTCAGCCATGTCTGTATGTACAGCAGCGTAGCTGTACTGATACATCTGTGCAGCTGCAGCGCGTGTGGTGTAGACACTCTCTGTGCTGAAGGGAGAGCAAACTCTGCGAGTGGCAAAAGCTACATCGGTGGGAGAAGGTCTCCTGCTAACATAGCGCTGCGCACAAGTGCTTATGTCAGCATAATTTGTCACTTGGGCTTGGTTTATATCCACCCCTGAGTGACAAAAATTATGCTGGCATAAGCTGTAGTGTAGACATAGCCTTAGGTTCTCCCCAGTTCTCTGTCCTTCTGCAAAACACCAAGCAACAGGGCTCCCTCCCCAGCATCTTGCCCCTTTCTCAAGGCCCACCACAGGAGATAACTCTGCTCTTTAGCTTATCTCACAGTTCTTCTTCTACCTGTTTTTTGTCAGGCCCTTCCTGCAGAGAGGGGACTCCAAACCACATCTTTCCTAAATTCTCCCTTCCACCCAAATTGCACTGAACTCCTTCCTTTTAACTGCTCCCTGAACCTGGCACAGCTGTTAGGTGTAACAAGGTGGGGCTAATAAGCTCTCAGGCGTCAATTAACATCTTTTTGGCATTTGAAGTTGATACACCCCATCACATGCAGCCAATTCTGTCAGACCCAGCAGTGCATGCAAGCCACACACCCCATTCAGACCAACCCACTCAGAGCTGGGAGGGTCAGTTGACTTCTTGGCTCTTCCATTTGTTGTAGGCCATATGCAGGCTCAGACAGACATCACTAGGTCAGTTATACACAGTTCACTTTTTCAGCCATTCTTTGCAACAATGAAGGCTTGAAACATATTTAAAAAAAAAAAAAAACAAACCCTGAGATTCTGATGACATCACATGACTCAGCTAGCTGGGACCTGTCAAGGTTCCTCCCCCACTCTGAACTCTAGGGTACACATGTGGGGACCTGCATGAAAACCTCCTAAGCTTACTTTTACCAGCTTAGGTTAAAACTTCCCCAAGGTACAAATTAATTTTACCCTTTGCCCTTGGAATTTCCACTGCCACCACCAAACTTTAACTGGGTTTACTTGGAAACGTAGTTTGGACACGTCTTTCCCCCCAAAATCCTCCCAACCCTTCCACCCCACTTCCTGGGGAAGGTTTGGTAAAAATCCTCACCAATTTGCATAGGTGACCACAGACCCAAACCTTTGGATCTGAGAACAATGAAAAAGCATTCAGTTTTCTTACAAGAAGACTTTTAATAAAAGTAAAGGAATCACCTCTGTAAGATCAGGATGGTAGATACCTTACAGGGTAATTAGATTCAAAACATAAGGTTTTACCTAGATGGATTCTCTAAGTTACAAAAAAGACACACAGACAGGGATAGTCATTCTATTCAGCACAGTTCTTTTCTCAGCCATTTAAAGAAATCATAATCTAACACATACCTAGCTAGATTACTTACTAAAAGTTCTAAGACTCCATTCCTGTTCTGTCCCTGGCAAAAGCAGCATACAGACAGACACAGACCCTTTGTTTCTCTCCCTCCTCCCAGCTTTTGAAAGTATCTTGTCTCCTCATTGGTCATTTTGGTCAGGTGCCAGCGAGGTTACCTTTAGCTTCTTAACCCTTTACAGGTGAGAGGATTTTTCCTTTGGCCAGGAGGGATTTTAAAGGGGTTTACCCTTCCCTTTATATTTATGACAGGACCCTATGCTGATGACCTGGGTTTTAATATGGCCCTGTCTGTGGATGCATTTTTGAACCTCACTGAGGGGACATCGAGCTTGAGGAATCCAGCAGAGAAGGCATGGTCATATCTTGAGTATCTGCACACTCTATTGTGAGAAGTGTCTTGTGAGCAGAATTTAGCCGAGTGCCAGTTTCTTTTTTCGAGTTCAAGTCCTGAGCCATTTCAAGCATACGACATTGTTTTCCCCAAGACAATGAAAGCCCTTACACTCAGGTTATGTACAGTTGAGGTTTTGCATAATTTCTGGAGTATGGGGTTGAGATTGGGCACCACTCTTTAGACACCAATTGCCACTGTCAAACCAGAGGATTTTCTAGTGGAAAAAATCTATCGGATTGTTTTTAATGCCGCTCAGAGTAGCATTAAATTGGTCTCTGCCATCTTTTGCCCCCCACTTTCACTTGGGAGCTGCCTGTCTTTAGGGTTGGCAGAATTTGATTTTGCCTTTTTATATATGATTTCAATTGATAATATCAATGTTTATTTTAAGGTGTTTTTTAGATTTATGTGAATTTACGTGTTCACGGTTGTGGGAAATTATGTGTTTGTGTGCCAGAAAATTATTTAATGACAGTAGATGTTCAACACACAACAGAACATACCAATAACATACCTATCTGGGACGGACATAGAAAAGGTCTGATATTTCACATCAGAAACTTTTATTACACTTCACAGCACTGTAAGTACAACAGGTGGAACAGACAAAGACATTAAAGCCAAAATATCAAAAGCCAGATGTGCCTTTGTGACTCTAAAGCCAGTCTGGAAACAGAAATCTTGCCCTCCAAACTAAACTTCAGATATTTAACACCATTATAAACTCAGTCTTACTATGTGGCACTGAAACTAGGAGACTTGCCTTGCTATCTAAACTTTAAATTTTCACAAACACCTGTCTTAGACAAATCCTCATGATCAGATGGCCAATAAAAATAACAAATGAAGAACTCTGGGGGAGGACAAAACAAACTGACAGGATAGGAAATTATGGAGTGAAAATGGAGATGTCCAGGGCACACAGAGGAAAGACCTGAATAATATAACAAGACAGACATTGGACTGCAACTCCCAGGGCAAGAGGCAACAAGGTAGATCCAGGATCATGTGGAAAGACACAATAGCAGAATTGAAAGCTATTAAAATGATATGGGAAGAAGCTAAGACTGCAGCAGGAGACCGGCAAGGGTGGAAGGCTGTGGTGAAGACCCTATGTTCCACATGGAATAGAGACATGAGAGACAGGTTGAGATTCAAAAAATTAAAGCTACCTAAATGGTGTCACTGTTCCAGGTCTGTTAATGCTCGTGTTACAATATGTTTTATGCACATTAAGGTGGGACTCTCATAAGTTCTCAAGCAGCATTTTTCTTTCTTTGCCTATCGAAATTTCTGTTAGTTTCAATGGAGATATTTTTTCATTGGTTTGGGGGGGAATGGTGAAGTTGATGTTTACTGACATTTACCAGTTAAAGTCTTTAGACTTCTTATGCTTTTCATCACTATTCTAAATGAATGAAGACTGCACTGTGCATTTATACTGTAGTTAACTTAGATACATAATAAGAATGTGTATTTTGTCAGGCGCACTGTGAATTAAGGCAGGAGCCATTATTAGTTTGGTCAGTACCTTTAATTTAGTTCTCTGGTGCTACTTCCATTTATTTAAAATTTCAAAAAAAGTATATTTTTTTAGCTACACAAGCTAAAGGGGAAAAATCACCTGGGAAACTCTAAAACCAAAAATCTTTGTTTCAAAAACCAAGTAAGGTTAATTCATGACAACAGCCTGACCTATCACGTAATTTATAATAAAAAAAAAAAAAAAAAAAAACACCCCAAAAAAACCACACACCCAGGTCCTTAAACACAAGGAAATAAGTAGTTAAGGGCATCACAATTCTTACAGTATGTACACAATACCTTTTCCCTATCAACTGTAAAACACCACACATTTCATGACAATCACCTTATCTGAAAGGATCGTATTAATTTGGGACCTGCGTGTGTGTGTGTGGGTTTTGTAGATGATGATTTGTCATTAGTGCCGAGGAAACTCAGTCATAAACCATTACCCTGTTGTGCTAGGCATTGTACAAACAAAGAGCAAAAAGACAGTTTCTACCCCCAAAAGGCTTAGTGTGATAAACATTGTTATTTAGCACCTTAATTGATCTTTTTTTAAATAAAGTTTTTTGTTTTGCTTATAAATTATGGCAAGGAAATTTCTGCTGTAGTATAAGACGGTTTGTGTTTATCTGTTTCAGAATTATCTGTCGATAGAGAATCTGAGACAGGAACAGCTACAGGCTCTTCAGAACATGAAGATGGAGAAAGAGAGGGGAGCCCCAAAACATCTCCATCAGCCAGCCCACGTATGCCACTTCCTACAGTTTTGTTAGATCGGAAAATTGAAATGCTTCTTACTGAATGGAACAGGAATCCAGATATGCTTTTTACTATCCACCCCATTGATGGTACCTTTTTAGTGTGGCATGTGAAATATTTGGATGAGTACAATCCAGGAATATTTAGACAAGTTCAGGTACGATACTAGAAAACGTAATTATTTCTTATTTTAACAGATATTCGCTGTATACTTGTTATTGAAACATATGTAAATATTAATTTAATCTGTAAAACAAATATAATCTAAAACAGCAAAAACATTAACATTTATGGTGGGCTTGTGTTTAAAATGTTATATTTTAACTAAACTTTTCATTATTTTGGGCTTTTTTTTTTTTTTTTTTTTTTAGATTTCATTTTCTTCTCGGATTCCTGTTGCATTTCCATCAGGAGATGCCAGCTCCCTTAGTAAAAACATCATGATGTACGCTTGCACTACCTCTACAAAAGATGTCAGTAGTGCTGTGCATCAGAAGACAACTAACATTCCTAGAGTGCTATCTGGAATTAATGGACCAAGCTCTTCCCAGGGTAGCCCAAATGTGAATATAATGGCTCCTATCGTGATGATGGTTTCCAAACATATAGATGGATCCCTAAATCAGTGGGCAGTTACTTTTGCTGATAAATCTGCTTTTACCACGGTGCTTACTGTATCACATAAATTTAGGTACTGTGGTCACCGATTTCATCTCAATGACCTGGCTTGCCATTCTGTTTTACCTTTGTTATTAACATCTTCTCATCATAATGCTCTGTTAACTCCTGAATCAGATCATCCATGGGACGCTGATAGATTAAGCAAAATAATGGATCCTATTAAACATTTAAAAGGTTCTTCTAGGCAACATCTTAGAAATGCAGCAACTTGTACATTCCATGACCCAAATGCAATCTACAGTGAGCTGATTCTGTGGCGTGTAGACCCCATTGGACCTTTGTCATACACTGGAGGAGTATCTGAATTGGCTCGAATTAACTCGCTTCATACGTCTGCCTTCTCTAATGTGGCCTGGCTTCCAACTCTTATTCCCAGCTATTGTCTTGGTGAGTGTGTTTTACTTTTTTTTACATAACAATTGCATGTAATCTGTTCAAACAAAATATTTATAATTTATTTTAGTCGTGTATCGTAATTATTTCATTATTCTAGGCATTATCTGTTTTGTTATACATTATATAATTTCATTATCCTTCCTTGTTTTTTTCAAGAAACTCCCATTGCTTTGAACTTTCATTAAATGAAAACTAATTTTTTTGGTTAATTTTTTGACTTGTATTATCGAAGCATACCTTGTACTAAAATAGGAAACTTAAAATGTTGTATAGGTAATTACACCAACTGTTCTAACAATGTGTTACATCTTACACTGTCCTTTGGAAAAAGGTTATCTTTATTGTGAAATAGCTCAAAACTTTGGGCTTTGAGTGGAATGAATTCATGAAAGAGATGAGACCTGATCTGTCCAGCTTCTGGGAGCTTCCTTCAAAGAGCTGACTTCAACTAACCTATTATGGAAGAAAAATAACACTAACTTTTTTGATTTAAGAATATAGTTGCAAAATTGATTTACTATATACTCCAGCAATCAATTTGTTTTAAATCATCACTTTTATAATATATAGGTATGGATAGGATTTTTGTCATGGTAAAATTATGCATAATTCATGGCACAGCCAAGGTAAAATATAGATAATTTCACACTGTGGTCACAGCAACAAAAAATTGTCAGCTACCACGCATTAACAGTTTGTTCTTTTGCTTTGATCTAGTCGCATTTCAAAGAGAACTAAATAACAAACTGTAAACATGCACAGGGTTCTCACAAAGAATTTGTTTCAGAGTAGCAGCTATGTTAGTCTGTAGTTGCAAAAAGAAGGTGCCACAAGTACTCCTTTTCTTTTTTAAAGAATTTGTTGGATTTGATCAGCTGCTGTGCATTAACAGTTCATTAGTTTGCTCAGATATAGCCTTCTGAAATGGGACTAGATCAAAGCAAACTAAGAAACCATGAACGTGCTGTGACAGGGTCCGTATAAATGGCAAAATGTCTGACAGTGGCAACATCTGTGTTATAATTGTATCCTTTTATATAGGGAATATTTTTAAACTGACACTTAAACCTGCTCAACCCTTCCATAAACTACTTAATGTCCTCTATGTTGGGAGCTTTCATATATAACAGACTTCTTTCCACCTTTTTCTGTTTTAAAGAAGCCTGTTTCTAAAGCTGAATAAGTTTTAATAATCAGGTACATTGACTTTTTAATGCTGAAGACATAAGGTTTTGGAGGGGGCAGAGGATTGATGTGGGAGGGGACACCATTATGGTAGGTCATAGTTTTGTGCTATGACACTAGAGCATCAGGTTTAATAAATTCTTTAATTCTTGGATTTAATTTTAGTGTTTTCTAATATTACTACCAAGAAAATCTTCCGTATAAAATTTTTTAAGCCTTTTCAGTCACTCAATTTTTACCTTCCAAAATACCATAAACAGCTTTACCATGCCATATCTGTAGTCTTTGCGTACTGTGCTGGAAAGTTTCATCTGCATAGCAAATGTATAGTATTTAACTATATACTTATTAAATTCAATAACCGTGTTCAGACTAAGCTTGAAAATGCTAAACACTAATTAAAGATAAATTAAATTACTGAATCACAACACTGATATGCGTAGGCATATTTCTTAAAACTGTAATTAAGGAATATTGGCTCTTGTGGTAGCTGAGTTTTGTTTTGTTTTTTCTTCTCATCTTCCCAGACCTTAAAAATGAACTGCAAAGCAAACAACAAAAGCTTCCTCCATATTTTTGCTAGAGGAGTCAAGAAAAAGAGTTTTTCAAGACTTGGAGTTAAATAGATTTTAACAAAAACAAGTCCCTCCCCAAATGTTTAATGCTCTGATTAAATATCCCTTCCTGATCAAGTTTCAGTCTTCTGTGCTGCCATAATCTCATTAAGTTCTTCAGTCCTTTTAAGGCATTCTGCAGCCAAAAAGAGCTGAGTCATGACCTGATATTTCTAATGTAGGAAGCTAAGCAGAAAAATAATTCAAAAACAAAAACTAAATCCATTGCATCAGACCTATTTTATACATCTTAGAGAAGCCAAAAGGACACAAACCATTACAGGTCACTTGAATGTATACATCTGTACTGTGTGCATAATTTCTCCTCTTCCCCTGTATTGCTACTTTTAACATTAGGAGTTTATATTTTCCAGGTCATGGACATAATAGGAAGGATATTATTCAGCTGGATATGGTACCTGTTGGTCTTTGCTCACTTGCAAAGATTTGTTTGTTTATAAACATTAATTTATATGTTAATTCTGCTCCTGGATTTTGTGTCTACTTAGATTGTTTTCTATAACTAAAATTTATCATAAAATGTAAATTAAGACATTACTTCAATATTACATTATTATATTTAACTTACACATTTTCATGACATTTGCCAATATTTCGACAATACTAGTCTGATAATTAAATATAGTTTCATGCAATAAAATAGATTCTAATTGGCTACATAATGTCACTTCAGCCAATAATTGAGGGGAAAATGGTATCATAATCTGTTTATATGCTAAAATTTGTATTTGGTGTTTTGATTCAGGTACATACTGCAATTCTGCTAGTGCTTGCTTTGTAGCATCTGATGGCAAAAATCTGAGGCTTTATCAAGCAGTGGTAGATGCACGAAAACTTCTAGATGAATTGTCTGACCCTGAATGTTCTGTAAGTTTACATACAGTTTATTTGAGAGACTTGAAATGTAAAAGGCAAAAGTTTAACATATTATTTTTGTTCCAAAAGCTTCACTTTTCTCATAGCTGCCAAATTTTGTGCAGGTCCATGTGATGTCATGTAATTTTTACTTAGTGTGCATGTGTCCATAATCATTAGTTTTGAAAACACTGGATTTAGTATTAGTGAAAGGCTAAGACTAGATTTCTGCGACCGGGTTCCCCAAACAGTAGCAGCAGATGTGCCTTATGCCTAAAGAGAGAGGCAAAGGCATGTGGCAAGCCAGCAACTTGGGAGAATCTAAGGGAAAATGAGCTTTCAGAGGAGAGCAGAGTGGGGTTGTTGGGCAGGACAGAACCTGAAAGGTGGAAGAGGGAGTGCTAAGGGTCACCATTGGCTTCCCTAGCCCCCCCCGCACCTCCAGCTCCTGACCTATCCTGCATTTCCACTGGCTTCTGTCATCCCCATTCTGTCCCCTTATTAGCCTCTGTCCTTCCCTTAGCTCCTGCTCCTCTTTAGCTTCCTCTGGTAGTCCTGTCCCCACTTCCCCTCTTTTCCCACTAGCTCATTGCACCCCTTCTCTTCACTCCTGCTTCCCTTTCTATAGCTCTTGATTCCCCACTATCCCCCGAACCTCCCCTGCTGGGGCATTGACACTGCCATAGCACCCACTGCCTTCTTTCTGCTGCATGCCACGTGCCTGGGAATGGCAGGGAGAGAGGCTGTATGGCGGTCAACCTGCACTGTAGACAAAGCCCTGTCCTTTCCTGGAGCTCTACTGCATGTGTAATATTGCGACTTGGCTGTAGGAATGCAGAAGGGGCACCCTGCATGCTTGAACAGTTCGTTTTATTGAAATCCTATGTGGCAATGAAAACTTTTTCACTATTGATATACAAAGGAGGATAGGGACACTCTTGTAAGTTGTAATTGTGGGGGAGGGGCGTGAGGGAGAAGGGTGGTTTATTGAAACTCCAAGACTAAAATCCCCTGCCCAAAATCAGAAAAACTTTACAAACTGCACCCCGGTTCTCCAATCGATGTGCTAGTATGGACAATTGGTTCCACGTCACATACCATTTACTGGGGTTCTGTGCATGGTCAGTGGTCCATCCTAATGTGCCTATTTTCAGGATTTGAAGCCTAAATATTAAGGGAGTGGGTTAGCGGTCTCCCACCCCAGCACATACAGTCCTACCACTTAGAGTTGTCAACCGTCCAGGATTGTCCTAGAGTCTCCAGGAATTGAAGACTAATCTTTAATTAAGATGGTCATAAAATGAAATCTCCAGGAATATATCTAGCCAAAACTGGCAACCGTACTGCTACCTGCAGGATTCACTAGAAGAAAAGGAGTACTTGTGGCACGTTAGAGACTAACCAATTTATTTGAGCATAAGCTTTCGTGAGCTACAGCTCACTTCATCGGATGCAACCGATGAAGTGAGCTGTAGCTCACGAAAGCTCATGCTCAAATAAATTGGTTAGTCTCTAAGGTGCCACAAGTACTCCTTTTCTTTTTGCGAATACAGACTAACATGGCTGTTACTCTGAAAAAGGATTCACTGGGTCTCTCCCCAAACACAGTCTCACCACCTACAGGATTCACTGGATGTCTCATTGCTACACTGGGGTTGCTACTGCTGCATCAACATATACCTATCCCCTGGCTTCTCTAATTTTTCTGCAGAGACGCTGGACTCCAGAATGTTCTCTGGTGTTTGGTTCAAACCCCAAAGAATGAACATCCTCATCTCTATCCGAGTCACATCCCCCAACTTTAATACCATAAACAGGCTCTTCCCTATCCTGCTTGCCAAACCCTCTGTTTAGCCTCAGTTACACAGACTACACCAGGGGTGGCCAACCTGTGGCTCCAGAGCCACATGCGGCTCATCAGAAGTTAATATGCGGCTTCTTGTATAGGCACCGACTCCGGGGCTGGAGCTACAGGCTCCAACTTTCCAATGTGCTGGGGGGTGCTCATTGCTCAACCCTCAGCTCTGCCACCAGCTCTACCCCACTCCACCCCCTCCCACACCCTCCCCTGAGCCTGCCATGCCCTCACTCCTCCCCCTCCCTCCCCGAGCCTCCTGCATGCCACGAAACAACTGATTGGCTGCTGGTGGGTGGGAGGCACTGGGGACGGGGGGGAGCTGAGGGGAGGCTGCTGATGTATTACTGTGGCTCTTTGGCAGTGTACATTGGTAAATTCTGGCTCCTTCTCAGGCTCAGTTTGGCCACCCCTGGACTGCATGCTAACACAATTTCTGTGATACTTGTCCTAACTGCATATCTCTCCTTGCCTTTGAGAGGTATAAGACAGGTTAGATCTGAAAACAGTAAACCCGTCAGCCTGTGAACCACCATTCACAGCCTTTTCTTCTCTTTACATGCCTCTAATGTAGATCCCTCCTTTCCACCTACCCAAGTTTAGGTTGTGCATAGAACAGAGTCATTTATGAAAAACAGGCCTTGCAGTAGATTACTGTTTTTCTACACCGTGACAAAATTTGAAATTAAGCAGGAATGAAGCAATGTATTAGACAGCATTATGTTTGAAAAACATGACGACTCATTATAAAAATGGGCATAATCAAAGAAGAAATCCTTGAACAATGAACACAAAGTGTCCATAAAAATTAATGTACCAAGAAGTGTTAAGGCATACACATGGATAGATCTAGTACAACAATGTTAATTTCATGCTTAATGCTGCATTGTTCATAAATATCAAAATGAAACCAGTAAGAAAAGCATGACTATTTACGCCAACAAGGAAAATTAGAAGCATCCAACTACTGTACATGATTATATTTTCAGCTAATTGGGATTGCTGCTCTTTGAATGAATAATGTACTAATTATTATCTCCTTTTGCTCTGTTTCAGAAACTCATTGGGGAAGTGTTTAACATTGTGAGCCAACAATCTACTGCTCGACCAGGATGCATTATTGAACTTGATGCAATAACAAACCAAGTAAATAACTGGCTGACCATTAATGTTGGCATATAGAAGTGTTTAATGGTTTTGGCTGATAATTAACCTAATCTACTGAAAAGATAAAATATTTTTTCAAAGTAATGCTAATTAACAGGTAAAACAGAGGACCTTTCTCTCCAATCCTAATAAGCCCATTAAAGATTACTTTCTTTCTGTTTCCACATGATTAAATTATCTTGAGAGAACGTCTCCTTTTAATCTTAACATGTTAACATGAATATACCACATTTCCAAGAAAAGTTAAAGGTATACTACATTTTTCGTGTATATTGATTATGTAGCTAGTGTTTTATGTAGCTCTAAAATAGCTTATGTTTAAAATAAAAGTAATATCTCAATATAATTTTTGAATTTTTCTAAGTTTTTAGTAATAACCGAATTCTTATTTCCTTGACGCTTTTAAAAAAAATTGAGAAGGATTTTCTATTACTGCTACTCCAAAATCTTTTAAGAATACCACCCTTTGAGATAATTTACTTACAGCTATAATGTTCTAGCTGGGGTGGTGCCAATCCCTAAGGAGACTAATCAATCAAATGTTGTTTTTTTCTTTGCCTGTGTAATTAAAGGAAATCTGAATCTGTCTGTTTTTGTAGAGAATTTGTAACAGAATTTCAAGGAATTAACCTGGGCTAATTGGGTTTCATTTTTCCCCATTAATGACTGTTTGCTAATTTAGCAGTATGTTGAACACTTTAGCCATTCAACTGTCCTTAGTTAATGGGAACTGTGTAATTAAACTTATCCTGTAACATTTATTCCTAGACATACATTTTAGTAAAAATGGAATTAAGATTAAGAACAAACAAAAAAAAAATAACCACCGTTAGAATACCAGGGAATTCAGAGTTTAACCTTAACTTAAAATTAACCCAGACATTCAAAATTGTAGACATGCATAGCAAAGGGTACCCATATGATTAACTCTGCCTTTATAGAACAGACCAAACAAACTGTCTATCCATAAATTTTATCTTATCCTGAGTATAATCATTAGAATGCCTTGGTCTTAATTGTACTTTTTATCATGATTGCACCAACTCCTGTGCTCTTTACAGCAGTGTCCCATCCAGCAAAAAAGATGTATTTTACCAATTCCTGATTAGACATACAGCGTAATGAAGGAAGTCTTTTGGAACTCTTTAGTAAGATTCCATATCTTCGCAGGGGTTTTGTAGTTTTTGTCGTTATTATTGATCTGTAACTTGAACTTCAATTGTGTGGGGGGAAGGTTTGAGAATTTTCTGTCACTTGCCAGTGACCTTCCTTCTCTGGGGTGGTATTGCAGAAGCATCTATAGCTGGTTGGAGAGCATGGCATTGAATGTGTCTGGAAGGAGGAAATTCTGATTTCTTCCTGTCTTAACAGCCTTTCCTAACAATTTGTTTACTACATTCTGGGGGCTGTCTTCCCAAGGAAGAGAGAGCTAGAAATTTAACGTCTTAAAGAAAATAATCTTAGGTCTCCACCAGTCAATTGGCATCCATTAAAAATTTGCCCGCGCATAAAGGATCTTTCTGGTAGTGCTAATTTACCAGTTAACTTTCACAAATGTCATTTGGGCTAGAAAATTAGTCTAGCATAGTAGATCTCACAATGATTATTTGTTTTTCCACATCTTTTAAGTATATAAATGTCCTGCCATTACTTATTAAAGAATGGCAGTGGGTGACTTTGGTCTATAACAATACTAACGAAAAAGGAATTATACTAGTATTGAAAGATGTTTTGTATAACTATTTTGAAATTGTAACTACTGTTCTACAATGTTTCCAGTGTGGCTCAAATACACAGTTGCTTCATGTCTTTCAAGAAGATTTCATTTTGGGATACAAACCACATAAGGAAGATGTGGAAGGGAAGGAAACAGAAACATTTTTCAAACCATCACAAGGTACAGTATAAAAATAGTAAGCAATATGAAGTAGGTGTCTAAAGTGTTCACTGAAACCTCTCATGCATAAATTGAACAGATTTATTTTTAAATATAGGCTCTTTAAGGTGCAATACAACATAGGTAGCATGTATTTTAAACAATTATTTATACTATAGTAACATTAAATGTGTTCTAATTTGCACAAAGTAGAACCATTTCCAATTTGCATAATATGAGTTGTACACTCCAGTTCATCTGTTCAATTTTTTATCATTTGTATGAAAATAGAACAGGTTCTGATGTCATACATGAACTTGTTTATATAGAATATTTTAAGGGTACATTTTGTATTTAATTTGTAAAGGGGAATGGTAAAAAGCTAAAAATTAGCAATAATTAGTTCTGGCTCATAGGATGAGTGTTTCTGACTTGCTAGCTATTTCTCTAGAACATGACTGAAGAGTTTGCTAGTAAAAAATAAAAAGGGAGGGGGGGAATAGACTATAAGACCCAGCAGAGATGTTTAAAGGGGGTACTGTGAAGGCAAAAAAGCCTGAAAATTAGATTTACTGGTTGTGTTTGGGATGCATTAAGATCACTCCATCTCCTTGCACCCAGGTATAGGAGAAGTAAAACAAGTACAATATTGAAATATTCTGAAAATCCCCTTTTGGGTGTTCAACACCTAACGATATTCTCAGTAAAAATCAATTCTCTATAATCTCTGTAAGGTACAAAAAGTTATAAAATCCTGAAAAGAATTGACTGTGAAATTTTAAAAATTATAGCCTCTGTTGTTTGGTGGAGATGGCGTAGGTACTACGTACATGTCCATCTTTCAAACAGTTTAATAAAGCACAGAAAGGCCAAGTGTTTTTGTCCTTTGGATTGACAAAGAGAATTTTAGTGGAAAATAACTTTCAAGCTACCAAAACCTGAATATGGGGAACAGTGTTTGACACAGATTCAGAATAGAGCACTATGATGGCATATGTACCCCACACTGGCCCTGAAAGGAATAAAGTGGCCTGAAAATCCAGTTAACTTATTGAGCTATACCTGATAGGACTCTGTTACCTGGCTTGGCTGGAGAGCCAGGTCATGCCAATGGCCAAAGAAGGCACGGGAAAACTGAAGCACGGCTTTGTGGTGCTGCAACAGCTACCAGGGGTTTGCCACGTGGGAGCTCATCCGGAATCTACAGCTACTCCCTCTGAAAAAGGAAGAATAACAGAAAAGCTGCAAAATGGAGGACGTAGTTCACATGTTGGTGGGAACAGCAGGATCAGACCCAGTCTCTCTTCCTTCAGCTACTGCTAGAACAGCAAAATCAGTGGGAAATCCTTCAGCTGCAGCAGGAGCATTTGCTGCAATGTGTGGAGAAATGAACCTTAGGAAATCAAGCATCTCTTGGGGAAGAAGGTCCCAGCAGGTCAGTCCCAGGCTTTAGAAACTGGGGGCTGGACAATGACCCAGAGGTTCTTTTATGTACTTCTAAACAGGTGGCTAGTGCAGCAGGATGGACAATCATTCTGGGTGGCCCGGGTGGTCTCATTTCTGTCATGAGAGGCCCAAACGGCACACAGGGCCCTATCTAATGAACGAGCAAAATCATATCTTATGGGGCTGACACCTGAAGCCTATTGACACTGTTTTACAATGGAACAGTTCCCCCCAAGAAGCATGGTCCAGGGGGTGTTCAGTAGTTCTGAGACATGGCATCATGCTGTGCCCAGAGGTGAGTTCTCTAGAGAGAATTTTGGAACACATCATCTTATAACAATGTCTGCAGGTACTACAAGCTGGGGCCCAAAGTTGGGTCTGGCAGTTTCATCTAGTTTACAGCAGCACTGTAGTGGAAAGAAGAGAGGCCTCTTTGGAAGCAGATGAGCTGAATGGTGGGCCAGATCAAGATCACCACCCTGAAAAAGGTAGGAAGAAGTCAAACCCTGATCTTCAGAGGCTGGAGAAAACACACTAGGAGGAAGAGTAAAGGGCAGACCTACGTTCACATTCGACCCCCTTTCCAGTCATTTCTTCAGATCAACAGGAGTACCCTGGGTGATAGCCAGGGAAACCCGGACAGGTGTTTCAGGTGTGGCCATCCCTGATAGAGTGTGATAACCCGAGATGATGATGATATAAAAGTTTGTGGTTTGGGTGGCTCCTTAGGCGGGATCAGATGCCACCATATGTGGTGTCCATCAAGTAGGGGAAATAGGGAGAGAAGGGCCTGATAGACTCAGGCTTCCAGGCAAATTCTTATTAGGGGAAACTGTCTTCTACCTGGCAAGATAGACCAGCACATTCCAGTCCACGTATCTCATGTGCGTGGCGAGAGTAGAGTATACCCAATGGCATTGGTGGAGTTGGAGATACAGAGCCAGTGTGGCCAAGTGAGAATCGGAATGTTGAGGTGCCTTCTGTGGCCTGTGATCCTGGGCAGAGACTGACAAAGTTTCACAGCCCTGATGGAGTATGGAATGGTGTCTGAGCCAGCCGCGGAGAAACCTACCCATGTTCCGGAACTACGCTCGGGGTTACTTGGGCCTTTTGGGCACACATAAGAGGATTGGAAGGACTTGTTAGATCATCTGGAGACCACTGAGAGAACTAAAGAGGAAACTGAGACATCTTCACAGCTTGCAGGAATAATTACAGGAAGCTCAATGGGACTTGGCTGAAGTATGTACCTCCCAGTAGAAAATTATAAGATGGGTAGAAAAATTAGAACAGGACAGGGTCCAGATAAAAGTGGAGTTGGAGCACAAAAAGCAACAGAACTGTCTCTGCTTCAGGTGGCAAAAAATGCCACAAAGCAAGGGCCCAAAGTTGAGCCAGAACAATATACTGTGGAGATGCAGACCCATCCCCTCCTTTCCTCCGGTAGAAGCCATCAAAACCCCCTCTACAGTAGAGAAGCAGCAGATGGAGTAAATGGTAACAGCAGCAAGGCTGCAAGAAAAGCTGGTGAAGGTGGATCAGTCTTTGCAGGAGGCCTATTGAGAATAGGCAAACCTAGAAAAGGAAAAAGTGGGTTAGAATTCCAGATGGAGCTCCTGATGTAGAGGATATGAGAGGTTCATTGGACAGCTGGCTGGAAGCCCTCTGGGCTGGGGAAAGAGATTATTTATTGACATTATGGTATAACAAGGGTGAGAACCTGGACAAGGTCAACACCTTCCTGCCCCTACTGTGGCAAGACCCTAGCAACTGGGTGGGATGCTGTCCTGAGTGGGAGGGTAGGTGATGGGGTATATACCCCCCAAAGGTGATGGAAGGGCTAAAGTGGCTTGAGAAGCCAGTTAACCTACTGGGCTGCTCCTGGAGGGCTGGTTTGGCATAACTGATCAAATCCAGCTAGGGAGGGGGCTAGGCCTTCATTAAGGAAGGAGCAAAGGGCTGCTGAGAGAGGACCTCGGGAAGATGCCCAGGAAAGAGGTAGCTTGGAGCTTGCTTTCTTGGGCTGAGGGCTAAAAGAAGCCTGGGAGTCTGAGCCTTGAGTTGGAAGTCTGACTAGAGATGGGCTATCCAGAAACTGCAGCTGGCCTGAAAGCCTGGTTAGGGGGAATAGGACAGCCACCAAGCAGTGGGAGAGAAACTTAGGAGCTTAGGTTGGTGTTGGGATGGTTTGAAGCTGGGGCTAGCCTGCAAAGGCAGCGGCTACCAGCTGAGCCCAGCCGGCCTGAAAATTCTTTTGTTTTGTTATTTTCCACTGGACTTTAAGAGCAGGACTGTGAGGTTCTGCAAAATGTTGGGACTCTGTTACCTGTCATGGCTGGAGGCTGAAACAGGCCAAAGGAGGCCTGCAGGAAGCTCAGGTACGGCTATTACAATGCCACAAACAGTTGTGGGTGTGGTGCAACAGTTGTTTTGCCACAAGGACACAAAAATAAAACTGCAGGAAAATTTACATTGCAGAGCATTAATTTCTTCAATGAAAATAAAATTCTCCTGCAGTCAGACTTTTTGATCATTGCAGTTTTGTGGTTAAGCAAACAGTGGTGTACAACCTTGACATCAGTGTCCCCCTGGAAGCCCCACTGAAGTCAAGGGGGGTTTTGCTATTGACTCCAATGGAGCAGGGTTTCACTCAATGTTTCAAAAAGGTCAGGGGGCCGCAATCAGTACATTGGGGAGCTCTTTGCCTTGTTTTGTTCCCTTTGTGCCTCTCAAGTAGCACAAATGGAGCAGAAGCCATGTGCAAGCCCTGCTGGAGAGTCCCCTGGCGGTGAACAGTTGGCACATCTACCTCCTATGTCTCCCTTGTCGCTAACCATGATGCAGGAGAAGGAGTGGGGAGTAGAAATGGATGCATTCTGTTCCTCCTTTCCCCAGCTGGGATATGGACCTTTGGTGAACATAACCAGCTGGTGAAAGTTAGAGTAACCCCCAGGCTTCTTTAATTTGTGTTTGGGTGGGGCTTGGGCAGAGAATCAGAAGACCCTTTGGGAAGAACTCATAGAATATCAGAGTTGGAAGGGACCTCAGGAGGTCATCTAGTCCAACTCCATGCTCAAAGCAGGACCAATCCTCAATTTTTGCCCCAGATCCCTAAATGGCCCCCTCAAAGATTGAACTCACAACCCTGAGTTTAGCAGGACAATGCTTTAACAACTGAGCTATCCCTCCCTCTTGTTCATCACTTCCCGTTCCTCTCCCAACTTGAGTGGCATCAGCTTTAATGTTTTTCGGTAATCTTTGATATTGTCATCCTGACATACACTTCAAACCAAGAAGAATGTATTTCTTACATAAATGAGGGTACAATATATAACCTTGCTAAAAACCACTTTTTTTTGGTGATGTGTATATATTTAGTTTTTGTATTCTTATAAATTAATAATCAACCAAAGCAACATTTTGGAAAACTTAAAAAGACACCCTCTCCCCCAACCACATAGTTCTTTAGGTATCAGAGGTTTTCACAAAAATTGTTTATTATTTAAACCATTTTTATTGAACCATTAACTTCATAATTATGTGTTCGGTTTAAATAACAGGGTATCGTCCACCACCTTTCTCAGAAAAATTCTATCTTGTAGTAATTGAAAAAGACAGGAATGGCTGCTCAGTTCTTCACATGTGGCATCTTCATCTTAAATCTGTGCAAGCATGTTTAGGTGAGTGATTTGTATTTTCTCAGAGATGGACATGTATTTACCTTAAATGTTGCACAATTGATTTTAAGCTAGTTAGTTTTTTAAAAAACAGATTTCCTCATTAGTAAACAGATGAGCAGCATCCAAGCAATCAGTTCAGTTTTACTAAATTTTTAGATTTTCACTTTAAATTCTGGAGGACATTTAAGTAACGTTATTGGAAGTTGTCACATGACTTTCTGTTACACAATAACTTCAATTTTTATATTATATTTATATGTATAAAACATAGAAGACCACTATACTTGCACAGCTCAATTTCAGTTATATCACAGTGTTGGTCAGATGGTTGAATTTTACTACAAATAAAGCACTGGAAATTTTAGACTAACTTGTAAGATCAGTGGAAAAAGTTTGATGCAGCTGAATGACTGCTGCTTACCGAAGTTTTAAGGAAAATTAAATCCACTCTGTGCCAGTCATAAAATAGCATTTTTGTTACGGGGACAAGTGACATTTTCAGGCATGTTTTATCTTAAAAATGTGAACGTTTGAGAAAGTTATGATCATGTGAAAACAAGGACTAATAATCTAAACTATTTCCAAGTAGAACAAGAGCAACCCAGAAGTATGCTATGTGCCTGTTCTATGTGACTAATGCACTCCTAAGAAAACAATTCTTTGTCTATAGGATATCTAAAAGTTGGCTGTACACACAATTATTTATAATACCGTTTCTAATGCTTCTTTCAAGCAAAAAAACCTGAAGTTACTTCATCAGAGAATCAACTTTGTGTACCTGAACAAAAGACTGTGGAGTCTTCTCCAGATACCTCACCTGGCTCAACTCCTATGCCACGTTCTTCATCAATTGCTAATCTTCAGACTGCCAGTAAACTCATTCTGAGTTCTAGACTTGTATATAGCTATCCACTTGATCTTCCAACTGGTGTAGAAGTAATAAGAGCAACCCCTTCAGCAGGTAAAACCATATTGTTCTATGCAGTCTCCCAAGTTTTGGCAACAAATTGACTTCTAGTTAGTAGTAAGTACTGTGTTGTACAACCTCATTTTGCCGAACTTCTGGCTAACTGACATATATGTCCTTCCACGATAAACTATGTTCTGAATTTGAGGATCTGCACTCTTGGTACCCCAGTAGATTAGAGAGAGTGGCAGCTGACCTTTTCAAAAGACTACACTAGTTTTTATGACCCCTTTAATACTAATTTATAAAACTGTTTGTTAAAGTTGGATTAGTCAGTAGATCAAAATTCCAGCTTTACCAAAATACTGTTTTCCCCCCTGATAGTTTCAAATGTTCCCCAGCACCTTCAGAAGACTGGAATAGTACATGCTGTGTGTACGTCTGAAAGAACGAGGAAAGCTCCGTCTAGTGGTCTAGCATAATGTTTAAGTCCCATAATTGCTTTGGTATCATTTCACCCCATATGTAACCAAATTAAGAAAATCCCAATAATTTGAAAATCTGTCCTAATATTCCTAATCTAAACCACAGCAAATAGTAATGGTATATTTTATTCATGCATCTATTATATTTTATATTACTAATAGTGAATTCTGTTTGATCTTACTTTAGGTCACCTGAGCTCATCATCAATATACCCAGTATGCCTTGCGCCTTATTTGGTAGTAACATCCTGTTCAGACAACAAAGTGCGGTTCTGGAGATGCACTGTAGAGATGGATCTAAATAGTGGAAAAGAAGTGAGGGAGACATATCATTGGAGAAAATGGCCTTTAATGAATGATGAGGGGGAAGACAACAGCAGTACAGTACGCATAATAGGAAGGCCAGTTGCTGTTAGCTGTTCTTACACAGGACGTCTTGCTGTGGCATACAAACAACCTTTACAGCATAACGGTTTTGTTTCCAAAGAATTTTCTATGCATGTTTGTATATTTGAATGTGAGTCTACAGGAGGATCAGAATGGGTTTTGGAACAGACAGTTCATCTGGATGACTTAGTTAAGGTTGGGAGTGTACTTGATTCAAGGGTCAGTGTAGATAGTAATTTGTTTGTATATAGTAAATCAGATGTATTTTTAAACAAGGACAAATACCTTATGCCCAATATCAAGCATTTGGTACATTTGGATTGGGTATCAAAAGAAGATGGCTCACATATACTGACAGTTGGGGTGGGTGCCAATATATTTATGTATGGACGACTTTCAGGAATTGTGACCGAGCAAACAAACAGTAAGGATGGAGTAGCTATTATTACTTTACCACTAGGTGGTAGCATAAAACAAGGTATAAAGTCCAAATGGGTACTGCTGAGATCTATTGACTTGGTATCCTCTGTAGATGGCACTCCTTCATTGCCAGTTTCTCTCTCTTGGGTACGAGATGGTATACTGGTAGTGGGAATGGACTGTGAAATGCATGTGTATGCACAATGGAAACATGCTGTCAAATTTGGTGATGGCGAAAGTGATGTTTTTACTGCTGAAGACTCAGCAACTCAAGATCCATTAAAAACAAGTTTGCTAGCAAAGAAGACCAGTGTAATTGATGGAGCAGGTGTTGTAGATGATGTCTTTGGCACTCCAACTGTAATTCAAGATGGAGGCCTTTTTGAAGCTGCTCATGTCCTTTCCCCTACACTTCCACAGTATCATCCAACCCAGCTGTTAGAATTGATGGACTTAGGTAAAGTTCGCCGAGCTAAAGCCATTCTGTCCCATTTAGTTAAATGTATTGCAGGAGAAGTTGCAATAGTTAGAGATGCAGAAGCTGGGGAAGGTGGTGGACCTAAACGTCATCTTTCTCGTACCATTAGCGTAAGCGGTAGTACTGCAAAGGACACAATCGCTGCTGGAAAAGATGGTACTCGAGACTATACTGAGATAGATTCTATTCCACCACTGCCATTGTATGCATTGCTTGCTGCTGATCAAGATACCACATACAAAATTTCTGAAGAAACTTCTAAAGTACCTAAAGGATTTGAAGATCACACTAAAAGAAAAACAGAGGATCAATACTCAAATTTATTCCAGATGCACCCTGTTACAACTGATGACTTCATTGATTTTGAGATGGAAAAGAGAGAGAGTAAATCCAAAGTAATTAACCTCTCTCAATATGGGCCATCTTACTTTGGCCGAGAACACGCTAGTGTCCTCTCAAGTCATCTGATGCACTCAAGTTTGCCAGGCCTCACTCGCTTGGAGCAGATGTTTCTGGTTGCTTTGGCAGACACTGTGGCTACAACAAGCACTGAACTTGATGAGAACAGAGATAAGACTTACTCAGGTTAGTAGTGAGTGTGAATTCTAATTAACGCCCATGTATTTCAACTGATAAAAATAGAATTATGCATAATGACTAATCATAGTGTTTAGGTGAACTTAGTACTCATAAAAAGGTGTTGAATTGACAGAGCTGGTATCTAAAACCATCGATTCGACAAGATACAGCAGAAGCAATGGTAGGGTAGGCTTTCCCCTCATGCTCTTGCTCAGTGTGCCTCAATCCTGATCTGTTAGTAAGTAGAGGGATGAATTCAATCTCCATATCTATTCAGTTCTTGACCCCCTTATGAAAATATCAATGGGGTGTAAATTGTATGTGTTCACAAGTACTCAAATCAGTTTTTTTTTATTTTGCAGGCAGAGACACATTAGATGAATGTGGCTTGCGGTATTTGTTGGCTATGCGCTTGCATACATGCCTTCTGACATCACTCCCACCTTTATATCGAGGTCAGCTGCTTCATCAAGGTACGCCTTGCAATGTTTTATGTTCGTATGAGCAGACAAAAAATGTTTCAGCATTATCTTCAATATCTGTATTATCCCATTTAGGAATTTTTATGATGTGTGTTCACTTAAGCCATGATCCTGCAAAGACTTACGCATATGTTTACCTTCATCCACTGTGAATAGGACCATTGACTTCATAAGTTCTTTGATACAGTCTATGACCAGGGTAATGGAAGGAGAGCTATAGAAAAGTCATGAGTTGGAAAGTGTGGTAAAGAGATTATGGCTTGTCTGTTGAAGTTTGGGTATTTTCCCCAACAAAATTAAGTTTTGTTTTTTTTTAAATCTCCTTTGCAGAAGAAATAAAAATAAGACTGTTTATTTTTCCTAAGCTATAATTTGTAATTTTCATCCCAGCTATCTGCTTCCTGGTTGAAGCAGGGGCTGAGTGGTGCTGTTCTGAATCTGGGGTAGGAGAGCAGGCAGCACCTGAGGAGCAGACAGATTCCCAGCCTCTGAAGGGACTTGTGACAACAGGGTATTTTCCCTTTGTCTCTGCTTCTCACCCTAGTATTCCAGCATGTGTGAGAAAGGAAAGTTGAAAGCACTAAGGCTGCTGCATTGAGCACCAAAATCTTCAGGCTGCAGTTGGAGTCAGGAGCAGGAAGTAATGGTGTTTCGTACACAGTTTGCCATCAGTCATTTCAAGAGCTTGAGAAGTGGGTCAGGCAGCATATTGTTTTTCCCAATATCCTTTGGCTGTGTTGCTGTACCGCACATTTCCCTTCCTGGCTTTTTGGTCCCGACAGTGGCATGTGTATGCTCACTTCTCTCTGCAAACTTGGCAGATAAGTTAAGAGAAATGTAGCAAGTGGAGCCAGTGATCAAGGGGAGCTGCTACTGAGGGAGAGTCAGCAGGAGGAAGGAATTTAGGCCTCTTGGGTTAGGACACGCTATTCCTTTTGACTCTTAAAGCAGCAAGCATGTGTCTTCTTCCTTGTATCACACCTGCCCTCACAGCTGCTTGTAAGCTTTGCGGTGTACACGCAATAGCCTTTAAACTCTGCCCATTGCAGTTGCCTCCCAAATTAGGACCTTGTGGGGGGAGAAAGAGGGGCAGAAAAAAAGCCTTTTCTCAGGTGAGTTCCCAGCAGAGCTGAGTTCACTGCCTGTTTGCTCCCTGGGCATTGCTTTGCAGTCCTGCATCACACTACTACTCTTCAAAGCCCTACTGCAACCAGAAAGTTCAGGCAAAGTCTGGAAAATAAGAATTGGATTATGAATTAAATGCTTTAAAGAAAAAGAAATTACTTGTTAGAATCTTTTGGGGATTTACTGAAATAATTGCAGTCTACAATCACTACATTTACTGACATAATACAATTTTGTACACGCATAGCAAAGTGTGTTCAAAGCAGGACCCTCTCTTTCTGGAGTGTACACCACCATTAGTAACCTGGTCAGCAGCACCACTTCCTCCTGTTGGGAATGACCTGTCTAAGAGCACCCCACTCCTCAGCTGGGAATCCCACCTCTGTTTTGCTAATTTGCATTCATGATTTAAAAAAAGAAAAAATTTGCCCCAGGATGCAACATTGTAAACACTTTATCATAAGTAAAAATTTAAACTCAATGATAAATTCATGTGATGTGGCCCATAAGCAGTCTCCCTCCTATTTTTCATTTGTTTATTAACAATCTTTTATTTGCTGAATATTAATTGTCCCATGTCACTATTTAGGTGTATCTACCTGCCATTTTGCCTGGGCTTTTCATTCTGAGGCTGAGGAAGAGTTGATCAACATGATTCCTGCTATCCAGAGAGGAGATCCACAGTGGTCGGAACTAAGAGCAATGGGTATAGGTTGGTGGGTCAGGAATATTAACACACTCCGAAGGTGCATTGAGAAGGTAGTTTGAATCACTTACGTTAAAACTTTGCTATGTTTTATATAATTTAAGAAATAAATTATAGCAAGATATGTATTAGATATGCCATTCAGAACAGAAATCCATGATGAAGGTTAGTGTTAAGATCTTCAGCATGTGTTACATCTTTTGTCAGTAACTGAAAAGATGTATTGAAAAAGTACTTTAAGGTCAACAATAAGTTAAAAGAAGTTGCTGATTTTTCTCTTTTTAGAAAATATTTTTCTTAATCTTTTTCTTAAATCTATAAACCAGTGATTTTTTTAATCTCAAACAAAAGGCAAAACTCGCATTGCCTTCAGTGGGATCAGAATTTTACCCATTGAATCTCCCAGCTTTGTAACTTAAGTCCCTGATCCTAGAATTAGATCCATGTGGACAGATCCTTGGGTCTAAATGAAAACCCACTCACAATATTAAATGGTATGTGATATGGTAGTGAATAAATAGTTGTGAATTCTAATGGAGCACCAGTGGAGCCCAAGATCATAGATTCACAGAAGCGTAGGGCTGATAGGAACCTCCTGACATAATAATAAAAACACAAGAATGGCCATACTGGGTCAGACCAAAGGTCCATCTAGCCCAGTATCCTGTCTTCTGACAGTGGCCAATGGCAGGTGCCCCAAAGGGAATGAACAGACAAGTTATCATCAAGTGATCCATGCCCTGTCACCCAATCCCAGCTTCTGGCAAACAGAGGCTAGGGCCACCATCCCTGTCCATCCCTGCTAATAGCTATTGATGGACTTATCCTCCATGAACTTACCTAGTTCTTTTATAGCCCCTGTTATAGTCTTGGCCTTCACAACATCCTCTGGCAAGGAGTTCCACAGGTTGACTGTGCGTTGTGTGGAAAAAACACTTCCTTTTGTTTGTTTTAAATCTGCTGCCTATTAATTTCATTTGGTGACCCCTAGTTCTTGTGTTATGAGAAGGAGTAAATACACTTCCTTATTTACTTTCTCCACACCAGTCATGATTTTATAGACCTCTATCATATCCCACCTTTGTCGTCTCTTTTCCAAGCTGAAAAGTCCCAGTCTTATTAATCTCTCAGGTGGCAGTCTTTTCTGAACCTTTTCCAATTTCAATATATCTTTTTTGAGATGGGGCAACCCCATCTGCATGCAGTATTAAAGATGTGGGCATACCATGGATTTATATAGAGGCAATATGATATTTTCTGTCTTATTATCTATCCCTTTCTTAATGATTCCCAACATTGTTTGCTTTTTTGACTGCCACTGCACATTGAGTGGATGTTTTCAGAGAACTATCCACAATGACTCCAAGATAGCTTTCTTAAGTGGTAACAGCTAATTTAGAACCCATCATTTTATATGTATAGTTGGGATTACACTTTTTTCCAGTGTGCATTACTTTGCATTTATCAGCATTGAATTTCATCTGCCATGTTGTTGCCCAGTCACCCAGTTTTGAGAGATCCTTTTGTAGCTCTTTGCAGTCTACCGGGGACTTGACTATCTTGAGTAGTTTTGTATCATCTGCAAATTTTGCCATCTCACTCTTTACCCCTTTTTCCAGATCATTTATGAATATGTTGAATAGGACTGGGCCCAGTACAGACCCCTGGGGGACACAACTATTTACCTCTCTCCATTCTGAAAACTGACCATTTATTCTTACCCTTTGTTTCCTATCTTTTAACCAGTTACCAATCCATAAGAGGATCTTCTCTCTTATCCCATGACAGCTTACCTGGCTTAATAGCCTTTGATGAGGCTTGTCAAATGCTTTCTGAAAATCTAACTATACTATATCCACTGGATCTCCCTTATCCACGTGTTCGTTGAACCCTTCAAAGAATTCTAGTAGATTTGTGAAGCATGATTTCCCTTTACAAAAACCATGTTGACTCTTCCCTAACAAATTATGTTCATCTAAGTGTGACAGTTTTGTTCATTATTATAGTTTCAACCAGTTTGCCCCTAACTGAAGATAGGCTTCCCAGCCTGTCATAGCGGGGATCACCGATGGAGCCCTTTTTAAAAATTGGTGTCACATTAGCTATCCTCCAGTCATTTGGTACAGAAGATGATTTAAATGATAGGTTACAAACTACAGTTAGTAGTTCTGCAATTTCACATTTGAGTTCCTTCAGGCCTCTTGGGTGAGTACCATCTGGTACTGGTGATTTATTACTGTTTAGTTTATCAGTTTGTTCCAAAACCACCTCTAATGACACCTCAATCTGGGACAGTTCCTCAGATTTCAGAGTAGCAGCCATGTTAGGCTGTATCTGCAAAAAGAACAGGAGTACTTGTGGCACCTTAGAGACTGATGAATTTATTTGAGCATAAGCTTTCGTGAGCTACAGCTCACTTTATTGGATGCATGCAGTGGAAAATACAGTGGGGAGATGATCAATTAAGGTGAGCTATTACTAGCAGGAGAGGAAAAAAACCTTTTGTAGTGATGATCAAGATGGGCCGTTTCCAGCAGTTGACAAGAACGTGTGAGGAACAGTAGGGGGGGAAATAAACATGGGGAAATAGTTTTACTTTGTATAATGACACATCCACTCCCAGTCTTTATTCAAGCCTAATTTAATGGTGTCCATTTTGTAAATTAATTCCAATTCAGCAGTCTCTCGCTGGAGTCTGTTTTAAACTTCTTTTGTTGTAATATTGTGACTTTTAGGTCTGTAATCGAGTGACGAGGGAGATTGAAGTGTTCTCCAACTGGTTTTTAAATATTATTCTTGACGTCTGATTTGTGTCCATTTATTCTTTTACGTAGAGACTGTCCAGTTTGGCCAATGTACGTGGCAGAGGGGCATTGGCGGCACATGATGGCATATATCACATTGGTAGATGTGCAGGTGAACGAGTCTCTGATAGTGTGGCTGATGTGATTAAGCCCTATGATGGTGTCCCCTGAATAGATGAGTGGACACAGTTGGTAACGGGCTTTGTTGCAAGGATAGGTTCCTGGGTTAGTGGTTCTGTTGTGTGGTATGTGGTTGCTGGTGAGTATTTGCTTCAGGCTGGGGGGCTGTCTGTAAGCAAGGACTGGCCTGTCTCCCAAGATCTGTGAGAGTGATGGGTCGTCCTTCAGGATAGGTTGTAGATCCTTGATGATGCGCTGGAGAGGTTTTAGTTGGGGGCTGAAGGTGATGGCTAGTGGCGTTCTGTTATTTTCTTTGTTGGGCCTGTCCTGTAGTAGGTGACTTCTGGGCACTCTCCTGGCTCTGTCCATTTGTTTCTTCGCTTCAGCAGGTGGGTATTGTAGTTGTAAGAATGCTTGATAGAGATCTTGTAGGTGTTTGTCTCTGTCTGAGGGGTTGGAGCAAATGTGGTTTTATCGTAGAGCTTGGCTGTAGACAATGGATCGTGTGGTGTGGTCTGGATGAAAGCTAGAGGCATGTAGGTAAGTATAGCGGTCAGTAGGTTTCCGGTATAGGGTGGTGGTTATGTGACCATCACTTATTAGCACTGTAGTGTCCAGGAAGTGGATCTCTTGTGTGGACTGGTCCAGGCTGAGGTTGATGGTGGGATGGAAATTGTTGAAATCATGATGGAATTCCTCAAGGGCTTCTTTTCCATGGTTCCAGATGATGCAGATGTCATCAGTGTAGTGCGAGTAGGGGCATTAGGGGACGAGAGCTGAGGAAGCATTGATTATCACTACAAAAGGTTTTTTCTTCTCTCCTGCTGGTAATAGCTCACCTTAACTGATCACTCCTGTTATAGTGTATATGATAACATTGTTTCATGTTGTGTGTGTGTGTGTGTGTGTATGTATGTATATATCTCTCTATCTCTTCCTACTGTATTTTCCACTGCATGCACCGGATGAAGTGGGTTTTAGTCCACGCAAGCTTATGCTCAAATAAATTTGTTAATCTCTAAGGTGCCACAAGTACTCCTGTTCTTTTTCCTCAGATTTGTCACCTAAAAAGAATGGCTCAGCTTTGGGAATCTCCCTCACATCCTCAGCCATGGAGACGGATGCAGAGAATTCATTTAGTTTCTCTGCAATGCCTTATTGTCCTTGAGTGCTCCTTTAGCATCTCAATCGTCCAGTGGCCCCGCTGGTTGTTTAGCAGGCTTCCTGCTTTCCAAAAGTAATAGCAATTTTTTTTTTGTCTTTGGCTAGCTGTTCTTCAAATTCTTTTTTGGCTTTCCTAATTATATTTTTACACTTCATTTGCCAGAGTTTACGCTCCTTTCTATTTTCCTCACTAGGATTTAACTTCCACTTTTTAAAGAATGCCTTTTTGCCTCTCACTACTTCTTTTACTTTGTTGTTTAGCCACGGTGGCACTTTTTTGGTTCTCTTACTATGTTTTTTAATTGGGTTATATGTTTAAGTTGAGCCTCTATTATGGGGTCTTTAAAAAGCTTCCATGCAGCTTTCAGGGATTTCACTTTTGGCACTGTATCTTTTGATTTCTGTTTCACTAACTACCTCATTTTTGTGTAGTCCCCCTTTCTGCAATTAAATGCTGCAGAGTTGGGCTGCTGTAGTGTTTTCCCCACCACAGGGATGTTAAATTTAATTATATTATGGTCACTATTACCAAGCGGTCCAGCTATATTCACCTCTTGGACCTGATCCTGTGCTCCACTTAGGACCAAATCAAGAATTGCCTCTCCTCTTGTGGGTTTCAGGACTAGCTGCTCCAAGAAGCAGTCATTTAAGGTGTCTAGAACCTTTATCTCTGTATCCCATCCTGAGGTGACATGTACCCAGTCAATATAGGGATAGTTGAAATCCCCCATTATTACTGAGTTTTTTATTTTTATAGCCTCTAATCTTCCTGAGCATTTCACAGTATCACCATCCTTGTCAGGTGGTCATTAATATATCCCTACTGCTGTATTCTTATTATTCAAGCATGCAATTACTATTCATAGAGATTCTGTGGTACAGTTTGGTTCATTTAAGATTTTTACTGCATTTGATTCTACGCTTTCTTTCACATAGAGTGCCACTCACACACCAGCACAACCTGTTCTGTCCTTCCGATATATTTTGTAGCTTGGTAGTACTGTGTCTCATTGATTATCCTCATTCACCAAATTTCTGTGATGCCTGTTATATTTAATATGAGGCACTCTTGTTCACCCATCTTATTATTTAGACTTCTAGCATTTATATTTAAGCACTTTTTAAGCTGTCTGCCATTACATGATGTAATTTTGAATGGGACTTTTTTTTCATTTGACTGTTTCTCATCAGATCCTACCTGTATTTTATCCTCATCCATCGTCTCCTCCTTACTATGACATAGAGAATCTCCATTAATAGATCCTCCCCTAAGGAATGTCTGTCCAAACCACATGCTCCTCTGCACCTGTCTGCTTTCCCCCAGCCCTTAGTTAAAATTTAAAAGGTCATAGAGCAGTTTTCAAAGTGCCAGAAATCTGGTTCCATTTTGGTTTAGGTGGAGCCCATCCTTCCTATATAGGTTCCCCCTTTCCCAAAAGTTTCCCCAGTTCCTAATAAATCTAAACCCCTCCCCCCTACACCATCGTCTCATCCATGCATTAAGACCCTGCAGTTTTGCCTGTCTAACTGGCCCTGCATGTGGAACTGGAAGCATTTCATAGAATGCTCCGATAAAGGTCCTGGACTTCAGTCTCTTACCTTGCAGCCTAAATTTGGCCTCCAGGACCTCTCTCCTATCCTTCCCTAGGTCATTGGTACCTACATGTACCACGACCACCGTCTCCTGCCCAGCCCAACACACAAGTCTATCTAGCTGTCTCAAGATAACTGCAACCTTCACACCAGGCAGGCAAGTCACCATGCAGTTCTCCTGGTTATCGCAAACCCAGCTATCTATGTTTCTAGTGATAGAATCATCCATTACTAATCGTTTCTTCCTAATAACTGGAGTTCCCTCCCTCAGAGAGGTATCCTCAGTGGAAGAGGATTCCACAACATGCATTGCCAAATGAAAAGTATCTCATCAGGATTGAGGGATGAAAGATTTTTATTTGCCTTTCTGTAACTTCGTTATGTTTTTAAATATATGTATCAGTATTATATTTTCCAAAGGCCTTAAGGAAAACTAACATTTACAGTGTTATCTGCTCCCAAACTGTATAAATAGTGTCTTTTGCAAAATATTCAGAAGGCACTTTTACAGCTTTATAGAAACACATACACAAAAACTCCATGCTGTCCTTTCCAGCAGAGTTTGTGTATTTTTTAACTGAAGGCAGCTTTTTTGCAATAATTCTGTTCGCTCTACATTTACTACTGTAGGTTGCAAAAGCTTCATTTCAAAGGAACAATGATGCCTTGGATGCTGCAATTTTTTACCTTGCTATGAAGAAAAAAGCAGTGGTGTGGGGTCTGTTTAGGTGAGTTCCGTTAGCCTTTGACTTTAAAAGTAGTAAGAATAAAACTAATAGTGTAAAGAAGAACTCTTTTTCAACTTATTTCAACTTATCTTGGATCAAAAGATTAAAAGATATAATTTAAGTAGGGTTGTCAATTAATTGCAGTTAACTCACACGATTAACTCAAAAAATTAATCGTGATTAATCACACTTAAACAATAGAATACCAATTGAAATTTATTAAAATATTTTTGGAAGTTCTTTACATTTTTCAATATTGATTTCAATTACAACACAGAATACAAAGTGCACAGTGATGACTTTATATTATTAGATTACAAATATATGCACTGTACAAATGATAAACAAAAAATAGTATTTTTCATTTCACCTCATACAAGTACTGAAGTACAATCTCTATCATGAAAGTATAACTTACAAATGCAGATTTTTTTTTGGTTACATAACTGCACTCAAAACCAAAACTATGTAAAACTTTAGCTCCTACAAGTCCATTAAGTCTTATGTCTTCTTCTGCCAGTCAAAGACAAACAAGTTTGTTTACAATGACAGGGGATACTGCTGCCTGCTTCTTATTTACGGTCTCACCTGAAAGTGAGAACAGTCGTTCGCATGGCACTTTTGCAGCCGGCGTTGCAAGGTATTTACATGCCAGATGTGCTAAACATTTGTATGCCCCTTCATGCTTTGGCCACCATTTCAGAGGACATGCTTCCATGCTGATGATGCTTGTTTAAAAAAATAACGTGTCAATTAAATTTGCGACTATACTCCTTGTGGGGAGAATTGTATGTCTCCTGCTCTGTTTTACCCGCATTCTGCATATATTTCAAGTTATAGTGGTCTCAGATGGTGATCCAGCCATGTTCATTTTAAGAACTCTTCCACAGCAGATTTGACAAAACGCAAAGAAGGTAGGATGTGAGATTTCTAAAAATAGCTAAAGCACTCGACCCAAGGTTTAAGAATCTGAAGTGCCGTCCAAAATCTGAGAGGGACGAGGTGTGGAGCATGCTTTTAGAAGTCTTAGAGCAACACTCTGATGTGGAAACTACAGAACCCAAACCACTAAAAAAGAAAAATCAATCTTCTGCTGGTGGCATCTGACTCAGATGATGAAAATGAACATGTGTCAGGCCGCACTGCTTTGGATAGTTATCGAGCAGAACCTATAGGCAGCATGGATGCATGTCCTCTGGAATGGTGGTTGAAGCATGAAGGGACTTATGAATTTTTAGTGCATCTGGCACGTAAATATCTTGTAACGCCAGCTACAACAGTTCCATGCGAACACCTGTTCTCACTTTCAGGTGACATTGTAAACGAGAAGCAGGCAGCATTATCTCCTGCAAATTGTACTAACCTTGTTTGTCTGAGCGATTGGCTGACCAAGAAGTAGGGCTGAGTGGACTTGTAGAATTCTGTACAAAAAACTGTATTCAAAAATAAAACTATGTAGAACTTTAGAGTCTACATTTGTCAGTTCAACATTCATGATAAAGAGATTGCACTACAGTACTTGTAATGAGGTGAATTGAAAAATACCATTTTGTTTTTTACAGTGCAAGTATTGTAATAAAAAATATAAAGTGAGCACTTTACTTTGTATTCTGTGTTGTAATTGAAATCAATATATTTGAAAATTTGGAAACATCCAAAAATATTTAAAATAAAATGGTATTCTATTGTTAACAGCGCGATTAATCATGATTAATTTTTGTAATCACTTGACAGCCCAAAATTTAAGTTATAACTAAGTACTCTGTGTGAGTTTTTTGTTTGTTTTTTTTAACACAGGTCTCAGTACGATGAAAAGATGACCACATTTTTCAGCCACAATTTCAGTGAAGATAGGTGGCGCAAAGCAGCTTTGAAAAATGCTTTTGCTTTGTTGGGAAAACAACGCTTTGAACAGTCTGCTGCTTTTTTCTTACTAGCTGGTTCCCTGAAAGATGCTATAGAGGTATATAAAGTACTGTGGAGTTTCAGAACTGAACTTGAGAATTACACTGATGAACATTGTTGTTTGTTAATCATTTCACAAAAGCTGTGGCAAAGAAAGTTGTACAGTGGAGCAATGAAAAGTCAGGGTTATGCAACGTTATTGCTGCCTCTGTGTGTGTGTACATATTACAGGAGTCTTTAGTACATGATATCAGATATAATTCTTCATACGGTTCAGTACCAAAAAACCTCCAAAAAACTAATGTTCATGTAATTAAGGCTGAAAATTTGTGCGTAAGCCTGAAGAAAAAAAAATCTTCTATTCGATCATTGATACACTACTAAATAAACAAGAATTTTATAAAAATCTGAAAAAAAAATCAGCACATTTCTGACCAAACAGAGGGAGAAAATATACTTGGATACAGGTTTCTGACCCCAAAATTTGATGTACCTTTTAAACTTTTTACATGATGGGAAAATTACTCTTTATTCTAAGTGTGGGTGGTTAATTCATTCATTCATTCTTTGAGAGCGAGGCTTTCCTAATCCAGCAGCTTGCTTGTCATGCTTTATGCCACAGGTGTGTCTTGAAAAAATGGAAGATATTCAGCTGGCCATTGTTATTGCTCGTTTATATGAATCAGAATTTGAGACCTCCCTCACTTATACATCCATTCTTTATGAAAAAATTTTGGGTTGCCAGAAAGATGGAACTGGATTCAGATGTACTAAATTGCATCCTGATCCCTTCCTGCGAAGTCTTGCCTACTGGATAATGAAAAACTACACTAGAGCACTTGACACTTTATTGGAACAAACACCTAAGGAAGATGATGAAAATCCAGGTAGGGGAAATATCAGTGTTGTAATTTTCAACTATATTTTAGCATTAGGATTTATAGATCCTTCCATAATTAAATATAATAATTAAGCATTTAGAAGTAAAAACAGATCCTTAAATATGAAAAAGGCAGCAAAAATAGTTAAAGTAGCTGGTACTGTAGTTGTAATTCATTAATGCAATAATTCTCAGTTAGAAACCTTTACAAAAGGTTTCAACAAACAGAAGCTAATATCTGTTTAAAAATCTGCTTAATTCTCCATTGTGTTGTAGTTATATGAAGTGTGCAATAGCTACAGTGTACTGTTACCATAAGCTTATTAGAGTATAGTTATTTCATTTTTACAAATG
This sequence comes from Natator depressus, assembly GCF_965152275.1. Taxonomy (NCBI): domain Eukaryota; kingdom Metazoa; phylum Chordata; order Testudines; family Cheloniidae; genus Natator; species Natator depressus. The sequence continues at coordinate 62,278,436 of NC_134243.1, read as the reverse complement.
CTTCTTGTTGCGGTTCATGAATGAGTGATACCTGTGATCTGTCTCCCTGTGGGCACTTCCTTCAAGTGATAGGCCTACACCTGCACTAATCAGAATGGAATCCTGAGATTCACCCACCTTTTGACTGGACTTGCAGGGTACAGCATCCCATTTCCCCAACCTGAGCACTGTTGTTCTGGATCTCTGCAGAACTGAACCTTTAGGCCACGTCTCACGGACAGCGCTGCAGTGGCATAGCTGTGCTGCTACAGTGTGTCCAGTGAAGTGGCTCTATACCAATGGGAGAGAGAGTTCCTGTCAGCATAAAAAAAAATACCACCTCTCCCGCCAGCATAGCACTGTACACACAGATGCCTATGTCGGTGTAACTCATGTTGCTTAGGGAGTGGAATATTCACGCTTTTTAATAAAAGAAAGCTGGTTTTTTTTAAAGAGTAATTAACATATATAACTCAATTTACAATTTTTTTTCTGTCAGTAAACATTGGGCTCATTCCTAGGATCCACCAGCCAATCTTTGTAAGACCAGAAAGGGTGGAAACAAAGGTGCCACTTTACATCCCCTTCCCTTATCCTGGGGACAGGTTCAATCTGCATTGCCGGTTAGAGCATCCTTGAGACTGCTCTAATTTGTGCCCAGCTATAGTAACCTTCAGGCAGCTGTTTCTGTAGCCAAGCCAGCTTTCCTCTTTATTTGAGTTGCCTGAGTGCCATAAAGCAGAAGAAACAGAGGCAACTTTTTATTCTTTCCATAATGAGTTCATGTTATCACTTTTCTTGTGGGATGTGATTACTTTTTATTTTTACAAATATGCTAGACTGTTTTGGTAAGGTTTTGTAAAGTGGCAATTACAGGGGTGCAAAACAACCTTAAAATAATACTCATTTGTAGATATGTTTCGTAGAAGTCATATTTGTTTAATTCCTCTAGTTATCATCAAGTCCTGCAATCCTGTGGTGTTTAGTTTTTACAATTACCTTCGGACCCACCCTTTGCTCATCCGAAGATATTTCAGATCACCAGAAGGGACTCTGGCTACTTTAGGCATAAAAACTGAGAAAAGTTTTGTTGATAAAATTAATCTTATAGAGAGAAAATTATTCTTCACCACTGCAAATGCTCATTTTAAAGTGGGATGCCCTGTTTTAGCTCTTGAAGTTCTTTCCAAAATTCCAAAAATAAGTAAAAAGTCCAGCATTTCTACCGAGAGAGATCAATCCAGTTCAAGTCCTACTAGAAAAACTGATGTGATTCTAGAGTCAAACACTGAGAGTGATGGTGCTGAAAGTAGTAATATAGACTGGTCAAAGCCATTTTCAGCTTCATCTGCCTTGGAAAGTAGCACTGGTTCTTCAGCACAATTTGATTGGAGTCAGCCAGCAGTAAAATTCGAAGAGGAGTCTCTTACTCTTGACTGGGGTGAAGACAAAGATGGCTCAGAGGAAGAGAAAGATGATGTTGGTTTAACAATGAAAGGTTCGAAACTGGACTCTAAAAATGGAAAACTAGATGAGAAGAATGCACACACTAATGTACTACAGACACCTCAAGGGGAGGACTCTGATGCAGGTGACACTGAGGTTGATGTAATTGCCGAACAACTGAAGTTCAGAGCCTGTTTGAAGATCCTAATGACCGAACTGAGGACTTTGGCTACAGGGTATGAGGTAGACGGAGGGAAGCTTAGATTTCAACTGTACAATTGGCTGGAAAAAGAAATTGCTGCTATGCATGAAATATGTAACCACGAAGCAGGTAGCAAAGACTATTGTGAAACGTATACTAAAGTAGATGGTGACCGACTTGATCATGAAGAAATTTTGGATAAGCCAGATATTGGCTCATATGAACGTCACCAGATAGAAAGACGTAGGTTGCAGGCAAAACGAGAGCATGCTGAAAGACGAAAGTGGTGGCTGCAAAAGAATCAAGCTCTCCTGAGAGTTTTCCTAAGTTACTGTAGCCTTCATGGGGCACAAGGTGGTGGTCTAGCATCTGTAAGAATGGAGCTCAAGTTTTTGTTGCAAGAGTCTCAGCAGGTAAGAATCTTTTAAATGACTTTAAATTGAGATTAGTTCATTTTAAGTAGTTTAGGAATTTTAGTAGTCTTGCAGCCACAGCTTATCAGACTGATTTTTGTCAAATCACTCACCCTAGCAAGGTCGGGCCAGGGTAATACTTAGATCAGACATTTCTAGGGTACTGCAGTCGGGTTGGTAAGTCAGTACATGGTACTCTTCTCTCTAAGACTATAAAGTTCTAACTTCTCAGGTGCAATTAGGGGGCACAGTCTGGTATTTTGGGATGCTGCTTTTGCATAAATCTTAAATCTGGATCCTGGCCATCTATGATTATTAAAGATCCTATTTCATTATTTTCAAGTTTAGAGTGTACTAAGGCACCTACCAGCATAGCATTTAAGCTGGTATCCAAGTGTTAAGACTCAGTATTCTATGCACATTCCAGTTTTGGTAATTACATTTTGTCCACCTATGTGGTTCCAGTTGGAATTTGACAAGATCTAATACCCCCCAACTCTTGCAAATAATGCCATGAGACTACAAGTGATTGGGCTTGATTTGTGTGTCATCCAAAAGACAATATAGTGTCCCCAAGCACTGTCTGGTATTTTTTGTATTTATTTCATGCTAGAGAAAGTATCTTGCAGCTAAATCTTAGGACTGCAAGAGGGATTTATTTCCTTTTCAGCAACAGAGATCCTGTGTGATGATGGACAAGTCATTTAACTTTGCTTCAGTTTTTTTTACATTTAAAATAGGAATAGTACTAGGATTACACGAGTGTTGTGAGGTTTTAATGTTTGTAAAATACTTAGAATTCCTCACATACTGTATATGTGAAAATTTTACTACTTTTTCTTATTATTATTATTCATAAACTCAGACCACTGAGTAGCATAGGAGCTCAGGGGGGTTTTTGTGTTTTTTTTAATAGTAGTGTTTGGTATTAAATAGTCCTAACACTTGTTACTTAGGGCTAGTGGTTTTATCTTCCTGCTAGGAATCAAAAAGTATTCTAGAAGAGTTGAATGTATGTTAGTCCCTGATCCTAGACCATTAAAGTCAATGAGAGCTTTGTCATTGACCTCAATGATCATAAAAATAATCCATATTGTATAGATAGAGAATGAAGAAAAATTATTCTGTTTAATCATTAAGGTTGTAAATGTGTGCTCTATTTCTGTTCTCAGTTATGTGACCATTTTACCTACTGTATTTTCTTTTAAACAGGAGACTACAGTAAAGCAACTTCAGTCTCCCCTTCCATTACCCACAACGCTACCACTGCTTTCTGCAAGTATTGCTTCAACAAAAACTGTAATAGCCAACCCTGTGCTGTACTTAAATAACCACATCCATGACATTCTTTACACCATAGTACAGATGAAATTTCCACCCCATCCTAATATTGAAGATGTAAAGGTAAGACAAAGTTCTCTCTGAATTTGAAATTGAGATGTCATAGGTATTTGTATGTTTGTACATGGTGAGAAGGGAATGTGACACAGCATGATATATGCATTTCAGATGGCCACGTTACTCATAAGTGATGACTCTTAAGTTGAACAATACAGGTGGACTCAAGAAAAATCAAACTCACTTTTAAACTTTGTGGCGATATATTTGTTCTCCTGTAATCTGGGTAAATGTTGATATCTTGACACTTGGCTGTTTCCCTCCCATCCATTCACTAGTGCAAAAGCCTTTTAACCCAGAGCATGAGTGACCAAAAAGCCAATCCTAAATCTGGACCTTTGCTACATCATTGAATCCCGGTGTTTATGTTGATCAATAAAATAAATCGTTGCAGAACTGACCACCAGCAATGCCTGGGGTGGAATTAAATGACAATTATATAGTGTAGTGGGTCTTAAAATGTATTCTGACTTGAAAGTGCATCCTCTTAGCTCAGGTATAAACCCTGGGCCTGATAAAATTGCCATAAATTGAATTGTTGATTTACACACACTGAAAATCTGGCCCCATATTCTGAGCTGAAGAAACTCTGAAGCTAAAGGCCAATGTGTTCAGAGTAAGTAAACACAGATGACAAAAGTCCCAAAGTGTTTAATAGACAAAGACGTGGTTACTGCTGAGTTAACAGGAGTTACTTTCAGATTTTTATACTGCAAATTTTAATTCAATATTGACATTTAAATGAAAAAAAAATAAAACACTGGAAAATCGAATGGGTTGTCAAATTGTTGAAAGACAATTTAAAAAAAAAAAAACACATTTCTGGCATTTCCCTCTCCAGCCGATCATCTCTCATTCTCTCCATCATTTTCCTCCTTTCTCTCCGTTTAGCTCCCTTCCTCATGCCTTCCTTTCTGCACTACAGCTCAGCCAGTCTTTTCCCCCATAATAACTGAAGTTTTTGCATGCATTTTATTTCAAAACTGAATTGAGAAAGAAAAGATGGTATTTTCCAACCAATAGTATAAACAGTATAACAGTTATTCTGAGAGCAAGAGGAATGATGGAAGGGGAGATGGAAATAAGTTAAAGGTTTTTTAAATAAAATAAAACCTCCAGCACTTTAACAGCACCATTTGCTTTGCTTTTTGGACTTCATTTTTAATTCTTTTATGTAAATATTGGAAGATTTCTGCCTCCAGTGAAGGCAACGAGAAGCCGAAGTATTGTCCTTGCTGGCAGACGGCTAGAAAATTAGGCGAGAAAACTGTTAGAGAAGGGTGATTGTAGTTGTGAGAGTAGAGATGTACATATACACACAGTACAGTTATTGCAGAATTGCAAAATAACCATACAGTGATTATACAGCTCTTTGTACTCTTGGCTAACAGGTAATACTAGCCGTCAGAGTGTAGGGATTTATTTTACAGATATTGAGAAATAACTGTATATCATTGATGATGTAGATCAGAAGCCTAGAACAAATCAGAATGGTCAGCATATTGCATAACAGAAAATTGCAGTTATTTACTTTGCACTCACTGGTGGTGGTAATTATATTTCAGTGTAAGCTAAATTATTTTGACATTTATTTAATTAGAGCATCAGTCTTAGGCATGTTGGGGAGAAGAGCTTTGATTGCAATAGTAAATGCAACAGAAGCCTGTGTGTAGCTAAATTTTAATTTAGTTAAAACAATTGGGATATAATTTTTAAACTAGTATATTGCATGAATAAAATAAATCACAACTAACAATTCCTTTCTTCATGTGACGTATAACTAGTTAACTCAACATTTGTGTTTAACATTCAGATTTTCTCACTAGTCAGTCTCAATTAGTTCACTGTGATTTTAAGAAAAAATTGCAATTTCCTACAACTTTTCATATAAAATTTAATATTGGCTGGTTTTGTTTTAGGTGCATACACTTCATTCATTAGCAGCTTCACTTTCTGCGTCTATTTACCAAGCTTTGTGTGACAGCCACAGCTACAGGTAAAAATTGAGCTCTTCTTACAGTTACGTTTAAAATGTGTTTTTGGTTTTCATGTAAGAGTAAACTTTCACATTTTTAAATAAATGCATAAAGAACTAACATTTTGAAATAAGCACATATATACTCATGTGTATACACAGCCAGGCCTAAGTTCAATGTGCACTCATGTATATAATGCAATTAATGCACTATGAAGAAATTGTGATGTGAATGAAGCTACAGTTACATTCTCGTAACATTTTCAAAAACTATATGGCTGCCTTCCATTTGCCCAGACAGTTTTACGTGAATTAAATTTAATACCAAAAATTGTTTAGTAGATTTTACGGCACAGAATAAAAAATGAAAATCTCTAGTTACTCAATCTATGATTGAGGCTCTGTGAGGCTCTATTAGAAGGAAAACACTAAAAAGGCAATTTTCCACAGTGGACACATTGATATATAGGAGCAATTTCTTCTTGTACCTGACAGATGAGCAAGTTTCAGATAGATAGTTATATGGCCATCTCTGAAAAGAGTAGAGAATAAATACACCTACAGATGTGAGGGCATTTAGCAATTTTCACAACACATTTTCTGATTACTAAAATCTTTGAAAGTGAATCTCTCTCTTGCCCAAAAACAGACAGACTGGAATGTAAAACATTGCATGCAGACTAAGATTTTTAGCACTAAAAGTTAACTATTTTTTTACATTGTAAAAATATAATGACTTTACTCTTCTAAAACCGCTCCTACATGCTATACAGAATTTCAAAGTATTTTCTGAAAAATTAAAGACTCAAATGAAAATAACTTGCCATATATACTACATTACAAGAATATTCTAAAATCCTTTCTCATTAGAAAAAAATTGATTTGTGTTTAGCAGTCAAACAGAAACAAATCAGTTTACAGGAATGGTTTATCAAGGACTGCTTTTGAGTGATCGACGCAGGCTGAGGACAGAAAGCATTGAAGAACATGCAACACCAAATTCAACTCCTGCTCAATGGCCTGGTGAGAAAAAACTAAGTTATTTTTCACAACTGCATGCCAAGAACACTTTTTTCAGATGTCCCCACACAATCTGTTTCTCACTTGATTTCTTGATTTTTTTTCTTGTGACTCAGAACATGCAGTGACATCTACAAATGCACACCGGGCTTAATGTTAAAGCCAACAAGAATATTGATAGCATACATTAGTCAGCTGAAGATGCAGATATTATCAGATATGCTTCCCTTATAGAAAAATCTAGTTTGCATTCTTTTTAACTCTTGGGTGAACTCCATTAGCATTTAACTTATGGCTCACATATTCGAACAGAGAGATGCTCACCGTGCCCCAGATATCTTTAATGAGAGAAAGATCAGGATCCAGAATGTACACTTGGTTACCTGATTAATTCTTTTCTGGGAATGACCATTCCCCTAATCTATCCCATCCAAGAGAAGTTCTTCAAGTATTTTGGCCATGGCCGCCTCAGGTTTTAGATATGTATTTTGTAAAGTTGCACAAGGCATTATAATTAATCTAATAAGAATTTGGTGTTTACATACAATTTTGGAAATACTCATATGGTGCAAGAGTAAAGGAGATGAGACCTACTCCTAGAGCCTCATGGATGAATCTGAACTGCCTGTAGCAACTGCAGGAAAAGAGGCACAGTTGCAAAAAAGTCTCAGATGGCGTTATAGAGTGCCAGAGAGTTTAAGGCCAGAAGGGACCACCAGATCCACCTGGTCTGACCTCTTGTATATCACAGGCCACCAACACCATCCAGCACCCACACACTAAACCCAAAAAATTAAATTAGATCAAAGTATTACAGCCCACTGGAGATTAAATCATTATCTGCCACAAGCAGAGAGGAGGGACCGTGATGCACCACTGCCCAAGGCCCCTGCAATAGCAGAGATATGCTTAAGTGAGATATACACAGATAATCCTGGCCAGTGACCCACAGGCACATGCTACAGAGGAAGATGAAAAAAAACCCAGGGTCAATGCCACCCTGACCTGGGAAAAGATTTCTTCCTGACCTCATGTCCTGAACATCTGAGCAAGACCCATTCAGCCACACACCTGAGACAGAGAATGGTCTCAGGGAAAGGTCTGTCTTGGAAAGGAAAATCATCAAGAAACAAATTTTATAATCTATTCAGAAATAGGGGTAATAAACTTAATTTAGATCAAAGTACTAAATGGCGACTCATAGAATTCTTTGTTTAGCATGAAATGAATATAAGAAAAATGCTTTTCGTAGTTCTGCAAACTTCTTAAAGATACATCTTTTCTTTTTTCTTCTTGCAGGTGTGAGCTCACTTATAAATCTCTTAAATTCAGCCCAGGATGAGGACCAACCAAAGTTAAACATTTTACTCTGTGAAGCTGTTGTAGCTGTTTACCTAAGTCTCCTGATACATGCCCTTGCTACTAATTCTTGCAATGAATTGTTTCGGCTAGCAGCCCATCCCCTGAACGGTCGAATGTGGGCTGCTGTCTTTGGGGGAGGAGTGAAACTTGTTGTGAAACCCCGAAGACAATCTGAAAATATTCCAGGTACTTTTTGTGTTGATTCAATTTCAGACCAATAATGTGCATTTGTATAATTGTGGGGAAAGAGAAGAATTTAATTTCCTTCTTTTAGGTTCAGGAACATTGTTTAAAAATAAACTTTTAAATTCATCATGTTTGATAGTATGTGTCTGATATCATCAGTTCTTAACCTCCTCCAGGGTAAAAGGTATTTTTAGGACTTGCATAATCATACTGAAGGAATTAATGGGAATCTTAGAATTCTTGATCAGTATGTATTGGCAAGAATACAACTTTTAGCCAAGATTATTTAATTTAGAAGAGGGGGAAAAAAGATGATTAGCTCTTGGAGGTCGGCATTGTCTTCATATATTACACATTGTGGGTCGTTAAATATGATACAAATATTAGAGTTATTGACTTAATGAAAAAAGCAGTTGAGCAATTGGCATAGTAAAGTCTAAACTCTTTACTGCTCTCTGGCATATTTGTTATCCTTTTGTCTGCATGAAAAATGGTAAGTTTGATGAGACAGGGTTTCATATCTCCCAAAACTTAATTTTAACTCTTCTAGCTGATTTTATCTGTAAACTTACAGGACTCCTAATACAGCCTTCTAGGGAAAAGTCATTCGTGGCTAATGGTTTTCAGCCAGTTATCACTGCTAGTCCAGTGCATATTAAAGGCTCGCCAGTATCTGCAGCTCTGTTTACCATCATTACTGATCATCAGGTGTGTGTCCTAGTCTGTTCAGTTTTCTAGCTATTACATATGAGATTTGAGTGTCTGCTTGACTTAAGTAAGGATACCTGATCATTGATTTAAAACGGAACTTACTGAAACAGTCATCCAATTTTCCTTCATTTAGAGCTAAGCAAGAATGAGCCAAATAAGCAATTATTTATGCTCATGAATGAAGCAGTTCTCAGCTGTAGAATATAATTTTATTCTACATAGCGCTTCTGCTTTTTGGAGTGTCCCAAATCCTTGTATAGAGTATGAGATACTGGTTTTGTGACAAATGGCAGATGCACTCTTTTAGCATTAACTCAGACACCACCCTTGTCCTAGTGCAGTGGATCCGCTAGCTCCCGCATCCCCAGCCTCTGCCCTGCATGCGTGATGGATTCAGAAGCAGACACTTGATCTGATTTTTGAATAAGAAGAGAACACATAATTTGTCGTTCATAAAGGTTCTGAGTACTCTCAGAGCTGTTACATGGATAGTTTCCATTTGTTGGAGCACTAAGAGATAGTTATTAATATCTGTGTTGTGGAAATACCATGGGGCCACATTGTGCTAAACACTGCACATAATTATCATGAAAAGTCAGTACCTACCTCAAAGATCATACAGTTCAAGTAGATTGTAGATATGAGTCCCAGGTATGAGGTAATACGTGCTACAGTATGCATACCATTCTGATGAATTTGTGGTTGTGTGTCTCAGCTAGTAATTGGGGAAATATCGTTAGTTTTATTTTGGCAAACACTGCCCCTTACTCATCTAAACTCTTCTCCAGCTTTTAATTAATTGCTAATTCATTTTGAGAAAATTAAAGGAATGAAAAATGTATTTAAGTGAAGTTGAATTAAGCAGGAAGTCATTTTATGTGTGTGACATCAATTTTAAAACTGCTCTGATATAAATTATGTAAACATTAAACAAATCTAGCTTTATAAAATTTTAATGGCACAATGGACACATACGGCAAATAAACCCAGTCTGAGGATATTGGCAAGCAGTCTACACATTTTATTTTTATTTATATTCTGTACTGAATTAAACAGGTTTGTTTGAAAGAAGAGTCTTTTAACTAATTAAGGTAGAACCTCAGTTTTGAAGCTTTTGTAATTGAATTTTAAAAATGTTTTATATTGCACAAGTTAGGCTCTTAATAAATCATGGAAATCAACCATGTAACTTAAAATTTCATTTGTCAACTGATAGATATTTTACTATTGGTAAAATATAACAAGAACTACTAGAGTTGGAGCTAGACTCTACTGGAACTCTAAAGGTGATCACTTTTGATGATGGACTTTGGCTGCCACTTTGGATACATACTTGTAATTATCCTCCCAAGTAGATGCACTTTTCCTTGAAAATCATTCTCTCTTTCTAAAACTACACCGGAACAGTCAGTGAATAATCAGTCTCCTACTCTACCTAATTCTGGTAAAACAAAATGCTCAGACAGCAAGACAGAAAATAAAATACTGTTAACAAGTGGGTGCTACTCATCACACCAAATAACCTTGCCAAATAGCACTGCAGTTGCTGCTGGCTGTGACAAAGAATATTTACCCTAGAAGATTGGTGAGCAGCTTATATGCGCGGATTGCTGTGTATTTTCCAGTAGAAATGTTTAAAAAAAATGTTGGCATAAGGCATGAATTTTAAAAACTGGTTTTATTTTAACTGGGATTGTCTTTCCTTTGTAACTGAGTTTCATATTTACTATTAAATTGTGGAAGAAGTAACTCTGAAAAGTAATTTGAATTCAGACATTTTGGGTGAAACTTTTCTGATCAGTATTTTTATTCTCTACTAGTTTTTGAAGCTTGCTAATAACTCTTCAAGTTTTGCAGCGATTAGATATTTTAAATTGATTTTTTTATTGAATTAAATAATAAAAAGTCTATTATGTTGGGTAGGGAAATGCGGTAATGATCTTATTTATACTGCTTAACTTTTGCAATAGCTAGAAAAATATTCCTAGTTGTACGGTCAAAGGCTTTCATTCAAGATAGATTCTGTTTTCTTTAAACCTACTAGCTGCTGCTGCTGCAGTTTCTGATGTTTCAAAGGACAGTAATGAAGGTTTGTAAAGATTTGCAGTGTAGATGGATGTTAGTGTGCTTTAAAAGAGGAGAGTGTTTTTAAATCTCTATCTTTATAATAAAGTAAGTGTAAATCTTCAGTTATGCCTATCCAGAACAGCTCATTTTCAAAGTCCACATTCATATTGTGTTTGATTACATTAAAAAAATGTTAAAATCAGTCCTCCCCCATAGATTTTCCTAAAATGCCAGGGTAAATAGTCTAGATTTCCTTGTTTACATTTCTGAAAATGTCAAACGAAAACATGGATTTTTCTAAAGGAGAAAACATTCTCAATATGGTTTTAAGCAGGAATTGGTCTAAAACTTATAAGTTTTCAGGAGCTACAGGTTTTAAAAGAGATATTACAATTTGTTTTCCTAATGCATGTGGCAAAGAATAGTAACTCTACTTGGATTTATTGTAGTTGGACTATTTATAGGATTACACTTACTTTATTTACAGGCACATTTAAGGAATAGTACCTGAAATGTAGTTTAGCTTTGAATTTGTTTTAAACCTACCAGATTTTGTTATCCAAACACCTTAACCAAAATTCATGGTTTTGGTGACTTCATTTAAATTCTAAAATTAATCCATTTCTAAAAATAAATTATGGATAGCATTTGTTTCTTACTATGGTTTTAGCTATCTAAATTCTTTCAATTTAGCACCTCCCGTCCCTTCAGAAGAAATGGATAAGCATCGTCGTCGATTTAATATGAGAATGCTTGTACCAGGGAGACCAGTAAAAGATAGTGTTGTACCTCCACCTGTGCCTGCAGAAAGGCCTTCTTACAAAGAAAAATTCATTCCTCCAGAACTCAGCATGTGGGACTATTTTATGGCAAAGGTAGGGCATTCTGGGTTGAACATAGTGGTATCACAAGAATGTCTGACTTTTAAAATTTGAAAATATAAAATTAAATACTTTGCACAGAACACATGCACTTTTTTTCCTGTTCTAAAGGACAAAAATAAAATTTCAAGAAGTGTTTTCATGAATGTGCCTCACAATCTGTTAAAAAAAAAATAAAATTTGCAGGTTGCTTTCCCCACAGAAAAAATGAAAGTTACATATCTGCTATATAACTTCCAAAATATCAATCTACTTATCAATCTAGCACTCTTCTGCCAAGCAAAAAATAGTGGAAATAAGCATTTTGATCCTTGCTACACGCTTGTTTTTGAAGGGAACATCTAACTTACAATTTAGATATATTAATAGATTTACATATCAAGCTGCTCTGTTTCACTACTAAGTTATTTAAGTGACATCTTAAATGTTTAAAATATTGACAACTCTGAAGAGTTGTTATAACAGGTTTGTGTCTTGCATTGCAGCCATTTCTTCCTTTATCAGATAGTGGTGTTATATATGATTCTGATGAAAGCATTCACAGTGATGAAGAGGACGATGATGGTGCTTTCCTTTCTGACACACAGATCCAGGAACACAAAAATGCCAATTCTTACAGGTTAGTGGAGACTATACCATAGTTAAAAAACAAACTTACTTATGAACGTGTTTTGTGTTCAGCTTTTCGTCCAAAGCAAAAGATGATATCATTGGGCCTCTTTTCTGCTGTGAGGTATATTTTACAGTATCTATTTGTTTAACAGCTATGGGTTTGCAGAGGCATTACTGAGATAAGAAACTGGCCTGAATAATCTTAAATTACTGACACTGATGTGCAAAAAGGAAATAATTCACCTTGACTTTAAGTTCCGATTGAGTTTGCAAGTATAGCAGCTAGGTTTTTTTCCCTTTTGCATTCACCTGAGCAAATAAACTGAGCAAATTGTATTTCAGTCATTGAGACACAATGAACATCCCTTGATGCCAGGTTTAGCGTTACTTTTCAGAGTAGAGACCAATTTTAAGTGTAATTTGAATTTTCTGTGTTAATTTCCTTTTTTATGTGGATTAGAAAGAACACTTTTAAAAAAATGTCAAGCATAGGATGGCATAAATTAATGAGTCACATCCATTATGAAAGTGGATGAAAATAAAAGGTCTTCCACCTACATTGTATCATGTCTTTTCAAATCCAGTAGACTATAAATGGAACTATTTCATTGTACTATACGAGAGTGGGAAAAAAAATCTTTGATTTATATCATAACAATGATTCCTTTTCATTCATTTTGATGTCATGGAAAGTTTTGTAATGTGGACTTTCATTGGCATTGCCACGAGATTAATATTTGATTCCTGACTTTACATATGCTTCCCTCTTTCACACCCAGGGATCTATGTCCAGGTGCCCTCTGCTAGAGGGAAGAGGATGATGATCTGGGGTTTGGAAAAGAGGGAGGGGAATCTTCTGGGCTCCAAGGAGAGAGACTTAACATGTTTAAGATAAGGATCTTACCTTGCATTGCAGTATGGAAAACTCACTCAGTAAGCACTATTCATTATTTTAGCAGGTGGTTGGACTAGATGACCTCCTGAGGTCTCTTCCAAACCTAATCTTCTGTGATTTGTTATAAATACCTTTCTCATATCTACATGGTTTGGTGAGAGAAGCTAAACTGTGTCCTGCAGATAACTGAATTTAAATTGTACTTTACAAAATGGAAACTGTTCTTTTTCTACAGCTGGGCTCTCATACATTTGGTGATAGTAAAACTAGCTCTGTACAACATAAAGAACTTTTTTCCCATTGCTGGTTTGGAATTCTTTGGTGAGTTAAATTCTGACTTCTATTTTACTTTGCTCTGTATGCGAGTTAGTAAAGTATTGGCATTTATATATGAAAAGTTGTTTTGCACAATTGCTAACAGATGGAATTGTGTTTTATTTCAGGTTTTTTAAATGCACTCATCCAATTTTTTTTATCTTTTTCTGTAAGTTCTGTGGAAGCACACACATCTTCCTTATGCTTATTAAACGTAAGCAGTAGAATACGATGTCAGATTATGGTTGTGAATTTTTGTTTGTTTGTTTTTAGTTTTACTTAGTTGTTTTTGGTATCTGAATAAATTCTGCCCTGGGCTGCTATATTTTAAAAAAAAAAAATTCATAATATTGTGTCTGCATTTTACTGCAGGATTCATTTATTGCTATTAATAGTATAGGGGTTTTATATTGGTATTAAACCTTTGTGTTCACTTTAGATCTGCCTGTGACATCACCATTGGGTATTGCTGTGATTAAAAATTTGGAAAACTGGGAACAGATCCTTCAAGAGAGAGTGGATCAGTTTGAAGGCCCACCACCGAACTACATCAATACCTATCCCAGTGACACTGGAGTGGGAGCTGGATCAGCTGTTCTCCGCAACAAAGCAATGCTTGAACCTGAAAACACACCATTCAAGTAAGAAAAGCTTTCAATAAACTGCTATCCAGACTTTATTATAACTTGATATATGCACCTTTTGTGCAGAAACAGTCATAACTATCTAGTGGATTTTTTTTAGTTAAAAGAAAACAGTGAGTTGGCTAAGCCAAATAAAACCTAACCTACAGTGGCTTTACAGTTGTACCTTAATTAATGCAGCATAATACGGTGCCTATCTTTACTGATGATTATGTTTAATTGTTGTAAATACTGTTACAAATACAGTGGTATTCAGGTGCTTAAGTCCTTTTATTAATCTTTGGATAACTTCTTCCCACTGTTCTACTTGCATTTTTATTCTACACATACTTTATTTCTGCTTTTTCATGCACTATTTAATAGAACAATTGTGTAGTTGATTCTGCTACATATTTTTGTTCACAATTTCCTTTCTACTGTTACAAACATGCATTAAGGGCCACTTATTCAAAAATGTGAAGCATTGGATTTCATTTTGGTTCTTATGTGATCTGATTAAACCCTTATAGGCCAGCAGTGGACCCACCGATTTGGTTGACTTAATGTACCTTCTCTACACACATGCTCATTTGAGGGCTTATTATGTGTACTTTAAGACAAAGTTTGATGTGGAACTGTCAAGTGGTGCTACTACCATAGCAATGGGGATAAACAGTGATACCATCAACACGATAAAATGGCCACTAGGAAATGCATACATTTGTGTGTATTTCAAGACACAAAATTGTCTTTTTGTGACCTGAAAGCATCACAACAAAAAAAAAAAATCACTAAAATGTAGTAGCACTGATGACATTTCTAGTCAACATCGTTATCATAGTCTTGTTCATCATTATGATATTTGTCGAGAGCGTGTGGGTTACCATAAGCTTTCGTGAGCTACAGCTCACTTCATCGGATGCATTGTTCAGTGATCTCTACTGGTAAAGGCACAAATAAGGTCTTGTAGAAGTTCAGACGACACTGGGCACCCTATAAAATTAAAGCAAGTAGTTCATCATGCACAGTTTTACATCCATATTACAATAGTGATCCAATATCCTGTTTACCTTTGAGTGAAGGCATCCAAATCTTTGTTTGTCAAGATGCTCTTCAAAACTGGAGTGAACACACCTCCCTGGAGTCTTTCTACTTCAGGTTTTGCAGCACTAGGATGAATCCCCTCAGCTCATCAAAATTGATGCAGAATCCATGAAGGTGTAGTATGTCAATTAAATTGAGACACACAAAATCAAGGTATAGCTGTGCAGCAAAGCTTGTGTGTGGTGGTAAGATCATTTTGGAACTGTTTAATACTATTCACTCCACAGTTGAGAGGCACCTTCTTTGAATCTGTTCTGAATGAGGATTCTCATTGCTGGCTGAATTGTATGCTTCTTTATGTATCAAGGAAAGGACAAACTTCTGCCCCATTTAGGGCACAAAAGTAGCTGACCTCTGTAAACTACAATCACCTTGCTTTGAATAATAATCTGAGGCTTTTATTTTGGCAAAGGATTGAAGTGGCATTATACAAAATCACTTGTTCATTTGAAAGCAGTTAAACAGGCTCACTCAAGAGAAGTAGATCCAAAAAACATTTATAGATGACTTAATTCCTACTACAGATTACTTGCAGTTTGGATAGCATTAGCTATTATTGCACTGCATAGAACAATGGTAGGCTTGCCTTGTCCATGCTGCGCATGGAATGAAATTGCAGAGTCATGGTGTTTTTCTAATCTTGCCTGGAATAGTTTACAGTTTCCACATCTGAGGTAAGTAGGACTTTATATCTTTGCATTAGATCGTTGTCTGTCTCTTCAATCAGCTGATAAAATGCAATGTCATAAGGTGACTGTTGCAGTGTAACTAGGCGGTTTTTCTTTAAAATTCATTTTACTCAAGTAGGAAGAAAGCAATCAAGTCTATCATTCAACATACCTAAAGATGAAGTTTTTCACAAATATTCCACGCAACATGTCATCTCCTCCTTGAAGTGCTGCCTCCTTTAGATTGGTTGCTCTCTCAAATGTTTCTATTTTATGAAGTTTCTAGTCTTCCTTATGTTTTTCTCATGCAAACAATATCAATGGGACCAGTCTCTAGAAGATGTGCTTCCTCTGATAGCTATAGAAGCAGGTGAACATGATGCACTTTGATCAGATTCAGAGTCTGTTTTCTTTCCTGGGTTCTATACAACTCTGACATGTCCCAAATTCAACTTGTGTATTTCTGAAGCAATTCCTGTGGTAGAGTATCGGTGGCACCTCTTCTAAAATAGAAAACTCATCTAGTAGCTGCCAATATAATTAATCTCTCCTGGCTTCTGCTGCAAACACCACAGAATTCTGTCCAGCACTGGTAGTTTTTAACAGTTTTGTATTCTTTTGATTTTCTTTTCCCAAACTATGAAAAATGTGTTTGTGCTGAGTCTGTCTCTTTGATGTAAGCTTTAAGGGGCTTGTATCCTCCCACATACTGTAACTTTAGTGGTAATGGTAAAATTCCCAAAGTATATTGTTAGCATTACCACCACCATCATTATTTTTCAGTTTATACAAGTGTATAGACTTGTGCTAAAATAGATATGAATTAGATCTATATGTTGGCAATTTTGATACTATTTTTGTTTAGTGAGCATTTTGATTGCTTGAACCCCCAATATGAAGCTGTATACTGCCATCTCTAATACTGACTTGTGCATAGGGTCACTGAATTAAAAAGCTAGGTTCTAGAATATAGCAAAGGCTAGTACTGTATGCATAGGCAATTACAAATTAAAACCTTCTACCAGGCAGATTAGATGCTACATTATATATTCAAAAACGTACAAATTAAAAAAACATTAAGAATCCACGTATACTTATTTATATCTGTTAGTCACTTATGAGATACTTTGACAATTAAGAATATGCAATATGAAAACATTTTAGTATATTGCAAATATTTGCCATTTTTGTCACAAGCTAAATAGCTCCATCATTTCTGAAAAAAATACTTGCTCATGAAAAACCAATAAAAATCTTACATTGCCATTTGATAGCTTTGACCAATAAACACCACACTAAAGTGTTTAAATTAACTTAAATAGTAAAAACTGTAGTCATAGTAATTTGCAGTGTTTATGGAACTGCAAAAAAGGACACACTCATTTTGAATACTGTTGTTTCACAGGCTTATTTACAGTCTTGCAGCAAAATTTGACAGCTCCACATCGTACCTCATTTAAATGTATATAAAATAAGGCTTCAAATGATATATGATGTGTGTGCACGTGAGGAGGGCGCATACATTACACTCCAAAAATATGGCCCATTTTGGAGAATTGCCAAACACCTTTTGAATATTAGAAGAAATATGTAAAAGCATTTTACATGATTTATTTGTGTCATCCTGGTGCCACAATTGTAATATATGAGTAACTTCAGCACAGTGTAAATATATTAGTGTTTGTGAATCAAGGAAACAAGTTCTGGCCCACAATCCCTTTGAATTCAGTAACTCTGTGTAATGTGGTATCACAGAGGAAGTCCAGGAAAGTTTTTATTCCTTATGACTTGTCTTGGATAGAACACAGAGCATACAAATCCATCATTTTGTTTCACACTGAATTGCATCTAAAATGGTTTGGAGTCTTCACATTTCTTTGTCCACATTTAATTATATTATGACCATGATGAATTTTATATTGAAATTATATTTAAAAAAACAAAACATTTTTTCTTTCAGATCAAGGGATTATTCATCACTTCCAGTTAAAAGACTATGGCATTTTCTTGTGAAACAAGAACTTCTTCAGGAGACCTTCATAAGATATATATTCACTAAGAAAAGAAAGCAAAGTGAGGTAAACAAAACTAATAATTAAAAGGCTTTTTTACATTTCCTCAATCTTTAAGTGTCTCCATTCTAATTTTTGTTTTAATATTTTCATTTTGGTTGGCATTTCAGTTTCCTGTTTTTCACTTCAGCAGTGTTTAATAAACAGCATGCTATCATGGTGATTTTAAAAGTACAAATTAACTAAAAATGTATATTCTTGGACAAGGCATAGCTGAGTTTACAATGCAGTATATATATTTAAAAACATTTTATTTTGCTGTAGGATAACAGTAATAAATTAATTGAATATTGTTGAATCTCTATGGCTTGTCATATATAATATATTTAAACAAAATAATTTCTCATTTCAATATATGTATATATGCATGTGTAATATATACATATACATAATATTATATAGTGATATATAATATTGATTTTTATGACTATCATAATTACAACTGAAATTAGTTGCAATTAAATTTAAACTTTGATGTGTAACAAACTGGAAACAAGTGTACTACTTACTGTCTTAAAACTTCCTGTAAGTATGAAGTTTGTGTGTGTTGCTCCTCCTTTTATTTATTGTGTCATACATTTTTTAAAAGAAAAGGATATAAATTTATTTGCAAGTCTAATAAAATTGTGGGATAAGTACTTTTTATACCATACATTTTGTGTTCATCTAGGAGGCATTACATTAAGTGAGTTTGTTTAGATTCCTGTCTTAGTTTCTGTGCCTTTTATAAAAAATTACAAACATTTGTCATCATTTACTGAGAGGGGTGGCCTTTTAAAGCTAGTTTGGAATGTTTCATTCTTTTTTTATATTTGTTTGTGCATGTGTTTTGTGTTTGTGACTGTGTGGTGTTATGTAGTCTGTAGAAGATCGTGTGGAGCAGGTCAAACAAAACTGCGTAGCAGAAGATCACAAAAACAAGGTAGTATCCCTTCTCCCAAACCTTTAGCACATTCTTAAAAGTTCTGTGGGACTGGCTGTTCTTTTCTAATATGACAGAAGCTAAATGTTCTATGTAGTCTCTGTGTGGCAGACTCTTAATCAGTGCATTAACTTTGGATGTCCTATAATTGGGATAAGTGAACCCCTTGTAAATTGTGTTACTCACACAACTTGTGGGGGGTTTTTAAACTTCAATATACACAATTTTTGGCTTTTAGAACACCAGTGAGTGCAAAAAGTCTGAAGTTTAGCTTCCTAACCAATGCTGAGGCCACTGAACTTTTCTTGCATGAATTTCTATAGATTTTGCGGTCTGTCCATACCACTACAAAACATTGTTATACACCAATTAAAATTACCTGTCAATGTTTTGTAGGTTGAAGCAGATCTCGGCTACCCAGGGGGAAAAGCAAAAATAATTCACAAAGAGTCTGATATGATAATGGCATTTGCAGTTAATAAGGTAAAAACCAATAACATTACTACTAACTGTTTTATTCAATCGTTATGTTTGTGTTGCTCTAAGTTCTTAATTGAAATTAGTGTATGTTATCTGTTTGTACTCTGCAGGCAAACAGCAGTGAAATTGTTTTAGCATCTACACATGATGTGCAAGAACTTGATGTTTCAGCTCTGTTGGCTGCTCAGTCATTTATATGGATTGGGGAAGAATATGACAGAGAATCTAAAAGGTTAGTTTTTCTTTCTTTGCAAGTATATTTAAGGTAACTTTTTACTTTGACAGTACAGACACAAGTGCAGATAGTTCACATTTTTGTTGTTGTCGTCAATAATAAAACATATACATTTCTTCCATAGATCTCAAATCACTTTAAAGGCAGCTAAGTACCATTATCCTCATTTTACAGATGGGGAAATGGAGGCACAAAGTTTTGAGTGACTTGCCCAAGGTCACACAGTTTGTTCACAGCAGGCCCACTGACAGGGGCAAAGGGGGCAGGCAATTTTAAAAAGGCCCAGGGGCCCAGGGTGGCTGGAAGCCCTGGGCCCTTTTAAATAGCCCAGGCAGGCTGCAGGGCTTCTAGGTGCGCGCTACTGCTCTGGGTCCCGCACTTTGGGGGGCCCCCCGAGGGCTGGTGCGATTGGCCAGCACAGTCAGTCCCGGAAGTGACAGATGTGTCACTTCTGCCTCAGGCCCTGCGTCCCTGTAGGGACGGCGCTGGCCCTGAGGCCTGGAATTGCTGTCGGCAGGCCTGTCGCAGTGTCAAGATTAACTGCACCTTTGGACTTTCCCCGCTTTTGGTCTTCCTGGAGGGCACCCACTTTCACCCACCCATTTCAGGGTCCCATCTGTCACAGCTCCACGTAGTGGTGACCTACATCTTTCCCCCTGCAAACAGAATATTTAGGCTTGCAGTCCCTTGTGATTTCCCCAGCAGGTCTGACTAGGGTCCAGCATCTGTGGTTAACTTTTTTCTAGGGGCTACAATGGTGTACACCAATTACCAACCACCCTTAAAGCAAAATACATTTATTTTTAGGGTAAAAGCGTTACAGAGAAAACATCTAAACACAATAAGTTCCTATACGCGTGCTAAATGCTTACCAACAGTCACCCATCAGGCTTTGGGGGTCTTAGTGAGCTGAAGTCCTTCCAACCCTTCCACATGGGTTTGGGGCCCCCGTTGGACAGAAGGTCTGTCCATTTGCTGAATCAAAATGAAGGCCCCATGACAATTTAAACTCAACTTTTTTACACCAAAAGACTTTCTCTGACTGCTGGTCTCTGAAAATCCCATTTGAACCAGTATATGCAAGCCTCTCTGGAGGAGTTTACAACCTGAATGATTAATTACCATCCCCCCTCCCCACCACCACCTAGAGGCACTGTGGTAGCCCTCCCCTCTGGAGTTGCATACAGTCCCTGGCCCACAACGATACATAAACCATTTGTAAACTTAATATAATATGATCTCTGAAGACATAGCATGCAGTTGCAATCTGTCACAGCCACTATTACTTAAAAAAAAGATGAACAGCAAAATGTAACAGTAATACACTGGTGTGTTGTTTTTTTTTTTTTTTTACAGTTCAGATGACCTTGACTTTCGTGGTTCTACCACAACACTCACTCAGTCAAGTGCACCATCATTTGGAGTGAATCAGATGCAGCCATCTTCACCTATGCCATGGTTAGGTAGTGGACAAACTAGCACTGGAGCTGGTGTGGTATGCAGTTTGTTTTGTTTGCTATGTATATAGTTAGTTAATAGAAAGATCTACACTCAGAAGCATGCTTTCATTTTATTTCATTGGATGGTCATAGGATAATCATCAGCTGGCAAAATAATGCCAAACTAATTAAATATTCTCTTACATTAATAATTTTGGGTTGGCATACCTATAACTTACTTGTTTCATCAATCAATGAATAGTATAAACTATGTTCCCACACTTCTTAGAAAATAAATCTCCAAAAGTTTTTTTTTTTTTCTTGCACAATAGATTAATCTACTGTATTCCTACATGTATTTTGATTGTTTAAATCAGGGGTGGCCAACCTGTGGCTTCAGAGCCACATGCGGCTCTTCAGAAGTTAATATGCAGCTCCTTGTATAGGCACCGACTCTGGGGCTGGAGCTACAGGCGCCAACTTTCCAATGTGCCAGGGGGTGCTCATTGTTCAACCCCGGCTCTGCCACAGGTTCTTCCCCCCACTCCACCCCCTCCCGTTCCCTTCCCTGAGCCCGCCATGCCCTCGCTCCTCCCCCTCCACACCTCCCAATCAGCTGTTTCATGGAATGCAGGAGGTGGGGGGATGAAGGGGGAGGCACTGATTGGTGGGGCTGCCAGTGCGTGGGAGGGGGCAGGAAAGCTCATGGGGGGCTGATGATGTATTATTGTGGCTCTTTGGCAATGTACATTGGTAAATTCTGGCTCCTTCTCAGGCTGGCCACCCCTGGTTTAAATTAATACCCTACCGTTATTATCTTTCTCTGTGACAGATTTCTTTTTTTTTTTAAATGCCAATTGAAAGGTAATACGTAACTTTTGTTTCAGACCTCAAATCTGAAAAGAATTTAAGTACAGGGTCCTTCAATGGGACATGCCTAAAGTTGAGCGCATGCTTAAGTGCTGTCCTGACTAGGAATCCTTTGCTGAATTCAGTCCTTAGTTGTTGTGTTGCAACTAAAAGTAACTGGATCAGAGTATGGTTAACAATTAACAATCTATAGGTGGAGGACAAAGAGACAGTTCATTGTGTAGTAATATATACAATATCCTGAGTTCATTTATGTTTTCCAAACTTGTTCAAAAGTAGTTAATCTTTGAAGTTCACAAATTGAATGTGATATTTCTTTTATATGAAGCTCATTAAAAGAAATCTGAATAATGTCAAGAGAATGGCTTCACATCCAGTCCATCAGTATTGTAAGTAATTTCTGTTTAACAATGTGAAAGTGAAAAATGTATTTGTTTTTCAAAACATAATACAGAATAAATGTTATGATATTTTCCTGTTGATTAATAAATCAACTATATTTCCCTTTCCCCAGATCTCACAGGAGCCCAAGATGGTAGCGTTCGAATGTTTGAATGGACAAGGCCACAGCAGCTGATATGCTTCCGACAAGCTGGCAACGCAAGGGTTACTAGAATGTATTTCAATTCCCAGGGCAATAAGGTTAGTCCTCCCCAAATATGGGTTTTTACACCTCTTCTTTTTAAATGAACATTTGATTGTACTGTGGACACCTTAGCCAGTTTTTAAACTAGGGGAGCACAAAAATGTCTAGAATGTGTTAGAGTGTAGAAGAGATTTGGTTCAACACACATAAAACACAGAATACAATCTAGCAAACACAAATTGTTAAAGCTACATGTGGATATTTAAGGTCAGACACTCTTCAAATATACATTTACTGCTGTATTGAATAAGCAACTTTCACTATTCATATTAATGACCATTGTAGAGACTAACTACTTTGACTAGTCCTAGAAATAGTTATTACCATGAGTAATCCAACTTTAAGTCACTGGAGCTACTCACTTAGTAGTAATTTTTTGTAGAAACAGGCCCTTATTTAGATGCATAAAGCCTCATTTAGCAGGAGCCAAGCTGTCAACTCCTTGCTCTCAGTGGTGAACAATTACTCATCTAAATATGAGTAATGGGTTCAACATTTTGACCTTAAATAAGATTTTGATGAAGGGCAACCAACCTGGGAGATGGCCACATTGTCAATGATTGAGTATTACAAAACAAATATAGAATATTATGGCAGCATATATCCTCATAGTACTGTACAGAAACTCGTCCAAACAAAAAAACAAAAAAAACACACCTCTGATTTATACCTCCACTGTAGTCAGTCAAGCTCAATATTGAGGCTATTCCACCTTGCAGTTTAAGTGCAGAGAGATGTTAGCACTAGTATTAAAGTGTTCAGTTTAGAATCATAAGATATTTTTAGGAGAGTGGCATAAATACAATTACTAGATTTGTATTTTCTTTTTATAGTGAGCACATTTTGCAAAAGTCTCAGCAGAAAAGCTGTAGTATGATTACAAATATATTTTTGTTATTTCTGTGATATAGAGAGATGCAGATGGCTCAAACTTTAAAAATCATTTGGGCTTGATTCAGTAGTGCTGTCTGTCTGCTTTGTGCTGCTTCTACAAAGAAGCTGTAAACATCCTTTAAGTCTCCTCCACCTTGGGGAATCCTACAATGCACAGAGCCACCATTGTGACACATACTTCACTTCCTGTACCGGTCTATGGTGTTAGGATGCCCAGCTACCAGAATGGCTCTGAGGTCCCATGAGCCACCAGACATTACTTAGAGCAGACTTCGGGCTGCTGTAACTTATATTGGTGGACTCAATCCTTGCCCAGACAGCCCAAGAATTGGGGAGCATAACAGTGGCTTTAAAGTCTCCTTCTCCCCGACTTCCTTGTCACTCACAATCATCTTGCACAAAGTGTCTGGACCAAGAAATCTGGCTCTCAGTTTCGAAACTATTATAATTTCTGGATTTTCCCCTCATTCTTGCTAATAGACATTTTTGTGAAAACTAGGGCCCAAATTCATTCATACTCTCCACTTTGGCACCCTGACAGTGTAAACCACACTTACTTAGCTATTTATTTAAAATAGATTTGCATCTCCAGTGCAAGGTAGCTGTAGTGTGCCAGTGAATCTGGTACATGATTTATTTCTGAAGTGTTCATCTGCTGTGTCTTACTGCTTCAAATCAAAGTGCTTTTGCTGACGTAACCATTACCAGAGCAACTAATTTTTGATGTTTATGGAAGACTTTGAATAAACATTGAGACGAACTCTCCCCTCTGGTTTATCAGTTTCTGCCTGTGTAATGCCATTGATTCCTGTGGAATCATACTGGCATAAAGCTAGAGAAATTAACAGAAATCAGTTCTGTACTCTCCTCCCCTGTGTTTCACAGGTAGGAATAAAAACAGGATTTTATTGAAGAATGTGTCTCCTGTTTGTCCTCACACAAAGAAATAATCCCCTCTTTGTGACATTGCAGTTGATTGTTGTGGAAGAGATGATGTCACAGACTGAGGATTAGTATTTCAGGTAGGGAAAGAACATCAAGAGCAGAGGAGCCTTTAGACAGGAGATTCTGGATTTCATTCAAATATCTGTACTGATAAAAAAGGAAGAGAAAACAGAAGATATACTGGACTAACAGAACTGGTTTTGAAAGTTTTTCTTGTAAGGTGACAGTGATCCTAAGGAATCATTCAATAGAAATTACAAAGTGATGGTAACTGATTATACACCTAAGTAGAGCTCATTGAGAAAATGTCCCACAAAAATGTTTTGAGATTTCAAAAAAATTCCCATTGTGCATTAGGACAGAACAGAGAACTTTCAACATTTTTCCCCAAAAAACAGAGACACACCCAACCCAGAACAGCCGGGAGCCTCATGGTTAGGGCACTTAACATGGATGTGGGAGACCCAGTTGCAAGTCCCTGCTCTGAATCAGACTTGCCCCAACTTGAACCTGGTCTCCCACAACCCAGGTGAGTGTCCTAAACACCATTCTGTTGGCTGTTCTGGAGTGGGTGTCTCTCTGGTGCGGACTAGAAATTCCATTCTGGACCTGAGACATGTTCCTGCAAAAAGTGTCAATAAACTCGGCATTTTCCATTTAAAAAAAAAAAAAAAAAGTTAGTCACAGTCAGCTCTGCTCTGAAGTGATAATGATTTGCAGGTCAGATAGTTGTGCACTCTTGACTGCCTCATCTGTATGTTCTTCCCACAAATCCATTGCCACTGGGACTACCAATTCCATTGCCAACCTGCAAGCAACTTCCAAAAAGCTGTCACTCTTTTAAGCCACTATACATTTCCTTCTCCATCTCAAAATTCTTCTAAAATTTAATTGGGCTGACATGCAAGATGGGCAGCACTCAGTCTTGGACCAGTGACAGATGGTGACAGATTTTAGGACAAGGGCTATGTGGGTGAATGACCACAAGGGTGCCCAATGTGGGGTTTAGGCTAATGGAGAGAGCTGTAGATGTATATTTGGTCCTGGCTGGATAGCTGGAATGGCAGAGGGACAGCTGAAAAGAAGTTGATGCTAGTGAATAGCTAGAGCTCCTTCCCCTTAGCCTGGACCAAGTCTGGTCAAAGAATCCCCTGCCTGAAAATGGAACTCACTGGAGTCCCTCCAGCTTGTGTGATCTCCCCACAAACATAGGGCTAGGTTAGAAGTCTTGTGTATCCTGAACAATTTCTTTTGAACAGCCTCCAAATTCAACCAAAATCCTTCATTTATCTGACCCATTTATGTTTATTACACACACCAATTTCTGCCTGCCTCCCCATTCTGAAGTAGGCGGATTCCTCTTCGCCATCGTTTTAATGTAAGATTAAAAAAGAGTAAGCGTTCATTCACTGATTCTTTCCTGCTGGCCATCTTGCAGAAGTGGGATTGATTCAAACTAGAGTAATCGCCAGCTGGCATCTCCTGCTCTGCTTCCTGGATAAGCTTAAGTCTTTGAAACACCTCACAATACCTAACAAATATATTAAACCCTCCTGTTCAAAGGAGGAAGATGCTTGGGGTTGAGCCCACTGTGGAGCCATTCACAGAATAGGAGTCCTGTCTGGCCCCACCGTACACGGTGGAACAGGGGAGGGGATGGGAGGAGGAAAGTAATGTAAATGGAGCTCCCCTGGAAGCAAGTCTGTGGGAGTGGAGGGACTCCAGAGGATTAAGCTCAGGAGGGAGGAAGTGACTCAGCAGGAAACAGATGCCCAGTTATAAGAAGGAAGTTGCCAAGCAGTTAAGAGGAAGTTGCCAACCCCTCTTTTTTGTTTCCCGCAATAGCCATATCTTCTGATTTTTCAGGACTGGTTCTGTATATTTTACTGTGTATGTGAAGACAAACTAACTTTGTTTGACTTTGATTAAACTTATTACAACCTTAAGTGAATAAAAGTGACTTGCTGTGAATTAGGGATGTTTTGGCATCCCTCTAAGCCAGTTACAGGACAACAAAAAGGGTCATCCCAGAATCCCGGACAAGCCCCACATTTAGGGACAGCTAGAAACATAAAGCCACATCATGGAACTAATGAAGCCTGACTTTACAGGTACAGGGATTTGAATAGTATCAGTGAAATATTTTAAATGTTCTTTAAAACACTATGTCTGTGAAGCACATACAGTGTACCAAAGTGTGCTCTAAAGGTTTAATTGCTACTCATTTGTGTTGATCTGCAGAGCTCCCTGTGGCTTTGCCACATATAGTACAATGCAGTTATTGTATAATCATTCCTAAATCATTTTTATAGGACATCATGTGTGTTTGTTTTTTTTTTAAATTAAGCTTGTCTCATTAGCGTGTTGGGGTATCAGGTCTAACATATGCTGAGGTATTTAAAATTAAAAATTTAAAAATAAAATCTACTTAAAACGTATAGGAAAATTTTTTCAAAAGTACCAGAGTCCCAGTTTCAAAAGAGGGCTGCATCGTATAGGAACGTTTCAAAGAGACTTAGGGCTTGCCTGTTGGTGTGTGGCAAGCCGGTGTTTGGACATACAGAGCACTAGCTTGCTGCGCACTAAATGGCTGTGTGGACCTTGCCACCGCACACTAGTAGTTCCATAGTGTGCTTTGGCCTAGCGCTGGGACTCGAACCAGACTCCCATGTGAATGTGCTAACAACTTGGCTATAGCTTTATTGTCACACTCTCTCTGGCCCAATGAATATTTAAGTATTTATACAAAGAGGAACAGCTTCAACGGGAGAGACTGTGGGACAGGCACCCCAGAATATCCTCTAGCTCAGTGGCAGGGCATTCACCTGAGCGATTGGAAATCTGAGTTGAAGTCCCTATTTCAAATCTGGCAGAGTGGGGATTTGAACCTGGTTTGGGTTGCTGGGGGGAAAGGCCTAGTTTATGAATCCTTCTAGGGTTTAAGCATTGAGCCACTCAGCAGCATCAGGATGTAGCTGGCTTTTTGCACGCTCACGGATAGAAGTTTAGGCACCAGCTGAGCAGAGTTTTTGAGGTTCTAAATTTTGGACTTAGGCCTAAAGCCACAAAAGGATTTAAGTGCCTAAGTGCCCAAGTCACTTTTGAAAATGAAACTTAGAGTCTTGAATCACATAGGT
This sequence comes from Natator depressus, assembly GCF_965152275.1. Classification (NCBI taxonomy): domain Eukaryota; kingdom Metazoa; phylum Chordata; order Testudines; family Cheloniidae; genus Natator; species Natator depressus. The sequence goes on along the minus strand of NC_134243.1, from coordinate 62,250,939 downwards.
GCCTTTCAGATTTTTACCCACTGTATTTAAATATACATGCAGCTATTTCAGCTTCTTGTTAAATATCACAAAAGTGATGAAAAGGTAAGACTGGCCACTGGAGACCTTTTCAGCGGTTTATAGAATAAATGAAATTTTTTTCTTGTAGTGTGGCGTGGCGGATGGAGAGGGATATTTAAGTATTTGGCAAGTCAACCAAATTGTATCTAATCCTAAACCATATCTGGTACGTAATAAAATCATTCTTTCTTTTTATAGGAGAAATGTTTAGGAACCAAGACTGAGTGTCTCTTACTTTACAAAGCTTCAAACAGGTCAAAAGCAGGTTCAGATAATGTTCGGATTCTTGATTAATGTTTTTCTCTGCTGTGCTAATTGGCAGACTATCAAAACAAGTATAGCGTTTGATGGACACAGCTTTGAAGAATTCATTTCAGGAGTAAACAACAAGCTGTAATGTGATGACAGCTATAACCTAAGCATTGTCCTTGAATTTACTAAGACTGAAATCTATTGTAGTGCACATCAAGCTTTAAAAAAAAAAAAAAAAACCACACTTCACTCTTCTCAATTCTTTGCTGTTAATTATACAGCACACACAGCCAGCACTTAATTGTGAATTCAAATTGATAAAACATACTGTACTCTGTATTTGTCACAGTTTAATTACATAGTGAATTATTTTTGAATTTTTCTTAATACTAGAATTTCTAATAAAAATTTATCTTTTTGTTCTCTGCACTTTCAGTGTTGCTTCCTATAGGGATTTTAGTAATGAATCAAAGTAATCAGTAAACTTTGATGTATAGGTGATAAGATTGCATCTTGGTGATAGTTTTTTGTTTCATTTTATAGAGTTGGCAGTGTCACAGTAAAACCACAAGTGACTTCGCGTTCATTACCTCTTCAAGTCTAGTGGCTACATCCGGGCAGTCCAGCGATAACAGGTGTGGTAAATTGTGGAAGAAAACAAGTCCTTACTCTGCATTTGTTAGCAACAAGCCAGAGGCAGTTTATTATGAGCAATTGCAAGGGAAGACTGTGGTCGGACAGGGGTTCCCCTGAACTTAGGCAGACAAGTTACCCCTACAAGCAGTATAAGACAAGTATTTATACCTTCCTGTTACGTACATCAACGGCTAACGGTTGTCAGTTTGTTTATACAAACTCCCTCCGGACGCTACCTTATTTCAAGGTTTCTGCCTAAAGCAGTATTCCATCCTTATCAGCTAAAAGTAGAGGCAAAAACAGCATTTAAAAGTAGAAGCGAAAACAGCGTCTTCTACAACTCTCGCGTTGTTAGGGTTTTTTTCTTTCTTAATTTCTGAATTAGTTAAAACATCTACCCTGAGACCCACTTTATTTTCTTACTTTTTTGCTTCCACGGTATGCAGTCAAAAATAGATAAAAATATCTAGGCTGAGAGGTGAAAGTCTTTCAGCAAAGCTACCTGTAACAGATCTTTGGATCTTGAAGCCAGAATTTTGAAGCCCAGTGTTCTAAACGCTGTTGAATTCCCTTACCAGCTGTATGTGCATGGCTGCCTGCTTGTGTGTCACTCCTTCAGTTACTTTCCTTCTGCAGACTGGTTCCCCTTATTCTGTTGGCTTCTCAAAGTTCCTTATCACTAAGTGCTAAAGTTATCCTTTTTCCTCCTTTAATTAAATACATATTATTGAGATCTACTGCCTGGAACCAAGGGTTTTTGACTGAGCACCTCTTTTTGTTTTATTTTATTATCTCTTCTGGTTTCATTTCTAATGTGGCTGTCTTTATCATTACTCAGTGGTCTCCAGACATCCCAACTGCAACTCGTTCTGACGGGTACATTTGTACTGGGTTGGGGAGGAGCTTATTTAGTAAATGCAGGAGGCAATCCTTGTTGTGATATTGAATGGCGTGTATGTTTCCCAGCCTTCCTGTAAGACTAACAGCAAGGGCTTGTCTACATGTGCTTTAGTCCACACTAGTGTGTTGTGCACTAACACCTGGCACACTCTAAAAGTTCCCTGTTGCATATCAATGTAGTCCTGTTTCAAATTGTACTATGTTGATGTGCACTAGAGAACTCCTAGTGTGCAGGGTCCACATGGGCCAGTCAGTGCACAACACGGTAATGCAGACTAAAATTTAAACCTCTCCAGTGCAGACCAAAGCACTGTGTAGAGAAGCCCTTAGCCTTCAAGGAAGGCAGAGTCAAGCATAGTCCCCAATGGGGATTTCAAAGTTTTTCAAAGACTTGAATGACTCAATCAACTGGAGTTAGGCTCATAACTGTCATTTGTGCTTTTGCATGTCTTCCCCCTGTGACTGCAAAGGTCCTGCACAAGTCCTCCTCATCTTCTAAGTGACCCATACTAGCCCAGGGATCATTTAGCAAGTTGCCATCATGACTTGTTTTGTTTTTCCACCAGAAATGTGTGCTTGTGGGACACTTTGGTATCCCCTGGTAACAGTCTCATTCACGGTAAGTACTGCAGTAAAACATATTTCGGTTTTTTAATGGTTAAAGAAGCAAGTGGGATTTGTGCTTGGATTTTGAGAGGAAAATTTCATATGGGGCTAGACTAAACAGCTGTATTACAAGTTAATCAGTGCAATACCAGTACTGCTGAGTGTCTTGAAACAGTAGATTTTATGGCCTCCAACATGAGTCTACTTTTGTACATACCAAAGTGTAAAAAAAAAAAAGGAGCATCAGAAAAGGTCACATGCAAGGCCATCTTGTGAAGGTGTTTATAAAGGGTTAAATATTTGAATGCAACTGTTTGGTTTTGGCACCAAATGTTCAAACTTTTTAGTCATCATTAACAGGTCCATAAGTCTGCATGTAGACCTCTCCTGAAACTGGCAGTTAATTATAGCTTTCAGCACTGCCTTGAAGCAGGGGAGCTGTATGTTGGTGGTTGTGACTAAGAAGTTACAGGGCCTGTCCCAAAGAGCTTTACAGTCTAATTCAGGCATGATGCCCACTTAAGTTTAACAAACGAGGTCAAGGATGGACACAAGAGTTACAGGAAAGATTGTGTGGTTGGGAAGTTGTGTGTGTATCTATCTTGATGGTATAGAATGTTCCATGATGAATTTTTTCCTCTTCATGTTAATATAAATTGTGACCGAAGAGGATGTATTTTTGAGGTCTTTGGAGTGAGGGAAACTGCAAGGATGGGAAAGATTAGATGGAGTGATTACGGTGAAAAGGGGGGAAAGTCCAGCAACAGAGGAGTTGTGATTGTGGGAAAGGAGCAGCATGAGGGAAGGACACGCAGCCAAGAGAAAATGTAATAGTCTGAAAGGGGAGTCTGATGTCAGGATATTGCTCCCTGTGCAACTTGATGTTGATCAGGTGAAGAGTGAAGGGCTCAGAGTGTTTTATATGTGTTATATGTTTTAGACCATCATTAGCTCCTCCATTGGTGTTCTTATCCACATGACCAGTAAAGATAACTGCCTTGGACTTGCCCCCTTTTCTTTATTCTGCTTGTTGGGGAATGAAGACCTTTGGGGCTGGAGTCTTTTTATATGCCACATACAGTAGAAAGAGGCTGATAGACTTGACTGTGCCTGCTATGGTGAGTGCTTAGCCACCTGCCAGACATCTTATAACCCAGGCTGGGTCCAAGTTTAGAAAGGAATTATGTTATTGGCTGCCAGACATTGTAGAGTCAGTCTTCTGGTGCCACATTAGCAAGCCAGCTCTGATTGTGAAGGACAGCTCTGAGTATTGTGCTCATAGACGCATCTTGGAATACCATGAGTGTATATTGGTACAACAAAGCAAATCTAATTTAGCATTTGTGGTTAACCCTGTGTTTTTTTAACGGATGTTTTTGTTTCATGAATGTATTTGCCTCTGTCGAGTACTTTCATCTTTTACTTCAACAACTCAGAATTGAACTTGTGCTTAAATTTTCTTGTCTTAAAACATAATTTTTAATAAGTATGCATGTAGCTAGTAATCAGTGCATTTGCTCAAGCAGTTATACATGCGAGTTACAAGCAAATTTTAACGCATATTTAAAAAATATGGGCTGTAAAATGTAGTTAGTTTCTGTACGGTGTCACAGAAGTATTGGATCTCAGTTTTAAGAGAAAATGAACGAAGCAGAGGTCCTGTGGAGAAAATAGCGTTTGATCCCATAACTGAAGATTATCATAATGCATGCACACAAGATGGCCGAATTAAGTTTGCACAACCTTTTTTTGGCATTTTCTAATTGAGTGCTCTGCTTTACAACTTCCATATTTTTATTAGTTTTTTAATGTAATTTAACATACAGTATGAATTTTATATTTTCTCAATTTTTATAATTTCAACCAGGGATGTGTGTTTAAACTATAAATCAAAATTAACTGATTAAAGGAATAATAGAATCCATCTCACTCTTAGTTCTGCTGGCTCTGCAGCTCTAATGAGTGTAAAGAGTTATTGTCATTCATGTAGCAGATATGACTGTATACACACACCCTCAAAAGGAGCATATCTATGGAGTAAAAAACTGCCAGTCACCTTTCAGAATAGAACTGTACTTTAAAATTGAAGATTACACAAGACTACAGATCTGTAACAATCTTACAATGTGTCTCAGCCTTCACTTGTCATGATCATGGTGCCACAGTGCTTCAGTATGCACCTAAGCAGCAACTGTTGATTTCTGGAGGCAGAAAAGGATGTGTCTGCATCTTTGACATCAGACAGAGACAAATCCTGCATACCTTCCAAGCGCATGACTCTGCTATTAAGGCTCTTTCACTAGATCCTTCTGAAGAATACTTTGCAACAGGCTCAGCAGAAGGTAACATGAAGGTAAGATTATTGAAGTGGCTGAATTTTTATATGAATTTTACATGGAGAAAGCACAGTGCATTATGCTGATTTATCTTAATTTATTATGGTCTTCCTTTCTGAATATGTTCTTGTTTTCCTTTGGATTTCTTTTTCCTGCAACAGTACTATAGTAATTGTTAAAAAACAGCCAGTTTGATCTATAGGGTAGTCACAGTAGCTGTATAACGTCAAATTCTAAATAAGAATTTTAACTAGTTGTATTGGGGTAGTGCCTAGGAACTCCAATTGTGGGCCAGTACCCAGTTCTGCTTAGACACTGCAAAAGCACACTCCCTGTCCCACAGTGTTTGCAATCTGAATACAAGAGGAAAGACAATAGGTGAATGCAACAGAGAGAGACTGTGCGGAAACTTTGCCTTAGCTAAACCATGCTATAGAGGTGCAGTATGTTTTATAGTCAGATAAGACAGGTTTCAGACTAACAGCCGTGTTAGTCTGTATTCGCAAAAAGAAAAGGAGTACTTGTGGCACCTTAGAGACTAACCAATTTATTTGAGCATAAGCTTTCATGAGCTACAGCTCACTTCATCGGATGCATACTGTGGAAAGTATAGAAGATGTTTTTATACACACAAAGCATGAAAAAACGGGTGTTTACCACTACAAAAGGCTTTCTCTCCCCCCCACCCCACTCTCACAAATCTTGGGAGACAGGCCAGTCCTTGCCTACAGACAGCCCCCCAACCTGAAGCAAATACTCACCAGCAACCACATACCACACAACAAAAACACTAACCCAGCAACCTATTCTTGCAACAAAGCCCGTTGCCAACTGTGCCCACTTATCTATTCAGGGGACACCATCACAGGGCCTAATCACATCAGCCACACTATCAGAGGCTCGTTCACCTGCACATCCACCAATGTGATATGCCATCATGTGCCAGCAATGCCCCTCTGCCATGTACATTGGTCAAACTGGACAGTCTCTACGTAAAAGAATAAATGGACACAAATCAGATGTCAAGAATTATAACATTCATAAACCAGTCGGAGAACACTTCAATCTCTCTGGTCACGCGATTACAGACATGAAAGTTGCGATATTACAACAAAAAAACCTTCAAAACCAGACTCCAGCGAGAGACTGTTGAATTGGAATTAATTTGCAAATTGGATACAATTAACTTAGGCTTGAATAGAGACTGGGAGTGGCTAAGTCATTATGCAAGGTAACCTATTTCCCCTTGTTTTTTCCTACCCCCCCCCCCCCCCGACGTTCTTGTTAAACCCTGGATTTGTGCTGGAAATGGCCCAACTTGATTATCATACACATTTTAAGGAGAGTGATCACTTTAGATAAGCTATTACCAGCAGGAGAGTGGGGTGGGGGGAGAGAAAACCTTTTGTAGTGGTAAACACCCATTTTTTTCATGCTTTGTGTGTATAAAAAGATCTTCTATACTTTCCACAGTATGCATCCGATGAAGTGAGCTGTAGCTCACGAACGCTTATGCTCAAATAAATTGGTTAGTCTCTAAGGTGCCACAAGTACTCCTTTTCTTTTAGTCAGATAAGAGAACCCCTGCCTCCTAATGGCCTAAACCTACATCACTGAGCTTGAGGACTCTCTACACTTTGCAGAACTGGGTCCCAAGTCGGAAACTCATTATGCACCAGTGTTAATGAAATTTGATTCTGTGCCCCTATTCCAGCAGAGGGGCATTCTTAGCTGGCATAAAAGCAGTTTGTATGCCAGACACCCCTCCCATCTCCACCCCCATCATATGGGATAAATCAGAAGTGGGGGCATAGGGTGGGGCATGCAGGTAACAGAGAAGGCCAGGATGAGGTGGAGGGGAGCTCAGCTTCACTACATATGAATTCACGGTTGGTGTATGGTCGCTTAAGAGACTGTGGACAGCTGTCATCCATTGAAGCAGCCCCTAGGCTGCTCTAATTTATGCCAGTAAAAGAGCATCATGAGAATCCTGGAGCTGTACAACTTCCTCTCTGACCATCCATATTTTCTCTCCCTTCTTCTGTGCTGAATGGGTTTTGATGCAGCAAAGGTTTTGATCCAGATTCTCAATAGAAAGGGCACATTTTAACCTCATTCTGTCTTGTCTGTCATTCTCTCAATATAGGTCTGGGGACTCTCAGGCTACGGGTTAATTCATTCCTTTAAAAACGAACATGCCAAACAGTCCATATTCAGAAATATTGGTGCTGGAGTCATGCAGATTGAAACTGTGCAAGACAATCGCATCTTCTCCTGTGGAGCAGATGGCACACTGAAAATGAGAGTTCTACCTAATGCTTTCAACATCCCTGCAGGCATTTTTGACGTTCTGTAGATTTACGCTGTTTAGGCCTGTTTTCTATACAGTTCCGTTAAATAGCTACAATGCAGTAATATGCATTAAGGAAAGGAATTATCGTACATTGCTTTCAGAGCAATTACTGCAGCATTAAATATTATATGAAACACAAAAAGACTGACTTTTAAAGCAGGGTTCTTGAGCACTGCATACATAGATTGGTGGGAATGGAAATGCATGTTGTGCATTGTAAAAAACAAAGAATAAAACCCATTGAAGTCATAGGTAGGTTAGAGCTCAATAACCTACAGCAAGCCTCCCTTAGTAAGCATCTTACACAGATTCTAACAGTAGCCGCAGACATATACAAGCACTGTGGCTAAATAAAGTCAACAAGCAGTGTGTAATGTGATTCAGGTTTTATTTTTCTTCCAGTTCTTGCCACTAATTGAAGCATGTCTACAACCACTCATTTAAAAAATAGCCTGTTGTAATGAAGGGTATTCAGAGTATGGAAGAATTTGTAGGCCAGGAAAGTGTAATAGATGCAAAAGCTGTGGAACAATGTGCAATGAAGAAAGTACTGTGAGACACATGTATCATTTTATGCTGATATTTTTACCAGGTAGTATTAAATACACAGTTGATACTATACATTGCACATGAACACGTTTTTAAAATGCAGTGTTTTCTTTATTTGCACATTACTTTTTCTTTGATGGCTGTTTTATATTTTGGAGATCTGCCTTTACATTAGAAATGTAATGTGAACATTAAATGTTTGTAGTGAAGAGAAACATGTTTTTAGTTAGCTTTTAGTTTTGAAACTCTTATATTTGTCCAGGGAAAACAAAGACTTCCTTAAATGAAGCTATAAAAGAGAATACCAATGTAACTTACAATGCCACATTTCAGATAAATGTCAGGCTTTATGTGGCCAGCTAAAAAATAGTTGATAAAACTGGTAATTTAAGTTATTACCACAGCATATTATATAAACTATGCAGAGTTCAGTATTGTTTGCTTGTAATATACTAGCCACTGTTGTCATATTTAGATGTATTTTTCTGTGTAAACAAAAACCATGTTCTTAATAAGATATTGGAATGGATGTCTGTGTATTTAAATGTTAACTAATTGTCCTACTTCTTCAATGAGAATTTTGGTGTCTGTGCTGCAATGTAAAATATAATGGGATAAAATGTACCTTTCTCCAAAGGGGATTTTAATTGCAGGTTGTGAAGTATGGATATGAAAGAAAAGGAAGTGTCATTTGTTAGTTTTACCTTTAAGTTAAATAAATTCCTTTTATTTCATGGAACAGGTTAGTTCCTATGCAATCTTTTGTCTTGCACTTAAACAGACTTGTTGAAACTTCAGTATCATGATTAGATCTGTAGTCACCATTAGAGCTAAAATTGTCATTGGCAAGAAAAGAGGTTTGCCATCAGACTTCCTCTTGGGTTTCGCTGCTCCCAAGGGGTGCAAGATTAACAGAACTGAAGTTCACTTTCTACAGCACAGGCAGCTGCACTACACTCTCTTCTTACATCATCCTGCCAGCACGGATCCGGTCACTTGGGTGAATTAATTCGCCTTCCTGCTGCTTCAGTCCTTGGGCTCTCTGATAAGGTTGCCCACAATGGTGTCAATTTGATGGAAACAGTAATTGGTCCGAGATCCCCTAGTTCATTTGACATGCCTCAGATCAGAAAAGTTTCCCTTTCCAGCCTGCATTAAATTTGTCCTAAAGGTGAAAGGTTTCCTAATCCTACTGCTATTTTTCCTAGCCAGTGTCTCCTCAGTTTTTAATTACAGTAGTACTGGTAATAAATCCCAGCTCTAAAATGTGAAATTTAAAATAAGTATTTTATGTAGTCAAAATGAGCAAAACAAAAAACGTTCTAAATTATTTGTAGTTTAACAGCCTAAAGCTAAATTAAGTAGATTCAGTATATGTGATTCTTTTTAATATATTGAACTTGCAACTTAAGGAGGATGTTACTCACAAAAATGAATTAAAATATAGTGCAGCAAATGACAATGATATTTAATGCTTCTGATATTGTTACTGGCAGCAGTTCCTGCTTCATCTAACCACTACATATTTTGAAAAGGGTTAATATAACTCAAAGCAGGTTAGTTACGTATCCGGGCACTTGTTACACACAACACTTTCAAACGATATCAAAGCATCTGACTTCAACTTACAATCATCAGAAAATCAAACTTCAGGTGGAAATGCATCCTTAGTACACCTACTTTGTTTTCACTGCCTATGGTTTAGTGATTATGTTCACAGCAAATACACTGAGCAACCTTCCCATTAAGATCACACTTTTTGTTGGGTTGGAGGGGGAAAATGTTGTTATATGCAAGATCCGCTGCTCTGTCTCTGGATAATTATTTTTACTATGGTTATGTGAAGATGAACTTTCAGCTGAAACCCATAAAGACGAAGGAACTTTGAGTGAAGTTTAACAACAGATTATATAAAGTCTTCATTCAGAAAGATTAAAATGTGCTTTAAACTATAGAGATCTGTTCCTCCCACCATTTGGAAATCAGTCATTGATGCAGTTAAGGAGGAAACATTGTGGTAGCTATGCTGATATAATAGATTAGAAACAGGCGAAGAAGGTACTTATATGGAATTGAGATAGCCAATAATTCATAGGGTGTTATTCGTGAGTAGAAATGCTCATTACTCTGCCCACTTGTATTTATTTTTTATGCTCCCTTTTTAAAAAAAAGTTAGTTGTTTACATAGTCACAATTCAATTCTTAAGAGAGAAAGTACAGGAGTACGCAGAGAGAACAAGTACTCCAGCTACAGTGCCCTTCACTCTAGTTCATCTTTACCTTGGAAGTCTTTGGTGGGGTCCAAATGTGGTCAGTGAGCTCTGGCCTCCTTAAGCTCCTGAAACAGCTTCCAACAGCTTGAGGTGGTGAAAAATGACCAACAAAAAAACCCAGAGGACCACCCTCCTGTCCTTTTATAAACTACCAGTCTCCTGTGTCATGTGACTACCTGATCACTCTCAACAGGTGAGCATAGAGCTCTACCAGGTGATGCCCCTGATAAACTAACTTCTGGTAGAAGTCAGCCTTTTGTCTAGGATCCTCCTATTTAACGAGAACTATCAATATTTAACACCCGTACATTGTTAGCCCTGTGCTACTACCCACCCTTGGAAAACATGGTGGTAAAAGGACATCAGAGAAGGAAAGCAACCAACACCCACATTCAAAAAAGTGTCTGCAGGCTGATACAAACAGATGTTCATAATTTCAACAGAATTCATTTGTTGTCCACAGAAAATTTCCCCAAATCATCACAGAAAGCTGTTGCAAATAAATACCCTACTGTAGAGAGTAAGATATATTGTAGATGGCACATCACTATTTTGTGATGACTCTAAAAATATGAGTGATACTGAGAACATAACCCATTCAACAATGTTCCTTTGCCTGGTGTTTAATTTGAAAGGTTGGTGCTGACTTCTTTTCAGTGTGTGGGAGTTGAGATGGGCAGGGGCAAATTGCTAGTGAGGGTCACCTGCCTGTGCAGGTGGCTGCATTGCTGGGGGAGGTTTCCATCCTGTAATGCATTTTAGGCCAAATTCTCAGTTTAACATACTATAGGTCTGATAATCATATTCAATGTGTTTTGCTTTTTTTTAAATGAGATATGCTCTAGCAGCTGGCCGGTACAGCAGTTCCTGGGAACTGTTGATTTGTTTTTATCCGCTTGTAAAGATACCAATGGAGCTGAAGTTAATTAAATTCCTTCACACAGTGCTGCTGAACACATGGAAATTGAAACTCTGGCCTATTTGCCTTAAGCACAAAGGCCTGATTCGCCTCTGCCTTGCACTGTCATTTCTACCCATTTAAAAGTGGGTGTTAAATACTACCATTCTAATGTGCTAACATATTACACCCACTTTGCACAAGTGTGACTACATGACTATGCAGGGCTCAAGCCAGTGACGAATCAGGCTCAAGCAATAGGAACTGGAGCAGAGTTTCAAACATAGTAATTTAAACAAAAAGCTACATAGTCTAGTTGCTAGTAGTCAAACTATTAAATACATTATTCTTCAAGGCCAAACAAACTTAATCCCTTCCAGCCTCTAAAATGTCATTTTTCCTAGTGATCAAGATCAAAAGTTCCTGGCTATATTTTCTTAGCTGCAACTATCATTTATTTGAATGCAATCCAAGACTAAAGTCAAGCAGGACAACCAGTTTCATCATAAGCACTTTGACCAGTACATTCACTCTCATTCAAAGTTTTAGGTTGTTGGTTTTTCTACAATATGCTAATCCAACGGTACAGTCTTCATTTGTGACTAGGAGTTTTGTGTAAATTTGGGCCAAATTTGTTGGAAGCATAGTAGGGCAAGTTACATGTCCATAAAATGGTGAGAAAGATGAGGTTAGATCAAGATAAGCAATCAAAAAAAGTTAAATAAAAGGAGCTTCATCTGCCCTGACTACATTCCCTGTTGTAGCACCTCCTCCCACAGAAAACCTAAGTTCACATTTCACTAGGAATCATTTACATCACCTCTCTATTTGCTTTTTGGTTATTTAGTAGTTAGCCAGATTTGTCAAATTTCAGGATGCTTGCTTTTTTCTATTTTTTTTTTCTATTTTGACTTATAAATATGGAATGAGTTTTTAATAAACTATTACTTTGGTCTTTACGGTATTTACTTAAGTACAAAAATTACTGTTCCTGATCATTTTAATCACTGTACATCAATTTTTAAAAAAATACCGCAACTAAACAAAATTCAGAGTTGATGCAAAATATTAAATGCAAATGATACAAAGAAGCTTATTTGTAAACATTGTTTAGACATTTGTACTAAACTATAATCACTGACTAGAAGATAATTGCAGACATTAATTGCAAATTAAGAGTAAAAACAGACCCTATTGAACATAGTATTGTAGACTAATCAGTATACAGTAGATATAATTATGGCCTGCATGGTAGGGAAAAAACAAAAATAAGTTTCTAACACACAGCTCTTTCTCTATAAAGCCAAGAACTGCCTAAGTATATTTAAATGACACAAGGGGATCTGGTCTCCCCTTTATGAAGACACAAACAACCACTAACCTTCAATAGAAAAATATGTGTGTATACTAAAGGGAGGAGATGTATAAGATATAGCTTTAAATAACCTACTTAGCCTAATATGGCCAGCATGGTGTATCATTTTAAAATAGCATTCAGCTGTCAAAATGTACAGGGTATTGCATTAAATAGCCATTCTCCCATGTATACAAGTCTCTATCTCTTAGACTATAGGAAAGCATAGCAAGAACAGATTGTGCCAATCTTAACTCAAAGCTTGCATCTATTTGCTTCTCTCTCAACAAATCAAAAGCAAAAGTTACCCTCATATCCTTAGTATCAGTAACATATAGCACTCCACATGCTATGAATGCATTGCCAGCTTTGGACTTGGGGTATGTAGTGTTGATATGTTGAACGACTGAAAATGTCTCTTCGTCAATGTGTGCTACAATGATATTTTCATCAATAATTGAGGCATAGATAATCCAAAGACCCTTTTCATCCACTGCCACGTTGAAGTACGTCTTGGAGTTAGAAAAGAGGTAGTGGCGACCATCGTGTAAGGCATTTTCAATTGTCAGGGTTCTGAATGATGCTGTATCAAGCTCAAATCTGAAAGAAACAAAATAAATATTTAAGATGCTGGTTTAAGAATTTGCTTTTCATACATACATAATTTGGGTAAATTCTTAATAATGAAGATGTCTCTCGGGAAGAACTGCCTTTCCTTTATAATTTTTTAAAAACAGGACAAAACCTTTGCTCAAAGTGTTTAGGATTTCCTGACAAAAATAATCGTGTGTGCTCATATCACACTGCTTGTGCTTGCATCCTCTCCGAGTTTAAATAAATACCATGATAATCCCATCAAAACAGTTAATAATCCTTCATCTGTCTTCCCTGGATGTCTGGTGAGAGCATCGTAACAAACCGGCACCCAACACTCCCATCTCTATCCTTTAGATTTGTGCCCTGTAAGCTGCCACCCCCAGTTCTGGTTTGGTATCTGAAGATCTTTTCTGGAATGAAGCACATGAGAGAAAGGGACAAAACATTCTCATTAGAGGAGATCTGCCCCTGGAAAGGCTGCCAGAGGAGATGAGACAAATCCAGAGTTTGATAACTTTTGGAAATGCTGCAAAACCTTGTTCTTTGATAAGGTTTTTTCCAACAAAGCAACATTCGCAACATCCCCCAGCCAGCTCCCCCTACACTGAGTCCCTCACATAAAACTATAACCCCCCACAAGAAGAACTTTCTATAACCCAAAAGGGAGAAGAGCTAGAGACTCTATGAAGTCCACTGAAGACTTTGCCAATCTATTCTGCATGGAAGTAGAATTTCTGCCTGAGGTACTAATAACTGAAAAGTGTGGTTAATAATAGAAAGGCCATCTCTTAGCAGTAGGTACCCTATCATATTATATTGTCAAGATAAGTCAAGGTGGTTCAGGTAACAAAGTCTGAGAACATTTAAGGTGCAAGGAACTGGAAGCGTCTTTGGCAGAACAAACAATGTATGATCCCAGCAACCAGTTCACAATCTTTTCTCACTGTATCCCTTTGATTAGGTGCCAGAGATACACACCTGCCTGGGGAGAAACTTCAAAATACAATGGTGTTTTTGGCTCAGATCTCAGAGACTCAGCCGGAAACTTGAAAGCAGTTGGAATCTTTAACTTGTCCTTGAAGTCCATTTGCTTGGCTCTTCCCACAAGGCTGAATTTTGTTTTTGATTAGCACTGTCTGCCCAACTCCTCAGTAAAAACTAACAAGGCACAGATGTGGTGGCATGTGCAGTTCCAGGTTCAGACCTAGCAGAGGTGGGGTGGGAAAGCCATAGCAACTTTCTAATTATGTGCAATCACATTGTGAAGTCGGCACTCTACAAGGGAGCTTGCGGGCTCACCACGTTGCCTTGTAATCACCTGCCACCTGAGTACTGGTACATGGCAGTCCATGCTCAGCACAAGTTAGAGACCACTACTAGAAGCACTAGATTGCATGTGACTTTGTGACTGACCTACTGCACTGCCATGCATATGTGCCAACTCAACAAGAAGGCCTGGCATGCCAAGAAGCTCCTGTGCCAAAGGCATGTTGCACTATGTCCTACATTTCATAATTACGTGACGTGATTAACATGATCCAGGGGGGTGTCTGAAACAACAGACGATCAAGACAGTGGGCTGAACTTTCTCGGGGCCAGCTGAGTGGGAAAGGGAGGCTCTAAGCCACCTGTCCACTTCCCCCAGTCATGGGGCTGAACCAGTCCCTAGAATAAGGTAGGGCTTCCGTATGAGTGCTCTAATTTACACTGCTTTGAGACCTTTTTGCACCACTGAAGCAGCAGGGCTTGCCCCTGGGATGAAGATCTAGCTAGCTCAAAATAGTTAATGTTTGTAAAGACTGATTCATTTCCTTGCTTTCTTTCTCACATGCTTTTTCTGTGCCCTGATCCCACCATTAGACCTCCACTCCCCAGTTAGAGCCTCATTAACTTCAGTGGGATTATACCCAGAGCAGGGGTCCAACTGCAGGCTCAGGGTCTAAATTTGTCAGAACAATACAAGTTATAAGATGAGAGCCTGTTGACAACTGATTCTCCTGTCACGCATTGTGGGCTCCACCTCTGAATTTGGTGGCCATTTCTAGTAGCAGCTAATGGAGAACTAGTTATCCATTGAGTTAGATACCACTATCCATTCACCTACCCTTCCTATCCACCCTCTCTTTCCACCCATAATCCCAAAAGAAACCCAAAGATACTACAGAACATGTAGACACAGAGAACAGAGTGTATTACAAAATGTTGGGGGGTTTCCCACTGAAGTTCATCTTTGCCCTTTTAATCTCCATTCACGTTCCCTGTTCTCATTACTTCTTGTGCCTTCCAACCAGGGGAATGCAAAGCTGCCATCAGGCTAATCTTTGACTTACTTCACAATGATACTGGTTCCTCCTTTTTGATAGTATAGACAGTTGTTATATATCACATGGCCACATCCATAAAAGATCCCCGGGAGGCTAATGATCCTGTAGCTGTCATTCAGCAATGCATTTGCATTCTCATATTCTTTTATGATGTTTCCTTAGAGGAGGGAAAACAGGAAAGAAAACCAGCCAGTTGGTTTACTGAACTATCTGACATCTCTACTCTCATCCAGATACAATTCTATCAGAATCAAGTTCCTGCCAATCGTAGCCACATTTTTTAACATTTCTCAGAGTGCTGGAACACAAAAACCCAGAGACAAGGCTCCATCTAAGACCAAATTATTGTGTTTATTATTCAACGTTTGTATTGCAGAAGCATCTGGATTCTCCAACAGTGGACTGGGACCCAGGTCACTCAGAATCCAGCCCATTTCCATGTTTTTTCCTGTTCTCTCTCTTTTTTTTCCCAATTTTTTTAAACCCTTAAACTTATGAGCCACAATTTAGGAAACTGAAGTCACAGGGAAATGGTAGGATTGATGTAAAAATGAACAAAAATAAGACACATGAAAATTAGGCTTGGTTGAAAACTTTCCCTTTAAACTATTTTGACAGAAAATTGGATTTTTCAAATGAAGGAATTTTTTGCAAAACTTTCTGCTTTCCACAATTTTTTTGAATTTTTTTGTGAAATTTTTTTTGGTCAAAGCCCAAAAGCAGTTCAGCTGAAAAATGTTTGGTTTTCAGCCAAAATTTTTCCTCTTTCCACTGAAAAGTCAAAATTTTCCAAAGAAACTCCCTTCCACATTTTCCAAGCAGTGCTAGCGAATACCTTTCCTGAGGCTCCAATAGGTGTGTCCAGATATATTATGAAAGCAGATGAAGTTTTCAAAAAAATGTGACCGAGACTTGGAAAAATTGAGGCCTCCCTCCACTCACACTGATTCAAGTTTGTTGTTGTTCTTCCAGAACTCTTCTGTTGGCTAAGGTGGGGTCACATGACCCTGTGAGCCAAGGTAGGGAAGTCACAGGAGAAAGTCATTGATGCTGTGGCACATTTAAGGCACAAAGGCCTTTTAAAAGGTTATAATAAATTATTAGGCAGACAACGAGGACTGTTCCAGCTCTAGTTTATAAGAAGAAAAAATTATACTACTTGGGTTTAAAAATAACCTCCACTGTGCAGTACTGCTCCTGGCTTTTCAACCTGTGGGGCAACAGACCTCCCCACTAAAGCTCACTTTCACTCATTACAGGTTTTTACACACCTATATTTCTAAAAATACTGATTTGGCTGAAAAAAGGAAAAAAGCAATATAGGAGCAATCTATCCACAGTTATATCCATGGTACCTGAAAAATGCATCGTAAGCCAAATTCGTTCATCACTTCTATTTGCAGGTTCCCTCATCCATGTTCCAAATGTTTGCTGTATCTTACCCATCTCAGTGGGGCTTCCTATTGATTTAATGACGCATTCTAATAGCAAAGAGAAAAATAAATTTGGATCACCCCCAACCTCTGCAAGTAAACAGTAGACTTTAACAGTGCATCATGTTTAGAATAAGTTACCAGCTTTTTTTGGGTGGTACCCATTGGTTTTCTCATCAGCTTTTCCTACGAGCGTGTCATCGTTTGGTATGGCACATGTCTCACCTAAAATTGGGGGACAGAAAACAAAACCTCTGAATAGGTTTGACAGATCTGGGGCACATTGTCAGTTGGTGTAAACTGCTCCACTGAAGTGCATGGACTGTGACAATTTATACCAGCTAAGGATCTGCCCCTGTGTTTCTTATATATCAAGATTTCTTACAAGCAAAAAAAAAAAAAAAAAAAAGCGTGGAATATGAAATACAGAGCATTCAGTTTAATACTTATCCGCCTCCATTTGTCACTTGTTAAGGTTGTGTCAAAATTGAGAATTGCAATTTTATAAAGTTGGCTATAAAGATAAGTTTGGGGATAATAACACTAGCATATGCTGTGTGGCTTCCATGTTTATCACACTTTAAAACAATAATTCTTGCTTTCTTTAAGCTAAACATGTCGATTAACCAAATTAAAATACTTTTTGCACTTGTCAAACAAATCCTTACATTTAAAAATACACATAAGTGGCTAGTAATGCATCCAATAATAAGACAGGCGTAGAAGCCAGACATGGGGAAAGTCTTCCCTCCCCACTATTTCAATATAAAAAGCAATTCTGTTCACACATACGCCCTTCCACAGATTTCAATCTGCTCCAGTATGGCATATTGTCCCTAGGTGTATGTGTGCAAAGCTGCAGCCAGAGCCTTATGCTTCCACAGTTCTCATACCTGATGCAGCAACATCTTATATGCTGTCTCTCCCTTTTACAAATAAGAAAGTCTTCCTCAGACCTTCGTGGGAGCAAGCAGTCAGAGGGCTTGTCTGCACTGTGCTTTAGTCCACATCAGAGGGGTGTAAATTTTAGTCCATGCTAGCATGTCATGCACTAACTGGTCCATGTGGACCCTACTGATGCACACTGAAAGTTCACTAATGCACACTAACATAGTACTGGTTGAAACAGGACTACATTAACACACACAAGGGAACTTTTAGTAGATGCCAGAATGGTCTACATGGGACAGTTAGAGTGCATCACGCTACTGCAGACTAATATTTACATCTCTTTGGGGCAGACTAAAGCACCATGTAGACAAACCCAAAGAGCCCCAAACTCTGTTTCTCCGCATGGAATTACATCTTGCTGACATTAGGTTAGTGTCATGAGAAGCAGCACAATCTCGTGGACTGAGCACAGGACTGGAGCTATGAATCCATGAATTCTAATCCTGTTTCTGCCACTGGCTCACTCAATGGCCTTGTCTAAGTTATTTGGCTTCTCTATAACTGTCCCCAGATGAAGCAGTGATGCTGGCACAAGACAGAAAGTGGTGGAGAGATTTCATTCAGACCCATTGTCTCTGCTGAGCTGACAGACGAGAGTCAAAGAACAAGATAATGGTCTCCACCTTATCTACCTATGGGGTGGATGTAACGTGTTTGTGTAGTACTTTGAAGCTGTACACTTCTGAGCCAGTTCCTACCACATTTGATTGTATTGATTGATCTCTCTGAGCCCTATAGAGGAAAATCTCTGGATTTAGGGTGAAAAGCAATAGAAGGGGGAAGAAGTGCTGATTCCACCCCTACAGAAGAAGCAGAGGGTTCGATTTCTAAAACCTTCACACTCTACCTTTCTGTCTGCCTTGGACTATGCAGTGAAATATACAACTTGACTTACAGGGGAACTCATTTGAGTGTTTACTACCACTGCAGCCTTTATTCCCTTCGTTACCCTGATAGGAAGGTTGGGCTGGTTTTGTTTCCCTCCTTAAAAGTTTTCAGCCTATCAGTCTACTTTGGGACTACATAATTTTGTTAAACAACAGAAATGTAAATGCCTTGCTGTGAGTTGCTAGGGAGCATGTGCGGCACCGTTACAGGTGAGGCAGATGAGACGGCAGGCAGCTGTCCAACTTGTCCGTTGATATGATGAAGAATGTTTGTTTGGGAACACTAGAGGCTGATAAACTCACATGTAAAACAGCTACAAACCACAAGAGGGGGTATCCTCAGCGGGCAGCAGGCTCAGTCCCATTCCTGCCTTTAATGAGAGTACCTCTACTAATGCACACCAGAGCTTGGCTTAGTGCTGACAGAACATGGGGCAGCCGTCTTACACTGCTTCTTTTCTTAATTGTAAACAATGCGGAGGAGGAAGGGAGCTTATGAACTATGTATCCTTCCCCCCGAAAAGCAGTTCATAGAAAGAAAACAATAGAGACAAAGCTGGAAACATTTTCCTATTGGAAAGAACTCTGTTGTTGTTTTTTTTAAATATTCTTTTGTAATGTTCCCTAAACTATTCAGGCTCCTTTACTTATTCTGCAAAGCCACAGCTGCCTTTTCAGCACCAATTTATGACCCATTTTTGATTCACTTACAGAGAGCCTCTCTAAGGAACAGTTCCCAGTTCTGTTTTTACTTTAGCATGGCTGGAGGTAGCCCAAGCTCATTGTAACGCCATTCTCCCAACCCATGCCACCCTGTTGATCTGTTTTGTTCACTATTTTATCCTGTCTGATGTGTCAGTTGCAAGCTCTTTGTGGGAGGGACTGTCTTTTGTTAGCTGTTCATACAGTACCCGGCACAATGGGGCCTTGATTGAGGTTCCTGGGCATCAAGGTAATACAAATATTACATTAAAACAGTGCATTTGTTGAACTGCATGCAACTGCAGCTTGACGCTCTGGAAGGAAGAAACAGATTAACTGATCCATTTCCCCTGCAGTGCTTCTCGCTCTTTCCTCTGGCATGCCCCTCACTCCCACCTCTGGTGCAGCACAACATGGAGGATTTCTGATACAAAATGAGCAAATGAAATCATTTACAAAGGGCATAGGTTTTGGGTGATGAGGTCAGAGCTGTCCACCCTTGAGAGCAGACGCACAGACATCCCATCTCAAAAAAGACCCAACAACTCAATCCAGATGTGGCTTTTGGAAATCAGTGTCCACAGCCAGACTCTAGTAATCCTTATACAGCCTCTTTCATCCCATGATGTCAAAGTACTGTGCCAAAAAGGGTAACTAGAGTTACCTTCACTGTACAGATGGAGGAAGGATAGAGCAGGGGTGGGAAAACTTTTTGGTCCGAGGGACACATCTGGGTATGAAAATTGTATGGGGGACCATGAATGCTCATGAAACGGAACTGGGGTGCGGGAGGGGGTGAGGGCTCCGGCTGGGAGTGTGGGATCTGGGATGGGGACAGAAATAAGAAGTTCAGGGTGCAGGAAGGAGCTCTGGGCTGGGGCAGGGGGTTGGGGTGCAGGTGTGAGGGGTCCAGCTGGGGCTGCAGGCTCTGGGGTGGGGTAGAGGGGTTGGTGGTGCAGGAGGGTGCTCTGGGCTGGGACCAAGGGGTTTGGAGGACAGGAGGGGGATGAGGGCTGGGGGAGGGGGTTAGGATGCGGGAGGGGGTCAGGTGGGCAGGCTCCAGGTGGTACTTACCTCAAGCAGCTCCTGGAAGCAGCAGCATGTCCCCCCTCTGTCTCCAACGTGGAGGCGCGGCCAGGCAGCTCTGTGCTCTGCCCCATCTGCAGACGCCAACCCTGCATCTCCCACTGGCCGTAGTTCCCAGCCAATGGGAGCTGTGGGGGCGGCACTTGGGGTGGGGGCAGCGTGCGGAGTCCCCTAGGAGCCAGAGGGGGGACATGCCACTGCTTCCGGGAGCCGCACAGAGCCATGGCACGTGCAGAGCGGGGGCAAGCCCCATCCCCGCTCTCCGGCTGGAGCACCGGAGTGGGGCAAGCCCCAGGTCCTGCTCCCTGGCCCAAGCTCAAGGGCCAGATTAAAATATCTGAAGGGCCAGATGTGGTCCCCGGGCCATAGTTTGCCCACCCCTGGGATACAGGTTCGATGACTTGCCCAAGGTCATACAGGAAGTCGGTAAAAAAGTGAGAATAGAACATCTCTGTATCTACCATATTAACCAAGACAGCACAACATCTCAGCCTCCTCCATGTTTTGAATACTCTAATAAAGAGTTTTAATATCTCAACACAGATGTTTGTCTTTGCTGAACCCTTCGCAAGAAGCAGAATGGCTAGTTTTGAATAATATTGTATCTTATACTTGCCAGTTACTGGGAGCCAGATACATAGGATTTGATCATCTTTTGAAATTCTCATGTCAAAAGCTCCCCAGAGCTAAGAAATTACACCCCTGAAGTTTATGCTTCCCAGACTAATTCTAATTAATGTAGTTAACTGTACAAGCAGCTCTCCTAGACGGCAGTTTATCTGAGACTGTGGAACAGTCAAGGACCAGGTCAGTGTTCCTGATGAAGTTGAGTGCAGTATTTGGGTTTGAGAATAGTTATATTCTCCATGAACTTTTAGCTGAAAGAAACCAAAAGCAGCTAAGACTAAAAGATATTTTGCACTTTGAGATAAACCACAGCTTGAGAATCTGCCATTTGGAATTTTCATTTCTTACCTTGTCCAAAAAAGATTAGCACCCTGTATATTCTGACCATAAAATATTCTGTCTGAGGTTAACAGAGTTTATATGACACTAAAACCACTGTTTTTGGAGGGATGGGGGTGGGGAGTTGTGTGTTTGGTCAGAGTTTTTTAAACAGTTAATGACAGCAACACTATTAATACAAAACATGCTCGGAGATGCATTTCCTAACTAGTTATTGTCTTCTTTCTGAGGAAATCAAGTTTTCTTTATTAATTGTTTAAAAATATTAGCTAACTAGATTCTTTTTAGTATCTGTATTAGCATCTGAAACCATCGTCTTAATTTCAAGTTGTCTTTTTCTGGTTCCTTTTTGGGACACTAAATGTAACAAGTTAGTTTAGTTAGTTAAACTATTAAGTTAGCACATATATATGTTTACTAGACAGATGTGCTGGTAGGGTAAGGGACCTATGGTCAGCCAGTGATAGTATGAAGTGTTTTGCAAAATTGATCAAAACTATCAATGTTTTATCAGAAACACTGTGTGGATTGAAAGGCGGCCGTTTCTCTAAATTGCAATGTTGTATTCACATTGTGCTAACAAAAACAAGATATGGAATCTGTGATTATTGTGTCAAGAGTTAGTAAAGTAAAGCCTACACTGTATATAAAAAGTGCACAATTAACATGTGGAACTCACTGCCACAAGATATTATAGAGGCCAAGAGCTGTTAAGGATTCAAAAAAGAATGGACAGATTAAAAAATATACAGAGTTACATTAGCTAGGATAAAAATGTTTACTATCTCAATATAACCCTGATGTTTCAGGACATAAACTAACCATGAATTGCCGTGGTTAAAAATAAACTCCCTCTGTAGGCATGACATTGCAAAACCGTACCTTGGAAGGGTATTACATCTTCCTCCGAAGGACCTTGGATGGGGCATCAGATTGGTGACAGGATACCAGATTAGACGGCCCATTATTCTGATCTGTTTATTCCTGTGTTTCTATATTTCAAGTTGAAGTCAGACTTCTGCTAAACTGTTCATTTTATTGTTACCTAATCCTCTCACCTCATTTGTCTGTTTAGTCCACCTGTTGTCTCCTGTCTGATACCTATACTTGAAGTTATTAGAGGCAGGGACTGTCTTTGTCACTTCTCGGTACAATGCCTAGCACAATGGGACTCTGCTTCTTGATCGGTACTATCAGAACATGGATAATAAAAGAAAGAGAAAAGAAGAGATTGAAACATACTCTGTTTGATACTAACTCCGTTAACTACTTACAGTGACAGCTCATAATAAGAACTGCATTTTCATCCTAGCAAATGCTGCAGAATCACAGTGAGAAAAACTACATATATATTTCTAAAGCATGTACTAGCCTTGGTTCACCTGAAGTCCTTTAACCTAAGGCTGACATTGCTAATGGCTGTTAATATCCACTTCCCCAGTTATCTTCCTTTCACTAGATAAATTATATGGTAGACACAGCAGACAAAGCAAGGTAAAGGGCTACAGCAGCTGAAATGGCACAAGATGAAACCGAGAACATTACTCCCAACAACTATCAAGAGCTCTGTCCTGAATGCTGAAAAAACACCATGTTCCCACTGCAACCCTAATTACTAGAATATGAAATCCAGTATTAATGGTGAGATCTAATGATAACTCCACATGCTTCAACATTAATGACAGCATCAAGTTATTGTGACATTCACCTTTGAGCTAAACTACAAAACTAAAAAAGAAAACCCACTTTACTAAGCATGTTCACAGATTATTTCCATTAGTCATTATTAAATTCACCTTCTTCTGCATCTCCACATAGCAATTACAGCATTTATCTTCTGATGGAGTTTGGGGTGGACTACTTTGATCTCGTTAAACAGGGACATCATCTGCTCAGCAAAATTCTTCCCAGATCCACTAGGAAGATTTCAACTGTTGCTATAAAGCTTGAAATATTCATTGGTTTCAGTGGATGTATTGTGCATGTAGGGAAAACAGGACAGCAGGGTTCATTATGAGGACCCAAGAGGAAAAGTTTGCTTGCATTCTCAAAAGCGATTAAGCAAGACAAATGTGATGGTTTTGTAGTATCTTCTCTCTACTTTCCTTATCTTGTGGCTATTCTGAGCTGAGATCTTTTAGGATTATCACAGTACATTGTCTTGCTTCCAGCACCCATCTGCTTGAGTCTCTTAGTCATCACCTCAAGCTCTTCTAATTGTGCCAACTCTCCATTGGCAAAATTTGGCTCATTCTCTTCCAGGATGTGGAAATGACTAGAACTGGGTTCTTAAAATTTCATTTTCTGCCATTTTTTTCCACAGGAGTGTCCTGTGATGATTGTGGCTGAGAGTTTAAATAATAATGAGTGATTTCAAGTGGACACAGCTTAAAAGGCCTGATTTCCAGAGGGTGGGTGCTTAGGACTTTCTGAGCAACATGCTCCTTGTCCATGTCTCAAATTGGGCACCCAAAAACTGAAATATCTAAAATCAATAGTCACTTCTGAAAAAACTTTGGTCCCTCAAAACAACAACACTCAGTACTTAGACAGTGATTATTTTCAAAGGCAAATGCTAATACCCAATAAAACATCTCATTCTCTTTATTAAAAACTATCTCCTTCCTAAATATACAAAAAGAAGACACTCAAATATATCCAGAAAGCCAGTTTAAAATGCCAAGCACAGAAGGAAGCATTTAGTTTAGACAGGCAATAATAGATATTAATACATTCTTTCATAACATGTTGACACCAACCCTTCCTTCCCACAAAAGTGCTTCGCTGAAAAGAATACTAATATCTTATTCCTGTATTAAACTCTGGTGGGGTGGCAAGATGCTCAGCACATTTATAACTGTCAACTTTTTTACGAAATACTCCTGCTGCGTAGAGAGCAAGTTGTTTACTGCTAGTTTTCTGGTGGAGAAGAGGATAAATGGAAGAATGCTAATTGACAGGACACTGCTCAAGCATAGCGAAGAGGAACTCTTCCAGAGATGTAAATATACTTCAGTTATGAGGCATAATTTCAATCTATTTTTGATTGAGAAAAGAGTTATCTTATAAAACATGGATAAATGCTTTGTTTATCGTATGCTACTGTGACTAAGGACAGAGAACAATGGCAAGGAGCGTATTACGTAAACGAAGAGCATGAAGTACCATTGTTACACATTTGTCATGTATACACTGCCTCTTGTAAGCTTAAAAGAATTACAAACTACGGGTGACACCTCAGCCCATTGGGCCCCTGTACACTGGGTAAAAAGCCCCATTTTTGGCTGAGGGAGGAAGACTTGGCTTTACATGCTGGTTCTGATAATTATTTGCCATGTGATGTTGGGCTAATCACCCATCCCAGTCGAGCCTAAGTTCTCCTAGCTGTACCATGGAATCAATGATATTTCCCCAAAGTAATTACAAAATGGAATCAGTTGTATCTCCTGGAGGTGCACGAGACCTACCTAAATAATATCTGTACAGTATTTTTATGACCAGTGACCAGGAAAGGTGGAAACAGAACTCAGGAGTTCCTGATGCAAAGTCCCATGTTAGGGTGACCAGACAGGAAGTGTGAAAAATGGGGACGGGGGTAGAGGGTAATAGGCACCTATATAAGACACAGCCCCGAATATCGGGACTGTCCCTATAAAATCAGGACATCACCCTACCCCATGTTCATTTCTTTTGGACATGCAGTCTCTGAGGGTGGCACTACCTTCTCCTCCAGCATCAAAAGTTCTTCAAGTCTAACTCAATTCAGCAGCTGAGTAGGCATTTCACTACACAGTTAATATCTGCACACATACATACACCACATGAATATTTAAGACTGGCATTTAAAAGACAACAGTTTAGCAAAAATTTGTAAAAACAAAAAAAACCCCCAACACCTATTTTCAAATATTTTCAAATTTTTACTGTTATTTTCATTCAGCTTTCTCAGAGCCTTTCCCTCCCATAGCACACACTATTGATATTTGACGTGTTGTTTTTGAGTTACCCTTCTTGGGAGTTAACTCTTGAATTCCCATCCTCTCGTAATTCAGAGATTTCACTTATGTTCCACCCTTATTCCATCCAGCAGAGAACACCACATGGAAATGTGTAGCCCCACAGCGAGAAAGAAGTGAGGGTGAGAAAGCATGGGGTTGTTATAGAGACTGATTACAGCCTCATCTTGGCCAGGGCACCTAAGTATTTTCTTAACTTTAAGCATGTGAGTAGTCTCACTGGAGCTAGCAGAGTTAAGCACACACCTAAGTGCTTAGTGGAAATGGAGCCCTATAACAGGTGTAATCCTGCACCTGCTATAAAGGAAAGCATGAGAATAATGGAGGATACCCCAGACACCAACACTGACCTGTGCACTTGCTGCTGTACATGTTCTCCTGAACCTGGGATTTTGCTTTGCGTTTCCCTGGTGGCCCGGGAGGACCTTGTGGCCCTGGGGGTCCTGGGGGCCCTGGCTCCCCCTTTGCACCTAGGTAGAAAGCAGAATAGACTATTACAGTTGCTGCAGGTGAATAGACCTCCTCTCAGCAGGGGACACTGTATGCATTGGATCTGATGTATTGAGAGAGGCTTGCAGGAACTAAAGGCCCTACCCATGCCTGGAAATGACCCCAGCACAGCGCCCTGCTTCAGCAGATACAGAGCTGGTTAGAGTTCCATCCAGCAGTGATATCTACTGCAGGAGTAACAAGCTGAATGCTTGTCTATTCCCAAACAGAGACCTCTCCTCGTTTGTGTTTACAAGGGAGCAAATGGCTTTGCAGTGACAGAGCAGCACTAGGTATCCTGTCTGCTCTTGATAGACATCGATTTTAATAGCACCCAGTTTTTTAAAGAAGCCTGGTGCTTGTCCCACTGTCACAAATAAACTGGTTTCCAGGTCCTTTCAGTGCCTGGGGAACAGCAACAATGGAAGAATGGCGAGAACACTGAGCTTTAATTTAAAGCAGGGTTGCCTTATATCACTTTGTTTTCTGAGCTCTCAGCATCAGAGGCTACAGTGCTATAATTTTAGGCAGCATTTATTTGTAGCTGCCAATGGGCTTCCTGCATGCATTCCTGGGTGGAAATCTGCCTGTCATTTTCTAATAGGAAAAAACTACACTGTGAGAGAGTAGGAGGAAATTTACTATGTGAAAATGTACTGGACAAGGATGAAATTCACACATCTCTCAGCCCAAAGCCTGAGTAGAAAGGCTTTTGTGGGGAACTACACTAGGCTGGGGAGCATAATCCCATGGGCAGCTCTACCAGCCTGCTTCAAAACCCTCCTACATGCTGGGCTGCCCAGGGGTGGGATGCAGCCCAGCCCTGCTGAGCACAGGGTGTGCAGAGTCTTCCTGTGCACCTGCTCGCCATTCCCCATGCCACAGAACTGCTATAGTTCCTCTTTACTTGGAACCTCCTGAGGCCCCAGCAGGCCTGTGGGAATGTCACTGCAAGTGACGACCATGTTTAAGACAATGAAAGCGCGAATGCAGGTACTGTAGAATCATAGAATCATAGAATATCAGGGTTGGAAGGGACCCCAGAAGGTCATCTAGTCCAACCCCCTGCTCGAAGCAGGACCAATTCCCAGTTAAATCATCCCAGCCAGGGCTTTGTCAAGCCTGACCTTAAAAACCTCTAAGGAAGGAGATTCTACCACCTCCCTAGGTAACGCATTCCAGTGTTTCATCACCCTCTTAGTGAAAAAGTTTTTCCTAATATCCAATCTAAACCTCCCCCATTGCAACTTGAGACCATTACTCCTCGTTCTGTCATCTGCTACCATTGAGAACAGTCTAGAGCCATCCTCTTTGGAACCCCCTTTCAGGTAGTTGAAAACAGCTATCAAATCCCCCCTCATTCTTCTCTTCTGCAGACTAAACAATCCCAGCTCCCTCAACCTCTCCTCATAAGTCATGTGCTCTAGACCCCTAATCATTTTTGTTGCCCTTCGCTGGACTCTCTCCAATTTATCCACATCCTTCTTGTAGTGTGGGGCCTAAAACTGGACACAGTACTCCAGATGAGGCCTCACCAGTGTCGAATAGAGGGGAACAATCACGTCCCTCGATCTGCTCGCTATGCCCCTACTTATACATCCCAAAATGCCATTGGCATTCTTGGCAACAAGGGCACACTGCTGACTCATATCCAGCTTCTCGTCCACTGTCACCCCTAGGTCCTTTTCCGCAGAACTGCTGCCTAGCCATTCGGTCCCTAGTCTGTAGCGGTGCATTGGATTCTTCCATCCTAAGTGTAGGACCCTGCACTTATCCTTATTGAACCTCATCAGATTTCTTTTGGCCCAATCCTCCAATTTATCTAGGTCCTTCTGTATCCTATCCCTTCCCTCCAGCGTATCTACCACTCCTCCCAGTTTAGTATCATCCGCAAATTTGCTGAGAGTGCAATCCACACCATCCTCCAGATCATTTATGAAGAAATACCGTGGTAGTACTGCTATAAATGGTAGTGTGTGGCACTGGCCTGGAGAACACCACAGCACTAGAGAAGGGTAGTCTATTTTATTGTGTTGTATATTTCTGTGCTGCAGGAGAGATCTTAAGGGTACTTCCTCCTACCTTCTGATATCACGTCATTGTTTGCATCCCCTTTGTCCCCCTTTGCTCCTCTTGAACCTTTTCCTCCTGGCATCCCATCTTTGCCAGGTAAGCCCAGTTCACCAGGGTCTCCTTTTTCTCCTTTCTCTCCTGGATTACCTTTTGGTCCTGGTAAACCTAGGCATGAGAAGTTTGTTAGCCATGCCTGGGAGTACATACATTTTTAAGACTGTCATTCCTAAGGTCAACGTACCTTCCTCTCTATTTTTGAAACTCACATCATGTATTATTTATGCCGTACCAGCCCAGTTGTTTTCTTCACTCTGAACTTCCTCAGTTTTGTGGCTTTGAGCCATTTTTTTATGATTTAACATAGCTTTGTAGCCAAATCATATACACTATCCATAAAATGTGTTAGGATACATGGTATATGATGCATAAAGCCCAAAGGCTACATTTTTCAGAAGTGTTCACTAATATTGCAAGCCTGGCTTGAGATACCCAGGTTCTGATTTTCTGAGGTGCTAAGCATCCACAGCACCCAATGACCTGAGTGTGTCTGGGTGAGGAGGGAGTATTTGGTTAAAAAAAAAAAAGTAAGTATTATTTTACCTTGAAGTCCACTAGCATAAGTTTATCACTTGGGGGAGGAAAAAGAGGGAAACGTCTTTGACAAGAACCCACTCAGAACTAGAATAGAACCCAGGAGTACTGACCTCTAGCTGTCTACTCTAGCCCCTAGTCCACAGTTCCTTCTTTCATCATTATTTTTAGTACACAACATTTCCTATATGGATATACATATACACACACAAAACTTTGTTTTCATTCTTTCATTTCTCTTTCTTTGTTAGCCAATGAAGCCTTCCTGATCCCTACCTTTTTTCTAGCATTTAGGAAAACAATTTCTCCTAATGCTTCTTTTATCTCACAGATGCTGACCATGATTTGCAGGGCATTAAACAGTCATCTACACAGCTCCGCTTGCCTTTCTTTTAAGACAACACTGCGCTCATTGTTGGTAGACTAATAACTTGTGCCAATGAAAACAAGCCCTCTCCCTTTCTAGTAAAATTACCTTTGTTGTGTTCTTCACATTTTATTTTTCTGACATCATGACAGAGCACAGCCTTCATTTCCTAGTAATGTCCTCATGCTGCCTCCTCATCCTGCCTCCACACTAGCTACAAGCATGATCAGTCCACATACTTTATGCAGCTGATTACCATTGAGTAAAATATTCAACAACATCTTATATTGTTGAGTCTTATGACTCCCAGCAACCTCATCAGCACATTTTGCAGTAAGGGGGAAAAAATGAACAAGACGGGTTTGTACACAATTCGTGTGCCAATATTTTGTCCTGTCTGCTTCTCTTCCTCTTCCCCAAAGCTGTACTAGCATTGGAGCTGTAAATGTATAAATCACTGTCAGTTGGAAATGGATCATGTGGGTTGGTGGTGGCTACTGATTGTAGAGAACCTCGGGTTTTTTACATGTAACTCAACTATTTAAAATGATGCAGTGAAATGGGGAATATACTTAGAGTTCCTGACTCCACTGAATTCAATAGTGAAACTACCCCTGGATTCAATGGGGCCCAAATTTCACCCCTGGTTTCTAACTTGCAAAATGTTTCGAAAAGAGCTAAAATCTCAGCCCTGGAGACTGAAGTCTTCTGCTTTTCCATGGAACTGGTACCACACAGGCAGTGTCAGTTCAAGCTTCCCCATACCAACCTGACAATAGCTTCTAAGGGGTGGAGAACAAAGGCACTTCCGCCTCCATGCCCATTCAATCAATGGCCACTTTGCGGAGACTGCCAACAAGAAAGGCAGTCATGCCAACTCCCTTGGTACTGTTTGTGACTGAGACACATGGTCACTGAGGAATGCACCCCTGACTGCTGTCACAATTTTTAACTCGCATCTCAAGTGTTGTCAGTCACATACCGATGCTGCTAACTGAGATCAAAAACCAAAAACTGGCCTGCTAACAGCAGACCCTGCTGCAGTGAGTGGGCAGGAGGCAGGCTGATAACAGCCACTCTTTCACACTCCCTCAGGTGGACACAGCATGATTTTCAGCCACCTTTGTACCCCACCATCCAGACTTGTGCGAAGTGCCATAATGGACAATCAAGGTCAATGTGTTCAGCGGTCACAGAAGGTGACTGGGACTCTTGGGGTCTATTCCCAGCTCTGCCACAGACCTTGGTGTGCCTTGAGCAAGTCAGTTAGGGTTAGAGTCACAAAAGGACTTGGTGTCTACCTGCCGCTTTAGGAGACTAAACCCCAGAATCAGGGCCCACCGGAATTCACAAAATCCTCGCACAACTGCTGCCAAACCTGTAGGCACCTAAACTCAGCTGGCGCCTAAATTTTTGCAGTAAACATTCCCTAGGTGCCTATGTTTGTGCCTCTGCATATGCGCAATGCTGCCTCATTCTAGGTGTCTGGATGACTCAGCCCCAGCATGATGCATGGACCTGGGAGAATACAGGCATTCCTCCACCTAACTTGCCTGCTAGGCCCAATCTGGTAAGCATGCTTGCCTATTGGATTAGGCCTCCACTGGCAACCTCACACAAAACAGCTGATGAGAGAAGAACGCCAGCCTCTCCCATAACTCTTAGCCTGCTGGTTCGGGCACTCACCTGGCTCAAGTCCCCCTTCCACCTGAGCGGGAGAAAGGGTTTGAACAGAGATCCTAATGATGGGGCCAGAGGATATTCTGATTTGTGGCTCTTTCAGTGTCTCCGGTTGGAGCTTTTCCACTGTGGCTAAATAACTGAAAGTCATTGGAGCATGGGGACTGGATCCTGGGTCTCCTACCTCCCAAATGAGTCCAACCACCAGGCTACAGAGCTTTATTCTCTCTCTCTCCCTCTCTCGCACATGCAGTCTCATATATTCCCTACCCACTGTACTGAAAGTTATGAGCAGTACTTGTGGCACCTTAGAGACTAACCAATTTATTGGTTAGTCTCTAAGGTGCCACAAGTACTCCTTTTCTTTTTGCGAATACAGACTAACACGGCTGTTACTCTGAAAGTTATGAGGGAGGTCCTCCTCCTTGCACAAATGGCATTGGCACTGAACTCTCTGAGAAGGGCAGGACTTAGGATACACTCCTCTCCTCAGCATCTCCCATTACCTAGCTTAGACAGGGAGCAGCCTAGCATGCTGGTTTTTGTGAATCCCATTCTCAGGAGCCAAGGCTCCTTATACAATGACTGGAGAGAGATAGGTGCCTGAGAATGGGATTCACAAAAGCCAGCATGCTAGGTTGTGAATCTCAATGATTTCCTAAGCGCCTAGAAGTCAGGTGTACTGACGCTGAGTGTTGCCATGCCTATGTTCCTTTGTGAATCTAGCTCCTATCCTGTGTGTTCACGTACACGTCTGTTTTGTGAGGCATTTGGGGATTAACAGTAGTGTAAAGTATTATTATTATTATTATTATGGCCAGCCCCAAGTTTTCAAAGTGTTTGTATTATTCATATTATGGTCATGCCCAGAGGCCCCAACCAAGCTCTGAACCCCACTGTGTTAGGCACTGTAACCCCCACCTAGTAAGAGACTGTCACTGACCCAAAGAACTTACAATATAAATTGGCAAGATAGAGAGAATGGAAGTAAAGCAGCATTCTTGCCACCACTCCATTCCACTCACACACTGAGTGCACACCTGCCTGCTGTCACAGTGACATATAATAAAGACAGGGTCTCCCCAAATTGCTGAAACCTTTTCAAAGGCTAGCTGGGGTCTCAAGGCCATAGACGGGGGGGGGGAGGATGAAAAACTCTTACAATGACAGAACACAACTCCCATTATAATAATTATTTACATGTGGAAAATGCTAAGATTTAATTAAACTGCATTAGATCTCTCTCTCTCTCTCTCTAATTAGGACTGTACTATACTCTCTAGAGTATATCAACTGTGGCCAAATTCTCCTCTCAGTATAGTGTAAATCAGGAGTAAGTCCATAGAAGTCAATGGAGTGGCACTGGTCTAAAGCTGGTGAAGTCAACGGGAGTTATGCCTGTAGAAGAGAGAGCAGAACTGGGTACTATATGTCTTATTGGTACAGGAGCTCCTCACTTAACGTTGTAGTTATGTTCCTGAAAAATTTCGACTTTAAGCGAAACGATGTTAAGCGAATCCAATTTCCCCATAAGACTTAATGTAAATGAGGAGGTTAGGTTCCAGGGAATTTTTTTGCATCAGACAAAAGACTATATCTATATACACATACACACACACACAGTATAAGTTTTAAACAAACAATTTAATACTGGTACACAGTGATGATGATTGTGAAGCTTGGTCAAGGTGGAGGAGTCAGAGGGTGGGATATTTCCCAGGGAATGCCTTACTGCTAAATGATGAACTAGCAATTGGCTGAGCCCTCAAGGGTTAACTCTCACACTCTACAAGGCAGCAGGAAAGGAGGGAGGGCAGACAGAGACAGACACACACACCCTGTGTGTGTTTGAGAGATAGAGATGCGCATTTCCCCTTTAAGTATGAAGAGTGGCATCAGAAGTACACTGCCTTGTTAATTAGATCAGCAAGCTGAGACCAGACCACAGCTGCTGCCTAAGGCAGCAGCCCCCTCCATCCGTGTGTCCCCCCTGCTCTATGGGGTAAGCGGGATGCAGGAGCAGGGGGGAGGGGGACACCCTGACATTAGCCCCCCTCTTCTTCCCCTCCCCCCACACAGCAAGCAGGAGTGAGACTCAGGGAGCAGCTCCAAGGCAGAGGACAGGAGCAGCACATGGCAGTGGGGGGAGGGACAGCTGAATTGTCTGCAATTGGTAGCCTGCCGAGCAGCTGCTGCACAGGGAACTTAGGGGAGCGGGGAGCTGATGGGGGGGCTGCTGGTCCATCCTGGTTCCAACCACCCACCAGCTAGCTGCAACGGGCTGCTCTTCCTGTAAGCAGTGGACAAAGCAGGCGGCTGCCAAATAACATTAGAAGGGAGCATTACACAACTTTAAACGAGCATGTTCCCTAATTGATCAGCAACGTAATAACAATACAATGTTAATTGGGTCAACTTTAAGGGAGAAGCTCCTGTAGTCTATAACATGTGTAAACCTTTCCTGGTTTCCTGAAAAGATGGGGCTGGCAATAATAATACATATACTGAAACTTATTTCCTCTGCTCAGAGTCTATAAGTAACTGTACTTGTGTATAATATTAATGAACTCTTGGGTAAAATAGGATATGTCTGGAAAGTACCTATTTTTCCTCTTCTTCCATTTACTCCTGGTTCCCCCTTTGGCCCTGGGATGCCAGGGATGCCATCTGATCCATTGTAGCCGGGTAATCCATCGAGTCCAGGAGGTCCTAAACAAACCAACAGGAGAGTGTAATTTACATTAACCAAATACTATTTACACTTCATCCTTAAATCCACTGCATTTACTGTATATCAGCAGTTCTTAGAACCTGCCATTATTTGGGTTCAGAGTGTAGCATGTCCTACATTCCAGTGCAATGGCCTTCAATTTCTGATAACCAAGCATGAGTCCTAGCTTAAAGGTAAAGGGTAATATTCTTGTCAGCAAGTTAAAGAAGTATGGGCTGGATGAATGCACTATAAGGTGGGTAGAAAGTTGGCTAGATTGTCGGGCTCAACGGGTAGTGATCAATGGCTCCCTGTCTAGTTGGCAGCCAGTGTCAAGTGGAGTGCCCCAGGGGTCGGTCCTAGGGCCGGTTTTGTTCAATATCTTCATAAATGATCTAGAGGATGTAGTGGATTGCACTCTCAGCAAATTTGCGGATGATACTAAACTAGGAGGAGTTGTAGATACGCTGGAGGGCAGGGATAGGATACAGAGGGGCCTAGACAAATTGGAGGATTGGGCCAAAAGAAATCTGATGAGGCTGAGGGAACTGGGATTGTTTAGTCTGCAGAAGAGAAGAATGAGGGGGGATTTGATAGCTGCTTTCAACTACCTGAGAGGTGGTTCCAAAGAGGATGGTTCTAGACTATTCTCAGTGGTAGAAGAGGACAGGACAAGGAGTAATGGTCTCAAGTTGCAGTGGGGGAGGTTTAGGTTGGATATTAGGAAAAACTTTTTCACTAGGAGGGTGGTGAAATACTGGAATGCGTTACCTAGGGAGGTGGTAGAATCTCCTTCCTTAGAAGTTTTTAAGGTCAGGCTTGACAAAGCCCTGGCTGGGATGATTTAATTGGGGATTGGTCCTGCTTTGAGCAGGGGGTTGGACTAGATGACCTCCTGAGGTCCCTTCCAACCCTGATATTCTATGATTCTATGATTTTCCCCGTGATCTTTGAGCAAAACTGTGATTGACATCAATTGGTGCTGCACCTTTTGCCTCCAGAACAGTACAGAGAAGCAGTTTGGGTCTTGTTCATGGACTCTTAAAATGAGGGTCCTGAAGAGGCCCAGTGGGATCATGACCACACTCCCTTTCTCTATGACTAGATGGGAGAAGGAAACCAAAGTTATGGAAGGGGGTCCCCAAACCTTTTTCTGTTGTTTTTTCTGGGGTCATTTAATGGAAAAGGTTGAGAACCACTAAGAAGGGACTAGGAGTTCAATTGTCTGCTCTCCTCTGACTGTATGGTCTTAGACAAGTCATGTGTGTTGTAACCTTAACCTCTCTCAGGGCCCGTCAGCCTATCTGTAAAATAAGAATAACACTTACCTACCTACTGGTAGGATTAAGTAATTCCAAACCTTGGTTGGCCTGACGTAATGGGGGAGGGCACTACGAGTGGTCTGTCCCCCCTCCACCATCCTTTGGACCCCCATACAGGAGGGAAGAGAGCCAGATACTTAACAGAAAATGGTTCTAGGAAAAACTGCAATTACTAAAGCAGGGAAAGAAGGCAAGTAATCACTCTTGTAGCCTGGCAGCTGCTTGAGGGGGAAGAGAAATCAAAAATAAAATGAGGAGAGATAAGGACAAGGAAAATATAAACAGAAAAATCGCCAGCCAAAATTTTAAAATGTAGCCAATTAAAACAGAGGAGTTCAGTTCTACATACTTATCTCCTTAAGCAAACACTGCTTAAACCCTGTCTATTTCATGTGTTTAATGTTTAACAAGTGCTTAGTGATAGCATTTTAAGCTAAATCTGAACCATCCCCTTGTACAAGACCCAAAATACAATAAAGTTAGTGCAGTTCTGCTGAGTGGTGGATGAAGCACAAACACAACTGTGCAACCCTTATGTGGCATAGCGCAGTGCACCTTGTCAACTCTCTGGGTGGACACATAAGGCAGGGGATTAGAGGACAGAGGAGTGGCCAGTGGGTCAAAGCCCACCAGCCAAAAACCCTACATGGGGCACATGCAGCAACGGGGGCTATGATCACTGCTACAGTCCAGGGGACATAGATGCATCTGTACAAGTATCCCCTGCCATACCACTGTGTTGGAGTTAAAAAATTCCATACAGCAAACCCTGTGTTGTTCCCATGCCCGAGCCCCATCTAACCTAATTTGGCATGAAGATTGGCATTTGGCTTTTAACTAGGAAAGCAAGACCCAGCAGTTTGTGAAACTTTACAACTTTTTCTTAAATTTAGGATTTTATGAAGCTTCTCGAAGTTTCACAAAAGATTTTCACAAAAGTTTAAACCATTGTTTAAAAAAGAAATTGAATTAAATGTCCTGCATGTCCAAATAAATGGAAGCCTGCTCTATGCAATTAATAACCGTTCTTCACTGAAAATCATCCCTGCCTCTAGGACCAGCAGGGGAATAAAATGGAAAACATTCAGCAGTGCACAACTTGTACTTGGATGGCGGGAAACAGAATGTGAACCGCAAAGATTTCAAATTTGTTCTAAAAGCTACGTTTTTTGAGGAATTTCCCAGGCCTCAATCCTGCAAAGGCTCATGCACACGTTTAATTTACATGAGATCCTCACATATGTAAGTGTACAGGAGCTCCTCAATGAAAGTCATCCCGGTTAACATTGTTTTGTTGTTACGTTGCTGATCAATTAGGGAATATGCTCGTTTAAAGTTGTGTAATGCTCCCTTCTAACGTCATTTGGCAGCCCCCTGCTTCATCCACTGCTTGCAGGAAGAGAAGCCCATTGCAGCTAGCTGGTGGGTGGTTGGAACCAGGGTGGACCAGCAGCCCCCCCAGCAGCTCCCCGCTCCCCTAAGTTCCCTGTGCAGCAGCTGCTCGGCAGGCTACCAATTGCAGACAATTCAGCTGTCCCTCCCCCCACTGCCATGTGCTGCTCCTGTCCTCTGCCTTGAAGCTGCTCCTTGAGACTCCTGCTTGCTGTGGGGGCCGGGGAGGGGAAGAAGAGGGGGGCTAATGTCAGGGTGTCCCCCTCCCCCCTGCTCCTGCATCCCGCTTACCCCATCTTCCATAGAGCAGGGGGGACACACGGATGGAGGGGGCTGCTGCCTTAGGCAGCAGCTGTGGTCTGGTCTCAGCTTGCTGATCTAATTAACAAGGCAGTGTACTTCTGATGCCACTCTTCATACTTAAAGGGGAAATGTGCATCTCTATCTCTCAAACACACACAGGGTGTGTGTGTCTGTCTCTGTCTGCCCTCCCTCCTTTCCTTCTGCCTTGTAGAGTGTGAGAGTTAACCCTTGAGGGCTCAGCCAATTGCTAGTTCATCATTTAGCAGTAAGGCATTCCCTGGGAAATATCCCACCCTCTGACTCCTCCACCTTGACCAAGCTTCACAATCATCATCACTGTGTACCAGTATTAAATTGTTTGTTTAAAATGTATACTGTGTGTGTATATATAATATAGTCTTTTGTCTGATGAAAAAAATTTCCCTGGAACCTAACCCCCTCATTTACATTAAGTCTTATGGGGAAATTGGATTCGCTCAACATCATTTCGCTTAAAGTCGCATTTTTCAGGAACATAACTACAACATTAAGTGAGGAGTTCCTGTATGTAGTTTGGGCCTAAACTTTGGAATTGGTGAGACTGTAATGGCTGCTGTTTCTTTATAAACTGATTGTCTTACAAACTAAGGCTCCTCAGCACCATTCCCATTCACTGTGTAAAGAGATAGCTCAGTGCTAGGAGCCAAAGGAGATGTCTGATCAAAATACATACAGCCATTTGATCCAACTACATGACACATGCACTGCACTACAGCATATTATATGTTTATTTATTAGATCAATTCCATGCAAAGTGGTCCCAAATTAAATAAGGCATCAGGTAAATATTAAAAATCATGAAATAAACAATACATATATGTAAGTTGTCATGTGAAAACACACAGTGCAGCTATAGTTTACACTATGCGTTTCATAATCTTTAGTATTCAACTGATGCCTTATGAAGGGAAAGATAATTTTACGCAGAAAAAATATTCATGATGGAAAACAGACATTACGGGATTAGTATCCTGGTTATTTGATGTGGGTCAGTTTACTAATAAAGTTTGGAAGATTCTGCAACGTGGATCCTGTTCAGAAACATTCATATAAAGACAATGGTATAATAAATTTAAAGGGCCAGAGTCTCCAGTATGTTCCAGCAGCTTTGTGACACTCTGCCATAAACTTATTTTAGTTAGCCAGTTAACTAAACTGGGTTTACAGCTGGAACTTCCTGGGGAACCTAGCCTAATAGGACGAGAATAAGAGGCAGCGGTAGCACCAAAAGTGTAGGCAGGCAGGCAGGGGAGACGATCTCAGATTTATAATCCTTCTTGCTACTCTGAGACAGCCACGGTAGAGACACGGGTAACTCTGGATGGTTGCAGCAACGCAAAGGAGGGAAGGTGGTCCTGTGGTTCAAGTACAGCATTGGGAATTAAGGTATCTGGGGCTCTCTTCATGGCTCTGCAATAGACTCTGTGTGACCTTAAGCCTGGTGTTCCCCAGTGTTCTTATCTGTACAGTGGAGACAATTGAGGTGACCAGATAATCAAAATGAAAATAAATATACACTTGACACTCTTTCCCCAACAATAAGCCTGTTCCCATACTGACCCCCTTCCCTCAGCTCCTGGGCTGTGACCTACTTCTGCTGGGCTAGTGGTTCTGAAACAACCCGCCAGGTTCCCCCTATAACAGTGAGGGAGTGGCGCCCCGCAATTCTACCACCAGCTTCCTTCTGGAAGTGCTGCTGTGGCTGTTTTCCCCAGGGGCTAGGAGAATGGCTTTGCAGAGCCTACAGCAGCACCCTCTGCTGGGGAGGAGTGCTGAATGTTGCTGTTGATTATAAATTGGTTTGGCAGAATTCTGTTTGTTTGTCATTTCAACAGACAATGTTGATGTTTATTTTTAAGCATTTTTCCTATTTTATCTATTTAATTTTTCAGAGTTGCAGGAAATTATAGGAGGATTAGCCAATGGGGGGTTCAGACAATAATTATTGATAACAGTAGATGTTGAGATTCGAAAAGTTAAAGCTTTAAAACCACTAAAGAACAAATTATCAATATATGTCAATAGATACTAAGTGTAAATATCCTTAAGTCAAACTCTAATAAGTTCTGAAGCAGCATTTTTCTTACTTTCTCTATCTGAAAACGTGTATTATCCTTGATGGAAATATTTTTTGTCGTTGCGTGTTTGTTATGGTGAAATCGACATTTACCAACATTTACCAATAAAAATCGAATCCTTCCAAGTCTAACTATAAAACAGCATAGGTGTTGCATTTTAAAACTCAAAATGCTGAGGACAGGCTGAATTTTACTGAAAAATGGGGGGAGGGAGTTCACTGTCCAGGGGGAAGAAGTACAACAAGAGGCTATCTGATCACTGAAAGGATAACGACACTATATACCTCACATGATCGTTGAGAGGCTAAAGTTGTGAATGTTTGCAAAGCATTTTGAGATCTTCTTATAGATGTTGTAGAACTGCTAAAATTATTCTCATTCTCCTGGAATAGCTAACAGATGGGTAGCAGTGGATTGGTAGGCAGGCCTGGATACCACGAGCTCACCGCACTCAGCCAAAACAAGAATGAATGGGAATGATTAGATGCAGAACAGAAATATCATAAGAAAAGGCAGAGAGGAGAGCAGAGTCTTTTTTTCTCTTTGGCATAAACATTATACCACTGGGCCACATCATACAGTCAGGCTAGAAGCACTTCTAGATGTTCAGCATCCAGATATTTTCTTATTTCTTAATAGTCTTAGGAAACTTTGGTTCATAGATTCAGGGCCAGTCTTCAGGAAAAGAATGTTTATTGATTCACCCCTCTCTCACACTAACCTGGAGATCGCTTTGTCTAGGGTATGTCTTTATACAAATATTTTTTAAACCACCAAGTGAATCAACATCATACCTACAGTATTACAATTGAAAAGGTATCTTACCTGGGGAGCCTGGAGGGCCTAAACCAAAAACAAGCAAAAGAACACGGGAAACAAAGAGAAAAAATGGTGAGTGTAACTTGGCAGCTCAAGTAAAACCAACACTAAACTCAGCTGATTAGCATTAGACCAAAACAAGACAGAAAAGAACTTTCAAACTTCTGAAGAGGCACTTATGGGTTAAGCTATTTTGAATGAAAAGTAAGTACTGAAGCATTAGTGCAGATCCAGCCAGACTTGCTGTATAATTGCTTGTGAGGATAATCTTTCAAAACACCCACTTTATATGCCAAGCCCAGTCATTTCTTAAATTTCCAGTGATAACAATTTGACAAGAATGGCCTCTGAATTCTCTATTCTATTGAATGAATTAAAGCAGGAGACAGGTGTTTATGTGCCTTTTCACAAATATGCCCCTAAATCATCCATTAATTATTATGTTTACATTACTTAGTGCCTCATAAGGAGTTCTCTAAAGCCTTGGTTGTGGTAATGGAAGAACAGGTCTACAGTGTCTCAGGTTAAACGTTGCAAATGTCATGAGAAATTATTTTTAGAGAATATCCATTCCAAAGTACACACCTTCCTGGGTAATCAGCAGGAATTCAGAGGTTTGAAATAGGATGGTTAAATATTTTCTCCTCTCTAATCCGCAATAACTTTATGGCTAAATAACAAACAGGCTCCTTTTACTTGTAATTGTTCTCTGTTTGGATTGGATCTGGTTGCCTGTGCGAGTTCACTGTTTGGTAACACTAGAAATTGGATTCACTCTAGTAGTTCAAGGGATATGTGTAATACAGGACATTCCAGTGGAAGCTGTTGAAGTCTGTTCTGTCTGTGACTTCAACTACATCGAAAACAAACCTCCACTAGGTGTATGCAAAATATTATCATTCATTTTCCATGGAAGAGAAGCTTAGTGCTATCACTTGAGAGCCCATAAATTAGGGTAGCTTTTACAATGTATGCCTATGCTATTACTTTGCCCTGCCAGAGCAATATAAAGGGTCCTTACATGACTTCCATGCCCATAATTCTCATGAGGCAGGAGTAAATAATTAATACAGGGCATAATAAGAATTATCTGTTCTATGTAACTTCTGGTAAAACATACTTTGATCAAAAACTGGGGAAAGTTGGAAGATAAGAAGAGAGATTACTGCTGGGATTAAAGAACCAAATTCTCTGTACTAACATTTTTACCAGGGCTACAAAGAATCTTTTTAAATCTAAAACTCTACATAGAAATTAAAGAAATAAACAGATCTCAGACACTAAACCTGACAATTTTAAGCATTCATTAAAAAGCTTTATAGGAAAAGTGAAGCACAGTTTAGAACAGCACTAAATCTATGCTGATTTTTTAATAATGCTGGTAGATGCTAGTTAATACCCTTTTCAATACCCTTTAATACCCTTTTCAGTCAATTTTCCAAGAAATGCCTGATTTTTTCACTGCAGATAATTTTTTTCCTTAGTACTCTCACTCACTTTGTCATCTTGAACTCACTGAAGACTCTAGATGTCCTTTTATCAGATAGATAAATAGGAAAAGTACTTGAAATGTAGCCAATGTAACGAAGACAGGTAATGTCCACCGTGTAGTGAGCTATTG
Source organism: Natator depressus (assembly GCF_965152275.1). NCBI lineage: Eukaryota > Metazoa > Chordata > Testudines > Cheloniidae > Natator > Natator depressus. The sequence continues at coordinate 62,210,276 of NC_134243.1, read as the reverse complement.
TTAAAGCCAATGCTGGAGTGGGCTTAACTAAGATGAAGATTCAGGGAGTGCATAGAAAGGGATTTAGCAGGCACGGAGTAGTGTGAAGTCAGAATTCTGGAACCCAACACAAGACACATTTAAGCTGTACTTGACAGTGGAGTTGTCTTTGTTCCAGTCAAATTTCACCTGCGCTTTCAAAAGGAGTTTTTGTGTTTTGTCTCCAATAAATCAAGGCCAGATCCATACAGGGGAAATTTCCCACAAAATTCTACTCATTTTGAATTCAGGTCAGTTAAATTGATATTAAACCCTGTTGGATCAGTCGTTCATACCAACTGCAAATGGCCTGAACTGTTTTACTGAACTGGTTTCCAAACCTAAGTGGTTTACTTATTTTCTCATTTTCAAGCATGTATATCAGCTCCAGCAGCTCAGTCTTCTATATACTTTGGCTAGCAAAGCCAAGACAGAGCCCTTGGAGTAGCTAAAGCTTTACATTTTCTGGTTTTCCCAGACCATATGCAAACTTCTCATGCCTTCAGCCTGCCCCAGCCATCAAGTATTTTGAAATTCCTATGGATTTCTGAGAAACCAACCTCAGAGTCTCATGATATGACCATCATCATCCTTCAGAGTCCACTACTTCCACTCCTACCTTAGCCATGGCAGTTGCTACAGTGATACAAGTCCCTCCCTCCCTCTGGGTTGTCCATCCCATGCTGATCTAGAATCAAAAAGCTAAGCTCCAGTCATTAATGGTTGTATAGCACCTCGAAGATGCCAAGAGTTATTAAGTACCATTATTGAGATCCCAATTCCGTAATGAGCTCTGCAAGGGTGATAGGAAAACTATCTAGGAAATAAACATCCCCAGGAACAATGTTACTCTGGAGACTTTTTAATCAGATCAATAGTATCATTCCTATAATAATTTTAGTCCTACAGCCTATAATTATCTCAAGCCAATTTTTCCTCCAAAAATTATTTCATCACCAAGCATACAGCATTCAGCATAATACTATAGTAGTATTTGAAAACGTACCTGTTAAGCATATCCCTTTTGTGCTGTTACATAAATCCACCATCACACGGACCTAATATTACAAAAGTAAAATGTAAAATTCACAACAGTGCACTGAGGTTCAGTGTCTACAGAAAGGACAAATAAAACATCTCTACGGTTCACTTCATTCTTCTGTGTGATTGCTGTGCAAAAAGCAGTTGGGGAAATTATCTACTTTACAACTACACCACCTTGTAGAATGTGAGCGAACTATTTAGGCCTTAACTTTGGCCTTCTGAAGACCTGCGTATGTATTTGTAAATTATTCTATCTTTAAGAATCTGTGTATTGTACCATTTTAACAGCATTTAAAAAAAATACTGGATGGGCACATCTCTGGATGCAGTCTGGGTAGAAAGACTTACACCTTATTTCACTTAGGTTTTCATGGCTCTCTATCTGAGATAGGTTATCAAAGATTATCAAAGCCGGCAGCAGCCAAATATGATCTGTGTTTAACTCATACATATGTCCGTTTATGGGTCATTTTCCATCATGCAACATAACTTAACTTGCTTACCAGATATATAAGGTGATTTTTACTAATTTCTTCACTTGACATAATACAGAGCAGCATGTGAATTTGGAATTAGATTATTGGAACCTCATCCATTTGTGGCACTACAATAATTGGGGCATTTGTTTGGATACTTGTAATCGAGAAAGAGCCACAATTCACCATCTCAACAAGACCATCTTTATAACAATGTCCTTAAGTTGTAGTAAGTATGCCTACTGATAAATTCTGGTACTGTATTTTTGTCTACATTTCTTTCTTTTTTATTTACTTCCTAAGACTGAACATTGTACTAATACAGGGCTCAGCACTGTGAGATGATGAGTACTCTCAACTCCAGTGATTTGAATGGCAGCTGGCAAGGTTCAGTGCCTTGCAGAATCAAAGAGTCCTTATGTAAGTGTTAGCCAACATTTCTGATCTAAAATATGCTTTATCTCTTCCTTCACTATACTTACAACATCTGTCTTCAGATGTCACAAGTATCCTTCCAGGGTAATATAAAAACCACTGCATTCTCTTTTAAATTGTATACACTGTCACTGTTGTAGCTAAGTTTATTTTTATAAATCAAAAGATACAAAGGATAAAATTTTCAGCCTTCAATTGTGCTTGAATAAAACTGCCTCCACTCAGCACACATGCATGCATTTGTTTTTGCATAACCTTGTGTGTGCCCTTTAAATAATCTAAGGACATGCAAGGTTTACCATTTGCACCTGCAAAACCTATTGTCAACCAACTGTCATTTAATCTGTTCTTCAATCAGTAAAGTTACTGGGGTAGAAAATGCATGCATCATGGGATCAGTAATGGGATATGTACTGCAGCTATTGTTCTGTTGGTTATTGTTTCAAATCCAGCCCACAATGGTATTGACTAAGCTGTTGCTCCTCAGCGACAGTTCTGAAACCTGTGTGATTGGTGGCCTCAATGTAGCGCCTACTAGACAGGTGTCCAGGTCATAAAAAACAACCAATAAATTTAGCACTTATTGGCACCCTTGTTGGTAAACTCAAACAAGGAGACCAAGAATTCAATGGGTACAGAGAGTAAACTTTCCTCAGACCACCAATAAGTCAGAGTCAAAGCTCTTTAGCTGAGGAGCAAGGAGAAGTTTATACCACCATCTTCCCTGCTGAACTTCTACTGTGGATGGAGAATTTCTGTCTCCATGCCTGTCAATACAGCCCTTTTCATCCACTCTAGGCTCACTTTAAACTTGGTTTAAAAAGAAAAAGGAGAGAACTCCAAACACAGAAAGTGAGAGAGATACCAGGCTTCAAAGAGTTCTTCAACAAAATCAAGGACCCAAGACCTGATATATCTCATGTAAAAACACAAGTCAAGTCAGTTTTTAAAACAAAGTATGATGCTGTCTTTATAAATAATTTAAAATAAAAACTCAGGATACATAAACAAAAACGATCTGGGACACAACGGTGGTTTGGTGTTTTGTTTTGTTTTGTTTTTGTTTTGTTTTTTGCTTTGCTATGCTATTCACCGATCAGAACCACTGCCTTCCATTTTTTTCTCTCTAGATCAGGTCTAGGAGTTCTGCAGCCTTAGACAAACTGGCAAAACACCACCCCTACTAGTTCACTGTCATCCACTCAGAACACTAACTGAATGGTTTACTGGCCCATAGATGTTGCTGCTCAAGATGATGGTCTACCTCAGAGGTTTTCAAACTGTGGTCCGTGGACCACCAGTGGCCCGCAAGCTCCATTCAGGTGATCCGCAGATAGTTCCCTCTAAGGTGCATGCCTTGGCGGCCACACACAACAGAATGAAGGACCACCCACCTAATTAGTGGAGTCGCACAGGCGTGGCTCCACTAATTAGGTGTCTGGATCCTGGAGAAGACGCACATATAAGGTGATGTGGTGGCCTTGGGGTAAAAAATGGGGATAGGTGGGAGTGAGCAGTGGGGTGAGAAGAGGGGGTGGTGGGAATTTTGGACATGCAGGGCTGCAGCAGCCAGAGAAAGAGGCGACTTTCCCCAGCTCCAGGGCTGCGGCTGCCAGGGAGAGACAGCCCTCCTTCCCACAGCTCTATGGCTACTGTGGCGGGGGAGAGACCGCCCCCACTTCCCAGCCCCAGCTTGGGGGCTGCTGCAGTGGGGGAGAGAGGGAGAGACCCAGCTCTGGGGCTGCTGTGGCAGGGAGAGAGGGCACATCCAACACATTAGAAAGGTAAGACTACTAATATTAAAATATGAGTTGTGTGCTTTTATTTGTACAACAAAAAAACGTTAATTATTAAGGTTATTTTATATATAGCACTTTTATCCAAAGCGCTTTACAGTAGTTAACTAACAGTACAAACAACATTTGGAAAGATCACTAAGCGGTCTGCTGAGACCCTCAGCAGTTTTCAAGTGGTCCATAAAAAAAAAAAAGTTTGAGAACCACTGGTCTACCTATTTGATATTGCCACTCTTACTCACACAATCAAGGCAAACAGCACAACTGTCTGAAGTGCCAATAAACACCAAGTGGAGAACATCATATGATACTTTCTACTGAGGCAAAGTTTCCTTTAGAGGCTCTGATTCAGCAAAGCACTAAGGGCTTGATCCAAAGTCTATTTAAGTTAATGGAAATCCTTCTAATGACTTCAATGGGCTTTGGATCAGGCCCTAAAATACATGCTTAACTTTAAGCATATGACTCAAACATCTTTTTAAAGTATTTTTCTTGATTGTTTTTACCTTAGAAATATCAGATCTTGACTTCCTTGTCTTTGCTAGAGAACTCTTCATAACGACTGTCTGCCTTGAGTAAATGGGACTATGCATGCAGATTTTTAGTTCTAAGTTTGAAGGGGCTTTCTGAGGGCCAATCCTGCAAGGTGCTGAGTACTTCTGCAAGGAACAAAACACCTTCAAATTCCACTCACATCAGTGGGTGCTCAACACCTAGCAGGATCAGGCCCTCTTCTTCTGCAGACCTGTGTTGACAATTAGCATGTGTTAATTTTTTCTGAGGATCTTTCAGATTCCAAGCTGCATTTCAGATCAGACAGAACAAAAATGTTCTTAACTGGCAAACATGCAAAGTAGATTCATTCACTTACAGTATTTCTCTTTCATTTGTACATCACTAAGTAAAAATATAAGATGATATTTCCAAAATAGTTTTAAGGCTACAGAAAGTAAAATGTTCTAGTAAAAACCATATGATCTTATGCAAAGGATTTCTTCTTCAATAAAAAGAATTTAAGACAATATATGCAAACCTGATCTTCCTAACATTTGTTCTGAAATATGAGAAAATAAAACATAAGCTGCTTAACTGCATAAGTCTTTGTGTTTTGTACTTTTAATCAAGAACTTGCCACACAACATTCTGATGCAAAAGAAAAATCAAAAGTACTTCTGTTAAAAATGTCAAGCCAATAAACTTCTATATCATAATTACACGAGTCACTTTATGCAAGTAATCTCATTAAATTCAGTTGTTAGAGTGATAACATTTACATAATACAAATGCCAATAGTTTATTAAGCATAACAGTTACCGCGTTTAGTGTGGAAATACTGAAAATCCTTACTTCCATAAGTAATCCTTAAAGTCATTGGGAGTATTTACATCAGTAAGGGGAGAGAGGGCGTCAGATTTGCCTTTTCTTGTTATTATTGAGCCAGGGCCTGCAGTCCTTACTCAGGCAAAACTCACAATGAGTTTCCCACATGTTGATGGTATTTTTTACTGAGTAGATACAGAAGAAGCAGGCCCTAGAGCCCCTGTCCTAGAAACACTCATGCACATGAGTGGAACCCCATATTCAGGAAAAATTCCCATTGAAGTGTGAGAAATTCAGGGCCGTTTTGCCTGAGAAAAGACCTCAGAATCTGGCCCAACACTAACAAAGAGCTAATCCTGCTTTCCTTACCCATGCCACTAATCCCACTGATTTTAAATAACGACAGGTTTCAGAATAGCAGCCGTGTTAGCCTGTATTCGCAAAAAGAAAAGGAGTACTTGTGGCACCTTAGAGACTAACAAATTTATTTGAGCATAAGCTTTCGTGAGCTACAGCTCACTTCATCGGATGCATATGCATTAAAGGACCATCAGAGTGGAACATTAGAGGGAACATTAAGGGAACATTAATTAAGTGGAACATTAAGGGAACATGGAACCAACTACTACAAAGGCCATAGGTGCTGGAGGTTAGGGTGGCTTAGGCAGTCTTGTGATCCGGCCCTGCTGCAGGGGTCACTGTTTCTCCTCACTCACACATACACACACTTTTCCTGAGATGGGAGAAAGTCCCACCACTCTTCATTTAAGTTTCATGTTAACATTTATTTCTTAAAACATCCTCCAATAAGCTGGTGAATTTCACTAGTAAAGTTCTCAGGGCAGGGCCTCCCCGGGAGAGAATTTGACCCAGCCCTTCCCTTGGGGGAGGGAAGCAGATATGCCCTGGGGACTCCACCTTAGGCCACAGACCCTATCTCTTGGCGGAACCTCCGATGGACCCTTCCCCTGACACCAGCTCCTTGGAGATGCTCTCAAGGCCCAGCCCCTACCCCTAGGGGCGCACCCTACCGGCACCATGGAGTAGGTCATCATCATGAGCAACTCATCGTTCTCGGCCCGAACGTGGCCCCTGGCGCCCGCTCCGCGGTGGCTCCTCTTGTGCCGGGCGGCCCGTGGGGCCGCTGCCCCTGGGGCGGTGGGGCCCAGGAGGGACCGCAGGATGCTGTCACTGTCTCCCCCCTGGGGCTGTGCAGCCTCCAGCTCCCGCAGCGCCGCGCTCAGCTCCCTCCACTGCCCCAGCAGGAAGAGCGTCCCCGCGGCGCTGAGCGCCGAGAGCAGCCCCACTGCGGCCAGCAAGCAGCGCAGCGCCCGGCCGCCGTCCCCCTGCATCCCCGGCCCGGAGGCGCGCTCGGGCAGGGTCCTGCGAGGCCGAGCGGCTGCGGCTCCCCGGCGCTAGCGGGCAGGCGGGGGCGGAGCGGCGCTGGGGACTGGCTGGCTTCGGCTCCGGGACGGGCTTTATGGCCCCGGGCACCGTGGGCTGCTTCCACCGCCAGCCACAGAGCTGCCCGGGGTGACGAGGCGGAATGAATGGGAGAGGCGGGCGCCGCGGGGACGGGGAGCAAGGGGCAGGGACACGGGGGCCTGGCACCGGGGCAGGGCTGGGGACCAGGGGGCAGGGACACGGGGGACCTGGCACCGGGGCAGGGCTGGGGACCAGGGGGCAGGGACACGGGGGACCTGGCACCGGGGCAGGGCGGGGGAGCAAGGGGCAGGGACACAGGGGACGTGGGAACAGGGGGCAGGGACACGGGGGACCTGGCACTGGGGCAGGGCGGGGGAGCAAGGGGCAGGGACACAGGGGACGTGGGAACAGGGGGCAGGCACACGGGGGACCTGGCACTGGGGCAGGGTGGGGGACCAGGGGACAGGAAGGAACACAGGGGACCTGGCATTGGAGTGAGGGGAGTACAAGAGGAAGGGACATGGGGGACCTGACACCAGGGCAGGGCAGGGGAGTAGGGGGCAGGGACACGGGGCAGGAGCGATACAGGGGATCTAGTATATGGACTGGGCAGGGGACAAGGAGGAGTGACAGGTTTCTGACACACAGGATCCGAAAGAGCGGTTCCAGGCACACTAGGGTCCAGGGGCTAGGGCAAGTACAGGCACACAGGAGTGGAGGACCAGCGACTGAGAAGTGAGTATAAGGGTTGGAAGAGGACAGTGGCAGGGATACAGCTGAGTTGACACGGGTCAGTGGATCAGGCATAGGGGTTAGGAGTACAGAGAAGCGTGGATGCAGTCTGATGGAAGGGATTGGGAGATGAAGGCGAACAGGGTACCAGAGTATGGGACAGAGCCTCAGGACAAATACAATCAGAGATTGGCGCAGGGAGCAGCAGCATAGGACAAGGTTAAGGGAATGAGGATGATGGGAAAAGATGTGGAACTTGGGCACAGTGCTAAGGGATAGGGAAAGAGGGGCAGAGGATCTAGGTTAGGACACTCATTACAACCTCTGGCTGAAATATTCATAGTGGGCATGTAAAATTATGAACCCAAAATCCTTATTTACATTAGGCACCTAAACAAATCAAAGTTAAGCATCCACTTTGAAAATGTATGCCTTGACCCTTGCCCCTGAAAATTGAAATTAGGTCAGGATATTGTTATGGGAAATTGCAGGACAGCCAAAGGGAAGACAACCTTTACTCCTTGTTGCCTCCAACCATGATAGACATTTAGGTGCTTAAGTAGACTTCACTACTTCCACTGGCTGAGGTACTATTGTGCTTTTGGCCATATTATAAGGATAGCTGTATTACATCCCATTTTGCTGCTTGTTATATCTACAATATAATTTTGTAATTTAGAAAAGCAACTTGACGTTTTCAAGAGGTACCATATAATTCACTAATAACCATTTATATAATGTTATGGCTGTAGAACTGGGCCACCTCCAAAAGCTTTATGTGAATTAACATTTTATGATCATCAATGAATTATTTGACACCAATGTGCTGTGTGGGAGAAATAAACCAAATTCTGCACCCAATTACTAATGTAAATCCCAGAGTACCTCCATAGAAATCAATGGAGTTACTCAGGATTTATCAGTGGTGTAAATCAGAGCAGAAATTGGCCCATAAATGTTACAATTTTCATACAAATGTCCAAGAGACCCTAACCCTTGAAAGAAGAGTTAAAACATCTAATTATTAAAGAAAAATGTGTGTATGTATAAACACACCAGACCACACACAGTAATTCAAGGTCAGTGCCAAAGCCACTGCTTTTTCCCCTTTAACAATTAGGTGGGTTAATTCTTCTTAAGAGTTTGCTAGCTTTTGGAGGTTTGTAAGACAACTTATGGGGCTGAATTCACTTTCATTTACACTCCATTGATTTCAGTGGCATTACTCCAAATTTACATCAATGTACCTGCAATTTGGCTATATCACACATACAGAGCACAAAGAGATTAAAATAATTAATGGATAGTTATAAAATGTTTACTTATAGTCATAACTGATGGGCTAGAAAGATTTTCCCTCCCACTTTCTGATCAGAAGTTTGGAACACCCATAGCAGAGCATTCACCCCAGACTTTATACCAAGTCTTGTGCTTGCTTTGCCAGGGCTTTGGAAGTTTAGCTAGTATTGCGTGGATAATCTTGCCACGCAGGAATATTAAATAAAGTTGATTGATTATGTATTAGGTTACAGCCTGGAAATGGGCAGAGGTGAGGTTTCAGAGTAACAGCCATGTTAGTCTGTATTCACAAAAAGAAAAGGAGTACTGGGGGCACCTTAGAGAGTAACCAATTTATTTGAGCATAAGCTTTCGTGAGCTACAGCTCACTTCATCGGATGCATACTGTGGAAAATACAGAAGATGTTTTTATACACACAGACCATGAAAAAAATGGGTGTTTATCACTACAAAAGGTTTTCTCTCCCCCCACCCCACTCTCCTGCTGGTAATAGCTTATCTAAAGTGATCACTCTCCTTACAATGTGTATGATAATCAAGGTGGGCCATTTCCAGCACAAATCCAGGTTTTCTCCCCCCCCCCCCAGCCCCCCACAAAACCTACTCTCCTGCTGGTAATAGCTTATCTAAAGTGATCACTCTCCTTACAATGTATATGATAATCAAGGTGGGCCATTTCCAGCACAAATCCAGGTTTTCTTCCCCCCCCCATGGATCCAGAGCTGGAATGTTTGGTTCAAAACCAAATCAGGGCTTAGGGTTTGATGGTGCTGAAACCTGTAAGCTGTTCTTGCAAACTTATTGATCAATTGATCTTAAGAACTTTCCACCATTTTGAATGGGAGAAACCTCACAAGAGGGGTTCCATGTTCTTGGGCAGAAATACTATCAGAATGGCCATTCTCTAGAAATTTCAGCCACCTCTCAACCAGAACCAGAAAGCTGCAGCTTCAGATCTGACCTAGAATTTGAAACAACCCTCAAATGCCTCTGATTTTGGCTTCTCTCTACTAAAGGCAGTTCTGATCCAAAACATTTCACATGTTATAAAGGAGCCAAGTTGCGCGCGGGGGGGGGGGGGGGGGGGGAAATACAGCTCCACTGTACTAAAGCTTCGATATGTATAAAAAGACCCAACATGAAAAACAGTTGGCCACTTCAAAAGTCAAGTTAAAGAATACACAAGCAGGGATAATTTCCTAGATTCGTTGTTCCCATATGTAAGTATATGAACCTTGTAGGCAGGGTGGGGGCAAAGGAGCTTAACTGAGGTCCTGAGTGATAAAATTTCCATTGGCTTTGATGGGAGCAGGGATGGACCCTGGGTCTTGTTTACTTGACCATTTAGATGACTTTTTAATGTGGCTCTCTTATATAGCTGTTGGTCCTTCTAAGTTAGCTACAGTAGATTAGTTTAGATTTTACATTAGTAATAGCGGCTTATTTTATCTACGTGCGTATCCACCTATCTGTCTATACAGTGTGTAATGTCCGGGCAGCTTTCCAAAAAGAGCTTAAAAATGAGGTCCTCTGTTTCTCTTCCTCCCCTTTCCCAATTAGTAGGAGTTTGCCACTTTCTCTGTCCCTCCTCATTCCACACCCATCTCTAAGTGAAAGCTAAGACAAAGAATGAGACTTACATTTCATTCTGAAGGCAGAGAGATTCAGGATCATACTGCTCTCTTTCATGAGTGAATTCCGTAGACAAGGACCTGATGCCAAGAAGGCTCCATATCCCAAGCTTACAAATCCACTCTTGTGCTTGGCAATTCTGTTGTTCCATGGAACACAGCTGTTGTATGATGCTTTGATCATGAAGCAGGAGGCAGTCTTGCAAGTAGCTCAGACATATTTCTGGTAGCTTGAAAAATGCCTTTTATGCCTGTTTAGAAAGTAGATTTGGAAAATATGTTTCAATATATTGTGTAATTATTATGGATTGTGCTCATGATATGTCAGACGACATTAAATCCTCCTTTTTTTGAGCCTCCTCCATCTCCCAAAATGTGTCAGGATTCCACACACCTCAAATTAGCTGATTTTATTTTTTATGAGAACCCACATGTACAATATAAAGTAAACTGTGCAAAATGTCAGGATAGAAGGAAAACTGCAGCTACAGACGCCAAATCTCTTCACACCTCTTTGGGGGAGAGTGGCAGTAGAAATGTGAACAAAAGACATAACAAATAAGGACAATCATTAAAATTTTGATCATGTTATGATACAGTATTGTCTGAGCTCCCACAAGGCCACCGCAGATAAACCATTAATGATGTCATTGTACAGATATTGTCATGTGCAGCAGATATCTTTTTGTGGAATGAATAAGTGGAGTCTCAGAGCGTCTTCTGATGGTAGAATGTAAAGTAGTGACATTCACGGCAAGCAAGACAAAAAAAACTAAGTGAAGCCATCCAACTTGAATTAACTACACTGAAATTATCATAAGGTTTTATTTACATTTGAATAGTTTTTTGTGATAATGAAGGTAGCAAGTAGACTTGTTTACTCTGTCAACTGATAGCCTAACCGATTATAGAAATGTACAGTTGCGTTTTATTTTGCTTAGCCTTGTGAAAAAGACAATACAACCATGAATGAAAATACATAAAACAGACCCTGTCCTAAACAAACATAATTTATAATTACATTGATACAATAAAATCACTAAACATCCTTCATAACAGCAAACTAAAACCTGTCTCCTTTTAAGGACATAAATGGCCCTAGGTGGAACTGCACTCCAGAGACTGTATAAGGTAACATGCAATGATTCTTCATCTTTTATTGTCCATTTCAGAGTACAATGACTGACTAAAGAGCATACTAATCACGAGCCGCTATTTGGAGAATAGTGGAAGTGATATAGCATTCTGTTTATCCATCTGTCCAATCTTGAAGGGGATTTGGGTTTTATCTTTATTATGGTTAAACACTGGGGTACATCCTGCTCCCTGTGAACATCCCAAGTAAGGCTATGAGCAAGGAAATTCCTTGGTTGTCAGAAGTGCTGAATCTTCCCCCTTCAGTCCCAGGCCACAAGGCTGCATTGGATCTGTTCCACAGCTGCCAATATAGCATGGAATCTGCAAAGGCCTCGGTGATTGCTGTGCCACTCACTTCACAGGGGACTTGCATAGTCATGGATACATTTGGGCACCTTGCCTAGAAACCTCCTCACCTGGTGGAGTGCGAGGAGCCCCTACAGAGCACAAAGCTACAGCACATAGAAGGGCATGAAACCCCAGCATGGATTCCCATAGCCTTTCCACCAATAGTAGTAAATATTTATATTATGATAGTGCATGGATCAGGACTGGGGCCCCTTCATGCTGGGTGATGTACAAACAGAAAAGAAACAATACTGGTCTTGAAGAGTTGATAGTCTAAAGAAAGCTAGGGGAATATGGACAAAAACTAGCCCACTCTATTGCAACATCTGTAAACAGCTTTTTAAAACGTCACTAACGTAATCCATGATAGATTGATTGCAGTGGAAAATTAAATTCTATTTACTCACTAAAACAGCAGAAAGAGTTCACAGTGGAAATTCAAGCATTCCCACAATCCCACACCAATGTACCATATGTCTGACTCCTGACTTGTTTGAATCTCATCCTCTAAGAGTGAGAAAATTCTTAGCCCTCCCGCCCCATCCTGCACATTCAGTTGTTGGTTTGTCTGCTGAGACTGTCCAAAAGCATGCCAGTAAGTAGAGTTTCAGTTTATGTGGAGGGGTTTCCATGGGGACATTTGGGATCAAATTTTCAAAAGCGTGTGCTCAATTCACACATGCATTAGAATTTGCATCAATGGAAGCCTGGCACATGAAAGAGTGCTTAAATCTAGCCCATGTTCTTTAGGAACTAGATTGAGACCACCAATTTAATTCATACAAGCCACAGATCAACTATCGTATTAGGTCAAAATCTACCAGTGCAGCCATAGTTCAAACTAACAGCAAAGAGATGAAAGGCTCAGTATCCTCCTGGCCATTCCCAGGCGATCCTGTTCCCCTCAAAAATACTCTTGAATGCTCAATTATTGGGGCAGAGGATGGATGCAGACAGAGCAAGACACACCATCTTGCTTAAATAATTCTCTCATACAGATTTTTCTTAATTGTTATTGTGCAAAAATGTAATTGTATATTTCGATCTATTCTACTCTCAATGTCTTACACTGGAAAATGGAGCAGGCTTTGTGTGACAAACAATGATGAAAGCTGAATTGAGTGCTGAGACAATTGAGGATGAGCTGTGTGTAAGATAAAGGACCAATCTTCCTCTCATGATGTTATTAAAGGAAAAAATGAGTCTGATTTTTAAGCTAATCAAATTTTGCTCTCTCTTTATATGAATTCTTAGAAATAAGGAAATATAAACCTTTTCACTGTACTCATTAAGGGAAAGAAAAAGACATGATATGTCCTTATACCTTTCAGTGGAAACCAATAGATTTGACTATATTATTCTCTGCCAAGATGGGCATTCAACATGTGGATTCAACGTACTTATTTTAGGATTCTACTGTCAGCTAGCAGCTGTTTAAGTGGAATGGAAATCATCCTTTGGATTCTGACAGATGGTGAAGAATAGATGAACTGTTCAGCAGGATGGATCAGTACCTCACCAAACGCTGCTTGAAGCATGGTTTCTTGTACTGTTTTCTGGAGTATCTGGTACTGGCCACTGTTGGTGACAGGACACTAGACTAGATGGACCACTGGTCTGATGCAGTTTGGTGATTCCTGAGAGAATCATCATTGTCTTACTGTGGCTGTTTGTTTAAAAATGTTAAAAGACCCCTTTCAGCATATGAGAAAGGGAGATGTCCGAGTTTTGAATCATATTAGGTCCTGTTCTATTCACCTTAGAAAGAATCGCTCATGCATGTTTGAAATGTCTTTGCAATATTTATGGGACAGTTCCAGCAATAAGTGCATCAAATTCTACACAAATATGAAGTAATTCCATGTGGAGTTACTCCAGAGTTCTATCAGTGAATGAAACAGACGTCAGAATCTGGCCCATTCCATTTCTGTATAAAGGAAACTGAGCTGTTTAAATTATAGACAGAAATAGGATGATTTTGGTCTTGTTTATATTCAGGAGAGATCAGTCTTTTCATGGGAAGAAACCACACATACCCATTTAAAATACACTAGAAAGAATCGTAAGATTAGTATTTATAAATATGTATCCCATGATGCAAGACCTAAGTGGGAAGACACTTACTGGAGAGAGCAGTGAAATAAATATCCAGACGTGTTGGCAAAAGGACTCGAACAATAAGAAATTCCATTCAAATGAACCGATGGGCCCTGAAAGAATGTCAATAGAAACATAAGAAATGCATACTTTTACCAAAACAGCAACCAATAGAAAACAAAGAAATCACTGTCACAAATTGTACATTACACATTACTGAAATAAGTGAAGGACATGGCAGGAACAAACATCCAAATGTTTCCCTATATAGGGTAACATCTAAAAAGCAGCAAATTTACATAAATATAAACCTGTTGTGGGAAAAAATAAAATTTGCCTACAGAACATCAAGTAATTCTTTATCTAAGAAAATTGTAGGTAAAAACAAGGGGCCAGATCTTTAGCCTCTCTTAAGTTCCCTTTGTGCCACTCTCAAGGCTGATTCCCCACTCTGGCACTTCAAGTGCAGAAGGTGGGGGCTCGCAAGGATTTTAAAAATTAATACTGGCCAATCCAGGCTTGTATTAAACTCCCAAGGTTACAGTTTCTCTCTGACCTTGGATCAGTAGATGCTGCAACCACCCAAATGCAAAAAAAAGCCTTTGAAACCAGAAAGGCGCTCTTGGGAATTCCTTCCCGTGGGGTACCCTCAAGCCCTTTCGCCCCCTTCTGGGGAAGAGCCGAGAAAGAAAAACAAAGGAAATCAGCTGTTGCCACCAGCTAATTTAATAACATGTGCACAAACCTCTTAGAACACCAAAAATCCAATCCTGTTCTTAAAAAAGGTAAATTTTATTAAAAACAAAAAGAAAGAAAATACATCTGGAACTTAGGCTTTTGCTAGATTTAAAAAACCCAAATACAAAATTGAAACATCAAGAATAACCTTCTTGAGGTCCAGCTTAAAGGTTACAAGCAAAACAAAAAACATTTGGGGTTAGCACAGAGGAGTCCACAAGCCAATAAGAAATAAACATAAATATATCTAATCACGTCTTTCTAGACATTCCTAATTTACTGACATATCTCGGGTTTCAGATAAGCAATCTCTAGGTACGATCTGATGGTTTTTCATACCTGGCTTAAGCCCCTCACAGCATAACTTCTCCTTGTTCCCCTCTTTCCAGGAGAACCACAACACACAGATAAGGGAAGCTTTTTCCCAATTTTAAAACGTTCTAGCCCTCCCCTTGGCTCTTTTGGTCAGGTGGCCACTCCTTTCCTTTTACCTGTGGGCTTGTTTACCCTTTACAGGTAAAGCAAGTAGAGAACAAGCACCAAGAGGGATTCCATAGCCAACTGGCTGGCTGGGTGTCTACAAAAGCGAGCTATCCCCCCTCTCATTTATCACAGCCAGCAGCATAAGTGGACTTAAAAGCTACCTTAAGGAATCAGCTAGGGATTCCCTTAATGTAATTCCACTGAAGTAAAGTGAGTACTACTTAATATAAGGGTTGCAAGAGTAAATTAATACATTCAGAGTAAAGGCTCAGCCAGATGCTATTTTGGAATAGCTGGTTTTAATGGTAGGTCATAAATTAAGAACCAGAATGATAAGCAGCTTCTTCTAAAATAAAAATGCTTAATGTCTGTAAATAGGCACAACTTACACTGCACAGACTCCAACGTGAAACTGCAGAACCGGAATTAATTTGCAAACTGGACCCCATCACATTAGGCCTGAATAAAGACTGGGAGCGGTTGGGTCATTACAAAACCTAAACCTTATTTCCCCCATACTAATTTCCCCCTACTGTTACTCACACCTTCTTGTCAACTGTTTGAAATGGGCCACTCATTACCACTACAAAAGTTTTTTCTCCTCCCTGGGTATCCTAATATTAATTGAATTGTCTTATTAGATTGACCTCACACTTGGTAAGGCAACTCCCATCTTTTCATGTACTTATACCTGCTCCTGTGTTTTCCTCTCCATGCATCTGATGAAGTAGGTACTAGTCCATGAAAGCTTATGCCCAAATACATTTGTTAGTCTCTAAGCTGCCACAAGGACTCCTTGTTGTTTTTGCACAAAGAAAATTACTCAACACCATCCGTATGTCTCACTGTCTTAAGCAAGTCATTAAATGATGATGTTTGATGAGGACCATAGCTAAGGATCACTGAAAAACAGAATCAGTACACTGGCAGCTAAGGATACTTTCCCAGAAGATTACACCGAATTCCCCCAAACAAACACTTGTTAGTAAAAGCAAAGATGAATCAGAGAGGAAAGTTGACCCAAAGGGGAAAATTAAAAACGGAACCAACTCAAACAGCATGACTGTAGCAGCCCATTCATAATCCAAGCCAGGGAAATAAAAGCAATTGATAAAAGCTTACGACATGATAAATCTGCCAAGATTCACCTGTCACATCATTATAATAGCATTGGCAACTGAAAAAAACAATGTCAAATATGTGAGTTTTATAGCAACTATCAAGAAAGGTCAGTGCTTCTGGCAGCATATCCTTGCAATTAGGAGTTCAGAAGGTGTCAAGAGACTCTAGGAGAATCCTTATCAAAACCACAAGGCAGGAATTAATATTTAATATTTTTAATGAATACTGGTCCAGATTCTCTGATGTGTGGAAGGTGGCATAAAGCAGCCTTAAGGCTAGTTTTGACAGTGAAGGATTCCTGCAGCACAGGAAAATTCTTTAGTGGCGTAAAACCACAGCGTCAATTCTTATGCCACCACCCTAATAGCCACCAGTATAAGGATATGACCAAAGGAAAGGGGCTGTGGCCAGAACATCTCTATGCCCCATAGTTCCCAGACTATCAGGAGGGTCTCTTGCAGCAATAGGCACTTGAGTATTGAGTACAGCAGTGCTGAGGCATCCGTACTTCCCGCTCAGTACCCTTTGAGCTGTGCAGAACCCACCTTGAATGCAGTGCAGGATTGGGGCCCTTATAATTATTGAATCAAGCAGGTATTATACAAATCAACAAACAATTTATTATTGCCAGTTTTGGTTCCCGAGATATGGTTTGGCAACAATCAAGGTATTTAAATCAATCAGAAAATTGCTGTGTGTTCACTTTTCCTGGACATTCGAGCAGTAAAATTTTACAAGCACCAATGCTAGGAGTACATTGAGTACTAAGTACTTGCAAGTGAACTGATCACAATCCATACAGAGCCTTAAAAAAATTTGCAAAAGAAATTAATCTATTAAATTAAGATAATGTATAAATAAGTAAAAATTGCAGTTTGATCATAGAATGTCCACAAAGAGAAAAATAGTGTCTTTAGGCAAATGATTATATTGCTGTAATATATGCCATATAATTCAATCAGCTCAAGTTTGACCCAAGTAGATATCCTATTAAGGTATTTCATAATAAAAAGCACCATCCAAATAAAATGAAGGACAATGATGCAAAGGTATAATTGGAGGACAGACAGACTATAATGATGGTAATATTATTAAAGACAATAGTAATATCCTAAATTGAGAAGATCCATTTAAGAACAATCTAAAGAGCATCTTGATGAACCAGTCCTGTTTTTGTCTTCAATATCTATTATGAAAACCGTGGAAGTTGATCTTTTCATATACTCAGAAAAGTTATCGTTTCCTTTGATAACCAATCAAATAATAGTTGACAGCTAATGTAGTCATATTCAGGGCAAAGTCATCATGGACTTGTATGATATGTTAACTGAATGGTAAACTTGAGCTGGTATATAATTGGATGCATCCACAGTGCTCATTAACAGATCACTAATAACATGCCTCTTGGAATCACCAGACCAGAAAATTATATCACCAGATTGCTAGTAATATTATTAATTATTGTTGTTATTATTACTACTACATAGCCCTTAACCAATCCCCATTGAACTAGACACTGTACAGACATATAAAATTCAAGACAGTCTCTGCTCCAAAGAGCTTACAATCTTAGTTTAGGATAAGATGCAACGAGTGGGTGAAGCAAATAAACGGGCGTGGAGGGGTAGGAGGATGGGATAATGGTAATGTCAATATGTTTTTGCACAGAACAGCTGCGTGCAAAATTTGTAGGCAAACGTGCCTCTTGGATTTCTCCACTAAAGAAGGCATATTCCTAACATTATTTTTAAAGAGCCAGGATTCTCTACTGAGTATCCCTGAAAAAGTCGAGACTTGGGGCTGTATTAAGGAAATGTTTTAGGGGAAAAAAACATTTGTTTCTTGGTCACGTATGTCTTCATTTTCGGATGAGGAAGTAGGCACATCTGTGCAGATCTCAAAATGGCACATGGGTAGGACACGACATTCAAAATCTTCTGGAAATACAGGATGTAGGGGGCCACTTTTGGCAGAGTATTCAATTCCCATCCAGGCACTGTGGATACTGCCCACATCAACAGTGAATAATTTGGCATATTCCAACTCTGGGAAGCACCCTTTCAGAGCTATGTTGTCAGTGTTTCTGTTCCTTGTCTACATAAAAAAAAAAGGATTTGAAGGAGCCCCAAGAGGGAAAAGAAATGTCATGAATCATGATCCAAATACTATTGGTTTTGTAAGCAAATTGATTTACTTTCACCACAGTTCAAAAAGACTTACAAAGAGTTAGTGTGTGACTGTGAAGAGACTCATAAGAAGATGTACATGCCAGGAACCAGAAATTATAACCACAGTGGGTCTGTTTATCAAAAGTCCCGAGCACCCATGACTTTCACTGACTTCATTTGGAGATGCAGGTGCTCAGCATTTCTGAAAACATTTCCTTAAAACAGCACCCAAGTCTGGACTTTTTTGACAGCAACAAAGGTTAAGACATTTCTGCAACAATAACCTCTATGTTCGTACAGCTGGGGTATTATGTCTATTACAGAGCTTATACAAACCCCAAATACCCAAGACATAGTGTTTCTCAGAATTCTCCTATGACTTGGTCTCTTATCCACATGATAAAGAAAGCATTTGTTCTGAATACTAGCAAAGGGGGAAATATTAAAAATACTATTATAAATAAATGCTAATATATAGGTACACATGCCTGAAGGCTTCCAGATGCTTTAACAAAATATATAGCTCACCACTTCCCTATCTTGCAGGGTGCTGTGAGGTTAAATTCATTAATGTTTGGAAATGCTCAGATATGACGGTGTGGAATATGATAGAAAGGCAAATAAAACATTTTTGCAGCGGTAATTTTTTATGTAAGAAAGCTTCACTCCACGCTAGCCTCAATCTGGAAGCGTGCACTGGGTCACAAACATTTTCTTTAAAAGGAAGCATTAATGCTGTGTGGTGTTTTGGCTGCTATTAATGTTTTAACTATAGCCTCTTTGGAAACAAAGGTGATTAATCAATGCTACTCCGTGAACCATACCACAGTCCTGAATCCTAATCCCCCTCCTCTTGGATGGTATCAAGGTAATGCTGCCCTACAAACAAACAATCTGTTATTTATGTCCTTTTACATTTTATTCCTCCTTTATCTCCTCTTTTCTTATGCGCGGACACCTCAATTATTCCTGACACAATTTCTGTAACATGGTAAAAATACATTTCTTGCTTCCTGACTTGTGACACCTTCCTCTTTCGAAAATGTAGAGATGTGTATTGGAATATCAGTTTTGTAGCACTTTTCATCTGCAATGTGCTTTACCAACAATAGGCCCTGCCTGCAGTCATTACTCAGACAAAAAGGTTTAATTCACAGTTTCCTCCCTATTCTCCCCTCAGGAGGGAGGGATTTCTAACCTTGCAAGGGGGAAAAAAGATGGGAGTAGGAGGGGATATTGCTAGAAGCACAGACTCTGCAGAGATACTGGGCTTGAACCTCAGAGATTCCATGGTTTAACTGGAGACTGTCACTACATCACGCTCAGGAGTCCAGGCTATCGTTGACGATCCCCTCCTCTTGCACCTAAGCCCCCCTCGCTCTCCAAAAGCATAATGTGATGGGGAGTTGCAGTCAGAAGGGAGTATGCCACATGCCGCTCTACAGCCACCTTTTGTCATCTAGACATGCCTGTTCTGATCCACACAGGCCCAACTATTCAGTATAGAGAAGGAACTTCAGCGGGTTCCAGGGGAAGAGGGGAAGCATTCATATGAGCTATGGATACCCTCTTCCACACCTCACTGCCTAGTTCTGCTGGTGTTAGCTCTCTTGTGCCAGTGCAAGTGGAAGAGGGCATCCAGCTTTCAACATGACATTCAGTTTCTGGAAGATGCTGCACCCAATTATTTTGGCACAACTGTAATCACTGTAATCACTACTGATTACTTAGACTTACTTAGACTTACTTAGACTTATTCCATGTTTGTTCAATCCACTGCAAGTTTTCACAAAATGTGAAGCGTTGATCCGCACAGTTGCCAACTTCAGTCTGGTATCCCAGCAACCAAAATTTTAAATGGTTACATTTAAAAATTTCATAAAGGTATAATCAAGAAGAACATCACAGGACAAATATACACAGCTGGTGGCAGAGCAACAAGATGAATTAAGATGGATTTCTGCCTACCCACTACTCTTCCTAAATGTTACATTTAACTTATCCAAATATTAAGACATTCAAATCACATTTTTAAAATAGAACATTGTTAAAGGCAAATTACTTCTACGATTCTCAGATTATATGGTATCATGCCTTTTTATTTTATAGATTTCTGCCTCTAATTGCATACAATTCTGCGTTGTTGATGCTATCTAATATCTGGTTCTTAACTGGTTTTGTTTTTCATTGTTTCCTTTTTTTGGTCTCAATTCTAAAAAGATATTTAATCCTGACAGCAGATTTGTAATTTCCTGGTCTGTCAATTAAAGGAACTGGACCTTTACAAGAAATAGCCACTGTAAAATTTCTTTTGTGTATGGCCTCAAAATAGGGCTAATGGGGATTTGGCACCTTTGTTCTTATTCAGCTTTCATCGTTTGTGATAATATTCCAACAATGTAGGGAAGGTTTATATGAAATTCCTTACTTCTGTTTATTTGCTTCTGTTCTCATTACTACTAGATTTATTATTCCTTTTATGTGATTTACTCCACTCACATGACCTGATTAAATCTCATTTCTGGCAGATGATTCCTATGAGCTTAGACATCAGCCATAAAATGTACATGTTGCTACATCAAAGTGCAGTTTTTTACCCAGAGCATGTTCTTTCTGGTCAGAGCAGCATTAACAGAAACCTAGGGATTGCAATTTTGGATCACACAAGGGGTCATTTAGTTCAGTACCCTGTTCCTGATGCAAGGAATGAGGAAGGTGTAAGAAACACCACAGAGGAAAATTATAGACTAACCTTCCCACATGGAAAGTTTATACTTAGCTCCCTACAATAATTGTTGGCTTATGCCCTGAAGTACGAGGTTGCAGGGCCTGATCCAAAGCCCATTTAAGTTGACAGAAGTCTTCACAATGAATTCAATAGGCTTTAGCATATGTACTTTCTTCCCTTCTAATTTTTTCAACCCTATCTAATGCAACTGTGGATTGTTCTCTTTACTGATTTAAATGCCCAATTCTTCTGCCAAGTTCTCAGCTTCAGTGATACCTTGTGGCAATAAGTTCCATGGGCTAATGATGCTCTTTGTAGAAAGTATTTTCTTTTACCAGTTTCAGATATGCTGCCTTTGAGTTTCATTGAGTGGCCTCTTGTTCTTGTGTTATGAGAAATGGAAAACAGAAGTGTATGATTTCCGTTCTCTACACCATCATTTTGAACACCTCTTATGTCCTCTCCAATTCATCTCCTTTCTAAACAAAACAGGCCCAGCCTTTTCAGTCTCTCTTCCTATGGAAATCATTTCATGCCTCTAATCATGTTGGGCACTTACCTCTGAGCCCTCAATTTCTCTTCATACTTTTTGAAATAGGTTAATTGGAACTGAACACAATATTCCAGATAAGCACATACCTTTGATTTCTACAATGGCATTATGAAATTTGGTATTTTTCTATAGTAATTTGACATATTTCCAGGATAGCAAGGGTACTCATTTAGCTTTGATTCAATCCCTATTTTTTCAAGTCACACGTCCTTTTTGAAGTCAGCAGTTCTTCTTAAAAACAAATGTTGTGGTGTAAGTAAGTTGGTAGAGATATCAATAGACCGAATAGGAGGTTCTCCATTATATATTGTCCTGCATGTTGTGTGCTAAATATTAAAAGAATTGTGCATCTAGGACCTGACCCAACTCCAAGGAATGTCAAAGGAAAGCCCATTATCTTCAGTGGGGGTTGACTCACCCCATAGGGCATGCAGCTTTTTCCCTGCACCCCACCAACTTGTTTGGCTATAGCTGAAGGAAATGGGAGTTTTGCCTGTGTTAGGTATATGAGGGAATCAGTGACACGGACCCAGATTGTGCTTTCTAGGCTCTTTTCTCATTCATTTTAGCGAAATCTTTATGTTTCTTGTTACCTCTTGCAACACCTTTCTCTTCTTTTATGAATTTTTGTTTGAAAGTTCTTACTATGCTGGAGTTTTATCACCAGTAAGAGAATCAGAACACAGTCATCACCAATGGGTTCTTCCCTCTCAGATACATGATTGCAACTGTTTAGGCCTGTTATTATGTTGATATGGGTGTAAGTTTTGCATCAATTAGATTCACTGATTTCTTTGGGTGATTAAGTATTTGCTTCTCTTTTTTTCCCTAAAGAAATGTATAGTTTAATAGGGGTGGGGAAAGAAAGGGGAGGTTAGTAGCGTAGAAAAATTGTAGTGGAGCAAGCAAATGGGCTGTTTGGGAGTCCTTGTTTATTCTGCTCTGCCAGACTGATCGTACTAATACATCACCATCCCAGCAGAGGTCAGCTGTAGTCACTGACCTTAGGGTATCTTTGTATTTCTTTAAATTACCCAGTTTGAAGGTTGCTGACTTTTTTTTTTAAACAGCAAATTGACTATGACTGTTTCCCTTTATTAGATATTAATTTTAAATGGAATGCTCTTGTGTGCATGGCCGACTTTGCTTTTTATGCTTTACAGAACTAGATCAGAGTCTATTGTAATTAAGCAGGGAGCCTGCTGCCAAGCCAAGAAGAGAATTACTAAACTTACCAATTTCATATGGAGCAAAAGCAACGGAGACTATACATAATGATCCGGATGTACTTGTTCATGAAAACAATTCATAAGCTAGAACCATTAATAACCCTGATTCCACTGTTTATCACTCATACCTTCAGTCAGTCATTTGGTTCTTTTACATTCCTACTACGACTCCATAGAAATCTCACTTAGATACAATTCAATGTGCAACATACATTTCAGAATTTAATGCCTTATATTCATTGCCTTGAACCATCAGCTGCTGCATTTACTATGGTATGACTCGTACCATAGTGAAATGTGGAGGAAGGTAGTAAAATCCATCTGGTAAGTAGCCCTTATTGATTAAAAATAATGTTTGGCAAGGTTTAGGCTCACAAGCTGGTAAACAAAATGTAATTTAAGTTGATGAAAGAAACCATTCAGGCACATTGATTTTATCTTTATCACTCAGACAAACCTTTCATCTTGGATTGTGAAGCAAGCAGTCACTATTTCCCGCTTTCCCCCCCCCCCCCATAATTAATCATACTGGACAGTTTTCTGAAGTGGTGGTGACAGTAGTTGAAATACAAAATTATAAACGCTCTCCATGCAAGAATCATTCCAAATATCTCAATCCATGCACAGAGCTCCAATTTATATCAGTGGGAATTCTGCTGGAAATTAACAACTCTATATAGCCATATATTTTTTGATTCACATCTGCTTAATGCTCAGGACAAAGTATTTCCCAGTGCTTTGTGGGCAGAGAGATTGAAGTACATAACGGTATGATACTATTAAAATACAGACACCTGCGGTCAGATTTTCAGCTGGCATAAATCGGCATAGATCTATTGACATCATTTGAGCTATGTTGATTTATACCATCTGAGAATCTGGGTCCTTGGGTATGTAGTAGGTAAGAAAGGATTTCATAGAATCATAGAAATGTAGGGCCACAAGGGACCAGCCCCTGCGCTGAGGCACGACCAAGTAAACCTAGACCATACCTGACAGGTGGTTGTCCAACTTGTTCTTAAAAATCTCTCAAATCATGGGGATTCCACAACCTCCCTTTGAAGCCTATTCCAGTGCTTAACCACCCTTACAGTTAGAAAAATTTTCCCAATATCTAACCCAAATCTCCCTTGTTTCAGATTAAGCCCACTCTTCCTGTCCTACCTTCAATGGACCTGGAGAACAATTTATAACAGCCCTTAACTGCCTATTATCAGGTTCTTCCCTCTCCCCCAGCCTTCTTTTCTCAAGAGTAAACAAGCTCGGGTTTCTTAGCCTTTCCTCACCGGTTTTCTAATTTTTTTGTAATTTTTTTGCTCTCCTCTGGATACTCCCCACGTCTTTCCTAAAATGTGGCACCCAGAAATGGACACAGTACTCCAGAGGAGGCCTCACCAGTGCCAAGTAGAGCAGGACAACTACCGTCTGTGTCTTACATACAACACTCCTGTTAATATACTGCAGAATGATATTGGCTTTCTTCACAACTTCATCACATTACTGACTCATATTCAATTTGTGATCCACTATAACCCTCTTTTCAGCAGTACTGCCACCTATCCAGTTATTCCCAATTTTGTAGTTGTGCAGTTGATTTATCCTTATTAAGTGAAGTATTTTACACGTATCTTTACTGAATTTCATCTTGTTGAATTCAGAACAATTCTCCAGTTTGTCAAGGTCATTTTGAATTCTAATCCTGCCCTCCAAAGTGCTTGCAACCCCTTCCAGTTTGTTTCATCTGCAAATTTAATAAGCATACTCTCCACTCCATTATCCAATCTTTTAATTAAAATATAGAATAGTACCAGACCCAGAACCGACCCCTGTGGGTCCCCACTACATATGCCCCCCCAATTTGATGGCAAACCACTGATAACTACTCTTTGGGTACGATCTTTCAACCAGCTGTGCACCCACCTTATATTAATTTCAATTTTATGAGAATGCCTTGTAAGACTGTGTCAAAAGTCATATTAAAAATCAAGATATATCATATCTATTGCATCCTCCCTAGTCATTAGGCCAGTCAACCTGTAAAAGAAGGGAATTAGGTTGGTTTGGCATGATTCGGGATTGGATCCTGTAAGGTATCGAGTACAATGGGTGTTGAGAGTGCTCAGCACCTATTTGAAGTTCTCAGCAACTTGCAGAGTGGGCCTTTTCTGAGTGTTTATTGATATACTAGCCAGTTCTAATCCTGTGCAAATCAGTACTACCGTTACCACAGAATGATCACAATAGTACCATTCCAAATTCCACAGAAATGGTCCTAAAGGCTACAGATCTTAAAACTATAATGATATAAAATGGAGTTTTTGGAGACATAAATTGTCATTAAAATCAACCAAAATGTTTCCATTTCTCTGAATTTTGGAAGAGGATACAGTAGGAGGGAACTTCTAGAGACTATTGATTAGCTGGTGTTGCCATCTCAGACCGAAATTTCAACACCACTCCTCAAATCTGGAATTAACTGGCAGTGACTGGTTTCTTGATCTTTTTACAGCAAATGTGTATGATTCTGCTTCGAGGCAAACTGTCTGTTTCATTACAAGAGCAACTGATAGACCCGGCTGCATCTGACAGAGTGAAGTTCGACCTGTGCAGATTTATGCCAAAATCTGATCTGTTGGTAGCTCATGCTGAAGTCTGACCTTTCTGTGGTTCATTTCAAAGGACTCAGTTCTGTATGTGGTAAACTCAGCATTGCTGGCTTCATACTTCCTTAAGCATGCTTATTTCATAGTACCCTTGGTATCAAAAATACCTTTTTGCCAGCCACAAAATTCAGAACTGGACTGGATCTAGGTTCAGATTCTGACTTCCCTCAAAGACTGGGGTTGTTCACACCAGGAGTTTTAATTTGAACCCCTCACCAAATGTGACTGTTAAAAGTATGATCCGAACCATTTTGCTTCTGCCATTGGCTTCTGCTGCAGAGATGGTGAAGTTATAGCATGTGGTGCAGTTTCATGTGGTACCAACGTTCCATTGAAAACGTACATGGGAGGAATAGTGAAACCTGTACCTGGTAAATTAGGTAGCAGATATGCATTTACAGTCAGATCCTGACCTAACTGAAGCCATCAACTTCAGTGGGGCCTGGGTTACACCTCTAGTGAATAGTGGACAACCTGGAATTTTTGGAGTGCACAAGGGAATGGTTTTGTGGTAGTATTTCCATCTTAAAATCTAGACAATTAATCTAATTTAGATTTATTGTAGTTTATGGGTTTATTTATTTAGGGGCTGCCTCAGGAAGTACTTGTTTCTTGTATTTGTCTGAACCATAAGAATACGTAATAAAAATCTTTTTTTTTCTTAAAGAAAACTGCTAAGTAGCAGAATACTTTACAAAGCTTATGCTCAAATAAATTGGTTAGTCTCTAAGGTGCCACTAGTACTCCTTTTCTTTTTACAAACCTGATTGACACACAGACAAATTTTTATAATGGTAGATCAGACATTATAAATAGGGTTATTATGATCAGTCAGTCTTAAATTCAGAAAATGCTTTTGTAGACCTGGTCTGCCTTCAGGCTGCACTTTAATAAGAAAACAAATCTAGAGAGGTTCTACTGAACTTTGTCCCTCTTCTGACTTATGCAGCCATGACTGCTCTATATAACAGACAGACAAATCACTACTAGCGTTTTTCTAAAAACCCATTAGGAGGATTAAAGCAATTGGAAAAAGGTTGTTTACAATTTCATTTTATTATAATGTACCCATGTTCCCTAACTGAATTTGAGCTGTGCATATTTTACTTATATTGGTCAAAAGCATCCGCAACTCATTTAAAAATCACTGCTTTCCAACCCTGGAATTTATATGCACTAGAATCTCAGATTTACTTTTCTGTAGAAAAAAATGTAAGTTTTTCAACCAACTCTACTTTTCTTTTTACATAACAATCAAGTGAAACCATCACACAGGCAGATAAAAACCGCAGTCAAATCTTGATCTTACAAACAAAGGCTAAACAAAAGAGCTTTGCCCATGGGAATTAGGTAGAGATTGGAGGCACCTATGCAGCTTGGTTCTGGCCACTATTACAATAGCTATTTGGCCTAATAGTAACAAATCAGATATCAGGATCCAACCCTTGCTACTGTCTTGAGCAAAGGACATGAAGATTGCTTTATCCATTGTTGCAAAGTTTTTTTCTCTTCCCTGAATCCAAGTCAAGACAGGATTCCATAGTAACTACAAAATCTCTCATTTTTTTCTATTGTGACCCTTACAAAGTGGTTCTTAACCAGGGGTCCAGGGTCCACTGGGGGGCTGCGAGCAGATTTCAGGGAGCCTGCCAAAATAAACCAGAGAGCAGGGCCAGCGTTGGAATCGCTGGGGCCCAGGGCAGAAAGCTGAAAACCAAACCCCACCATATGGGGCTCAAGCCACAGCCTGAGCAACAAAGCGTCACGAACCCCCTGTGGTGTGAGGCCCTGGACAGTTGCTCTGCTTGCTATTGCCTAATGCTGGCGCTAGCTTTTAAGCTACTGGATATGCAGAAAAACATTTGTTGTGGCACAAGTGGGCTGAGAAATTTTTATAGCACGTTGGGGGCCTTCGGAAGAAAAAGTTTGAGAACCCATGACTTACAATATATCAAACTATTGTGTCTATCACTTGTAGGCCTTCTCTTCACTGCTGAAAAAGGTATATTTTTTTACCTTGGAGTAACTAACACAAGAGCTATCGTAAGATCAAAAAACAAAGAACAGTGAAGACAAGGCACTTAAATTTTAATGTGTGGTAAAATAGGTGAGGTCAGCACTGCACCCCAGGCTGGTGTTGACCTCAATAAGGCAAGGTAAACTAGATGCCACTGCGTATTTACCTCAGAACAGCTCACTCATTGATTATCCCAAGGAAAGATGCACCTTTTTTAGCAGTGAAAACAAGGCCTCAATCCAGAAGCATCATCAACCACCTTTCTGCCATGTTCAAGACAAGTCATGTTCTTTATAGATGGGAAGTATCAAGCACAGATCTCTTCTTTTTAGACATTTCAAATTGTGTTGGTGGTTGTCACCAGTGCTGCTAATACACTTATCGGGTATTTAATATTTGTACTACAGCTGGAGGGGATTAGCAAGGATTCCAAGTAGCTGCCAGTCCATACTATTAAGCAATTAGTCATTTATATGGGAGTTGCACTGGCTCTTTTAAAAACTGCAGCTCTGAAAGGCATTTCTGATGTCGAGTAGACACAGCTCACTTTTGGTTAATAGAATGTTAACTGAGTTTGGGCAAAATACAACTGAGTATGGCCCATGTTTTTCCACTATGGCCCCTGCAAACACCATGCATTTGTGTGCCTAAGTAGCATATGTATGCAATTGCTAATGCAGGCGAGCAAATATCTGCACATTTGTGTGTGTGCAGTTTTCAAAACCTTGCCCTGTATGTCTTTATTCAAATATTATTGAGTGAATAAATATGGTTTAACATTTCAAGCACAATAGTATGAGGAATGCTTGATCAGCACACAGAAGGGTGCCTCTGTACATGTATGAAAGGGGATAGGGTCAGCTGCCACTAGAAAAGTGAATCTGTGCCGTGAATGAATAAGGGGAAAAATGGATGGAGCTGGATTGTGCATGGGGTCTACATTTTCTGGTGGAATAGATACTTCATAATGTTTTGCAAATGAGAGGTGGATAATTCAAAGCATAAATCTGAAAACGTATCAGAGAAAGATATCACCCTTGTTTCAAGAGATGCACTACATTCCTTAGAAAAAAATGATTTTTTTAAAGGAAAAGAGTCACAGAAAACCTTGAAAGCAAGAAGCGGACATTCTGAACAAGGTTCCATTTTGCATCTGTATACATAAAACCCATGGAACCTTTGTAACACAATGACACGAGCTTAAAAGATTCCTGTGCTCCATGAAAGATTAAACGGGTAAGTTGTTTAGGAAAAACTTGAGTGAATTGCTCACACACTTGTCATAGTTTAATGAAAAATAGGTAACTTGAACATTGAATCAGTGGGTAGAATATTCAATATGTTAGCTTATTTTGAATAACATAATATCCAATGCGTGTGGAATGCATGCATTAATTTGAGAGAATGAAAATTAATTTGTGGGTTTAACTCTGTGAAGTGTACCCCCCAGTCTCTGTAGCTGCACTGTCCGAATAAATGTTTTCTCTTCCTAATTACAATAATTGTGTAAGATAAAGCTGTGCAAGATTGCATATTG
The DNA here is from genome assembly GCF_965152275.1 of Natator depressus. Taxonomy (NCBI): domain Eukaryota; kingdom Metazoa; phylum Chordata; order Testudines; family Cheloniidae; genus Natator; species Natator depressus. Next base: position 62,181,280 of record NC_134243.1, on the reverse strand, counting down.
TTCCATAAAACACTGAGATGTCTTGGTGGGCTACTATCTAGCATTCTAACAATACAGTCTGATTTTAGATATCAAAGAATTTCATAAAAACCCTCCCCTTCCCCCTGAACTGTCCCCAGCAACTAGCCTAAGTAACCTGGAGATCTTTAGAGAGGCAATTGGGAGATGAAATGCTCCCTCAAAGCCACACAAAAAGGCTTCTTCATACTGGCAGTTCCAGTGAAATGCAACTCTTTTACAGGATAATCTTGATAGAGTAGACAAAAGGGCCAATAAGTGAAATGTTAAATCTGTAATTTGGGTAGAAATAATGCCCAGACTAATTATATTGTAAGATATGTAATTAAAGTGGCTCAGAAGGTCCACATACTTCCTATGCACTAGGTAAGGACAGAGTCAAGCTTACTCCAGATTTCCACCCCCCCGCCGCCCCTTTTGCCTTGCTACAGTACATTGGATTCCTTTTGCATATTAACAGTTTCCTTCATTTACCAGCTCAGTCTCACAAATCCAAAATTGGATAGGCAGGTATTTCGGATGGAATTTGTTTTGTACGATATACATGGCCTGTCCCTGTTGTGCGGCACACATGTGATTCAGCTCTCCACAAGAACACACTGTCTCCATCTCTGAAATAAACACTACTCTTGAGTTATTGTGTGAGTCAGTTGAAATGGTCTGAAATGCTAAACTTATGCAAGCAGCCTAGCAGGAGGAAAAATATCCAGATTGCCAGCTCCAGATACTGCTTTTTGCGTTTCATTGTTTGCATTTTTAAAAAAAAAATCCCATTGTTTTCTAATCTGGCATGTGCAATGTGAACTGAGGTTTCTCCCTTTAAATCATCAGAAAGCCGTGCCTTATTTTACAATCCTTGACTCGTGAAGTGACCCTTCAGAGCCAGTTTTATTGCATAATGCCAGTGAACAAATGTCAGTCTCTAAGGCAGCAATAAAATTATTAAATAAATAATAGGCAGTATTTTGGCTTTGCTTTAAGGATCTCAAAGCACACCGCAAGCACCAATTAAACCTCACAACACAAAGTCCGATTATGGAATAATAAGTTTATATTAAGTACATTGGGTAAGTGGCATAGAGAGATGTTGTGATTTCTCAAGGTCAAATGGAAAGTCAGGGGCAGTGACAAGGGTAAAACTCATTAGTAGAGAGAATGCACTCTCTCCGTTTTGTGAGACAGACTCCAGGTTGGGGGACTAGGGAGGCAGAGAGATCCCAACCTTTAACAAACATTAGGTGCCTTGGGGGATTTTCAAAAATGCCTAGATATATAACTCCCTTCAAGGAGTCTACTCTAGGCACCAATTTGTAAATTTAGGCATATAAGTACCTTTTAAAAAATATGGTTTGAAATGCTTACTGCTGTGGACAAATAATGGCACCACTGTACTTAAAGAAGTGAGTACATTGCCTGGCAAAAAATTATTTGCAGGACTGGACCCTACATTTGTAACAATCACCTGATTCCCCAGAAGGAGAATATATTACAAACCAGCAGCAGAGTAAAGGTTGCTGGACAGCTGGGTGGGATGACCTGATACTCAACTCCTGAAAGCTCCTTCCTTTTCTTTGTCTATTGAGCTAAATGAAACCTTTCTTTTCTCTTTGGACCTGGCTAGCTGAGGTAAACTTTCTTGTTTGAAGTAAGCCAGGGTGATGGCTAATTAACCTAATTGTGCATCTCTCATACCCATTAAAACTAGCTGCTACATTGAACTGCCTGTCTTGCTAGGCTTAAACATATAACTAGATATAAAATCTACTTGAAAATCCTTTCTTTTGGATCATGTTCTAACAAACTAGCACCTCTTATACTTATAAAAGTGATTTGTTTTATTTTGAACAGCTATATGTTGTCCTAAACAAAGGTTTCAGAGTAACAGCCGTGTTAGTCTGTATTCGCAAAAAGAAAAGGAGTACTTGTGGCACCTTAGAGACTAACGAATTTATTTGAGCATAAGCTTTCGTGAGCTACAGATGAAGTGAGCTGTAGCTCATGAAAGCTTATGCTCAAATAAATTGGTTAGTCTCTAAGGTGCCACAAGTACTCCTTTTCTTTTTCCTAAACAAAGGGTAATTTGAAATTACTAATTTATCATGGGTCAATTTAGTCACATGGGAAGACGTCTTGTTTCACTCAGTAAGTTTTATCTGCCAAAGAGTGCAACATTGGCAAATTAAACCTACGCAAAAGAAAGGCTCCTTCAGTCACTGGAAGAAATATGTTTAAAGAAATAGAGCATGAAGAGTCAAACTCTGATAGTTGTACGTATTGTCTTAGTCCACGTGTAAAACATCCAAAATAAATGCTTCTTATTTTTCATAAGGGAATATGATGTTCTTAGGTATTTTTAATTTCTAATTAGCTCGTGCCTTATACCTACCCCATGTAGATTTTCCCCAAGAGAATTACAGAAACCTGCTAAACCATAGGTTTATATTCCTAACATATGCAAGAGAATTATAGAAACCTGCTAAGCCATAGGTTTATATTCCTAACATATGCAAGTCACATATGAAAAAAGAACTTCACATACTATACTGGTAGGTATGGTCATGAAGGCCCAGAATGAGCCTTTAAACTCAGCTCTGAGAATGTGCTAGTGCAGAGTTGAGTTGCCCCAGGAAGGATCTTGATTCAGAGAGTCACAATTCCGCCCCTGCTCCCCTCTTGCTCTAGAGCGGGTACAGGGTGTAATTTATTAAAGCCCTGAAAAGGGAGCAGTTTCCTTCCCACCCGGTTCTGATAGCTGGTGAAGACGGGAAGGTAGAGCCATGGCTCCATTCTCTCACCTCTTACCGAGAAGAAAGCAAGGTTTACACTCCATAGGGGGTGCTAATGTGGCCATACAGGGGAAGGCGTGGGGCACAGTCCTAGGCACCTAAATGGCTACATTAACAGTAATGACAATCTAGCATTCCAAAGGTATTTTGTACTCTGAAGCTGGATACGTTATGACAGTGATTGCCAACGTGGTGATGCTTGAGGAAGACAAAAATTCTAACTGATTTAAAGTTTCCTGAGAGTCAATTCTATAAAGTAATTCCTGAGCGATAATGCCCATAATCATTTTAGATTAGCCTGGGATTAAACGCAACGGTTTCTAATTGTGTACCATGTTCTCTTCCATACAAGTACATCATGCCCTGATCTTATTTCCCGGACAGACACTAATACACTCGAGTGCCAGCTGTTGATAGCTATAAGTAATGAAATTGCTCTTAAAATGAAACACAACTCTTGGTTGACAGCTCTTCCACTGCTCAGCTAGAATGAATCTAACAACTTTTTCATGTATCACATTTATATAACTGGCTGAATGATAAATAGACTTCCGATGAAGATTTAACTCATATTTTAAACAAAATATAAGGATACTTGTAATGAATGTTAGTCATAAAAGTTGCAGATATGATTGCATAAGGCATTGCTAATCATAAAATTTAAAAATCATAATTCCTTTGCATTGTGACCCTTATATTGTGTCACAATGGCATTTTTTACTCATATATTCACTCAGATTTTGACATGAGTTTGCATTGTTCCTTTTATCTTCATATCAGGAAACGTTTTTCTTTTAGGGTATGTCTGGACTAGAGTTTTTAACCAGTGTCTTAATTTGAGTTAGTTGATTGCCAGTTAACATGAGTAGCAAACACTTTGGTGAATGCTGGTTCAAGGCCAGAAGAGACCACTGCCATTCTAGTCTGACCTCCTATAGGACACAGGCCAAAGAAATTCCCCCAAATAATTCCTAGAGCAGATTTTTACAAAAACATCCAATCTTGAGTTAAAAATTGTCAGCGATGGAGAAACCACCATGACCCTTAGTAAATTGTTCCAATGGTTAATGACTCTCAACATTAAATATTTATGCCTTGTGTCCAACCTGGATTTGTCTAGCTTCAATTTATAGCCACTGCATCATGTTATACCATTCTCTGCTAGATTGAAGAGCCCACTATTAAATATTTGTTCCTTGTGTAGATACCTATACACTATAATCAAGTCATTGCTTAACCTTCTCTTTGTTAAGCTAAATAGATTGAACTCTTTGAATCTATCACTATAAGGCATGTTTTCTAATCTTTTAGACAGTCTCGTGGCTCTTCTCTGAAAACTCTCCAAATTATCAACATCCTTCTTGAATTATGGACACCAGAACTGGATACATCAGTAAAATAACCTCTTTACTCCTACTCAAGATTCCCTTGCTCATGCATCCCAGGATGACATTAACTCTTTTGGCCACAGCATCATAGTGGGAGCTCATATTCAGCTGAATATCCACCATGACCCCCAATCTTATTCAGAGTCACTGCTTTCTAGGATAGAGTTCCCCATCTGGTAAGAATGGCCTATGTTCTTTGTCCCAGTCTAGGGCTTGTCTTCACGTCATTGTTAGTTCAAGGTATAACTCGAGCATGGCCCCTAACCTGACTTGTCCATAACACTAAAATGTCTAGCTTAGGTAAAGTGGTGCTTTAAACTCAAGCTAACTGTCCATCAGGGGACGTGGGTTGAAGCTTGAGAGCTGCTGATGCTCAAGCTAATAGTGCAGTGGGGCTGTAGTTACAGACTACAGTTTGAGTCGGCACAACTCATCAGCTGCTTAGCCAATCACTTTGCCAAGTCAATCACTGTGTGTAGCTGGAACGCTTCACAGTGTGGCCACTCATTCTTGAGCTAGCTGTTGCAATAAAGACAAGCCACTAGACACTCCACAAACATTTGTTCCAGGCTGAGCCCTAGGAAAAACCATACACATTTGTGCCCTGAGCTAAATAAGTGGAGGCTGCCTAATGAGCATTTACAAACCTGTTCACTAACTCAGGTTAAACAGCAATCAGATAACTTGAAATTAAAATGAGAGAAAAACCTCTAGTCTAGACATACCCTTCATTTCAACTTAAATTTGAGCGATCAAGTTAACATTGCAGCGGGACTTAACCTTTGCACTTTCTGACTTTTTCTTATTTTAAATGTGCCCCACTTCTGTTGCATTAACACTTTTCTTTTCTTTTTTTGCATTCAATTTCTCTTTTGTTTAGAAAAAAGAAAAGAAACTGCAAGGACATACTTAATAACTAGACTTTGAAGTTGCACTGAAGTGACTATAATGAAATTCTATCTACAAGTCATTTAAGCATGGAGGAGACAAGCAGGAGATGAAAAATCAAAATGTCAAGATTATTGGATGAGAAGAGAACTGGATGATGGTTCAGGGGATGACAATGGGATATAGAACCTCTCACTTTGAGGTCATGACTATAGGTCTGGCGCAGCTTAGATTGAGGACAAAAGTGCTTACAGCCTCACATTTGTTCAGCAGCCTATGTAAAATGAGTTGGCAGCACCAGTCCAGTTCCTAATAGACAGGTGTCCATATGATAAAATGTACCACTGCAACTGGCAGTGATTAGCATCTCTGTTGGCAGTTTCACCAGAGAAACCAAGGAATGAATGGGCACAGAGTCAAAATCCTGCCTTCTCACACCTGCATGTTGTCTTTCCACATCAGAATTGAAGTACATCGGAAGGGTGGTACAGGCAAATTCGCACAGCTGCTTTCTAAGTCATTCTTATTTTATGGGGAAAGAGGAGGCTCTGAATTTTCTTTTATTTTTTAAGGGTTGGTCTGTTTTGTATATAAATTCAGAAGATATTGTGACAGGGTCGGGCCAGATGGCTATAGGAGAGTAAAAGAAGGCAGATATATTAGCCCAAGGCTAAGTAGGTCCCTTTTCCCTGGGTAAGGTAACAAGGAAGGATCCAGAACAATCAGGAACCTTCTGGAGACAATTAAGACAGGCTGATTAGAACACCTGCAGCCAATCAAGAAGCTGCTAGAATCAATTAAGGCAGGCTAATCAGGGCACCTGGGTTTTAAAAAAACTTCAGGAGTACTTGTGGCACCTTAGAGACTAACCAGTTTATTTGAGCATGAGCTTTCGTGAGCTACAGCTCACTTCATCGGATGCCGATGAAGTGAGCTGTAGCTCACGAAAGCTCATGCTCAAATAAACTGGTTAGTCTCTAAGGTGCCACAAGTACTCCTTTTCTTTTTTCTTTTTACGAATACAGACTAACACGGCTGTTACTCTGAAAAAAAAACTTCAGTTTGTGGTATACGTGTCAGGAGCTGGGAGCAAGAGGCACTAGGAGCTGAGAATGAGAATGTGGACTGTTGGAGGACTGAGGTGTACAAGCATTATCAGACACCAGGAGGAAGGTCCTATGGTGAGGATAAAGAAGGTGTTGGGAGGAGGTCATGGTGAAGTAGCCCAGCGAGTTGTAGCTATCTAGACAGCTGCATTCCACAGGGCCCTGGGCTGGAACCCGGAGTAGAGGGCGGGCCCGGGTTCCCCCCAAATCCTCCCAACTCCTGGTCAGACACAGGAGGAGTCGACCTGGACTGTGGGTTCAGAAAAACGGCCAAGCTGAGTGCTGCCATGAAGCTCCAAGGCAAGCAAATCCGTCAATAAGCGCAAGACCCACCAAGGTAGAGCAGGAACTTTGTCACAATATCTAATCTGGAAGTGATCTGTAGTTTGTTCTGAAATGCTGAGAAGCACGCTAATGACAAGGAAGATATGGTGTAGATTTAGGGAGGCAAGATTTCATAACAACTAGAACCCACGTGTGAATTAGAACAAATAATTTGACACAAATGTTTCCCTGTTTCTGTTCACAGATTGTCTGAAAATCAGAGTTTTCTCATTGAAAAGGAGGGCAGGAGGCTGTGATGCCAGAGTGTAATGCACTCCAGCCAATCCTTATAACCCCTCTGGGGCCATTACAAACTGACATAGATCTTAAATTGCTCTAACTTGTGCCCACAGACAGTTTGGCTCCTAGCAAACTCCAGGACCAGAAAAGCAGAAAAGTGTCTCGCTTCTTCAGCCAAGGACTAACATTTAGTTATTTCAGACCCAATGTTTAGAACCTTTGTCCTTGCAACTACCATCCTGGACAAGTCAAAGCAAGAAAAGTCCACCAAAATACTTTTGAAATTCTTTCTGAAAAAACAGACATTTGCAGATTACTCTTCTGGAGCATAAATGTCTGACAGTGCATGCACATGCTAATCATTTAGAAAAGAGAGGCGCTGGTATAAAGAATCACTGTAAAGTAGAAAGAGGAAAAAAATGCAGGTTGAAGAGCATAGTGGATACTGAATTAAATAGTTGTTCAGAACTAGCACTCAGGAACCTAAAAGGCTGATTTTATGTAAAATCAAAGTCATATGAAATATATCAGTCCCAAGTATTGAATAAAAGATGGGAGGAGATGGGTACAAGTGGATTTTCTGCAAACACTGAACTGGGTTTATTGTATATGGCTTGGACTCAGAAGAGGACATCTTCACATAAGTGGTACTCTTAGAATAACTGTAAGGAAATTGCATATGCTACAGATTACAACAACAGAGCTTTTATCTGAGTGTTGTACCTTATCAGTGGATAAATAGAGAACTTTATTTCCAAGTGTTGGCACTTTCCATGAGCAATATAAATTCACTGTTAAATTACAAAACAGGCAGTATTTAAGCATAGCGGTACAAGTAGCAGTTTACTTTTCTCTAATATCAGAGGGGTAACCGTATTAGTCTGTATCCACAAAAACGAGGAGTCCGGTGGCACCTTAAAGACTAACAGATTTATTTGGGCATAAGCTTTCTGGGTAAAAAACCCCACTTCTTCAAATGCCGCATCAGAAGTGGGGTTTTTTACCCATGAAAGCTTATCCCAAATAAATCTGTTAGTCTTTAAGGTGCCACTGGATTCCTTGTTGTTTTCATTTTTCTAATGGTATCTGACACCTGATAATTTTAGAGTAACTGTAAAATATTGGTCCTAGAAATTTGAGATGGAAGTCCATAAGGGTATAATTTATTCATTTTACTGTTGAAAGTAATTTAAAGGAAATTTTTGATTTTGATATATGTGAAAAAGTTATCTAGAAGGCCAATTACACTGAATTCATTTCCACAGCTCTTAGCACTGAGGAGCTAGCCTCATATCTTTTATAAGATGTCTGAGGCTAGTTTTTAGGTTGAATAGTACATGAAGAATATCTCCTTTTTGAAGAAGTTATGAAGGTTCATTGCTAATTCCATCCCTTACACATATTGCATGTTATAGATGGGGCCTATCTCACTTAAAATAGGATGGCAGTGGGGTTTATTTTATACACACGGATGGCTCCATCTGAATATAAATGTCATGAACTTGTAATCGAGATTGCATGGGGCATTATATTAGGTCCTCCATGAGTAACTGGACTCCACTGATACAAGACCAAGTGCTTTCAAGAGACCAAGAAACTTGATTGTCCTATAAAGCTCAGAGATGCACCCTGGCAGAAGCTTCCAGAGGGACACAGTTGAAATAGAGAGACAGCTGTTGAGTTGAGTCACTTAAGGTACTTTTTTTCCTGACACACCAGAAATAGCAGGTGAAATCCTGACATACTGAAGTTAGTGGGAGTTTTGCCATTGACTTCAGTGGGTTCAGGATTTCACCCAATATTTCCTGCTTAGCAATATTAGTCTTTGTTTAGCTACCTCTAATTTTATATTTTCCTCAAATAAACTTTCTTTGTATTTAAGATACTCTCCCTGGAGTTCTGTCATATACACTGTTAGGCCCTGATTTTGCAAAACTTTCCTTATAAAAGGAACTTCATGATACCATAGTGACTACTTGTGTGATTAAGATTTTGCAGGATCAGTCAGTGAGGGACAATCACAGGCAGGTAGCTCCGAGAGAAAGAGACAGAAGTGAAGTGATTGAACACTTAGTCAAAGACATAATGCTTCTTCCCAAAAGGTGCATGAAAGAAGCAGGCTACAGTCAATGTAGACATGGGGAGAAGAACAGGAGATGCTGGGTCAAGCAATGGTTACAACATAGAGCTATCTCAACTCTAGAAGATTCCATTCTAGAAAAGCATGGGGCAGAGAGGGCAATGCATCAAAAGAAAGACTCCTATTGACCTCAGTGAGCTTTGGATCAGGTCCATACAACATCAATGCTGGGTTTTAATCTCACACTAATGAGTCTAACCCTCAGGAGTTTTAACTCCAGTGACTTGAATCAAGCTACTCCTGATCTACACTGGAGTGAGATGAGAACTAGGACCCTGCTGTTAAAACAAACCCAAAGTTAGGTTTCTATTTTATCATTATTTTGAGGCATACTGTCAGGGAGGAAAATGTCCTCCTGTTACAATTACAGAAAACATTTTGCATCTTGTTTTCACAAAAGTCTATTGTAAAATATTTAGAAGTGATCTGCATTATTTTTAATGTTATAAAAAAGAACTTTGTTAATTCACTGAATGCCTACTCAGACTGAAGAATTTTTAGCGTTCAGCTAGAGAGTTTTGTAATGAACAAGAAGTCCAATTATTCTGGTCGCATTATACAAAGTTCCGGGAATTCTTTGGCATGAAAGAACTATAATACATTTTCTCTGGCACATCATAACAACATTTGATTTCAAGATATATCCCACACAAGTAACTCTTGCCTAAACCTAGTTGTGTTAAGAAACAAGTATTTTCACATTATTTAACCTCTTCTGTGCTGATGTTTTACAACTAATTCAAAGGGGTTCTTGTCCCCTGTGTCATCACAGTTCATATATAAAATACTTTTCATCAATAAGTAAATACATGGCTCAGACAAAAAAGAAGAAAAGACCAACATTATTTATGTCACCAAAAAGTTCTATGTCCTGTTTAAAAGATGGTTGGACTGTCCATTTTTAGAAAATAATTTGACATCTGTGACACTATCCTTTCAATCAAGCAATTCTCAGTAAATCACTATTGATATTCACTTACTCAGGATGACAGTAATGAGTTCTTAGCAGTATTCATGGATTCTGCCATAGCCTGAAAGACATTGCCATTTTCAGCAGCCTGTTTCAAATACAGGTCTCAAGAGGGCACATGAAGATAATAGGCTAGTTCGTGTAGGTGTTCTGCATACAGAGCAGCTGCAGGTTTGTGCCTGAGAGTATGTTTAGGAAGAGATATGTCCATAGGGCACTTAAAAATCCGGTAGGTCTGCATGTGTGCAAAAGTGACGAGTCACTCTTGGATTTCCCTAACCCTGAGCCAACTGTGTACTAGCTAGTCCTGTTCCCCAATGTACAACAGTTGCTTTTCCCATTACACTCTTCTATTTCTGCTCCCTTGAAATAGAATTATACCACGAGAAAGTCCCTTAGGTTCAGTGGGGAAAACTGAGGTGAGTTTTAAGAGGTTTCATTTACACTCACACCCACTTGGTGATGTGTAATTGAATCATAGTCTCTGGAAGTCACTGTGGGTGTAAATTACATGCTGCGGGGAACAAAGGAAGGGGGGAACTGCACCAGTTTAGTCTCCCTTACATTCACCTCTGGATTTGGCCCAATATCTTTTCACTTTGATGCTGTTCATATAGCAGGAATAGTTAAGTAGCTTATTTCCAAATGCTTACCATTCCGGTATAGTGGAAGTTAAAACCCCATCCATTATTACTATTACTATACTTGTTTGTATGTTAAGACAATCATGGTGTCCTTTAAGATTCAACAATAGAGAATCTGATGCTTCACAGTGTTCCCCTTTCTAATAGTGCTATTACACTTACAAAATACTAGAGATTGCTCCAGGATCTATAAAATAATGTAGTCACTTTTAAAAAGTCAGCAATTGCCAATAGTAACCACACAATGGTATCTGAGATCCCATAATTTCCCCCTACACTCAGAATAGAAAATAACCATAATAAATTTGTATTATCTATCAGCAAATGGTTACTTTTTAATGGTGATTATGACATATGGAACAGTCAGGGAAGAAGAAGAAAAAAATAAGAAAACAGGGGAAAAGAGAAAACTAGCAGCTGGCAAAGTTCAAGATAAAATATATTAAAGCTATACAGTCCTGCCAGCAGCAATTCTGGGCCCCAGGGCAGAACAGTTAATGGGCCTCCTAGAAAGGGATGTGCCGACCAGGTTGCCTTTGTCGTCAGTACCACCCCAACGTGCCTAGGAGCCAGCGCCGGATTAATCTTTTGTGGGCCCACCACCAAACATTTTTGGGCCCCCATGGGGGCAATCAAGCACGGTGCAGGGAGGTCAGTACCTGGAGTGAGGGGCCGGCCAGGGGCAATGAGGCATGTCATGGAGGGGGGCAGCCCTGCTCTGCCCAGCCCAGTGCAAGGGCACTGTTTAAAAGCCTGCAGCTGCCAGATGCACACTGGCCCACCCAGACCTGTGCTGCCAGCGTGCCCCTTTCCCTCTGGGGCGGGCCCATGCCATACCACACAGCCCCCCCACCCAACACCCTGCAACTCCCTATGCCCCACCTCCCCCGGACCTGCTATGCCAAGCACCCCCTGCCCACAGCCCCACCACAACTGCCCAGTGCCATGCACGCTACCATCCCTGCACAGCACTCCCGCCACCCACAGCCCTACCACAAGTACACAGCACTCCACACAGACCCACCACTGCCCAGCACCCCAACACACACAAATCCCCCGACCCTGCACTACCCAATGCCCTTCTGCTACAACTACACAGCACTCCACACAGACCCCCACACTGCCCAGCACCCCAACACACAGACCGCCCCACTGCCCAGCGCCACCCACCTCCTCACAGCCCAGCCCCCCCCATTCCCTGCCCTCCGGCTTCACTCACCGGCCCTGCTGAGCCAGCACAGAGCAAGGATCCCCCCTCCCAGCAAGAACAGCTGAAGCTTGGGAGCACAGAGCGGTCCCCTCCCCCAGGGACCCACCCAGCCCTACCTGCCTGGTACTGGTACCCACAGCAGAGAGGACGTGTTTCCTTGCGGGGCCAGGGCAGCCACTGAATTCCTCAGCCTGCCGCTTCTGCAGAGAGGGCCCTGTGGACCGCCCGAGCAATTTAAAAGGGCCTGGGGTTCCCAGACACCAGACCCTTTTAAATCGCCCTGGCCCCTGGGCAATTGCCCCCTTTGCCCCTCACAGTATAAGGAACATAGTTCTACCCTTATTTTTCGAAGCTGGTTTATAGCTGTAATGATATTCTGCATTTATGTGCTCACTTCTTTCCAAGAATCTGAAGCAGAAAGCCTGCCAGACAGGCAGTAGGGGCACTAACTGACAAATGTGTTAAAGGAGAACTCAAGGAAGACAAGGCCATTGCAGAGAAGCTAAATGAATTCTTTGTATCAGTCTTCACTGTAGGGGATGTGGGAGAGATGCCCAAAAAGATAGCTCTGATGTAGGTAACAGATCTGAAGTACTGTACCACACTGATATGCCAATAGCAAAGGTTTTAGAACAAATTGATAAATGAAACAGTAATAAGTCCCCAGCACCCAGATGATATTCACCAAGAGTTCTGAAAGGAACTCAAATAAGAAATTGCAGAACTACTAACTGTAGTATGTAACTGTTGCGGAAACAAGCCTCTGTACCAGATGACTGTAAAGTAGCTAATAGACTGCTAGGTTTTAAAAAGGACTCCAGGGGTAATCCTGGCAATTTCAGGGCAGTGAACCTATATTCAGTACCGGGCAAGCTGGTAGAAGCTGTAGTACTGTCATGCCTCACCAGTCAATTAAAATTCTTTGCAGGTGTCAACAAGCAATTGGATAAGGGTAATCCAGTGTACCTGGATTTTCAAAAAGCCTTTGACAGGGTCCCTCAGCAAACACTCTTAAGGAAACTGAGTGGTCATGGAATAACAGGGAAGGTCCTCTTATGGATCAGTAACTGGTTAAAAGATAGGAAGCAAAGGGTAGGAATAAATGATCAGCTTTCACAAGGGAGAAAAAGTAAAACAGCAGGGTCCTCCACGGATATGTACTGGTATCGGTGGTGTTCAACATGCAGTAAAACCACTGAGTTACAAACACTTCGGGAACGGAGGTTGTTCGTAACTCTGAAATGTTCATAACTCTGAACAAAATGTTATGGCTGTTCTTTCAAAAGTTAACAACTGAACATTGACTTAGTACAGCTTTGAAACTTTACTATGCAGAAGAAAAATGCTTCCCTCCCTTTTTTTTTTTTTAGTAGTTTACATTTAATGCAGTACTGCACTGTATTTGTGTGGGGTTTTTTGTTTTGTTTTGTTTTTCTGGGGATCTCTGGTGTTGCCTAATTGCACACTTCCAGTTGCAAATGAGGTGTGTGGTTGACTGGTCACTTCATAACTCTGGTGTTCGTAACTCTGAGGTTCTACTGTATTCATTAATGATCTGGAAAATGGAGCAACCAGTAAAGTGGCATGAACAGTAAAGTGGTAAAGTATGCAGATGATAACTACAGGTACCTTGAATAATTTTGTAAGTCCAAAGCTGACTGCGAAAGAGTTACAAGGGGGATCTCACTAAACTGAGTGACTGAGCAACAAAATGGCAGAAGATATTCAACACTGATAAGTGCAAAGTAATGCACATTGGAAAAAAATAATACCAACTACACAAATATGATGGATTCAAAATTAGCTGTTACCATTTAACAAAGAGATCTTGGAATCACCATGGATAGTTCTCTGAAAATTTCCACTTATTGCACAGCAGCGATCAAAAAGGCTAATAGAATGTTAGGAACTATAAGGAAAGGGATAGAAAATAAGACAGAAAATATCATAATATCACTATATAAACCATGGTAATCCCATATTTTGAATAATGTGTCCAGTTCTGGTTGCCCCTTCTCTGAAAAGATATAGTAGAACTGGAAAACGTTTGCAGAAGGGCAACTAATAAGATCAAGGTTACAAAACATCTTCCATACAAGGAGAGATTAAAAAGATTAGGGCTGTTCATCTTAGAAAAGAAATTACAAATGGGGGGATATGATGGAGGTTTATAAAATCATGAATGGTATGGAAAAAAAATGAATAGAGAAGCGTTATTGACCCTTTCCCCAAAATACAAATACCAGGGGTCATCTGATGAAATTAATAGGCAGCAGGTTTAATACAAAGAAGATGAAGTACTTTTTCACCCAGAGCATAATTAACCTGTGGAATTTATTGCCTTGGGATGTTGTGATGGCCAAACATATAACTGAATTAAAAAAAATAGATAAATTCATGGAGGATAGGTCTATCAACGGCTATTAGCCAAGGTGGTCAGGGACTCAACTTCTTGCTCGGGGCGACCCTAAGCTTCCAACTGCCAGACACTGGGAGAGGAAGACAGTTGTGTTACTCTAACTGTCCTGTTCTACACACTCCCCCTGAAGCTCTGGTACTTGCTGCTGCCAGAGACAGGATACTGAGCTAGATGGACCATCAGTTTGACCAATATTGCAGTTCTTACGTTCTGAAAGAGCATTATAAAGACGGATACATTTTCATATCTTCCTAGATGGATAAAACTAGGTGGAGAAAGTTTAAGGGCTGCAGTTTCAAAACTGGCCTTACTTTGGGTGTCACCATTTTTAGGTACCCAATCTACGATGTGGCACTCTTGCCCTTCATTGATTCAACTGGAGACACCCAGCACGTCTGAAAAAAATAGGCTCTACTGGCTTGATTTTCAGAGGTTTTGAACACTAGAAGCTCCCATTGAGGAATAAATTGGCCCATTGTATGTAATAACATAGTAGGACTGAAAGGGACCTCAAGAGGTCTTCTAGTCCAGTCCCCTGCACTCAAGGCAGGACTAAGTATTATCTAGACCATCCCTGACAGGTGTTTGTCTAATCTGCTCTAAATTAATCTGGAGAGATTATAGGTAAACTGGCTGAAAGCCCAAGTCATGTGAGGCAACAGTGCCTGCTGGAAGAAAATATTAGGCAACAAACATAGAAAGAAAATATGCACGTTGCCAAATTGCCATGTGCATGTGACAACATTATTTCATACCACCTAACCGAAAACAGGCCCACCTTCCTCCCAGTTCTTTGATTTGAATATGAAACTTATTTATTACGTTTTGCCAGTCTCAGTATACCACTGTACTGATGACGTATTCAAGTATGTTTCCACCGTCGCCTGTCTCTGGACTTTTTAACTCCCCTCTATTCCTCTCTGAATGTATGTGTGATAATTTTAGGTTGAAATGTCAACCTCTAACGCACACAAAAATTGCATGCCTCTCCCTGGAGACTTTACTTACCCTCTACCTTACCCCAGGGATAGGGGAACTACCTATTACAGTCTTGACTCAACAGAAATACTTGTCTACTTTTTACTGCTTCAGCGCTTTTCTACCTGGTACCTAGCAGCCCCACTCCCCAACTCACCTACCTCCTGCTGCCCAGGGGCTTCTCTTCTGCCTGGATCCAACTTCCCCATATTCACCCTCCCCTGCTTCCCACTGCCCCAGGACCCTCTCTGTTATAGGGCCACGCATGAAGAGAGGGCTCACTAGCAGGGCAGCTCTAGGTCCTCAGCCCTGAAGCTCTCTCACACTGCTCTGAACCTCGTGAGTTCGAAGGAACTTCTTGTATCATCACAACAGCTGCCCCCTGAAGACACCAAAATCCCACCACTCATGATCAGCTCATGAGAGCTGGCAACACTATTTCCTGTGGCTGTTTGGTGGTGACTCCCCTTACCCACCATTACCCCTAGGCTGGGGGAGCTGCCATTTTATTCCCTCCATATCCCACCCTCATAACTGTCCTCTGCATTCCCCTCAGCCTCCCATCTTCTGCACCCCCCCAACCCCTCCCTTGCTCCCTTATTTCCCTGTACTCCCCCAGCCTCCTTCCTAGCCTTCAGCCTCCCCTGCCCCCCATAGCCCCCTGCAACTCCTAACTCTGATTCCTGCTTCCACGTCCCAACAGCCTCCCTCCTTCCTCAGCCTCTCCTTGTTCCCACGTCCCCCTCCACCCCCTAAATCTGTCTTCTGCTCCCCCCACTGTCTGCTCCCCCTCACTCTTCCACCTTTCATAGTGTCTCTGCTGCTCATCAAGTCCCTGTGTGTTGTCTAGATCCCTGAACCATAGCGGGGCAGCCTCTGTGCCTGTGGGCACAGCTTCAATCTTACTGAAAACAGTGAGAGGTGGCATCCAACTTTATTAAGGGCAGCCTCGCTTCTACATGGAGATAGAATATAGGGCAATGGCTGCCACCTTGCTGGCTACATTCCCTTGTCAGTAATAAGGAAAACCGGTGAGTTGAAAATGGCTCACAGCAAAGATTGGGCAGTCACAGAGCACAAATCCCAGTGATGATTGAACCTGGTGATATTCTGAACAAAAAGAATCATCCTTGTAGTTGTTTCCATCATTCACACTGACTATACAGACATTCTAGGCTTCATAATGACACGCCACACAGAGTGACAATCCTGGAGTCTTCCTCTATAGATTACTGGCAGAGGCAATTAATTGACTAAAGATTTGCCGTTCACATAAAGCCTCAGTAGAAGTTGTGAGGGTGACCTCTATGTTGGATATGAGAATAATTAATTGATGTAGGTATATTATCCTCAGGTATCATTATTAATCTTGCCCTTTAACAAAGCTGCAAATCTTTTTCCAAAGCAAAGTGGGCATTCTGTGTGTCTTGTAGCAACATCTTAAACAAATGCAAAATAACTCATTTGTACTTCCATAGGGTAAATTAGAGTTACAAAGGTGGCCAAAACTATACAAGTAACTAGGAGCACTATAAAACAGAAGTTTAAAGAAACAAGCAGTGTATATGCAATTCCTCAAAAGAATCATTATGACTGTAAACTGTATGTGTCGTTATGTGTACTGTATCTGTATACAGTCAGAAAGTCACACAAGATAGATCTTTAAAAGACCCATTAGTCATGCAGCTGCCATTTCAGGATTGTTCCATACAACACATTTTATATTGTTTTGTCCATTCCAGTTTTAAATAGCCAAAGTACTGCAGCTTCCATTTCTTCGCATTTATGCTGGAAATTATTTGATTGCTTAATACATCTCAGTGTAAGGAAGCTTTGTTTCTAAAAGTCTCCTGTTTTCAAGGAATTAACGTTATCCCATTATTCCTCACTATGCTATCCGTTTTAACACCCTTCCTTCCCCAACCTATTGCAAAACACACACAAAAACCAAAAAACCTTCATCTCTAAGCAACTGATCTCTTAGCAACAAGAAGCACCTTCATAAGAGATGCCACACAGAGTGGTCATCAGAAAACCTGTTCTGATCTTTAAAAGGAGCACACCCGATAACACAGGTAGCTCTCATCAGGAACTGAACGAAGTAATAACAAAAGGACACAGGTAACTTATTTAGCATTCATATTTTAGCATTTTTTCTTTAAAAATTAAGCTAGAATAACTGTGAAAGAGACATAGATTCTATTTGATTAATTTTAGAGTTGTTTCGATCTTACTTTACTCTGGCTAACTTTCTGTAAATGATATAATGTCTGAATAGCTCTTTACATGTTTTCTGACTTACAGCATAAAGCATTCTTACTCAAACACGTCTTGCAATTTAAAACAAAATTAGAGAAACTCATTTTGTAAGTATTTATTATGGGATGTTTCACTTTTTTTTCAAAAAAGGAGCACATTTTGGCAGAACTATTGCAGTAATGAAATTGTTCGTTTCATTCAACTTTTCAAACCATTTAGACAGTATGAAAAGTATTTAATTACAAACTTCTTGCATTTTTGGTGCAAATTCCATGGGCAAGAAATATGCTCGCTGTCTAATGTTTTAGTACCTTCTGGGTTCCTTCTACTTAGAATAACCTTTTCTCTGTCCATATGCACTGCTCGAGAGAAAGATTTGCTCCATAACTAGATATGGGAGAGAATGGATATTGTCAACTGTTAGCTGGATTCTCAAAGTAAAGCTAAGCAGAAAATGACTGGAATTGGGCAAACTATGGTTTCCAAGTAACACAGCCATAGCAGGGAGAAATCAACTGTCAGAATTATGAAAATGGAGGTGAAAAAGAAGGCATTGGGTAGAACACTACACATCTATAACTGATCTGGAGAGTTGGTTAATTGTCTCATGGCCACTGGTGTTTTCTGTGGTAAGGATCTGTCTTTACTTAAACTACTAGAATTTCTTCCTTGTCCACTTCTGATACATACAGTTGTTTGAATAGAAAATTATGTCTGGAAAAACTGTATTCTAAATGAGTTTTGTTATTTCCTTTTCCAAACCAAAGTTGTTTTTGCTTTTCTAAATTTTATTAACATACTCATTGGAATATATGCAGCGGTTTTCATATCCTAGGTAACATTTGGTGAGGTTACAGACATTAAAGGCAATATGTGAAAAGTGATGCCACTTAATAAAATAGCTCCCTCTATCTCTAAAAGTCGTATCTGTTTACCAGCGAAAACAGGTTTCTACTACGACTATTAGCATTACCATGGTAGACATATAATCATGACAAAGAGATCTGGATTCTGTTCTCTCTATATATGATAAACTAAATTGTCTGCTCAGTTATAATTGCATAATCTATATTGCTAGTGGTGATGTAAGAGGCAAAAAGAACACAGCTGGATTTTCAGATAACAGGTAGAGTTTGCAGGGCTGCTAGCAGTTAAGAAAAACAGCTGTTGACGTGTAAACTGAGCACATTTGATATAGAAATTAGAGATAAATGCTGACCATCCATTCTCCACTAATCTTCCTGTCACTTTTGAAGGTATAATTGCACTTTAAGTTGTCCTAAAAGTTTCTTTTGGACAAGACATGGGAATAATATGGTTTATAAGACTCTCAAACCAGGAATAAAAAAAAAACTTGAAAGTGTCCCTACAAATTAGATCATTAGATCATTGTTAGTATATATGTTTGAATCTGCTTTGTTAGTATATATGTCTCAATCTGATGGCTAGCATGAACTGATATACTCTCATTCTGCATCATCCAGTGTTTTCCATTAAAAGGTACAATGCAAAAATCATCATCTAGCTTCTATTGGGGATGCCACTTTTCATGAACACTACTTTGGTCTCTAAGCAACAAAAAGTCCTATTGTAAAAGCGACACAATTGGCAAGGTATTTTTCAAATCATACATCAGAATGTAATTAAAATCTCAGAAAGGGCCATTGTCCAAATTCTAATTTCAGAACCTTCTTATTTTTTGTGGAAATTGTAATTTAATCAATCACAGATCATTGTGGAAATGAAGAGCCCTATTGTGCACTGGGACACCATGTAGTGAACCTTCCCTTGTATTTTGATCTAAGGTAAATAACAGCTCCCAAGGTACCACAGTGATTGGCATGAAAGAAAGGTGGATGCAATACTCGCTATGAAGTTACCCAAAGCAGGTGTGTTTTCTAGTCTCGTTTACTATGGGCAACTAACATCACTCTATAACTGGGCAGGTCTATTAATTCACTAGGGCAAAATTTGCAGAAGTTACTAGTGATTTTGTGTGCCTCAGTTTTTGAGTGCCCAACTTGGGTCCTGATTTTCAGAAACCACTGAGCAACCACGCTGTGAAAAATGAAGTTGGCCACCCAAGAACTGAGGCATCCAAAATCACTGGTGACTTTTGAAAGTCTTGGCTTAAGTTCATACTGGTGTAACACTGAGTCTGCCATTTCACAGCCCCACAACTAAACAAGGCATCCACATGGCCTTGGTCATATTAGAGACACTGTCCTCTAGGTCACAGTGATTGTGTTGTAATGTTAAGAGATTCTATTATCCTGTTGCATCGTCCGAAAAGATATTTGGGACCATTTTAATACCTTGCAGGGTACAGGACTGCCCTGTCAAAATGAGACTGCTCTTTCAGGGGGTGGGGAAGGGATGAGTGGCAATTTGCACAGTATTCCAGCAGAGAACCCACTAAAAGCATCATGACAAAATTTCCTTGAAATAATATAGCAACAGAGCAGTCTGCAAAAATATGCCTGTTCTGGAGAAATCATTGCATAGGTTTGTACCCGTCCAAAAGACAGAATATATATCAACTAGGGTACATGAAACATTGCATGTAGGACTCTCCTTCAAAGGGGTACTGTGAGGATAAATATATTAAAGATTGTGAGGTGCTCAGATACTACAGAAAGGGGTCACATAAATGCGTTAGATAAACCTGTATTACCTAAGCAAATATTTTATACACATAAAAAATTATAAGAATTACGAGGAAGGAGGGAGCATTGCTGTGTTTGGGGACATGGATTAATGGGCATATGGTGACCAACTATGACCAAAGATGCATAATAACTACATACACTAAATAGAGCAGGGTAGCGTGCTGAAGCTCTGTCAGGTAAGCCTGAAGGAGGGGTGCTGCTAGGCTAGGGATGCACCCAAACAGAGATTACAATTATCCCCCCTATGAGGGCAGTTTTCTTGTTCTTTATTAGTCACGTTTGTAACCTGAAGGTCTTATTGGCATTTCCATAATCTGCCAAGAAGCCAGGTATAAGCAGTGGCCAAAAGTGGCCAACCTTTCCTCTTGGAAGTGGACCTCCTTGTAGACGATCCCCTGCTGTCACCCCAAGACTAGATTTTGGCAATGCTCTCAACATGGGGCTACACCATCAGACCATTTGGAAACTTCAGGTGGTACAGTGACCACATTACTCCAATACTCTAATCTGTACTGGCCTCCAGTTAGTTTCTGGATGCATTTAGAGGTGTGGGTTTTGATCTTTAAGGAGCTTGAGGACTCTGTGTGACACGGATGCAGCAATAGCTGAAGCAGCTTTGCTGATCACAAACAGCCATTTGGTATAAACAGGGAAAGGATGGCAGCAGCACATTTTCCCCAAGAGGTCCCCAGTTATGGAACTCTCTCCTCGCTCCTACCCCGTTCCTCTATCAGAGGCCTAATGTGCTGCTCTCCAGGTCAGATTGCAATGCGTAGCCAATTTCTCAGATTTTCACTGACACAGGAACAGAGGGTGTGATTGTGAAGACTGGGGTTGAAGGTTTCATTTTCCTGTGGGGTATTTCTTTTTTCTGTGTTGATCCAGGAATATATTCGTATAATTACTGTACTGGTACTGTACTGGTACTGTACAGAGTTTTAGATAGGCGCCATTCAGAAATCTAACTAAACAATGCACGTTTGATGTATAGCTACAAATCAACAAGATGCACCATCAAAGTAGCAATCCCAATGACCCAGGAACAACTGGTAACCTTTAATAGGCTACACATGGCCCCTGCAACCATCTGTGGAGACTAGGATGGGATACAATTGTGGATCTTGCTCTTCCCAGGCTGTAAGTAAAGCTTTATATTATTTCAGGTTTGATAATCAGTATCTTGTTTGATCATTAGTCACTGTGTAGAGGAGTTGTGCTAAGGTGTGCTATGGTAGAATTTGCCTGCAAAACATCTGTGTATTGTAGGTAGGCTTTTTATCTAGCTGTTCTTTGTGTGTGCAGACAATGCTCTTACTTTATGAACAATAAAATAACCATAACTGTTGAGTCAATGTCCAACTGTCAGACCAGCATGGCATGACCTTCTCTTCTCTTTCAGATTTGCAGTGTTCCCATACACACTAAAGTTGCAAAGATAGAAGAAGGAAAAGCTGAGGGGCAGCAGGCAAGCTGAAGTGGTGTACCAGGATACCAGAATGTGACTGAAATCTTGGAGATGGGGGAAATTGCATGGTGGAGAGTGAAGGAGGAGTTTGCAAAAAGACTGGAGGACACAGAAGTAGTGGGTCAAATTCTCTCCTGGAAGTGGAGAGAGTGTAGCCCGTTATTTTCCTTGTGCCGATTGTTTAGTCACAGTTTTCCACTCTGATTGTATTTCACAGGGTTTGTTTGTTTAACTTTTCCTTATGTTTCTAATGTTTATTGGTGTTTGATAGTAACCACTTATATTCAAATTCTTTTTTTCATAGATTTGAAATTTGCATGTGGTGGTGGAGCAATGACTAACAAGATATTTTGAATGCATACAGGTATTATAAATAAAATAAAATTAACAGATGGCTTTTGGTTTGTTCATGTATTTATTTCTATGGGTTTGGAAAGGTGCTTGTTTCTCCGTGTTTGTGGTGTATAGGTAGGGTACTAATAATAAACTTAATCATACAGTGAAATTAAGGCCAGATCTCTCATCTTCTGTTTTCTAGATATCCTCTGAAAAAAAGATTTACTACTAATAGTGCTGTATGGGGTGCATATTTATGAGGCTGTGAATAGGAATTCTTTGACTCTATTGCTTCAGCTGGTGAAATATTTTTAATAAACTTCTATTGTTCACCTATAATTCTCTGCATGCATGAGCAATAGGACTTTTTAAAATATCCAGTATAATGAAAATGAACATACTTCCCAATCCACCACTCAGAAATGGCCTGAGTTAATTGAGAAGACTGGTTGACTACTTGGAAGGTCAACAAACTTGAGGACCAATGGGGGGTGGGAGGGAAGTGACTTCATTGGAAAAGCCTAACCCCTACCCTTTGATTTCTAAAGGGATTGTTAGCTCAAACATGATACTAATTATTATGATCAAAATCTTGCAGGGCACTGCAGCTCAAAACTAGCATTGTTAATATCATGCAGAGGGAAATCGGAAGCCAGCACAGTCTCTGGGACATGGATATAATGCATTCCCTGAATGACAAGTGGCAACTGCATTTTGCATTAAAGTTTCTGAATGGTCTTCTGGTGTAACCCAATGTACATGACAGTAATCAAAACAGGAGATGACAAAAGCATGGATAATAATGGCAAGGTAACAACCACCCTGCTACGCAAAGATGGAAAATATATTCTTATCTACAGCTTTTATCTGGACAATAAAAGAGCCAAGAATCCAATAAGACTCCTACGTTACCTGTGTCACAAAAGGGTGGATCCACTCGACTGAAAGGGCACATTTCCTTTTGGTTTGGTTGTCCCCCCATCCCAACATCACCCCACTCTTATTAATTAACTAACTAGTTCAGCATGGTGCCCCAATCTTAGTCCGACACTCAAAGGTAAGTGATCAAATGAAAAACATGTCACCATGAGGGACAGTACCGAAACCCAAACTGCCTCCCTATCTCCAGCACCACCTTCTAGTATTCTTTGAACAGAAGTGACAACAGATCCTTGCTTGTCCCAATATGGCTCTCTGGGTCCTAAGAAAAGAGAGAATAGACCCATTCACATGCAATTCTCTCTCTCTGCCAGGATTGACAGACATAGTGGTTGATTATAATACTGGATTGGGATTTAGGAGACCTGGGGTCAATTGCTACGTATGCCACAGACTTCCTGTGTGACCTTGGTCGAGTCACTTAAACCTACCCTGTGTGTCTGCTCCTCATCTGTAAAGTGGGGATAATCTTTGTCTCTCTTTACAGTTTCTTCAAGGCAGGGGTTGTCTCTTGTTAGGTCTTTGTGCAGTATTTGGCACAATGGGACCCTGATCTCAACTAGGACCTCTAGGTTCTACTGTCTATGCTGACGCATACCCCCACATTCTCATACCTCACCTGCCCCAAAACACAATAAATTGCCAAACTCCTCCCCCTTTCATCATTAAACAAGAGTAGTGCTGAATTCCTCTCAGACTGCAAAGAGGTTCAGTATAAAGTCCCCCGCTCCATCTCAGCCCCTCAATGAAGACCCTGCTGTCTTGGTTACTTCACCCACTTTGCCTCTACTCCCTCCAAAAATCTTTTCAAAGAAAAAAAGAAAGTTTAAAGGAATTGTTGGGGGGACTTTGGTTGAGCTCATACTCTGCCAAATACTGCAGGATTAACTACAAGACACCAAACCTGCAACATCTTTAAGATGTTGGAATATAACCTAATGATTTTATGTAAAATTGATTAAAAAGTCAGATCTATGTGACTGACCTAGTTTTAGATGTGCTGACTATAGCTCTAGAAACCATTGGGGAAGAGTTAACTGTAGGCATTGGGTATTAATTATGGTTAAATGTGCAGATTAGGGAATTGTGTTTCTTTTTCTAATCTGGAATGAAGCTTTTTTTAAAAAAAAAACAAAACACTATATGGACCAAAATAAAAAAGTCTTTTTTCTGGTGTAGAAAAATGTAAACAAGTAACTCTTGGAAGGTAGCACTGCACATCCTATTACAAAATGCAAGAAAAGGCGGATAGCATCATTTATGGCAAGGTGTATGCTTTGTCATAATGGAGTCACTATTAAGCAAGTAAAAAGGGAAATAAGAAATCATGGAACTTCTGAAAACAAAAAAATATCAGGAAGGAGTGATAGGCAGATATCAGGTGCATGGTACATCGTGAAGGAACTCTTTTATTGCCATTCCTTCACATCTTGTAAGAATTACAGCATTAGAGAAAAACTATGCATATAGCACCAGAGGAATTTCTATGGCCATATTCAATATCCTTTTGCAATCAGAAGGGAAAAGCTACATGGCTTGATCCTGCAAGGTGCTGAGTACTTGACATCAATCTAGCAAAACACTTAAGCACATGCTTAAACTTTGAGCATCTGAAGAGTCCCACTGACTTCAGTGGGATTATTCATGTGCTTAGTTTACAGCATGATTGTTTTTCTGGTTTGGGATATAATGCTCAGCACCTGGCAAAATCATGCCCATAACGAGATAAATTATAATCATATTGTTCATATCAGAGCACTAATGCTGAAGGAGTTCTGCACAAGTCTTGCAGACAAACTATAATCTATATAAATACTTTCTTCAAGCTATGGATTTTATTGCCAGAAAAACACATCACAGCCTTATTATTAAAAAAAGCATGTTTAGAATAGTCATAGAGTTCACTGCAACTCTGTGGAACTTGTTGCTACAGCCGTCAAAAAAATCTTCTTTATGTGAATAGTCACATTCCTTATGAATATCCTGCACTGGAATATTATTGGTTGGAGTAAAACAGAATTGATTTGGAAACTTTTTATATGGGGATTGTCTACCCACTTCCCTTATTTATGAAATTAACTCCTTTTTTCCCCATCAAGGTGTACTTCATTTTCCCTGGTTCCTCTCCACTTTAGCTCTTTCTTTATATCACATTTAAGCAGCATCCACAGAATAAACATAACATAATTTTTTGGCCAGAGATGAACATGTAATGTGCAACACACAGCTTTTGGCAGGTGTCTACTCACAATTGGATGGCTGAGCCTTTGCTATTTGAATGAAACCTTCAACCTTAAACTAGCAATGAAAGCAGGCAATCGGTAAGATTTACCCCTAGAATAAGGAAAGTACTATACAATTAACACCTGAGGTCCCCTCACTTACACCAAGGTAAATCAGCAGTGAAGTCAGTGGAGTTACACTTTTGTAAAACCTGTGTACAGTTAAATAAACATATCCGAATTTGTTATCCCCAGCTATTCAGAGAAAATACTCTGACCTGAGCTAAGCCAGAGTCATTTGTGAGGATGATGTTACTCTGCAAAACTCTTGATGACTTATAATTTTAACTAGGTAGCTATACTTTCTCAAGGAGGCTTAAAACCTTTCCTGGAATAAAGGATGGAACGTTCCCCTCCCCTGAAGCATTGATTCGCTGTTAGGAGTGGAGGAAAATTCCTACAGGCAAGACTGACTCTGTAAAGAACCTTCTGGGATCAGTTAACCGCTCTCTCAATGAGGGATCATAAACTCCTCCATACTTAGTGTGCCACACTGAGCTCTGACCTCAGGCCTGTGCCATCACACATTCTGTGAGCCAGGTGAGAAGGATTATTGTTCCCTACTTTTATTTTAAAACTTATACAGTTACAACGTTGATAACCTGAGAGAAAAAAACAAAAATCATTAAAACCTGGACATTCTTATGCCTGACTGAAGCCCATCTAATCACTCACAGCAACATCTATTTTAAGGAATTCAGTTCAGTCTAGAAGTTTCCTAATATACTTGATTGCAGACCTTTTAGATTTATAATCTACAGCGACCTCTGGTGGCAAATACTTTAGCAGCAGTTGAAACTTGCAGTAAACACTCATAGCTCCACAATGATAGAAACATTCTATCTCACAAAACCCTCTCTCTTGAATAGAGATGGGCTTCCCCCCAGTATTTGACTTTTACTTTTTTTTTTTAAGGCTGTCTCCTAGTAAGGATACAGGCAAAGTGAATTAACATGTTTGATGCATTTTCTACTCAAAATAAAAATCAAGATGTGAAAGCAATAACCTCTCTCTCTCTCTCTTTTTTTTTTTTTGCTAATTTCACCATTGCTTCCCCTTTCACTTCACTGATTATTTGATCTACAATGTACCACATGCCTCCCTGAAAATATAAAATCTATTAATTTTCTCCTTAAAGTAAAGTAAAGTAAAGTAAAGTAAAGTAAAGACACAGTCCATTAGCAAGAATCTAACCAAATGCACAAATCAGCCTGTTTTATTCATGAAAGGAATAATACACACAAGGTACATTCCAGGAAGAAATTACCAGGAATAGCTAAGCCTCTGTCACTAATTCAGTTGTCATTCCTGGTTTTGTTCAGTTTCTAAGTCTTTTATCAAAAGATTCAAAGAATATATAATAGAAATTCAAGAAAATAAGAGTCTTTGCAGCAAGATCTATTATCTAGGCAAGTTTGTCTGTCAATAAACTCTTGTGCATCAGATCCATATTATTTCCTAGAATAACACTGAAGTGAGGCCACATATGGCTGTCATCAGAAGAGGAAGATACAGGAAGGAGTATAAGCAGTTTGGTAGGCAGGATGGCTCAGCTGAAGTGATTCTCTATGGATAAATATCGTCCCACTCTCTCCTCACAACAAACTTTTTTTTAAAGTAAATAGACATAAAAAATAGAAACCTGCAAATTTTGGCACTTAACACTCACTGAATCTAGGACCAACGTTTTTCTGTGCACGAGAGAATATATTTAAGAAACGTAAGTGAAATCTGTTCTCTTTATGAAAGAGTTTGAGGTCTGATTGTTATCTACACTGAGGGTATGTCTTCTCTGCAAAGTACAGGTGTGTTTTTAACTCAGGCTAGCTAACTTAGGTTAAAACAGCAGTGAAGACAAAACAACTTGGGTTTTAAGCAGATTAGCAGCTCAAATTCAACCCAAGGCGCTCTTATAAACTATAACTTAAGCTGTTAACCTGAGTTACCTCATTTTACTGCTATTTTAATCCAAGTTAGCTAACCTGAGTTAAGAACACACCTTTGTTGTTGTTGCTTTTTGTTTACAATGAAGACATACCCTAAGACTACTTTACACCACTCTGGTAGTATAAAGGGGGTCATAACTTTAAGGCAGAATAATGTTAAAAGGTCTCAGTGTAAATAAGAATTAGGCCAAGTATGTTTAAGTTACATTTATTCATAAACATTTACATTCAACAGGTTTTATTATCTAGCAATATAATGACTCATTGAAAAAGGGAAGTGAATGACAGTTAAAAGTAGAAAGTGGAGAGTCATGGCAAAAAGGCTGAATTACAAGAAATTAAACACATGAATGTGTTTGTATCAGTGTTGATTGATGGTTTGTAAGTTACACCTTTAAACACTGAAGCACATATTGTGAAGCATAACACTTAAAAGAAAGAAGCTGTAATTTTCCATTTTATTTCTCAAGCCACTCTGAAATAGATTATGTCTTAGTAGAGTAGAAAAATAACATCAATGCTCACCCATCCAAAATAAGTTAGTCCTCAGTGTAAAACTCAAACTAATGACAAGGTGTAACTGAGTTGTTTTTATGCCACCGCACAAAGGATCAGAGAGGTGCAATTTTTATTCTGACAGAAGAATAAGTGTTAAAATTTTAGCAGTAGTCTGACCTCAAACCCCCATAATCCTTGAATTTTGGAGGGGTTTGAAGTCTGCATCGATTTCTTGGTCTGAATTTTGCAGCTGGCCCATATCTTTACAATGGGACAAAATCCCAGCTGTGAACATGTTCAAAATCTAGGACTGCCTGGAAGATACTTTGGGGTTCAACTTTGCAAGATGTTGAGTACTTCCTGCTAGGTGCTCAGGACCCTCACATGGCATTTGAGCCTGCAGTTGAAATATTTGTATGTATGGGCCTTTGCACAGCTGTTATTCCATGCTGTAGCATCCAAATGTGCTGTCACTTATTTCTGTTTGCTGCCTTTATTGCCATGGATTACTAAAGACAGAGGCAAAGGATGAACCCACCACAAGACAAAGATAATGTCATGTTTTGCATTGCTAAGGGAATGTGGCATATTAATTATCACTGGCAGGTTAACAAAGAATCTGCAGTTCACTGGCTGCCAAAGGTCGGTAGGAGAGACCAGCAGCCCTTGAAAAGCAGGGTCGCAGAGTTTGAATTTGTAATGAATATATGGCTTATATATGGCTAAAATTTTGGCACTTCTGAAAAGAAACACCTTCATTTCCTCCATCTCTAATCCACACAGATGTGCTATTTTTGTTTTGGTACATACCACCATCTGGAGACTGTAGGCTCATGAAGTGATGTAGCAGGTGGAAAGGGATGGAGACTAGGTAAAAAATGGGAGGAACTCATCCATTTGTACACTATAAATTCAAGCATGCTTGCATCCAGATATTGTGGTAACACACATAAAGCACCCAAACTTGTTTCTAATTAATCTCTCAATTTCAAGTAAGAGTGCTAGGTGTTTCTATTTGTTTTTAGTTTGCAATAATGCACTACTGTCATTAATATAAATACCATTGCGCAGTGAAAACAATTGCATTTTTAAAAAATTTGTTTGTTCAATTACTAGCCACTTCCTCCATTCAAGTTTTTCAGATCCCACACAACTGCAGTCACAATAGCTGCATTTCACAAATTGTGATAGCTCCATTCTCTGCAACACACAAACCTCCAAAAGCCGACTGTCAACGGCTTCATTCGGGCTTGACACCCAGGAAGACCACTCTAAAAATGTACCTGCATTAAGCCTTGTTTTTCTCTTTATTCCCCACTCCTACCATCTCCTCCTCTTACCACTATCCATACTGCCCCTCACTTTGCCTATCCTTTGGCTCAGGTCACAAAAGTGACACAAGCCTAAACCTTCATCTGAGAGATAAGGTCCTCAACTGCATCATGTGCTGGACCAACTATCTGGAGTGAAAAAGTGAGCCCAGGGTAGGTCTCTTGTTTGGTAGCACACAGAACTGCCTCTAGGCTGTTGAGCTGGCCCCATATTTTGTTTTCTAAACAACAGATGTACTACAAGGAAACATTTAGATACTTGTTATCTCACTGTCTGGGTGGTGGCTGTGGGCAATGGTGTTTCTAGGACGTAGTATTTGGGGTAGCAGATAGGTTGGGGAAACATACATCTATGGATGAAGGAACTGAACAACGTCATTCTCCAATGCCAGAGACTTTTAACTTGAAAGTACAGTAACTCCTCATTTAAAGTCGTCCTGGTTAACACTGTTTTGTTATTAGGTTGCTGATCTATTACAGAATATCCTCGTTTAAAGACACACAATATTCCATTATAACGTTGTTTGGCTTGCCCCGCTCTGCCCACCTGGTGTTCCTGCTGGGGAATGGGGTTGGGGCAGAGGGGCTTGCCCCATTCTGCCCACCCAGCGTTCCAGCCAGGGAGCAGGCAAGCCCCCGACCCTGCTCCCCGGCAGGAGTGCCGAGCAGGTGGAATGGGGCAAACCCCCACACTCCGACCCCACTACGCCCCACCTCAACCAAGCTTCACAATCATCATTGGTGAGTACAGTATTAAATTGCTTGTTTACAGTTATTTAAAACTTATACTGTATATGTATATAATGTCTTCTGACTGGCAAAAAAAATTTCCCTAGAACGTAACCCCCACTATTTACATTCATTCTTATGGAGAAATTGGATTCCTGTTCCAATTCCAATTAAAACACTCATTTAATACTAACCAATGAAATACCAGGTTCACCAGAACAAACAAGCCTCTATGGATGACCAAAAAGAAAAGGAGTACTAGTGGCACCTTAGAGACTAACCAATTTATTTGAGCATAAGCTTTCATGAGCTACAGCTCACTCTACTCTGAAACCTATGGATGACCAGATTTTCAAAAGAGCTTGGCATCCAATTGCATCCCCTTGTGCTGAGCTCTTTTGAAAATCTAGTCCCTAGAGTTAGGTTCTGGGAAGGTGACAGTAAAAGTCATGGGATTCATGTTAATCCAGGATTTAATCTATCACATCCCATACATGTACTGGAGACATATTGGAGACGGAATGTCTTACACAGTAGGGATTGGATTTTTAGGAGATGAAGGTTCCAGAGGAGAGGACTTGGGGGTCAGAAAGGACACTAGGGCACTTTGGACTCTCAACCTCTGTTTCTGCATCTCCACTGCATTCTTAAAACTTCAGTTGCTGTCTTCATCTCTGCAGCAGATATAGGGGAATGTCAATGGTACTTATTTTAAATCACAGTCCATTAAATTTACCAGAGAGCAAAGATACACAGCGGTGATACGCACACCCTGTTCTCAGGGTATATTTTCTTGAATTGTAGAAGAAAGCAAACTTTTTCATAGGCAGCACTTTCTATGCTTATCTTTTACGGTCATATAAAAGCAGACATCTCCATTACCATATATGAAATCTATAATCTTTAAGGCAGTTACCTTCTTGCTACTATGGAGCCACATATTGTTAACATCAAAATTATTGTTGAAGTCAGAACAACAATAATTAGAATACAATTATACTACCATCCCAGAATCTTAAAACGCTTTACAGACATTAATGAATTAGTCTTCATAGTACCTTGTGGATAACTATAGTATAATTACCTGCATTATGAAGAGGTCAAGTGACTTGGCCAGACTCACCTGGTAAGGCTGTGACAAAGCAACGAATATAGCTCTGATCTCCTGTGCTTTTATCCACAAAGCTTTCCCAGCATGCAAGAGAGGACAACAGTAAAGCAACGTAAGATACAGGAGCATCCATAGGTACAAAAGGCGTCAAGAGATCCAAGTACCTATCAGTGTAGTACGCGTATTTCCAAAGGGTCATTTGGCATTTTGTTTTACAGTAAGACATTTTCTTTAAAAAGTGCTACAAGTATTTCACAGTAATGATCCAAAACACTGTAGCAACACTTCAATTCATAAGGTTCTGAATCATTACTTCCCTGCCCCATCCTTTGTTTGTATTCTGTACATCTTCTTCTTAGATTGTAAGCTCATCTTCTTGTTTTCTGTAAAGCAGCTAGCACATTCTGTGCACTACATAAATATAATAATAATAATAATACTCTTACTGCTAACTGAGTATGGTAGTACATTCGTCTACAGTACGAGACAAAAACACACAATAAATAAAAGCACAATATGAGAGAAAGTTTCAAGATAAACATTATGAAAACACAAACTATTGGGAAGAAATAGCTAGAACAGCTGTACCTGGACATGCTGAGTACCTATACCCTGGAACTTAGATATTAAGTGATTAGGGAACAACACAAATAGACAGTTATTGTAAGAGCAGAGTTAAAAGGGTGTTTTACTCATCTAATCTAATGTATTGCACAGTAACAAGCTGTAAAACATCTAGTGTCTGGCTATACTAAAAGAAGGACAGGAGACACTTGATATGGTTTTAATCAGGCCACGACTTTGTTATTAGATGTCTGGGACTACCCGGCAGATGAAAGTGTACAATGCAGGTAACTCCATGTTCATTCAATATCTACCTGGCAGGCTTTCACCAGCCCCCCCTCTTTTTCCATCCAGGTCCCCCAGCCAACCCATTGCTGGGACCTTACCACCACCACCCACAACGAGGGTTAAGGTGGGCTATAAGAAAGAGGGGCTGGTTTTCCTCCTGTAGCAGTCATAGGAGCCCTGAACTCCCTCATTCCGCTCCTTTAACCAACACCTCCTTTATATGTCCTTTACAAAGCCATTTATGAGGTCATTGTATCCCTTCCGTGCACTGCACAACCGCCCCACACTTACATAATGAGTTGTAACGTCATAGCCTAACTCCCTTCCCTACTCACTCTCCCTGAACCCACTGTTGGGAAGACAAATCCCAGCCCCCCACTCCACCTAGGCCAATATGGTGGTGAGGGAAAAATTCTTGCCCAGCCCCCCAGGAAGGAGCGGGCTAGCATGATGCCCACAGCAGGTCCTGACCAAACCTAGTATTTTGCCGCCTCAAGGGGAGGGAGCGTGGGTGGGTGCTGAACCACCTGGTCCAGGGGGAAAGGGGCTTCTCTTGCTGTGCTTGTCCCTTTTCAACTCCCCAACCCTTCTGGACATTGGGGATGAGTCAGTGTCACCACACTGACCCACTCCCCCTTTTTGCAGCACCCCGCACCCCTCCCCCCGCACGCACACACACACACACACACACACACACGTAAAGCACTATTCCCTCTTCCCTGGCAAGCTGGACAATGCTCCCCCACCCCGCTGCATGATCATCCTCATACAGATAACAGTATCTGCCTCCACAGGGACAATCAAATCCCATGCTTTATGGCATAACTTAACATCTGCAGGGACCAGCAAGGAACCCTTCTTCTCCCTCTTTTACAGCATGGTTTGTTATGTTTTTGACTTCCTTTGAAGAGTCAAGCATTGGTCATTGTCAAAGAGAAAATATGGCATGAGGCCTGATGAATCTATGGTCTGGTCTGACAAGTACTATACTCTTCTGCTAAATATTTTGAAAAAAGTAAAGAAAGGCAAAGCATTACGACACACAGTGTCAGATAAAAATAAAGCCCAATATAATTTTTACCCAGATGCCTGCTAATTTTTACCCAGGGCAAGCTACATTTGTTTACTGGGAAATATACTTGGTTATTTTGGAAACCCAAGGACATTCACAAATGCTAGTGACATGGAGGGGGAAAAAAGGTAGGTATCTTAAATAAAAGACTACAAGTGAGTTCATTCAACCCCTCCATATGTGTTGAGAGTTTAATTTCTTTTATTATGATTAGAAATTTGGCACTCTGTCTGGAGTTAACGTCATTGTTGGCCAGCCAAGGGCAATATCAAAGATAAAAGGTCTATTGGCCAAAGCATCCAAAGGAACCTGAGCTTCAATACCAAGGTCAGAAATGCTTTGTTATTTCTGGGCAAAAAGTAAATCTGCTGTACGTCTGTTTTGACTTGTGGTTTAGCTTGTCTTGTCTAAGCAGCCAGTCTCATTATAAAACAAAGCTACTACTGGTATGAATTTGCTCAGTTACAGGACTTGCAAAGGGGTTGCAAGGTACCGATTAAAGGTGTCTTAGCATTTTGAAACTTTCTGCCTCTTTCCATATTTTTCCCCCTGAAGGCAAAGTAGACTCTCTTAGAAAAGATGATACTGGAAACCCTGAATCTGATGCATTACAATATCACCAGAGTGGTGCCAGAAGTGATGCCAACTGCCACCGTGCCCATACTCCTCCTCATGTGCTTTCTTTTCCTAATATGGAATTATGAAGAAACATCAATACCAGGTAAATTGATTTTAGACATGGTATCCCCCAAAATGCTACAAAGGGGTTTTTTGGTTGTTCACACTATGCTAAAAAGGGGAGTGATGGGTAATAAGTGTATATCAAGGAAACACAGAAGGAATATGTTGTATAAAATATAGGAGGGATTTAATGCTAAGAAAAACAAAAATCTGAAGTGCCCTATTTGCCCGCAAACTTTGTGCACTGAAGTTTGTTTGGTCAGCTAAAAGTATCACATTATTTACTTTCTTCAGAACAGATCTGTCCTTGTGTGCATATGATAGAATAATAGTATATAATTTTAAGCATGGTGCCTAGA
Organism: Natator depressus; assembly: GCF_965152275.1. Taxonomy (NCBI): domain Eukaryota; kingdom Metazoa; phylum Chordata; order Testudines; family Cheloniidae; genus Natator; species Natator depressus. The sequence continues at coordinate 62,147,640 of NC_134243.1, read as the reverse complement.
TATTTATGGTCTGGATTATTTTCATGGATGTTTTAGAGCTTCACATTTTGTTACTGTTGCAAATGTTAGAGCTTTGGAAGATGCTTTCTGCTCGAAAAAAGCCTAATTTAGGGGATGGGGTCATTTTGGAGCTTTTTGGTTACCCACCTTTTCCCATGTATCTGACACTAAAGAACAGCCCCTTATGGACCAACATCAAAAGTCCTCTCATTCAGATGACCCTTGTTGCTAGGTTTTCAGGAACATATGTAGATGTCACTTGTTCAGTTTATTCTCCATTAGGTACAGGATAATACATTTCCATAAACTGGAACATAGTGCACTGGTGTAAATAAGGAATAGCTATTCAAGTTAATGGGGTTACACCTGAGTAAAACTAATTGAGAGGAGACCCAGGCAAATTATCTTTGAATAACCTTTATTCATGGAGAGTTCAGAGAATACTGGAAAAGCATTTGCAGAAGGTTATGTAGTCCAGCCTGAATGCTTTATGGGATTAACCAGGAGAGATAACAGCATTCATTTGCCTTAAATTTACAGTTAAATAACCCTGGCTTCTGATTCCTGTTCATAAAGGCTAGTATCTTGAGGTATTTGTACATCTTGCGAACATAATGTGTGAAACTTTTCTGTAAGAACTTTACTTGCTTTCTTTCATGTCTCTGAACAAATCCCAAGACATTACAGCAGGCAAGCCAGACTGACCACGTAGAACAGAGGGGGGTCCCTTTAGAACAGGTTCCTTTAGCCATTCTAAGACTCTTCCCCCACACTTTTTCCCCAAGGGGACAAAATTTTGCTCTAAGTTACACTAGTGCATCTCTGGAATCACTCTACTGAAGTCAATGGAGTTATTCTAGATTTACACTGGTGGAACTCAATTCAGAATCTTAACCATTGACTAAATTTAGATGATTCTGTTCTGACCTCTTACATTAGAATGTTACTTTCCATAAACTCATTGAGTAGAATGCTCTTATACAAACCAATCTTCTAAAACTGTATTTTCCTCATTTACCATTCTTTATATTAAAAGAAAGCTAGGAAGTTGACTTTTGTAGGTGATATTACTGTCTAAAAAAGGCCCTTGTCACTAAAACTATTTGTTAAATTTGCAAGTAGATAAACAATAGTATGATGTCATTATTCTTTGAACTATTTCTTACTCCTTTGCCTTGATACCTAGCCACTATACCTCTAAATGAAAACCACCCCATAGTCATCTGCTTGAAGTATCAGAAAAAGGTTCAGAGTCTAGTTTATTACATGCAAACAGAATGTACATCAGGCTCAGGATTGAACTGCTGTGGATATAAAACTATCAACTCTGCAGATACAGGTGTTCCATATCAGGTTTGCATAAGCCAATTTTATGTGAAATCAAATGTCCAATAGACTCTGTGACTTGGGTGTTGAGGATCCTTGGCAAAGAGTGATACTGATATATTTTCTAATCAGTTGTTAAGAGTCATTTTTCTTTAACCTTTTCCTTAGGGCCTGGTTTCTGTATGGGAATTGGTCCCCTCATTTCACATGGGAGATTCCTTTGGATGGGAGTGGGCAATGCCTGCAACTATTACAATAAGATGTATGGAGAATTTATGAGAGTCTGGATCAGTGGAGAGGAAACACTCATTATTAGCAAGTAAATCTTTGTTCTCTGTCTCTAATAATATACATTGCCAGGCACTTTGCTATATTAGAATTATTTCATGATTTTCAAAATTGTTTCTCACTAACAGAAATCTTCTGTCTTCTGCTACTTGCTGACTCTCTTTTTGTGTGCAGCTTCTGAATGTCAATACTTATATACTACAGGCTTGGCCCTACACCACTGAAGTACATGGGAGTTTTGCCATTTATTTCAATGGAACAAGGATCAGACCCTAAGGCCCAATCCTGTAAACACTTACTCTCACTTGTACTGCATTAATTATAATAGGACTACTGAGTATAAGACACTATATAAGAACATTGATTGATTGATAGCCTGCAGGATCAAGCCAAAAATTAATTTCATATAGCCTCATGGAGATCTTTCTCAAAATGTGAGTAAAAGCTGAAGATTATGGCCCCAATTCAGCAAGGTACTTAAGCACATGCAAAACTTCAGGAATAGGAGTAATCCCGTTGGAATCAATGGGACTACTCATGTGCTTAAATTACATATTCTTGAACATGTTGCTGAATTGGAACATGTAGTTTTACTAACTGCAATAGAGGTGGGGGTTTTGTTTTGTTTTTTGGGGAGTGATTTTTTTATTGGACGTTCTGGGCACTCGTAATAAGGATGAGGATTTTTCCATAAATGAAAACTCTAATAAAGTCTTTTCCACACATAAAGAACAACAAAAACAACTGTTGGATTAGCCGTTCTAACTACTCTGGATTCAGATACGTCAGTCATATAAAAGTCAGAGCCAGCTTGTTGAAAGACATTGTAGTCCAGGGAAATGAGCTCTAATCCTGATGCTATCACTGACTCTGTACAGATTTGGGAAAGTCATTTCACCTTTCTGTCTCAGTTTCTACCTAACTGGTAATGACAATGAGAATACTACCCGTCCTCCTGACTGGATATAGGGGTAGTGAGGATTAATTACTTAATGTCCACACAGTGCTTAAAACATGTCAGACTGTGTAAATGCAAAGACTGCTTATTGCTCTCTTTCACTATTTGATTCAGGTCTATAAGAAATAATCAGACACACAAATCCATGCAGCAGATGAATCAGACTGTGCAGTCATTACCTCAGCTTTGGTCAGGATTGCCTCTCACTTAAAAACCACGACAGGACATGGAAAACTAATATTTAAAAATCCTTTACAATGTCAATAGAGCAATCACAGTGGTTCTTAGGGCCTGTCACAGTTAAACAGCAAGATCTGAGCTCTGTAAAAATACAGGTACAGTCCTGCTCCCTTTAAGGCAATTGAACTTTTGCCATCAACTCCACTTAGCAGATGCACAGAGGGATTTGCAGAGTCTGCAATACAATTTACATTGTCTCCTCCAGGCCTTGATTGCATAATTTTGTTATGAAATATGATTTTATAGCTTCCATCAGCAAAATCCAGCCCAATTTTAATAGCTACCTTTATTTTTTCTCTCTGCTCAGGGGGGTAAATCCTGAAATCCGCACTTAGGTGAGTGTACAGGTTGGAAAAAGAGCATAGGGAGCCTCTCCCCATGATTGCACATCTGTGATGGGCCTGTCGTCATTCCACTCCCTGCGCGCATGGAAGTACAGGGACTCTTCCTTCCCTGCACAATCCACCACAATGGATGCCCAGGAGCGGTGGGGAGGAAGAGAAAGAGAGCAGGGCAGTAGGGACATGGGGGAATATACTGCACTCCCTGAAGGGTTGCAGCTCTGAGCACAATCCCCTGGCAGAATCCTTGAAGCAGAATTCCTCTCTGATTGTGTGCCTCTGCTCTACCCCATACTCTAGTCCTTAGTGTTCACTCAATCTTTACTCAGGCAAAACTCCCTGGGTGAAATCCTGGCCCCATTAAAGGCAATAGCAAAACTCCATTGTCTTCACTCAGGCCATGAGTTTCAATGAGAGTTTTGTCTTAGTTAACACTGAGTAAGGATTTCAGACTTTGGTCTCTGAAGCGTGCGTGGCATGAAAAGTGGCTGACTGTTTGGTCTCTGCCAGTCTCACTCTTCCTTTCTTTGGTGTCTTTGATCTGATCAGTTTGTGCCACTGGATCAGCATTTCTAAGCAGCTAGCTCCCTCTACAGGAAATTGGGTTCTAAAGTAGTAATGCTGATGGAGGCCAGTTTGCCAGAGTGTGATAATTGAATAAGCATGGTTAACAGAAAAAGAGGAGGGTATATTCTGGTGGTGTTAGGGTTATTTATTTATTTAGGGTTGTTTTTGACACATACTTTGTTTTTGTAATATTTCTTCTTTGGTTTTATATATATGAGTAATTCTAATCTCTGCTAATTAATTAGTAATTTTATATTAAACATATGAAAGCAAAGAATTGTAATGTAACTAACTACCATATACTGGTAAAGCAAGGTCCTTGTTATATTGTGCATTCACCGTGGGTACATAGTTAGACCAGGCACTGAATCGCGTGATGCATGTTGCGCACTATGGGCTGGATCTTGCAAAGCAATGAGCGATCTGGCTCTGATCCAGCAAAGCAGCTAATGGTCCACAGGGCTCAGAACCTTGCAGGATTGAGCCCTATGAAACTGGAAGACTGAGGTCACATTTATTTGTCTCTAAGGAGCATCCTTGTGACAGACTTCCCTTATTCTCCAATGGGTAGTGTTTATGTTCAGGTAGCAGAAATTTACTACAAATGTATATCTGTGGTTTCATCATCGGTTTGCCAATGATCAAATATCTATAAAATGTGTAGGTGGCAGTATATGCCCGCTATGACTGATGGGATCTAACATCTGCACATTTTAATCCCTCAAAGACAGGCTATGCAGTTTTGCAGTCCCATAGTTTATAAATTGAGCCTGTCAAAATGATCAGAATATGACTGTGGTCTTAAGGAGAGCTGAGTGAAAAGTAGAGAGAAAATTCAGAACCATTATGCTGAATTCCAAAGCACATTAAAATATGGCCACATTCATATCCTGCATAAAAGGAAACTTCAGTTTGGACAATTATCTGTGGCAAGTCAGTAGCTCCAATGGGGTCAATAGTTCAAAATCTTTACATTCAGCACAACATTTGTTTTTTCACAAGAGTGCAGGTACATTCATTTTGGATGGAAGCAACAGTAGTTTATAAAGACTGGATCATCTACTTAGAAAACAGATAAATATCATGTGATTTAAGTGACCAGAGATTCCTTAGCAACACTCACTACTTTGGTTTGTTCCTAACCCACATTAATGGAGATTGGCTTATGCTCTGAAGCATGAGAATTTATACCCCTTCCAAAACTTTTGGGTACGTTTGTTTTGTTTGTATTTAATTTTTCCTATTGCCAGCTAGTGCTAATGGTGCTGGTAGTTTTTAAGATGTGAAAGCCTGTGCACTCGGGAACACCAACTCATTTCATTTAGGTCACTGAGAAGCTGTTAGATTATAACAATTTCCAGTTATTTGGACTGGATTTCAACTGGTGACCTAGAAAATCTCACTCTGTTAATGTGTCTGGGGCTAGTGACCAGATGTAGGGGGTTGTATTTTCAGTACCAGACTCAACCTTCCCAAACACAATACTCTCCATGAATAAAACACACCACCACATTCCCAGGGTAATGAGTATATATAAGGTTTCCAAGTCTGTACTCCCATGCAATCCCTTGTGGAACTCCCTGCCATAAGAGATTATTGAGGAACAAATCTTAATAGAAATCACTAAAGGATGAGACACAGGAATAATAAGAACATCATTCTCTATTACATTAACCAGTAACAAAATTAAAAATGTACAGAGGTTATCAATCCTCATGATTCAAAATGAAATGCAACCAAAAACTGTCGAGGGTGAAGAAGCAACTTCCCTTATAGACATGTTATTGCATAACTGCCATCAAATGTTTTACATCTGCTTTTGAAGCATCTGATACTGGCCATTGTCAGAGACAGTATGGCAAAGTCTATGTTCCTATAGATTTCTATGCATCTCCACTCTTTACTCCGGTTGAATTTCCGTGGCAGTCAATTGCCATTTTACTGAGAAAACAGTGCATGCCTAGGCCCATGTATAAAAAAAACTGTACTTATAAAAATAATGCCATGCATCATACTGTCAATCAATTCATGGCTTTTAAAGAATCGTATGTATAAGAAATGTTTCAGAGTAGCAGCCGTGTTAGTCTGTATTCGCAAAAAGAAAAGGGGTACTTGTGGCACCTTAGAGACTAACCAATTTATTTGAGCATAAGCTTTCGTGAGCTACAGCTCACTTCATCGGATGCATTCTCAATGTTGCGTGCACAGTATGTTTGAGTTGAAAGTGCTTTGTGTCTCACAAGTGATCAACACCTCAGACAATTGGGCCTGAAGTAGAATAAGTCAAATTAAAGGTATATATTTACAAAAGGATCTTTTTTTCCTTTCCCAGATCCTCCAGTATCTTCCATGTAATGAAACATGGGCAATATATCTCTAGATTTGGAAGCAAGCTTGGGTTACAGTGCATTGGCATGCATGAAAATGGTATTATATTTAATAATAACCCAGCACTCTGGAAAGAAATTCGACCTTTTTTCACCAAAGGTAAATTATTATGTATTTCTATATTTATCACATATCTACTGTACCATATATTTTGTGCTTCTGAAATGCTGGGATTGGCATTTTGTGTAAGTAAGTATAAGGAGCCATTTTTCCTTCTCTGACCTGCCCCCTAAAATATTTCAGTCTTCTTTCCTCACGACACTAGAGAAGGACTTTCAATAACTTTGCAAATTCCTAATTTCCTCTAAGCAAATCCTAATTATGTCCCACAAGCCCCAGATTTGAATATTTTTACATTTGTGGCCCAGTGTTCATCTTAATTCAAGTGGCAATTTTGTAAGAATATTTATTTAACTAGAAGGTTCTGTATCCCAACTTCAACTGATTTCAAAGAAACTTCACTCCTACCCTAATTTAAAATGTGTTTATCATTTCAGAATGAACTTAAGAGCTCTGTGCAGCAGGAATCATTAATTGTTTTAGAACATTGAAAATCAGGGAAGTAACAGGGTCAGCTGAGAATATCAACTTAGTTGCTATGTAACACGGCCCAGACTCAAAAAGGAAATGTGAGGTGTTATGACCGTACTAAACAATGGGACCCAGATCTGCAGCAGTATTTAGATCCATTAACATCCATTACTTTCAATGGGAGTTAAGTGCCTAAATTCCTCTGAGAATCTGGGCCTGAAACTTTATTTTAGGGCTGTACAACTTTTGTAATTTTGGGCTCATGTGGTGTCAACAAACCTAAACTGTCAAATTTCAGTTGTAGACTTTTTATAACATTTGGGGATCATTTGAACCTAACAACTTTAATGATTCCAACAAAACTTGCAGGTTTCTTAACAAACCCACTGAGCTTCAATAGTTCCCTTATTACTTTGTCCTTCTGCAACCCCCCATAATTCAAGAAAGGCTGTGGGCTCACTGCAACTGCACAGCTCCCTGTGGTGATTTTGGGGCCTGAAGTAAGAAGCTGAAAAGACATGAAATATTAGAAAAGTATTAATTTGCCATCATTCTAAGTTTTCTATGCTATTATTCTTCTGCCACCCCCTATTTTGGGGTTTTGTCCCACATCTTCACCCTACTGGACATTGTTGCTGAAAAATATCAGCTGGTTCCAAATGGCATCTAGATTTTGGTTCAATTGGTCTACTCAGTCCTGGGCAGGTATACTTCTAATTACACAAATGTTCACCAACTCAGTTACAGTGTGGACCTCCTCCCCTCCCATTCACCACTGTGTCGATCACCTGTCCCCATATATGATAGCTTAACATCCTTGAGGCAACTACAGAAATTTCTTACATCGAAGAGTAGAGTAAGCACTGAGTGCATGATTTTCAAACACACTCAAAATTGGCCTAAGTCTACTCCCATTAAATGAACTTTAAAATTCTCATTGACTTCTTGGGAGCAGAGTTGACTAATGCTTTTAAAAATCCCACCCATAACATTTTTAGGTTGGAATAAATGGTCATTTTTCACAATGGAGAGAGATAAATAGCGGGGTTCCCCCAAGGATCTGTACTGGGACCACTGCTTTTCAACATATTCATTAATAATTAGGGCCCTGCCAAATTCACAATCCAGTTTGGTCAATTTCATGGTCACAGGATTTTAAAAATCGTAAGTTTCATGATTTCAGCTATTTAAATCTGACATTTCACAGTGTTGTAACTGTAGAGGTCCTGATCCCAAAAGGAGTTGGGGTGGGGGTGTTTGCGCAAGTCAGTGTAGGGAGGGTTGTGGTACTGCTACCCATGCTTCTGCGCTGCTGCTGGTGGCAGTGCTGCCTTCCGAGCTGAGCAGCTGGAGAGCGGTGGCGGCTAGCCAGGCGCCCAGCTCTGAAGGCAGAGCTGCCGCCAGCAGCAGTGCAGAAGTAAGGATGCCTTGGTATGGTATGGCCACCCTTACTTCTGCGCTGCTGCCGGCAGAGCTTGGCCCTCAGTCAGCAGCCACTGCTCTCCGGCCTCCCAGGTCTGGAGGCAGCAGCGCAGAAGTAAGGGTGGCAATACCGTGACCCCCCTAAAATTACCTCCCTACAATTCCCTTTTTGGGTCAGGACCCCCAATTTGATAAAACTGGTCTCCCCCGTGAAATCTGTATAGTATAGGGTAAAAGCACACAAAAGACCAGATTTCACAGCAGAAGACCAGATTTCATGGTCCGTGACACGTTTTTCGTGGCCGTGAATTTGGTAGGGCCCTATTAATGATCTAGAAAAGGAAGTAAAAAGTGAGGTGGCAAAGTTTGCAGCCGATACAAAATTACTCAAGATAGTCAAGTCTAAAGTTGGCAGTGAGAAGTTTCAAAGGGATCTCACAAAATCTGGTGACTGGGCAACAAAATGGCACATGAAATTCAATGTTGATAAATGTAAAGTACTGCATATTGGAAAACATAATTCCAACTAAACATACAAAGTGATGGGGTCTAAATTAGCTGTTACCACTCAATAAAAAGATCTTGGAGCTAGTATAGATAGTTCTCTGAAAACATTTGCTCAACAGGCAGTGGCAGTCAAAATGTTAGGAACCATTAGGAAAAGGATAGATAAGACAGAAAATATCAGAATGCTACTATATAAATCCATGGTACACTCATACCTAGAATACTGAATGAAGTTCTGGTCACCCTGTATCAAAGATATATTAGAATTGGAAAAAGCACAGAGGATTGCAACAAAAATTATTAGGGGAATGGAACAACTTCCAGATGAGGAGAGATTGAAAAGACTGTCTGTTCAGCTTAGAAAAAAAGAGACAACTAAGGGGGGATATGATAGAGGTCTATAAAATCATGAATGGTGTGGAGAAAGAGTGTTATCTACCGCTTCACATAACACAGGAGCCAGGGGTCACCCAATGAAATTAATAGGCAGCAGGTTTAAAACAATCATAAGAAAGTACTTCACATAACAGAGTCAACCTGTGGAACTCATTGGCAGTGGATGTTGTGAAGGCCAAAAGTATAACTGAGGTCAAAAGAGAATTAGATAAGTTCATGGAGGATAGGTCAGGGATGCAACCCCACACTCTGGGTGTCCCTAAGCCGCTGGCTGCGAGAAACTGCAACTAGATGGATCACTCAATAATTGCCATGTTCCGTTCATTCCCTCTGAAGCATCTGGTACTTGCCACTGTCAGAAGACAGGGTACTGCGCTAGATGGACCATTGGTGTGAGCCAGAATGGCCATTCTTTTGTTCTTTTAATGCAATCTGGTAGTAAGATAAACAAGCCACTATGTGGCTGGCTAGTTCTCTACAGACCACCAGCAAGTGCTCTGTAGACAACCTATAGTCCATGTGAGAACAACCACCCTGGCAAAAATCAGAAGATACCATTAGAAACCAATATAGACTAGATGAAAGTCTACTGGAATTTTATAGAAAGTGGGCAGATGATGAGGTATATGTTATTACTAGAGCTTTGTTAAAATTAGAAAATGGAGAAGAATTAAATAGAATTTGGTTTATGTTGCATCTTTCATGCTCAGGATATTCCAAGTTGTTTTACTAAATCATGACAGGTGCTGAGCACCACAGCTACTGAAGTCAATGTAAGTTGTTGCCCAGCTCCTTTCTAAATCTGGCCATTTACTCAGGTGCATAAATATGGATCCAGGTACCTAACAAAAGCACTGAGAATTGAAAATTCCAGATTAATTAAGCCTCACACTGTGTTAAGTATTATAATAGTAATGGCTGGGGAATGGGAGCATATATTTGCTTTGATTTAACATTTTGCTATTTTAATCAATATGTCCAAAGTGGGTTTTTTGTTTAAATCAGAGGATAGGTTAAAAAGCTAAAAATTGTAAAAATATTGTATTCCAATTATTTTGGTTACATCATCATCTGTTACAACTTTATTGCCACTGGGTGGATAATACAGATAACATGAAAGTTGAACAATCTGACTATTTTATATGTACATTTCAGCTTTGTCTGGTCCAGGTCTCGTGCGCATGATAGCAATTTGTGTTGAATCAACGAAAGACCATCTGGACAGATTGGAGGATGTGACTGGTGGACCAGGAAACATCAATGTGCTGAATTTTATGAGACAGATCACACTGGACGCTTCTAACACACTCTTTCTAGGGATCCCTTTGGATGGTACAGATAACATTCTTATATCTCATAATGGATCCACTTTTAAGGTGCATATTCACACAAAATTTCCCATTGCCATGAATGGGGAGTTTTGCCTGAGTAAGTACATCATGGTCTGGCTCTAATGCTCAGTTTTTAATAACACTGTCAGATTTGATTGCAATTAATTCTAATCATGAGCAAGAGCTTAAAATGGTCTTTAAAACCTGTATTCAGTTTTTAAGCCTGACAAGACCCACGTATCGAGAAGTAGCATCTGCATCTTGACAGTTAGGCTAGTTTTCCAGTGTTCCTAACAATCACGATATAGTCAACAAAGTAATCCAACTTTATGTTTGCAGCATGCCCACAATAGAGGAAGTACCAAATTGCCAGCTGCAGAATGTTTGTTGGCAGACAAAAGTTTGTGAAATCTGCAAAACAAGATTTCCATGTACCTGCAGGCACCTATCCCACGATTATGTGCATTTAAGAGTCAGAATAAACTTTCCACTGAGCTAAACTTTCACCTGCAAGTTTTCCACTCATTTGTAATCCCCCACCCACCATCACTCCACTTGTGTGGGAGATGGCTTGGCACTGGTTATCACATTGCAGCCTCCTTTCAGCTGAAGTGCCTTGCTTTTTACAAACTGCACAATCTGCACAGGAGTCTAAAAATATTTCACGCTGCTATTTATCACATTAAAACAAAATATTTGAATGTCAGTAATGACAATGCCATGGCAGTAAAAGAGAAATATGATAATATTGAAACCCTACTTTTAAGGCCTGATCAGGCTCCCATTGACTTCAGCAGGAGCAGGCCTTTATTGTGCAGCTTAGGGTGACATTTGTGTGAACTAACTATTGAAGTTTACATTTTACATTGCTGTTTGTTTATTTTTAATTTTCAGAAAATGCCATTGTGCTTAAAATTCAGAACTACTTCGATGCTTGGCAAACGCTTTTGCTGAAACCTGACATCTTCTTTAAGATTTCTTGGCTGTACAAGAAATATGAAAAGTCAGCGTAAGTATCAACGGATTTACAGATTACCTGAGTAACATAAATCCCTCCTTCCTAGAGTCACTCTTGCTTGTCAGTTTTCTCTCTCTGTTTTTAAAAATGAATGAGAGGGACCATTCAGTTTAATTCAATTTAGTCTTGGTTTCTCTGCTGAGACACACATTAGTGCTAACTCAGGTATAAAACTGAAAATCACCAGTTCACTTCACACAGGCAGTGAAATGCCATCTTATGGTATCCACTTTCACTTACTACCTAACCAACCAGGGCTCCAGTAGTAACCTGGAAGGCTGGCAATTCCTTGAGACAGCAAGTCCTTTTTATAGCCATGGCAATATAGTGAATGTTAAATCAGCGCATCAGTATAATCCTGCTTGTTGGTGCTTATATCTTTGCCAAAATTCTTCATTTCAGATTTAAGCTTAGCATTTATCATGCTGGTTGTCATCTCTTTTCCCTCAAATAGGAACAAATTAGTTTTGCCGTCTTTCTGTTTAAAGACAAGCACAAAAAACAACCAAAACCTTTTCTACTGAGTTTTCAGGGTCTCCTTTGTTTTCCTCTACCAAAAAATGACTGGTTATAAAACAAACGGGCAGTCACTTTGTCCTTACTTGGACAGATGTCCTTGACTAGTCTGATAAAATATTCACTATAAAAGCATGTGTATTAAGTACTTTTCATACTATTGTGTCACAAGAACTCATGGGATTTTAAGGAAGGAAGGCTATCTACCGTGGTGGAAATCCTGTCCCCAGGAAAGTCAATGGCAAAATTCACATAGAAGGTGAAATCCTGCCTCCAGTCAATCTCTAAAATGCCAACATTAGTCACTACGCAATGGTATGTATGATACTAGAGCTTTACTCAATATGTCTTAAGGAGACAACTGTGGTGGCTCAGTTACTGCTAGATGACAACTACAGGCAAATGTTGAATTTTTAGTGGCCACTACTTCTTACTGTGAATGTGACAGACTCCTGAACCTAAAGGGAACTGAATTAGAGAACTGTAGCATACCAGGGTTTCCCATAGTTTCTGATTCAACTGGAAGGGAAGACCATGCATTAATCAGGACTTCCTGCATACACTATTTCCACACAAATTGTATCAACTACAGACATTTTAATCCCTCTACAGTTGTTATTAAAATGGCTCTATCACTATACAAAAAATAAGTGTGCCTTTTTGGGGATTCCCCTGGTCACGAAGAGGGCAGTCAAATCTCTCACTGGAAAACATTAAATATAGTGCCAGTAAAACACACATTATTTTTACTGGGCATATCTGAGTTTCACCGCAAAAAGTCATTGGCAAGTGTAGACGCTCCCACGGTTTTGTGCAAAAAAGGACTTCATTCAGTATATAGCCAAGTTGTGAAATTCCTTGCCACATTTTCATCAAGTCTAATAATGGTCATGAATTTTTTCCTCTCTCATGTACAGCATTTTACAGTAGGCTACCCGATCTGTGGGTTTGCCCACCTTCCTCTGGATCCACCTGTATTGGACACTGCTAGAGACATATTACCTTAGTTGATGGACCAATCTGGTCTGGCAGGGCAAATCTATGCTCTTATAGCTTCACTATAAGAACAGCATCACTTTTCACTTCTCTAGAGGCAATCTGCCTTATTTTACTGCTTCACTACAGAATTATCCAAAGAATGTTTTTGTTTGTCTGTTTTATTGTTACATTTCCCATCCTGCATTACTAAGCACTAAAATATCACAGATGTTTATAGATATACTGGGTTCTATCTGTTTTCAGCAAGGATTTGAAAGAAGCAATTGAAATCTTAATAGAACAGAAACGACAGAGACTTTCCACTGTTGAAAAACTAGAAGACCACATGGACTTTGCATCACAACTGATTTTTGCACAGGTACTGAGAATATGAACAAAATATGAATTTGTCCAAAATGCTCCTGTCACCGAGAACAAAATGGGATTTGTAAACAGAGTTTGACTTAACCTATATAGCAGAAAGTAATGTCATTTAAAACTAATACAAATTAATTAGTGTTTGGAGCATCGCAAAAGTTCCAGGCTTTGAATAATTGCATCCAAATGTTTGGTTGCTTGTCTGAACCTTTTCAGGTTATATCCACGTGCCCAAGGCTCTCAAGCTCATGCCCACATCCCCTCCACCCTCTCCTTGGCCCATATATTTTCCATTTATATAAACACCTTTTACTCCAAAGGATCCCCAAGTGCTTCAGAAATCATAACCATGCAGAATGTCTGGCAATCAAGTACACTCTGTGATGGAGTATAGCAAGTGAACGGTGCATAGTATGCTGCAGCACAGTGAGTGGAGGAGGAATTTGGGTTAAGCACAAACCCTTACTTTTCTTAAAAGAGTTATAGGATCATATACGCCAGGCAAGACATTGGTTTTCAGTGCTTCATCTGAGACACATATGAAGTGGTTATTACTTCTCTCTCCCAATAGTATAAAGGACTGAGTAAAGTCTGATAGGGCTTGAACCAGTTGTTTCAAGTGAGTCTACATGTTCTACATTCTCCCTTTCCTGTTGACCTCAGAACCTTTGCTGGAGCTCAAGTACAGCATTCAACATTTGCCCCCTTGAATTTTGTAGAGTCGTGGAGATCTGACTGGTGAGAATGTGAACCAGTGTGTGCTGGAGATGATGATAGCTGCACCTGACACACTGTCTGTGACTCTCTTCTTCATGCTAGTACTGATTGCAGAGCACCCTAAAGTGGAAGAGGATATGATGAAGGAAATCCAAGCTATTATAGGTAAGGGCTGTCTATAAAGACAATGATGTTGGAAAATAATTATGCTTGAGCAGTGATCTAATCATTTTCAGGAAGAAAAATCTAAAGTTTATTTATTGTGAAGTGGGTGCAATAATTATCTTGCTGCATAATATTGTAAAAAGAAAGATCTTTCAAAACTGAGTGGAAAAAAAATGATAAAAGATAAACAACTACTAAGGAAATAATAAATTAGGATCAGAGGCAATCGGCTAGAATGATGGGACCAAATTCAGCCCTCAGTTACACCAGTATAAACCTGTAGTCACTTCACCAACCTCAGTGGAATTATTCTGGATTTACACTGGTGTAACTGAGAGCAGAAACTGATTCATGGTGCTTTTTAACCACTGGTATTGACCTGTGAAATTAGGTATGATCTCTCCAGCTTAGCTGAGCTAACAACTATTCACATCATATTATCCCTATATACATAGTATGCACAGGTAAAAAGCTGTTTAAAAATACTACATTCTCTCTGGAAAATTTTAAATTAAGAAATCTATCATGTGAATATTTTCTGCATAATAGTCAAACCATTCAAGCAATCAAAAAAGCATATGGAAAAAAGAGAAAGTCAGAATTTGCAAGTTGATCTATTAGCGATAAACTTAATCTTTTATTTTATTTTGAATATGCAATCTCATTAAGATATATTATATGGACACACCAAAGGATGAATCCCCTGCATCATGAAAGTCCCTCTCTAAGATACTGGTGAAGCCACATTTCTAATACTGAAATGAGGCCCCCGTTCTGGGAAGCATCCCTCTTCAGAGACCACTTTAGCAAGTGCTTAGCTTCAGGCCTATACTTAAATCCCAAAGTTAATAGGATTTAGGCATGTCCCTAAATACTTCCTGAATACATATGGATTTAAACATGTGCTTAATTGCTTCCCTGAATTTGAGCACCTCATTAGTAGAAAGTTGTAGATCAACTGGAGTAAGTTGAAACAAAAGCAACAAAAATGGTTAAATGGCTGAAGAGAATGACTTGAGGATTTTTAAAACTCTGGTCCATTTTCTGGTCTCCTCTGAGGGATGCTAATGAACAGCAGACCCACAAATTATCTTAAACTTTTAGTCTTCCCTTTCTTTAATTTCTCTTCCCAACCTAAAAAACAATGTAAATATTCACTGTATTCACTCTCATCCACCATTATCTCCAGGCACTCTGCTCCTTTATTTTGGTTCATTATGTTGCTTATAAACCAAGTTGCATATCTGAAATAAGTAACATTTGTGCAAAACTATTTTCAATGTTGTCCCAGAGCTTTAGCTAAACGGCACCTGTCACCTTTCTTCCCTCCAGCTAGCAAGCTGCATCTCTCTTCTCTTTCTTTCATGTGGATGTGTCTGTCTTTCTAGCTGGCCAGGAGCCTTGTAACCCAAGTGAATCCAGCAAACTCTGGACTTGTATGTTAAGTCAGCACATTGATATCTAAGTGTTGAGTCCCATGGGCCATACAAGAGTAACAACAGTTCTCATTAATATGTAGCTGAAAGGCCTCTTTCACAACTATACTTGGCTTCCTAGAAGCAGTCAGCTATAATTTAATGCCAAAAGGCAGCCTCATATCTATCAACTACAAAATGCCTCAGCAAAACCTACATGTGCCACAATGTATCAGACTGCTGAGTTTTCTAAAGTAAATTGTCTCCTATAATCTCGTACACATCAGTGATTTCCCCAGTCAGTGTTATGTACCTTGGCGAGATAGTAAGTTTAATTAATTATTCTTCTTTTACTAATACAGAGTTTTCTGCCCATATTAAGATCTAACCCCTGTTGCCTTAGGCTCCAGTTTTTCAGAAAGACCTGTAATTTTGAAGGCAGTCTCATTTGGGAGAGCAGAAGATAGAGTTAATACAGCAGGGAAGCTTTCAGAAATATTTGTTTCCTTTGAACAACTGACCGAAAGTTTACTTCTCCAAATGTTTAGCTTTCAAACAGTTCCAGTAATTGCCAGGATTTCAAAAAATTCCATGACTGTCCCCTGCACCATTCCATTAAAGTTCACTGAAGAGGATACAGAACTGTACTGGGACAGCGCGAAGACAGCAAATAGCTAACTTTTTAAAAAATAAATATTTTAGTATAGGATAGTTGTAAAATTTGGGCGAGATTCACTGTCCCCTGCACTGAGGGAGTACAAGTAGAGCTGGGCAGAGAAGGGTACTTACATTTTGTGGAGGTTGAGAGATTTTCAAGTCTGGTTTTATTACAGTTCAGAATGAAACCCAAACATTTCAAAAATTTCTATTAAACGTTTTCTCCTCATCTGTACAGGGAGCCCCCACTCTGAAACAGCCTTCCAGGTGGCCTGCTCTGGTGCAGAGCACCCTGGGAGTTTGGGCTCTCAAGGAGTTGAAATACTGGGAACCAAGGATTGCTGGGCTCTCAGCTCCCCATCAAGGAGCTGGAAGCCTATAAGCCCAGATTCCCAAGAAGCCAGATAGGTGAGCTGTCAGAAAACCAGGAAGGTTTCAGATGGAAACCTGCCTGGCAGGCATGTTTTGAAACCCCTGGCATGTAGGCTTCCATCAGAATCCTGCCTGGTTTTCAGTGGAGTTTTATTTTAATCTACCCATCACCATGAAAGGTTTCAATTTTGTTTTAATCACAGTTTGCCAATTCATGAATGTTTGGGGAATTTTATTCTGACCAGCCATAGTAGGGCTCCTGCAGATGTCTGAAAAGATCTCATACATTACACTTACATGGTCCTCATCATTGTAAGGTAGATAGAGAGATCAGTAGACCAATCTAAGAGTGGATGGCTGAGAAGAGGGTATTGTATCTCCTATATCACTCCTGGTTCCTGGCAGGAATTAAAGTCCTGATCCAATTTCTATTTAAATGAATGTCTTTCCATTGACTCCAACAGGAGTTGAACCAGGGCTCATCTACATGATGCAGCAATGTTTCATAATTTGAAAACTTTGAAATAGTACTCCATTAAAATCCACTAGGGAACTTCTAGAATGACCTAGCAGGGTCTACACGGACCAATTAGTGCTCAACATGTTAGTATGCTTTCAAAATCACACCTCCGTACTGCTCATTGTCATATTGTGTAGAGAAACCTTCAGGTCTTAGCCCTGTTTTCCTGCCTTCCCCCACTAGTGCGACCCCTAAGAGAGAAAGGCAGTGGAAATGCTAACTGCCTTCCTTGTGTATGTATCCCCATCTTTCAGCAAAGGGCCTTACTGGTGCACTGGAGGTGTAATTTACACGCACAGCCTGTACCACATGTCAGTGAATCTGGCCCTTCAGCTTAAGAATCTATGGCATGTTAAATCAGTTTCATACAAGGCCCTGCTCCTGCTCCACTGAACTGAAGCAGTTTTTCCATGGTCTTCAATGGCAGCAGGATTAGAGCCAGACTGTGTGGGAGAGAGGAGATTTGGCTTTGGGGTAGATCATTTGATTAGTCACATAGTGTCCATGTTGGTAAACAGTATGGCTGGCTTCTGTAGTATGTGAGGCAACACAAAGCCACAAGAACCCATAGGCTCCTTGTCACCAGGTATCATGAAAGGAGACAGCATTTTTACTGAATGGAGGGATTTCCAAAACCATTCTGGCATCAACTGCAACATTTCAAATATCAATCAGGTAAAATTAGAATAGCAAAATCAACTGCTTTTGTCTGCTTTATTCCTCAAGGTGACAGAGACGTACAGAGCAATGACATGTCAAACTTAAAGGTTGTGGAGAATTTTATTAATGAGAGTATGAGATACCAGCCAGTTGTGGATTTGGTCATGCGCAAGGCTTTACAAGACGATGTAATTGATGGCTATCCTGTGAAAAGGGGGACAAACATCATTCTGAACATTGGACGTATGCATAAGCTTGAATTCTTCCCAAAGCCTAATGAGTTTTCTCTCAAAAATTTTGAGAAGAACGTAAGTTTCCTGTCTTCTTTCTGCTAGGGGATAGAGTATTATTCTAATTAAAATGCAAAATGGGTCTTCCTCTTAATTGGATTAAGTCCTTTCCACAAGTCAGTTTCTCATTATCCATATAAGCACCTGGATGCACATCAGTTTTCATAGCACATTATAATGATTATGATGGGCTCAATCATGCATGATGCTGAGCAAAATGGCACCACTCCAGCAAGTGCCTCAGTAAAGGTTTAAGTGTAAGCACACAAGTAGTACCATCGGGGATAGCCTCCTCAGCACCTTGTAGGATTGGGCCCAATGTCAACAGCAATGTATGAACAGCAAAACTTATTTGCAATCACCTTTTACTATTAAGGGGTCTTCCTTGGGCTTTTCTTCTTCTCCTATTCAGAATTTTGGCTTGTCATTAATTAAATGGCTGCTTTCCATAGCTAGAAATTAGATTATCCACTAAGAGCTGTTTCAAGTGGTAAAAATGTATCAAAATAGAGGTCGGGGGGTGTATTACTTATAACACAAATTATTTGGTTCCTCGGCTTTTGATCAAATTAACTGGAAGTAAGCTGAAGATACTGCAATGCATTCAGTGGTAAAGGACATGGACTATGAAATTTTAAGATCAATTTAGCACTTCTCAAGAGGCACTTAGGATTATCAGGCTTTAATGGTTTGAAGCAAGTATTGAGTTCCTTAACTTCAAGAGGTAGCAGGCCAAAAAGCCATGCAAACTTGGAGGGCTTGACACGATCTTCTTCTAGAACAGGTACATCCCCATCTTGATTGTATAAGGCAAACCTCCTTATGCTGGTTTTGTGGGTTTTCCCACTATGCAAACTCCCTCCCCCATGCTCTAGTAACCTGCCAAATGCTAAGGGTTTGAGGGTAACATTAGTATTAATGTTTCCCAGAGGTTTAGTAGCACCTGTTGTGTACTTAGTGTGTGGGTACTGTTTTGTAACCTATTCAAACCTTTTATTAGCTCTTGGCAAATACCTCCAAAAACATCCACACATAATATTCAAATAAAAAAGTGAATAGAAGAATTCATTTTGACACCCATTTTGTGCTAATTTTTAGTGAATGTTTTAGGAAACATGTTTACTGGTGGGGATCTTTGCAGAAACAATTAAGAAAATATGAGGGGATATTTGCCATAAATTAATGTTGAACTCTCGAACGTGAAGATTCAAACCAGAAATGAGATCCTAGGATTTACATTCATCCAGTCAGAGAATAAATAGTATCATGTACTCTGTCCAACCAATCAAAACTAACCAACAAGGCGAATATTTTCATGCTGATAGTTAACTAGCAACAATGAACTTTGTACACAATCTTCAGCCCAAGAATTTATCATTGTGGAAAATTCACAAAGAGAAAAAGTGGCTAAATTTATCAAGTTAATTATTCACTCTAGATTATTTCATCAATTTTATCCATTATTTCCATTCTAACCATTTCTCTCAGTGGATTTCTTGATTGCTTTCTAAACTCATTTTGCTGCTAAAAATATTCCCCTTTGAGCAAGTATTTAAAGCAGACATTTTCTTGGGATTCATAACTAATGTAATGTGAGCAATACAATCTGACTTGGTTCATTCTGTTTGCCACATAACACACATTATTCTAAATGAACAGCAACCCACACCAATCAATAAGTTAACTGATGAGATTATGATATCATTGGAATCCAGACACATATTTCCAGCTTCCGAGACCAGTTCCTGCCCTCATTCACACCCTGTGCAAGACCACTGTAGTCAGTGGGATCTACTGGCCATCATTTATGGGCAGAATTTGGCTGCCTCACTTTTGCAGTTCTTGAGGTCATAGAATGAGATTGCAATTTTAAATGTTATTTCCACAAGTTTTTTTATTTGATCTTTTTTAAAAAAAAAAGGATAAAAACAAACAAAATGATATTAAGACCACGAAGTCTGCATGTAAAAAAATACTTAAACCAAAAAGAATCTGTCTAAAGGTTTCCCCATAAAATGCTTAGAGATCTCAATGATATTCTTAATAATTCAGTTCTGGAAATTGTTCTATGTGCTTTCAATGCAGCTTTCTGATTGTTTCACACAGGTTCCTTCTCGCTACTTTCAGCCATTTGGATTTGGCCCTCGTGGCTGTGTAGGAAAGTTTATTGCCATGGTAATGATGAAGGCGATCCTGGTGACTCTTCTGAGACGGTACAGAGTACAGACCCCGAAAGGAAGAGGCCTTAACAACATCCAGAAAAGCAATGACTTATCCATGCACCCAAATGAACGACAGCCCTTTTTGGAGATGTTTCTCATGCCAAGAAGAAACATAGACAAGTGTCAGGATGACTAACAACACATCACTAGTGGTCTCAGAGGTCTAAGGTTTCTGAGGTTGTAGTCAAATTCTGAGAAATGTCCACCCTCCTAGGTGCAGTCACGCATGCTCTGAACTAAACATTTTGTTGTTCTTAATGCATTGCTGCTCTAGGTGATCACGTGTTCTGCTGCACAGCAGAACCAGGTTCTGGTCACTATTCAAAACTGATAAATAAGTTCCAAGTATATAGACAAGTGCTGTCTTCAGTTGATGAGATGTTGCATGCAGAAACTGTCATTACTTTTTAAAAAACATCCAGTTCAAACAGAATTCTGTTCTGCTTCTGACACTGCAAGTCCTGAGTGCTCCATGCCTGCAGGCTTGCATGATATGGTTGGGATTCACTGTGAAGGGTTTTTGTTTTGTTTTGGCAGAGGTGGGCCCCCGCAAGAAGCATCATCAGCTGTTGTTATAACAGGTCTAATTATCTGTCATCAAAAACATTTTAGTGAACACTACTAATGTATGAGAAATAAAGTATAAAGTATGAGAAACACTGGGAAATGTATGAACTGTATTTATCTATAGCAATTACTAAATTCCTCTAAGGGTAATGAGGATATAGCCAGTTTACCAATATACTGTCTATAGAATGAGAAGTTTGAAACAATTTTTCCCTCTGCAATGTTTTTCCTTCTGGTATATTAAACAGATAAGATCAAAGAATGATTAGGTTAGATACATTTTGTTGATTATATTAAATTCTAAAAGGTATCAAGAAATAGATAGCATTTGAGACAACTGCAGTAGGCTTCCAAGGTCTCTATTCCCAAAGTCATAGCCATAGCAGCTCCATAAGTGTCTTCACCTTACACCATTAAAGCCCAATCATGACTGAAAAGTATGGAGCCCGACACCCAGGAGATAAGGGAAGAGGGAACAGGTGGAGCACAGCATTCCCCAACCCTGAGGGAGAGCTTTCTCACCTCTCCCGGCTTGGCGGGAGTAGTTCTTTTTCCTCCTCAGCTGTTGCAATGAAAACATATCCTCCTATTTCAATGATTATTATTTATTACATACATTATCATGGCCCCTAGGAACCATCATCATGGATGAGGACCCCATCTACTTAAACGACAACTGACACGTGCCAGGGACTTCTGTCTTAAAGGGTAAGATTTTGGGTTGTTGCTCCTAAAGAGACCCCAGCAGGAGGGAGAATCCCTTCCAAATCCCACACAACCCTCATCACTCTTTTTTCAAGGCAACGGGCCAAATGCTGCTCTCAAGTACACGGGTGCTCTCCCATTGACTTCAATAGGGCTACACTGGTGTAAACGAGAACAGCAGTTGGCTCCAGATGTGGATGCTGGTCACTCTTGACGATGACGAATGGACTTCATTCATCCACTCCAGGGCAGGTGTGGGGTTCAGGGGTTGACTGATCAGAAGTTTGGTACGTCAATCAGGAAACATCCTGAAACAGTAAACAGACACGTATAGAGCATTGTGAAGGGTATTTTTTACAACTAGGTACACCTTTTATCAGGATTAGCTTTAAGAACAGGTCTGAAACCAGTTTTTGACCTTCCAGAAATCAGATATGTGAAAGTCAGCTAACAGGAGTTCTACATGCAGAGCAACATTTCCCGCTGAAAATGTGGCTAGGTGCAGAAACATCTTTCATTGCACATTCCTACAGAATAGCACCCCAAGGTCCTGTGTATCAAAATGTGTCTTACCAGTTACATGGGTCAGTAGCAACTGTCATAAAAATATACTTTGTGGTTTAATGAAAGACATTGATTAGACAAGGAAATTCCAGTTTTTATGCCTATGAAAAGGGAGCCCTCAAAATTAATGTCTTGATAAAGGCCAAACAATCAGTCAGAAGCCTTCTTATTTAGCCCTGTCCTGACAGGTTAGTTAATCTGTACACAAATGGTCAAACAAAGTACATCCTTCTATGCCTAGAACAAATAAATATCTAAATCCTGTTTTATGCCACTTAGGAGAATAGCAAAGTGAGGTCCGCAACATCTCTGACTGGTGTCCTTTTGCAGCTCACTGCTCTCTCATAACTCTGTCAAGAGCAAGATTTATACAGTACCGAATGTTAAAATAAGAATATGACAATCACTGAAACAAATAAGAGTTTTCAGCCATGTGTAATGAAACAGCTTCAGTTGTAAATAATGATCAAGACGAGAAGCTGCATATTTTGGGGACTCACAGAATCATCAAAAAGTAGAACAGGAAGGGACCTCAAGAGGTCATCAAGTCCAGCCCCCTGTGCTGAGATAGGACCAAGTTATCCTAGACCAGGGGTGGGCAAACTATGGCCCGGGAGCTGCATCTGGACCTTCAGACATTTTAATCTGTCCCTCAAGCACCGGCCAGGGAGCAGGGTCCAGGGCTTGCCCTGCTCCAGCACTCCAGTCGAAGAGCGGGGTCGGGGGCTTGCCCCGCTCCATGCATACTGTGGCTCCATGCGGCTCCTGGAAGCAGCAGCATGTCCCCCCTCCGGCTCCTATATGTAGGGGCAGCCAAGGGGCTCCATACGCTGCCCCAGCCCCAAGCGCCACCCCCACAGCACCCATTGGCCGGGAACCATGGCCAATGGGAGCTGCAGGGGCAGCGCCTGCGGACTGGGCAGCATGCAGAGCTGCCTGGCCATACCTCCACGTAGGAGCTGGAGGGGGGACATGCTGCTGCTTCTGGATGCTGCTTGAGGTAAGCACTGCCTGGAGCCTGCACCCCTGACTCCCTCACACACCCCAACCCCCTGCCCCAGCTCTGATCCCCCTCCTGCCCTCCGAACCCCTTGGTCCCAGCCCGGAGCACTCTCCTGCACCACAAACCCTCATCCCCACAGCCCATGCCCCCAGCCAAAGCCCTCACCCCCGCACCCCAACCCTGTGCCCCAGCCCGGAGCCCCTTCCTGCACAGTGAACTCCTCATACAATTTCCATACCCAGATGTGGCCCTCAGGCCAAAAAGTTTGCCCACTCCTGTCCTAGACCATCCCTGACAGGTGTTTGTCCAACCTGCTCTTAAAAACCATTGATGGGAATTAGACAACTTCCTTTGGAAGCCTATTCCAGAGTTTAAGTACTCTGATAGGTAGAAAGTTTAACTAACCTAAATTTTCTTTAAGCCCATAACTTCTCGTCCTACCTTCAGTGGACATGGAGAACACCATCCTCTTTATTACAGCCTTAAACATATTTGAAAACTGTTACCACCCATCTTCTTTTCTCAAGACTAAACATGCCAAGTTTTTTTAAAATCTGACCCGGGGAAAGGTTATCATTTTTTGTTGCTCCCCTTTGGGTTACTCTGTTTCTGAATTGTCGCACCAGACTTGGACACAGTACTCCAGCTGAGGTCTCACAAGTGCCAAGAAGAATCGGAAGAAAAGGAAAAAGGAGATCTTCCAGGGAAGATGGTGCTACAAGGGAGTTCAAAGATCAAAATGGCAGCAGACTAATTTACTACTGCTAGCTAGCTAAGGCTTTTCCAAAGTGCCTTCCTTATACCCACTGGCATGTTATCTAAGTATTATATCTTAATGAAGTGCAGCCCCTAGATCATTCTGTCAACTAAGTGTAGAGGCAATACTAGGTATCTGTTTGGTAATGCTGATTTTGTGTTAAATATAAGGTCCAGGAAAATGTTTTTACTGAAACCTTATAGAAACAGGATGTGATTTTCAAAAGAGCCTAAGTGACTTAAGAGCATGAATCCTATTGACTTCCACTGAGATGTGTGTGTGAAGTGAGCTGTAGCTCACGAAAGCTCATGCTCAAATAAACTGGTTAGTCTCTAAGGTGCCACAAGTACTCCTTTTCTTTTTTCTTTTTATGTCACTCAGGAGCTTTGGAAAAATTCATGCCCAGAGAGTTGGATAGAAAAAAAAAAGAGGAGGAAGTGGTAATGAACTAGTTAAATTCCCCACCTTACACTACTAGGGCACAGCAGATATCCTGATGTAGAAACCCATGTGGAATGACTAGAAGAAAAGCAACAACAAAATTCAGGTCCCATTAATTAGTAGCTGATGTATTCACCTCAGATTTGGGTATAGATTGATTCAGTTGTAAACTGTTTGTAAGTTATTTCAGATCCCTAGGTTAAGAGAGCTGCCTAAACAGAGCATTAATGTATTGACAGTCTTGGTAGAAAATAGATAAGTTATTATGAAGTCTCTGCAGAAAACATATTGTAACGGTTCTCACTGGAATGGCTTTATTCTCTTTGGGCTTCTGCACAGATGTGGTGACCCTCACATTGCATGAACAAAAGCATTTTTAATAGGGCTGTCAAGCTATTAAAAAAATTGTCATTAATCACACTGTTAATAATAGAACACCATGTATTTAAATATATTTGGATATTTTCTACATTTTCAAATATATTGATTTCAATTACAACACAAAACAAAAAGTGTACAGTGCTCATTTTATAATTATTTTTGGTTACAAATATTTTCACTGTAAAAACCAAAATAAATGGTATTTTTCAATTCCCTCATTACAAGTACTGTAGTGCAATCTCTTTATCATGAAAGTTGATCTTACAAATGTAGAATTATGTACCAAAAAACCTGCATTCAAAAACAAAATGTAAAACTTTAGCGCCTACAAGTCCGCTCAGTCTTACTTCAGCCAATCGCTCAGACAAACAAACTTGTTTACATTTGCGGGAGATAATGTTGCCGACTTCTTGTTTACAATGTCACCAGAAAGTGAGAACAGGCGTTCTCGTAGCACTGTTTTAGACAGTTTGCAAGGTTTTTACTAGATGCACTAAAGATTCATATGTCCCTTCATGCTTCAACCACCATTCCAAATAGGGAATCAGCATGGATTCATGTGGTCTGGAATGGTGGTTCAGGGTCTGTAGTTTCCGCATTGGAGTGTTGCTCTTTTAAGATTTCTGAGAGCATGCTCCACACCTCATCCCTCTCAGATTTTGGAAGGCATTTCAGATTCTTAAACTTTCGGTCAAGTGCTGTAGTTATCTTTAGAAATCTCACATTGGTACCTTCTTTGTGTTTTGTCAAATCTGCTGTGAAAGTGTTCTTAAAACAAACAACATCTGCTAGATCATCATCTGAGACTGTTATAACATGAAATATATGGCAGAATGCAGGTCAAACAGAGCAGGAGACATACAATTCTCCCCCAAGGAGTTCAGTCACAAATTTAATTAATTCATTTTTTTAACAAGTGTCATCAGCATGGAAGCATGCCCTCTGGAATGGTGGCTGAAGCATGAAGGGGCATACCAGTGTTTAGCATATCTGGCAAACAAATATCTTGCAATGCCTCCTACAAAAGCTTATCCTAGTGATTGGCTGAACAAAAAGTAGGACTGAGTGGACTTGCAGGTTCCAAAGTTTTACATTGTTTTGTTTTTGAGTAGAGTTTTGTAACAAAAAAAATCTCCATTTGTAAGTTGCACTTTCATGATAAAGAGATTGCACTACTGTACTTGAATGAGATGAATTGAAAAATACTATTTCTTTTATCATTTTTACAGTGCAAATATTTATAATAAAAATAATATAAAGTGAGCACTGTAAACTTTGTATTCTGTGTTGTAACTGAAATCAATATATTTGAAAATGTAGAAAAACATCCAAAAATATTTAATAAATTTCAATTGGTATTCTATTGTTTAACAGTGTGATTAAAACTGTGAATAATCGTTATTAATTTTTTAATTGCAATTAATTTTTTGAGTTAATCACGTGAGTTAACTGTGATTAGTCAACAGCCCTAGTTTTTGATACAGTACTCTGGAGAAACAGACAGCTAAAAGTGGGGAAATTAATCTTTTTTTTCTTGCTGTAGCTACAAAATATTAAATCTAATTTTTCATGACATGTTGCAGATAGAGGCTTGTATGGAAGGTATAGAATGTAATTGTTTACCTCTGTAATCCCTATAAAATGTTTTAATATCTTTCTTTGCAGGCATTAAAAAAATGTAATAGGAACATGTTGATGTCACTGTGTCAGCCAGTGGATTGGACAGGTACCTGAAGGATGAGAGTTCAAATGCTACTGGTTTGTTAGTTCCACATATGTTATATGATTAGACTATTTTTTCTCACTATAACATAAAAGAAATAAACTTTTATTCAACTTTCTTAAAAACTGGATATCAAAAATCTGACACCCTAATTAAAGTAGAAAAGAGAATACTTCTAAAAACCACCTGGTATTAATATTATAACGGCTAACTTAAAAATTTAAACAATGTACATAAATGGGCACGTTATAGAAGACAAAGGGCGCTTAAATCCCATCTCCCTTCCAAGGACCTCTTAAATGTACTATTAATGTTACTTAGCACTTTACAAACACTAACTAATACATTTTCACATGAGGAAAGTAAGTAAGTACTACTAGTCACATTTCACAGATGGGAAAACAGAAACACATGGTGAATTCTTGGCCCTATTGGAGTGACTGGGAGTTTTGCCATTGACTTCATTAGAGCTAAAATTTCACACCCAAGGTGAAATTAACTCATATGGAGTTACTTCAGTACAACTAAGATCTGAATTGTGCCTAGAGAGGTCAAGAGTCTTGCCCAAGGCCACTTAGCACTTCAGTTGCAGAGCCAGGATTAGAACTGAGAAATTCTTCTTTACCATGCCCATGCCTGCACCCCTAGATCACAGTACCTCCATTCTAGACTAAGATGCCTCCATTAATATAGATTTAGAAAACAAAAGGAGAACATTTTGTCCTGATTGTGTCTCCTTTAACTTGATCATTTACTGATTTGGATCTTTCGGTCAAGAACATGCCTTGATATGCCTGATACCTTAAAATGTTAAGCACAGTATTTTGCTGACCACATATTTTACACTGGTACAAAAACTTGTAAAAATCATGGTGCCTTCATTTTCTTTGAGAACGAACTACATACTAATTCTCTTTCTGTTCACTCTGCACACACAAAAAAAAGGAAACAGACTTTACTTTTCTAGAGGTACCTTAGTTTCTAATTTTCCATTTAATAATTATTATTATTCTTGAATAGATAAAGCTTTCCTCAGTAATGGAATTAATACATTATATTTGAATTTTGCTATCAAATTAAAAAAGTATTATATTAAACTATGTAGATAACTGGAAAATGAATGACAATCATTCCTTTAATACCTTATTTATTTGAGAGTTTGTGGCTTGGAATTTAGAAACATGACAGAAGTAATATTGTCAAATGAAGAGAGTTTTGTTTTGTTATTTGTACAGAAACTTGTAAATTTATTTTCCATAAATATTTTGAATTAGCCTTGTCCCTATCTGCTTTGATAATAGTGGGCTTGATCCTGCAGTCATTATTCCTATTGCTATGTACCTACAAAAGGACTACAGGATTGGACCCATAAACAGTTAATCTGGGCCCCAATCTTCCAAAACATTACTCAAGCCAGCTGTTAGTATATATAGGGCTACTTGTAAGGGTATTTGCAGGATCAGGCCCATATTCTTCTCCTGTGCTTTCCTTCATCCCCACAAGATCTGCAAATAGTGAAAACACTTTTCAAATTTGCAGTGTGGATATAAGCAAATTTGTTGATTTAGATATGAATGTGCTATTGTACCTTGTTATTGCTCTGGATTTAAATGATGTTTCATTATCAGGTATTGTGAAAAGTTTATTGACCTTCAGAATGACTTTGGGTCTACTATTGCGCAGTAACTACTTCACTAGTGTTAAATCTATTCATATAGATCAAAACTGTTAACTGTATTTTACAAGTTAGTGTCATTATAGATGAACAGACCTTAAATATGGAAAAGGTGTTTGACAAATAAAAGTACAAATAAAAGTACTGTGCATAAAAAAAAGTTTTAAATTGTCCACTTTACTTCATGATCTCAAACTACAAAAAATAAAATAAAGCGTGTATATTTACACAATCAGTACTTAAAATATTAGATACAATGGGTGAAGTCCTGGCCCTATGGAGGTCCATGACAAAGCTCCCATTTTGTTCAATGGGGCCAGGATTTCACACAATGGTTTTCGATTAAATCATGAGAGATTAAATCATTAAAATTCAAACATGAGTTTGTCTGTTTACTCCGGAATGCACTGTGAAATTATGACACAAGTCTTCAACGGAAAGAAAGTGGGCCAAATTCACCTCATTCATACCTGTGACAGTACACTGAAATCAATACAGTTGCATGGGTATAACAAGGAAGAATTTGGTCTGGCACTACAAATCGAGAAGGGCGCACTAGCATAGGTCTGAAGGAAAGAACTAAGATTTGATGTCTTAAAGGCTTAAATTTATATTTTATTATTTATTAACAAAATACAAATGCCAAAAGTCAGAGTGGACAAACTAACATTAGAACAATAGCACTCAGAGTGTTCACTCTCTGGATTCTCCAATAGTTTTAATTTTATCCTTTCAGTTACTATTCTACTGGATTGAAACATTAAATCTTAAACTATAGCCTTTATTAAAATTACAGTTTTGTGGAAGGAAAGGAATTTAATATTGTTATGGGCAGGAAAACAATCCAGCTATCGGGCCAAATTCTGCTCTCAGTTACACCAGTAAAGATTTGAAGCAACTCCATTGTGTAGCAGAGTAGAATTTGGTGTTGGAAGAATACATTTCCCAGGACTTCAGGGCTTTTAAAACTATTAAGGCTGAAAATAATATAACCCAGCTACTAGTTGCAGCAGCCTTAAACTCGATACTAAAGAACTTCTAAACAAATATTGTTTACTTATGTGATGGGGCATCTGTCCAGCACTGGCCCTGATAGGGTTAAAACCCAGCTTGGAGGACTGCAAGGAAGCAGCCACTTAGGGCAGTGGCTGCAGCCAATTAGAGCAGCAGCTGGCCCAGCCAATCAGGGCCCAGCTGGCCCCTATAAAAGGAAGCTGTAGTCCAGAGCAAGTCAATCTGCTGCAGGAAGCCCAAAGGAGGGGACCAGCTTCCTAGAGGGCTGAAGAGATTTGCACCATGAACAGGGATGCTAGGGCTTGCAGGCCTGAGGCCCTGGGAAGACGGTGAAGGAGCCAGAGGCAGGAGCCGAACATGCTGAGGCTGTGGGGAAGTGGCCCAGGGGATTAAGACAGACTGGTGGAGCTGTAAGGAAGAGGCAGCAGGAAGCTGCTCTTTGGGCCCTGGCCCAGGGATCCTACAGAGTAGTGGGTGGGCCTAGGCCCTCCCCCATTTTCCGCTAAAGGAACGACCCGGCTGCGGACTGCCAAGCCACTGCAAGGAGTGGCTGGACTCTCCTTGGAGGTGTAAGGGTTGCCAACTTCCTAATTGCACAAAACTGAACGCCCTAGCTCTGCCCCTTCCCCAAGGCCCTGCCCCCCCTTCACTACATTCCCCCTCCCTCGGTGGCTTGCTCTCCCTCACCCTCACTCATTTTCACTGGGCTGAGGCTTGGGGTGAGGGAGGGGGTGTGGGCTCCGGCTGGGGGTGCAGGATCCAGATGGGGCTGGGGATGAGGGGATTGAGCTGGAGAAGGGGGCTCCAGGTGGGGGGGGGGAGCCGAGGGATTTGGAATGTGGGAGGGGGCACAGACTCTGGGTTGGGGCTGGTGATGAGGTTTTTGGGGTACATGAGGGGACTCCAGGCTGCGGCATGGTGCTGAGGGATTCGGAGTGTGGGAGGAGGCTGAGCAAGGTGTTGGGGTGTGGGAAGGTGTGAGGGCTCTGAGCTGGAGGTGCTGGCTCTGGGGTGGGGCTGGGGATGAGGGGTTTGCAGGAGGGGGCTCTGGGTTGGGGGGGGTGAGGCTGAGCAATTTGGAATATGGGAGGCAGCTGTGGGTTGAGGCAGTGGGTTGGGGTGCAGGGGGGTGAGGACTTTGGGTGTAGGCTATGGGGTGGGGCTGGGAATGAGGTGTTTGCAGGAGGGGCTCAGGGCTGGGGCAGGGGCTTGGGGTTGGGGCATGGGCTTACCTTGGGCAGCTCGCAGTCAGCGGTGCAGTGGGGGGGGGGGAAGGGGCTAAGGCAGGCTGTCTGCCTGTCCTGACACCGCATTACGTGTGCCCCGGAAGCAGCCAGCAGGTCCAGCGCTAGTAGGCAGGTGGGGGGCTCCATGCGTGCTGTTCTCGCCCACTGGCACTGCCCCCCCCACGCTTCCATTGGCTGGGAACCGGCCAATGGGAGTGCGGAGCTGGTGCTTGGGGCGGGGGCAGCATGTGGAGCCCCTTACCCCCCCCACAACCTAGGAACTGGACCCACTGGTCACTTCCAAGGCACAGCATGGTGCCAGGACTGCCTTAGTGCTGCAGCACTGTCGACCGGACTTTTAACGGTCCAGTCAGCTGTGCTGACTGAAGCCACCAGGTCCCTTTTCAACTTGGTGTTCCAGTCAAAAACCAGACACATGGTGCCAGGAAGCAGACTCTGAGAGAAAGGAGCCGTAACAGGTCTGCAGGCAAAGGTGAGGATGGGAGAGCCTCCACCACCCAAGGGGACACCTGCTAAGACTGAGCTAATTCCTGAAATGAGGAGGCAGGAGGCACCAGTGTGCTGAGTGACCCCGTGACAACTTATTTTTCAGTTTTAAAGTTTGTCTTTTAAAATGGAGATTTTGATTGTGCCTTTTAGTTTGTAGCAGCTCCACATTATTAAGACAAATCGACTTTTTTTTAAAAGTATGTGCAGCATTGACACTTATTAGTAAGTACGTACATACATACCACACACTGCAGTCCCCTTAAAGGTGCTTTCAAAAAACTAGAGGATGTGTTATTCACATATTTACCATCTTCTTTTTATTTACTTAATTTGTAATTGTTTAATTACAATGGCAATTGAAAAGATTTGAGAGTGGGCACTGTGTTGTGATCACACACCAGCAGATGGCACACACAGAAAATGTATACATCCAACGGGAGCACTTCCAGTATTAACATACTCTCTGATATATTGGAGCTCGAATCCAATGGCCAAACCCTAAAGATTTTATTCAGTTATCACTCAGTCTTTTAGTGGGCGTGTGCATGAAGTTAGTGTGAACTTGTGTAGGAAGGAGTGAAAACTAAGTAAAGGTCTTAGTATTTAGGATGGATGAACTTTCTATATGTGAGGATTCTCATTTCCCAGTGAGTACATCACAGAATATTTCAACAATCTGAAATGGAAGGTGTGCAGCAAATGTGTACTATTTTTACTCTACAATAGGGTCCCATGCCACATGGCTCTGCCTGCCTTCCGCACTGACGACAGCCACTGAGGCAGCAACTGTGATCAACTCCTCATCACCACAGCTCCATGCTGATTTGGATCTAAGAGGAGTGCAGCTAGCAGAAGGAGAGGGGGAACTTCACTTTCTGAACCCCCTGCACTGTATCAGCCTCAGTGGCTAGGAGGAGAAATTGCAGAGAAATCCTTTGGCCCTGCTGGAGGCATAACATTCACAATGGGGCCACAGTGTGTGCTTTACATCTGCAACCACTCCACATGCTTGGGGCCAGGAATCTTCCCTCTGCATCTGCTTCGTGCCTAGTTATAATCCATTCTGCAGCAGACAAGCCTGCACATAAAAATTGAAGGCCAGAATTGTGATTTAAGGAGGACAAGACTTTTTATTCAAAGTTAAAATCTAACCTTTCTCCCAGATGGTGTAGTTAAAAAACACTGTTCAAAATTGAGTTGATTATCAAAATATAAAGGGGAAGGTACATGAATCTGTAGAACAGGAACTGTCCCTGTCTGGATGAGTTCAAGTCTGAGTGGTGTATTCCTGATTTCAGTTAGAACTTTTTGCTACCTTTGCATTTGGGTGTAATTTTTGAGTCAGGACATTCTAGGGTGGTTAAGAATGTCTGTCTGGACTGACCCATGACCTCAAAATACCCAGGGACCTGCTGACTAACTGGCTGTATTTTTTTTGGATCTGTGGACATTCTGAGCCTGAAGTGACTGGAAGGTTTTTCATTTCTATGAAGGGGACCTAATCAGACCCCATTGGGTGATGTCAATGGCTTCAGAAGAAGAATTCTCTATTCTGATGTACCAAAAAGCTCCTAAGAGAAGTTTCAAAGGAGAAAATACCAGCCAGGTCACCATGTTCAAAAAGTGGAAGGAACATTGCTGCTGACTTGCTTGCTTGCCACGGCTGTTGCTATGGCCATTAGTGGTTGGTCTGTGGCTACTGTACCTAACAAAGAGGCCAGTGCTTCCTCCACCCTCCTGTCTGGGGAGGGGGAGTCCAACAGAATACAACATCAACATACTCTACAAGCAAGTAACATCTAGCAAGCAATTCTATCAACATTAAACACTGGAATCACCAAGACCATCAGGTAATCTCTTCAACTAGATACCTGATTCCTGAAGCTGAATGAAACCACAAGTCACAACAACCTCCTACTAATAGACATTGGAAAACCAAATCAAAAAGGTTGATGCTTTTGCAGAAGAACATTTCTACCTCAGCCTCCTTGTACTTGTTTTTAACTCTAGCAGATGGCTAGTAGAGCCATGGCTAGAACTCTCAGAATTTAAGAAGTGACTATAGAATAGTTCCTCAGATATGAAAACCAGCATTAGGTTAAACACCCTTGCTATCTAAAAGATCACCCACATTTCATGGGTTAGGAGTTGTATGCTTAATCCTGAGAAATCATGTTATTTTCACCTAAGTTTATTACATTCAATATTCAAAAAAGATCTGTCATCTTGAATTATATTGGAATTCATTATAACCCTGTATTATATGGGTTGGCTATCACCTGACCACTATTAACCTGGGCAAGCTACCTCAAATTAGCTTCAACCTGGGAGTGATTTGATCCTCCCTATATCAGCTATTTGGCTGGAGCCTAAATATATCAATTCGCACTGAGATTGATAATGCCCTGTTATTTTGGGTGTTAACTTGACAAGAATGCTGCCTTCTCACATTCCTTACATAGAATTTATAAGGAATGGCTGGTTTATCTGATAGGGTTTACTCAACCCAATAATTAGACTAATTTGATTATTAATGTTAACCCACTTTAAAGTTTTTATGTATTGTATACTCATTTTTAGTCATTTCATTTAGATAAATATATAAACATTGTAAGCTTGTGTGGTTTGGATGTTCCCTCCCAAATGTCAGAGTTCTTAATTTGAGGAATCACCATCTCTAGTCATGTTCCATAAAACTGCATCTATAATCCTCCTGTCTTTATTCATACCAGCAAATACTATATTGATAGTTTCTTTCAGTGTGGAGCAATCAGACAAAATAAATATGAGGAGAGTATAAAGCAGCATTATTACACTAAGTATGGTGCTAACTACATTAAGCAAACTGGCATTTAGTTCCATTTCACAAAGTACACAGTTGTATTTTGTGAAAAGATTAGATTCAGCTACTGAATTAATATTAAAACAGCTGTATATGGATCTTTTGTGTTTGATGCTTTTCAGCTAGTTTTCAAATGAAATTTCACCAACTCAGCTATGTAAATAAAATGAAACCATATTCACCAATCTATAGACTTCTTCTGTCTTCTGCTAGAAGAATGCTGCGATGTATTACAAGTGTTATTTTCCCTATTTATATTCTTTCCTCTTATGATCTCAAAGCATTTTTGTCATATTAATTACACATCACAACACAGCTTTGAGGTAGGTGACTTGTTATGCCCATGCTACAGCTTGGTAGTTTGAAATACAGAAAGGTAAGCAACTTCTCCCAAACTCACAGTTTACTCAGTGGTAGAAAAAGAACCGAGGAACCAGGACTCCCAGTCCTTAGCCACTAAACAGGCTCTTTCATTACAGCAGGAAAGATGCATCACTGGGCAAGTACTAGAGCTGGTTGAAGTTATCTGGATTTTGAGTTTGATTGTGGTTTTTTAAACCAACCAACTCTGAAAAGCACTGTAGGAACTGTCACAACAAGGAATCTGTGGGGGGTGGGGTTAGTTTTGTTTTTAGAACTAAAAATTAAAGATTTCAAACATACATTTTAATAGATTATATGAAAACATATGTAACCATTAAAATGAGCTAGTAAAAGGTGACACTAAATACTAAAACTTAAGGAATATTCTGCACCCCAATCATGTGGGACAATGGCTACCCTGAATGAAGGATTTAGCCCTAGTAAGAGCAAATTTAAACCAGTCAGGGCTTCATAGTTTCCACCAACAGGGTTCCTATCTGAGAAAGAAACATCTCCTACAAGCCTGGTTCTATTCCCTCCTGAACCAACTATCTCAAAGTTCCCCAGTGGAGCCAGAACTTACATTGCTGGAGCCCAACAACTTGACTTGGTCTGAGGGGCTCTGGATCTAGGTATCTAATAAGAAAGTTATATTTTGGATTACAGAGAGCTGTGTTGCAATACTGATGTGCAGGAGTTTATTCCCAATATTGTAACTTCTAGACGGGCCATGCTATTGCAATGCTCCTTAAAGTTGGTAAGGTTCAGGACTATTCTGATTGCTAGTGGTAACAAAATCCATAGCTAAGGATACAATACATGAGCTTACATTTAGAAATACATTAGTGGTGTCTCTGGTTGGAGCCTGGTTGCTGTGGTCTGGTAACACAAATCCAAATGGCTCAGTTTCCCTATCAGCTGAATTCAGCACATAAAGTTCTCTCTAAAGAATGTAGTTCTCCACAGAATAAACACAACAAGGTTAGTGGCAATACCCACTGCACAAGGTCTGAGGAGGGGAGGCCAAAACCCAAACCAACCCCAGCCAGGAGCATTCCTTGTTCTCTTGTTCCAGGAGGCAGGCTGACTTTCTTCCATTCCCTTAAGCAGGAGGTCATAGAATCATGAATATTAAGGTTGGAAGAGACCTCAGGAGGTCATCTAGTCTAATCCCCTACTCAAAGCAGGACCAACACCAACTAAATCATTCCAGCCAAGGCTTTGTCAAGCCGGGCCTTAAAAACCTATAAGGATGGAAATTCCACCACCTCCCTAGGTAACCCATTCCAGTGCTTCACCACCCGCCTAGTGAAATAGTGTTTCCAAATATCCAACCTAGACCTCCTCCACTGCAACTTGAGATCATTGCTTCTTGTTCCGTCATCACTGAGAACAGCCTACCTCCATCCTCTTTGGAACCCCCCACACCCCCTTCAGGTAATTGAAGGCTCCTATCAAATCCCCCCTCACTCTTTTTTTCTGCAGACTAAATAACCCCAGTTCCCTCAGCCTCTCCTTGTAAGTCATGTGCCCCAGCCCCCTAATCATTTTCGTTGTCCTCCGCTGGACTCTGTCCAATTTGTCCACATCCCTTCTGTAGTGGAGGGACCAAAACTGGATGCAGTACTCCAGGTGTGGC
Source organism: Natator depressus (assembly GCF_965152275.1). Lineage (NCBI taxonomy): Eukaryota > Metazoa > Chordata > Testudines > Cheloniidae > Natator > Natator depressus. The sequence continues at coordinate 62,112,027 of NC_134243.1, read as the reverse complement.
CTCACCAGTGCCGAATAGAGGGGAATAAACACTTCCCTCGATCTGCTGGCAATGCTCCTATTAATGCAGCCCAATATGCCGTTAGCCTTCTTGGCAACAAGGGCACACTTCTGACTCATATCCAGCTTCTCATCCACGATAATCCCCAGATCCTTTTCTGCAGAACTAATGCTTAACCAGTCAGTCCCCAGCCTGTAGCGGTGCATGGGATTCTTCCTTCCTAAGTCAGAACTCTGCATTTGTCCTTGTTGAACCTCATCAGATTTCTTTTGGCCCAATCCTCCAGTTTGTCTAGGTCACTCTGGACCCTATCCAGAGAAGGCACAGCTTAACCAAGTTCTTTAAGGCCTAGGTCAGACTGGGGGCCAGGGGCCTTCAATCCATAGCAGCTAGCATAGCTGTTGCCCCTTCTCTCTGTCTTGCTTAGCTTCCTTTTCCTGTTTAAATGTAGCCTCAACCCCAGGGTGCTCCCTGATAGCACTCAGGCTGTTCTGTACGTAAGCTTCAGGCTACCCCTGCCCCCACATACCCATGTGCCTCAACCTTATTTTCGATTAATTACTTCTTGAGGGCGAGAATTCAGCAATTGAAAATGGGTCACATTCTGTTGATTCCAATGGGTTTGATCAAGTGCAGAATTTGACCCAAAATCTTATTCAGTTCTTGGCTTCTGATGAGACTGTCAAAGAGGGATGCTACCAACACCACTTGGGAAGCAAAAATTGCCAACTAGCCTGGTGGGTTTTGTGAGATGGCCATGCATCCAACAAGAGTTGAAGCAAGTTCACTAATCTATTGATCAAACATGAGATGGCCTTTCAAACACTATCACCATGGGCTGGATTTGAACTAGAGGTGAAAGGAACTGGAGTCCCATTAGTTATCTCTCTAAGCAATTAAGTCCTTGGCAATCCAAAGAAATATTTTTGATCCTACAAACTGTGGATAAGTCTTTAGAATAGCATGAAGACAGCCATTTATTCATCACAATTGTGCTGTCTGATTTATGTTTTCTTTAGGGTTCATTCCAGTATTCTTTCATCTCTCATTAAAAGTCAATGAGATTTAGGCACCTAAGTGCCCAGGTCACTTCTGAAATATACGCTTACAAAATTGTACCCTCAATCCACTTAAAAATGAACACTAAAGACCTTCCCGTTTGACCAGCCAAACAGACAGTAATGCCTACATGAAACCTGTCTACAGTCTATATTAGAAATTAATCCCACAACCTGTTAAATCAGTTATCAGCATGGGATACATTGTTTACTGTCTAGCTAGCCTGTCCCCTATTACTATTTGCTTTTCAAATTAAATCAATCCTGAAATATTAAGAATGTGCACATTTGGTCCTGTAATTACTGCCAGCTCCAGTGTGTCTATCTTTGTGCACACTGAGTGCAAAGAGATTTTCTAGTTCCATTTTACACTTGCTTTTTAAGACTTTTCAGTATCCTGTCAGGTTGCAACAAGATGGAAAAAGTCAGCAATCCTAAAACAGTAAGATGTACCTATCAAGGTCAAAACTCCTTAGACTGCATGCAGAGATGAACACATTCCTACTTTCAAGAAAGTCATGTTGAGGTATATGTATAAAAGCCTCATACCTTCACATAAGAATGCACTGCGAATGGCAGAAATTAAAGAATGCATTGGGATGAATGTGCAGTCAAGAAAAAACAAAACAGATCATAAACTAACAGATAACTTGAAGATTATAGCAGACATCTTATTGCTTTAGGGATGAAGCCAATTTCCAATGGAATGTACTACCAGCTATGCATTTATTTTAATTGAGGAAAAGTACATTGTTCACTGAAGGAAAGAAGTTACTAAATCTTCTGAATTAAGTTTAGTTAAAATTGTTTAACTGTCAGGTCAGAGCTTAACTACTCCCGCTTGGTAGTATGTCACAAATATTGCATACATTCATTTATATACAATGAACTCGAGATGAGCTGGGACAAATTCCCAAACTTTAGGTATGTTCAGAACCAGATCTAGATCCAAATTCTGTTACTCTGAATTCTATTTTGGGCTGAACTACAGTCCCATATCAGAACACCCTCAAACTTTAGGAAAGTTGCACTCAGATCCTTAATGTGCAGCTTGGGCGCATTTCTCACGTACAAAGTCCACTAGAATTCCCAGAGAACTCAAACACTTGTATGCTGGAATCCTATCTGTGTCCATTATTTTCTCATTGGGATTTGTAAGCTCAGGATTATTGACAGGTAAATCTCAAAAGGGTCACAAAACGTTCCAAAGTATGGAGTCTAGTCAAAGCTTAACCTATTTGGTCTGTTTATTGGATTGGAAAAGTCACAAAAACAGTATCGTGTGTGAGATTCCCCAGACTTCCCAGAAATACAATTAAAGTGTTCTTGTAGTACCTGTTCTTTAGCACATCCACTTCCAGTCCAATGAAAAACCACACAGGAAATGGAAAACACAGAGAGTTGGGTCCAACCTACAAAATAGGGAGTTCACAATACAAACCTAAGGGGCAGAGTGTTCAGACCTGGGGGTTGATTCAAGCCCATCTCTAGGAAAAAAAAAAAAAATAGATGACTGAATATTTCCAGATCTCAAAGATTCAGGTGCAGTTCAAAGTTTGGTCACAGGTTCAGGTAGGTTCTTATTGTATCCAAACCTGTTAGCTTGTTCATTCCTGTTCAGGACTTAAAACAGTGTGCACAGTAAAATTAAGACCTTAAAAAGAGCCACTCTGAGCAGGCATTTCTGAAACAGTTATATGAGCATTAAAGTATACTCTGCCTCTATTGCTATGCTTTTTAGCCATGGAACGGCAGCAAGTACAGAAATGGAAATGCATTAATTGTGCCAAGTACAAAGGGCATGATTCCCTGATAACTTTAAGGCATAGCACCCATCAACAGCTGTATCTAGGCAGCACGTCTATAATGAAGAATTTCAAATGTAGTAATGCTACAAGTTTTCCAATAATACACAGATCCAGCTATTGATCTGGAGTTGAAGGATGGCCAAACGCATAATGAAAGCAGCTTGTGCAAGTGATTATAAACCAAACACCACTCCAAGCCACTTGATCAGATTTGGGATATTTTCCCAGGAAAATACAGTGAAAGAAAATAGTCGAGAAGGAATAAGAGAATGGAAAGAAGTCAATCCATGTATTACTCCTCCTGAGCTCAAATATGTTTCTCTAAAATTTTGAGATAACCATGCAATGACACATATCTATTTATACTGAGATCCAGCAAGGGACTATGGCTGGGACTTTCAAAGGGGACTAATAAATTAGGGAACCAACTACTTAAATCGCAGCCTATTTAAGCCAGTCTGTAAAGCTTATTTTGAATTAGACAATTAGAGAACAGAGCAGTTGTTGCTAACTTGTCTCAGTTAATTTTCATATATTAATAGCTCTTTTTTTTAGCTGAGTAGGTGCAATATCTCTGTGCTTAGAACAATGACTCATTAAGATAGAATAATTATTTTTAGGCAAACTAATTCTTGTACACAAGTTATACAGCTGATAAAAAGTAGCACGAGGGTTGCCCAAGCAAACTCTGTTATCGGGTTGACTGTCAAACCATGGTTTTGGGGATAGATTTTTGTTTTCAATTTTAGTTGTTTTTAAGTCAAAAGTGTGTTTGCATATTCCTTGGGCATCCATACTACAAACCCATTGACATTAATGGAAAATCCCAATCAGCTTCAGTGGGAGCAGGACTATGCCACTTATATTGAAAATATAAGTGACCATAAGACATTGTGATAGCATCTATAAAATACTTAATTATAGACTATAGGCCAGATTCTCAGCTGCCGAAAATTGGTGTAGCTCCATTGACTTTACTGAAGGATCTAGCCCTATATATCCTATAGGAATTTGTTCTATACAGTATATGCCAATTCACACCACTTGAGATCTGGCCCTGTAAGTCCTATAGGAGCTATAGGGCTAGATCTTCAGAAGGTGTAAATTAGCATATCTGTAATCTTTGGTTCCAGAATATTCACACTGAATTAAGAATTTTCTTTCTACCAAAGCTTTCCTCAGATCACCCATTTACCTGGTAACCAATGGCTTTAGTTTTCACTTATTTGAGTGCGGGGGGGGGGACCAGCCTCAGACACCCACTTGAATAATTTAAAATAGAAACTGCTGCTCCATGGTAGAGGTAGTGAAAACCTGTCTCCTCGCAGAAGATGATGGGGCGAATATTTATCTATTTATTAAAAAGAAAATGTGCTGTTCACTAATGCTGCAGAGGGGTGTAAGGCAAATTCTTACTTGTCCTTACTCCCTTGCATGGGCAGAGCCCATGTCCTATCTAGTCCAATGTAGCCCTGAACCATCAGTGGCATGATTTTCTATAGTTACTATCAGAATTATTTAAAAAAAAATCATTACTTCTTCCTCAAACCCTTTTTAATGGACTAAATCCTTCTTGCCTCAGTTTTCCCTCAGGTGTAACTCCCACAGAAGTCAATGGGCTAAATCCTGCAGTCTTTTATTGATGTTAACAGGAATTTTACCTAAATAAGGACAGAAGAAACCCATAGAAAAGCTTTTCACAAACCTGCAGAGCACAGGTCAGCAAAAATCACAGAGTTCTAATCTGGGATATTATTACAGAGATAATTGAGACAATTAGGAAAATTTGGGGTATGTCTACACTGCAGCTGGGAGGTGCGATTCCCAGTATGGGTAGACAGACTTGTGCTATGGCAGCTTAAGCTAGCATGCTAAAAACAGCAGTGTGGCAGAACGGGTGGTGGGTCCAGGTAGCTGCCAGAGTCTGAGCCTGCCCATCCCCAGGGTCTGAACTTGAGCCGCTAGTCCGAGCCACCACCAGCGCCACAAGGTCCACACCGCTATTTTTAGTATGCTAGCTGGAGCTGAGCTAGTGCAAATCTGTCGACCTGTGCTGGGAATCACACCTCTCAGCTGCCATGTAGACATACCCTTAGAGGAATTCCAATTGGATACACTACTTTAAAAAAGCAGATGCATCATTGCTGTTATTTTAAGGAAAATGTCTAAAGACATGCAGCCACCACAGGAAACCCCCTCAGGTTAACCTAGACAATAATGAAACTTGGTTCTTATCACAATCACCTTACTCAGAGCCTTTGGTTCCTTTCCAGGCTAAAATAGGGGAACATGCCAGTGATCACTTTGCTTGTCTGAAAGCAATCTGAGATTCAAGAGTTAAAGTTTCTTTGGCACTTTGAAAGCGTAAAGGGCCATGTAAGAGTTAAGAATTATCAATAATCATTATTATTGTATTGGAGTATAGTATTTCAGGTATCAAGTTGGTGAGTTTGTGGATTCACTCAAGTACAAAAAAGGCATGGATATTTCACGGGAAATATCCTGGAGCAAAACAGAATAGATACATAGTTGCTGAAAAAAAAAAAAAAAATCAGTCAAATGATGGTTGCCAAAAGCTACCAAGCTTAGTGGTTTGGGATTAAACCAGGTCAGATATTATTCAGACATTACTTGACTAACCTTGCTGTTCTTCATTGATTAAGTTATTCAATGACTCAGTCGTTGAGATATTTGACCAGCTCTCTGCTGAACACTTGCTCTGCTATTTTACTCCTATTCCTGGGCCTTTTCTTTCCCTCCTTGAGATGCAGCATCTCTTGTCCTCTCATTTGATTGTCTTGATCTCATTTTCTTATCATCTTGTGCCATTTTCCAGCCCATCGCTCTATTTTCTTTTTCTTTCATTCTCTCCCACCCACCCTTCTTTTCTCTTGTCACAACTGCCACCTTCCTGTCTAACCCCCATCTCTGCCTCCATTTTCAATGTGCCCAACTCTCTCTCTTTTCTTATGCATCCTCTTTCACTATCCTGGAACCTTCCTTTCTCCCCTCCCCCTATCCCTTACCTCATTCACTCTCTGCCTCTCTCCCCTAATCTCTTCTGCTCTCACCTTGCAATTCCTCTTGGCCATGAACTTTGCAAGGCTCTAAAGCATGAGCACAGGAGAATTCTGCTGGGCTCATGCCTGCCTTTTCAGTCTTTTGCTCTGGTCCAAAATGCAGCAGAAATTCCACAATTAGACTTTGTGGGAGGGGAACAGGCAGTGGAGAACAAGCACTGAAGAACTGCTCTAGTCTGTGGTACAGAGTACCATGGTGTTCCTCACTGAGTGTGGAAGTAGGGTTGCAATCTGGACAGGTAAGGGTTGATAGCTCTAGGAGACAGATTCTACAGGGCCTGGCTTACACCTTTGTATAGTGGAGAAGTAACCTATATACATCTGTGCATACTCAGCAGTAACAGCTGCAACCCACCTGGGTAGGTGCCTCAGATCTCATTGGTTGAGGGCAGGCTTCCATCCCCTTTATTTCAGGTTGTTAAAGCCCCCCTGCTTTGGTTTTGTTTCCCAGCACAGGCTTTGGCTCCTTGTGAGGAGCCAACATGAGGAGAGAGAAGCAAAAAGTAAAAGAAATAGAGAAGTTAATTCTGTGAGACAGGCTCAGAGATTGTTGTGACCTGTATGTAATAAGCAGGTTTAGCTGATTCAGCAAAAAGTGTTTGCCTTCTGCACTGTGGTTTGAGCTGAATCAAGCCCTGCATTTTATTGTTTTAAGTTAAATCTCTGGACCAGCTTATTTACATTTTAAATACCAAAGTGCATTATATATGGTCGGGAATAAAGTGCCAGCTCTCATCTCTTAAAAGGAATTGATCCATACACCAATAAAACTGATAAATTGTGCATAGGCCAAGTCTCACAATCTTTAATTAAGGCCCAGTGCTGCTACTATAATCAATGAAAGTTCTGTCTAAGTGGCCTGCAGGATCACCCTTATGTTATTACTAACCTGTTCTCTGACATGCATTGGCCAAGTGCCAGTCCTGTTAGATGTAAAACTCTGGAAACAAGAGAAAGCAATATCAAACTGGTTTCAGAGTAACAGCTGTGTTAGTCTGTATTCGCAAAAAGAAAAGGAGTACTTGTGGCACCTTAGAGACTAACAAATTTATTTGAGCATAAGCTTTCGTGAGCTACAGCTCACTTCATCGGATGCATACTGTGGAAAACACAGAAGATGTTTTTATACACACAAACCATGAAAAAACGGGTGTTTATCACTACAAAAGGTTTTCTCTCCCCCCACCCCACTCTCCTGCTGGTAATAGCTTATCTCAAGTGATCACTCTCCTTACAATGTGTATGATTATGATAATTGATCATCATACACATTGTAAGGAGATCAATTTTGATTATCATACACATTGTAAGGAGAGTGATCACTTGAGATAAGCTATTACCAGCAGGAGAGTGGGGTGGGGGGAGAGAAAACCTTTTGTAGTGATAAACACCCGTTTTTTCATGGTTTGTGTGTATAAAAACATCTTATGTATTTTCCACAGTATGCATCCGATGCAGTGAGCTGTAGCTCACGAAAGCTTATGCTCAAATAAATTGGTTAGTCTCTAAGGTGCCACAAGTACTCCTTTTCTTTTTGCAATATCAAACTAGAGATTAAGTTGTTACATGTAGGGTGAAATTCACCCCAGCACAGAGTGCAAGCACTTAGTCTGTGCACCATTTAAGTCCAAGTTTAGCTCTCTGCACAGAGATGAATTTCACCTTAAAAGGATATAATGCATTAATGCACCAGAGATACAGCAGCTGTTAGGCTTATGCCAGATTGCATAGGCCAGCCTGAGAAATAGGTGCTGGAGGCCCAGTCAAAGTAAGCCACTTAGGCTAAGGTCAGTCTAATTTCATGTGTGAAATCTCTCCCACCGGCTTAACTCATTCCTAGCCAAAGATCAGTAAAATCCCCTGTTTATTATCACACACTGTGAATAGTTGCTTTCTATTCACTTTTTCCCTTGGATGTTTCTCTGCAGACAGACAAATACAATAAAATCCCAGCAGCACAGAGGACACTGCTGTTTCACAGACACTCTCTCACATGCACTTACTATTTTACGACGAGCAGCAAAGTGCATCACAGAATAACGGGCTTCAAATAATTTCAAGTTCTCATAAAATAGATGACAGGTTTGACTTTCCCTGGTGTGTATAATCTATGTAACTGGGATCACCTAAAAATGCAAACCTGCATACAGTATTTGCCAAGCCCTGACAGCTCCTGCTAAGAACATTTGTGAAAACACCCATCTTCTAACAGCTCACAATGGACACTACTAAGATTTTCACCTTACAAAAACCTTGAGTGATGTTCAGAATTAGGTGCATCTACCTACAAACAACATTTAGGTGGCAGCAATTTAGTTTAATTTGAAACTTTGCTCTATGTACTTTTTTTCCTTCAACTCATTCAGCTAAAGCAGTTTCTTATTCACAATTAGCTGATATTGCCTCATTAGACTTGAGGGCAGTTCCACCACAACATTTGATGGGTTTGCTCCTGGACTCTTTATAGGAGCAAGATTCTGGCTAAAGGACTAGGCTCCACACAATTTCTTATTGCAATTATAACTGAATCTCAGTGATCCCCAGCTCATTTCAGTGTTCTTACAGTTATCATTTGATATTTCTCTGACAAAACTCCCACTACCTTGAACAGTTTGCTAAGACTTTCAGAAGTATTTGCTTTATATAAGGCTCTCAAAGGCACAGCTGGTCTCTACAGAAGGTGTTGGAAATCAGCTATAATCAAAGCTGACTGGTCTGAGTGATTTATAAATATCCCCCTGATTGCCTTAGAATACTACCACATCCCAAAATACTAATGGAATCTAAATACACCAAGGGACTAGAAACTCTAAGGGAGCCCCTGAAGTATGAAGAAAAGGAGGACTTGTGGCACCTTAGAGACTAACCAATTTATTTGAGCATGAGCTTTCGTGAGCTACAGCTCGCTTCATCGGATGAAGTATGACTTACCTTTCTTTGCTATAGGGGTTTCTGGCATTGAGACACACAGAATTAAGGGTAAGGAAGGTTCGTTCCAGTGATCTATCTTGTGGAGCAGCTTCTAGACTGGGAGATCAGTCTGTTGAGGGAGCTGGGGAGAAAAGATACAGTGTCAGCTCCAGTGCAATGAGGCCTCTTTCACTCTTCACTATGCTATTAAAGCAACTATGCTTGTATCAATTCCGTTAAGTCAGATTCCTTGAAATACTGCCTGGGTTATGGAACCCCCAGCAGCAACTAACAACATGAGAAACTCTAGACCACAGAAGAAGGGGTCTCCTTTAGTAGCTGCCTAACCCAGAAACTCCATTTGTAATGAGTTAATGACTCCCTCTGCAGTCACCTGCAGTTTTGTTGGATAATAGCCAATTGGAGCTTAGCCAATGAGTCCAGTATGAGCTATCTGGCTTCCAACTATCCACAGAGAAGGCAGAGGACTGAATGGCCACATGTTGCCTGAATGTTAAATGCTCTGAATTTATTGTCGTTTGTATCCAGGTTTTTGTTTTGTTTTGTTTTTTATTTCTATTTCATTCGCAGTACATACTATTTAACCCTTGATCCAAGTTCATTATCCTCCTTATTCTATCCATGAGGCATTTTCTGGAAAACCACTTGGTTGTCTGCGGAAAACTAATCTGATCATGTACAGAGACTTGCTTCTTGTTCAACTGTGCATCAGTAAATAGTATTTATTTCCTGGGGATTTCCAGATGGAACTACTCCACTGTATTAGTTCAAAAGCATGGTGTGTATATAACAAGGCCTACTTTAACCCCCATCCCTTTTGGAGTGAGGGTTAACTTGCTACCCCTGCAAAAATCACCTCTCATCAGATAACTAACTGATTTCTTATTATCTTGCAACAGGCTCTTTATATTATTACTACACTTTATTAAACCCTCGGTGCTGCCTCTCCACTTCTACTTGTTCAGCCTTATGCCAGCCTGAAAAGTTACTGTTATTTACGAGCAGTCCTTGAAGACATTGGAAGTTTTGCCTGATTAAGGAATGCAGGACTTCAGGACCTTAGTTTACAGTCACAAGTTTCCCACGTTTTTAATTCCACTGATGTCAGTGAGATCAGAATCATACCCAAGTCTGTAAATACATGGATAATAATTTAAGGCAGTACACAGCAGCTGTTGTCAGAAGGAGATGTGCTCTGGAAATTGCCAGCTGCATTGTCCCTTTACAATTTTGTTATTTTTATAACAACTCAGTGCTGGCATGTAAACAATGCCAGAAAATAATTTTCTTTATAAATATCTTTAATTGAAAACAGCTTTCCAAAACCAAAGCAAATTGTATGCGGAAGAGATGCTTCAGGGTCATTAACAAAGGCTTCTTTGGGCCTAAATTAGAAATGTAGAAAGTGTACTTCTTTGTTCTTTTTCCTGATTTCTTCAAATTAAACTGTTAACAGAACACACGTTTTCTTTTATTAAGCCAAAGACACTGTTGCCAACTTTCACAATTTTATCATAAGTTTAATATTTGGGTTGGTTTTGTTTTTTTAAGTCCCAGCTGCTGGAATCATGTGGTTACATGACAATCTCAGCTTTAATTTTAAAAAGTTTGTAGTTCTCAGGGTGATAAAGAGAACCAGGAACATGTGAACCCTCTGGACTCAAATACCTGAAGGCAAATGAAAAGATCCAAAATCCTTTTTTAAAATCTCATGATTTTTTGGGTCCTGACTTGCAATTTTTGGGTGCTTGAGTAGGTGATATTGACATTAGCCTCTATAAGAGCTTTCCAACAAGCAGTAGGTAAAGTGCATTGTGGAACTTTTAGTGCACAGTAGCAGGTAGAGTGCTTTGACCTACTGCAGTTGGACAAAGCCCTTAGCATGCAGCAGGCTTGCGTGCTGTACATTCACATCCTAAGTCTCCGCATGGGCAATCCCTTAGATTGCTTATGTATGTAAAACTAATGAAAGTCAAAAAGCAAAAACCCTGTTCCTACTGTAATAAATGGAAGTTTTTCCATCAACATAAATGTGATCGCTCTGTGGATATGGGGAAAGCGGTGGACGTGATATACCTTGACTTTAGCGAAGATAAAGAAGTATGGATTGGATGAATGGACTATAAGGTGGATAGAAAGCTGGCTAGATAGTTGGGCTCAACGGGTAGTGATCAACTGCTCGATGTCTAGTTGGCAGCCAGCATCAAGCGGAGTGCCCCAGGGGTCAGTCCTGGGGCCAGTTTTGTTCAACATCTTCATTAATGATCTGGATGATGGGATGGATTGCACCCTTAGTAAATTCGCGGATAACACTGAGCTGGGGGGAGAGGTAGATATGCTGGAGGGTAGGGATAGGGTCCAGAGTGACCTAGACAAATTGGAGGATTGGGCCAAAAGAAATCTGAGGAGTTCAACAAGGACAAGTACAGAGTTCTGCACTTAGGAAAGAAGAATCCATGCACTGCTACAGGCTGGGGACCGAATGGCTAAGCATCAGTTCTGCAGAAAAGGACCTGGGGATTATAGTGGACGAGAAGCTGGATATGAGTCAGCAGTGTGCCCTTTTTGCCAAGAAGGATAACGGCATATTGGACTGCATTAATAGGAGCATTGCCAGCAGATCGAGGGAAGTGCTTATTCCCCTCTATTCGGCACTGGTGAGGCCACACCTGGAGTACTGCGTCCAGTTTTGGTCCCTCCATTACAGAAGGGATGTGGACAAATTGGAGAGAGTCCAGCAGAGGACAACGAAAATGATTAGGGGGCTGGGGCACATGACTTACAAGGAGAGGATGAAGGAACTGGGGTTATTTAGTCTGCAGAAGAAAAGAGTGAGGGGGGATTTGATAGAAGCCTTCAATTACCTGAAGGGAGTGGGGGGGGTTCCAAAGAGGATGGAGGTAGGCTATTCTCAGTGATGACGGAACAAGAAGCAATGATCTCAAGTTGCAGTGGAGGAGGTCTAGGTTGGATATTCGGAAACACTATTTCACTAGGAGGGTGGTGAAGCACTGGAATGGGTTACCTAGGGAGGTGGTGGAATCTCCATCCTTATAGGTTTTTAATGCCTGCCTTAAATGATTTAGTTGGTGTTGGTCCTGCTTTGAGCAGGGCATTAGACTAGATGACCTCCTGAGGTGTCTTCCAACCCTAATCTTCTTTAATTCTATGCTCCCATGGGGGAAGTACACCTACCTACTGAACCACCCTTTAGATTGGCATGGTGCCTCTTCAAGGTGCTTATGATCAGATTTGAGGCTACTGCATTGTCCCATCTTCTCTTCAGCCCTCTCTGTCCTGTGTGCACCTCCTTGGAGTACCAGCAATTGTGCCTGGCCCTTCTGCAGGGAGATTCAATAGAGGGCTGTTGCTTACCTATGCAAGGACCAAGTACATTCTAGCTTCCCATATCAAAACTTTTTAAAAACACCAAAAGTAAGAACTAGATGTCTGCAAAAAAAATTTAAAAATATAATAAAAGTAAACCACTGTTACTTAATAGAAAAGAATTGCATAGAAAATAGAAAAAAGCTTGATCCATCAAATCTTGATTGCTGAGAGTATTCCTTGCTTATGTGAATAGTCCCCTTTTGAAAGTAACAAAACTGCTCAGATTAATGTCCACCGGCAGCATTTGCAGATTGGACCTTATGTTTTTTGTCATTCTGGAATTAAAAGATTGATGCTTCTGAGGAACCAGGCAAAATATTCAGGATTAATGAATGTGCATTAAGTTATTTAACATTTTATATTGGGCATAAAGACATTTTGCATAGTAGGTAAAAAGTGAAAAATTTAAAAATTTAAGTAGCACAGACATTTCAAAGTATTTTGAATCCAACAGAATGTATGAAATCATATAAAAGACACTGCCTGTACAAGTTCATCGCTAAAGTCATTGACATAAACATGATTTATTGTGTACTGAAAGAAAAACAGCTGCTTCCTTCTTGTGTAAGATGAGGCTAGCTGCAAGCTGTATTGACCAAACCTATAACTGAACTATTTCATCACTCATTTGTACTGTTATTGACAAATAGAGCCCATGATGGTGTGATGTAACTTAAAGTACTTTTATCAGCATGATTTGGCACTGACCACACTATTTATAAATGGCAATATTTTCTTTAGACATTGTGGAGTTAAGTTATAGCCATAGAGCTCTTGGTCCTTCAGTTCCTAAAGAGGACCAGGATGTGTTGTGTGGGACGCTTGTGCATTAGTTTAATTAAAAGACATTATCCTAGTGGAAAAGAAAATTAGATGCTTGATTGCCAAATTAATTGGAGTTGGCCAGATGTGGAAATTTGATTTTCAGCTATCTAGAGAGATGAGATGTGACAGAGCTTGAGTTCCAAAAATAATGCACTAGTTGTATTCTTCCAGTAAGGCAAGCTACTACAGTACTAATGAATATGAGAAAATACCTACAACTAGACCTGACTGGAAAAATTTCAACAAAACGTTTTTGTTGGAATTTGCTGGTTTATCAAAAGCAAAATGTTTCACAAGACCGTGTCAATTTCAGCAAAATTCCACCAGAAACCAGACAGGTTTTTGATGGAACCCTGCCAGGCAGGCAGGTTTTTGTTGGAAACCTGCCTGGTTTCCTGCCAGCTCACCCACCTGGTGGGCTGATTGGGAGCTGAGAGCCTGGGAGCCCCAGGAGCCCAGATTTATATAGACTGAACAGCGTGTCTGTTGGGTGGATGGTGAGCCCGGAAGGCCTGGGAGTTCCAGGGCTTGCAGCACTGGTCCCTGGCTCTGGGGAAGTTCATCATGCAGACTGCCCTGAAGGTGGGGCTCCCAACAGAGCTGGGGAAGAGAATGGTAATTCAGTTTCACAGAGAATTTAGAAATTTGTGGTTTTCTTTTTGAATTGGAATAAAGCCAGACTTTAAAATCTTAAAAGCCTACATGAAATGGTACTATTGTTCTCCGCCGAGCTCTCCCCCCACCCAGTATTGCCACATCTTGCAGTTTTATTATGAATCTTGCAATATTTGGTGGGGGGGCGTTTTTTGAGGCTTCAGTTCCTGGAGTCATGTGATTACATGCGACTCTCACAAAGCAAGTTTCTCGCCTTCCTGATTTTAGAAAAAAAACTTGAAAATGTGACCTAACAGCATAGAAACCAATGAATAAAAACAACCCAAAATGTATGGTTTGTTTTCTTTTTTAAATCTCATGATTTTTAAGCCAAACTCATGATTTTTTGGGGGGGGACAGGGGCAGGGAGTCTGATTTTTGACAGCTTGGGTTTGGCAATACTGCATACATACTTAATTCAGCTCAAGTTACTGATAAATCTCCAATTTAGCACTGGCTAAAGAAAATGACAGCATGAAGTTAGGAATTGTTTTCTGTTCTATTCCGTGCAATAAAACCATTACTGACATACGCAAAACACATGCTTTTAAAACTGTTTATACGAGTCAGAATTCACACAGCTCACCCATGTATAAAGCAGGTTTTGACTCTAGGGTTGAGGGGAAATTACCTCTTTAGAGAAGAGAGAAAAAGTTAAGTCTGCCTTCTTTAGCTAGCCTACTTGCCTCAGTCACAGAACACAGAAAGAAAAGGAGGACTTGTGGCACCTTAGAGACTAACCAATTTATTTGAGCATGAGCTTTCGTGAGCTACAGCTCACTTCATCGGATGCATACTGTGGAAATTGCAGAATACATTATTATATACACAGACACCATGAAACAATACCTCCTCCCACCCCACTCTCCTGCTGGTAATAGCTTATCTAAAGTGATCATCAAGATGGGCCATTTCCAGCACAAATGGAAATGGCCCATCTTGATGATCACTTTAGATAAGCTATTACCAGCAGGAGAGTGGGGTGGGAGGAGGTATTGTTTCATGGTGTCTGTGTATATAATAATGTATTCTGCAATTTCCACAGTATGCATCCGATGAAGTGAGCTGTAGCTCACGAAAGCTCATGCTCAAATAAATTGGTTAGTCTCTAAGGTGCCACAAGTCCTCCTTTTCTTTTTGCGAATACAGACTAACACGGCTGTTACTCTGAGAACACAGAAAGAGATATGCAGGATCCTTCTATAGCCCTTACGCATGAACAGTTGGATGGATCTGCGCATTTCTTTAATATTCTGTAATGTGTAGAATTGTAGGCTACAGTGACTTTAATGATTTCATCTTATATCTTAGTTACTATTAGTTATCACAAAACAACCACACAATTTATAGCCTTTGCTAGTTCCCTCCACAGCTATATCAATCTTGATATCTCACACTCTTTGTTCTTTCGATCTTAGAACTTGCTTGAGCAACGTGCCTGAATCCAGTCAGTATTTATTCTTTATTATAATAACTAGGAATATGTTTTTTAAAAAGGAAATAAAGCCTTGCCTAGCTAGGAAAGACTTCCCTTTTCTCTTTGTGCCATCTTGTTTGAATACACACAGTAAATCAAACTACTTATTTGCAGTCATCTCCTTCTGCTCAAGCTAAAGAACTGTATCACTTAGTATTAACTATTTTGCAAGAAAGACATCTCAGTGCTCTCATGGTTTTTCTGACAGATTAATCTCCTTTTCACCTTTGCAACTGTTATTAAATGAGAATAAACAGGGAGCTAATTTTACATGTGGCATTCAGTTCCAAGGAAAGTCTAAGCCATCTGGAAGGGATGTGAGAGAATTCTTGCCACTCAGCTGCAGCAAATTCCCATATGCTCCTTAATTCTTCTCTCCTTTTGCAAAACAGGAAAAGTGACAAAACACCACGACAAGATTTTCTGCATCGAAGCTCATTTCTCCCTAGCATATTGTGTTGTGCTGTGAAGTACATGACCTACTTTGTTTACTTCACTTTATCTGGTCATGTCACAATAGGATAAATAGGCTATTGTCATAACTATAATTTATGCTGGCATGGCTTGCATGGTAAAGACAAAAGCACTTCTTCAAGGCTCCCAGGCACAGCTGCCTTCAGGAAGGAGACCTGGTAATTAAATATGGGTCACCTGAGCAGCTCTGCAGAGCACTACTTCAGGCCACTAGGTCAGCCCTGTTTTCTTTTTAACACCTGGTTCCTAAGGTGATAGAAGTAATACGTAGTGACACTGCAAATATGTGGCATATAATGATGCTAATTGCTGTTCACATTCTGCCCAGGGATTGATTAAATTAATGGAATGTAAGGCCCACTCTGGACCTGTGCTGAAAACTTGACCCAATTTTTTAAAGTTCATGTTTAACTTATTTTTAAAAAATTATTTTATTTTAGCCTCTCTGCTTCCTGGTTTCAGACCACGTGGAAGAAGATATTCTTAAAAGCTTCAAGAAATTGGCTGTTATCACTCCTTCCCCAGGAATACCATGAATCTTATAAATAAGCCTGCTCTCTTTATTTGTCTAGTCTAATTTCCGTAGCAAAAGAGATTCACCTAAGTATCCATTCCAAAGTGAACATAAGAACAGCCATACTGGTCAGATCAAAGGTCCATCTAGCCCAGTATCCTGTCTTCTGACAGTGGCCATTGCCAGGTGCTTCAGAGAGATGAACAGAGCAGGTAATCATCTGATGATCCATCCCCTGTTGCCCATTCCCAGCTTCTGGCAAACAGGCTAGGGACACCAACGCTGCCCATCCTGGCTAATGGCCATTGATGGACCTATCTTCCATGAATTTATCTAGTTCTTTTTTGAACCAAGTTATAGTCTTGGCCTTCACAACATCTTCTGGCAAAGAGTTCCACAGGTTGACTGTGCATTGTGTGAAGAAATACTTCCTTTTGTTTGTTTTAAACCTACTGCCTGTTAATTTCATTTGGTGACCCCTAGTTCTTGTGTTACGAGAAGGAGTAATAACACTTCCTTATATACTTTCTCCACACATTTCATGGTTTTATAGACATCTATATCATCCCCCCCCCTTAGTGATCTCTTTTCCAAGTTGAAAAGTCTCAATTTTATTAATTTCTCCCCATATGGAAGCTATTCCATACCCCTAATTACATGATGTAATTGAATGGGACACTTTTTCATTTGACTGTTTCTCATCAGATCCTACCCATATTTTATCATCTTCCATCCTCTCTTCCTTACTAGGACATAGAGAATCTCCATTAATAGAACCTCCCCTAAGGGATGTCTCTGTCCGAACCACATGTTCCTCCGCACCTGTTGGCTTTCCCCTAGCCCTTAGTTGAAAAGAATTCTATGACCTTTTTAATTTTAAGTGCCAGCAATCTGGTTCCATTTTGGTGTAGGTGGAGCCCATCCTTCCTGTACAGGCTCCCCCTTTCCCAAAAGTTTCCCCAGTTCCTAATAAATCTAAACCCCTCCTCCCTACACCATCATCTCATCCACACATTGAGACCCAGCAGTTCTGCCTGTCTAACTGGCCCTGCGCATGGAACTGGAAGCATTTCAGAGAATGCTCCCACGGAGGTCCTGGACTTCAATCTCTTACCTAGCAGCCTAAATCTGGCCTGCAGGACCTTTGTCCTATCCTTCCCTATATTGTTGATACCTACATGTACCACGACCACCGGCTCCTCTCCAGAACTACACATGTCTATCTAGATGTCTCGAGAGGTCTGCAACCTTTGCATCAGGCAGGCAAGTCACCATGTGGTTCTCCCAGTCATCGCAAACCCAGCTATCTATGTTTCTAATGATTGGAACTCCCATAACTATTATCTATCTCTCCCTAATAACTGGAGTCCCTCCTCCGGAGAGGTATCCTCAGTGTGAGGGGATACCACATCATCATCTGGAAGGAGGGTCCCAATTATGGGATCATTTCCCTCAGCTCCAGTTGGATGTTCTCCTTTTGTTAGACTTTCATCCTCCTCAACAGCACAGAGGCTGTCAGACCAGAGGTGGGATCATTCTACTGTGTCCTGGAAAGTCTCATCTATGTATCTCTCTGTCTTCCTTAGCTCCTCCAATTCAGCCTCTCTGGCCTCCAAAGCTTGTATAGGGTCTCTGAGGGCCAGGAGCTCCTTGCACCGAACGCAAACATATGCAGCCTGCCCATAGGGCAGGTAATCATACATGCTGCATTGAGTGCAATAAACAGGATAGTCCCCACTCTGTTGCTGGACTTCTGCCTGCATTCTCTTTTTACTCCTACAGCTCATTCCTTTGTTGATATTTTGAGTTTATCAGAGGGTGTTTTGGGGCTTAAGTTTAAAGAAGTTTAAAATGTATCTAGCACCCTCTCAAATTCCCCCTCTGAACTCTCTCGCAAAACTCCCCTGTTAGCTGCTCCTTATGCTGAGCCTCCACATCACAAAAGGTTCAAAAGCCACTAGAGTTTGAGAGACACTTTCCAGACCCTGAGAGGAGGGCAGTAGTAGTATTAGCTGCAGGCAATATTTTCTAGTTCTTCACCTTTGATGCGCAAAAGACACTTTACTAAGATGAATGCATCCGATGAAGTGAGCTGTAGCTCACGAAAGCTTATGCTCAAACAAATTGGTTAGTCTCTAAGGTGCCACAAGTACTCCTTTTCTTTTTGCGAATACAGACTAACTACTGTACTGTTCAGAGTATGGCTGCTACTCTGAAACCTGTCATTACTAAGATGGCAACTGGAGGCTGTTTTGCAGATTGTGGTGTCTGTGCTTTTTGGAATGTTTGCCAGGAGGAAAAATCTTTTCTTCATGAATTTTACAAAAAGAAAAATAGTTAACACTTTTAAGAAATGTTTTTCACCACTTTCATATAATTCGTCTGGCAACAAATGCTTCATCTCCACACCCACGTGAGCACAACATGTTCCCAGCAAAGTGACACGAGCACCAATTCTCCATTGTTGCTGATAACAAAAAAATGGCTATTTGAAAAATGTCTGCTGAATGAATGCAAAACACTTTTTAGAAAATACCTTTACAAGAGTGGCCAGAGATCAGAGATAATAAGGGTCTAATTCCAATGATCCAATGATAAAAGCCAAATTTAGTGCAGGCTGGGCTTGATTGAAGTTATAGGAAGTTTTTTTTATCAGCTTCAATGGGTTTTGAATCAGACTCTAAGTGCTTTAAAAGTATACGAAACAGAGCTGATGCTTGGTAAATGAGAGGATAGATGATAATACCCTAACACTCATTAGGCATTTGGGAATAATCTAATTTTAATCCAGATATCTAGAGCCTTGTTTTACTTTTGTTATCACTTGTAGAAAATAGAACAGAATCAGAAAATGCTCTGATCACTGTGGCCAGCCGGTAAGATTCAGTAGCTTTCATTTTTGACTCCCCAGCAGCCTTGCAAGGATATGTTCCTTTCTTTCCTTTTACAAGCTTGTGCCCACCTCTCTCTCCAACTTACAGTTCCAGAACTCTGCCCAGGATCTGTTCCTTATTAACACAAATTACTGTTAGACTGAAAAGGGAGGTTTTGATAACTGGGACATCATGGTATATTATTTACTCCTGGGGGAATTCCATGCCACTGCACAAGTGCAGAATTAATGTCCCCACAAATTCCCCCCCCCCTTGCAAATAATTTATTCTGATGGGGAGGTGAAGGGAAGCCACGAGAGGGGTCATGCTCAACTACAACTTTCACCATCCAGGGGCTGATGTGGTGCCAGAAGAGATGGCAGCTGGCTCATAGGCCAGAGCAGCCAGGGGAAGAGAGGGCCAGGTGAGGAGGTATGGGGGACGGATAGAGCAGGGCACATAGAGCTGCTGGGGGGTCCATGGAGTAGGGTTCAAAAGGACTAGTGGAAGGACAGACTGGGGTGGCGGAACAGGAACTAGTGGGGTGACAACATTGAGGCAGTGGCTGAATAGGAGTGGGCGTGCAGGGACACATGGGGTCAGGGCAGATGTGCCTGGTTGAATGGGGAGTGGGGGTCCAGGGACAAACAGGGGCAGATTACCTGACTGAATGGGAGAGGCTAGGGGTCAGCCAGGGTCTGCATGGGGTAGACTCTCTAATTCCCTAATAATCCCCCCTGCCTAAAAAAAATCCTGTTCCTTACTTCTCCCACCTACACCCAACAACCCTCCAAATTCAATCCCAGGCTCCTCCCATCAATTACTTCCCTCTCCCTCAGTCCCTCTGTTACCCCTGACTCCGCCAAGCCTTTGAACTTCTTCTAAAGGGTGCAGGAAATATGTTTCTGTATTGTAGTTTAAATGAATTACTCAATGTTCTTATTAATATGCCTAGTAAGGAACCTACTTATCAAAATGAACATTTCCTGAATCTTTTTTGTTGTCTGTATTGTTAGACATATTTGCTGGCAGGTATTTTGAAATAAATCACCTTAATAATGATATATTATTGGCATGATAATATTGTGTTATTTTGACAAATAAAATATGCAGAATTTTAAAATATTGTGCACATAATTTTAATTTTTTTGGTGCATCATTCCCCCAGGAGTAGAATATTTTGCCTAGCTAAAGTTAGCCTAACAATCTGGAGACAATGGCTAGCATTAGCTACCACCAAGGAATCTTGCAGATGGCCCTCTTTTCCTCTCACAGCTGACTCCTCTTTTTTCCCACCTCGAGATCTCAGAACACTGCATCCTGAGTGTAGGTGATTTAGTTTGTTTGTTTGTAAGTATTTATTATACAGGGCATTTTACAATCCTCACAAAAAAAAATTAGGTTGCACTCAATGCTACTCTATCATCCACTTGCAAGTTGTGAAGGGTTCTTTGATCAAAATTATTAAAGTCCTCCTTTACATGTTGTGTTATTGGAACAATGTGTCTGAGCTGACTTTACCACCTTCTCTACTGACTAGTTAGAGTCAAGCAGAATAGGTGCAGTGTATGTCTCCTGATCAGAAGTTTTGCAGTCTGAACTCCTCTGCCTGCTTCTCACTTGGCCTGTTGTCCATCTCCCTCCACCCATCCCTGTTTTTGATTCATGTAAAATCTCACACTAGTTGTATTTTAATACTGTTTATTTCACACAGTTCACAAAATTGGGGCTCACTCAGCCCCAGCATGCAAAATCATTTGAAAAAAATCTAAGCGAAGTCAAGCAAGCTGGAAGGAAACATGGCTGTTGACACGTACTACTTCTGGGGGTCCTGCTTCCCTGCCATGCATACAACTATCTCCCACTGAAGTCAATAGAAGCTACTTATATTCCACAGTAAGGGAAGATGCATCTCTTCCCATTGTCAACTACCCTTTTGCATGGTTGCTTAAGAGTCTCAGTCACTGACCTGAATTTCTTTCTTAAATAATCCACATACAGCACATTTTACCAACTTCATTCAACTATCAGCACCGCCAACAGTCAGAACACAGGCTCAAAACTGATTCCACCACAATCAAAGATGTTATTAATTATGTCTAGGATTTTCAAAAGAGCCTAAAGGAGTTAGGTGCCAAACTCATTGAATTTAAATCAGAATTGGGTGCCTAATTCTGTAAAAACTTCCCAGCTTATGTTCAGCAAAATATGGACAGCATTTTTTCCTTTCCTAATGGGTCCTAGTCATCTGAGCAGCTTGTGGTCCTAGCACCTGGCAATGCTCATCTGTGGCTGAGGTCTGCATGCAGCATTTCCTATTAGTTTTTTGTGGCGTCCTTTTCCTATACTGTATTTTTAAAATTATAATGGAAAAATCAGTATCAACTGTGCATATTATCACAGTTTAAAGAGTATGTTTTCCCTCCCCTTCGCTATATCAAACTCTCTGTGATTTTGATAATATAGATGTTAATATATTCTTGGGTGAGGTTTTTTGTTTGTGTGTTTTTTGGAGGAGAAATGGGTTGACACAGTTGTATTAGAACTGAAAACTCCTTACGCTGAATAAATAAATCACAGAATATTGCACCTATATCCAAGGGGTTTAAGTATGTAGACGTAATACACTGAAGTGACTATACTGGTGAGGTAAGATAAACCCTTTTGAGAATGAGAAGGAGAGGGGGTTTCTCTTTCAGAAAAAGAGATTTTTTTCTTTTTTTGCCCAATGGCATCATACTCAAATAATCTAATTGTACAAAAGTAATGAACAAGCCACAAATTAGTTTTGCTTAGTTCCCGAACAGACCACTGCAAAATTACCTAGGCTTATGTCAACTTCTTTTGACATGCTCTATGTGACTAATGCAATCATACAGTGTAGGGGGCCATTCTTTTTCATAATTAAATAAGATATGGCCAAATCCTGTACTACTTCAAGGGGGCACATTCGAGCCAAGTGTAGCTGAAGAGCTGTGGGTCTGCTGAATGTGATAAAGCAAAGCAGTAAGGATGCCTTAGAGGTAGAGCTGGGCAACATTTTTGGACACATTTTTACAAATGTGTATTTGGAAATGAATAATTTTCATGCTTTTTTTATTTATTTCTACATTATCCAGTTTAATGAAAACTTTTGCAGTTTTCAAAAAAAAATGGTGTGGGTTTCTTTTGAGTTTGTGTGTGAAATACTTACCATTTTCCAACTCGCTCTCTGGAGGTGGGCTCTGCACCCTGCTCCAGGCCACAGAGAGTCATACTGGTAGGTTTCCACTGCTCACCCTGGGAGAGGTGAAATGCTGGTAGACCAGTAGGCTGAGGCTGTGTGGAGCAGATTTACTGGGACACTAATTTTCCTAGGGACTGTGCAGAGAACCTTGCCCACTACAGCTACCCAGAGGCTGTAACAAAAGCAGCTGAGAATTCCATCGTCTCTTACTGCCATTGTAGTTTCCATGAGCAAATCCTTTTTAGCCAGGCTTTCGTCTCAGGATCAGGATTGGGGCCAAAGCAAATAACTTTACAGCAGCCTAGTCAATGTTAGGCCTTCAAGCGCACGTGGCCCTACATTTTTAGGCCATGCCCAGCGCCTTGGTTTCTGAATACAATGATGATAGTGAGAGATGAGAGAAGGAACTTTTTTAAAAATAAGGTAAAATAGGAAAAGAACTGGGGGGAGACAATTTCCTGGTGAAAACATTTCCTTATTTTCGTTTGTTTATGTTTGACATTCTAATCTGTTTTACAGCAGCTCTCAAGGATACAATTCGTTGACTGTTGAGTTTTTTTTCTTCTTTGTCTTTTAAGAATTGAGAATAAAGGCCCCAAACACATGCTTCTCGGGGTAACAGAACTTCTAAGTCTAGTCCTGCATGTAAGCTAGCGCTGGCCCTGATGAAGAAGTATTTTAAATGCATGTTGAATTTGAAAGTGCTTTTTACTAGACTGCTCTCTTCTATATAGGTTTCGATACTGCCTCTTCATCACTGTAATATCTGAGCACCTTTCCAAAGTGCAATAGATGGCTATTTTTGTCCTTTTGTTTCCTCACTTTACTCTGTGTCAGTCACTGACCATCAAAGCAGATTACAAAAAGTTTGAACATTACATTTGTGACAAACTGAACCAAATGATTAATCACTCTTTGACTGGTCTTTATCATCAACAAAGGTTGTTTTAATAAATCACTGCAGCTCACACTCTAACTGATGCATAAATAATTGTAGGTCATACAGAGTCTGAAACTAACAGGATAACACCAAAGTTACCATTTCAAAGAAAGATTAAGCTTTTGCTTTGGCTTCCAATTGACGTTATCAACAGGTATAAATTATGAAGTAGTTTAAATGTCACCAAAATCTCTATTCCTTAAATCCAATGTACTGAATTTACAACATTTACATATTGAATCATTACATATTTCATAATCAAATAGCATTTATCTTTTGAGAAGGGAGCAGATCAATTATGTGTGGATACACATGCTTGAAAATGACTGGAACTGAACACAATTTCCTTTTGCCAGTGTAAAATGTAAATGGATTTCCTTTAGAAATATTACATCAGAGAAAAAATTATACTGTATGCAAGGAGATTTCCATTAAACTGGCATTAATCAAAAATGTGCTGTCATATAGGTACTACCATGCATCACCAGTAAATAGGTTTAAATAGAGTGTGTATGTATTTTAACTTTTGTGTCTTTCATAGAATAAAGGGTAGTGTTGATTAAACGTTTAAGCATACAAAAATATAGCTTGTCAAAGCCAGAATGAAGGAAGGTTAGCTCTTTGGGTCAGGAATATGTTTGTTCTGTGTTGAGCACACCATAAACACTTAGTAAATAATCATAATGGCTGGCAGTTTCAAAGGGGTCTTAGGGAGTTAGTCATTCAAAAATCCCAGACCGTAACCTTTGTTCATTTCTGGATGTGTTAGTTTTCCAGGCTTGACATCTCTGGAAAAAATTTTCCCCACCTATTGATGCCACTGTAGTTACAATGATGTAATTTTTTTAACCCTTGAGAAAAAAGATTAGTAATTTATATAAAGTAAATACTGTGTAAGAATCTGCTTTTGTAAGCAATATAGCATGATCCAGTGGATAGGCCATTGGACAAGAAGCCAGAAATCCTGGGATGACATCCTGATCCCACTAGAAGTTCAGTCCCAGTGCAAGTTTTGCCATTGACTTTGGTGGGGGCAGGATTTCATCCCTGGACTGTACTGCCAGGTCTGCCACTGATATGCAGCGTGACTTTGGACACTTTTCCTTATATGCCTCAATTTCCCCTCTGCTCTTTCTCTGTCTATTTAGATTGTAAACTCTCCAGAGTAGGGATTGTCTCCCACTGAGTCCCTACAGAGCCTATTACAATGGGGCCCCAATCTCAGTTGGGAACTCTAAGCACTATTATAAAGACATAATATTAATTAATAATTCTGCAGTGCTGCATAAAACCCACTAAGGTCAAAACTTGATGCTAAGTGTTCTAGGAAAGAGAACCCAATCTATACGGTTTTAGCATTTTAAATATCCTCTGTTGTAATACTAGCTAATAGAATCACAGGATTTATTGGAACATAGCAAGTAACACCTCCAGCACACACAGACAGGAACTGATTTCCTATTAAACCCCCTTCCCTGATCAGATACAACAATATAATAACATAGAAGACAACAACTTAAACGCTAAGATAAAGATACAGCACCATCTATTGGTGGAGGTGCTGTTTGCATTGATCACTACAATATACATACAAACTTTGCCATATGTTAATGATATTTTCAGAGATGTTTGCTGAATTCTATTGGAAAGAGAAGGAAGTTCTGAATCAAGGAAAGAGAAAGGGGACAAGTCAGACTATCTGATTAGAAGGGGAAATGTAAGACACTATTGATAACTGAGGGAAAAATAAGGCTGTGAAGAGAAAAGGACAAGGATAAATGATGGTAAAAGAAGTGATCAGGGCTGTTTTAGGAAGCAAGATAATAACTGGACTTCTTAACACACATCTCTTTCATTCTTAACTGTAACCCATCTCTCTCTTTATTTTTATTCAAACTTACAGGCATCCCGATGATGATGATGAATTTTTCTGTGTCAGTGATAGTAATCCTAGATGGCCTAGTTTCAGATCTAATCCCTGACACAGAATCATACTCATAATGAACAGACATGGCATGAATGCACCATATTAGGATCTGGATCTGGCTCTGAGGGAAATTCACTCCAGTCCACAGGGCTTGCGCAATGTCCTATGCACCATTTAAACCTTGTCGTAGGCCTTGGGCATGAGCCTAAATTTCACCACCAATCCCCTCATTTTCATGACCACTAACATTTATTCACATTATTTTTAATTCACTGAGGGGACAGAATCTTGTAAGTGCTCGTTACACTGTAAAGTAGAACAGGTTGTGACACACTTCTAAAGAACCAGTGTAGGTGAGACCATGAGTCAACTGTGGCAATAAGATGGCGATAAAGCAGCAACTGTGAAAATAATACATTATTGTCAAAGTTGTTGCTGTGGATCATAGAATCATAGGACTGGAAGGAACCTCGAGAGGTCATCTAGTCCAGTCCCCTACACCCATGGTAGGATTAAGTATCATAATTCTGATCATGTAGTTTGAAGTGATTTTTCACAACGATTGTGTCTCAGCTAAATCCAGTATACTGGTAGAATGATAAAATATAAAGGAAACCCCCCAAATTCCCAACTGTTTCAAATTAATTGGGTTAGATTGACATTCATGAGTTGTGATTTTACTTAACTGCTATTGTTGAACCTCAAACACTAGCTGGTGAGAGAAGCCTGGATCACCTTGATGTGAAGACATAAGCAATGCTGCTCTTTCTGAGTAGTAAATAGTGACCATTTTTCAAAGTATGGACTTTCATCCTATGCTTGTAAGACGTCAGGTAAGAAAACTATTCCAAAAAATCTTCTAAAATGGAACATGCTCTCTCACGCATAGTTCAAAGAGATGTGAAAGCGCTGTAGGCAATTGTCACTCCCAATTTTGAGATAGACAAGGCATACAACGGGGAGACAAAATGAGAAGTGAAAAGGAAATTTATTTCTGAGGGGAAAGTATCATCAAATGAAGGTATCTTCTTAATGCATTAAACAAGAATATATGTGACAGAAGACTATACATCTTAAGAATTTACGTGTTAGTTCACTTTGTGTAATTTTATTTATGTATTTTACCAGGTGTAGGGGCAGAAGGTTGAGATTTGAGAATATATTAAAAAAAAAACTATTGAAGATAGACAAGGTGGGTGAGAAAACATGTTTTATTGAACCAACTTCTGTTGGTGAGAGACACAAGCTTTGGAGCTATGGAGCTCTTCTTCAGGTCACCCATCTTGTCTCTCTAATATCCTGGGACTGACATGGCTACAACACTCCATACATGTTAAAGACAGTCTTTTTATTTAGTGCCAAAGCATCAGCGATCGTGCTTAAGGGGCCTGATCCTGAAATCATCCATTACTTAAGGGATTAGGGTTCAACGCCATGCTCTGGAGAGATCAAGCAAAACATTTAAGCACATACTTACTCATAAGCTTAAAGTTCAGTACTAATGATTTCACTGGGACTAGCCACATATTTAAACATGTACTTTGCAGGACTGGGGCCAGAGTGCTCAGCACCATGCGGAATCAAACACTTAGTCCTTGAGTGTAATGAGACCACATGGGCAAGTAAGGGCTGCAGCACTTGGCTCAATGTGTATGTGGAGAAAACAAATCAGCTCTGCCCTCAGTCTATTTCTTGAAACCTGTATCTGCACTGTTAAAGTAAATGGGAGCTTTGGCACGGACTTCAATGAGCACAGGATCAAGCCCATAGTAAATCTTTTCAAAATTCAGGTTCCTTAAATTAAGGTTGGGTCTGAATTGGGTCTTTAAGCACCCAAGAGCTGCTAATTGCAATCAGGGACTCATTAAGCATACTCCAACCCACTTTCTTAACTGCTTACCACTTACCAGATTTCTTATTAAAACCTACTGCTTACAAGATAAGTGGGACAAATATATTGAAATCTATCTTATTTCCTGTCTAACTGGATGGAAGCATGCATTCCAATCTTGAAAGATTTGTTCCTCAAATCAGTCTCATCTCGCTATTTGGCCAAATTCTGCTCTCATTTACATTGGTGCCACTCCACTGAAGTCAGTGCGATGCCACTAATGTAAATAAAAGCCGGGTTTGCCTCACTCTCCCTGCCTCTAGTCTATAAGAACAAGCTGACAAGTTAAAATTTCATAGCTTCATGGAGATTTCAAGTGATATAATTTATTGGTTTTGTATCTATTTCTGTGTTCTCTGTCATGTATTTCTCCTTCTTGTGCACTGCTATGGTGACACAATCATCCCGTGTTGTAATTCTTTACAAAGATCAAACCAAAAATTATATAAAAACAGACTGACATCTAGAAATGTCTCTCTCTCTGGAAATAAACTGCTGTGACTCACAAAGTTTTTGAGAAATAAAACTTCTATTTTCTTGAGGCTTCAGATTGTGGGACAGATTGTCAACTGGTACAGATCAGCAAACAATTTATCGCTGCTGAGGATCTGGCCTGAAGACTCTCCAAAATGAAAACTATCCCCTAAAACAGTGCATATATTCAGCTTTGGGACAGTTAAATCATCATACAGCAAGTTCGGCAGACAGCTAACTGCTAGTGAAAACAGATATCAGAGGCATAGTTCAGTGATGGCCAAAAGTGCTGTTTCATTTTTTTCTTGAGAAACCAACTAACTATATATATCTATAGAGAGCTAGAGAGGTAAATGGCTCAGTTCCAAAGTACGTACTTACTGACTGAGACAAAATTCATACTGAAATTCTAATTAGGGATTGCAAGATTTGGCCTAGTGAAGTTCACATAATTAGGGGATATCTACATAAAAATAATAACCCTATATATTTCAGAGTAGCAGCCGTGTTAGTCTGTATTCGCAAAAAGAAAAGGAGTACTAGTGACACCTTAGAGACGAACCAATTTATTTGAGCATAAGCTTAAAGCTTAAAGCTTATGCTCAAATAAATTGGTTCGTCTCTAAGGTGACACTAGTACTCCTTTTCTTTTTGTGAACCTTATATATGCCTCTCCCCTGACATACAGTTGTGTTTAACCAATGTTGTCTATTCCAATAAGTGGTATACATCTTGGCTAATCATAAGGAATTCCACCCTCACCACTGCCCCAACTGACTAGATGTGCTTGAAATATGTCTGGATCCTCATGTCTACCTTTATCTAAGACCTAACTAAGTTCAATCTCAATGCAATGACCTTAGAATGGGACTATTCAGGTATTCTTTAGACCTATCTTTTTCTTGCACATTTCCAAAGATAAAGGCACTCAAATAGATGTTTCCAACTCATCTTTTGCTGGACAAATGAAAACTAGATAATCCAAGAGTTAATGCCCAGCAAATAAAACTTCCTAACCATTATGCTTTTTGAGGCTAAAGTTCAGAGATGTACAACTTTTATAACCTGGAAACTTGCAGCGACCACTACAACACTTATAAATATGTTAATTTAACTGTAGTATCTCTGACTGTATATAAGGAATTATCACACTGAGAGTGAGTAGACCAGAGAACATTGAAGTCCCCAGAATGATTATAGCTTGGAGAAGGTAGTATAATTAATGCAGCAGCTTTAAAAGAGTGTTGTGTTCATTTGGTAATTTAATTTTATGAAAAATGGGGGAGCTGATGCATAGGACTTAATTGAAGAGAAAGCTCTTCCATCCCTTAACTGCTTTGTGAAAAAAATCAATAATTAATGTTTAACATTCACAAATGGAAGCCGTATATATATATATATATATATATTTGAGTCTGAGACACATAGTTCCTATAAATTTTTCTGCAGGAACAGGTGGTGTCATCTTCCCATGCTTTGAAATGGAGCTTTAAATTGTGTTCCTGAAAAACCTGCTTAAAGGTATTTCTTAACTGACTGAACAGGACGGAACACCTGCCTGGGGAGTTTTCCTGCATACTGCTGAAAAGAAATGCTGGTCTTTCTTCTTAGTATGGTATATCATTGGATAATCCATTAAGTGTGGATTAAGTTATTATTATAATTATGTTTTGTTGTTAAGTTATTAGAATTTTGCTGGTTAATAATGCTTGTTCCAGTGTGTCTTTTGCAATATATCACCCTTTCCCGCTCCTGCTAGACCTGAAGAAAATAATCCTGGGACTCAGATACATCCTCATCAGTCCTGCCCAGCAGCACGACCCTTCAAGCTCTCTTCTCTGGACAGCAGAACAGCTACTCAGTCTGTAGAAAACTGGCAATGCAGAAATTCTATTCTTCTACGACTCGTAACAGGATTTCTCACTCTCCACCCCATTACTGTATTTCCAAACAATCTAACATTTTGGGCAACTGATTTATCACATTATTTATTTGCTCTTTGAAACCCATCATCACATTAACTATAAGAGGTAAGGACCACCTACACAAAGGCATCCCAAGAAACCAGGACCAAAAGTTTCAAAAGAGACCAGTGATTTTAGATGCCTCAATTTTTGGGCGCTCAACTTCAGATACCTCAAAGGGGCCTGATAGAAAGTGCTCAGCACTCACCCTCTAAAAATCATCCCCTTTAAAATTATCTCCAGCTGGGCAACAAAAATAACAAGTCACTTCTGAAAATATAGGTCTCAATATCCATGGATAGATCTTGGCCTAGAGCCTCATTTCAATTACACAGTATATAGCAAAACTCCCATTGATCTTGACAGACACTGAATTCAGCCACTGAAAATCAATATAGAATTACAGCCTGATTCTGAAAAGTCCCTCAATCAGGCCTCCAGCTATGCAGTTAGGTAACTAATTGTTAGCATTTGGACCCAAAATTAACTGTGGATGCAAAATTGTGCCTGCAAAAATAGTAGCCATTTTTCAAGATAAGGTCATTAGCCAATAAGTGGTTGATATGTTAAGGTGCTAGTCTAAATACAAATGGGTAAGTAGAAGACAGATTTCCTACATCCAAAAGGCATCCTTACCTCTGAGAGGCCATCTAAGCTGAGTGTCCCTGTTGCATAACACAAATAAGGTTTAAAAAAAAAAAAAAAAAAAGTTATGACAATTGTAAAAAATCTTACCCTACAAGGAGAGACGCCTGGGTGTGACATCTTGTGGTTTTTTAAATGTTCATAAACCTGATTCTCCTCTTATAACACTGCTGTTATTCCAATTACTTAAGCTAAGTTATTCCTGAATTGTACTTGTGTAAATGGAAGGAGAGTCAGGCCCTGGATATGTTCTTATCTTTGAGTATTGACAGGATGGAAATGTACCATAAATTTATGGAGCTACTAGATGTAACATATGTTCCCAGATTTTTGTGGGTTGAATAAGTGGAACTTGAATCCAAGTCAACCATGATTTTCTCCCATCTCTATTTGAAACAGACTGGCCAAACCTGGAATCATTTATCCAGACCCTTTATCCATCCAAATTGTGGTGTGTTCATATAATTTCATGGACATATAATGGTTTAATGAGTGAGATAATGGCTCAGTGACAGGTCACAGTTACAATTTTCTGGAATTGGCACTGGGGTCATGTTGCATGCTTTTATGCGTTGTATTTATGCACTTAACAGTTGTGCTTCAGAGATGAAAGGTGAGCTCAGTTCGTTGGCAATTATGTGAAGAACATGGATCAGCAAATGAGGCTCCACTCCAGGATAAAAATGAACAAATGGAGTCACATCAGTTTCTATTTTTATTGTGTTCTGATATTTCTCTTTGTTTAATAATAAGGGGGAGGAGGAATAAGCATCCAAGCAGGCGCCCCCATTTGCAGCTCAGTGTTTCCTTTGCTGTGCATTAGAAAACAGGATGACTGTTAATTTCTTCCAATCTTATTTAAACTTTGCCAAAGGACATCTGTTCTTGTGTGCATGAAGCTATGTTATATTATTAACACTTTGTATGCAGTCGCTACAGGAACATAGACAATTATTTTGAGAGAATATTCCCAATCTAATTAAAATGCTGTTTTATGCTTTTTAAAATTTAAAATACCTTTCATTATGGTGACAGCTGAATTGCTATATCTAAAATGAGTACAGTGAGAAGAAATCAGTTTTAGTATAATATGGATTACAGTGACAAACTAGGTACTGTATGGTTTGTGTCAGAGATAGGACAAAACTGGAGTTGTTTGTTTCTGCAGTCACCTGCCCCCCAAATTTGGAGGATAAACGGGACCTGGATTCAATGTATTCCTGGGTTTAGTTTGTAAAACTAAAACCTGACTACAGAGGTTTTACTACATCCAAATCAGCCCTATATGTTGCTCATCTTTTTATGAAATAGAGATTGGCCAAAACTGGAACCCCTTATCCAGACTCCTTTTTCCACTCAAATGTTGGTGAGTTTATATAACCAAGATCGAAATCAGCTTTGGTTTGTCGTTTGCAAAACCACAAGCTATCTGACATGGTTAAGCAGAACCAAAAATACCTTCTCGTTTCATCCATCCATTGTATCTGTCACCACATTCTGTCACACACCATTAAGTCTATGTTATCCTATATATTGACTATATTATGCGATTTACAATGTGCTCTTTTCTACTGTAGTCATACTTTACACATTTTCCACTTTATACACTTTTCTAGTTTTTTCAAAATATTTAAACCCATTTTTCTGTCAATAAAATTTACTTCATCGGTGATGTAACTCCACTGATGTCAATGGAGTTATACTAACGATTAATTTTATTGGTCTGTTATATTTCATATATGGTAGATTCCTCTTTTTTCTATTTAAAGGGATTGTGAGCTGATAAAGCATCAGATATAAATCCTATATTATTCATACTGAGCCACATTTTCAAAAGAGCCTGATCCCCATACTCCATCTTTGTGCATGTAAATTTGCAGTATCATTTATGCATACAGAAGATTGTTTTTCCATAGGTAAAGTCTATTTGTCCAGAATTGTAAAGCATATTTTGAATATTAGCCCTGATATATGTTTTGTTTCATAATTTGAACGAATGTACTGAAAACAAGATCTCTCTGTTTGCAGATTATACGAAAACTAAAGGCAGAGCAAATAATTAGGAATAATACAACCAGATTCCAAAAGACTTGGATTATTTAGATGATTGGGCCATGAGATTGCAAATGCAATTTGTTGAAGACAAATGTAAAACAATTTGACTAGGAGCCAGGAACCAAGATTTGTGCTAAATGAAACAGACATCCAAAACACTGATCAGGAAAAATATATGGAATTTATTGTAGAAACATCACTGAAGCCATAAAGTCAGTGCACAGCAGCAGAAAAAAAGGCCCTAGATCTATTTTTGCTCAGATGCCATATTTCCATGTCTACAGTATTTATTTGCACATGGAAATTACTCATGAAAAGTAGGCCTGAAAAAATGTGTGTGCAAAGATATGCATGGACCTGGCACTTCACATTTATGAAAACAAGGCCCAAGATTATATCAACTGTTGGAGAAAATACAAAATGAAGACAGTACCATTAGATTAAAAAACAACTTATTAAAATCTTTCTGTAAACCAAGTGCCTAACTGGCCATCATTCCACAGGATTAGATCTTATTCTGTGTTTTGCATAGCACCAACCATGCTGTAAATGCTCCACAAAAAATAGTAAAAGAAGATTATTGCCTTGCCTATGATAAAAATGTGGCAACAAAGAAGATAGCAAGTCTGAAGAATCTGAGTCATCAAGAAAGTTACAGAAAGTTGGCATTGTTCTTGTTGAATTAAAAGAAATTCTGAGCTCCTTTAAGCGTACTTTGTAATATTATGAAAGAGAATGGTAAAATTTGTAGAAATAAACTATCCACACACTGACGAAAGACTCAAAAGAAGGCATATACACTAAAAATAAGGAAACGGAGTAAATAGGGAAGCCAGAAAAAACTATTGATGGAATAGTGAACGGACTAAGTTAAGAGGGAAAGCATTTGATGTAACTGAAGCAAAGAGCAGAAGGATATTCCAGAGACTAGATTTTCTGGTGGGATTCGGCTAGATCAAAAAAAAAAAGACAAAAGTGCTTTGCTAGACTATTCTGGATCTTATGTGTGTATAATGTACAAGTACACTGGTCAGGAGGCGGATCCAGGGTCAGAATGAAGAATCCCATCTCAACCCATGGCAATTGAACGAGTGGGTGAGGACACAGCTAATCTACCCAGATGTAAGTGTGTATGTGTGTTGCACTTTGTGGAAGGAGAGTCTGGTTCTCCTTCTATCTATCCAGGACTGAAATAACTTGAAGCCCACACACTGGGAGAAAGAAGAAGCTCTGTGGAGAACTGCTCAATACATATGCATGAGCGTCTCACTCTCCCATACTCCTGAGCTACTCTGGGCCTTGTATGCACTGAATGGGTGCAGATCCCCTCTTATGCACCCATCCTTACCATTCTCTGGGCTGGTCAATCCAGTACGGCGAGGACATAGGCAAGGTAAGGAACTATCTCAGGTCTGTAACCTGAACCCAAGATTTGGTCCATATTCCCACAGAAGGGGCTATTTGGCTATGACTTGCAGAACATCCTACATATTTTACTAGTAATGCTTAGTTGACATAAATACCCTTCACTGTGTTTTTTAGATATTAGTCCATTTAGTCTGATTTAATGGCTGCCTTACCACTATTTAAACTCAGTTTAGATTTTCAGGGAGTGCTTTGTTAATAGTGAAGGCCTCCAGGAGTTAGGAGATGGACCTTGATTTTCTTAATGGCTGCTCCTCGCTATGGGCGCCTAGAACAGTGGTAATCAAACTTTTTTTTCCACAAACCACTTGAAAATTGCTGAGGGTCTCGGCAGACCACTTAATGATCTTTTCAAATGTTGTTTGCACCGTTAGCTAACTATTGTAACGCGCTTTGGATGAAAGCGCTATATAAAAAAAACTTAATAATAATTAACTTTTTAGTTCTACAAATAAAAGCACACAACTCATATTTTAATATCAATAGTATTGATCTTTCTGATGTGATGGATGTGCCCTCTCTCCCCCGCTGGGGCGGGCAAGGAGGAGGATCTCTCCCTCTCTCCCCCACCACAGAAGCCACAGAGCTGGGTCTGGGAAGGACAGGGGGTC
Organism: Natator depressus; assembly: GCF_965152275.1. NCBI lineage: Eukaryota > Metazoa > Chordata > Testudines > Cheloniidae > Natator > Natator depressus. Next base: position 62,077,785 of record NC_134243.1, on the reverse strand, counting down.
TCTCCCTGGCAGCCGCAGCTCTGGAGCTGGGGAAAGTCACCTCTTTCTCTGACCGCCGCAGCCCTGCATGTCCCAAATTCCCCCCAAACCCTCTTCTCACCCCACTGCCCCCTCCCACCTTCCCTCTATTCGCCCTAAGGCCACCAGCTCACCTTACACATGTGATCTTCTCCAGGGCACAGGCACCTAATTAGTGGAGCCATGCCTGCGCGGCTCCACTAATTAGGTGGGTGGCCTTCATTCTCTCGTATGTGGCCACCCAGGCTCACACCTTAGAGGGAACTATCCGTGGACCAGCTGAATGGAGCTCGCGGACCACTGGTGGTCTGCGGACCACAGTTTGAGAACCTCTGTCCTAGAATAAAGATTTAAAAGGCCCACTAGATCATGGAGCCCATTTGTGACAGTAATTATAAAACTTTGCAAGGTTTTAGGAAAAAAAATTCAACAGAGCCTCTTGCACACCAAAAACTGACCAAACCTGACTACTTTGTGCTCAGATCCATCTCCCTTACAGGACAAAGGCACAGTACAAAGGGTTAACATTTCCTCCACAACGTCTACATCTCGACTAGAAACAAACCAATCAGCCATGCCTTTAATCTTGCCGGCCTGCTAGCAATCCAGCTGTGTTACCACCACAGACACAATGGACCAGGAGTGACATCTCCATCACAATAAACAGCTAAAATAGAGACAATTCATTGTAAACCAATATGAACACTTTGTCAGATGCTAATATAATACACAGCTGCTGAAAATAGGGTCCCACAAATAATGATAAATATTCATTGGGTCTTAGTTATAAAGCTATGAAAAACAGGACTCAAGTTGAGATAGTATTGCAGGCATGGCTTTATTTCAGGCTGTGATGGCTTCTTTCTAGGGCCTACCATCAGATGTTGAGTCCTCTCTTATTCCATTAATGTGAGTAGAAACTGTAGATGCTCAGCACCTATCAGGAGATTCTCAGCTCCTCACAGGATTGGGCTCTTAAAGAGAGGCACATGTGGAGAGAGAGGCCTGGAGGCAGCTGGTTACCAGGAAGAAGCCATAGTGGGTGGCTGGCTGAAAAGAGAAGAGGTCATGGGATCTGGAACCGCCAGGAAAGTGGGGAAGAGAAAGGGAAGTTTTGGGGGAGTCAGGGTACACCTTGTTTCTGATGCTGCTGCCACTGCAGTAGAGGCGGGAGAGTTGGCAGTTCTGATCACTTGAGAGGAAGGCAGCATTTGGCCCTCTCTTTTCTGCTGCTGTCAGTGCTCCAGGAAATCAGTTTCTACAAACTTCAAGATTCTATATGGCTTTGAAAACAACAAGGAGTCCGGTGGCACCTTAAAGACTAACAGATTTATTTGGGCATAAGCTTTCATGGGTAAAAAACCCACTTCTTCAGATACAACCTTCAGATACAGCTTTGGTGGCTTTAGCTGTTCAGGGAGAGAATGAATAACAAAGGGAGGAGCTAAAATGAGGTGAGATCCCTGAATCTCTACACTAGTTGTAGATGGGGGTTCCAGACTGATCAGGACCTACAGGGAGGTGTGCTACACCAGTAAATATTCTCCCCAATTTGAACGCTAGCAGAATACATTAATGAGAAATTCCTTCTATTCAGTGAGATTCTTTCTATTCAGTTATATTGAATTTCATCTTGAAATTCAAGAAAGAAAAGTACAAAGTACCTGACTTAGGAAGGAAAAATCAAATGCACAACTACAAAATGGGTAATAACTGGCTAGGTGGTAGCATCACTGAAAAGGATCTGGGGGGGATAGTGGGTCACAAATTGAATATGAGTCAACAATCTGATGCCGTCGTGAAAAAGGCTAATATCATTTTGAGGTGTATTAACAGGAATGGTGTATGTATTGTCTCGCTCCACTTGGCACCAGTTACCTCAGCTGGAGTAGTGTGTCCTATTCTGGGTACTGCACTTTAGGAAAGATGTGGAAAAATTAGAGAGCATCCAGAGGAGACCAACAAAAGTGATAAAAGCTTTAGAAAACCTGACCTATGAGGAAAGGTTAAAAAGAACTGGGTATGTTTAGTCTTGAGAAAAGAAGACACAGTCTTCTAATATGTTAAAGGCTATTATTCTAAAGAGAACTGTGATCAGTTGTTCTCCATGTTCACTGAAAGTAGAACAAGAAGTAATGGGCTTAATCTGAACAAGGAAGATGTAAGTATTAGATGTAACTAGAAGAGTAGTTAAGTTCTGCAATAGGCTTCCAAAGGAAGTTGTAGAGTCCCTATCATTGGAGGTTTTTAAGAACAGGTTGGACAAACACCTGTCAGGGATAGTCTAGGTTTACTTGGTCCTATCTTAACCTTCTTGAGGTCCTGTCCAGCCCTACATTTCTATGGATTCTGTAGAATCTATGATTCTGTAGAATCATACCTGCAGTCAACTGCTATAAGGTTTACCCGTCAGTATGGGAGAACAGTACATTCTTTGGCACTACACTACTACATATTCTTCCAATTAATTGGTCCCACAAAAAAACATGAACTATGCTACATAGTCCTGAACAATGTTTACTGGACCTTATCTATTAACTATTTGCACATATACAGATACAGACCATTCATGTAAGAATGATGAACCCAAGGCGGGGCAGTAAATATGTAGGTTCTTACTCTGAGTTGATGTGATCTAACACCAGAGCCGGTATGTGGTGACCAGACTGGCTTCCCCGGCAGTGATTTAAGGGACCGGGGCTCCCAGCCACAGCAGGAGCCCCGGGGCCTTTAAATCCTGATTTAAAGGCCCTGCCTCTTCCGGTTGAGGCCACACCCCCGCTCAGAACTCCGATATACCGGTAAGTCCTTTAACTTACTTTCACCCTGTCTAACACAACTATAAAAGCTTTCAGATGGTAGGTATTGTGTCTGCCTTAGGGTGGCCAATGACAAGCATGAACTTAAGCAACTAATATAGTTCACCATCTGGTGGCTAGACTCAGTGTTTGCAGCCTGTGTATTACTAAATCCAAGATTTAAGTGGGAACTCTCATATTCCAAACACTTCCCCATTACAAGATGAATCACACATTGCACAACCTACTGTCGGAGCCTTCTTAATTCAACAGATAAGCAAAATTACAATATTTAAAAAAACCACAGTGATACAGTTACCAGAATGGAAAAATCTAAAATAGATTGACAGACAAATGGATGGATAATCACACTAATGTTAGAAATCGGGGCCTAAGACATTGTTTGAAGGCCTTGTGCCTTCTCTCAATATTTTACAAATGGAAACTGAGTGGTTTATACTTTAAGGGGTCTTTGTTTATTGTGTAGGCTGGTTACCTCAGAAAATGAGAACTAGAGGTAGAACTGACTAGTGAGAGGTACTGTATCTGCACAGGCAGTTTACAGCAACAGGTAAAATTACCGAAAACAGAGTAGGCAATGCCTCCCCTGAAAAGCCACTAGTGTTGATTTAAGAGTATTGTCAACAAGGTACTGGGGAAATAGAACAAAAACGTCTCTAATCATCTGTGAAAGGAGGTTATTTCCACCACACATTTGAGACATATAAAATATCAGAAGCAAAGGGAAAACAGACATATTACATTTTTCACTAAAGAAGTGGAATTACACCAATCTGAGAGTACAGGAAAGGAAAGCATTTCCTCATAAATCAAAAATAAGAGCCCATTGAATAAAGGCTGATTCATCACAATCTAAAACTGTAGTTGCCACCTACACCTCTGACACGTGTACATACACACACAAAATGAACAGAATTGTTCATGAACACTGGCACATCATAATATCAGATGAGTCATTGTGTAAGGTTTTTCAAGATTCTCTTTATCATAACACATGAGGAGGGATGTAGTTAAAGGACAGTTTCATTCTATTACATTTAGATTCAGTAAACCAACGCACATATATTTTGTCCAGTGCTTTGCTGGGTTACTTTTCCAGACATTAGCTACTTTTGAAGTCAAGAGATTCTCGCACCAGCCAACTTTTATGATTAGTCAGAAGATTGCTTGTGAAACTGAGCATCATATGCCAGTATTACTTTTGATAGTTTTTGGCACAAATATTATGCCCTCAACAGCTAGGACTTTTATGCATGCTTCTGTTTTGTAAATTCCTTTTCATTTCCACCTCCCACACCACATCCATCCCTACCCTTGAACATTTAATAAAAGTTATATAATCAATTATTTTAGGCTTGCCGTTCTTAGTGGGTCCAGTGGTTCACATTAAAATGGAAGCATTTATTTTATTGTAATGCTGTGCTTATTGTGAACACTTCAGTAGTTTCTATTCCTATAATGGGATGTTATGATAAGATGACAGCTATGCCACAAAGGAAATGCTTCCTTTATAGTGTCAAACACTGCTCACACAGATTTATTTAAAAAAAAAGATCCTAATAGTTATAAAAATGGAAGCACAACTCAATCTGGGAGACTGTGCTGACTGATTAAATGTAATAATTGATATTTGGGGTTTCATAGAATTTTTTTTTACAGCTGATGTAAAAAAAATTAAAGCCAAAACACATGTGATCCGTGCCCTCTGATTTTAAATCCCCTCCTTATTGATTTGAGTATATCACTCTAGATATACAACATTCAAGCATATATCCAGCTTTTTAGATCCTGAACCACGCCCAGTGGTGAGCAAGTACGATATACCCCAGATGTAACATGCATATCTCCAAGATGACAATCTATGGACTAGTTTACTGGTATTCTGTAACCAACAGCAAACTATTAATCTGCTGTGGCTGCATGGAGCTCCACTGAAGTCAGTGGGACTTTGCACAAGCTCAGCAGTCTGCCCACATACTTTCAGTTGTAGGATTGAGGCCTTTGTCTATCACAAGTCACTGTGTTATGCGGCTTCTTGTTAGTTTTGGGGCAAAGCTACAGCTCATTGCCTCTTAAAATGGCAGCAACCATACCTCTTTTGTTGCAGCTCATTAGCTAGAAAGCTTACTTGGGACCCACAGAGCCCATCTGCAGGATTACAGTACATGTACTGTGGGATGTCTGCTCATCATCCTTCACATTTTTATCTAACACCTTCTGGAGCCCGTGGTCACCTCATCCGTTAGGCTAGTGACATCTAAAATGAATCTCTGCAGTGACTCAGCTCATTATTCATTGTGGCTGTCAATATAAAGCTCATAAAATGTTACATAACTAGCAGGTAGATACTGCCTGCAGTCTGCTGCTCGGTTCTTGATAATAAGCTATTATGCTTCATAGTTTTAGGAAGATAAAAGGGGCTTGGTTCCTATCACATGCTGAAACAGAGAGTGCTCTGCCCTGGCATGTCTTCAGGTTGTGGTCCACGGGTTACCTATCAATACATCCCACACTAGCATCCATCATGTCAGCAGTCTGCCTCCCCTTCTAGGGTCTAGCCCCTGTGGGGTGCTAAGTGCTTCCTGCAAGATGCTAAGCTGCCTCAACTTTTGTTGGCTTTTGTGAGGTGGTGAGTATCTCTAGCTCTCACTGAAGGCGCTCATCATCTCCAGGGATTGGGAATTTACTTGGCAGGCACCTCAGATTCCCCATAGACTGTAATTTTAATCTGACAGGATGCCTGATAGAAACGGTTGTTATAGTAATGGCTAGTTTGTGATCTTTTGGTTGGTGCTTTGCTGCTGTTCTTTTACTCAAATAATGCCTTGCAGACAGTGGGTCTGGTTCTCCCCTGCCTAACACTTAAAGGTACTATCTTATACTCTCTTTGCACAGCTAGGAAGGCAGGGGAGAAATAGCCCAGTGTCAGGAAAAGTTTTGTAACTTCTATCTTTAGTACAGTACCATACATATCACAGCCGGTTCAGACTGTTTACGAAGCATACACCCATCCAAATATAATTTTACACTGGCCTTTTGGAGGATGTGTTGTATAGTCCTTTCCACTCCTCTCTCCCTGCAGATCATTCATAGTTTAAGTAGTAAAATGTATCGTAGAAGCCCAAGGTGGAATTAAGGTAATCAGTGGCCTTAGGAACACCATAACATTGGGTCCTTCATGGCTTCATCCCTGCAACTCCAACCTTGTGCTGTGGTCAGGCCGCCCCCACTGCAGGGGGAGGATCTCAGAGCTCTGGCCCCAGTGCAAGCATGAATGATCTCTACACTGCAATTAAACAGCCCCTTAGCCCAAGCCCCACTAGCCAGAGTCAGCTGACATGGGCCAGCCAAGCGTGTTTAATTGCAGTGTAGACATACCTTTATTGACATCAATGGAGCCAGCACTTCATTCATGGAATAATACAAAGTGGACTGAAGAGGGACCAAGGATCCGGCCCTGTAAGTCAAGACAAAATTATTTTTTCTTACTCAATCCACGTTATGACACAGACTTGAAATCTGTCATTTACACAGTACTTTCTACACTTTCAGAATTCATTTATCTGGGAGGCACAGATCAATTGTGAATTTTCCCAATAGTATAAACACTCTTTAGTCAAGCTATATAATATTTATTCAGAGTCCAAAAAATAAATAAAAAACAATAAAACCAGCAAGTTTTAAAAAAATCTTGTGTGGCTAAACTAGGAACTAGTTCCATTATTTACTAAGGCGCTACCTGTTATGAGTCATGCCTTCTCCAGTGACAATTCTCTTATTTTCTATGGTACACAAAAAAGAGATACAGAGACAGCTGAATCAGTGCATTTGAGCCTCTCCCTTTCTGGCCAGCCCCAGCCTCCCGCTCTCTCTCTCCCACACCCACACCCACTATATACCTGCCATTTCATTTTACCTCTGTCTCACCATCAAAGTATATTTCAATTTCTTCTCATTAAACTTCTTATAAATTCTGATCTCTTTTGATAAGTTTCTAAAAACTAATTGCTCCATAGTCAGGATGGGTGAGGGTGGAAATGGATCTCACTGAGCCATAAAACTAATGTCGTGTGCTGGTAGAACAATCATTTCATTACCATAGGGAAAGGGACACTATGGAATGCTCCCGTTAATTTTCTTTGACAATCCTGAGATATCTGTATTTTCTGCAACGGAAAAACACACAGATCTCTCCCTTCTCTACCCAAATACAGACAACTCTGTCAAAGAGCAGCAGCAACAAGGTGCTTTACCAGTTTGTAGATCTCCTCTATGCTTTCAACTAAAAGCTCTGCATTCAAGCTCTTTTTTGTGAAGACAATACCAGCTGTGGTGAGTAACAAGAAAAAGACCTCAGGCATCAGTTCAACTAACTGCAGCATTTCTGTACCGTCTCAATATTTCTCTTCCACTACATGCCGATAAGAATAGGTACTGTACACATAAAAAAACCAATTAGTCTGAGCTTGGGGCTGTGTGGTCAGCTGGTATTCCACAATGCCAGCCTCAGAAATTCAGAGTGGAATAGACTCAGTACTCGTTATCAAGTTAATAGCTGATTTCATTTGGATCTAAAGCAGTCATTTACCATATGCCCCAGGCCCAATTCTGCAACCCCTTATGTACAGATGCTCAAAGGTACTGCAGTACTTGCATGAGGAAGGACACCCAAAGAAGGGTTTGCAGAACTGGGCCCCAGTATTACGGTCAGTTGGGCTGGCCAGAAAACAAAATTCCAGTTCAAAAAAAATTGAGATTTTGAAAGCAGTTTTCTGTCTGATATAGAATGAAAATGAGACCTTTCAAAAGGTTTCTGAATAAATACAAGACCAACCTACTGCAGAAGAACGAATAACCCCACTTGAACCTGGGTTTCCCACATCCACTGGGAACCACTGGGCTATAGAGTCAGTGTTTCTCTCTCTCTCCTTCTGACTCCATGAATATTTAATTATTCATACAAAATGGGGCTACTCTAACAGGAGAGACTGACTCCATACACAAGTGGTTAAGGCACTCATCTGGGATGCAGGAATCAGGCAGAGCAGGGACTTGAACCTGAGTTTCACATCCCAGGCAAGTACCCTCACCCCTAGGGTGGGTCTCTCACTATTCTTTCCTGAAGCTGAGAAATCTTCTGGACAAAATGGCATTTCCTCATTGGAAAGCTAATTGTTTGACCAGTTCTAATGATCAGCACTGTGATCATTTACCTGCAGGAGGCTGCCCTGCAGTGAAGAAAGACTGCTGAGATTCTCCTCACACAGTTTTCCCACACATTATTCTGTCAGGGGGAAGGGGAAATTTCCACTTAACAAAATGAACAAAAGGTTCTCTTAGAGATCCATAAAGATCACAGAAGACCTGTAGGCAGTGAGACCCCTCTATGCCCTAACTCTTGGCTCCCCTGATCTCTGCTGGCTCCCAGGCAATACCCGGACAGGGTTTCCTCAGCTAGTGTCTGAAACCTGAAGGTGGCACAGCACAGTGTGGGGCCTGTGGAAAAGTTAACCCAGCTCTCCAGCTAAATTTGCTTTTTATATTTAATGTTCTATCAGGTTCACAAGGGATACATACACCTGACCTGGCCCTGCCCATTCGTCAGCAGTAGACCTCTGGTTCTCAGCAGGTTTGGCAACTATGCCCTCAAAGTTGCCATACAAAAGCAAAGGGAACGTAAATGTATAGAACCCAGCTCTGCCCTTAGATACATGGGAGCAGCTCCCACTGAAGTCAGGACATTCATATCCATGTGTCTGAAGGCAGACTAGGGCCCCCGATGTGTGTACAATAGAAATAATTCACCTGACAATTGTCTGGACAGCAAGTTTCAATGTAATTTCATTCTCTGTACTGGGAAGGTTGTGGGACTACATGTAATCTAATTGTCTATGTTGCATGTTCCGAAGACTACACGTAAAACAGAATTTTCTGTCTGGGATGATGGCATTTTGTTATTAATAGAAGGGAGGCTCACAGAGTGCATTTGAGAATATTTGTCATAGAGTTATAGTTCAACAGCAGCAAACAATATTATTCTCTATTTGCAAATATATTCAGTCAATAGATTTTATCCATTCCTTTCTAGGGTGTCTCCCCTCCCAATTTAGCCCACTCCCTGAGAAATCCCGGGCGCCTCAGCTCCCCTGTGCATTGAGGGGTCTCAGTACCTAAACTTTGCTGTTAGGCTGGCACTGTACCTGCTATTAGCCAATATCTAGGGCTCTGCCAGATGAGGGAGGGGGGTGATGGCACAGTAGTGCCAACTAGAGCTAGATATAGTACAGATAAGTGCTATAAATGCTTCCCTACACAATTTTGCCAATGAACACAAATAAGTGACTACCCTCTTACTCCAGCCCTTGGCTTGTTTTAAACAGAAATAGCCATCCATGCTGAGCTGTTTGAATAATTTCTGATGCTAAGTTTATTAAAAGCTCCATTGCTAAGGTTGGCATCATTAAAAACCAAACACACACACACACAAAGCTTCCCCAAAAAGAAATGGAGCCTTTGAAATTTTACATGCCCCAGGAAGAGATCAGGGTTTGGCAAAATTCAGAAAAGGAGTTTTGACATTACAGTGCTTCCAAGATTTCCTATTCACTTTCCCAAAAATCTCATAGCCCGAGTGTTGTTCATCATGTTTCCTACTTATGCCTCATTTTTTTGTTTTGATTACCTTGTTGAAGAGAGGTGCTTTTTAGAATTTTGAAAGAGGTTAGTAACGGGAACAACAAGGGCCAGATCCACTGGTTTGACCAAGGGTTCAGCAGAAGATATGTGGAGACAGGATCAAAGGTAGCATATCTGCACAAGCCCAGGTCCTTGTTGGCACAAATTACAGCAACCTAAGAGATGCTCTAATTTATGCCTGGAATTCATGACCCCCAAGAGATTGTTCTGGCCAAGGCATAAGGACACCCCAGCAATACCATCTGTCCTTGCTCCCATTAGGTGCTGAAAGTGAGGTGGCTTTACACAACCTGAGCATTCCCCAGTTTGAGGAGAAAACTCAAGGGACAATTTAAAGCAGCTTTAGGGCTTCTTTGTGCTGCCAGAGGGGAACAAAGCAGCCAGAGTAGGACCAAGGATCTGGCCCAGAGAATCCTTGTTAAGCACATACAGTGAAACATTTGGAAGGATAACAATGTGATTAAGTGACTAGAGTAGGACTCAGGAGATCTGGGTTCATATTCTGGCTATTCCACCGACTTCTTATGTGACCTTGAGCAAGTCACTTAATCTCTCTCTGCTTCAGTTCTTATCTATAAAATGGGAATAATACTACCTCGTTTCTTGGGCCCTTTGTCTTGTCTCTTACTATACTCATATACCTGCCATGGTGAGACCTTGAACTCATTTGGGACTTCTAAGCGTTACTGTAATATAAATAAAGTTAGCAATCATAAATACAATGTAATCGAAACTGAGCTGTTGCTGACTAATAGAAAAAACAGCATGAGGTCAATAGTTAAATTTGTACTCTGCAGTATGTCTGAATTTCTGACAAGTTTGTGGCAATGGGAGGATATATGCATGTTTTGCATGGAAAACAGCCTGAGACAGTTTGGTGGAATCACTGGTGGCAGCTAACAAACTATTCTGGAAAGAAAGTAAGGTACAACACTGCTACAGTTTCTTAGCAACCAAATTTCCTCTGCTTTCTGAGGGTAACAAGGTTGTGGAATCCTCCTCCTACAGGCAATCTGAAATCAAGGATGAAAACAAGGATGACCCATAATCAGTCTGTGTGCAGCAAAACTGTTTCAAAGCACAACGAAATACATCTCAGTGACAAGCAGCATCTGTTGTTGGTTCAACTGTATTTTACTTATGTCTTAGCCATGGTTAACCCCTGGAATGTCTCTAAAGTGTAACCACTGGAGAGGTAATACCAACCCTGATAATGGAGTGACAAGACTTAGCAAAAGTACTGGGAGAAAAGGAATGTGTAGTTTCAGTGTAATTTTAAATGACAGCCATTAAAATTAAAATCATGTCTCCCCAATTACTGCTCCTCGGAAATTCCTTTTAACTGGCACCTTCCATGACAGCACTCTGTTAACATTCTACGTCTGGCACCCAACCGAAGAACAGATTGAGACAATCAAGGAATTTCTATTGTTGTTCCCTGTGTCTTCCAGTGCTCCCCACCTTAGACAACTAAATTTTCTATAAGGAAGTTTTGCTGACTATTTTCTGTTATTTTTCTGACTGTGGGAAGGAGAAATTGGTAAGGAAAATCAGCTTTCTGCTAATAACTCTCATACCTTTTGTACTGTTATCAACTACCTGCATTGAAATGGCAAGTTGCAAATGATTCCACAAATTTATAGAGTATTAGTGGGCTTAAAATAATAAATAATAAATAATAATAAAAAAAAACCTGGTTGTTAATCACGGCAAGGTAAGTAGAATTTGACTGCGAGCCAGCACATACATTTCCTAAGGCAAGTTTCAATTCGTTCAACACAAACCAAATATGTCAAATCCATAGAGTAAAAAGAAATGGATACTACCAAATAAATTTTAAAAGTAAGGTAAAGAAGAAGTAGTAATCAGTAGCTGATAAAAAACACAATCAATTATTTCCCCAGTGTTCCGAGGTGAAAATGCTGCTTCAAAACCAGATTCCAATGCCCTGTGGCTGGAACAGAACACACAACTCAGTCTTTACTCAAGGAAAACTCCCATTCACACAAGTGAATGAAATTAGATGGGGAATTGGCCTAAACCTCCATCCTGCAAGCTTCTCAGTGTGTCCAGCCCTGTGAAGCAGAATGAAGAACCAAGGCCCTGTTCAGAGTGTTCAGTAGCTTTGTTAACCACCTAACAATGGCATTCCCATCAGCTTCCTACAGTGGAATACGCCTCTGTACTAGAAAGAGATGAAGTAAGATGATGGGCCGTGTTCTTTGCTCCATGCAGGGTATGTGGCCTAAGTAAACCAAGTTAATAAAAGCGTATTTCTCTAGAGAGGCACTGACTGTGACTCTCGCAGTGATCCCTTGCATTTTGGTAATCTATAAAGCGACACTGGTATCAAGTGGTTTATCCATGACACTAATGAGAAGAAAGGAAGGTATAATAGCTTGGAAGGTACAAGAGCTGTGGTCATGTGAAAGGTGAGCCTGGGAGAACTAACTGGATTCAAAAGGAAAATAAGCAGAAATTCAAAATATACCAGTGTCCTCTCTCATAGCATACAAATAAATTGAACATTTTTATTCCAAAACATGGTTCTTTTCACTTAAGCCAAGTTATTAGGCTCAATGCAGGGGAAACTGGGTGAAATTTCGTGGCCTGTGATATACAGGAGGTCAGACTGGATGAACTAATGGTCCCTTCTGGTCTTAAACTCTTTGAAACAATGAAGAAAGAAAGAAAGAAAGAAAGAAAGAAAGAAAGAAAGAAAGAAAGAAAGAAAGAAGCTTGATAGAAGAGCCTATTTGGGTGGAGACAGTGGCACTGGAGTAACATTTCCAGAAAAATTAGCATCCCCAGTGAGGCTGATGGGCCAACCTGAACTCCTTGCTCAAGGCCTGATCCTGTTATGTACTGCATCTTCTGGAAGGTGCTGGGCACCTCAACTCCCATTGCCTTCAGTGGTAGCAGGATCAGACCTTGAGTTTTTCTTCAGTTGTTACTTTAAAAAATTCCCAAAAAACTTCAGTGAGAGTTGGCCGGAGACAGCGTTGATTAACCAGATACCTCAGGATCTGGCCAATCAGACTATCTGCATGAACCATTACTGCTCCCCTGAATAAGCATCTGCAGGATCCCTCCTGGGTAACAAGCCAAATCCTAACAAGCACAGAGTAATCTACAACTAACACTGATTTCCGGATAAGCTGCAGGTGCTCAGCATATTTCAGGATGCGGGCCCCTGTATCTAGATATACAACTATGTAATTATACCATAGTGTATTCAGACCCCGATACAACCTATTTAATGGTGCAAAGTCTGAAGCGAGCCATATTGTCATATATTGAGGCTACATTTGCATTTATCAGCCTCCACCTCTGTTGCACCACAGCATGCTGAGTAGTTCAGTGACTGACGAATTTTCTGTTACACACTGAGGTTGTTAAGGGGTTGGATCTCTTCCTAAGCCTTGGTCTACACTAGAAGTTGAGGTCGAATTTAGCAGCATTAAATCAATTTAACCCTGCACCCGTCCACACGATGAAGCCCTTTTTCCGACTTAAAGGGCTCTTAAAATCAATTTCCTTACTCCACCCCCGACAAGGGGATTAGCGCTGAAATCGGCCTTGCCAGGTCGAATTTGGGGTACTGTGGACACAATTAGATGGTATTGGCCTCCGGGAACTATCCCAGAGTGCTCCATTGTGACCGCTCTGGACAGCACTCTCAACTCAGATGCACTAGCCAGGTAGACAGGAAAAGGCCCGCGAACTTTTGAATTTCAATTTCCTGTTTGGCCAGCGTGGAAAGCTGCAGGTGAGTGCAGAGTTCATCAGCAGAGGTGACCATGCAGAGCTCATCAGCAGAGGTGACCATGATGGAGTCCCAGAATTGCAAAAGAGCTCCAGCATGGACCGAACGGGAGGTACGGGATCTGATCGCTGTATTGGGAGAGGAATCCGTGCTATCAGAACTACGTTCCAGTTTTCAAAATGCCAAAACATTTGTCAAAATCGCCCAGGGCATGAAGGACAGAGGCCATAACAGGGACCCGAATCAGTGCCGTGTGAAACTTAAGGCGCTGAGGCAAGCGAACCAGAAAACCAGAGAGGCATACGGCCGCTCCGGGTCAAAACCCAAAACATGCCACTTCTATGATGAGCTGCATGCCATTTTAGGGGGTTCAGCCACCACTACCCCAGCCATGTTGTTTGACTCCTTCACAGGAGATGGAGGCAACATGGAAGCAGGTTTTTGGGGACGAGGAAGATGATGATGATGAGGTTGTAGGTAGCTCACAGCAAGCAAGCGGAGAAACCGGTTTTCCCGACAGCCAGGACCTGTTTCTCACCCTGGACCTGGAGCCAGTAGCCCCCGAACCCAACCAAGGCTGCCTCCCGGACCCACCAGGCGGAGAAGGGACCTCTGGTGAGTGTACCTTTTAAAATACTATACATGGTTTAAAAGCAAGCATGTTTAATGATTAATTTGCCCTGGCATTTGCGGCTCCCTTGGATGTACTCCCAAAGCCTTTGCAATAGGTTTCTGGGGAGGGCAGCCTTATTCTGTCCACCATGGTAGGACACTTTACCACTCCAGGCCAGTAGCACATACTCGGCAATCATTGTAGAACAAAGCATTGCAGTGTATGTTTGCTGGTGTTCAAACAACATCCGTTCTTTATCTCTCTGTGTTATCCTCAGGAGAGTGATATCATTCATGGTCACCTCGTTGGAATAGGGTGCTTTTCTTAAGGGGACATTCAGAGGTGCCTGTTCCTGCTGGGCTGTTTGCCTGTAGCTGAACAGAAATGTTCCCCGCTGTTAACCACGGGGAGGGGGAAGGGATAAGGGGCTAGCCACGTGGTGGGGGGAGGCAAAATGCGATCTTGGAACGAAAGCACATGTGCTATGTATGTAATGTTAACAGCAAGGTTTACCGTGAAAGAGTGTACCCATTGTTCTATAAAATGTGTCTTTTTAAATACCACTGTCACTTTTTTTTCTCTACCAGCTGCATGTGTTTCAAGGATCACAGGATCGTCTCCTTCCCAGAGGCTAGCGAAGATTAGAAGGCGAAAAAAATGCACTCGCAATGAAATGTTCTCTGAGCTCATGCTGTCCTCCCACACTGACAGAGCACAGATGAATGTGTGGAGGCAGACAATGTCAGAGTGCAGGAAAGCACAAAATGACCGGGAGGAGAGGTGGTGGGCTGAAGAGAGTAAGTGGTGGGCTGAAGAGAGGGCTGAAGCTGAAAGGTGGTGGCAGCCTGATGAAAGGAGGCAGGATTCAATACTGAGGCTGCTGGAGGATCAAACTAATATGCTCCAGCATATGGTTGAGCTGCAGGAAAGGCAGCTGGAGCACAGACTGCCGCTACAGCCTCTGTGTAACCAACCGCCCTCCTGCCCAAGTTCCATAGCCTCCTCACCCAGACGCCCAAGAACGCAGTGTGGGGGCCTCCGGCCACCCAGTCACTCCACCCCAGAGGATTGCCCAAGCAACGGAAGGCTGGCATTTAATAAGTTTTAAACTTTTAAACTTTTAAAGTGCTGTGTGGCCTTGTCCTTCCCTCCTCCACCACCCCTCCTGGTGCTTCTCTCCTCCACCACCCCTCCTGGGCTACCTTGGTAGTTATCCCCCTATTTGTGTGATGAATTAATAAAGAATGCATGAATGTGAAGCAACAATTACTTTATTGCCTCTGCAAGCGGTGATCAAGATCAAATCCGCACAGACACACCCCTGGAACCCTGACCTGGGATATTCTATCTACTACCCAAGATCCATAAACCTGGAAATCCTGGGCGCCCCATCATCTCAGGCATTGGCACCCTGACAGCAGGATTGTCTGGCTACGTAGACTCCCTCCTGAGGCCCTACGCTACCAGCACTCCCAGCTACCTTCGAGACACCACTGACTTCCTGAGGAAACTACAATCCATCGGTGATCTTCCTGATAACACCGTCCTGGCCCCTATGGATGTAGAAGCCCTCTACACCAACATTCCACACAAAGATGGACTACAAGCCATCAAGAACACTATCCCCGATAATGTCACGGCTAACCTGGTGGCTGAACTTTGTGACTTTGTCCTTACCCATAACTATTTTACATTTGGGGACAATGTATACCTTCAGATCAGCGGCACTGCTATGGGTACCCGCATGGCCCCACATTTTTATGGCTGACTTAGAACAACGCTTCCTCAGCTCTCATTCCCTAACGCCCCTACTCTACTTGCGCTATATTGATGACATCTTCATCATCTGGAGCCATGGAAAAGAAGCCCTTGAGGAATTCCACCATGATTTCAACAATTTCCATCCCACCATCAACCTCAGCCTGGTCCAGTCCACACAAGAGATCCACTTCCTGGACACTACAGTGCTAATAAACGATGGTCACATAAACACCACCCTATACCGGAAACCTACTGACCGCTATTCCTACCTACATGCCTCCAGCTTTCACCCTGACCACACCACACGATCCATCCTCTACAGCCAAGCTCTGCGATACAACCGCATTTGCTCCAACCCCTCAGACAGAGACAAACACCTACAAGATCTCTATCAAGCATCCTTACAACTACAATAGCCACCTGCGGAAGTGAAGAAACAGATTGATAGAGCCAAAAGAGTTCCCAGAAGTCACCTACTACAGGACAGGCCTAACAAAGAAAATAACAGAACGCCACTAGCCATCACCTTCAGCCCCCAACTAAAACCCCTCCAACGCATTATTAGGGATCTACAACCTATCCTGAAGGATGACCCAACACTCTCACAAATCTCGGGAGACAGGCCAGTCCTTGCCTACAGACAGCCCCCCAACCTGAAGCAAATACTCACCAGCAACCACATACCACACAACAGAACCACTAACCCAGGAACCTATCCTTGCAACAAAGCCCGTTGCCAACTGTGCCCACATATCTATTCAGGGGACACCATCACAGGGCCTAATAACATCAGCCACACTATCAGAGGCTCGTTCACCTGCACATCCACCAATGTGATATATGCCATCATGTGCCAGCAATGCCCCTCTGCCATGTACATTGGTCAAACTGGACAGTCTCTACGTAAAAGAATAAATGGACACAAATCAGATGTCAAGAATTATAACATTCATAAACCAGTCGGAGAACACTTCAATCTCTCTGGTCACTTGATCTCAGACCTAAAGGTCGCCATATTAAAACAAAAAAACTTCAAATCCAGACTCCAGTGAGAAACTGTTGAATTGGAATTCATTTGCAAATTGGATACAATTAACTTAGGCTTGAATAGAGACTGGGAGTGGCTAAGTCATTATGCAAGGTAACCTATTTTCCCTTGTTTTTTCCTACCCCCCACCCCCCTCCTCAGACATTCCTGTTAAACCCTGGATTTGTGCTGGAAATGGCCCACCTTGATTATCATACACATTGTAAGGAGAGTGGTCACTTTAGATAAGCTATTACCAGCAGGAGAGTGGGTTTGTGTGGGGGGGGGAGGGGAGAGAAAACCTGGATTTGTGCTGGAAATGGTCCAACTTGATTATCATACACATTGTAAGGAAAGTGATCACTTTAGATAAGCTATTACCAGCAGGAGAGTGGGGTGGGAGGAGGTATTTTTTCATGCTTTGTGTGTATATAAAAAGATCTTCTACACTTTCCACAGTATGCATCCGATGAAGTGAGCTGTAGCTCACGAAAGCTTATGCTCAAATAAATAGGTTAGTCTCTAAGGTGCCACAAGTACTCCTTTTCTTAGTGGGAATATTGGTTTCGCTGAGGTCTAACCGAGTCAGTAAACTGCGCCAGCGCACTTTTAAATGTCCAAATGCACATTCTACCACCATTCTGCACTTGCTCAGCCTGTAGTTGAACAGCCCCTGACTACTGTCCAGGCTGCCTGTGTACGGCTTCATGAGCCATGGCATTAAAGGGTAGGCTGCGTCCCCAAGGATAACTATAGGCATTTCAACATCCCCAATGGTTATTTTCTGGTCTGGGAATAAAGTCCCTTCCTGCAGCTTTTGAAACAGACCAGAGTTCCTGAAGATGCGAGCGTCATGTACCTTTTCTGGCCATCGCACATTGATGTTGGTGAAACGTCCCTTGTGATCCACCAGTGCTTGCAGCACTATTGAAAAGTACCCCTTGCGCTTTATGTATTAGCCAGCTTGGTGCTCCGGTGCCAAGATAGGGATATGGGTTCTGTCTATGGCCCCACCACAGTTAGGGAATCCCATTGCAGCAAAGCCATCCACTATGACCTGCACATTTCCCAGGGTCAGTACCCTTGATATCAGCAGATCTTTGATTGCGTTGGCTACTTGCATCACAGCAGCCCCCACAGTAGATTTGCCCACTCCAAATTGATTCCCGACTGACTGGTAGCTGTCTGGCATTGCAAGCTTCCACAGGGCTATTGCCACTCGCTTCTCAATTGTGAGGGCTGCTCTCATCTTGATATTCTTGCGCCTCAGGGCAGGGGAAAGCAAGTCACAAAGTTCCATGAAAGTGCCCTTACGCATGCGAAAGTTTTGCAGCCACTGGGAATCATCCCAGACCTGCAACACTATGCGGTCCCACCAATCTGTGCTTGTTTCCTGAGCCCAGAATCGGCGTTCCACCACATGAACCTGCCCCATTAGCACCATGATGCCCACATTGCCAGGGCCCGTGCTTTGAGAGAATTCTGTGTCCATGTCCTCATCACTCTCGTCACTGCGCTGACGTCGCCTACTCGCCTGGTTTCACTTTGCCAGGTTCTGGTGCTGCATATACTGCTGGATAATGAGTGTGGTGTTTAATGTGCTCCTAATTGCCAAAGTGATCTGAGCAGGCTCCTTGCTTGCTGTGATATGGCGTCTGCACAGAAAAAAGGTGCGGAACGATTGTTTGCCGTTGCTCTGACGGCGGGAGGGGCGACTGATATCATGGCTTACAGGGTTGGCTTACAGGGAATTAAAATCAACAAAGGGGGTGGCTTTGCGAGAAAGAGAATGGCCCCCTCAAGGATAGAACTCAAAACTAGGTTTAGCAGGCTGTTGATTTCACGGAGGAAGGGAGGAGAAAATGAATACAAAACAAATCTGTCTATTTCTTGTTTTGATCCACTTCATCTATCTTTATACATCTTGCTGGCAGCAGACTGTGCAGTACGACCGCTAGCCATCGTCATCTCCTGGGTGCTCGGCAGAAGACGGTGCAGTATGACTGCTGGCCATTGTCTTCTACTGGCTGCAGATTAAAAGACAGTGCACTGCCGGTAGGACTCAATCGCCATGAGATGAAACTTAAAAGGGAAATGACCTGGCTGAGTCACTCCCATGTTTGCCCAGGCACCCCTGACCTCATCGAGGTCGGTTAATAGAGCACCCTGGACTACGTCGACGACGGCTACCGGTTATACTGCACTGTCTGCTGCCAAAAGGCAATGAACTGTTGCTGTCTAGCAATGCAGTACCACGTCTGCCAGCACCCAGGAGACATACGGCGACGGTTAGCTGAGCGGGCTCCATGCTTGCCATCGTATGGCATCTGCACAGGTAACTCATGAAAAAAGGCGCAAAACGATTGTCTGCCCTTGCTTTCACGGAGGGAGGGAGGGAAGGGGGGGCCTGACGATATGTACCCAGAACCACCCACAACAATGTTTTAGCCCCATCAGGCACTGGGATTTCTACCCAGAATTCAAATGGGTGGTGGAGACTGTGGGAACCGTGTGATAGCTACCCACAGTGCAACGCTCTGGAAGTCGACGGTTGCCTCGGTACTGTGGACGCACTCCGCCGACTGCATGCACTTAGAGCATTTGTGTGGGGACACACACAATCAACTGTATAAAAACGCTTTCTACAAAACCGACTTCTATAAATTCGTCCTAATTTCGTAGTGTAGACATACCCTGAGTCTCTCATATCGATATATTTACAGCATGGGCTGTGTTTCCTGTTTTGGAAAGTGAGCCTTTTATTTTGAGTCACTATCTTTGTTGCTAAATAAATTTCATTTCCACTGTTGTTTGGAATGTCAGACTTTGCCTCTGCACAACAAAGTGCACATACCATTTCCAAGATGGACTTCTTTGTAATCACAAGACAAATCAATAACTTTTGCTCACTGGAACATAAAAGTTTAGGTTTCTTTTAAAAAAACAAAAAAAACCCAAAAAGCAACCCATCCCCACACATTTCTAGAATAGCACAAAAATTATTAAGTGCAGGAGCAATTTGAATTACTATCCAAAATGGAAAGTGTTACCTTATGAGTAAAATCCTATTCACAAACAGTGAACAGCAAGTAGCAGGGGAATGACAGAGAAGCAATGGAAGCAACATGGTAGGGACACAAAGCATCCTACTTGTATAGGTCAGGATGGTTCAAGCCAGGTGAAAGAAACATAGGATACCTTAGTGCTGTGCCAGAAAGGTCACCACTCAGGCTGTGCTGTTAACTTCCATATATGAGCAAGACTGCTGGATAGCCGGGTCGCCAGCCTAGCTGTGTCTTGTTTGATTGCACTCCTTCCTGCAGCTGCATGGGCACAGAGAGTGAAGACACTCACTGCTCCCTCTTCCTCAGCCAGTGTTGTCATCATGCAGCACAAGGCAGGCTTTGTTTCAGATTAGTTTCTTACTAATATTACATTTCTGCTATGCTGACACACCCCCCCCGCCTCCGCCCCCATCAACCTCTATCAAAGTCTGACAAAAATATATCAATGGAGTGACCCAATGTTTATTGTTATCCTCAGGTACCTTCTGGGAGATTCATACAATTCAGGATGACTAAAAGCTCACAAGATAGGTGAGCCTGCAAATTATTTGCCTTTGGGGGCTGAAATCTCACATTTTGTGCCATGTCACACCATCAAAGCCAAATTTTAACCCTAGCCCTAAACTTGATTCCCTAAAGACTTAAACTCCAAACCCTAGTGTAGGTCTAATACAGACTCTAGCCTAAAGCTACCATTGCCTCCACAGTTCTTTAAGTAAACACTGATACCATAGATACACAGGTGGTATTCAGTTCAGTAAGTTTAATGATTACTAATACATTGCTGGCATACTAGGAATTTGGGACAGATACTGTAGGATGCTTCATGCTACCTAAGTAAATGCAGGCAGGAAACACTTCTGCACATGTATATATGCAGCATTTGTTACACATAATCTGCCTAAATCAGAAGCAAAAGAAGTATAGAGTTTTGAAGACATATTGACATATGAGTCGCGTTTAAACAATTCAGGTAGCTATGCACAGAATTCTAATTAAGGAGAAGACTCCTTTCTTTTTATACCATAAAGGTACATGTGCAGCAGTATAAGTAAAATGTACTAAAGAATTTATAAAGGCTGATTAACATCTGAATATCAGTAAGAAGATGGTAGTTTGACAATTAATGGTACAGCAAAGCTGTTGATAGAATAATGACTAAAGCTTAATGTCAATCACTCAGTCTACTAGTGTGAATGCTCATCCTTCCTGAAATACATCCATCCACACTATCATGCAAAATAGACTGAACAATGGCATCATGGCAAAGAGATTAAAGGAAATCCAAAAGTGGTTAAAGGAAGCTACCATACTTGTGAAATATGTTTCTAGATGACACTCAGTGGCGGGTAACGATGGGATTCGGAGGTAACAAGATAAAATTTACAAAATGGAGACAAAATAATAATAAACAGCATTAGAAATAGCACATTCTGGGGAGACTACTAATTAAATAACATTTATTATTATTATTGTTATTACAAATAATTTATATAGGCCCTTACATTTACACAGCCAGTATAAACAGAGAGTTGCATTCCTGCCCCAAAGATTTTACAATCTAAATCAGACAAGGGCAACACTACAGGAAAGGGAGGAGGGATTGCTTGGAGAGGGGGGTTTTAAGAAGGGGAGAAAAAGTTGAAGACTGTTGCAGACGTAGGGGCAGCATGACAGAATGTATAAAGCTGAGAGTAGGAAAATGGGATAAAAGGGAGGAGTCAGGTGGGAGGATTGGGAAGAGCCTAAAGAGAGAGAATGCGCAGAAGGAGAAATTATATAGGTGAGGACCAGATTTGTAGGGGCTTGGAGAAGTGGACAATGAGCATGAACCTGACATATTAAGAGCCAAGATACCAGTGGAGAAAGATGAAGTAGTGACATACCTTAGCAAGACACCTGATATGAGCAAGATGGAAAGAGTTCAAGGTTACACAGAATATATGGGCCTGGGAGGGAGGGAGGGAGATCATTAAGGGTGCTGGAGTTGTGAGTGGAGATAAAGAAGGGAGGCAGAGGAAACTGGCTTAATTGCCTCCGTATTTTGTGGACAAGTTATCTACTCACACTGCCTCTCTACCAAATTTCTCTTTTGCCCCACTCCCATCTAGTTTTTACTCCAGCCACACCATTGAAAGTGCCCTAACCAAAGTCATCACCACTTCCCAGTGACGTCCCAAGCTCTCCCATTTATATCCTTCTTGATCCATTTGTCATGTCTTTGACACGATCAGTCATTCCGTCATCTAAAGACTCGTCTCCCGAGGCTTCAAAAGCTTTGGGCTACAGTGGCTCTCTTCCTACCTCTCTGCCCTTTCCTTCCCTGGAGTTCCCACCCACTCTCCATTAGTGTTGTTTTCTTTCTCCGGCCATCCTGGGAGACAACAGTGAGTTACACTGTAACAGCTTCAACTATGACTTGTCTGCTGACAACTCACAGATCTCTCACTTCTCCAGTTTCCATCTCACCTGTCTCTGGCTGTCCATTGGCACATTCCATTTTGAACTCAGAAAGCAAGGCTGTCCCAGTGGTTAGGGTGTTAGCTTGGGGTGCAGAAGACCCAGGTTCAATAGCATGCTCTGCCACAGACTTCCTGTCTGACCTTGGGCAAGTTATTTCAGGTCCCCATCTGTAAAATAGGGATAATAGTACCCTCCTTCCTCATAGAGGTGCTGTGATTGTGAGGCACTCAAATACAATAAGTACTTAAGATAGAAACTGCTGCACTGCAAGTGTGCTCACACGTGAGTGTAACCTGGATAGTGGCTGAACATTGATTATGTGATAATGAAGTGTGGATCTCTAGAGCTCTCCCACAAACAGATCTCCACCACTCAGGTACAATAAAGAGGCAGTAAAGGATTCCAAATGAGAGCCACATGAACAGGAGAGATTCACATGACGGTGTGGAAATCCACCTGTGGATTTGGGCCTTTAAAAGCATTATGCCAGCATCTGGTGTAGCTACCCTAGAACCATGAATGTCTTGTAATATAGGAAATACATGTTATGGTACTAAGCTCATTACAGTGAACTATGTAGCTGAACAGAGAGCAGTTTATAATAAACCAAAAGAAAATCAAACAGAAGCTGTTTTCAGAATGTGGACTGTTACTTAAGTTACATATATATGGCACATATTGTCATTAATTGGTTTTGGTTTTCTTGTGCACACTGTTGTAATGGGTGGAAACTATGAAGTTCTGAGCTCTACGCACATGGAATTTTCCATGTCACATGTTACGACAAGTGCTGGACTCTGCTGGCTAAAGAACATTTAAAGGAAAAAATGAATTCTAACCATATGTTCTGAAATGAAACAATATGCTCATTCTGTTTCAGCTGAAAACTTTAGTGACTGCTGTACAGTTAACAGCGCAGCAATAAAGTAGGAAAATGACCTTGAAAGAGAATTTACTGTGGAACAGAAAATAATTACAGCACAGCAATGAGAATGCACAATGTATATTTCTCACCTTTGACGCAACAGAATATTGATTAAGTTATTTCATTTCCACTGCATTATCTATTGGTCTAGTTATCCAAGGAGAAAAAGGCTGACAACAATGAAAAAGGAGTGGGGTTCAGTTTTCATTTTCACTATCCCAAGCCAAGGCTTCTTCCTCTTTAAAGGATCATGAAAAATAATGTTGTCTAGTGCCAACTGAACACCTAGTATCAAAGACTTCTGAATTTGAAGCATCTAACACTGGGTACTAGCTGAACATGGACTATGTGATAATCAAGTGCGGATCTCCAAAGCTCTCCCACAAGCAGATGTGATTATAGTATAGGTCCTGCCCAAAAAATCCAACCTGAAAAAATTAGAGAATTTCTTTTAGTAGGGCCATTATTTATTATTATTATTATTATTATTTTGGAAGAAGAGTGTGCTGCACCTAAGATGGTTGGTGGTAGGAATATGGGTGCAGTGGGCTGAATGTTAAGCTTTTGGTATGCCCTGCCTAGTGCCATTAAAAAGTCAACGTTTGCCTACAGTGTGATAACATTTCTTTGGCAGGGATAAAAGCTTTCAGAAGCTGATACATCTGGAGGAAGGAAAGACTGAGAAGATGGATTAAATTCAAATCCATATCTGATGGGCAACTTCCCTCCATAAGCCCCCAGAATTAGATGCTCTGTTAGTGGAGAAAGCCTTTTTATACTCTTTGGGGTTGTACTGGTTCAAAAGGTGGGGAGTGGGTACCTTGGAGCTCTCAGATTTTGTTTTGAATGGGATGTCTATCATCACCTGCAGCAATTCTCTGATTCTGTTCTGGGGACTTCTTATTGCCATGAGGCTTTCTCCATAACACACTTATGCAGTGCCTCCCCCAGCTGTTCTCTCTACTCCTTTGTGTAATATGTCTTAATGGCAGGCTTTGTTGTCGTTGTCATTGAATTGACATGGCTGTCTGTGATATCTCACAAAGGTCTTCTTACTGTAAGGCTGGAGGTCCAAACTTTACCCACTGAGGATGATGCTGGCAACTTCTCAAATTAAGTTGCTCCTGACATGCAAAATATAAATGGAGCAGCTTGCAGCCACCCTCATCTTTCACACAGAGGTGTGTCCTGCACAGAGGCCAGGCTCCCGTCTGCTTGGGCCAGGCTGCGACATCTTGAGATCTGTTGTCTCTGCAGGTAGGACTTTGGCCACATCTGATATGAAGGGAGAGGGAACACTGGCACTTTCTATAAATTGGGGGGCAAATTCAGACTCCACTTTTGCTGCTGTGGTTCTGCGGCACAGGGCAGGTTAGGCCATGCCACACTGGGCACCTTTGCACTCTGTGTACTTCACAACACTGCTCTGGGTTTTCACTCTCTGCAGCAGCATGGAGGAAGGCGTGAGGGGGGTGAACGCCTCTGCCCCCTTATTGATCGCTTTCCCATGTCAGCTCATATGCCCAATGATGCCACTGTACTTACACATGCCAACATTAACTCTTTCATTGCTTAGTTTTTGAGTAGCTAGAATGGGTAGAGATTGTGAACTGGTAGCTCACAAAGGGTAGGACATCCAGAAGAGAGACACAAATACAGGTAAAAGGGGAGAAAGGATGCTGGGGACGGGAGAGAAACAAAAAAGGAGAGAATCAGCAGCACATTTCCCCCACTGAATGGGACAGTAAGATCCTGAACAGACAATACGCAATGATCATTGATAAGCTCTTTGGGGCAGCAACAGTGTTTCTGTTCTGTGTTTGTACAGCACCTAGCAGGACATTGTCCGGTCCGTGAGCGGGGCTCCCAGGCGAAGAGTAATAACTGAATGCGTAGCTACTAGAGAGGCTCTATTTGCCCTTTGTGCAAAGCCCGCAGCTCTGCTGTGGGCGGAAGGGAGCAGGGAGGGAGCCCCAGACATACCCAGCAGCCCGGGGACCAAGCCCAGAAGAGCCATGCAGGAGAGCCCCGGGCACTGCACCGGGCCAACCAGCAAAAGCCCCAGAACCGAAAGCGAACGGCCCCAGGGCTCTGCGTTATGAGGCTGGGCCGGGGCCCAAGCTCCCTGCCGCGCCAGCCAAGCTGGGGACGCTGCGGAGCCGCAGCCGGTGATTAGATCAGCCCATGTAACAAGTTTAGGGAGAGCGCTGAGCCTCCTCCTCCCGCCCCCTGTGCGCCCCCGAGGGGCCCGCCTGCCTCGCAGCCAATGGCACGGAGCGAGGCGGCTGCATGTGGCGGCGCTGACCCAGGGCCCGGGCTGGGAGGAGACAGGAGCGGAGCCGCCTGCGCTCCCTCGCTCACTCCGCTCTCCCCAGCTCCGGGCTGCACTTCTCCGCGCGGCGGCGGCGAGCCCAGGCTGCACGCGGCGCCCCTCGGAGCTGCTGCGGCGCGCGGCTGCACCATGGACTCGGACTCCGCGGAGCTGAGCGAAGGGGAGCTGCTCGCGCCTGCAGGTAGGGAGGGCGGCTGCCTGGACCCGGCTCCAGCCTGGAGGGTCGAGCTAGGCGCGGGGGGACGGCTCCGGTCACTTTACACGGTTGTTTTACAGCCACTTCAAGGGCAGGACCGAGCTGCGGGGGACTCGGAGCCGGGATGGCGTTTGCAGAGGGAAGCGGGGGCCCTAGAGGTCCCTGTGTGTGCCGGGGGAGCTGGAGGGGTCCTGAACCAGTCTCCTCCCTTGAGGGACTAAGCCAGCACCTGCCCCGTGCTGCCGGCGGGGGGCATTCCCAATGCAGCGCAAGAAGTTGCTCGCCACATGTGAGCCGGGGTGGAGGGTGGAATTATGGACACGTCAGGCTGGAAGGAGCCTCCAAAGGTCAAGTCCAACCCCCTGCACGGAGGCAGGATCAAGTGAATTTAGATCATCCCTGACAGGTGGTTGTCCAACCTGCTCTTAAAAACCTCCAAGGATGGGGATTCCACAATTGCCCTGGGGAGCTTAGGCCAGAGTTTAACTACTCTTAGAGTTAGAAAGTTTTTCCCCATATCTCACCTAAATCTCCTTTCCTGCAGCTTAAGCAGATTACTTCTTTTCCTACTTTCAGTGGAGAACAATTGGTCACTGTCCTCTTTATAACAACCCTTGACACGGTTGAAGACTTCTCAGACTAAACATGCCCATTATTTTTAACCTTTCCTCATAGTTTTCTAAAACTTCTATCAGTTTTGTTGTTGTCCTCTCTGGACTCCCTCCAATTTGCCCATATCTTGCCTCATTGGAATTGGACACAGTACTCCAGCTGAGGCCTGAGTGCTGACTACAGCCAGACAATTGCCTCCCATGCCTTACATACAATGCTCCTGTTAATACAACCCATACTAGCCTTTTTCACAACTACATCACATGGACAACTCCTGTTTGATTTATGATTCACTATCACCCCAGATCCTTTTCAGCAGTACTAATACCTAGCCATTCTCCATTTTGTACTTGCACATTTGATTTTCCTTTCTAAGTGAAATACTTTGCACTTGTCTTTATCCATAAGTCCTCCCCTGGTGCAGCAGCAGTGGGTTAGCAGGATCCAACAGGTGATGGACTCTGCCAAAGACAGAGAAGTCACTGTAGCTGCCCCTTGCACCTTTCCATTCCTCTGCAACTTCAGGGACAGAAAAAGCAATAACTCCCCTTTTTGTTGTCTGAAGAACTAAGACACTAGAATACAAGGCATTCAGCCAAATTCTGCTCCCTGTTACACCCACTCAGTTGAAGTCAAACTGGTTCCTCTGGTGTAACAGTGTGATTTGGCTTAGGGGGTTAAATTCTACCAGGGTATGTGTGACAAACTGAACATAACAGAGCTTGTCTGGTGACAGATCTGGTCCATTATCTGGTCCAATATAATATTCAGGAGCTGCATTTTTTTTCCTTTTTATCCAGAACTACAAATATTTCACCAAATATTTGGAAGGGAAGACTTTTCCCCCCTCAAGCCCAGACATGCAAAATCCTCAGGCTTTTATTTTTAGAGTGTCTTAACTTGTAACTGTCACAAAAACGTAAAACAGCTGCTTTCTGGTGGCTGGAGCTTGCATAGTTTTTAGGTAAGACTGAAAACCACTGATGGAAAAACACTTTCCTCTGCCATCCCCAACCGACCCACATCCCTAAGTAGTGAGCAAAATAAATGAGTAATCGTTGATTTGTCCAGTAATTGAAGGATGCCCAGCACAGGAAGTGAATAAAGACAGTTCCCTGTAATGCTGGATTTTACATTACTTTACAGTAGTTCTAGCTGCCAGTACATTGTTTTCCAATTTCAGTCCAAAGGGAAGAGTTGTACAATAGAAAGGTCCCCCACCCCCATACATATCTTCAGGTTTTAATTTCATACAATTTCTTGTTGGTAACCCTGACATCAACAAAGCTGTCTACTGTAGTGTCTCACAATGAAAGACTTTCTTACATATGACAGCAGATACATGATTTCTTAATCTAGTCCCCGGAAGGGCCTGATTCATCTGACTTACATTGGTGTAAATCAGGAGTGGCTCCTTTGAGTCAGTGTAGTCACACCAGCAAAAATATGTAAGCGAGATCAGAATCATACCCATGTTTATTGTTGTCTGACTTATGTGATTAGAGTAGACAGAGATGGAAAAGATCTATTAAGAAACATTGCAAAGCCTTCTCCTTTGAGAATGCCTTTCTACAGAAAGTGCCACTCACAATCCAAACGCCCCTTTTATTCCCAATCACCATTTCCCCTTCAAAAATAACCTAGCCCAAGCAGAGTTCCAATCCCTGTAAAGGGAAAAGTCCATTAGAGACTTTGTTATTGATTTTACAGCGATGGGTGACAGTATAGAACTCTAGAATAGATAGGTCCCCTCTGGTGAAGTCTCCTAAAAGTATAGGCTTGTTTCCTATAGATTATTTTTTACTTTTGGCCAGCCTAGTTTTACAATGAGGTAGATCTGCAAGTGATGTCCTGGTGCATATTTTATCATTTGTTTAATAGCTTTGTAAGGTAATAGACAAACATCAGGCTGTCCAGCTCCCCATGCCTCCTGCATTAAGGGAGTGCCCTGTCATGTGTTTTATATTCAGGCTGATATACCATTAAAATATATAATTTCTTCTCAATGATCACATCTTACTCACTGTTTTAAGTTACAAAGGAATGTCAGTATTAGAGACAAGCTGCTTTAAGACAGCTCCTACCAACAATTTGTGGAGATTAAGAGTTTATTTTTTTTAAATGGTTTAGAATTTGCCCTAAACACTTTTTCTCACAGACTGCTAATTTCCAGCAGTTAATGCTGAGCAATGTATTAAACCTCCCTTTCATCCATGCTGTCTTTCCTCCTTGTACAAAATCAAAAAAATCTGGTATCCCCAGTCATGCAGGGCAGCAGAATTAAACAGGTAGTATGTAATTCTTCAAAAGAAAAGCACTATAATGCTCTCCCCACCCTCTGCCTAAAGGACTTGTTTTACTAGCTGTTCCTTATTTGTTTGGATCCACATATGCTCTGAGAAAGCACTGTGTGGTTGGATTCTTTTTTTTTTTTTTGTCTTTTTCGCCTACTATTCCATATGTACATGCAGTATACGTGTGTATGTGGGTGTTTGATAATCATACTGTCAGTCACTACCAACGGCATAGAAATCTAGGGGTTCGCTTATTTCACAACCAGAGGAAAGGGAGGGTGGGGAGGAATTAGTCACTGCGGCACCCCGTGGCAGTGGCCAGAGGTATTCTGCGTGCAGAGCGTAGCAGCAGAATGCCTCCAGGATAGCCAGGAGATGCACATTCAGGGCAAAGTCCTGGTTCTGTTGAAGCCAATGGGAGTTTTGCCATTGACTTCAGTGAGACTAGGATTTCACTCTCAGAAGCAGCACATACACTTTTTAGATGTTTAGCATGCACTCCCTTCAGCACCATTCCTAGTTGGTGTATAGGGCAGGAGGGCCCTGGCCACTCAAGGACACTTAGATTGTAATCACTTTGGGCAGGGTCTGTCTTTTTACTGTGTTTGTACAGCACAGGGGGGTCCTGGTCTACTACTAGAGCTCCTAGGTGCTTCTGCAATATAAATACAAACCACTACCACCCCTTTAAGGATTGAAATACTCCAGCAGTGCTAGTCTTCGTCCTGCACCCCCACCCCTTGCATTCGGCGAGTGCAAACCCCAGCATTCTAGCAGCCCGCTGCCCAGGTACTGAAGTATGCACTTTCGCTGGTCCAGCTGGAGTCTAATCTCTACATTCCAGAAGTCTTGTTTCCTTCAATAACCAATTACAGCTGAGTCTACAAGAGGAGCAGGAGTACTTTTTTCCATGTTTATGAACATCACGGTGGTAACTTCACGTGGATGTTGTACACAAAAAGCTCCTTGAATGCAATAATGTGGGATAAATGTTAGTTGTACTTGAAAAATCATCATCTCCATACTAGAATATCCAGCCATCCGAGACTTGGCGTCCATCACAGCCTCTGTCTCATCCATCCCTACTTTGTACTCAAGCTAACTATTTTAAGATAAATATATTTGACTTTAGTGTCTGGACAGACTTGTCCCCACACTAGAAGTACCAGACATGTCTTCATGCTTTTCAACACACACATTGTATAACCCAGTTTATTAAGGGGGGAAAAGTTACACATTTTGACTACATCCCAAATTTCACAGTAGCACATACCCTGTCCAGCTTCATGATTTTTACTATAGACTAGCCATGCTTACTCCATAAAATGTGATCATCCTATGGAACCTTTCCCCGTCCCCAGAATTGAGCAAGTAATACTTAGGACATAACATAGCCACAGAATAAGAGTGACAGACATCTAGGGAGTATTCTATAAAAAGTCATTTTCAGAAGCAGAATCAAGTTTTTTAACTTCATACTGAAAAGATGCTGAAGAAATGAGAAGTTACCAGTGAAGGCCCTGATCCTGCAAAGGCTTCGTTTTAGGCATGTGTGTAGTCCCCTTGAAATCAGCGGGCCTAATTTAAAATCTATGAAGACTAAGCCCCTGTGCTAATCTGGTCCATTTTTCTGCAGAAAACAGGCCATAGAATTTCAAGTTGCCTGCAGTAGTCATGGTATGTCATTGGTGTCACGGAGTGAGTGACAGAAAGAGAGAAGGGCAGATCCTCATCTGCTAGCTATCTCAATTTACACCAGTCTTCTATCATATTGGTTTTAAAACGTATTACAAGCTCCTAGCTCAGAATACAGACTGCTGCTTTTTTTTTTTTTTTTTTTTAAACAGAGAAGTACTGCATTTATACTCTGATCACATGAGGACAAAGGGCTAAATTACACCACTCTCTCTCCTATAAGGCAATGTAAGGCCCCTTCTCCCCCCATGAAAGTTTATTCTATCACAAGCCTGATTCTGGAGCCCTTTTTAGACCAAACTCTCTCAGTGATCAATGGGAATTTGGCCCAGGCACGACAGCAGCTACGGTCCCATGTAGAGTTCTCAACTGGTGAATGGGTTTTATGGAATATTAACACTTCACAGTTTAGGATTTTGTATGCTGCCAGTGGCCAAAGCAAGTATACACTATGGACAAAATTCCTGGCCCTGTTGAAGTAAGAGGCAGTTCTGCTATTGACTTCAATGAATTAGGATTTTCCCCTATCAATTCAGGCACAAAAAGCTTAATGCATATTAAAAATTGATAAATTATCTAAACTCTACCATGGGAAATAAATATGCAATTAGTAAACAGTATCAGATTTTAAAATGATTCATTAATATAAATAGGGCTCTAAAAACAGTCATTATTTATTTGGAGCTGACCAGTTATGTTATTTAATTTGGACTGCTTAGCAAGTCATTGTCTGCAAATCATTTACCATATTATATGATCTGCATACACATTTGTGTGTGAGCAGCACAAGTGTGTTTTGTATTTTATCTGGATAAGTACAATCAAAAGCCATTCTAGACAGAGCCAAGATACTTTTGTAAACAGACTTATTTTAGATCTTAGATCTTGGGAGACAGGCCAGTCCTTGCTTACAGACAGCCCCCCAACTGAAGCAAATACTCACCAGCAACCACACAGCACACAACAAAAACACTAACCCAGGAACCTATCCTTGCAACAAAGCCCGTTGCCAACTGTGTCCACGTATCTATTCAGGGGACACCACCATAGGGCCTAATCACATCAGCCACACTATCAGAGGCTCGTTCACCTGCACATCTACCAATGTGATATATGCCATCATGTGCCAGCAATGCCCCTCTGCCATGTACATTGGCCAAACTGGACAGTCTCTACATAAAAGAATAAATGGACACAAATCAGACGTCAAGAATTATAACATTCAAAAACTAGTCGGAGAACACTTCAATCTCTCTGGTCACTCGATTACAGACCTAAAAGTGGCAATTCTTCAACAAAAAAACTTCAGAAACAGACTCCAACAAGAGACTGCTGAATTGGAATTAATTTGCAAACTGGACACCATTAACTTAGGCTTGAATAAAGACTGGGAGTGGATGTGTCATTACACAAAGTAAAACTATTTCCCCCTGTTTATTTTCCCCCCCTTTCCCCCCGCCCCTACTGTTCCTCAGACGTTCTTGTCAACTGCTGGAAATGACCCACCTTGATTATCACTACAAAAGGTTTTTTTTTCTCTCCTGCTGGTAATAGCTCACCTTACCTGATCACTCTCGTTACAGCCATTGTTTCATGTTCTCTGTGTATATAAATCTCCCCACTGTATTTTCCACTGCATGCATCCGATGAAGTGAGCTGTAGCTCACGAAAGCTTATGCTCAGATAAATTTGTTAGTCTCTAAGGTGCCACAAGTACTCCTTTTCTTTTTGCAGACTTATTTAGAAACAGAAAAGTAGTGTTATAAATAGTAATGTTAAAATATCCTGGGGCAAAGTTCTTCGAGTTGGGAATTATGGAGGTTATGCAGCATTGAAACTGTATCTGCAATGTTTGCAACTACTTTTTGGAATGGCACAGTGATCATTTGTGGAATTTATGTGGCCATAAAGGCTGTACTTTATCAGGGTGAAAACCTGGGATTTGTTTTTTATTTATATTTTAGCAAGTTTTTTTTGCCTTTCTGTAACAAAGGTCTGAATCAGCAAACTGGGAAGTGTAATAGGGTCTAGTCAGGAAGAATCTGGTAAGACATTTACACAACAAATAAGCAGTATTCATAAACACTGGGAAAAGCAATTGACATGTTGCATAAAAGCCACTGTGCATTGCTTCAGGGCTGCACTCACCAACAGTGTACCCAGCTACTTGGATAATGGCAAAGGGCTCTGTTCACCCCTCTGCTGGAAGGCACAGAGAGGTTAGCAAAGCTGGATGAAAAGTGACAGAAGTATGGAGTAAAGTGGAGTTGATGCAACATAGTCCTGCCTTTCCCTGGAAACCTGTAGAAGCCCCTCTGTGACCTAGGGTTGAGGACATAGTGTAAGCAGGGGGAAGGCCAGGGAGCAGCTGTTTCTCATGCAGCTATTGGATCCTGGGACAAAACTGCCAGGAAACTGCAAAGGCTTCATTTTAAGCATGTGAGTAATCCCTTCAAAGTCAGTGAGCCTACTCTTTGTAGATTTTAAAGCTATGGTGATAATCTAGTTCATCCTTGTGCATAACACAAGCCATAGAATTTCATGGGGATGGCCCTTCCTGGACATGGGTTAGAATCTGCAAGATGATGCTCTATTTACCACATTAATCCTTGGAATCTACAGTGTTTGCAGGCTGCAACTCTTTCTCCCATCCAAGTGGCCACTACTCTCTATCCAGTGGGAACTCCAAGTTTAAGTCATGGAGTTTGGTTGGTTTCCATGATGGAAGAGTCAGTCAGACCTCAAACGTGCTGTTACTTTACCTTAGCAATTGCTGCATCACATAACCATTTGTTACTGTGCTGTAGTGTTGGTTCCTCAAACTGATGGTTTGCTTCTGTTTGGAATTTAAGGCTTAATTTTATGAACACTCAATAGAAAGCAATGTACTATTCTCGGGCACTTCTCATTGTAGCTGCTGACAAATCAGAAGTGAATTCTCTTACTTCTACCTCTCTCACTGCTCTGCTAACTGGCTTATCACACAATCTTGATTTTTCAGCCTCATTCTGCCTTGGTCTCCCAAGGCTGTGCATGGACAGTTGCTGGGCAACACAGATTATGTGCTATCAGTGATACTACCTCTCATAACTGATAATGAAGTCCTTCCTCACTGCCCAGGCAGCGTGCTGTTTTTCCTTCCTTTGCATCAAGAAAATTCGGGGAGCTGATTTCTGTCATTTCCTTCCTGCGGCTGCACTTAAAGATTCGATGATGTTTCATGTAATAACACAAAACGCCCTACGGTTCCAGGTGGACACAGTCTTCTCCACTTCTTTCATGTGCTGCATTGCAGAAAGCTGTTCAACCACCATTGTGTTACACTTCAGAGGTGAATGTTTATTTCACACAGGGTGGTGTGAGATTTAGTTTTTGCGGGTATAACACGGAGCTCCGCTGTTGGAAGTTCCAGTAGAAGTGAAATTCATAGGGCTTGTGTTTTTTAGGGTTTATTAATTTCATTTGTCATGGTTTAGTTTTAGCAATTTGAGTTTTATGTAGATGCCCAAAAACTCATAGTTTTATGGGTTTTTCTTTTTCTTTGTATATACTATTTGTTATGTATATTCGTTCCTCATTTCAGCAGTATATACTGTAATGAGTAATTTCTTTCTAATGTTCCCCAGTGTGCTTTAATGTAGTGCTGTTTCTAACAGCACTACATTAAAATGCACTAGGCAACCTTTAATGCACACCAACAGGTCTACACAGACCAATTAATACACAACACTTCAGTGTGCTTTAGAAGTCATATACCTGTTGTCCAGATTGCTGTTCTGTGTAGACAAGCTGCTAGATCCAAGTAACCATTTCTGGTGTTTCCAGTGCTTATTGGATAAACACCAATTTAATTTGTTTTATATTGGGGGTATTTTATAGGTTAAACCTAAAGTAAGAAGCTCTACTTCTGTACCATAATAATCTGCTAAATAAGGACACAAATAAAATCCTATGAAAGATTATTATTTATCTGATAGCTATCTTTCCTCTGTTTTGATTTGGCCAAGAAAACCTTGACATTTGCCTAAGGTTAAAGGAAATAATGCAGAGTTACATTTTTCATTTTAACCCTGAATGTTTATATTTACATTTGTAACCCCTTGGGAGTTAAGTGCTTGACAAGCCCACTAGGCACCTATCTGCATCTAAAGGCACCTAAATATCTTTTAAAATATGGCCATTAGTTCTTGGACTAACTGCAGTTGGTTAGGTTTTTCAGACTTCACCCCATCCTCCCCCAATAACTAGACCTTATCTCTGTCAAAAAATGCTCATGAGCCAGTATATCTAACCTACATACGATTATACACTTTGTCCATCTTTTCTCCCCTTAACATATACTTGTTTTTAAGAACATATTGATATATTAGTCATTACAGCTTAATTTCGGGTATCATCCTCGTAAGAAGGAATTTGGCATTATCAGGACAGACATGGCTGAGATTTCTCTTACTGGACCACTAAAAGGAGATCAGTCTATTTATCTAAATGCAATTGCCACTAAGGTTCCTTCTCAGAGCACTAATCTTATAGAGATCACACTGAGTAGATGGAAAGCCAGGAACAAAACAGATTCATAAGATAGATGAATACCGGTACCCACCAAAATTCCAGGCTTCTGCCATTAATTTTTGGAGTAAGTGAGGTGTCTGAAGGTTGAGAGCAGCTCCAGCAGTCAGTTGTTGATCTGCTGGTATTCAGTTATCCTCCAGACCAGTGTACCTTCTGCTGTTCTCCAAGGAGGTTGGGGGAGAGATTAAGTTTCTTTTTAAACTATATAAAATCGTTAATTTCAGCAAGCTGTAAAAGAAAATTGCACTGATTTTGGTTTGTGCAAGTGGTTTAAAGTTCAGTTATAAGAAGGGTGACTTCTCAGAAAGTAAAAGACCAGATTATGGCCTTAGGAACCAGTGTCATTTTAGGGTCGATACTGCAGATAACACCATAGCATGGCAGAATCTGGAGACATTCTGCCTGCAGTGAATACGGGCAGGTAGAATTCTACAAGACGGAAACATGAGGGGTGTCAACACCCATTAAAAAAAGAATAGCATGTGCTCCTCCCACCTTTGAGGATGCCAAAAGGCAGTGCAGGACCAGGGCCATGACTCTGCCCCTCCTCTTGGGTGTCTAAGGCCACTGATGCTGCTGAGTCCATTGTACCTTGATCTCAGGATTGTTGTAGCCAAAATTTTGGCTACAACCTGTCACCTTTACTCCGCTGTGTAGGAGCAACTTTACTCCATTACGCAGCTGTGTAGGAGCAATTGGAAAGCTCCTTTGCTGTATTTCCACCTTTCATATCTCCAAAGTCCACCTTTCTCCATTGCTAATACCAGGATCATCTCTCATCTTAATTATTTTAACTTTTCCCCTCTCTGGCCTCGCTGCCTCTCACTCAAGGCTCATATCTTGCTACTGAAGCCATCTGCTCCTGGTGCTCTGTCCCTGTCACACCCTTCCTTCTGCAAATTCCCCCATTGACAAGCTCCTCATCTTTGTTTCTCAGGCCCTGCATAATTTCCCCTTTTCCCCCCACCCTCCCATCTGTGTCATTTCCACACATACTTAATTCTCTTTGCATTCTTTCCACTCCTCTCTCCTTTGTTTCTCTCCTCCCATTCTTGGCTTCATCCTTCTGCTATTGAGACAGACAGTGGGTCTGTCAATAGTTTATATGTCATGACAGTAGAAAATTGTTAAGAGGAAAAAATCATATTCCCTTTGTAGTCAGTAGAGATAGAAATTGGTTGTTCTCAGCAGGTTGACGTTATCTCACCCCTATAATAAAGGGCAATGGACTTGGTTAGCAAGGTTGTTTAAAGAAAAGAGATCAAGAAGGATTTTGAAATTCTGAATGGGCAGACATGTAGGAACCTGCCAGAGAATGAGACAGACAGCACACCTGAGCAAACAATCGTGTGGGGAAAACGAGCGTAACCTAACCTTAATATGATAATGGATATGAAACATTTGGACTTCAGCAGCAGATCAGGTGAGGGAGATACATGTATCTGGCTCTGGACACAGCAGCATGAGGCTGTCAGACTGACCAAGGGAGGTCAGAGAAGGGAATTGCTTTCCAGCTATGTAAATTTTCCTTTCTCAGTAGAGAGGCTAAGGGATGCCTGCCTCTCCGGGCTTTGGCATAGTATTCATATGAATTACATTATGAAGACAGTCTGAGTAACAGTCTCTTTCCATTTTTAGAGAATCTTTTAAAAAGAGTTTGTTGTGTGGCATTTCACACAGACTGGCCCCAAAAAGAGCAAAGTTCTTCAACCTCTGAGGAGAAGGCGCAAAGGCAAGAGGTATCTGGAGCCAGTCCTTACTCGGTCTCTGGCCAAAGCGCATGGACAAGGGTAGCCTCTTCCAGTGAAGTGTCTTGCAGAGGTCTAGCACATGCACACCTACGAGACGACACCTAGGGACCCAAAAGGAGGAGAATGTGAGTTGGTGGAAGTGTGAGCAAAAGTGAGTTGCAACCTTTGCTCTGGTCCTCATCCAAGAGCTCACTCCCCTCCACTTCTGATACCATCTTAAACCCACTTTTTCAGGAAATCCTTCCTCCTCCTCATTGCTGTCGTGTGTGATTTGGTCTTGCCTGAATGAGATAAATTTGGATTCACAGCATACATGTTCCCTGAAGTTCCATGTAAATTTACATCACTTTATACTGTGAGTAGTTAATGATTGTTGCTCTGACGTGGAATGCAGTTTGTTTGCTTTGCACAGCTCACTTAGGCACAAATTCCCTTAGCACAATCCTAGAGGGGTACAAGAGACTTGTAGCAGCTGGATTTCTGTTAATACCATCATTCCATTTCCTTATTTTATCAGAAATAAATGGAGTTAGATTTTCTTGCGATTACCATAAATCAGCAGTGAGGTGGTGGAAAGGCACAACAAAAATACCTCTGCCGCCTGCACCCTGAAATACAGAAGCATCACCTGACCTGCAGAATAACCGTACGAGGCAACCACAACTGTACAAGGTTTATCGATTATACCCCAGCATACGCTGGGGCCTGAGACAACATTTCTATAAATATGGTTACATTTTCCTGTAGCCACATTTGATG
The DNA here is from genome assembly GCF_965152275.1 of Natator depressus. Lineage (NCBI taxonomy): Eukaryota > Metazoa > Chordata > Testudines > Cheloniidae > Natator > Natator depressus. The sequence continues at coordinate 62,040,421 of NC_134243.1, read as the reverse complement.
GAAATCCATATCAGATATGTTCCATTATAATAAACTGGTAATTGTGGGATAGTTTATTTTTCATACTTCTGAGAAAGAGAGGGAAGAGGTGGTTAAGCTTCTTACTGGTGAAAATAATTTAGATGCTTATTTAGATCATCCCTGGCAACAATGCAAGCAAATTCTCTGCTGTACTGACCATATGGTTATATAAAAAGAGATTAAAAAGTTGCTTGAGAATAAAACCCTTAGACACTAAACTAGCTTTTGTAGCAATATTTTGTCCAGTTAATCAAGTGTTTTTTATAATCTTTACAAGCAGCTTTGATTATGAAGTTGAATGTTACAGGCTTCCAGTCTAATGCAGAGTGAATATTTTAAAAATGGTATTAAAGTCTACAAGCATAGTCATTCCAGGAAAGAAGTTTATTTTATAAGAGCACGTAACTATTCACATAACAAAGAGACAACAGTTTACAGAATACAGGCTATTAGCTTTTTGGTGCTTGTATGTAATTCCATTAACAGCTGCTTCTCATTACCTTTAATGGGAAACACATATGCACACCAACAGAACAGATCTTTTAAATCATTTTACACATTTCAAACAAATCTGAAAGACTAAAATTGCTGGGACAGATTCTGTCCTGTATCTCCCGAGAGGCACAGCTGTGGGACAAAGGGAAAGGAGACCCCGAGTCAACTTTGTGCCACCTGGATTCTGGGCTGCTGTCAGGGCCAGAACAGCCCAGAATTTGAGCAATCCCCCAGCCTGCCTCCCCACAACTGTCTATGGACAGCACCACAGCCCAGAAACCCTGCAGCCTAGGGGCAGAATGGGTTACATATAGCAGCCCGATGCTGCTTCTGTGCTAGGAGAATTCCCCCTAACCCTTTGCAGCTCCTTTCCAGCTCTTGAAGCTGCATATATGGACTGGGGTGGGAGTCAGAATAGGTGCCACTGGCTTTACTAACATGTTTTCAGTATTTATAAGTTAATGTGAAATTCACTTAGACACACACATGCACACACACCTGTTCCATGCAAAAAACCAAAGCTAGTGTTAATACAGCTGTCACTTTGAAATCCAGATTTCAAAAAAGGTAAAAAGCAAGATTTTGCAATGTTAAAACTGAGAAGTCACACCCCCAGAAAGTCAGGAATTCTAGAGCTGAGTCTGAAAGTTTCTTCCCCTGCCTCCTCCTGCTTATGTCATAATGTACAGAATAAAAAGGAATCACATTATGGGAGAACATTCTCCTGCACACAAAAGGGAGTTAGACACCATGCGCTACGTTGGCTGCAAAACTGATCTGACTGGTTCAGGGAGGACCACCCAGAGAAATAATGATCTGCCTCTACAGTGCCACAGATTGTACACCACTCACCCCTTCCTGCTGCCAGTGTAGCATTGGAAAAGTTGACAGCTACATTGTAGCTAGAAGTGAGCCGCCTAGCCCATGTAGACAGGCTTGCACTAGCTCGGCTCAAATTCCCATGCTAAAAATAGCTGTGTGGCAGTTGTGGCACCAGTGTAGGTTTGGACTAGCCACTCAGGGGGTAGAGTGGGTACAAGCCTCTGCTGATACACAAATATCCACACTGCTATTTTTAGGACACTAGCTCAAATTGAGCTAATACAAGCCTGTCTACCTGGGCTGGAGGGCTTGCTCCCAGCTGCAATGTAGACGTAGCCACGTTGTGAAGTGGCAACTTTCTGATATTCCAAGAGGCAAACATTGGATTAAAGAGGTGCACAGATCTCAGTTACAATGTCAAAGGGATGAACAGTAGGTTGGCCAAACTGTACATTTGGAAAACCGTACATTAGGAAAGTAGACAGATCCTCTTTAAAGCCCAGAGTTAATATAAATACTTAATCGTTGGTATGGGACTGGGAGATAGGGAAATCTTGCAAAAGTTTGCTTAATGATGCAAAATTGAGTGTGTCTGATGATGGTCCCTTCTGACCTTAAAAGTCTATGAGACAGTCAGGAGAGCTGAGTTCTAATCCCACCACTGCCATTTACCTGCTATATAACCTTGAGCAATTCATTTAAACTCTGTTTCCCCTCCCACCTTTTGTCTGCCTTGTCTGTTTAGATTTTAAGCTCTTTGGGGGCAGGAACTGCCCCTCCCTTTGTGTTTTTACAGTGCCTACTACAAGGGGCCCCAATCCCAGTTATACAAATAAATAGAAAGTAAAACGAATGCAATGCACTGGGAGAATGATAGTAATTGTAAAATTCATTAATACAGTTGCCATAATATATCAGTCATGAAAATTTCACAATAGCCAAAAGCCAAGAAGCAATTTCATATCTGACACTTGCTCTTAAACACCAAGGATATATATGCTTTCTGTGCTGGGTGGAGTAAGGGAAGTAAGGGCAATAAATTGCTCAAAGGAGATTGCTGTATGGAAACTAATTAATCTTAACCACACTTGACATCTTAAAACAAATGATTAGATAATTCTTTAACAAGCCATGCCAAAGCAAAGGAATGCTACAAGTAATGATAGGAAATTCCTATTTTCCCTTTTAAAAAAGCAGCTCAAGAGAAATCAGCAACATATTTCCATCCTTCTATTTGCTTCTGATTCAGATTGTCTAGCTATGTGGCAGAAAGCATGTTTGGAATAAAAATAGAATCCACAAATTGAAACTATATGTTTTTTTAAGCACACAGTTCTTGTACTGAACTAGAGAGAGAAGCCCTTTCACTGAAGGATAAGTTACCAGAAGAAAATGTTTGCCACTGTTAGCACGTTCATGACCATTAGCATGTTTTCTACTGTAGCGGGGATCTTCCAGGTTTACTCCCTGCAAATTAGGGATGGGCTTCAACAGTAAAGATCAAGTCCAGATCTGAACTCTGCAAAATTCAGCGACTGGAATTGGATGCAGGGTTTTGGTTTGGGCCCATCTTTACTGTTGGTTTGTTGTATACTCTGCAGCTCGAGGTTTTAAGCATCTAACGTAGCTGAGTTAAACAGCCTGGAAGCCAACAGGCCAACTCACCAGCCAGCGTATCTAAAACCACTCCCAACAGCATGCATATTTCAGTCCCGTTTCTTCAGGGCTTGAGTTTTAGTTCTCCCAAATAGACAAAACAGTTTAATGTAAATTCTATGAACCATGTGCCATCCCCTGGCCCAGAGTCTTCTGCTGGAGTATCTACTCCTTGCAGGTCTCACTCCTCAAAACCCTTTGCCTGAGAGTTAAGGAGAGTCTTTCTGCCTCCTTTTGTTTAGGTTTTCCTCCAACAACTGCATTTTTATCCTACAGCAGGGGTTGGCAACCTTTCAGAAGTGGTGTGCCGAGTCTTCATTTATGCACTCTAATTTAAGGTTTTGCGTGCCAGTAATACATTTTAATGTTTAATGTTTAATGTTTAATGTTAGAAGGTCTCTTTCTATAAGTCTAATATATATAATTAAACTATTGTTGTATGTAAAGTAAATAAGGCTTTTAAAGTGTTTAAGAAGCTTCATTTAAAATCAAATTAAAATGCAGAGCCCCCCAGACCGGTGGCCAGGATCCGGGCAGTGTGAGTGCCACTGAAAAATCAGCTTGCATGCTGCCTTTGGCACGCATGCCATAGGTTGCCTACCCCTGTCCTACAGGATTGTGCTCACAAGCCAAACCTCAGGCTGCCCTTTATACCCGGGCAGGTCTAGTTCTAAGTCACCCAGCCTCCATCAGCTGATCCCAGGATTTACTCCCTTTCACCTAGAGAACTGGGCTGAGCCTGACACAAGGTGCATCTGAGCCACATCCCCATTAGAGAGAGAGCTCGGGGTATACACAACCCTTCATTAACAGAGCTGAAACAACAGCGTTTGGCCTGTAGCAACACAGGAGTAGAATTCCCTGCCATACAGCCCTTTCAGTGGATATGCTGGTCATACATCTCTCATTCTGAAGAGCCACTGCTCAGACTACTACAATTACAATTATTGCCAACCCCAAGCATTAAAAAAAAATAAATCAGGAGACTGGGGCTCTTGCTATTTGCCTTCTGGTTTGAGCCTTTAGGGAACTCGGGTCATGTTTTCAAGCGGGCTTAAATATATGAAAAGTGAGATTCTGTCATAATCACTTGTTTCCATGAACTGGAGTTTTAAATATGAGTTAGCAACACTGCCTGGGGATTCAGTTTAGAGGACTTAGGGGTTTTTTAATACCGTTAGCTTTCATGAATTTAATTAAAAAGGTACATTTCACTTATTCTGCCAAGCCTCTAGGGCACAGCTTGGCATTAGGGTATTTGGAGGCCCGCAAGCATTGCGGTGTTAGGGTTACATAACACGTCTGAAACGATCCAGTGTCTCCATCTTGATTGCCAAAATATTTAAAGGAATAACATGGCAATGTCAAGCATGTTGTAGCATCTTTCAAATAACTAAAGGTTTAAATACAGTAACTCCTCGCTTAACATTGTAGTTATGTTCCTGAAAAATGCAACTTTAAGCGAAACGATGTTAAGCGACTCCAATTTCCCCATAAGAATTAATGTAAATGGGGGGGGGTTAGGTTCCAGGGAAATTTTTTTCACCAGACAAAAAACTATATTTTATACACACACACTATAAGGTTTAAACAAACAATTTAGTACTGCACACAGTGATGATGATTATGAAGCTTGGTTGAGGTGGAGGAGTCAGAGGGTGGGATATTTCCCAGGGAATGCCTTACTGCTAAACGATGAACTAGCCTTCGGCTGAGCCCTCAAGGGTTAACGCGTTGTTGTTAATGTAGCTTTACACGCTACAAGGCAGCACAAACGGAGGAAGGGAAGACAGATGTGCATTGCCCCTTTAAGTACGCTGACACCACATTCTTTTTAAGGGCAATGTACTTAGATCAGGAAGTTGAGACAGCAGCTGTGGCCAGGAAGCTCTCTCCCTCCTGAGCCCTGTTGTGTCTCCCCCTGCTCTACAGATGGGGTAAGCAGGGGGCAGGAGTAGGGGGAAGGGGGACACCCTGACTTTAGTTCCTCTCTTCCCCCCTCCCCTGCATGGCAAGCAGGAGGCTCCAGGTAGCAGCTCCAAGGCAGAGGGCAGGAGCAGCACACAGCAGTGGGTGGGGGACTGACAGCTGAACTGCCAGCAATTGGTAACCTGCTGGGCAGCTGCTGCACGGGGAACTTAGGGGGTGGGAAGCTGATAGGGGGGCTGTTGGTCCATCCTGGTTCCAAGCCCGCACCACTAGCTCCAGCGGGCTGCTCTTCCTGCAAGCAGTGGACAAAGCAAGCGGCAGCCAAACAATGTTATAAGGGAGCATTGCGCAACTTTAAACGAGCATGTTCCCTAATTGATCAGCAACGTAACAACGAAACAAGGTTAACCGGGATGACTTTAAATGAGGAGTTACTGTAGGGTGCTCAGCATCCATACATCAGAAATAAGAAGGGAGGATTACACCTGAGAAAAGCTCTCTATTTTTTCTATTGTATTTTCATTGTGTAAGCAAAAACATCCTTGTTATACTTTATTCTGCATTCCTGGATGAAATCTTCAGCATGTTGGTAAACTCTTCGGGGGCAGCGATTGTCTTTTTGTTCTGTGTATGTACATGCGAGCTCTGATCTATGACTCTACCACAATACAAAGAAAGTATAGCCTGTTTCCTTTTCGGCATAGAATCAGTAGGATTGAATAGGAATGTGTTCCTCTCCCCACTAGGGTTGCCAGTCCTCCAAGATTGTCCTGGTATCTCCAGGACTTAGAGATTAATCTTTAATTAAAGACTGTCTTGTGATGAAACGTCCAGGAATACATTCAACCAAATTTGGTAACCCTACTCCCCTCCAGTATGGAAGTATTTAGCTATTATTGGCTCATTCCTCATGTGTTACTAGCCATCTTCTGTTAAATGACTGTGTTAATTCTTTTAGTTCTGCCTTTAAGTTTTTCTCTTCACTTGGGGTGAAGTTCAAAGAGGCTTCACATGGGGCTTAAGCAGTACACAGTCCTTCTGCTGGCCCTCTGACAGAGGTGAATTTAGTCGATGGAGCATATAGTAGTAACATGTGAGGAGTATGTCCAGGAGGAAATACTTCAATCATTTCTTCAAATTGCTCATTTTGTGCTACATCAAGGTACCGTTACAAGATAAGAAAAGAGGGTTGGAACTTGATAAGACACAAGACAGGTAGAGACCTGAACTGTTTTCATGGAAGAGTCAGACAGCTCTTTGTCATAGTTTGGGTGTTGAAGACCAACACAGACTGCTCCTGAATGGAGCTGAACAGGAGTTACATTTCGATAAGGATGATGAAACCGGAAAAAGCTCACATCAAACTCAGTGTTCTGCTCACCACTTCAATAAAAAGAAAAGGAGTACTTGAGGCACCTTAGAGACTAACCAATTTATTTGAGCATAAGCTTTCGTGAGCTACAGCTCCGATGAAGTGAGCTGTAGCTCACGAAAGCTTATGCTCAAATAAATTGGTTAGTCTCTAAGGTGCCACAAGTACTCCTTTTCTTTTTGCGAATACAGACTAACACGGCTGCTACTCTGAACACTTCAATAAAGTTTGTCAACGCGACATTTGATCTTGTTGAATCTGAAGAAGCCAATTTTCTGAAACCAACTTTTTGAAATGAGCACAAATCCTTTTTAAGTTATTAGTGAACAGCTACATTTTCCTTGGAAGAATTATTTTTATTACTTCAGTCCATTCTATCACTTGTTTCCTGCTACTTCTTACAATTTTAGGCCTGTGGACTCAGAAAAATGTACACGGCTATTTGGCGATTAAACACTCATTTGCAGGAGGGGCACCATCATGGATCAAAGCATTGTGGTGCCAAGCAATGTACAGACACACAGACAAAAAAAAAAAAAAAAAAAAAAAGCAGCCACACAGCCCCTGCCCTAATGAGCTCAATCAAATTTATGACATGATGCAACATGAGGATGTGTGGGAAAGGGAAGGTGAGGTCATAGTAAAGCAAGTAAGTTACCATATATTACATACAGTTCTTGTATATAAGAATCACACTCCAGACACTGGACAGTAGCCATTTCTGGGTAAGACATGGCAGTCACTCTGCACCAGGAACATTAAATAGCAGTCTTCAGGAAAGGAGATTAAGAACTCCACTAATGAAACTAGAGATAATTTTTAGGAGTTAGAATTAGTCGTTTAAATAGGAACCTCACCCCTAAATTAACTTTCCTGATCTGGTGAAATCATGGAATCTTTTAATGACCATGAGTGTTTAGTTCCTCCTTTTGAAATAGAACACCTCTAGGAAACAGTGATTCTAACACCAGGCTGGGTCACAGATGTTCAAAGGGAAGAAGGCCACCTTTTCAATCATAACTGCTGAAGGCTGCCTTGGAGGTCTGTCATTAACAAAGACTTTATTGTCTTTTGAGAATATACCTTATATGGAAACATGAGAACCACCTTTTGCATCTATAGGCAAAGAGTTTTCATAAGATCAGCGTTCCTTCTGCAGTTTCAACTTGAACACATGCTCTTGCAGCTGCAATTAAATTGTGGCTGCAAGTTCTCTTATTGCACTGGTACTTATTTGTGGGTGCAAATTGCATCTGCAAAAAGGGAAGGTGGGTTTCAGCCCCTTTAAAAATATACCCCTAAACATAAACCTCTGATTGACTCCACAGTATTTTGCATCTTCTAGTGGGAACAAAAAGTGGAATTAAAGGAATAGCATGCAGATTTAATGGGCAATAGATACACAATTTGGCAAACCTGAAAATACCATTTTCTACTTTAAACATATGTTTCACTGATTTTCCTCAACAATGAAAACAATGCCATATATGGCAGAAGTAAAATCTTACAAAAGTAGGACTGTTCCTAACATGACTCAAGCTAGACTAAACAGACAGTCTCTCTCTGGCTCTCACTGACTTATAACATGAAAAGGAACATGGGAACCTATAAACTACAAGGAAGATTACTGTCCTTTCATAGGATTATGGCTTTCCCCTGGGTTATTTTTCTAAGCAGAAAAATTCCTTGGAGTATAGGAAAGGGAAGACTCCTTCTGTGGGAAGGGTAAGAGAAGTGCTTTGATGGCCCTTCAGTTACCTAAGGGAAGGGGACATTGAGCTTGTAACCAGACATACCAAAGGACCATCCAAGGAGCTTGAGCGGGTCAAAGATCCAATTACTTATGTCAGATTTTAGTACTCAGAGACCATTGGGAGTAGAGGAGGATAGAAAATTTACGGGCACTGAGAGAGAATGATTGATACTGTACCTCTCAGGCAGCCTTGTGTAGGTTCAAAGGAGAACAGGTTCATTTAACATGCACATGGTTGGCCAGGTTGGGGAGCACCCAATATTTACCTCTAGTTCTTCGAGTGAGCGCAATCAGCAGGGATGGGGGCTGCCACTAAGGAAAGATTAGCCCAGAACAAAGGGTATGTAACTTTTATTTACCCACAGATCAGGTGAGGTTAGCAGTTCGAGACACAAAGGTTTGGTTTATCAGGGTTAATGAGCATGTGGTATAGTAGTCAGTTGGGCTTAACTTTATCCAATTTAAGGTCAATGGGAGTTCAGCCTGCACAAGGAAAGTAGGATCAAGCCCACAGGTTAGACCAAGAGCACTGGTAAAAATGGGAGTTAAACCCACGTATCATGAAAAAAACCTGGTGCGCAAAATGACTGGCACCGATGCTCACATATCCTATTGCCAGATATGGGCTGTCCAGGCTGAAATTCAGTTGTAGGTGTTAAAGGGGTTAAAGTGTTCATAAAACCTCTTGAAACAAAAAAGCCTTGAACATCTCAGCAGAAAGCAATATGAATTTAAAGTACATCTCCAAGAAGAATTCAAGCGTCACCACTAACGAAGACTCATTCCAATTAACTCTACTTCTCTATGTCATGTAAGTTTGTTTATACCGGTCAGCCCCACTCTTTTGATTTCTTTCATGTTACACTGTGTTCTTGCTAGAAACAAAGTTCCTCCTGTGATTTCAGCATTAAGGTCAATGGGAGTTTTGGCTGCTCAGAAAAAACTCAGGATTAGTCCACGTGTTTCCAAGTCTCTAGCCAAAGATTCCCAGAGCCCTGCATTCAGTTACAAGGGACAAGAGCTAGATTTGTAGAAATTCAGACATTTTGCTTGGTGATTTCTCAGTCCATCCTTGTAAATGAAAAGCAGGCTGGAGCTGTTGTCTGAACTAATTCAGTTTATTTTTAACCTCTGCTATGCCATTGCATAATGTGCTGCAGGAAAAGGAACCGCCTCTCACTGCCCCTGACCCCCACTGCATCTTTTTGGCACCACTTTGACAGGATTCAGAAGTGCAATAGATATGTAAAAATTATTTTCTTTTTAAGTAGATTCAGGTTTGTTTTCTGAACCGGTTAGTGAATTTCTGACCATATTAAAGGTGAGACTTAAATGAAATGAATATTTCAGTTTGATAATAGCACGGTTTCTGCTCTGTAGGAAGCCTGGAGCAAAACAAAAATCTAATCACATTTAATATTCCACTCAGACTTTTTAATCAGTTTCTACATACCTGATACATTTACGAGGACGCTCTTGCCTGTCTCACTGGGTATTATAAAATGCTCTTGGATATGTTTGGGCAATACAGAGTAATATGATCCTTAGCTGAGCAATTCTTTGGCCAAAGAATTGAGGAATTTTTTCAGTACTGAAAAGAGATAGGCAAGGGCCTTTGACTTTGATATTTAGGAGGTTTTTTTCAGGTTCAAAAGTTCCCAGCATAGCTAAGAAGGCTCTCTTCCTTGGTTTCCCCCTAAACAAAGACAGGTTTTTTTAAAAGTGGTAGAGACCTTTCTCTGCTCTAAGATAAAAATGAAATCCAGAGTTCTAGCTATATGATGTCACATGTGAATGGCAATTGCATAGCAAGGTGCAAAGTGACTTAATGAGCTTTGATGGAGGTTGTTGAAATTTTGGTTGTTAGGATGTTATTGTCAACTTCCTTGAAAAATTGACTATTTTTGGAATCCAGTGACATAGTGTCACCTCTGCTAAAGTATTAAAATATTGTAATTAACTATAAGCACCTTCAAATGACAAAGTATTTCAAGAGCTCAAAAGAGCAATAAAGAAAAGATAGTCCACTAAGTTAGCCACAGGATTTTTTAAAATTACATTTAAACTTTCTACTATTAATAACATTTAAAGAATTCTCAGTAGTTCTTTGCATACTTTATACTGAAGCAGTATGCCTTTACACTGAAACAATTGCAGCCTTTATTCAGGCAAGCTTTGTGGTCAGAAATCCTGGTCCAGGGGATTGGGTGCCATATGTGTCTGTCTTGTTTTGGGAGCTGGAGGCAGGATTGTGTTTTTCCAACATTTTAGAAGGAGATTTTCAAATCCACAATTGGCACTTGGGTGCCTAATCAATTCTGTGGGAATTCAGAGCCTAACTGCCATTTGTGGCTCTGAAAAATCTCTCCCTTACAACCTAAAGGTTTAAGGTGTAGCGTTGAAGTGGGCAAGTAGAAAGAAACTGAAAATAATTAACTAGCTAGCCAGCAAATAAACCTAGGAGTAAGATTCCGCTCAGTGTCTGGAAATACTGTTATTCGGGTTTCTCTTTCACAGTCTCCAACTTACCTCTCATGGTTGCTAGGAAACCACAGCATTATAGTACAGTAATCATTTCCAGTTCATTCTGAGATGTAGTTAATTAGCTCATGTGTGAAATTTGGTTCAAAAGAGAAGCAACAGAATAAAGTTTATGTTTAACTATCTTGTATTGCACATTTTACAAAACGGGGGATTTATGCTAGATCAGTCTGGTGACAAGAGAGCTTTCTGAAAGGATCATTTTTTGTTTGCATGTACTGTATAATATTTGGGTAGGATCTACAAGAGAATCAGAGAATGGGGGGAGGGATAGCTCAGTGGTTTGAGCATTGGCCTGCTAAACCCAGGGTTGTGGGTTCAATCCCTGAGGGGGCCATTTAGGGATCTGGGGCAAAAATTGGGGACTGGTCCTGCTTTGAGCAGGGGGTTGGACTAGATGACCTCCTGAGGTCCCTTCCAACTCTGATATTCTATGATTCTATGAGTAGTTCTGCCCCTAACTGTGACATCCCATCCTGCTGCAAACACTAATGAAAGTTCACAGCTTGAGTCTGAATTCTGACAGCCACAATGAGAGAAATCAATGTGATCAGGAGAAAATATGAGCATTATTTTAGGGGGAAGAGCCCTGCTTTCTGACTCCCTTTCCTCACATCTCATTTGGCACATGGGGTTACCTGTCTGGCAATAGAATGGTCTATCTTTGAGTGGACGGACTACAAATCAGGGATCAGTTCTGTGAAGAGGGGAAGACAGTAGGGAAGAGGGTTACAGATTGGAGGGAGCAGAAGGAAAGAAGAGAAGGTAAAACATTAAGGATACTGTTGCTGCTCCTTTTTGTTAATCATCCCCAAAAAGAAAAACAAGGAATCCACTAAAACTGATTTGTTAATAAAAAAGGCTTTGGGTATATAAATATACAGTAGAACCTCCCAGTTATGAACTGACCGGTCAACCACTCACCTCATTTGGAACTGGAAGTACACAATCAGGCAGCAGCACAGACCAAAAAAGCAAATACAGTACAGTACTGTGTTAAACATAAACTACTAAAAAAATAAAGGGAAAGTTTAGAAAAGATTTGACATGGTAAGGAAATGGTTTGTGCTTGTTTCATTTAAATTAAGATGGTTAAAAGCAGCATTTTTCTTCTACATAGGACAATTTCAAAGCTGTATTAAGTCAATGTTCAGTTGTAAACTTTTGAAAGAACAACCATAACGTTTTGTTCAGAGTGACAAACATTTTAGAGTTATGAACAACCTCCATTCCTGAGGTATTTGTAACTGAGGTTCTACCGTATTAGTATATTAACAGTCACTTGCTATCCCTCCTTCTCTGCATCCCTTATTTACCTGCACAAGGTTCAATATTATGTTTTTATGGAAATAATCACTGGCCTTATTTGCTGGGAAGATCTCTAATTAGTGCAGCTTAAAGGAAAGAGTTTTGTATTTTATTTCCATTACACATGACAATCTGATATTACATTAGGAAAGAAATTTGAGTCCGCTCCAAATACAACTGCATGCCACATAAAGCTCATAACAGGTCTGTCAATGCCTTTCTATTGTTGTAGCAGTGTTGGTCCCTGCATATGAGAGAGACAAGGTGGATGAGGTAATATCTTGTATTGGACCTACTTCTGTTGGTGAAAGAGACAAGCTTGTGGTTTTAAAACACCATGTAGACATACCCTCAGAGTGCACACAAGTTACGTTTTGGGTATTCAGTAAACAAGACTTTGGATTCTGTTTCTCAGTATAATATTCTATGAAGTTCAGAAACTTCCTATGGTGCATGCGCAAGGTCCTATGAGGTAAGGAATACAACTCACATTGTGCAACTCACATTGAGATATTACAGTAGTAACTAGGGGCACCAACTGAGATCAGGGCCCCCACTATGCTAGGCATTATACAAAATAAACAGCGAGGCAGTCCTTGCCTCAAAGTGCTTACAAAGCTAATTAGACAAAGCATGAAGGAAAGGAAGTATTATCCTTACTTTACAGATGGCAAGTTGAGGCATAGAGAAATTAAGGGATTTATCCAGGATCACACAGGAAAACTATGGCAGAGCCAGGAATTAAATCCAGATCCCCTTTTTTAAGCAAGGTACAAGCTGGAAGTGTTTAATTTGCTGCTAAGCCAGACATCAGTTGATGTGGGACTGAGTCTGTTCCCATAAAGATAAATGGTAAAGTTAATGGGTTCCATCATGAGGTTTTGGCCACCATCAATACCTTTGAAAGTTCTGTTTCTCCTTCATTTTGTCATAGTTTTGGCACATCTGTAAGCAGCGTTAGCACTCTTTCACTTGCATTGCTATGGAATTTGCAAGCCTTGCTACAGTAGAAGGAGCTCCATATGTCATACTAAACAAGGCAAGTACAAACTAGTGTGCGAACAGAGGGAAAAATTACAACAGAAATAAACCAGGAAGCCTACATCAGCATGTTACTTTAGAGTTACTAGCTGAACAGCACTTCAGATTATTTTGCTTCCAAATACTGGTATATGTATTTTTATCTATACATACACACGTACAATATTATTTGCTCTTATTACTGTCTTGCATAATTTCACACATTTACTCATGAACAAATCACATTTCACTTCCTTAGGTATGCTCTTGCCCCCGTAGTCTATGTAAATTTGCTTGCAGAGCTTTGTATCTTCCTATCCTTTGTTTTTTGCTTCATAACTGTACATACACAGTACACGAGGTCCTTTGTAACTTCCTCCTTTCCCAAAAGATGTTGGCTTCTCTTATTTTCATACTAAGATCCTCATTTCCGTCCTGGATGCCATTTTCTGTGATAAACTGCACAATCTTGAAGACATCCTCACAATGATCCTTCATAGTGTGTTATGGGGACTTTCCATATAGCTTTGCGTTCAAGACTTCTGAACACAGCAAGGGGCTATTTAGACAGCAAGGGTGATCAGACAGAGCTGGAGGTGTTGGAATGAGGGCTTTGGATGTATCTTGGTGGAACGTCTGAAGGGGACTCTTGACTTTTCCCATGAGTACTCAGCTCCAGCCAGCACCACTCAGATTCCAAGGGGGACCTAAGCAAACAGTAGGAGTTGCAGCATGCACAAGGAACATGATCACCACCTACTGTTCACAGAAAAGGTATCAGAAGAGTGGGTTATGTCAGGGGATGAAAGGGCTGTGACTGGAAGAACATTAAGCTCTGGTTGCACAAGAATCAGTATGTGAATGAACATGTGTCATATTTTTAAGGGTGCCCACTCTCCCGGGACTCCTCTGGCCACAGTAACTCCCAGAACTCCTGTGGTGGGGAAGGCACAGTAGGAAAGGTAATGTAGCCCCAGGCTGTCATGTTTTCTTGGGCATCTATGTGTGGCTAGAGGGGGGTTAAGTGTGTGTGTTCCCCTTCCGTCTCCCAGTCCACCCTGATTTGCTTACTCTTGCCTCCACCTAGCTCAGATGTAGGATTTGAGAGCGTTAAGACAAAATATACTGCTTGAAGGGAACAGGTTTAATTAGGACATCAATTTCCAATGGTTTAAAAAAAAAAAAATCTGTAAAAGGACAAGTAGTTCTTCTTCTAAGTACTTCGCCAGCCGAGAAACCCTACCTTGTATGAGTTATTTGAAACCCAACTTTGTTCTAATAGTTCAAGATTATTTTTTATATCTGCTGGGGAAATCATTGCTGTAGCTCCATTTTATTTTCCAAATAAGGAATCACCACAGAAGGTATGACCCTCATATCACCAATCTAATAAGCACCTTCGTTATGCACTGCATAGAGACAGTCATGTTCAGGAAATGACTGACAACTCAATATAAACAGTTCTGCCTGGGTTAGATCTATTAGGTCTTATTTCCCTAGCGGTGGTTATTAACCTATGCAGTGCCATCATTCTGGGTTATGATGGTTTATCAAACTGGATATTTTCTACAGTCAAAAACTTCAGTATTTTTCTGTACAACATACTCTAAAAGCTTTTAAAGTCTGCTAATATTTTCTGAGTATTTAGAATTACCAGTCCTTAGAAATCTGTATGTATATCTATAGCTTTTTCCATTGACAGAATACAAGATACTCAAAAGTTACGACTCATCTCTCAGCTCTCTACTTTTCTTCCTCTTTATAATGATGTAAAGACTGATATATCTTCTAGGAAATCAATGATTATATCATTTTACTACTGATTGGGATGTCAAAAAGCTTTTAGATGTATTGTAAATAAACAATTTGAGATAGGCCACCAGATTGGCTGCCACCCAGAAGAAAAATGTTACTGCAGCTTAGGAGCAGATCAGTGCCCTTATGGAAACAAGCCCAACAAATCAGCGGTTGTCAAGGGACTGGAGAAGTTTAAAGCACAAGATTGGATGCTGCTGAAGGAAGAAAGTAAAATTCACACCAGTGCAGGGGGCATGGATAAGATCCTCTTCTCAGTAAGAGCCCGATGGAAAGGTCCCATTGACTTCATTGGGCTTTGGTGGGGCTTTATACTGAATTCAAGTGATGCATAATGCCTTGTTCAGACTCTCTGCATTTAGATGAATTTCATGCATGGGGAATAAAGATATGAATACTTTAGATATTATGGGGTGAAAAACCATCCCTGAGCAAGGGGATCAGGAAGGGTCTGCTGCACAACCGAAGCGCCAATTAACTGGTAAGGGTTTATGAGGGACGTAAACAGTATGAAGGGCTTTGCATGACTCCTTCTCACAGTAGTGAGTGTCACTCATAATGAATAGTTTTGACTAAATCATAAAGATCTTAAATTCTGGCTTTAAATGACTATTCCCCATTGTTCTCAGTTGGTAGTGAGAGTTCTGTGAAGGCTTCCTGGCCCCTTGCAGTGAAGAGAGAGCTGTAGGAAGCATGGCACTGAGTCAATTTGTGCAGTTTTGGTTTTTTTAATGACGAATGCTTTATGAATACAAAAAGGTGTGTTTCAATGTGCTGTTGCCCTTTGATCTGTCACAGGAGTGCAATGAGGCGTTGTAGCATTCTGTGAGGCTCATGGGTTCTTGCTGCTAATCTTCAAAGATGGTGCAGCATTTCACCATGAGGATTTAATTCCCTCTAGTATATTTTGAGTTTGTGGTTTCAAGGACTGATGTTGGAAGTAGTGAGCCACGTAAATTAAGCCATATGCTGTGGCTCACCAATGTATTTCATTAGATTAACTCTCAGCCTTATTTAGGGCCAGGATTGTTATACTGTAGCACTGACACACTCACCCCTTCTCCTGTTTATTAGAAGACATCTCTTACCATACCATGGCTTGGGTCAACTGCTACAGACATGTAGTCTGTACTCCCCACACTCACTAGGAATAGCCACAGTTTCTATCTATGCATACAAGGTGTTGGAGAATTGTAGAGGTGCTCTGTAATCTACCACTCTGAGCACTTACCATCTCCATCATTCTCAGCTGTTAATTTAATCCAGTCCCTGCAGTACCCACCTGTCCAGTATTTCCTACGTAATCACATAAGGTCCTGCAAGCCTGTTGACTCCTATGGGAGTATTATGCCCAGAATGCTTCCAGTACTGAACCTTATGTAAGGTAAGCTTCATAAAAACCAGCACCGTGTTTTGATCTCTAAATACCAAATCCTGAATATATACTCTGCAGAGAAGGCCCTAACCCAGCACAGTGATGCAAGTCCACTCAGTAGCCAGTGAATGAAAAAGCTATGCAGGATGATTGCATGCTTTGAGTACTGAGGAGAAGGGCAGATAGTGGAGGTTTCAGGGAGATGGAGAAACAGGACTAATGTGCTTGACTACCAGGCTTCCTACAAGTTCCAACCAAAACTCCCACATGGAGAAAGAGTAGTGACAGCTACTATTATAGCATATGGGCCAAGGCAGCAGTGGTGGAGGTGCTGGGCCAGGCCTTTAGACAGCATAGAAGGATTGCAGTCCCTCAGTCCCAGTGGAATTCCCCTACGGCTCTCTTATCTCTTTTAAGTGCTGTAGTACTTTAGCTTTCAAAGGGAACTTGAGGGACAGCACCATGGACTATGCGCCCAAAGTGTATCCCTTCCAACATGAAAGGAAACTCTGCAGCTCAAAACTTAGTTGAACAAGATTTTTCTTTTGAACTCACAGAAAGCAACCCAAGGAAAGAATCAGCAACATACACAGTACAATACAGGCTCCTATTTCAGCTGGCAGCTATGGAGTGCGCTTGTGCTGATCTATTTCTGAACTCCTTGGACCAGAATAATTTCCATCTTTGTAAATCATTTTTCCAAGTAACACAATCCGATTTCAGTTTGCTAGCCTTGACGCATGAGAAACCTCTATTTAAGCCTTGTAAATGTTCCTCAGTAACCAGATGAACGCCAGTAATGTAGCCAATAAATAATCTACACAAAGCCCAAATGAGCCTATTAAGTGTCTGCTCTGGAGTGCCAGAAAGCAGTGGTTAGTCCTGTGGCAATCCCTTTAAAACGACTGACTCCTGCAACATAGAGAGCTTGTGTACACTGGATAAGGGAAATTGCCTTTCCTTGTCACAACAATGTTATGTGCCTTTAAGGAGAGAACAAAGGGAACTCTGCAGTAACATTGAGCAATTTACTGTGCCAGATGATGGAAGGGCAATACCTGGAGAGATACAGAACTCATCATCCAACAATCTAGTCAGTTATTCACGACTTTCTTCCCACTTTTTTTTTTTTTTTTAAACCTCACTCTTCTCCCCCACAGCCAGCCAGACACTGGGCAAAAGTCTGCTCTGTGATGCCCGTGTCTATCCAAAGTAAATCCATTTACTTCTATGATGTTACTCCAGATGTGCACAGATCCATTATTACACATTCCCACAATGCTGTGACCATATCCTCCAAGGCCGGTACTTTGTAAACCTAGATCCAATATTTCCCTAATGTTATACCTAGGGTAACAGCGCTAATAACTGTGGTGAAGGGGTGAAATTCCTCTGTGCGCACAGAGCCAGCACAGGCCTTTGTATCACACAAGCAGTGTGCATAGGTATTGTGTTGGGGTTCTGTACAGGTGTGAATTTCACCCAATATATTCAATAAAGTATGGAGTTTTGGTTAAGCTATCATCTTAGCTCCACCGCCAGTGGAATGCTGGTCTCATTCCAGACTTCACCAAGAACACTGAGGTAGCCTTTAAGATAAGTTTCTTGTACATTTTCATCAAACAGACAAAAAACATAAGTGAGCAACTTTGAATCTTAAATTTTATAGATCAATACAACTAAAAAGAAAGCGGGAACCACTTCACATAGTGAATAGCTACATGAAGACTCCTATTAACTCCAATAACATGAAAAGATACAAAAGAAAAGTGCTAGGCTTTTGTTGTAAAACATTAATAAACTATCAACTTCAGTCATAGAGACGGTATGAAAGGCATATTGAACACAGCCATACAGAGAAGTTAGAGGTAATGCCAGCCTGTAATCTCAGTGAACATTATCACTTGGCTAGCTTCTTCAATAATTAGCTGAAGTCATCCCAAATCTTTATATATTTAGGAAGAGTCTTGTTCAATCCATAGTTTTTCTCAAAAGCAGAAATTTCTCTCAATCATGTAAAATAATCCTGCTGAGTTGGTGGTAAATAGCATTTCCTCCTCAGAGCAGGCTGGATTTAACCCATATTACGATGACAGTAACATATCCTTTTGTGACTTACAAATATTTTGTATTCCACTAAAGTCATTAACAAAATACATCTTGGAGATTAATACTGCCCTGAAGCAACAGTCACCATGGGCCATATCATGCCATTAATTTTAGACAGAACTCATAGTTGAAATCAGTGGGGAGATCTGCATAAAAATGGGGGCAAAACAAAGTCATAAATCATGAATTTACATCTTCTAAGATAGAATCTGAAAACATGACCATGATATATGCTCAGTAGTACAAGCAATTCTTTTATGTCTGCAGTGTCAATTGCTCTCCTTCAGTCCATTTAAAAAGAGATTGCATTGTTATAATTGGTTCCCAGCATGGAACAGATCCTCACCTGGTGTAAATCTGTGCAGCTTTATGCCAGTTTACATCAGATGAAGATCTGGCCCCGTATTTCCAAAAGATTTTTTTTAAAGTCTATTAATATGGATTAGAATTGTGGGGTAAAGAAGATGGGAAAAATTGCAACTTTTGGGCCAGGGACTATGTTTTCATTAAGCTGGCATAGTGCCTAGCATAATGATGCTCTGACCCGTTTTGGGCCTTTAGCTGCTATTGATATATAAATATTTTATAGTAGGTTTGCATGGAAATAATAAAAAGAAAAAAGAAAAGGAGTACTTGTGGCACCTTAGAGACTAACCAGTTTATTTGAGCATGAGCTTTCGTGAGCTACAGCTCACTTCATCGGATGCATAGCATATCGTGGAAACTGCAGAAGACATTATATACACACAGAGACCATGAAACAAAACTTCCTCCCACCCCACTGTCCTGCTGCTAACAGCTTATCTAAAGTGATCATCAAGTGATCATCAAGGAAGGCCATTTCCAGCACAAATCAAGGTTTTCTCACTCTTCCCCCCCCCACACACACACACACACAGACACACATACAAACTCACTCTCCTGCTGGTAATAGCCCATCCCTCTTTGAAACCTCTCTTTATAATGCGCATGATAATCAAGGTGGGTCATTTCCAGCACTAATCCAGGTTTTCTCACCCCCCCCCACACACACACCCCCCCTCCAAAAACCACACACACAAACTCACTCTCCTGCTGGCAATAGCTCATCTTACAATGTGCACAGCAATAATCCAAGTTTAACCAGAACGTCTTGGGGGCGGGGGGTTTGTAGGAAAAAAACAAGGGGAGATAGGCTACCTTGCATAATGACTTAGCCACTCCCAGTCTCTATTCAAGCCCAAATTAATAGTATCCAATTTGCAAATGAATTCCAATTCAGCAGTTTCTCGCTGGAATCTGGATTTGAAGTTTTTTTGCTGTAAGATAGCGACCCTCATGTCTGTGATTGCGTGACCAGAGAGATTGAAGTGTTCTCCGACTGGTTTATGAATGTTATAATTCTTAACATCTGATTTGTGTCCATTTATTCTTTTACGTAGAGACTGTCCAGTTTGACCAATGTACATGGCAGAGGGGCATTGCTGGCACATGATGGCATATATCACATTGGTGGATGTGCAGGTGAACGAGCCTCTGATAGTGTGGCTGATGTTGTTAGGCCCTGTGATGGTGTTCTCTGAATAGATATGTGGGCACAGTTGGCAACGGGCTTTGTTGCAAGGATAGGTTCCTGGGTTAGTGGTTCTGTTGTGTGGTATGTGGTTGTTGGTGAGTATTCGCTTCAGGTTGGGGGGCTGTCTGTAGGCAAGGACTGGCCTTTCTCCCAAGATTTGTGAGAGTGTTGGGTCATCCTTCAGGATAGGTTGTAGATCCTTAATAATGCGTTGGAGGGGTTTTAGTTGGGGGCTGAAGGTGACGGCTAGTGGCGTTCTGTTATTTTCTTTGTTAGGCCTGTCCTGTAGTAGGTGACTTCTGGGAACTCTTCTGGCTCTATCAATCTGTTTCTTCACTTCCGCAGGTGGCTATTGTAGTTGTAAGAATGCTTGATAGAGATCTTGTAGGTGTTTGTCTCTGTCTGAGGGGTTGGAGCAAATGCGGTTGTATCGCAGAGCTTGGCTGTAGACGATGGATCGTGTGGTGTGGTCAGGGTGAAAGCTGGAGGCATGTAGGTAGGAATAGCGGTCAGTAGGTTTCCGGTATAGGGTGGTGTTGATGTGACCATCGTTTATTAGCACTGTAGTGTCCAGGAAGTGGATCTCATGTGTGGACTGGACCAGGCTGAGGTTGATGGTGGGATGGAAATTGTTGAAATCATGGTGGAATTCCTCAAGGGCTTCTTTTCCATGGGTCCAGATGATGAAGATGTCATCAATATAGCGCAAGTAAAGTAGGGGCGTTAGGGGACGAGAGCTGAGGAAGCGTTGTTCTAAATCAGCCATAAAAATGTTGGCATACTGTGGGGCCATGCGGGTACCCATAGCAGTGCCGCTGATCTGAAGGTATACATTGTCCCCAAATGTAAAATAGTTATGGGTAAGGTCAAAGTCACAAAGTTCAGCCACCAGGTTAGCCGTGACATTATCGGGGATAGTGTTCTTGATGGCTTGTAGTCCATCTTTGTGTGGAATGTTGGTGTAGAGGGCTTCTACATCCATAGTGGCCAGGATGGTGTTATCAGGAAGATCACCAATGGATTGTAGTTTCCTCAGGAAGTCAGTGGTGTCTCGAAGGTAGCTGGGAGTGCTGGTAGCGTAGGGCCTGAGGAGTGAGTCTACATAGCCGGACAATCCTGCTGTCAGGGTGCCAATGCCTGAGATGATGGGGCGTCCAGGATTTCCAGGTTTATGGATCTTGGGTAGTAGATAGAATATCTATAATAAATATAATATATATAAATATAAAATATAATAAATAATAGTTGCTTTAACGCAGACAAAGACTTAGGACAAGCGTTGGAAGACGTATGGGAAGAAAAACGCCTGGAATTCTTTTTGTTCATGTTCTGGCCAAATCCTGCTCATTTTACTCACATCAGTAGTATCATGTAAGGCTATCCACATGAGTAAACTAAGCAGGATTTGGCTCTGAAGCCCTTAGTTATTAAAGAAGTGAATTTTGATTAGGAGTGAGAGGCAGCTAAAAGTAAACAGGAAACAAACAAATACTGCTGAAAATGAGCCAGATACCAGAGCTGGCAACTGAGAGTCTCTGGAGCCACCAGCCATTCTAATCAGGGTACAACTGAAAGCACTGTGTTGAGACCTATTCTCTGGCACTGGAGAAGAAAATGGCTGTTCATTCATTCTCTCTCAAACTCTGTGGGGTTGGACAGGAGTGACGGAGCAGAATAGATCCCTTATGGTAGCTGTTGAAGGGGAAATTTTTTTAAATGCTGGTGTTGTCGTCTGTGTTACTAACTCCTAGCACTTATTAGCACTTTAGAGACATTAATACTTAATCCTCCTCACCACTCACACTGCTTATTTCACTTTTGGCACATCTCTCTGTCAGACAACAGACTAGCTCATTTCACTTTCTGGATTTCATGCATTAACACAATGCTGCAATGTTGCAAATTCTGCAAGGAAATGTTTAAAACAAACCAAACTTTTTCCATTGAATGTTCTCATGATTCCACACAAACATTTCTAGTACCATAAAGTTTTGCTAAGCATTTCCCCTCCCCTGACCAAACCTAAACATTAAGCCGAAACTATTCAACAGGGACCAACTTAAGCTGTGGATAAAAACAAACAACAACCCTGCAACACAGTGATTAGTGCGTATAGATCCTTTGGGGAATGCCTGTGATTACAAAACAGCTTTCTTGATAGTTACCACACAGCATTGCCTGTATATCACATGGGAAAGATGTGATTGTGAAGGGGAGTGACAACAGTTCTGTATTTTTGTCTTACTTCCTTGTCATCCCCAGGGTGTATGTTGCATCTATAAATCTGCTATATACCACTGTACACTTTGTGTACTGATAACTTAGCATAATATGCCATTTATTTTAATAGGTTAACTCTTGAGGCAGCAGAGTGAAGGAAGGGACCAGAGACCCTATAAATTGTATTTGTGCCATTGCTGTGTTTTGTCTGAAGGGAGCAGAGGGGTGGGTGATTAGAAGGAACCAGGTCTTTTCTACTCTTTTCAGTGAATTCAGTGCTCATGAAAGGTACTTTATTGACAAACTTGGTATTGCCCCATGCTTTTCCACAAAACAGGGATAGTCTGAACAGTGGTAGAGCGAACTTTGCCATGGCCTTGTCCTTGGTCTCTAGGAGTAAGAGAATATCCCACTCAATCCTGTGCCAAGAAGAGTTCCAGTTGTAGAGATGTGGATTGTCCACTAGAAATGGGACTAAGATTTTAACATTACATCACTGCTACCAGTGCCCTGACAGGGAAAAGAGAAGCAGCAGTTGCTGAAACATTGAAGGCAGAAGTACTTATATAACCATGTGATGGGAGATATGAAGAGAATTGCAAAGGTTATTTTTTGGAGGGGGAATATGGGGAGTGTTCTGCCTTGTTTTCTTGCATCTTTGTAGCTTGGGGGAAATTTATTAAATTTGTTCATTCCCTTTACAGAGCAGTTAAGGAGGAAATACCTCTGCTGTTGGAATGCCAACTGTCTATAAAATAGCAAAGGAAGAACAAGTCAACAGATGTCATGTCAATCACTGCCTGCTGGCAATCATTTCCTAACCCCACAACCCAACGAAATACAGTACAGCCCTATTTCAGATGTAGGGTTTTCCAGTTATAATGAGTGACTATCTTGTCAGACTACTGCAATCACCTAGGAGAATAAATGAAGGCAAATTTCATCATTGGCTAACTAATGAACGTCAGAGAGTAATGGTTTAAACGTTCCTGCTATTCTAATGAGACATGCAGAGAAGGAAATGTTTCCTGTGTTAGTTTTCTGGATAGGGAAAATGCAGTTTTATGGAAGCACTGTGCAGAGAAATAGAGTGTATAGTTCTAGAGCCAACTGCACTTAACATACAGTAGCTGATCTGTCTGAAAAGAATGATAGCCAAGCAACTACATAGAATCTATGGGTTCTGAAGACTTCATAAACCATGACAGCACACCTTAGTGGAATGAGCTAATGCTATCGCAGGGTTATTTGATTCTTTAGCATCTAATGCATGGGTACATCCAAATCTCTCCATCCTCACCTTGTGCTACTCCTGAACCTGGTCTTCTATTTACTGTTCGTCTGGCCTAGCCCTTCTATCCATTCACTTTTAAAACTAAGCAAGGATATTGCTTTCTTTAAGAAGTCAGTCATAATACACACATTCTGACATTAGTAATTTACATTCCATTACTCCAAACAAGTCATATTATCATCTCATGACGGAAACGAGGAAGCAAGAGCAGACACAATAAGACTTCAGTGATCTCTTTGCTGGAGAATTCACTATAGTAACATGTAAGCACATCTAAAGAGCAGTTAGTAGAATCATTCCCCCTTTGCACTTGCTGATCCAGTCCCTAGCCTTGAAGATTAGAGCCGGAATACCACAAAGACGTCCTTCCTGAATTCAAGCCATTACTTCAGTCAGTGTCCCCTGGACTGTGTGTGCTTAAGGATAGTAGCTTGTGAGAAACTGGAAAATTAATGCCAAACATCATACTCAATGACCATATAGTCTGAGAAACGAATGACAGTGTAACATGTATCTCTTAAAATGTATAGTAGATTACACTCAGATTACAATCCCCTTTAAATAACAATCCATCTAGAAGAATTATGGAAGAGCATCTGGTAGAGGTTAATTCAGTCTCATTTGAGAAACTCTTGGGATCAAACCAAAAGGAGGAGTGGGAGGCAAGGGGAGCATATTCTGTCATGTGTTATTGTCATGCATAAAATCACAATTGTATAGGGCCAGATTCTGCTGCCTTTACTAACACTGAAAAATTCATCCCTCTGTGAAGAACTGAAGTCAAAAAAGGCTCCCATTACCTTCTACTGGAGTAGGATCATGTCCTAAATTCCTTTGACCCTACTGAACATTAAACTGCTTTACTACTTTAGGTGCAGTTTCTCTGGCAGGAAAGGCTAGTGCTTGGAGATACAATGAACCTCATAAATAAAATAAGAGACAAAACCTTTTTCCTTCATCATTTAATTCTTTAGTTTCTCTGAGCAAATGCCCAGGACATTGCAATAAGAGCTTGTTATAAATGCTTGTAAAATGACTTTTTTAGAACAATGAGGTTTAGAGGGCAAAGATGGGAACTCTCTCTCAATGTATATTTTCATTGTTTATTTTATTTTTGCACAGATAAAAAAAGCAAGCAATACAACTAAGATCATTCATACGTAAAAACAAAACAAGTAATAGACACATGATTAAACAGCATTAGACAGTATAGTTACAAGTGTATCCAGTGTTTCCCAGGACACATTCAGAGGCATACATTTTTTATTTGATAGAAGTGGTGACTAGATATTGAATGGTAAAAGTGTAGCATATTGTCTTCCCAGGGTTTATTCTGTCCTCACAATATAGCACTGAGCAACAGTATTTCCTAGCCCAAATCCATTACATAGGTAATCAGATTTCTCAGTTCATCTTTGACTGACATATAACAAAATTCATAATTATTGTAGCTGCCTGGATTAAGAAAGGGGGAAAGTTCAGCATTGCCCAGTATAAATTCCTGCATTCCGCTCTCTGAATCACTATTTACAGTTTTGTGTTTCTAGCATTAATGCTGCCAGTTACAGAAGAAGCTAGCAGATGATCTTGAGAGATTAATTTAAAATTGATTTAGAGTTTGTGTATAAGTTACTGAGCCCTGAGATGGGAGCGGGGGTGGGAGGAAAGCCACAGCAGAGTGGCTTTAGCATAATCTGCTCCAGGCATGGATGTTGGAATGAAGCCTTGGGAAGGCTAGCTCATTAATTATCCTTTCGACCTCAGTGGCCATTAGTTAAGTTCTGAGTTTTTTAGAATGAAAACAACAAGTCCTAAAGTGCTGCTCTGATTTCCAGGCATCCTCTTGACAGAGAAAAGGGAGAGAGGTTTTTGCCATTCTCTGATCTCATGTCCTTGTGTGATGCAGCCCTTCACTCCTGACTTCTTCACAGAAACTGTGCAGACTCCCCTGGTTGTGCATTCCCAGCACCCTTTAATTTTAAGTTCCTCCACCACTACCACAACAATCCCCATGCAACAATCTATTTACATTATCTACAGTGTTTTTGGCCCACTCCTCGGGGCCTCAGGGGAACAGAGGGTTCCCTTCTCTGAGGCCTCCATGTGACTCGTCTCAGCTAGCCCTGTTCCCCTCCCAGTCTCTCTCGCCAACGATTCTTTACTGTGCCTCTCTATCAGACCTGGGGTCATTGACATTTTTATCCCACCCAGCCAGCCAGACTGATTATCTACCTCCATCAGCTTTCTCTGGGGAACTAATTGGCATCTCAGGGCAGGTCTACACTAGAAGCACTACATGGGTGCAGCTGCGCCGCAGTAGCGTGTCTGGTGAAGACGCTCCATGCCGTCGAGAGGGCACCCTTCTATTGGCATAGCACCAGTGAGGACATCGCTTAGGTCGGTGTTACTGGCATCACCCAGGGCAAGTCTTTTTCGCACTTCGGAGCGACGTAAATTAGAGGGCTGGGTCACTTGTTAGCCTGTAGCACTCTGTCACAGGCTTCTTCACAAGTTATTGCTTGTATATTACAGTCAAATAAGTGCCAACGGAGGTAATACTGTGCCAGCTTCAGTGGGCTGCCAAACGGCCAGGTCTACACACTGTAAACTTACATTGGTGTACCCGAGTTGAAAAATCCACACCCGAGCGATGCAGCAATAGCGATCTAACCCCAGGCGCAGACAGTGCTATGCCGACAGGAGAGCTCCTCCCATAGCTACTGCCTCTTGTGGAGGTGAATCAGCTACTCCGACTGGAGACACTCTCCCATCGGCGAAGCAGCATCCTCACTAAAGCACTACAGCAGCGCAGCTGCCCCAGTCCCACAGCAGTTTATTAGGTGTAGTATGAAGCTGCTCTAAGACTTGTCTGGGGAGTCCATGTGCTGTAAGAAATGGCTTTAGCATTCGTATCTCTCACATAGGAAGCATCATAGCTATTAAGTATGCTAGAAGGATCGAGCAGCTTGGAAAGCTCGGACATTTGTTTTCACAGCAAGCACTACAGTATTGAAAGCGTGGGGAAAGGCCACTGAAAAGTAGTTAATAGTAAATTGTCTTCAGGCTTTGAGCTCAAAAGGAGTACAGGCAGGCAGCTGGCTGATGGGAAGATGTTATTTCTAAAATAAATTTTGAAAGAGACAGACAAGCAACCACGAAGGACTATGCTGCAAGATGCTGAGGATGTTCTAGGAACCCTGAGTTCACCCCAATAGGAATGAAAGCCTGGAACAGCCAGCGCCAAGGAGGCCCTCAGCATTCTGCAGTGTTCAGCCCAGAGGAAGGGAAACAGATCACTTCAAAAGAAACTATCTGAATAGACTTGGGGGGAAAATAAAGCTGGCCAGCACTTGAATTTGGCAACAAGTATAACTCCATTAAGATCAGGTCAGCTTGGTTTAAGTTCTTCATCAAGTGAAGCTTCAAATGCAATTCAGTGTAGGACTCAATGGCAGAAAATTAGCAACTCAAATTAGTGATAAATAAAACCAGAAAGAAGGCTAAAACAGAGCCCTCCTTCTCCAGACATGAATATGGTCCATTAACCTTTTTTGTTAAATATTTTAAGTTGTGCTATGTCACTGTAGGCAGACCGCAGATTTTCTGTTATTGCCTAAGTAGTGTCGGGAAGTTTCCTTCACTGAATGATGATCATTAGCAAACGTGAAATCATTTAGTGAGGTTTAAGAACATTCAGCTTGTTTACTAGCTGGCAGAGTTTATTTAAACACGACCCTAACAGTTTCTACCTTATATAGCAATAAAACACATGCACTGATCTTTATATCTGTTGCCTAAACATTAGGCCATTATTTTCCAAGTGTTGTGTGCAAATGCTCAGGAAGTACTCAAGCTTATTTCTGGTATGTGGAGGAACATTAACTCATGACAGGTATACTAATTCCTTTTCCATAATAGAATCTACTTAGATTGTAAACTGTTTGAGACCAGGCCATCTTTTAATACAGTGTTTGTACAGCATCTGGCATAGTAGTGTCCTGGTCCCTGCATGGGGGCTTAGATGCTACGATAACACAAATACATTTAGTTTCAGCTTTTCAGACAACAATCCACTTTCCACTGCCCGCAATGCACATCATGATAATAGTTTTATTTCCGTTGATAAATATTTTACATGGATGGAGCTGCAAGTTGAGAGACTCAAACAAACAGATTGCCAGAATTGAGACCAGATTGATCTGGTCCTTGATTTTCAAAAAACCATCTGTGAAAGGATGCACAGCTCCCATGAGGTGTCTAGCAGGGCAATGGTTAAAGCCCCATCTCTGAGCTGGGAATTAACATTGGCACCCACCCTCCGTAGGGGAAACCTAACAGGGAGACAGAGGGCTGGACTCAGCTGACAATTTTCCCGTGCCCTGTTAGAAGAGAGAATGATGAATAAGAAGATCCTCCCACCCTCAGTAACGTAGAACTCCCAACCAACTCAGTGGGAGCTTTGTCCAAGCAAGGATGGCAGAACTACACCTTGAGATTTCCTATAGCAGTCACTAGGCTCCAAATCTGATTGACTATGGTGGCTTAGAGAAAAATTGGGATTGTATGCCATGAATCTGTTAGGGTGAAAAAGGTTCTCCTTCTTCTAATGAATCCTCAATCATATGAGCTAACTGTTCTGAGTATGGACAGTATGATGAATCCAAGCTGCTTCATCCAGAATCAGAGATGATTATTCAGATTGGGAGCTTTCCCATTTTGGGGAATAAGAGACTGGAATTGACTGGGTTGACTATCTCCCTTGTAACTCATCTTTGTCAGAACAAGATTTATGTAAAATTGCACACTCTAATTGACTATTTTTTTTTAATTCAGAAAGCCAGTAGAGCATCCGTCTAAACAGTATGGATGTATGTACGTACTCCATTTTAATACCTTTTAAAGTAAAGTGTTTTGCTCCTTTGCTGATACTTACAAAAAGTCTTGTGGGCAGGCCCAAAAGCAATATCCCTGTATTTACTACTTCTCTTTGCACACTCTTGCCTGCTGCCTTTTCTGTTTCTAGTACTCCTAGTTTGAAAACAAGGGATTGATTGAAGTTTGAATTGCCACTGCATTACACAGCGCTGACAAATTGAGTTTAGATTTCACGTTGAGCACAACAGAGGCATGCAGACACTTAAACTTAGTCTACAGAGATTTTGTACTGGTATGACCATTTCAGTTAGGAGTGTGATTTTATTTTAACCGATACGCCCCCTAACAAGGACACAGTTATACTGGTATTAGTGTGCTGATATAGCTTGTTTCCCTTCCCACAGAGAAATAACGTATACTGCATAAGCCCATTTATAGCTGAATCCATGCTAGTCAAGGCCATACAACTCTCATGTTTAGACAAGGCTAGATGAAATTGTCTGCAGTAAGCATCTAAAGGGATCTCAAAGTTTCTGTTAGAATAAAACATTTTTACATTTAAGCGAGTGATGTGCTAGCACACAAAGCTAGCAATGGTCAATGCTGATATCAATAGTCTCATTGGATCAAAGAGGGAAGAGATCTTTAAGGCTGCTAGGTTCTTACACAGAGATCTTCAGATCTGATTTACAATCTGTGTTATAAATTAGAGGAACATCAGCTAATCAGAATCCAGAGAAATACAACTGTCTGCTTTAAATGACAACGAAAATCTCACCACTATGTATGTCCAGTCCCAAGGTTAGAGCCTGGACCAATGTCCCTGAACCATGTTAGATCCATTTACCATATGTTGTAAGTGAAACAAAACAGTTCTTATAGAATGTAAGGGCTTGTCTACATGGGGACATACAGGAAAATTAATCTAGGCTAACTAAGGCAAAATTACAAAAGATTATATAATTCCTGTCCTGCAGTCAGTCATAAGGGAATCAGGGGACACTCTGTGGCTGGGGGAGAGCTGCTGCTCATTTGGTGAGAGGTGTGTGGTTTGGGGAGACCTGTAGCTGGCATCCCCTGAAAAGCTACACTAGCTGCAGTAACTCCTGCTCACTTTCCCAGTGCTTTAGAGCTCCCTTAGATACTCCGTGAGGCCTGGTGCTTGGTGAACTCCTTGCTATCTAAGCCCATAGAGCTGTGACTCCCCACACACACACTTTATGCTGCTCAGTTTACACTGGGACTGGAAATTCTGTTACTGTGAATTACAACAGTTTGCATCAGATAAAATAACCTAAAGTCTTGCTGTTGTCTCCAGTCCTCTGCGAGATCTACAATTATGATAGAACAAAACAGAGTGAGACAAGTTCATGCCCTGTGAACCTCTCAGGGCAGGAGAGTCTTACAAACTTCAGTCCCCTGTCAGCTCATTACAACAAAACCAGCAAGGGCAGCAGAGTGACAATGCAACATGCACATGTCCACACAATGCCTACATTGGGTTTAGCGTGCTTTGGGAGCAAAGATTTTCATACACTTAACTCTTACATTGGGAGAATTTAAAAATCCATCATCATGGGACATTGTAAAGTACAGTGTGAAGTACAGAATATTATTCTGAGGGGATGGGCTTTACGCCTATAAACCTTGGGAGTGTGCCTTTAACATGTGATTCGTTGAAAGACAAACATCTTCTGTTACATTCCTTGAGCAAGGAGCAGCAATATCCATTAATGGAGGCTAGGAGAAAAAAGTTTGGTACCATAGGTCAAAGCAGCTTTCACGCATGTTACTCCAGTCTGTTGGTTCCAGGAAGGTTAACTATGTGGTCACTGCCTTAAGTATAAGGGCCAGATTTTCTAGAGAGCTCAGCACTCAGCCTATCTAGCTCTTCAGAAAGTCATAAACATCTATTAGGATTAGCACTAAGTAGCAAGGTAACTTATTTAATGTTTATGCAAATTATCATTTAGAAAGAAGAGGTACTACAATGAATAATGTGTTTTATTTGAAAAGCAGTATTAGTCACAAGATTTTAAAGGATCTATCATTGCTTAATATTCTCAGTGGCAAATTATACTTTGGCAGGAAGATCATTTCTACTCTTGATAATTACCACCTTTGGGGGAAGATGGTAGGGGAGATCATTAACTACTCTTCTTTTAGAAAGGTCCATGAGAGGTTTCCTTCATCGTGACAGTTGGCCTAGTGTTCATTACATCCCTGAGATTTCCACAGAACTCAGGACATGTCTTTATTGAGGAATAAATACTTCTGTCATGACTATCAGGAGTTAGTTATTGTCCAGTCATATAATTTTCACAACAGGACATTACAGCAACAAGTATAATTTTTCTTTAAAGAGGATAATTATCCTTATAATTAGGTGTCTGTTACACAGCACAATAACTTCTTTCTAAGTGCACATTACATTACAAGATAAATGTATTTCTTGAAAGAAAGCAGGTCTCTAAGAAATGTCATGATGGGAGGAGAAAAAAAAACAAAAAACAAAACATTTTCAAAAGATTTAATTGAAGCATTCACGGCTTAACGCCCAGAATTTACTATGGTAAATATAGTAGAGGATAGCCTGAAAAATCATTGTCAGTTATTGAGAGACCTACCCGATTCACGATGTCTACTAAGGTTTTAAAAGCTCTATGCAGTGTTGTAGCTGTATTGGTCCCAGGATATTTTCTTTTATCACTTCACCCACCTTATCTCTTTAAAAGTTCTATACAGTGGTGTCCGTGAGTCACACACGTACATCAGACAAGGTGCTGTAGTAGTTAACACATTTCACCACAGTGGTCACCCTAAAAAGTCAGTATTTACCACATGTTGCTGAGATATCACAGTCATTCCCTATCTCAAAGTACAGAGAAATGCTATCATATCTCAGACAACACAGTGTAGTAATTTCCACTCCAGCTGCTCTACCAGCAATACCTAGAGACCATCTGGGTGATAGAAGCACATTGTATTGCTATACGTGCAATATGGGGAGCTAAATCGCATGTATACAGCCCTGTCCGTGGGCATAGAAGGGAAGGGGATATGTCATGGGGTGCTCACTGTGTTAGTGGCACCTCCTCAGGAGGTTAGCTCTTTCCAGGTGCTGTACCCTCCTCTCATGGTTTCTTCACCCCTCCTGTCTCGCCCTGCAGCCTTTCACTTCAGGAGCTACAGTTTCCTCTTCGTGAGTTGGCTCTTCAGCCAGGTCACTGTGGTCCTCCCCTTCCAGAATATCAAACTTTTCTAAGGCAAACTGCCCCAGACAGTCCACTGTCCGGTGTGCACCACTTCCCCAGCGGCTGGTAGGGCAACCCAGGCCTGCCCTCTACTCTGGATTCCAGCTCAGGGCCCTCATAAGCAGCAAAGGTCTGCCCTATTCTATCCCTTACTGCTTTTCTCCTGAGCCTTTCCTACCTTTCCAGCTCTCTTCCTTCCCTGGGTTTGCTAGCCTAAATGCCCTCCTCCCAGGGAGTAACTAGCTCTAGCCCTAAACACATCTCACTTCTCCTTGTGAGAGACTGCAGCCTACTTCCCTGCCGCCCCTTTCTGGTCTCAGCTCCCGGGTGTTATCCAGGCCCCTCCTGTTCCTGTCCTGTCCTGTCCCGTCCCATTTAATCAATATCTGCTCTCTGGCTCCTTCCTCGGGTGCAACCTGGGGAGTTAACTGGCCCACCTGACCACCTTAACTCCTTCAAGTCTTGTGCGGGGTGGACACCCCATCACAGGGGCCAAACCTGGCCATTGCCATGCTGATGGCTTCCTTCCCTGTTTAAAGAATGCAAAGCACATGAATTATGGCTTCCTTTCACATCTCCAGCTCCCTGCAATGAACCTCTACTGGAGCAAGCCTAATCTGTCCTGACTACTCCAGGGAGGTAGACTGTTGTTTTGATTTGTGGCTACAGCATAACTACAATATACCATGAAGTGATCCCTTTCTG
This sequence comes from Natator depressus, assembly GCF_965152275.1. Taxonomy (NCBI): domain Eukaryota; kingdom Metazoa; phylum Chordata; order Testudines; family Cheloniidae; genus Natator; species Natator depressus. The sequence goes on along the minus strand of NC_134243.1, from coordinate 62,008,302 downwards.
GCTTGGTGTTGTGGCATATTGGGGGAAAACTAAGCTGGAGAGTTCAGGGAAACTAGGCTTTGGCAAGCATGTGTTGTTTAGTCTATTACTGCTTGACTTATTGCAAACTCCTCCCTGTTCTAATTCTTGCCTTTGATGTGCGAGTTCATGTTCTTTGTGTATTTACTCCTGTTAAAATGCTCATTAGGGGCATTTTTCTTTTTGACATTTGTTTGCACTTAGTATCAAAATAATCTTCCAGTAACACTGAAAGTATTTAAATATTTTTATAAAGTGCAGGGTTCAGTATATCTAGAAGCATTTTTTTAAAACTTATAGTAAACAATAGATTGGAATTTATTGCCACACTAGCCAGCCATACCCACTCCTTCTTACAGCTACTGGACTTTTCCAATTAAGGTAACAAGCATGGCTTGTTTTTGGTGTGTGTTTATCTTGGTGTATAAGCAAACTCTTCCATGTTTTTAGTTATCAACCGGCAAACTTTAACCAATAGGTGTTTTGCTTCTTTGGCTGATACAGGGAACACCACACCTTTCCTTATGTCATAACACAAAAGAGTATAAAGTCAAAATAGGGTTCACTTGAAAGTCAGGTTTCACAGAGACTATTTCCTACTTTGTGATTAAATGGTGCTTTTTTATAGTGATTGTAGGTATTAGAAAGGATTGAAGGGAAAGCAGCCAATTTTTAATTTTGCTATTTCCCCGCTTATGGTAGTGCTGCTATTTTCCAAATGCCCAAATCAGTGAGTACATACGATTAATGGTGTTAGTGTCCCCGTATTTGGATGCTGCTAAGCTCTCCTCCGGTTAGTTGTGTACCATAAAACCACTGGGTTTAGTTTTTAAATGCGTGGAAGTTCTTACCTTACAAGGTTTTGCAACTTTCACAAATAACTTCATTGCTTTTGCTTGCTTGGGCCACATTTACGTTATGTCCAAAACACCACAGCTGTATCACTTATGAAGCATTTGATGTTTAATACTTCCATTTCTGGTGCAATGAAGCTGGGCTAATAGTGTATGATGACAAACCTCTCAGTTAAACCTTCCAGAGTTATTTCCTAGTTCAAGTCCTGCACATAAGACTCTTGCCTGCAATGTCAAATAATAGTGGTACATAATTGCCAAATTGTGTCAGTTTTTAAGTGGATACAATTAAATAGATTCTTATGAAGCTCACACTGTGGGTCAGTTTCATCTTTGGTAGAACTCCATTCACACCAAGGGAGCTCTATTAGAGATGAATTTGGACCAATCATTTTAAAGTTAACTATAGGGCTGATATTTTCAAAGCCATCTAAAGGATTTGGACATCCAATTCCCATTCAAATGAAATAGCATCTAGATCCCTTGAATATTTTAACTGCTGAAATGTACACACGCCGCACAACAAGGTGGGGTGAGATATCATCTTTTATTGGACCAACTTCTGTTGGTGGAAGAGCCAAGCTTTCCAAGCAACGGAGTTCTTCTTTGGGTCTGTCAGCCTGAAAATTTTTCTCCCTCACCAACAGAAGCTGGACTCATAAAAGATATTACCTCCCCAACCTTGTCTATTTAATATCCTCGGACCGACACAGCTATGCCGCATACACACTCAGAATGGACAGATCTAGTCTCCCACTCTCTGTTCCCCGTATTTATTCAAGTATTGATTATGGGCTCATGAGGGAGAAGAGCTGTCTAAAGCAAGATCCTGTGCAAATTCTCTCGCATGGCTTTATCAGACTACCTCATTCCTGACCCTCTTTTCCCAGCACCCTTAGTTAGTCCATGCCTGGGCCTCTCTTGAAGAGATGATGCCAGATGGTGAGGTGGTTTTGTAACATACACAAAATATAGGAAGACAACCCAGTTCATTTCCACTTCCAGATCAAGTCTGAATTTCAACTCCTATCTTGAGACATAAATTATTCCACTACTCTATTGTGCTAGCTAACCCCATTCACTACTGGCCAGGAAGTGCTTTTTTATAGTGATTGTGGGTATTAGAAAGGACTGAAGGGAAAGCAGCCAATTTTTAATTTTGCTACTTCCCCACTTATGGTAGTGCTGCTATTTTCCAAGAGCCCAAATCAGTGGGTACATAAGATTAATGGTGTTAGTGTCCCCATATTTGGACACTGCTAAGCTCTCCTCTGGTTAGTTATGTACCATGGTTGTGTTTTTTTAGTCCTCTCTCCCAGGTTGTTGTGAAATCAAACTGTCTTTTTACACATGGGAACATATTCATAATAGCCATTTAAAAGCTTTAGAAGTTTGAGCATGGGGCCCTATAGACTTGCACATGTTTAACTGGCCTTCTTTAAAAATTACTGATAAATTCCATCTGGTCCATAGGATTTGATGGTTTGAAGTTGAAGTTGTCAGACACATGGGATATTTCTGCTGCGCAGATCCTGCAGTTACACCACAGTAACATGCACACTAAGAGCAAACAGGCTGGTTGTAGTGTTGTCCTACAATCACATTTTGAATACTTTAACTGCTCCTTTTTCTACCAGATCCTCTGTCCTACTGCTCATTTCTACAACCTTAATCTTAACTAAGATAAAGGTCACGCACAACTTTACTGGAGCCTGATAATGGGAAATAAATTAATAGTGTACTACCACTAACTACCTTGTCTATAACTCCTAGAAATAAAGCCATGGAAGTTATTTACACAGCCTCTCCTTTCTAAATCCATGCTAGCTATTTCTTATTGTACAGTCATGATTCTACCAAGCAGTTCAGTACAATTTCTTGCTCACTTCTTGCTTAATATGAGTACATTTAGTACAACAGTTTACAAATGGTTAAAACATGATGAATAGATGTTACAGATAGGGATGAGCAACAGTTATAAATAGGCTTGGAAGGATTAGATTTTTATTGGTAAATGTCAGTAAATGTCAAGTTCTTCATACACACAGAAACCAATAAAAATATTTCCACCAATAATAGACATTTACAGATAGGCAATGTAAGAAAAATTATGCTTGAGAGCTTTAGAGTTTGATTTAAAGATATTTACTTTGTATATTTGGACATGTTGATAATTTTAGTTAAAGGTTTAATGTGCCCTTAATATAAAGTGTAACCTATTTCTTTTCCATTACATTCAAATTAACAAATGTACCTAACATTTATTATAATCAAATCCACTTCTAGCAGGCATAAGTTACTGCTGGAAATTTGATGGAATGCCCACTTTTTCACTAGCTGCACTATTGTTAACTCCAGTCTGTTCCTTATATATTAAAATGTGTTTAATTTTAAATTGAAGCCTTTACATATTCATGAATATCTTTTTAAACAAACAATTTAGGTAGTAAATGGTTTTTAATGAGACACTATGGTCCAGCTCCTCAAGGGTATTTGCAAATAACTCCCATTAAAATCAATGGGAGTTAGGCACCAAACTACCTTTAAAAAATCTGTCCTTGGTAATTACCTCTACACTCTCATGTGCCCTTTTTACCTTTAGCTTGAGGTCAACTGAGAGCTGAAGACCTGTGCTTATTACACTGTAGGCACAAACATAGACCATGGCAGTGCAAGTTCCCCTTTGTAACTAGCACCAGGTTGGGGGACCTGGGTACAACCAGATAGTCTCATGACATTTAAAACATGGATTGGTCTTGCAGTGTGTGCATGAGATCACACAACATTTTAACCATGGTCGGAACCCCTGCTTCAGCCTTGGGCTTTTACAGGTCTAGAATTGTTTGGAAACACAATGTGTGGTGTCCACCCTGGGAGACATCTTTGTTGTAAAAGGGTCTCCTAACATGGTGAGATTGACCGCCTAGATGGGTGCTAACAGCCACAACTCCCATTGTGATCAGCTCTCAACCTTTTTCTTTCAGAGGCCCTGCCCCAGCAGGCTATAAAAGCTCCACCTCAACTTCTTTTCCTGCATATAAAAGCCAGGGCCGGCATTAGGGGGTAGCAAGCAGCGCAACTGCCTGGGGCCCCACACCACAGGGGTCCCCACAAAGCTAAGATGCTCAGGCTTTAGCTTCAGCCCCAGGTGGTAGGGCTCAGAGCCCGGAGCTTCAGCCCCACACAGCAGGGCTTCAGCTTTCCGCCATGGGTCCCAGTGAGTCCGACACTGGTCCTGCTTGGCAGCCCCCCTGAAACCTGCTCTGGTCCCCCAGGTGGCCCCAGGCCCCCAGTTGAGAACCACGGAGCTGGAGGGAAGAAAGCAGTGTAGGCCCCTATGATTGTTGATTAAGTTACCTAAATTGCCTATTTCACAGTTCTCAGTGTCAGACATGCAAAAAGGCTCTGACCAGGCATATTGGATCAATTGTAAGGCAAAGCAAGAAAATTCTTTTCTATCCATCCTCACATAACAGGAGGATGCCAACGCAGTTATAGCAAACCCAGACATGAGTGACTCCTGGCCAGGTCCACGCTACAGTAAACAGGGGACCGGCTAGCACAGATTCCCTGTCGAGCACAGAGAGGGATTTTTGTCTGTGCATCGTATTAGCCTTATCCCTACCCCTCGTTATCATTCTTTAGCAGTTTCTCAGGGAAGAAAAAAAACCCATCCAGAACTGTCAGTTGTTGTACCAGCAACAAACTGCGCTTGAACACAATTGCTGGTAACATGGCTTTATATTTCATGTGGACTGGGTCTGAGTCTGTTTCCATTAATAGTCATGCAGAATCTGCTTTGTGAATTGTGTTTCTGGGAGTGTGCACGGTTTCTGGTAATCCATGCAATGTGTATATAATAAGTAAATGCATATTTACATGCAAATAATATAGCTGAGCACTTAGTCCTAAACATTTTGTACTCTATTCAGCCATCTGGAATCAAAATATTTTGAGAATATTACAGATGGTCTTTATTTTAGTTTCAAAATCTCTTAAAACAAATATAAAGACTCTTTATAGCCAGTCTTGTCTCTACATTTACCAAACTTTTTCAGCATTTCTAGTATGTGCTTTTGGATTTGAGTCGCCATGGTAGATATGCATGCGCTTACATGCCCTTTTCATCACCAAGTGCCAATAGGTGGGCACTCACTCCGAGAAAGAGCAGGAAGCTTTACTGGTGCTACCCTAACCTGAGGATTTTTCAGCTCTAAACTTTGGTTGCAGCTCTTAAGGAAGCCACTTCAGCTTCAGTTCCTGGGTGATGTAGCCACACTCCTCCCTTTTCAGACTATTTCCTACTTCTAAATGTGACTAGTTTTTTACTCATCATCTGTATTCTACCAAGGACCTCATTCTGGATGACGAATGCAGAGCAGACTTCCTGTCAATATCTTCTGTAGATATACAGTGCCGTTTGTGTCTACAAAGAATGATAAATGGCCAAAATGGATGTTGGTAAATGCCTTGTCCAACATCTGTATGGCCAGCAATTGGCAACCAGTTATCCTCTCCTAGCTGTTATGATCACAAAATACATATAGCCAAACAACTGAATGTCTCATTGTTATATTTTTACATATGCCATTATTTGCCTTCCTCAATGGGTGTTGAGACAAGAAGTGAAGGAAGTTACCCATATACTGGGCAAGCTGCTCTGCTAATGTAAATGCACACAACTCTGACTTCAGTTGAGTTTTGCCCATTTACACCAGCAGAAAATTTAGCTGGCTGTATCTGTCACAGATGGAAAAATGCAGATAGGTAAATACAATTTATTAATTGGTTGGTAGATCAAAAATCTTTCAGGGCCACTTCTACTCTATGTCCCAGAGGGGGGATATTTTGCCTTTGGATAGCTGATTTCTATAAGAAATATAAGCTAGACAGCTTTCTACTGGCTGCGCATATGAGGATGCCAAAGAACATTTACTGTTCCAGTGAAAGTCAGTTATTTATACTTAATAAACTGGCTTCTGCTATCAGTATAAAACAAGTTCTGCCTTAAATTTTGCCCTTTTTGCTTAAACCAGGTCTTTGTATTTTTGATTAATTTATCACAGCTGCAGAAATGCAAATCTGGAAAGCCACACTTTCTGGAGGATGGCAGATTACTAGAGACCAACAGCTTAGTATGGAGGTTGCTGACAAAATATTTCTGATACAAGTCATCTGAAGTTTTAGGGATCTGCAGTGCAGATCTGAAGTCAGAAGTAGTCTCATTTCAACAGATGCTGAAATGTCAAAATTCCTAATGCAATCTAATCATTACCCAGCTACAAGCGGTTTTCTGTAGGTTCAGTTTTTAAGGGTCCTAAAAGGTTAACAGCATTTACAGAATTGTTTGTACTCTGTTCTGTTACTCAAGGGAGAGTAGGAGATAGAAACAAAGGAGTTATATTTTTGAAGAAAGCACAGCTTAAGGCAGCAAGATAGGACTTCTAGAGTAAAACTTTGTTCCCCAGACCTCATTAATGTCTGAAATCTAATCAGTGTGGCTAGCTGTCTGTGATCTTTGAAAGGCAATCACTGGCTTGGTACCTGAGCTCTGATTAATACTTGGAAGCAGGAACCCAAAACAAATAGCCCTCTCTCAAACATTTATATGTTCAAATATTTAAAAAAATCTGAAGTTGGCTCTTTATCCCCCTATAGTGGCTATTCAACAGGGTTTATGAGTCTGCTACTGCCTCCTACTTGGTCCTTTAGCTCTACCCGTAGCAGCTCAGGTTTTTACATCTAGTGGTCTGGGGTTTGCTCCTTGCCTATGTTACTTATAGCATCATTCCTGATATTTTAAAAAGACTAAAAAAACCCACACTAGACTTTACACACTGATCTGAACAAAAAGGCTCAGGCTTGAATTCTTCAGACAAGGAGTTCTACAGCTGGGATCCTACCACTGCAAATATTGTGGCCCTTGCACTCAATTAGACTAAACCTGGTTCGCTCTAGCAGCGCTAGCCCTATGGCGTGCGCCTTATCTATATTTTAATTAGGGCTGTCGATTAATCTCAGTTAACTCATGCGATTAACTCAAAAAAATTAATTGTGATTAATCACAGTTTTAATTGCACTGTTAAACAGTAGAATACCAATTAAAATTTTTAATATTTTGGATGTTTTTCTACATTTTCATATACATTGTATTCAGTGTTGTAATTGAAATCAAAGTGTATATTATTTTGACTACAAATATTTGCACTGTAAAAATGATAATAGTATTTTTCGATTCACCTGCACTACAGTACTTGTGTGAATCTTTGTCGTGAAAGTGCAACTTACAAATGTAGGGGGGTTTTTTTAAACACATAACTGCACTCAAAAACAAAACAGGGTAAAACTTCAGAGCCTACAAGTCCACTCAGTCCTACTTATTGTTCAGCCAATCGCTAAGACAAACAAGTTTGTTTACATTTACAGGAGATAATGCTGCCCTCTTCTTATCCACAATGTCACAAGAAAGTGAGAACAGGTATTTGTATGGCACTTTTGTAGCTGGCATTGCAAGGTATTTATGTGCCAGATATGATAAACATTCGTATGCTCCTTCATGCTTCAGCCACCATTCCAGAGGACATGCTGCCATGCTGACGACACTCGTTAAAAAAAGTGTGTTAAAATTTGAGACTGAACTCCTTGGGGGAGAGTTGTATGTCCCTTGCTCTGTTTTACCTGCCTTCAGCCATATATTTCATGTTGGATGATGACCCAACACATGTTCATTTTAAGAACACTTTCACTGTAGACTTCACAAAACGCAAAGAAGGAACCAGTGTGAGGTTTCTAACCAACCCAAGGTTTAAGAATCTGAATTGCCGTCCGAAATCTGAGAGGGACAAGGTGTGGAACACGCTTTCAGAAGTCTTAAAAAAGCAACACTCCAACGCAGAAACTACAGAACTCGAACCACCAGAAAAGAAAATCAACCATCTGCACGTGGGATCTGACTCAAATGATGACAATGAACATGCATTGGATTATTATTGAGCAGAATCCATCATCAGCATGGACTCATGTCCTCTGGAATGGTGGATGAAGCATGAAGGGACATATGAACCTTTAGCGCATCTAGCACGTAAATATCTTGCGATGCCGGCTACAACAGTGCAATGCGAACGCCTGTTCTCACTTTCAGTTGACACTGTAAACAAGAAGTGGGCAGCATTATCTCCTGCTAATGTAAACAAACACATTTGTCTTAGCGATTGGCTGAATAAGAAGTAGGACTGAGTGGACTTCCAGGCTCAAAAATTTTACATTTATTTTTAATGCAGTATTTTTGTGCATAATTCTACATTTGTAAGTTCAACTTTCATAATAAAGAGATTGCACTACAGTACTTGTATTAGGTGAATTGAAAAATGTGATTTCTTTTGTTTTTTACAGTGCAAATTCTTGTAATCAAAAGTATAAAGTGAGCATCGTACACTTATTGTGTTGTAATTGAAATCAATATATTTGAAAATGTAGAAAACATCAAAAATATTTAAATAAATTGTATTCTATTATTGTTTAACAATGGGATTCATTTTTTAAAAATTGAGATTACTTTTTTTAATCGCTTGACAGCCCTAATTTTTATATGGCAACTGTGTCCCTAGCATCCAGGCACATGGCTTTGGAAGGTTATGGAGGACGAGGCCATTTCTGAAGTAACCAAGTCACATTCTGTTCACAGCTTCATAGACTAGGAGTAGGCCTTTGAAAGTTGTTGGGAGGTAAACACAGAGCCAATGGAGTTCACAGAGCAGACAGGTGCTGTGTCCTTCTTAGCCAGCATTGTCAAGCCTGCAGGAAACATCACAGCCTTGTGATAGCTGTGGATGGCCCTAGACAGAATGTGTTACAATTGGCTCTTGCCCAAAGGAGACAAAAGCAAGGATCAAAGTAGCCCACCAAAGCAGAGGCCCACCTGCGAGGAAACTGTGACCCCCTGTGAAAAGAGCTCACATTCAATAAAATGTACATTGTTCAGACAAAACAGAATCTCCCTGGAATTGCTGCAAGCCGGTACTGTACTTTCATGACCCAATACTGTACTCCGAGATTAAATCTTATCAAATTGCCATAGTGGTGACAAACTGTTATGTTTAAAGCCTACTAGCTTGTGTCTTATTTTATAAACTCCCAAAGTTATCAAGTCAGTGTAAGAAAAAAACTGCCCTGATAAGAGAGAGACTTCAAAGAAAAATATTTTTTTAAGAAAAATGATTAAAATACAATATTTACACTGAAATATAAAAATCTGAATTTTATTACTTCCGTTTTGTCATTAATATGCAATATCATAAACTAATTTTTCAGCCAGCCTTCATCTAGCCTCTAATATTGAACGCTTGTTTTAATGTGTGCAACTGACTGCAGCTACAGACGGTATGTGCAGCTTGTGTATATATACTCATCATGAAGCAGACTCCCTAAAACCGTAATTTACACACACAGGCTTGTGTGCACAAAACAGGGTGCACCAACATTGCAAAACTGATTCTTTGCAAATGAGGGCCCACCCAGTCCAACTCCCATCACCTTTAAGAGGAATTGGATTGAGTCCCAATGAAGGCCAGATCTAAGATAATGGGCTTGTATGTTTAGATACAGAGGAGAAAGGCTATCAGAATACTTCATCATGGATGAAGTAATCTGAATAACTGAAATGTACGTTTTACCAGTGCTAACCATTGTTTCCTATTATTCCTTTCTAAAATGTTTCCCTGATTGGTAAAAAGAGGCTGTTTAAGACTAGGAATTTTAGCAATAGCTGTGTGGAATATTCCTTTTTAAAATACCACCCTTAATTCAGTAGTTATCAGATTAAGAGTTGTTTGCACTAATTCATGTCACATTTAATTCAAAATTAGTCACTCAATTTGCATTTTGAAACACACACCCTGCACACACACACACACACACACACACACCAAGCCCTGGTTAATTACACAGCTGTAGTAGGCAACCAGCAAAGAAATATAATGCTTGAACATTCAAAGCTTCAACATCTTCTGTTTTTTAAACTAGCAAAAAAGAGCAAAAGTAACTGAACGGCCAATTTTGGAATAGTCAAAAAAGTATTTCATATGTTTTGGTATCAGATATATGGGGTAGTGAAACAGTTCTTCTGGAAAATAACTTGCTTCTGAGATTACAGTGAATTAGAACATGTTCTCACTCTATTTTAGTAAGAATCCAAAACAATGAGACTCAAAATATCTGAGACATGAAAGTGCCAATCTTCAGCGGCATTCAGCAGCTTTACATCACTCAATCCACGTGAGCACCCCAAAACTGGGATAGCCAGTCTCAGGAGGATCATTCCAATGCAAAAGGGATCCTCTAGCACTGTAGTGCTGATGTAGCAGCCAGCTGTGCCAATTCAGATATTTCTTAGAGGTGGGGAGGAGCAAATTCCAATTCCCACTTGTCTCCTCCCACAGGAACCCCAGGTCTCTTTCAGCTAGGGAGTCTCCCCCCCTCTTTTACCCACACAGCACATGAGCGGATGCTGCCAGGAATCGAGTTCTGAAAGAACTCCCCTGCACTCCCTGTGCACCAGATCACAACACTATTTGACCCAGCTGACCTTCTATATGGACAGGTGGGTGGCCAGGCGAAATTTGAGCAGCGCTGCAAGGCTGTGCACCAGGTCACAATCCGACTCACTGAAATTTGGCTGAGCTGTCTTTCCAGCCATATGGAGGGGTGGCCAGGTCACGTGTCAGTGATGATGTGACCACACTGCCGGAGCAATGCTCCAGACCGTTCCAGCAGCAGCCATCACACTGATTTAGTCTGGGGCCACTGCTCAAAAGTGGTCAGGCCATAGTCCCCCAGCTCCACAGAACTATGGGACTTTGAGCAAGTGCAACCCCCGCCAGCCAGCCCTCCTTTATTGGCACCACTTGTAGCAGCTCCTTTACCAGCTTCTATGGCTCGGGTTACCCTGGGAACCATTGACAGATAATGTAATGTAGAGCGGCCTTCAGCCGCATTACTGGAGAAATTCTATGGTTATTCCTCTCCTTTGGGCCTTTCTCCAGTACTGGAATAGGTCTTCAGAGGTCAGCCTAGTCTCCCTAAAGGGCAGCAGCCTCTGAGAATCTATCCAGTTACAACAGCTAGATACTGTTATTGACTCAAGGCAGATAGTGCTCCAATAAAGTTCCCTACCAACCATATGTTGGAAACACTACAGCTTGTGCATTGGGGTTTATGGGGCACTACCTGCCCTTACATTTGCTAGAGCAGGAAAGTGAATGACCCCAAGGTGGGGCAGAAGGGGAAGATGTCTGGGTATTCACTTTGTAGGTATTGCTGCAAATGTACATAGATTCAAGACTAGTCTCAGCAAATGAGAGTTGTTTCTCTGTAGATTCTCCAGGGCGAGGACTAGGCCTTCTTTTGAGTTTGTTCAGCATTTAGCACATGGTAGGTGCTACCAAAAACATAGTACTTAGTCCCAACCTCTCAAAACAGCACTTTCCAATGTACCGCACACCATGGTGAATGTTGCAATAATACCTAGACTGCTGAGCTACTCACTTGTGAGAGAGATGAAAAAGAAGCCCCGTTTCACCATTGTTTCCCTTTTAAAAAAATGTATAACCATGTTCTGCTTGATATCTCATAGTCATTAGGGGGAGCTAATTTATCCTTTCCACTCCACAAAGTGACCGAGAGTCACATTAGAGCTTTGTTTTTGCACCAGGGACAGTAGCACTCCGCTTGTGAAAAGTTTGTCTGTTAATTTAGAGTCAAATCCTGTCCTTGGGGACATCCAAAGTTCAGATAAGTGAGGATCCAGCTGGTGCGGACAGAATCCCTCTTCCGTGGCCATGGAGCTGTTCCACAGGTACTATTCTACTGGAGTCTCAGAATCCTATGGGCTCCACGGGTGCTGCTAGAGAGAGAAAAATTAGCTGTCCAGTTTTCTGTGTTATCTCCCCTATTCCTGCTTCAGGCTAACAGTTCACTGTAGCTTCACTCCCCTCACTTTTGGTCTATCTTATTCATTTAGATTTTACACTCTTGGGGACGGGGACAGTTTCTATGTGTTGGCGCAGTGCCTAGCAGAATGGGACCCCAATCTCCTTGAGGCCTCTACAAGCTACTGTAAAATCCAAGATACCCAGGTTTGATGATGATGGTTATGTAAAAAACTGCTCAGATATTTTTGTTCTGCAGGAGAAATTCCTACAAAAGCTCAAATACAAATTACTCTGTAAAAGTCAGTTTCTCAAATTAGGCACATTGGCAAGAAAGCCAAAAAGGCACCATTATTATAGATTAAAGACATAAATTTATGTTTATGGATATGTGCAGTCAGCTCTTCTAAAGATGCTGCCTAATCATTTCAAGCATGGAGCAATAGTGACACCCAGTGACCAGATTTATAATTCTTCATGGACCTCGTATTTCTCAACCACATTTAATCTTAAGAGTGTCTTTGACAGGTAATTTACATTTCTGTGCACGTTGTCTCAACAAAAGCTTTCAGGTGAGGAAGCTTTAATTTTAAAGCTTTGTCTATTTTAAAACCAAGAATATGCATGGAGTTTTAGTGTTTGCAAAGGACAAAGTAATAAAGTAAATGTATATCTTGAATATTCAGTTCCTACCATCTACAACCGCCCCCTTCCCTCCCCTGCCCCCGATTTTAGGAATCAAAAACTGGGATATTGACACTTGAGCTGCTGAGGCTTTGAGGACTGATGGAAAAACAATATTGAAGACATGACCTATGCTTGCATTTCTAATGCACCTATCCCTGAAGTATTCACTGAACGTGTCAACCATAGGCATCTTATAAGTGTGGCTAACAAACAACAGGCTGTATTACATGCTGTTAATTTGCCACTATATGCAAAGTATTTCCGAAGTGCAATTAACTTTTGCTTTTTTTTTTTTCTCCTCTGCAATAGGTCTCGATTGTTTCAGTTCAAAGAACCTTGCGCTGCAAGCACAGAAAAAGCTCCTGAGTAAAATGGCTACCAAAACTATGGCTAACATGCTCATCGACGACACAAGCAGCGAAATATTTGATGAGCTATATAAAGTCACTAGAGAACATACAAGGAACAAGAAGGAAGCTCACAAAATTATGAAGGACTTGATTAAAGTGGCAATAAAAATTGGGATCCTCTACCGAAACAATCAGTTCAACCAAGAAGAGCTGGAAATCGTAGACAAATTCAGAAAGAAGCTGAATCAGACAGCCATGACAATTGTCAGTTTTTACGAGGTAGAATACACCTTTGATAGAAATGTTCTCTCAGAACTCCTGAATGAATGTAAAGACCTGGTACATGAACTGGTAGAGCGACATCTGACACCCAGGTCCCACGGGCGTATCAACCATGTCTTCAATCACTTTGCAGATGTGGAATTCCTCACTGCCTTGTATAGCCTTGATGGGGATTGCCGACCATACCTCAAAAAGATCTGTGATGGAATCAACAAACTACTTGATGAGAAAGTCCTTTGAAACTTTGCCTTTTACAAAACAAAAAAACTCATTCCTAGAGCTGCAACAAACTGGCCATACTTGGTGAGTTGTGGCAAAGCTTGTGAGCTTCCTTCCTACCATCCTCCTATTACACGGACTTAATCAGAAACCAGCATGTACTCACTTGGCTTATTATGAACAAAACAAAACAAAACCAGAAAGCTACAAATTGTAATTCGCAGTTCACAGGGATTTCAGCCTTTTCAAAGGAGGGGAGTCAATGGGGCTGCTGATGCTTATTATTCAGAACAAGATCACAGCACATCCTAACCTCAGTATCTGTGTTGGGGTCTTGTTGTGTGAAAATGAACCTAAACTCAAGACATGTGGCAGCGTCAAAGATAGAAGGGAAAAGGCAGAAAGGGTGTTGCATGGAATTGACCCCCAAACTGTTCTTGTATATGTTTTTATTATTCCTAAAAAAGATCTCCAAGGCTTAGATGGAAAATGCGGTTCTGATGGGCACAAGTTCTCTCCTTTCAGTAGTGTCAGGAACCGATATGAGAGCACACCTCCAATTTTGCAGGTGATTAAGACCATACTGGAGAGCAGAACTTTATAAAAGGGGGAGAAGTGAGACGAGTAGAGAAGCTTCTTTAAGAAGCATGTTCCCACTGGAGATTTTTGCTTTGCATCTGAGACTAAGTGAGAAACTTTTATTTTGATTCTGAAAAATAGCTCAGTGACTCTAAAGTCAAACATAATGAAGAAACTAAATAATGAAGTACAACATTGGCTTCAATAATAACATGGGTCCCACACCGTGACATCAAATAGGCTTAGATTCGAGGGCCACGCTACTTCCTCTGCAATTACTGTTTTCACTTCCAGAGCATAGATTTCCTGCTGAAGAACACCATGATATAAAGAGCTGAACACCTGACAGGAATAGTGATATTATTGGATCAATGAAGCCATCATTTGTCCCTTCCTTCTTCACTGAAACACCATTTCCACCTGCAAATAGCAAAAGCTCTCAAAAGACAATATTCAATGTATGGAACAACTTTTCAGCCTTGGCTTAGTGTATGTCCATCGTAATTAATTGTGTTTACAGTCAAATAGTGAAGTGTGGCAAACGGGGGCCCAAGCTGGTATTTTCACAGTGCCATCTAAGTATAGAACATCCACAGCTCTGTAACTAGGGCTTGTTAACATGGGAAAGTTATGAGCAACACCAAGGACCTATTGCATCTTATGCTGATACACATTAAAAAAAGCCACCCGAACACACACACCAACACCTATTACAGAACAAGGATGAACTAAAGAACTTGCAGAGAAGTTACAGTGGTTGCAACAGTACAACTGTCCTGGCGAAAATCCAGATTTTATAATCCCTAGTCCAGAGCATCACAAAAGAAAACAGCACGGTCTAGTGCTTAAAACTACCAACTCAAGCTCTGCCACTGATGTCAAAGATTACAGACATGTCACTTAGCTTCTCTGTGTCACAACCCGTAAAATTTCCCCTTTATAAATTGCTCTGAAATTATTGGATAAAAAACCCCACACTATATAAGAGTTTAGCATTGCTATTAGGAAACTAAGGGCTTGGATACACTTGCAAGTTAGAGTGCATTAAAGTAGCCCCAGGCGCCCTAACTTACAACCCGTCCACACTGGCAAGGCATTAGGGCACCTGGACTCTGCAGCTGGAGCGCTCCTGGTAATCCACCTCCACGAGAAGCATAACACTTGCTGCGCCTTGGCTGAAATGCCCAAGCATCAGTGTGAACGAGGTGTTGCATTACTGCACTCTGATCGGCCTCTGGAAACGTCCCATAATCCCCTTAGGTCAAGTGGCCACTCTTGTCATTGTTTTGGAATCAGCTGCAGGAATGCGGATATGCCCTTTCAAAGCTCTGTTTCTGACAGCCAGCTGCTTATCTGCTCCGGGACAAAGCAACCATTAGTGTGGAATGTTGCTTACTGGGGGGGGGGGGGGGGGCGGCAGGGGGAGAGAGGTCTGCTGCTGTCTGAACTTACAAGACAGCATGCCGACACGCTCTCAGCCCCCCAAAAACGCACTCTCTTTGTGGCTATGCCAGTGTGCTTGAATCTGACAGTGTGGACACACTGCCGCGCTTTCCCTACTGCGCTCTCCGAGGGCTGGTTTAACTCACAGCGCCCTACGTCTGCAAGTGTAGCCAGGCCCTAAGACTGAGGAAATCCTGGTACCAAACGAAATGTTGGCAGAGAATTATATTGCTCGTTATTGAGCTGAGGTGAATTTTGTCTTTTAGAGGCAGAGGGAAAATGCGTTACCAATTCATCTGAAAGCCAACTTTGTTGTGCTAAAATCTCCAAAAGTGAGATTAATTAATTAATTTCAACCTTTACATTGCACCCATTAATCTACAGGCACTATCTGCAATAGAGCAGAGCACGACAGAAAGAGTAGGCTCTATGATAGGACATTTTCGTACCTCAAGGCCTCCTAGAAGCAAGACATTCACTGAAATATGCCAAGTGGTCAGTCTAAGAAAACAAGTTGGTCTACTCAACATAGGTGGGTGAGAAGGAGTTTTCTTGTACTGCCTATATTTGAGAGTTCAAGATATTTTCCCCAACGCAAATCAGGGCAAAAAGTCACATTTCAAAAACATCCCCGGGGGGGGGGGGGGGGGGCAGATTTTTGTTTTGAGTCAATCCAAATGTTTCATTTCAGTAATTTTGACTTTTTTTTTAATTTAAATAAAAGCCTTTTTGAGGCTCATTAACTTAAATTTCAAAACAAAAAGTAGTTTTGAGCCAGCTAAATCAGAATTTTTCACTTCAAATATTTTTCTCAACATTTTTTCAATGTGGGAAATTCATTGAACTTGACCCTGTTCTGTGAAAACTTTGGTTTGGCAAATCAGCATTTTCTATAGGTCAAGCATTTTAGCTCCTTATAACTAGCGGACATAGACCTCTATCACTAAGTGCAACAACATATCCGCCAACAGCAGGTATGTACAGTTAGCCAAAATATCCATTAAGTTACACAGGGCTAGATCATGGAGGAGTCAAGTCCCACCAGCTAAAGCTGGCAGAGTTCATTTCCCCATCTGTGCTGCCTTGATTGCAGCACAGATACGTTGGTGTCAGGTTGGAGCCATAGAGGCTGCTCTCTGTCCCATGCCATGGCCTTTTGATATGAATAATTTGTGCAGAGTAAGAGGCATCTTATATTCCCATACTTCCCTGGACAAGTGCATGCTGCAGGTCAAGATCTGGCCCTTAAAACATGGTACTTAGGAGGGAACCCACTAAAAAGAAAATCTACAGCAGTATCAAATGTTATTGTGTCTTGATGCACTAACCTTTCCCTGTTTTGAAATTCTGTGAATTTTATAGCAACACCCTTGGCTTACAGACACAGCAGATTTATAGTACATTTAAAACTCTCCCCCCACCATTGTGTTCATCCACTCCCACAGCTCTAAAGATACTTCGGTTTGAGACAGTACCTCCTTTTAGATGACATGCGAGTGACAGATAACCTTGAAGACAACACAGATGTCAAATACTGTGCCAAAGGGTATATTACAATAATTAGATGCATATTTTTAAAACTCATGAAAAAATATGTATTTGAAAGCTATTTCGTTACGTAAGCAATGCTTACAGAGCAGATCACTGATCTCATCAGTATTACAGAGAGTTGTTTTCACATGTAAACATTATTCAAAATACTATAGTAACAGACTTCAGAACATTCTCTTATACTTCTGTCTTTTCTCCCCCACAAAACAAATATGTCATATGCATTGCAACAACAATCCCATGTTTCCTTTATATAGTGCAATTGTCCTTAGATAGCTGGATACCCAGCTACCTGATTCTGATACTAAAGGGGTACAGTTGCACATGAACAATCAGAAGTGTTCTTTTATCTCATCTTCGAAGAGTGTATTTCAAATGCACAGGAAAAAAAGCCATTTAAAATGGGTAGGCCGCTTGTGTTGGAGCGATTTTCCACCCATTTCCCTTTAATCCACGAAGCTTCTGTTCAATAGCAACTTATGTGGACTGCCCTTCTGTGGCATAATACAGAGATAAAATCTGGGCAGAAGGACTTGCAAGATTTGCCTTAAGTGGTAAAAATGTAGGCATTCTCCAGAACCATATTTAATAATCTACATTTACATACAATATTGGCCAAAATCTGCCCCAAAGCACTACTTATCAGACTGATGGGGGGTGGGTTTTTTTTGAGAGTATATAATACATCCAACACAAATCCTAGTGCACAGAGCATATCAAATTTCAGAGGGTGTTTTTATTTTGTTTTGGAGCAAGCTAAGTGCATGTAAGATTTAAAAAAAAAACAAAAAAAAACAAAGCCAGAATAAAGTTGCCATTCAAGAAGGAGGACAGCTGAAAGAAAAACGATACGCTGTATGTGGTTTCTTTTTATGTCTTGCATATATCAGTATTCAGAGTCTGGTATTTTAGAAAACAGCCAAATGTCTGTCATTTTATTTATACATTTTAGTAGCCTTAAGGTGGAAGAAAAAATGTTTTCAAGTATTTCTGATACTTGTATATCCTGTATATTCATTGTTTACTTTTATACTGGTGGCTTGGTTTGTAATAATATTGGCAATGTTCAAGTCACCCATAAAGTATATGATGTATTATCATAATATTTGTGGATTAAATGATTTGTGATTACTGTATTTTTGGTTTCCTTTAGTTTTCATTTTGCTACCTTGTGATGGGGTGCTCTACTCACCACTAGGATGGTGCCTCCTCCTGACCGTTCTGGGAATTAGCCTTGCAGGTCAATGCCCCTTCCCACAGTTGCATGCCTTCTCTCCATCCTTCTCTCTTGGACCGTAACCTCTCTCTCGCTCCAGGAGCTGCCTCTTCTTGACTCGGCCCTCTGGCCAGGTCACTAAATATGTTTTCCCCTTTTGGGGTATCAAAGTCTTTCAACGTCTCTCTCCACACTAGCATTCTCAGGCAGTCTTCCCATTCACTACCCCCTGGTGCCACTCCCACAGTGGCTGGCAGGGGAACCCAGGCCCGCCCTTTACTCCAGGTTCTGGCTCAGGGACCCTCTAATCAGCAGTCAAGGTCTGTTCCCTCCTGCCTTTCCCTGAGCCATTTCTGAGAGGGGGGAATGCCAGAAAAAAGGAGTTTGCCAACCTCTCAACCCCTTCCTCCCATCCAGGGAACAACCAGTGGTGCTGGAACATTTTTAATAGTGGGGGTGCTGAAAACCAGCCCCCTTACCTCCCGAACTGAGGCTGGAATCCCAGGCACATGGGGCTGGCAGCCAGCACCCCTGCACTCCTACTTCCCGCACCTATGGGAGTAACTGTGAGCTACCTGCCTCTGCAACTTCCAAACACTCCTGCCTTCTCCCAAAGGGTCACTGCAAACTTTCCCTCTGCTTCCAATTTCCTGTCCTTACAAACCCAGCCCAGCTAGTTCCTCCACAGCTGGGCTTCCTCACTCAGTGGATTAATTGGCCCCCTGATTGCCTTCAGCTGTGGTCTGTGAGGTTAATTAGCCCCCTTTTCAGTCTGTATTAACCATTCAGGGCAAGTGTGGTGTGAACAAACCCATCACCTGTATAATTATCAAATGAAGTTCATAGGCGAATTCAGAACTTTTAGTATCAGTTGCTACTTTAGATCAAACAATGATTATTAAATCATAAGAGGTCATCAGCTTTAAGTGTCTATGCAATTGCAACCAATGTTACCATGCATAGAAATTTAGCACTCAGTAAATGTAAAATACATTGAAAAACTACATTAAAAGAACATTATTAGGGTTCCAAAGTCAAAAGTGAGGAAATGCCAGAATTAAGGCTGTCTGCACAACCTTAATTTGGCCCCATTGTGCATATGAATTAGGATAGACTAATTATATGATCACATACTATTTTTTCCTCCACAGGACCCCTGCCTCACTCAATGCACAGGATGAACAGTGCTCACATAATGAGCAGCTATTCAATATTTTGTTTTCTCCCCATCATTCAGTGTGGCCACAAGCCTTAGCTACTGTATTCTATTCAAATGCTGTTCTGCGGGCAGAAGTGTTCATTTCCTCAGGGGGGTTTCTGTGGCACTCTGTTGTTTCTGAATGCTTCACGAACATTCATGAATTTATTTTCACAACATCCCTGTGAGAGGAGCATTTATCACAGAGGTGGTCTGGCTCCTCCTGCTGGAGAATTGCCATGCTGCTGTGAGGGGATCCAAATGCAGAGTCCCCTGTGTACAGAGCTAGCTGATTTTTTTTTTTTTTATTAAAGGATACAGGTTTTATTTCTTTTCAGTTCAGTCAAACAATCACAATCCTGTATAATATTAAACCCCCGTTTTGATGACGATTCCATGTTGATCTTAGAAAGGCTACCACTGCAATGTAAAATTATTACAATTATTGTGGATCATTCTAAAATAAAATGAACTGAATTCCATGAAGAGGCAAGACGTTTCCTTAAATTAAATATTAAGGTGGTGGGTTTACTTTGAGGCCATTCTCTTACACTCTAACTTCTGGACCATTTACATGTGTCTCCTTTGTGCTGCATATACAGTCAATGGTGAGCAGAGAGATTGAAAGCAGCTTCTTTATCATTCAAGTTCTGTGGTCATTCAGTGGCTTCAAAGTGCGGCAGCTAGGCAGAGTTTAGGCTCTGTTCCTGGCTTCTAGGCTTGCATTCCACAAGCAGATCTTATGGCTGACACCCCTCTTTGCAGTGAGGACCCTGCAGTACAATTGCCTAGGCCCTGACACTTGTGCTGTCTTCCCCACACTTCCCCGCAGCTCTTGCACGTTCCCCAGAATTCCACCTAAAATGTTGACATCTTTAGGGAAAACCCAGTGTGAGCCAACAGCCTTTGCACAGGATTTTAAAACACCATTGCTCTTTAATAGCATGGGTGTGGAAAAGCTGACTCCCCTCTGGCACATCCCATCAGGCCTAGGCATGGCATGAGCAGGGAGAATAAACACCATCCAAAGTCAGGGGCTGACTTACCCAGGCCAGACAGGGAAGCGCTGAGCCAAAGCTGAGGAGGTGCCTTTCCACACATCTTTCTGGACTCACCGTCCCAGTCTTCCCCCAGCCCTAGTATCCATACCCAGTCTCTTTACCCAGCCAGTCCCAGTTGCCCCCGGGCTCCTTGGCCAATCTCTCTCATCCCCCCCACCTCAGCCTCCAGTGCCCCTCATTCTCCCATTTCCTGTCCCCACTGACTGAGTACCAATCTCCCTCCCCAGGCTCCTTGTCCAATCTCAGCGTCCCACCCCCAGCTTCTTGTTCAAGTTCTCCCCACACACTCCAGCCCTGTGTCCCCTCCCCCTTCCCCAGTCTCCCCTTTGACTCATCTGACCTCAGTTTTCCCTCCACTCTCTAACTCCCAGTCCCCTCACCCTACACACTTCCCTCCCCAGCTCCCATTCTCCTTGCCCAGACAGACCCAGTCCCCCCCCAGCTCAGAGTTTCCCCTTTACCCCAACACCTAGTTTTTCTCTCCCCCTCCATGCCTGTCTCCAGTCCCAGTTTCGGTTTCCATTTCCCCCTCCCCACTCAAAGCTGCTACTCTGAAACCACTCAAAGTTCTGACTCTCATCCCCTCCACATTCACAGCAGACCTCTTCCTCCTACACACTCCTTAGGCCCATCATCAGGTGATATGCTCTCAGTTTAATTGCAGCTGAAAGTAGCTCAGAACTGCAATTGCAGGGAAAGTCCTGCTCAGTTCCAGGCTTGAGTATGCTCAGCGCAGACAGAATCTTTGGGAAATTTAGCTGCTAAAATCTAAGAGGCATGTGCAAACTGCAATATTTCCAAGCCAAATTTGGGCTTTTGGGGGGAGGGGTGTCAAAAGGCACATCCCTGACACAAACTCAGGCTCCCTGACAAATTTCAAGTCCCTGCTCCAACACTAAGGTGGACTAGAGCATTTCAAAGAAAAGGATTTCCAGAATTTTTTTTAACATGGACAAAACACAGAATTTTTCCCTAGTCTCATTCTCAAACATCTGAATCATTTTGGCTGAAATTTTCCAAAGCTTTCAGCCTTAGGCAGACTCAGCATGGAAAATTTCAGCCCAGATGATTAAAGTTCGGCAAAGTTATAAGCAACTAAAAAGAAGTGTCACACACCATTTACCAGCCCTGCTTATAATAAACCACTTTCAGCCTGGTATAGAAGGCAGAAGATTAAACACCATATTCTTCACTTCATTCTTGTTTAAATTAACTTGTGTCAAATATTTTTATGTATGTAATAGTAATATTAAAGAATATAAGTATGATTCAATACATCCTGAGAAGGTGGCTAGTGGCATTCATTATGCAGTCTATTTATTAAACAATATGAAGCACAATAAATAGTACTGAGTATATGCTGTCTTACTTATTGCAAATATGTTGTAGAATAGTGTATAAGTGATGGATTCAAAATGGAGTTGGAAGCTACACTACAATAGTCTCATTTCAGCAATAACATTGCAAAAGAAAGTCTTACAATAGATGTAGAAGTAGGTTTATTTCCCCGTCCCTATGTAGAATGTCAGATAAGTAACAGTGTCAAAAAGAGAGAGACACACACATACACTGAGAAAGGATTGTCAAGTTGTTTTAGGCCAAAAAGAGGTCTAAAAATGGTGTCTCAAGCGTTTGCAAGGAAAGCAGCAACGTAATATCTGGGTGCTATATACAACCATCAAAATGACTACTATCCATTAAACAGAACAAGTCTCTGCTCCTGCCCAAATTATGGGATGAGCAGGGATAGAGACTTATGGGAAGGGGTATAATGTGATTGCAATAGGGCAGTTTTAATTCATATTTAGAAATACAATAGATATGATGGATATTCCTATTCAGATGTCCCGTTGAAAATATTTTCAGAGTATCTGAGAAAAAAATGACAACTAAAAAAGATAAAATGTGGATTGTGAGAGCAAAAGCAGTACTGCAAATGCAGACAGAAGGAACAGGTTTTTTCCCCCAACAGCCTCTTCTCTAACAAGGTAGCAACTATCAGCACCAAAAAAAAAGGATGAATTACTACATAGTGGCAAGTACACAAAAATAGACATTTTAGGGCAGGCCTACACTTAAAGCACTGCAGCTGCACCACCGTAGCACTTCCGTGAAGACACTATTAGGCCAATGGGAGACCTTCTCCCACTGGCATAGTTAATCCACCTCCATGAGAGGTGGTAGCTATGTCGACGGGAGAAACCCTCCCCACCAACGTAGTGCTGTTTACATTGGCGTTAGGTCAGTATAACTGCGCTGCTGAAGGGCGTGGATTTTTCATATCCCCAAATGATGTAGCTCTACTGATGTAGACCTGGCCTTAGAATGCTCTTGTGAGGTCTGGCTATCTTTTTCTTTAACTCCATTACAACATGGGCACTTTGGAAGAACTGGCTAATTATGAATGTCAGATGGAAAATAACCATTGACTTTGCTAAACATTGTAAAATATCTGTCCTCTTTAGAAAACCGTTCAACTTCTCCCATCTCTATAACTCAGTTCTATTTACATGGGGCAATTAAAGTATTATTCAATGCCCTCTGATGTACACTGTATATAAAATCCAATTTGCAAAGATTTCAGTGTCTTTGTTTCTGTAGCAACCTGCAAAAAATGTCAAAGAGCCCTTAGTTCACAATAAAACACCAAAAGGAAGTTGTGTCATTCTGGTTCAGTCAGACAGGAGTTAAAATCCTACACTTCAATAATTACATTTTCTCTAACTCCAATGTAGCTGTAAAATCAAGCCTGTGACAATTCTTCAAGCATAACTGCTAAATGCAGACACAACATTGGGGTTTTACACAAGTTATAAGACACAGAAAAATTTCCCAATTTTAAATTAAGTCATGGTGGCTATTCCTGACCTCCAGGTAAAGTCTCAATCAGATCTATTCATCCTTATGAATCTGTGTTCCAGTAGATTCCTAGGAAGAGTAAACCCTGCACGTAGCTTGCGGGATTTTTAGAAATAATTTGTACTATGCAAACTAATAAACCAATAAATTACAAGGAAAATGTCAAATGCAGATGTGCACATAAATGCAGAATAACACAAGAAAAAGTACAGTGTATAAGTGTGTGAGCTTTAACTACAGCCACATTAGAATATGGCTAGTCTTGTAAATGGTGGTTAACACATAATTAGGCCTCAGTTTGACACACGTCTCCTGACCCCTGGTTTTAACTCACAGAAGCTGACAACACATGTGTGCAGCAGGGAGTTACAGAACTGGTCCGAGGAAGAGAGTTCATGTGAATGATTCTCCTATCCTGTACACTCTAATGCCATCTAACTTTCTCTTGCTTTGCCTTCCCATGAGACTACACAGCCTGCAGTGGCAACAGTAGCTTTATAGCTGCATTAATGCTCTCTTCATGGACACAAGAGAGAAGATGGATGGGTCCCAGATGCATCCCACTGACTGCAAATCTTAGTTTTGGGAGAGTGCAGGTGGGAAGAAAGGGGAATTAGCAGAAATAAAGGGAAATCCTGTGCCCAATCAGAGAGAGATGAATTTCACCTTACAATTATTTTATCTTCTGTCAGTCCTCACAATGTGGTTTCCTTCCTTCCTTCCACAGGGCATGGTGGCAGCTTCAGAATTGTCTATCAGATTATTAAGCACAGGACAGACTGTTCTGTCACAGAATTGCCCATAAATTCTAAACTTGCAGTAACTCTAGGATATTGCTAAAACACCAAAGACATTTTTAAAAATAGGGGTTACTTACTAGTAACTGCTGTTCTTCAGCACAGCACCTTCAGCATTGAGCTGCAGAACTACGTAAAAATGCTGTATCTGCTGGGAGTGCAGGAATGCCCTTGAACTTGGATAAAGTCATCTGCTCAATTGAAATGTGGGAATACACTCCTCCCACACATCAGTTCCTTCTCCCTAGCCCTCAGAGTCCTGAAACACAAACCACTATGAGCCACAAAAGAAGGCAGGTGGGTAGTTTGAAGGCACAGAGGCAATTTTTGAGGAACAGTTACTCGTAAGCCTCAGGGAATTCCCACTTGTGGGAGATTAGCAAGCGAGCCCTGAAGAGGGCGAGGTGTTCTAGGCAGAAATGGATTGTAGCACCACCTTACCAAAACACGTATTTCTAAGGCTAGCTAATTAGCCTGCAGACATGAGAGACAGTTCCGTTTAGCTCTCTGCATTGGAGGCAAAAGAAAGAGGTGCGCTCCCTTATACAGAAGGGATTACATCATCTTAACCGAGACACTCCTGGCACCCCCCAGTGGACACTGCTTTTTTATATAGTTGTATACCTCAATTCTAGAGGCTGGCTTTCATACATGGGAATACACAGAAGCCCTTGAAGAAGAATCAGACATTTAATATAGAGACTGAACGATGTCTGTGGTTTGCCCTACCTAATTAAAAAAAATCAGAGGGTAGAACAGATTAATGTCTACATCCTTTTAAAAGTAGAGAACTTTAACAGGTAAGGCAAAATTTCCTTTGTCTTATAAAGGCTCAGGTCTCCATATCTCAGAGCTGGGACCATAGAGAATTAATCAGTACAAAACATGAGTAACAAAGGTGGGCTATTTAAAACTGGAATTATAAATTCTTATATTATTTTGTAGAGCATCTTTTAAGTGCTATACAAAAGACAAACTAAAATAAGAACAGAGTAATTTTTTTCCCGACAGCACTGATGTGGTTGCCAAATGAGAACTGAGAAGCCTGCAATACCTCTTAAAAGGTTTTCATTATAAAAATTAGAGTAAGGATAATATAAATTGTTGTAGAATTACCTAAATAAACCCAGCTATGCCCATCTCACCACCACCCTCCATTTTACAGATCAGGAAATTGATGCAGAGAGGTACAACTGACTTGCTCCAGAACAGATGCATTCAGGGCTACATTTGGAGCCCCAGAATTCCCAGTTCCTGCTCCAAACTCTAGCAGCAATGTACCATATGAACAGCATGCTCAAAGCAGACAGCCCCTTCCCTAAAGAGAGGTAGACAGGGGAGTACAAGGATACAATATCCACAAGACAGGCTGTGAACACAGCATACCAGTAGCCTAAGAATTGTCAAGTTTTTTTTGTAGGCAATAACACCATTGCACTAATCAACTCTAGGAATGATGAAAGCATGAATGCTCAACCACACAGTTTTCCTGTGGTGCCGAGTTCATAATCTGGCTCAATTCCAAAAAGAATATGAAGAAGCCATGGGATACAAAATGCTGCTGAAATAATAGACTCAAAGATAGTGTGACATCTACCCTTCGTATACCTGAAGCTGAATATGTGTCATTACTAATTGCTATGGTGAGCAAACTTAGTGAAACACATATGTTACATTCTTTGTCACTATTTTGTTGCACTGAGAAACAATAATCGAAATGGGGGCTAGTACTCTGTCATTCAACATGTAAAAACAGGCACGTCTGTCCTTGCTTGCTAACACATCTCATTTAAGTTTTATGTACACAATGCTTGCCAGTATAGACGGAGCATTTTTCTGTCTTTTATTTAATCTCTTGGCAGTGGGAGTCTAGACCTGCAGCCATTAAATTACAAATCATCTATGTTGGGGAACAATTCTTCAATAATATTAAATGCCATTATTCTAATAGTACCACTGTTAAGGTACACAGCACCAAAGACACATGCCCAGTTAAAACAGCTGTAAAACTGGGCTGGAGATTTTATTAGATGCACATTATTAAATTACAGAAAAGTGTAAACAAAGAGATTAACACAATAGTTTTGGTGGACGATCTAAAAATAAAGGCTGTACCTCGGGTACAAGCGAGCAAACCCCTGTATGTCACAGCAACATAAGACCCTTGATTGTTTTCTCAGAATCTGCATATTTACAGCTCAAAGTGCATTAACTATATGGTTACATTAAACAACCAAGGTGGAAAAAACTAAGGATAAAGAGGAGCATCATACCTACAAGTAAACAGAAGGCATTACTGGTTTGTTTCATATCAGGAGAGACTTAACATCCCATTAAAGAAATGGTGAAAAATGCATAGGCTAGAACAGATATTTCTGTAATTTTTTTATAATACACTGAAATCCAATTATAGCACCCAACTTGATTTACATTCTGTACTAGCAGGGAAATTAAAATAAGCTTTCATTCATACAAATTGTCCCAGAGCATTAAATATACATTATTTAATGCATGCAGAATGTTTAATATATTTACAGACTTAGTGCATTTTAATAAATCCCTCAATTAGAGGGTTTTGTAATAGCAGTGACCAAAAGATCTTTTATGTCATAGTACCTGTGGTAATATAAGACAATTGGCTTAATCTCTAAAAGAAGTTATTAAAACAATCTTTATGATCACTGGTGTATCAAAATTACATTCTTTATATGATTTTATGAACATTTAACAAAATGAAGCAAAATAAAAATAATTAATACTTTTCTTTCCTTAAACACTGATGTTTGCCAGATGAAAACTGAGAATATTAAGATATCTCCTAAGGTTTTCCTTTTCAATATAAAAAATAGCATAAGGATAATGCAAACTGATGTAGAATTCCATTTCCTTTGTATGCCACACTTGCAAGCATTGTTTGCACAAATGTCAATTCTTCTAAATTTAAAGAAAAATAGCTACTTGTGAATTACTGTAAAGTTGTGCGAGACAGTGATGTGTTTCATTTGCTGTCTAAATAAATGCAGATCACAGGATTCCAAGGCGTAGATGCTGGGTTTTGGGAATGGTAGTGACAAAGAAGGGGAGAAACAATTCACACACACACACAGCATGCATGCTAGGCTGATTAGATCTATTAAGCCTTATAGCTTGTCGACACAAAGCAGCAATGTACACCATGTGGGTGTGATTTCGAAAGCTCACTAACACATTGTGTATTAGTTGGTCCGTATAGACCAGGGATCTCAAACTCAAATCACCATGAGGGCCACATGAGGATGAGAACATTGGCCCGAGGGCCACATCACTGAAACCTTTTCATACAATGATACAAAAGTATAGTCAAACATGAAAAAAAATGAAGAGCAATATAGTGTGCTATTAAAAGTCAATGTATTAACTTTTTTCAAAACTGTAATATGAAGAGGGGTTTTAATAAAAATATAAATACTCAGTAATTCATCTCACTCAAACGACAAAGCACGCATTTACTTTTAGAATTACTTTGGTTAAAGCCTTCCCTTTGTCCCCTGCCCCGCCCTCACTCCACCCCCTTCCATAAGGCCCCGCCTCTTCCCACCCCCATTCCAACCCCTTCCACAAAGTCCCCGCCCCAACTCCACTCCCTCCCTGCCCCTGTTCCAACCCTTTCCCCAAATCCCCACCCCGGCCCTGCCACATCCCCGCTCCTCCCCACTTCTTCCTGGAAACTCCTAAGCACTGCCAAACAGCTGTTTGACAATGGGAAGCGCTGGGAAGTAGGCGGAGTGGTGATGCGGCATGCTTGGGGCGGGGGCAGGAGGGGAGGGGAGCTTGGCTGCCGGTGGAGTCGGCACCCATAGCAGGCCACAGGAAATAACTCTGGCCCATGGGCCTGTTTTTGAGACCCCTGGTGTAGACCCTGCCAGTGCACACTGAAAGTTCCCTAATGCACTTCAATACACAGCACTAGAGTAAAATGCACTTGGGAACTTTTAGTGCGTACCAGCAGTGTCTACCTGGACCAGTTAGTGCACCTTAGAAATCACACCCCCATAGTGCACATTGCTGCTCTGTGTAAACAAGCCTTTAGAAACACTCATAACCACACAATACATCCAAACCATGTATAAGCAGTAATTTACAAAGACTGATAACCAATCAATACTGTAGATAATTAGCATTATAAAAGAAAATTCAAAGTAAATTCAAATGTTTCAGTCCAAATTAAATACACAGCACCTTCAATACTGTCACACAGCTATGATAAATCCAGGCTTAATATTTTCCTCTACTATCCTTTTGAAAAATATCTTTGGGACATGCACAGTTCTTTTGATGAGTGTTACAGACTTCTACCAAAGGCAAGTGAAGAAGAGGAATAAAATGAAAATGACAAGGAGCTGCAGATACCATACACATGACTTGGATAGCAATGGATCTCCATCCAATTTAGCCATCATCACGCAACTCCCAGTTTTAGACACCTCTCCCATTCTCCAAAGACTGTCTGGGTGACATGAGTCAAGTCCTTAACTGGTAAACGACCAAAAGATCACGTGCAGTACTTCTGACCATTTAAAGCCAGTGAAACAACTATGAAGCATGCACTTCTATCCTCTGTGGTAAGATAACATACCACGTGCAACAGCCAGTATGGGTCTTGTTTCCAATAGTGCTTAAAATGCAACTTTAGAAAAAGCTCATAAATGAAGTAAATGGTAATGTTACAGACAAGCATTTGAATCATTTTTACAGTATAAAGCTGACTTCATAGCAGTGATGTTTTCCTTAAAATAATATTTAAGTACTAAGTAGCTGCTCCTAAGAGTAAAGGGTTGCTATATACAAAAATTACGTAATAGAAAATAAATACTTTCAATCATCTACAATAAACTAAGAAATATACATTTCATTTAAACAGTTAGCAATACTTCATCGGGTCATCTGTCAGCAACTGTAAAATCCTGAGCACATTTCTGCAGGCACATCGTGGATCATTCTGCTTTCCCGTTAGTCCATACGGCACATGCCAGCTGGGGGGATGAAACCACTCTTGAGTATCGTTTTAACTCATTTTGCTTTGGTAAACATTTGTGTAACCCTGTAAGTCTTTTGTATGCATTTATTTTTACACCAATATGTTAGAAAAGCAGGCACTGTTGCAATTAAGATTCCTCCATCACCTTTTGACACAGATATAGTAAACTGTCTGGAAGAGCAGAACAAGAGGATCTAAACCACAGTGCCAGTGTCCTTGCATGAGTACGACAATGCAGCAGACAGGGGACTGATGGAAGTAGCCGGCATGCCACTATTCCCTCATTACCTTAAAAACAAACAACAAATAACTTTAAAACTAAAAGATATAATTGCAATTCATATTAAATATAGTTCAAATTGAAGTGTGCTTTCAAATGTAACATTTTTCTGCCCTATTCTTCTCTCACACCTGCAACTCATCTCATGCTTCACCAAACATCAATCCTAATTAGCCCCCGTCACTCCCAATTTCATGCCTTATTTCATACAAACCTTCAAAGCTTGCCTGCCAATTCCCTCACCTCTTTCAAAATACTTCTGAAAACATATCTATTTTGGGAAGCACTTCAGATAAAAATGAGAACATGCCACTCTATTATTTGCCATTGTATTATACCCACTTATACCTTTACACACCAGCCCCCAGCATCTGAGCAGACTTACTAAAGTCAAGGGAGCAATGACTGTGTAGAGTTAGTTACTCACGTGCACAGGTGTTACAGGATCAGAGTCTTAGACTGTAAACTCTTTGGGGCAGGAACTTATTTACTTGGCACAACCTATGTGCTGTGCAAAACCCTGGGCACTTACAGCACCAAGGTATAGAATATAAATGTTAATTCACTCACCAATAATTTCAACAATATGGAGCTTTAATTTCTGCTTCAGGGCGTTCAGAGCTACTGAGAGAGATCCCTGAGAAGGTGACATTTTTAGATTTTGTTTCACATCATTAGAAAAGGACAGCCACAGTCTCCCAAAGTCTTCAGTGGTAATTTTCATTGGTCTGAAAAAGAATTAAACACAAATCTGAGTCTGGATATATCTGATCTCCAAAATAATCTGTATCTGAAACCATTATATAGCAAAGCAAGCAAACTATTTTAAAAATGCACTTGTGGAAACACAAACCTTCCACCCCACAATATGAAGAGCCTGAATTGCTTTTTACAGCCCTCTAAATTAAAAAAAATAATAATTTAACTTAAATCAAACATTAGTGCTGACCAACTTCAGCATAATGCCACTTAAATGTCCAAGTTATAAGCCCCTTAAATAAAGAGTTTACTATGGAAACCTTATAAATGTCACTCTCAAGTACAAAGTCTAATTTAAAAACTTAAATTGGCTGCTTGAACACAAAATGTTACTTCCACTACTTCAGGAATGAAAATATTGAGAGCTAAAAAATAAAGAGCATGAGCTGTTTTTACTGTAAAAGTGGTCAGTCCTTTCACACAATTTGGGTCCCTGAATTTAAAATAAACTCAGTTTCAAAGATTTACAATTTACTTTCTGCTGAAGCAACGTCTTTATTCTCCTTTCTGTCCAATCAATTTCATTCAACACTCCAAAAGAGTATTTAGTATTTCCAGTGAATGTGTCCAAGTGAAAAAGCATTAGGTAGTCTTAAGGGATTTGTACTTAGCTCTTAAATTGATAATTCAGTGGAAATCAATATTTTGGATAATCTAGGTAATTGAATCCTTTCTAAAGATAATTATTTGGGCAGACACCAAAACTAAGCAGTCAGGGGTATTAACATTCTTTACTATGCAAAACCTTTGTGGCAACATTACTAAGTGCCTTGTCTCACCACAAAATACCATATTTTCCATAGTAGCAAATAAGTAGTAGATACTAAAAAAACTAAGTGTTAGTACAGAACAAAACAGAGTTAAGCTTTTATAGTGTGGTTTTGAGACAAGTATTTTTTTTATTATTTGAAATAAAAAGCTAAGCTCCAAGGAGAGAAGTTGGGAAGAGGGAGGAGAGAAGAGGAGAAAAAGTTTCATGCCTGAATTACTAATCTCAGTCTCTCTCATAGGACAATGCAAGGAATTTAGATCATGCCATCTTAATTTACAACAGAAAAACTTCTCACTATCTCAAATATACATTTAAAAAGCAAAAGAGAAGGTGGCAGAAAAGCCTGTGAAAGTCACTATGTATATAATTTTTAAAGCCATGAAAACGATGTGAACTTTAATGCTCACTGAAGGTGTTGGACTGACATTCCTAATTTCTGAAATCCTCAATTTATAAGAATAGGCACAGCAAGGCAATTGCTGTACTAGCCTCCTTACACTGCCCCTGCTATGAATGCTTAACCTGGACTGATGACTATTTAAGATGAGCAGGTTGCTCACTCTCCATGCCTAGTCATTCCATCATCTTTCTGCTGAGACTGCTAACAAAGGAGCCAGTTGCGATGATGGGGGGGAATGGTGATGGCATTACTGGCCTCTAGGAACCAGACTAATGCCAACACACTTATTTCACATATTAATAGGCCATTGACAAGTGGTGACATACTGTACTAACATTACCAGTCTGAATTAAATTAAAAATCAACAGCCCACAGACAGAAGCTTCTATTTCCCATCATCAGCCTCCTGAGCCATCCTGTGCTATTTACTACTTTGACTGCAATACCAGATTTTTTTTTTTTTTAAAAAGAGTCTCATTTTATCAGTGATTTACCTGATGAAATCGGACAGTGAGAAAGTTAGTGAAAACTCAAGATGAGTATCCGTATCTAGAGGATAACGAATGGAGCCGAAGAGAATGCCCTCTGTACAGACTTTTTCCAACTGCACACACTTTTGGCAGCTTTCCATGCTTTGAGCTTCTATTACAGGAAAACGACAGCTAAGACTCTCAAAGATCTACAAATAAAGAAAAAAAGGTAACAGAAAATATTCAGATTACTTTCAACTAAAAATTGCTAATCCAGAGTTTACAATCCCTGAACGCACCAGGACTGATTCTGATCTTACACACATGTAACCTAATTGACTGCAATGGCATCAATCCCAATTTCCATTAGGTGTGAGATCAGGATCACAAAGGACAATCCCACCCTACCAGGCACACTAAATTACATTTAACTTCTATGGAAATACAGCAGTTTCACTAGTCAAACAATGAAATTCCAAACACTCAACTCAACAAAATGCTAACTACTTCTCTACCAGGATTTTATTATAAAATAGCCATGTGTCTTAGCAGAGGGTAAACAGGAAATCTTGTAAACAGAGAATGCGCTTTGAACTGCTCTCTCACAGTACTCCATCATTGCTGAATAAAACCATAATACTGTTGCATGTTTTATCCACCACCCATGACTATTGTACTGCTGGTTCAGGTTTAACTGTAAAATTGTATAGAAGTACACTTTGACTATTCAAAGTGAATTTAGTGCTCAGGAAAGTTGTTGAACTGACAGCCTTGGAAACTGAAAGCCTTGATTTATCCTCAATACACGTTCACACCACAGACAGTGAAACTGCAAGATTCCCCACACTGTGCCAACTGTATGCAAAACCACGAAGTGGATACCACGTCTAGGAATGAGGATAATTACATTTCCATCAACATTCAGCCTTTGGCTTCTGCTGAGACTGCCACTCTGCCACCGCACAGGTGCCAACTGTGGTAGCAGTCTGTGGTATGGACACTTGTCAGCTAAGAACAACATAACCAACTAGACATGTGATGGCAGCAACCCAGCATGATTCAAACCAGAAATTCTAAAAGGAAAAAGGCATCAAAACCCATTACCTGTTAAAGCTACTTCTAATAAGCCTTTCGCTTATTTCCACTGATCCAGTTAGCAATGGACCTCCGCAGAAACTGAGGTTTCATGACTCCGTACCTGAACTCCCTTTCAGTGGATTCCCTCTCCCCTCCGACCCCAAAAGTCTACCCTTCTGCTTTTGAATAGGAGACAATTTCTATAGATCAGTCAGCACTCTTATGAACATTGATTATCCAATGCTCAATACTATCACTGGCATATACTGTCATTTTGAGGATATCTAACCATGTTTCGGGGATGTGCAAGTGGCTACATCTTGGAATATAGCAAGATCCACGGACATTTATAGCAATCCATAAATACTTTTTAGGGTACATCTACATTTGAGCTAGGAGGTGTGATTCCTAGTTTGCAAACATGTACCCATGTCTCGCTAGTGCCTAAAAGTAGCAGTGTGTCCTCAGCAGCACAGCTGGCGGCTCAGGTTAGCCACCTGAGTACATACCCGAACGTACACAGGGAGGCTAACCCAAAGAGCCAGCCATATTGCCGTGGACACACTTTTATTTTTAGGCAGTCACTCAAGCAGAGCCAGTGTGGATATGTGTACCCTTCCCAGCTCAAATGTAGACATACTCTTAGATTAATTAACACATGTAAAGGTTTGAGGTTCAATCAATAAGATTTTTCTATTACATCCTTAATGGTTTTTTTACCTTGATACTCCTTTACCAACCATTATACAAATCCCAGATGTAGCTGAAGTCCTAAAGAAATCTCTAAAACATCTTGATTGCTC
The DNA here is from genome assembly GCF_965152275.1 of Natator depressus. NCBI lineage: Eukaryota > Metazoa > Chordata > Testudines > Cheloniidae > Natator > Natator depressus. The sequence goes on along the minus strand of NC_134243.1, from coordinate 61,974,685 downwards.
TCACTACATGAGAACAAGAATAGTAACATGTCTGATTCCTTAAAAGTCATAAAAAGCTTATCAACTGAACTACCTGAAAAGAAAAACTCACTGTATGTCATAAGTAAAAAACAGAGGAAACCAATGGTTCTCTTCTATTGTACAAGTAACAATTCATTTTCTTACCTTAAAATGCTCTGCATTTTCAAACACTACGGTCACAGTTTTGAGTGGTGAGGTGCTTTTGTTGGCAACAAACAAGATAAGCAGTAAACAGTCATCTGTCCAAACTTTACACGAGTTCATAGTCAGGATGTCACTGCTACAAAGCTCTACTATTTCTGAATGAGGGTGATCAGCTAGTTCACCTGGTAAGCAAAGACTCACGGGGGCCTTATTGGCAACTATATCTGGAACACTTTGGGAAGGCTGAAAAACTTCAATATTACTATCAGCAAACAAAGAGGATGTTGATAGTCTACAGTTTGAAAGCTTCTCATCCAGTCCAGCTTCTGTTAGGGATTGAGACGTATCAAATGATACACTAGCTTCCAAAACTTCTGAAGAAGTCAGTGAGACTTTCCTTAATCCGAGATGTTCATTGCCCTGAAAGTTTTCCTTATTGTTAGGAGCTGTATCAGGTAAAGGACTGAAAGGCAAGGTAGCAATATTCTGGAAACTAGATGTTTCTTTGCTATTCTGGGTTTCACTTATTTTTGATTTTTTTTTTAACTTCTGAGTGGTGGAGTCTGCTTTCCCCATCTGAAGAAAAAAACAGAAGAGATTTTTATATTTATTTTTTTTAACTTGGTGATTGGCTGAATTAACAGAGTGAAACCTGTCTGGAAGGACCAGGGACAAAGGGCAGATAAAAGTCAACTATCCAACAGAGGTGACCTTTAAATAACGGTTTGTTTTAAAATATGCACTGGACACTGCATGGGACACTTAAGAAGTTACTTTGAGGGCATTAGAGTTGTTTTGTAGTGCAGGCATCATTGTGGTCCCTGTACAGTTAGGAAATACTTTATCCTCTGTTGAAAAGCATCTACATGTACATAAAGGTTTTGCAGAAAATCAGGGATAAGAGACTAAGATTTGAACAAGCAGTGCTAATAAAGGTCACTAGAAGAAGAGTCTTTGAATGGTGAGTGATTTTACTTCTCACATTCTACCATACCCAGGCACAAGTTATGGAAAATGCGTCAGTCTTAACACGTACTGCCAGCTATGAGAGCTCTGCAACCTCCAAGGGCTCTCGAAAGCTGGGTTAAAGGTAGTGAATATTCGGGAAGCTTAGCATAGCTTGAGCTTTGTGAGGAGGCAGGGCAAGCAAACACAGGGGAGTTCTGGCTACTCAGGACAGTTCACTCCAAAGTCTTTAATAACCAAAGAAGTTGCTTGATTTAAAAATCTGTCATTTAAAGTATTTTTTGCTCCTTTCTTTTTAGGAGCCCCGATAAACAGGTTCTTTAGGCAATGACAATATCCTTTTTTTAATTAATGTCACATTCTAAATGCTACTGAAACGCTGATTTGAGGGCAGTTGAATATAAATAACAACTAATTAAATACAGCTATTTTGTAAACTTTTTTGTAACTTGTAATTTATAAAAATCACTTACCAGACTGATAGTGTTGTTTGACCCTAGCCCCACAAACAACGTTGATGCGAGCTGCTGCTTCTCCTTGTCTTCCTCTGAAAGGCTGACTACCTGTTGCTCAGACTGTGTCAGAGGAGGATCAACTACATGTCCCATTAATATGCTATCCTGAGGAACAGGTTGTGTTTTATCTTCTTTTCCTGTTTTGTTCTCTTTTTTCGGGAGGTAGCCTTCTTTCCCCCATAGTTTTCTCACACCATCAAGTTTCAGACAATTGGTCCTAAAAAGATATGTAATAAAGCAGGGTCAGCTTGTGAAAGTGCTATTCCGAAAAGCAAAGCCATTCTTACAGAGATTTCTGTAAATCTGCACACACTTTGCACTCTAACATCCCAATAGACAGGAGAATAGAAACTAGCCTTCTTCTGTCTCCATGGACATTCCATGCTAGCAACTTTCTCTGCTAATAGCTAAGCACCCCACAAATGCACACACAGTCCCTGCTGTGAAATCAGCAAGAAGTGGATATACTATACTATGCCCAGTTTGCTCTCAGCTATTTAGGTTTTTATATACATCAGCAATTACAAAAAACTCTCTTTCCTTCACTTGTTATAAATATTTTTATTGTAGATTTGACGATATGTAATTTAAGTGGGGTCACTAAAGGTGAGGAAGATCCAGGAAGTGGGATTTAACAGACATGGGCCAGATGCGGAGAAAACTGACTCATGCAGACACAAGTCTCATTCTTGATATTGATATTTCTGTTGTTCCAGCAGAACTGAATTGTTTTGACAGATCATAATCATCTAGAGCAGTGGTTCCCAAACTGAGGTTCGTGAAATGTTACAGGGGGTTCTCGGGAAAAAATTCCCTAATGGCAGACAGAGCTGTCCCTAGGACCCCGGGCAGCATGGGGCTAGCAGCCCAGAGCCCCTGGACTTCCAAGAGCTAAGCAGATCAAAGCAAGCATATCTATCACACTGAGGAGATTTAAACTTCAAGACTCCTTATAAAAAATGTAAAGGGAGGTGGATTTTTTTTTAAAATTAAATAGGCAGCTAGTATTGTTTTTAAAATTATTATGAAGAACATGTTTAAGCTTTTTGTAACGTGCGTTGTTTGCCTGGACTGCTCAAGACCTGAATGCTTCTTTGAGTTGGCTTCTTAAATATCTTCATGCTGTTTCACATCTGATACTCCCTGATGAAACATAGGAGCTTTGTCTTATAACAGGCTTATTCAAAGTGATACAAGCTACGAAAGTGAGATGTTGGAAGAGTGATGCCGTTTTCATAATGTAATAATAGTACTGTAATGATAAATAATAATAAATAATAAATAGTGTGTAATAAGCATGGTCATAAAAACAAATGTTATATTTCCAAGATCACTGCTTTTATAATTTATACTCAGGTATAAGAGAAAATCCCTGGAAATATTCATTTTTAGGAGGAGGTTTGTGAGACTTGACATTTTAGTGAAAGGGGTTCACAACTTGTTAAAGTTTGGGAACCACTGATCTAGAGTGAGGCACTTCCTTGGATAAATTGGGCTAATCCCATGTAACGCTTTGAAGATTAGGAATGAGATCCAGAATTTGACAAGGTGTTCAATGAGAAGCCAGGTGAGACTGGAATACATTATTTCATAGAAGTATTGCACTTAGTAAGTAGTGAAAACCTGTAATATACTTGAAGATGTAAAGCACTTTGTAAATGCTGCACATCATTATATGTTTGGACTTTACTTTACAAATCTGAGATGAGTTAATTTTCTATTCAATTTAAACTAACCTCAACACCAGCAGAGCCTAATACCAGCACAAGAATATGCTTGAACACTCTGAACAGACTCTCAGATAAAGCACAAGACTTGCCAGACTTGTAAATATTCTATGGCTGTAAGTGCAATGAATGAGTAGGGTTTTATGTTTTCCCTTGTGCTAATAAAAAGAGAATTTCTGACTAAGTTCACATTTCTGAAATTCTTCAACAATACTTGTGAGGAACATCCAGCTGTTCCAGGATATTTTAAAGATGTTAAGTCCCATTTAATAACTAACTAATTTGTGTGGAACTATAATTATTCACGGATCTCTGAAACTTAAGGAAATTTCCTTTATTACAGAGTTTTGTACTGTCTGAAGAATAAGATTCTGAAAAGCTTGCACTTTCATGCATAAATTTCTTCTAGTTAATCTGACAAAAAAGGTATCCTTGATTATTTCTTTTTTGTATACTGGATTAGCATAGTGATTTCTTTTTACATAATAGCTGTTTTCAAGATCTACTGTTCTAAATTAAGTCCCATGTGATTAAACAAGTAGCAAGAAGTCAACCCCTGACAAGAACATAGGTTTAACTGCACATGAAATTCTATATTTGAGTTCAAAGATCGAAAACTCACTCTTTCTGTCCTATCTCGGCACTATTACCAGACATGTCTGAACCAAGAGAAAGACCAGCAGGAGATTGCCGGCCAGTAAAGCCGGACGAAGACATGCTTGAAGTAAATGACAATCCATAAGGTTCAAAATTCAGAGCTGCAATACAGACAGAATGGCATTTATCAAGATGGATCATAAAACTTAAAAAAAAAAAAAAAAAATCTAGCTCCTTTAGAAAAAGAAAAGTTATTCTAGCTAAGATTTGTCAATTTTCAGCCTTTACATTAAGGATTTTATCCTTATTAAAACCAGCTGTTCCTGTTGCTGATTTTTTATTTTATTTTAGACAGATAGGCTTTTTCCTCTCTCAAAGAAACATGTACACATACACCTTCTTGGTTCGTACGTAAATTCACATACAACTTTTTTTTAAATTGAAAAACATCAGAAGTTATATTTTCTCCCCTAAAAATTACTGTCAATACTGTTTTTTTATTATTATTTTCAAGAGACATTGCACAGGACCAAAATAAACCAACTTTTGCATGTGCTCTTCAGACTGCACATCCTCTAATGTGTTTTGAATTCACATTAAGTTTGTCCACGCTCTCTCTCTCACTCACACACAATTTTTTAGAGCACATACATATGAGAAGCTCTTCACTGTTTCATGCTTATCGCACTATTCTCTTGGCAATGGGGTATGTAGGCCATCATCGAAGCTGCTATGGTTTTCTGTTCAGATCCTTAACGGGGGAAAATAACCTTTTGTGTTTGCAGGAGTTTTCTTTGAGGGCGTAGGATTGGGTTTTTACTACATTTTTTAAATATAACACTTTGATTTAAATTATCACAAACACTTAGATCTTCCAGAAAACCACAAGGTTTTCATGTCAGTGAACACACTGTCAGCAATAACATTATTAAATTAAAGTTAACTATTTCACCTCTTATTAAAAATATGTCTAAACCAGTAGAAGATACTAATGACTACCTGAAGAACCACTGTTTGTGTATTTGATTTCTATAAATGTTTCCTTATAAATCCATAAGGAAACTGCACACCAGACCGCCACTTGGGGATGTTTGACAATGTAAATACCAGTAATTCAGCCATCAATTCTTCCACATGAACAAAGGGGAACTAAATATATTTGCATCTACAACCAATATCAACGTTAAATACTTCTTAAAGTGTGATTTTTTTTATATTACCCGTTTCCACAGTTAAGTTTCACTTCCCAGAAAAAGAGGACAGTAGATGCCATATAATTTAAAAGAAAGCCAGGAGTACCTACCTTACTTAAGAAAATCGAATGCTAGAACTATCCATACTATCCACAAGACTATTGTACTCTCTGATTTTCCACAGCGAACCACAACATTCTACACTTGTAATCTTCCTTGGGACTTCACTTAAAACAATGTTTTGTGCCTTTTTACACAAAATAGCTACAAAATTCATTTTAAATATATACTAAATATAGGGTAGATCAAATACTTCTGCTCTTAGATCTATAGAATCTTTCTACCTAAGGTTTTTATAAAGGAATATCCCCTGTTATCTAAACTGTTTATGTAAGTAAAGCAAAAGTGATATTTCTTCTAAAAAACAAAGCCCAGAAACCAATCAAAAAAAAAATTCTGATTTTACTGACAATAGTGTGGCCAAGATGTGAATGCTAAGCACTATAAAACTTGGAATTCCACGCTTTTATCTTTATGTTCTTGACTCCAGAGCAACAAGATATTTGTAGATGAAGTTACACATGCTAATCAGGTATGGCATTAGCCAAGTCCCAAAGGGAGCTTAGTCCAATCTTCAATAAAGAAGAGTTTTTTGGATGAATCCTAGTGGCCAAGGGTGAGCTAAGAAAGTGGCACAAAGTAGCAGAGGGTCTGAAGAACATCACAGAGCAGCCTGAGATCCTCTGCATAATCAAAAGCTGAATATGAAAGACAGGGTCCCGGTGCACACTATGGGTTTGATCCAAAGTTCAGTGAAGTAAACTGGAGAATTTTAATCAACTTCAATGGACTCTGGACCAGGCCTTGTTTGTAAGCACTGCAACCTATAGCCTATGTAATTCAGGAAGCTGGGCAATATGATTCGCTCCTAGAGTTGTGGATGACATTTTTAAATGGAGACGTAACATTTTGGGGAAGAAGATGTAAATGGATGGTGTTCTTACACCAACGTTATACTAACATTTTAATTTGTTTTAATTGTTTGGCTAATTTATCATACATTTAATAAATACAAACCAACAGTCACCTTTTCCCTGAGAAAGCTTCTCCTCCTGTCTCTGGTGATGAGGTTTATATGGTGCTGCACCACAGCTAAGTCCTTCAGCCACAAACCCATCTAGGAAAGATAAGGAAGCATCTACCTACGTTGAATTCAGAAAGACAGTAATAATCAGAATCTTTCCATTAAATGAAACTAATATTTCTTAACAAAGGAACTTTCCATTTTATAAAAATGCAGAGTGCTGACATCTCACAGTTCTCATACCCGCATCACTAAGAAGATAATGTATTCCATACTTACACTATGGGGAGTATTTTGTATATAGAAGGTATTGAGATAACATGTTAAAACAGAACATCAATTTGGATGGTAGTTCTTAAACATAATTAGCTTCTCTACAATTTTCCAATCTCACTGGTATGTTTGGACAAGAAATCTTGAACAAAAGAACTTGCATCCCAACACAATCTAACTGAACACCATGTAAATATACTAATTTTACAGTAAAATTAGTACGGGAGGTAAACATTTCCCTTCCCAAATACTATACTTCAATTCAACTACTAGTAGGCTGTTCTAACAAAAAGTAGAACCACAAAGACAAACTAACGCTGTATAACACTGGATACACAAAAGGCTGAATTTGCCTTCCTAAAAAAATCATTTTATAAAACAACAAATATGAATATAGCATAGCAAATGACAACTTCATTGCCTCTTAATATCACCAGCACATCAAGACTTATCAAGAATCCCGTTAAGAGTGCGTATTGCAACTCATTCTAAGTGATTTGATAGATTTGCATCTTTCCTCTTACACATATCTAAATATAATCATTTTAAATATGTATTTTATAGAAATACATGAATCTTTAAGCACAGAATACATATGTTACAGTTATCTTACCATTATCTCATCACAACTGGAATCAAGCGGAAGCACGTTTTTCATCAGCTCCTTGTTTTCACACAAATGTTTTAATTCAAAGGCATATTGCCTCATGCATGTGTCTAGAGAAGTGCTGAATTCCTGGATTAGTTTATCAACTGTTTTAGAACAAGGCATACGGGATGATATTTTAGTGATTGCAGTCATAATCCAGGCTTTAGTTTCAGAAGTAACAAAGGTCTGCTTCAGCAACCTGTGCAGTTTTGTTATAATGACTTCTGGATCACCATCATTTACAAGGTAGGAATACTCCCCCAAAACCTATGAGCAAGACACAGATATAACAGACATTCAGTTAGTTACACAGGAATCAGTGCTTTCATCTTGGAAATTAATATGTAATGCTAATAACTAACATAAAATCCACCTCACATTGAACAAACCATTATAAGATAAGGAAATCCTTTAAATTCTGGACTTGTACAAAATTCCTTCTAATTATATATCCACCTAAAATAAAAACAAGAAATATACTGTGGAAAGAGCCATAGTGTCTGGTGGTTTTCGAGTATTGCTGGCTGGTCCTCAGTTTAAGATCACCTCACTGTAGTTCTACCTACTCTACAAAACTGACCACCACTCAGAACAGTGGTCAGCAACCAATCCTCTCTAACTCTGAAAATAGTTTAATTACTAGTGCAGAGCAGATCAAACTACTTTCATTTATTTTAAAAAAAAATCAATCTCAATTTAAGGTTTCTGTTTGCAAATCAATAATGTTTTCTATAACGATGCCTGTCATGTCTACCCTAGCAATTAAACTGTTTTCAGCACTGGTTCGAGAGGACCCATTTGTGACAATCATAGTCAGCAAAGTGCAGATTTTCTAGTGCAGATAGGGTTTTCCAAGCTATATTTCAATTTTAAATGGAAAATGTCTGAGATTACATTTTACTGTGTTTGTGAAAACGCACGTGAAATACATCCATAGGATGCCAATTTTTGGTTCATTAAATCAAGTAGCTGCCTAGTACAGTGTTAATCCAATACCTATACAAGCACAATTAACCATCTGCTCAGTTTCCAGTTCAAGTAGAATCTGCTTGCTTTCACAGGTTTCACAGAATACAAGTTCAGCAGCTGGGCAGGTCATCATAAGGTTACGAATGCTTTTCACACACACATACAGCCTTACTATGGAAAAGACAGAATCTCACAGCCACTGAAACAGGTGCTTGTAGAATAAGTTTCAGTGTAATAAGTTTTTGTTTTTTAAAGAGAATATAAAGTTTAAAAAGCCATCACTTATGACAGGCAGTTTTCACATCTATCATATTTTCATACTGCATCAACCTTACCCAACTCATAACTTGAAGAAATTTCTGTGGATAAAAAGTATCTTCCTCCTCCAGCAAAGAAAGATAAGACTGGACAGCATAAAGCCGTAGCTGCTCATCTTCCTTTTCATCATCAAATCCTAAAAAGAAAATTACACATTATTAAATCTTTGCTTAAAAACTTATGCTACATGTGTCATGGAATTCAAGACAGATTTAGACAAATAAAACCAAGACATTAGCTAACAAAGCATGGTTTCTCTTTACAGAATTCAGTAAGTTACCCACCTTCAGCCAGCAGCCTCAAGAAGTTGTTTGGGATGTCAGAGTGCATTACATCTCCTCCTACCGAAAATACTGCATTCATAGTCTGGATGAACCACTCATTGTCAGGGGCATATGTATCCAGAACATTAAGGGAAGATAAAATATACACTAGTGTATTATGTTTATCTATTTTTACTTACAATCTGGAAAAAAAAAAAAGAAAGACATAAAAAGTTTTGAGGGCATACACACATATGGAATATCTGGACAGACAAGTGTTTGCTATGTAAATGTTTTCCAAGCTAAGGAAGGAGAAAAAGGACGAATAGGGCAGTTTTCCCAGAGCCTGCGGTTCCAAAAGTGTTACCATATGGAACTGTGAATCTTTTTTCTTCTAAGTGTTTTGCAATCCCAAAGCATGCACCATTGCTGTCCTGCAGTGTTCTTATTTAATGAGGATGTTTTTCGGACTACTGGGGATTTATTTATTTATTTATTTTAAACAAAGCCATATCATGCTCCACAACTACCTATTTCATTGGAAGAGCTGCACTCTACTAGGAAAACCACACTCACAATTAGGAAGTGCTAAAGTCTAATTCAATAAGGCACTAAACTTCTTTTCTCCTTCAGATTACAGTGCATGTTTTTTAAAGTTTTCTTTTAAGAGAAGGTTATTAATATTAACTTAAAAGGTGAACTCCAAAGCAAAGCCCAAATGCTTCAGTGCCCTTTACTTTGTGATGAAATTTAAAAAAATCCTGAGATCATTATTTCTTCTGTTTATTTTTTTAAATTTGAAATAAAGAATTATACAATCCTGGCTTCCCTCTTTTTCCTGGAAGACCACAAAATGATCTTTGGAGGGTGTGATTAGTGATGTCACATGAAACTGTACAGAAGCTTTGGCTCTAAATCTTCAATAAAAGAAAAGGATATTTCTCAGCTAATTCTGCTATTTTGCCAGTTAAGTTGATGATGGTATATTCTTCCTTGCTTTGTCTTAAGTAGTCCAGCATCTTTTGAACTATGACGGTTACATTCTGCCCATTGGTAATTCTGTAGAGAAGCTCCAATGTCTGAAGGGGAAAACAAAAGAAACAACATTTAAGTAACTCTAATCACACAACACAGGAGTGACACACAGACAGGAACTTAGTATATAGTGCCAAATTGGACAAAAATCTTAAACACAATATATTTTGTTTTATTCTCCAATCATACTGGCATTTATCTTCTTAAGAAATGTTTTTAGAATGAAATATAAGATTTGTAGAAAAGGAAAGGAGAAAACAAAGAGTATAAAGAGGACCAAATTTTCTATAGAATTCTTTTCACACAGTTACCAGAGCCGAACAATATAAACATGCCTTTGTTTGATGATGCCACTATTGTAATATTAAGGGCATTTACTCTAAAATGACATTAATATAGCATGGACTTTAAACATTAAGCTCTCTTTGTGCGTGTTCAAAAATCAACTTACCTCCCTTTTGATGATAGGATCAGGATGGTCTAGACACTCAATTATTGTCATTTGGTGCTGAAGTGCCAGATTTGGATCCTGCTGGATAACATAGGTCAGAGCCTTCAATCCTAGAAAATAAGTTATTGCACAGAGATATGACAAAAGATCACATACACATGATCAGATTAAAATCTTCTCGCTGAGATGATCAGGTATCCTTACCTAAATACTTCAAATTAATTTTAGGTGATAGAACAAATTTCCCAATGCATTTGGCAGCCTTCTCAAGCAGATCAGATTTGGGGCAAATGGTATAAATTGTTTGCACACATTCAAATAAGATAGCTGGTGGGAAAACAACAAATGGTAAACGGCAGTAATTTAAGAATATACATTTCTATAACAATGCATTTTCATAAAAAAGCTAGCACATACAAGTAAAAAATCTTCATGTCAAATGACGACTTTCTTTGGAAAGGGGTTGGGCTTAATATTTTAAAGCAATCAGATATGTGTGCTGCATGTAGATTTCTGGGATCTAAAATATTATCCCATGAAATATTTTAAAACAAGTGTTACTGTTTAGATGTGAATAAATTTCCTTCTTTCAGGCAAGCAATAGCCCTACTGCATCTCCCATGAATGTGATTCACCCAACTAGAGGAGATATCAAGATTGTCCTGTTTAGAAGAGGCCAAATAATGTAGCTGGACAATGGCTAGGTTGGGTACATAGCCACCATTGCAGAGTGGGATTTCAATTACTTTGCACAAGTGACTAGAAGTATTTTCTCTGCTTTATCATCCACATACCAGGAAGATGACATCAGAGGAAGATGATGTTTGTGTCTTAATGTAGAAAAATTTAGCAAGCAGCTATTGTTAGTAACATGAAAGCGAACAGAGGGCATCTGGCAGGGAGCCTAGTACAGTTTATGTAGTAGAATAGATAGATGAACTGCAGAAAGGGTGGGCAGAAGCTCAGTAGTTTGACTTAAAAAAACACAACACCACAATAATATACTTCTCTGTCAACAACAGACAGGACTTTGGGGTCCAACAATGGATTATTAAGTTTTTAGGGAGAGAAATTTATCTAAAACTGGTTTGCCATTTACGTTTAGTGTATGGAAAAGTTTGAAATGATTTTGTTGAACAGAAGTTTCCACCATCCTGTATTCTGACTGACTTTCAGGAAAGGCACATTCATATGGACTTGGGAACTATCACAGCAGCAGTTATGAAGTCATTACAAACAACCAAGATCAACAAACCTTATGACATAGACAAAAGGGACAAGAGCTCAGAGGCATAATTCCTCTTGAGGGAAAAAAAATATTTCTGCTGGGAAAAGCTAAATGGGAAAACTAGTGAAGTGAAGGAAAGGAGATACAAATCAACCTTTTAGGGCACCAATTTAGGTGAGTCAATAGCAAAATTCAATATCCAAGTTAGATTGCCAGTTGGTATTTAGGACCATAACAGCAATTCACATGTTTTTTCCACATCTCATATTAGGTTAGCAACCAGATGAAAAGACCAGAATCCATCAATTGTTAGCAATTAAACTAAATATGAGAAAGGTATGTGCACTAACTGTGCAGCTACATGCAACAAGCTAGGAATGTCTTCAAGGTATGGCTTTTAAATATTAGAGAATTGGCTATATTGCAACAAAGAAATCAGAGATTTTAACATTTTCACATTGGCTTGGATCATAGATTCTTTAGCACTTTAACAACAATTAACATATGGTGAGCAAAGGAACGCACATGTAAATTCTGTTCTCTGTGTACATTTCACTTGATAAGTGCCAAAATAAGGCTTTTCACATATGGTTGTCTACTCTGATCCCTAAAGTATTTAGCATTCAGTCTGGGGAATCCAATTTCCTCTCACTGTGCAGAGAATTTATGCACATTAACTCTCTTGAGAGTTGCATGTGTAAATCCATCATACACTAACAAACCCCTCAATGTCTATGTTGCTGTTTGTGCATAAAAGCACACCTCTGACATACAAGCAAAGTGAAACACAGTGAACGGATGGTTGTAAGATTTGACAGATGTTTCATCAGCGTATCATTTGCCAAAAAAATAAAATAAAGGGATGGGGGGGTATTCAGCATTTCACGTGCACCTCACTTTCATTAATGTTTAGAAAATACACCTAGTCAAGAAAATAGACTCCTAGAGCTTTGGGGCATATGTTCCACTGTTATTCAGCCACTTTCAACACCACATCTTAATTGTCCATCGATCGCTGGCAACATTTATGGCTTCGTTTTAAAACCATGAACTACTACATTTTTTAAGAGTAAAAGAACAGTTGTTAATTTCGTGTTCTAGAACCTTGGATATTTGTTCTTGAAAGATAGCAAAAACAAGCCAACCTACCCACACATCCTTAAAACTCTCCATAGTTTGCAAAATGCCCTTATGAGTTGGAAAGTATTGTTTCTTGTTGATTCTGCTCTATTGTCAAATATTTTTTAAAGAGTAAATTAACATGGCCGTTTGCAACAATTATAAGATTTACGGTAGTGCCTTATGTCAAAACACACTTTCATAGGCATCAGTGTCAATGAGCTCTGGAAATAATTTTAACAGGAGGTTCTAGAGTGCAACTCAAGAGATCACAAATGTGTTTGTGAAAGGAAAGGATAGCGTACGCGCGTGCGCACACACACACACACACACACACTTACTTTTTGTTAAGTTTCTTAACTACTAATCATGTGGAGGATTATTTTATTTTTTTTAAAGAAACCTGAAGTCCAGTCCTTCCTTCTGACACACAAGGCAGTATCACTTTTTTTTTTTTTTTTTTTTTTAAAGAAAGTTAGCTACTAACTATAATATGAATACACCTGTGCAATTGATGATTTCGCAAGTACAAGATGTTGCATATTTGAGGAAAAGAGCAAGCCCAACATAATTTGGAGGACTTTCACATAGTATGCAGCAGTTTGAAGGCACGCAAATTTGGATCTACAAATATTTAGTTGCTTCCCATTAAATAAATATTCTTCACTTCAAAAACATTTCAAAACTACATTATACAGGAATATGTAATTTCTGTTCATGTGTTAACATTACTAACATTATGTTTCCTTGCTTTATAATTCACCAGTCACAATACCCAAATTCATGACCTCACCAGATTACTAAACAAAAGAATACATAGTTAATCATGTAAACAGCACAATAACTAAACACTTAAATTTTCATTCTTTGCAAATATTTGTACTTATACAATATATTCTCACCCACCATATGTAATATTATGATTTATTTCTGCTCTTCTTAAAGACTCATCCAGAACATCATACATTAATTCACTTGTCCTGTTACAAAATAAAAATTGTAAAAAAGTTCTCACTTTATTTGAAGCCCAGTAAATTAATCAAAAAAACCAAACAAACCCCCCCCCACCTGTATATACCTGTTTAGTGAAAAAACAACATCCTAATCCTACAAGCTGCTCCACATGATTTCAATGAGACTATTCATATTAATTAATTCTCATTAGCGCGAGTAAGGGCTCTACAATCTGGCTCTAAATAGCATCTCACAAGATGTTTGCTACTTTCAAATAAGCCGTCTATTGCATCAAAATAGACTAAAAATACATTCCTTGCTGATCAGTAAATAAGACAGACTTTTTGGTTAAGAGGAATAAAGAACACAAACAGCTAAACCCTTACAAAGGACAGCATTCTTTTTACACTGTCTTGTCTTGGATTTTCACTAGGATCACATTATCAACCAAATTAATGGAAATTCTGACCTCAAGTCCACAAGCATCTCTCACCACATATCCCATAATCAGCTGCCTGACCCACACAGGAGCTGAGAAACAAGTCAAGTATAACAACTTTTCAATAAATCACTTTTTACAGTATTTGTTAATAAAGAGCAAATAGAATGTATTAATCCTTTATTTTCCTTTGTGTTGTGAAAGCACAGTAAAAGTTATGTATTACCACAAAATAATGACTCACTGTGTATTCTTTCTATTTTCAAAGAATTTATTACATAGAAGAAACTGGTTACCTTGGATCATCTTTTCCTAACAGCCCCAGTATTCTTAAGAGCTGAATTTGTAGCCATGGTGCTGGCACACTGTGGTAATTGAAGTCTATAGGAAGCTTTCCTCCCACTACCTGCTTTAGAATGGTTACAAAGCTCTCTGTCAAGTCCTTGTATCCAGATGCATTTTTCTAGACAAGGAAAAGAGAAATACAATTCAAATATTTTAAGTACAGTGCCTCAGAAATACACCATAAAGCCATGACAGGAATATAATCTTATTAACTATTATTCAATGAATAATTTCCTATCCTATTCCATTTCCTAATCCATCATTTCTTCCTCTCAAACCCCAACATCAACTCCTTTTTGCTTTAAGCTTTAAGTGTTTTCCCTGTATTTTTAACAAGACAGTGAATATGACTGAAAGCATTTCCCTTGCAATGGTACACTGAATTCACAGGCAATCCTCAGCATAATCTATAACACACTGAAAAAAACCTAAACTTTAGACTTAAAAACAGAGCCTTTATGCCAAAGGTGCTGATCACCAGGGTCAGGCTCCGAAATGGTCAGCTGGGGCTTTGTCAAGGGTTGGAATGCTAATGAATATAGTACAGTTATGAAGGTGAATCGTGGTAATCTGAAGACAAGTTGACAGACTATCCTTCCAGAGTGATTTTCCTACAGAACAATTTTACAGTTGTTTGTACATTTTAAAAAACAGCCTATATGTTCAATTAGGCTTCTAATTCTCAGCCTACCTTAATCATTTGAAGGTAAATCTGTAAAGAAGCAGCCATGACTCCAACATCCCTGTCACACAGGGCTTTCCGGAACTTGTCATGGATGTGCTGGACTTGGTTGGGAGCAATGAGATAGAATTTATACAATGCCTGAACTGCTTTTCTTCGGATAATTTCCCTAAAGAGAAACATTTTTCTTTAAAAGATCAAGCAACTTGACCCTAAATAGAAGCTTTACTTAACCTAAATTGTTTCTCTATATTATGAAATAGAGACTTTATTTTTAAGAAAACTACTGACTTTGTAACATTTCCCACTTTTATAGCTAGTTAGTTAAAATATTAACTAATCATCACATCATGATGCCTCTGAAATAGTTAAATATCATCATTCAAGTTTTACAAATGAGGATACCGAGACAAGAGAGAGGATAAGTAATCTGGCAAAGGCCACTTGATGAGTCAGTGGCACAGCAAGCGTAGAGTTTAGTAGTTCCTGGAGTTAGATCATGCTTCTGCTACCTTTTAGTTTAGCATGTACACCGCGCTAGCTCTGTATGTAATGTTATTAACTACAAGGCCTGATAATCAAAGGGCTGAGCACCTGCACCTCACCAGTCTTCAGTGGGGTTTGCGCATGCTCAGCTTCTCCAAAAATCAGGCATAGATCTTTCTGTGATGTAATGAATTCCAAGGGTACAATTTGTTACTCCATTTATACTACAAACACTTCTTAACCCACATACACTGTATAACAGTATTTCCACATGTATAAAGTTACATGACATTTATCCATCAACAATGCTTAAGCAAAACAAAAGACATTCATTATGCAATCAAGAATGCACAAACTAAAGCGGGTAGGGCAGGGAGAGACACAAAAGGAAAATTTGGAAAGGAACACAAAGTTGTGAATAATGACTAAGGAAGGATTCAGAGCAAAAACAGTATTTAAGAGAAATATTTATGTACTGAAATAAAATATCTAAATTTTAGGACATCCCAAGTTCATAACAATGCTTGAAATCCTTCTCAGTGAATACGTACTTAGAATGCTGAAGTTTGTCTTCTATGAGGGGAAGTACAGCTGGAATCATTTCCCGTGGAAAGATCTGGCTGACAACAGTAAGTGCCATACACACCTCAACCAGATTAGTGCTCTGCAAGTCCTGTCACAGTCATTAAGACAACAAAATGGTCATTTCTAATTTAAACTATGGGAAACTTTTCATTTCTAAGGCCAAATGTGGGAAAGCTTCCACTTTTTATGCTATACTGTGAAGCACTGCTCTCTAATGCTCTGCTAATTAAGGGATTGTTCAATTTTTCTGTGACATTTTCATTATATTTGTTTAATACTGCTACAGAACTTGAAACTATAAAGGATACATTAGATTCCCATAAGAAACTTGGTTGAATAGTCATTTTTCTTATTTCAGTGTTAACTGATAAACAAGTAGATTTTATTAATGAATACACAGTTTAGAATTAATTGGCATTATATTGGAAAAGCACTGGCCTAAAAAGTTAGTGTAATGTTTTTCTCCAAACCTCCCATAAAGCTGTACCTTCACAACTGTGTTCACAAGTAGAAGCAACAGTTCATGATTTTCATGGAGGAATAAAGAAACAGCCAAGTAACCTACAAAAGAAAAAAAAACAAAAAACCTCCATCACCTTTTCCAGTTATAAACTGTTTCCAAATGTTAACAGGAAAACGAAAGACATCCAGAGCACAAAAGTTGACGGCTCAAATCATCGGTGAAAATACAGGCAGATTATAGGATCTCTGTGGGTAAGTCTAGAAAAGGGGGGAAAACCCTGCGGCAGTGGGTTTCACAGCCCAAGTAACTGACTCAGATTCACTGCTGTGCGGGATGGGCAGTT
Organism: Natator depressus; assembly: GCF_965152275.1. NCBI lineage: Eukaryota > Metazoa > Chordata > Testudines > Cheloniidae > Natator > Natator depressus. The sequence goes on along the minus strand of NC_134243.1, from coordinate 61,957,836 downwards.
TGCTGTGTAGATGCACCCTATTTTTTTTTAACTTCAGGGTTTAAATTAACTGGTTTTTTATCATCTGGTTGCTTGGAGATATTTAGCTGGTCGTACTGTTCAGTAAGGATGGACTTGAAACCCACAAGCTGTGTCCAAAATTAAGAAGCCTCTGTAACGCTGTCAGATCTAAAGCGCTGAGGATGACATCATACAAGAGACAATTCATTAGAAAATGAATGCTTTTTTCCCCCCACACTAACAAAATTATATTCTCCATAGACCAGACAACTACCCATAAGCAGCCTGCACTTCATTTTTAAGGACGGAGACACCAATATAGCAAATATTAGTTTTAAGAGAATTATTGTGTCCCAGTTTATTTACTACATTAAATAATTCAACACTATATATTTTCCAATGTTACTCAATTAAGTTATTCTTCTATTTATTTGGATTGGTAATTATAAAACAGACCTATTCAAAGGAGCTCTAGGTACTGTGACATCATTAAAATAACACAATCAAACACAAAAAATTGGTTAAAACTGGTCATTCCAATCAAATAGCACAAATCAACCCACATAATTATAGCAGAGCAAACAAATCCTCTATCACAGCTCAAACCCCATTCATGCCCTCACCCTCCTCAGATACCCAGGAAATCAGACGGGGCTTGGGGCATGGCCTGAAGGTCACAGACTTCAATCATGTGGAACTAAGGAGGGAACTAAATTCCAGAATCAAGGACCCTGATGGAATAAGCACCTCTTCTGATCCCATGTGATTATCCAGAAAAGGTGGAACTGTTTGTGGGTCTCAGACAGGCAGGGCTCAGGCCTTTTAAGGTTTTACTATTTAGATTCCACAAAGGGACCAATAGATAGGTCTTGAGCCACTGGTGAAATGTCTCCTGTTATGATAAACCTCTAAACAATCAGATCACTGCATTCTGGACTACCTTCAGTGTCTGAATTAATTTCAGGTGTAGCCTACAATGAGTACATGGCAGTAGTCTAGTATCAGTAAGTGATAAAGACATGGACTATGGTAGCAAATTCCATATTGCAAAGAAGAAACCACAGCCTTCTGGCCAGACATTGATTTTTAAAAAACAGTCTTCATGGTAACTAACAGGTGCTACCTTATTGTCTAACAGCAGTTGTTTTCTAACTGAACTCTCAAGTGGCAAACTTCAACGAAATAGGAGGTTACAGTGTGATGGGCACAACCCTGCAGTCAAGAAAGCTGATATAATCCCTGCCAGCCCCTTCAGAGGTTTTTCCCAACCTACCAACATCGCCTGTGTCATATCTGGACTTGGCCTCAATTAATTTGTTCTCATTTGTGCCTAGATTGCCACCTAACATTCAACCACAATGGCAAGATCAACTGAGAGGAGATGAACGTACTGAAGACATGAGAGCCCATGCCATCTCACTAACTCTCCCAGAAGCCCCAAATATATATCCAAGGGGGTTGCATTATGGAATTGTTCATCTGCCTCTCTTCTGGTTCGGGGTGTGCGTGTGTGTGTGTGTATATGTATATGAATAAGAACATACGAATGGCCCTACTGGGTCAGACCAAAGGTCCATCTAGCCCAGTATCCTGTCTTTCAACAGTGACCAGTGCCAGGTGCCCCAGAGGGAATGAACAGAACAGGTAATCATCAAGTGATCCATTCCCTGTTGCTCATTCCCAGCTTCTGGCAAACAGAGGCTATGGACAACATTGCTGCCCATCCTGGCTAATAGCCATTAATGGACCTATCCTCCATGAATTTATCTAGGTCTTTTATGAACCCTGTTATGGTCTTGGTCTTCACAACATCCTCCGGCAAAGAGTTCCATAGGTTGACTGTGCGCAGTGTGAAGAAACTCTTCCTTTTATTTGTTTTAAACCTGCTGCCTATTAATTTCATTTGGTGACCCCTAGTTCTTGTGTTATGAGAAGTGGTAAACACTTCCTTATCTACTTTCTCTATACCAGTCATGATTTTATAGACCTCAATCATCTCTCTCATTAGCCGTCTCTTTTCCAAACTGAAAAGTCCCAGTCTTATTACTCTCTCCTCATACGGAAGCCATTTCATACCCCTAATAATTTTTGTTGCTCTTTTCTGAACCTTTTCCAATTCCAATATATCTTTTTTGAGATGGTGCAACCACATCTGCATGCAGTATTCGAAATGTGGGAGTACCATGGATTTATGTAGAGGCAACATGATATTTTCTGTCCTATTATCTATCCCTTTCTTAATTATTCCCAGCATTCTGTTCGCTTCTTTGACTGCCACTGGACATTGAGTGGATGTTTTCAGAGAACTATCCACAATGACTCTAAGATCTCTTTCTTGAGCGATAACAGCTAATTTAGACCCCATGATTTTATATGTATAGTTGGGATTATGCTTTCCAATGTGCATCACTTTGCATTTATCAGCATTGAATTTCATCTGCCATTTTGTTGCCCAGTCAGCCAGTTTTGAGAGATCCTTTTGTAGCTCTTTGCAGTCTGCCTGGGTCTTAACTATCTTTAGTCATTTTGGATCATCCGCAAATTTTGCCACCTCACTGTTTACCCCTTTTTCCAGATCATTTATGAATATGTTGAATAGGACTAGTCCCAGAACAGACCTCTGGGGGACACCACTATTTACCCCTCTCCATTCTGAAAACTGACCATTTATTCTTACCCCTTGTTTCCTATCTTTTAACCAGTTACCAATCCATGAGAGCACCTTTCTTCCTATCCCGTGGCAGCTTACTTTGCGAAAGAGCCTTTGGTGAGGGACCTTGTCAAAGGCTTTCTGAAAATCTAAGTATACTATATCCACTGGACCCCGTTGGTCCACATGCTTGTTGACCCCTTCAAAGAATTCTAGTAGATTGATGAGGCATGATTTCCCTTTACTAAAACCATGTTGACTCTTCCTCAACAAATTATGTTCATCTATACGTCTGACAATATTGTTCTTTATTATAGTTTCAACCAGTTTGCCCAGTACTGAAGTCAGTCTTAAAAACCTGTAATTGCCGGGATCACCTCTGGAGCCCTTTTTAAAAACTGTCATCACATTAGCTATCCTCCAGTCATCTGGTACAGAAGCGGATTTAAATGAAAGGTTACAGACTACAGTTAGTAGTTCTGCAATTTCACATTTGAGTTCCTTCAGAACTCTTGGGTGAATATCATCTGGTCCTGGTGACTTACAACTGTTTATCAATTTGTTCCAAAACCTCCTCTAATGATACCTCAATTTGGGACAGTTCCTCAGATCTGTCACCTAAAAAGAAGGGCTGTTTGGGAATCTCCCTCACATCCTCAGCCTGGAAGACTGATACAAAGAATTCATTTAGTTTCTCCGCCCTATCGTCCTTGAGTGCTCCTTTAGCACCTTGATCGTCCAGGGGCCCTACTGGCTGTTTAGCAGGCTTCCTGCTTCTGAAGTACTTAAAAAAAAATTGCTATTACTTTGAGTCTTTGGCTAACTGTTCCTCAAATTCTTTTTGGGTTTCCTAATTGTATTTTTACATTTCATTTGCCAGCGTTTATGCTCCTTTCTATTTTCCTCACTAGGATTTAACTTCCACTTTTTAAAGGATGCCTTTTTACCTCTCATTGCTTTTTTTACTTTGTTGTTTAGCCACGGCGGCTCTTTTTTGGTTCTCTTATTATGTTTTTTAATTTGGGGTATACATTTAAGTTGAGCCTCTATTATGGTGTCTTTTAAAAGTTTCCATGCAGCTTGCAGAGATTTCACTTTTGGCACTGTACCCTTTAATTTCTGTTTAACTAACCTCCTCATGTTTGTGTAGTTCCCCTTTCTGAAATTAAATGCTACAGTGTTGGGCCGCTGTGGTGTTTTTCCTGCCACAGGGATATGAAATTCAATTATATTATGGTCACGATTACCAAGCAGCCCAGCTATATTCACCTCTTGGACCAGATCCTGTGCTCAACTTAGGACTAAATCACTACACAATCAATACACACACACACACCCCGAACAAAAGGAGTGACAAGATGGAGGATGACTCCACAAGAGAACCTTTGAGGCAGATGAACAATTCCCTAATGTAGCCCCCTGGGACTGCTCACCCAGGAAAGAACGGAGACACTCAAGATCCCTGTCCACCATTGCATACAACTGTAGAGTCAGCAGTACCAAAGACAATTGAACAACTTTATAATATCAGCTTAGACACCTACTCATTCTCCATTACTAGTAGATCCTCAAACCAAAGCAATGAGTGCTGTTTTTTGTCCAGGATATCTGAGGCATCTAGATACTGAAAGACTGGCCTCACACAACCTTCTCAATAATATTACCTACAAGGGAAGATATGAAACTGGTTGACAGTTAGCCAGTTTGTCAATCTCTTGATCAGAGACCATATACAAGCAGTCTTCAAAAGAGATTGCACCCTGCCTTCCACAAGGTGTTAACAATTCCTATGAACATCACACTGAGCACCTTTTCACTGGTCTTCAATAGTGAGGAAGGACATGGGTCTAAAATTACAGTTTCTGATACAAGATTTATCCAGCTCCAGTGCTTGAGTGAATTATACCAGCTGAAATTCAAACACAGAAAACCTAACAGTTATTTTACCCAATATATTGCCTTGCTATTGTGGATGCAGATAATTTGGCCCACATCTGAACTATTTTCTCTGCAACACAAGAAATGTCTTCACGAAAAAAAATGAGTCCTTGTGGCACCTTAGAGACTAACAAATTTATTTGGGCATAAGCTTTTGTGGGGTAAACCCCACTTCATCAGATGCATGGAGTGGAAAATACAGAGGCAGGTATAAATACACACCACATGAAAAGATGGGAGTTGCCTTACCAAGTGGGGGATCAGTGCTAACGAGCCAATTCAATTGAGGTGGAAGTGGGCTATTTTCAACAGTTGACAAGAAGGGGTGAATACCAAGGGAGGAAAAATCACAATAGCCCACTTCCACCTTAATTGAATTGGCTCGTTAGCACTAACCCCCCATTTGGTAAGGCAACTCCCATCTTTTCATGTGGTGTGTATTTATACCTGCCTCTGTATTTTCCACTCCATGCATCTGATGAAGTGGGTTTTAGCCCACAAAAGCTTATGCCCAAATAAATTTGTTAGTCTCCGAGGGCTTGGCTACACTTGCAGACGTAGAGCACTGGGAGTTAAACCACCCTTCGGAGAACGCAGCAGAGAAAATGCTGCTATGTGTTTACACTGTCAGCTGCAAGCGCACAGGCATGGCCATATTAGCAGCTCTTGCAATGCCACAAAGAGCAGTGAATTGTGGTAGCTATGCCAGTGTGCAAGTGGCTGCACTGTGCTTTTCAAATGGGGACGGGGGGAGAGAGTGTGACAGGGAGTGTGTTGTGTGTATGTGGGGGGAGAGACAGTGTATTTTGGGGGGCTGAGAGCGTGTCAGCATGCTGTCTCGTAAATTCAGATAGCAGCAGACCCGCACCCTCTCACACATGCTCACAACAGCAGCATTCCACACTAATTGTTTGCTTTGTTCCAGAGCAGATAAGCATGCTGGCTGTCAGAAACGGAGCTTTGAAAGGGGATATCCGCATGCCTGCAGCCAATTTCAAAACAACGAGAAGAGTGGCCACTTGACTTCAGGGGATTATGGGACGTTTCCGGAGGCCAATCACAGCGCAGTAATGCAACACTTCGTCCACACTGACGCCTGGGCGTTTCAGCCGGGGCGCAGCAAGCTTTAGGCTTCTCGTGGAGGTGGATTATCAGGAGCGCTCCAGCTGCAGAGTCCAGGTGCTCTACATGCCTTGCCAGTGTGGACATCTCAGGAGTTAGGGCGCCAGGGGTTGCTTTAATGCACTCTAACTTGCAAGTGTAGCCGAGCCCTAAGGTGCCACAAGGACTCTTCATCGTTTTTGCTGATACAGACTAACACGGCTACCACTCTGAAACCTGTCTTCACTAAGACACTTGAATCAGCAACCTCTTGGAGATACCCCAGATTAAGCAGAATGTCAACTCCTTGAAACAAATCTACTGATAAGACTTTGTAGATAAAGAAGAGTTTCATATCTCTGTTTTGTTACCCATACAATATGTGGTGTAAAATTTCAAAAATTCTTTTACACCATCAGTCAGATTTCTCCATAGACTTCTGCACTGGCGCTCTCGTTATCTTCCCTCTCGCCTCATTTGTCACAAGCCATCTCTAACTCGAGGTGACCGATGTGTACAAAGACAGGGAAGAATATGCTTAAAGGGCACTGCACTAATATTGAAAAGAAAAGATTATAAAACCCTATAAAAACATAAATACAGTTGAATGTTGGAGAACCAGCACCCTCAATTTGGAAGCACTCTTACTCCACTAAATATTGTCTCTTTAATATTCCACTTATATTATTTTAAGAGGTTATTTATGACAACTATATATAAAGTTTCCACATGGAAATTGACCTTCAAGCCAGTGTGTCTCTTTGAAATACAAGCATTTTCATTTAAAGGGTATGTGTCTACTGTTTACTAGAGCGGATATTCAAAATTATTAAATAATACAAAGGTGGTGGGTGGGTTGTTTGTTTTTTTATGGTTTCCCCTCTGCACCCATTTTTCAACCAGGTACTTAAAACTCCTTCAAACTAAAATAATTTTATATTTTCAAATTTTGAAATATTAAGTTGAATTTTTTTTTCCCCAAAAAGAAAACATATTGAAAATAAACTTTCAACCAGTTCTTGTATTTACTATGACTTCCAACCCAATTTCAGGGGACATTTGTGGCAATTTTGAGCGCAATATTAAGATATACCAGTCTTATACACATACCAACTCTTTTTTCTAAAAGGTTTCCCTGTTGTGCTAGCTTAATAGCATGGATGTATCCGAAGGAGGACTCATATCCCAGCATTTCACAATAGATTAGTCTCACCATACATTCTTTCATCAGTCTCTGAAATACCAAGAATGAAATATTAAGAAATTTAGAATAGTTATAAGTGCTCTGTTCCTCTTTGCAGCTCTAACATATTGAGGTTTGAGACTTTGACAAGTATATATTATAAACAAAAAGCACTACTTTTTCTAAACACAGAATTTAACATTTCTAAAATGAAAGTTTATCAATATTTGATGTGATACTAATGTTTCAAAACAAATTTAAGTTAAACTACAACTGAACTTCATCAAATTCCATGCATAAATATGTTATCTGGTTATGAGTGGCATCCTTGCAATCAAAACAAAATTATGACCATCATGGGTATTAAAATGAATAGTCACAAGGCACTGTACCACCGTACGTACAATACCACAAATTATTCCACATCCCATTGTTGTTGTATCACCAATGGGAGGAAAGTGGTCAGTGCAGTCACAAATGGAAGAGGAATGGTTCCACTAAATACTTTCTCTATTAAAAAACATTTTTGTAGTGCGGACCACAACTTTATAAAGCCAATAATGAATGACAGATTAAACATGATCTTGCAGTGTGACAATGTCGCAAAAAAACACATACCATACTAAGGGTCTGTATACACATCGAATTATTCAGGAATAATTATTCCTGAATAACGTCATGTGTGGATAGACCTATTCCGGAATAAGAGTATCCACACATGGAGTTATTCTGGAACCACTTTTACTCTTTAAATTCACGTTACCTTAATCCAAATTAATTTTCAAGTACAGATAATCCCTAGATTGCATATACAATGGAACTGCATGCTAGGTTAGAAAGGTAATTATTATGAACACAGAAGCATGCTTGTCTGAAATCTGTAATGATTGGTCTCCATTAGAGAATTCCTTGACTAATCTCAAGCAACCAGTGGGTGGTAACTTGACAGATGGTAGAACCAGTGTTCTGAGACAGCACAAACAGATGGGCAGGAGAACTCTAAGGGTATGTCTTCACTACCCGCTGGATCGGCGGGTAGTGATCGATCAATCGGGGATAGATTTATCGCGTTTTGTCTAGATGCGACAAATCGATCCCCGAATCGACCCTGTACTCCACTTCGGCAGGAGGGGTAAGCGGAGTCGACAGGGCAACCGCCGCAGTCAACTCACCGCCGTGAGGACGGCCAGGTACTAAGATACTTCAGCTACGCTATTCGCATAGCTGAAGTTGAAGTTGCATATCTTAGTTCGAACCCCCACCCCCAATGTAGCCCAGGCCTTAAACTGCACTTGGGAGGAGTAATTGGACATGCTCAGCTGCATCACCCGATTTCCCTGTCTACACTAGTACTGCAAGAGTACAGAGTGACCCACTACAAGGTACAACAGTGGCAATACTTGCTCCAAGCAAGCACAGTTGCAATAGTACTCTCGCTGCTTGGGCACCATTGCAAAAACCTGGGTGTAGACATAAGGTGTATTACAAGTACAGCATGTTCTTGTAACGGTGCTAACAAATGCAAGATTTCTCTAGTGTATACCAACTATACCAAACTAGTATTCACTCACCCCGCCAAGCACAAGTCTGCACATTACTATTCTTAAATTCAGTCTACAGTAAAGGTAAATTTCATTACAAATAAGACTAAAACTTACAAGTGTTGTAGTGGGAGCAGAAACTGTGGCTTTCAAATTAGTTTGTTCCTGTTGTATTAATTTTTCTTCCTCCTATAAAAGAATAATTTAAACATTTTTAAGATCTTGCATAATTTTGGGGGGGTTAAAAAAACGAAACAAATGATGGCAAGGAAAGCATGAACTATTAGAATTCTATCAAAAATAATTTATATAATCTTACGGTCTTCATTTGTTTTTTGTATAAATAATATTACAAAGCTATTACACTTCCAATTTCACTAGATTTACAGCTTCAAAGGGTTTCACTAGATTTCCATATACTGCTTTTTTAAAAGCACAAAAAATGGTATACTTTCCATATCTACACTTTCATCTGCTCACTCTTCCATTGGCCTGTATTACAGTATACATAAGTTTATTGATTTAAAAGGGTCTAACAGTACTTCATTTATATTCTTGGACTTGGAAAATATTTTAAAGTGCACAGTTTTAATACATGCCATTCAAAACAAAAACTGCATTCTGCAGCCATTTTGCAAGCTCAGCAAGCTTGGCCCTAGTTAGGACTTAGACCTGGTCTACACTAGCGGGGTGGGATCGATCTAAGTTACGCAACTTCAGCTCCATGAATAGCATAGCTGAAGTTGACGTACTTAGATCTACTTACCGCGGTATCTTCACTGCGGTAAGTCGACTGCTGACGCTCCCCCGTCGACTCCGCCTGCATCCCTTGCCCTGGTGGAGTATCGGAGTCGACGGGAGAGCGCTCGGCGGTCCATTTATCGCGTCTTCACTAATGCGATAAATTGACCGCTGCTGGATCAATCGCTCTGGAGGTAAGTGTAGACATGCCATTTGATGAGACCTCTAGTGCCTAAACAATTACACTGGTAATTCAGCCAGTAACACCCTTTCTTCTAAATCGGTATTTGAAATAATACACAGCATGGTGTCAGGGAATGATACGATGCGTTATTTTGGACGACAGATAACACTAAGGTCCTGCCCACTTGTACACCACGCACTCTTAGAAATAGAAAGGGATTTATCTCTGTATCCTGGCCAAGTTACATCATCTTATTTACACCTACTCTAACAAAAACTGATCACTGTGTATTGCATTCATATTTACTCCCTGTACTAAACTGGAAAGATGGTCCAATGGGTAGGGCTCTAGACTCTGGCTTTGAGATCCTGCTCTGTCACTGCCTTCCTGTGTGACTATGGACAAACCATTTAACCTCTCGGTGCCTCAGCTCCCAATCTGTAAAAAAGGGATTTACAGCACTTTTCTACCAGAGGCGAAGTAAGCATACTAAGTATAAATATATTAAAGGTAGGGTCACTAATTTTGGTTGGACGTATTCCTGGACATTTCATCACATGACAATATTTAATTCCAAAATCTTTAATTCCTGGAGATTCCAGGACAATCCTGAGGGTTGGCACCCTAATTAAAGCCTATGAGGCACCCAGATTCTATTGTAACTGGGGCCATATCAATAGGCAGGGTGGGTAGAAAGAAAAGCATGTTTCTGGGCAGAGCTGAACAGGTGTGTTTCACCCCAGAGGCAGCTGCCAACACCTGCTGACCTTCCAGATTCAGGCTTTTCTACCCCACCCACGGCAGGGGCGGGCGGAGCTGCTTGGCCGAAAACCCGTCTGCTCTAATACCTGGCGACAAGGACCCCCATGGCTTCGCGCTGTCCAGAACATGAGACACACGCGGCACGGGAAGCCAGGGACACGGGTGAGAAGGGAGACCGCGGACCCAGCCTCCCCGCTCGCTTTCAGCCTGGGGTGGGGGGTGCAAGGCCATGACTACAATCAGTGGTGAGCTGGAGCCGGTTCGCACCGGTTCGGTAGAACCGGTTGTTAAATTTAGAAGCCCTTTTAGAACCTCCTGGTACAACCAGTTCTAAAAGAGCTTCTAAATTTAACTGGCCAAAAGTGGCGCCTTAGGCGCCGACTCCATGGGTGCTCCAGCCCTAGAGCACCCAAGGGGAAAATTTGGTGGGTGCAGAGCACCCACCGGCAGCTCTCCGCCCCACCCCCGGCCCCAACTCACCTCCGCTCCATCTCCGCCTCCTCCCCTGAACGCGCCACCCCGCTCTGCTTCTCCGTCCCCCCCAAGCTTCCAGTGAATCAGTTGAGAAGCAGGCAGCGGCTTTGCACTCAGGCCCAGGGAGGCGGAGGTACAGGGGGGCGGGGGGCACGAGGAGGGCCGCCCATGCTGCAGCAGGTAACCCGGGGGAGGCCCGCAGGGGAACCACTCCCCACCCCAGCTCACCTCCGCCACCCTTGACCTGAGAGAGAAGCTGCCGCCTGCTTCTCAGCCCTCCCAGGCTTCCCGCCAAAAAGCTGATTCGCGGGAAGCTGGGGGGGGGGGGGGAGGGGGCAGAGAAGCAGAGCGGGTCAGCGCGTTCAGCGGAGAAGGCGTAGTGGAGGTGAGGTGAGCTGGGGCCGGGCACGGGGCAGGGAGCTGCCGGTGGGTGCTCTCCACCCACCAAATTTTCCCCGTTGGTGCTCCAGCCCCGGAGCACCCAGGGAATCCGTGCCTAAAGCGCCACTTTTGATGTGATCAGTGGGGGAGCAGCCGCTCCCCCTGCTCCCCCCCAGCTACGCTCCCCCACCCCTAGGAGCCAGAAGGACCTGCCGGATGCTTCCTGGGAGCAGCCCCAGGTAAGCTCCGCTAGGACTCCCCACCTCGCCCCCCCAGCAGGTGCCGCTGGCTCTTAGGGGTGGTCACCCACTACAATGGCCCATGAGACCCTCCTGCCCGGTTCTGGGGGCAGTCAGGGGACAGGGGTGGATGGCACAGAGGTCCGGGGGGGGGAGAAGTTGGATAGGGCAGGAGTCCCAGGAGGTGGGGGTGGGCAACGACCCCCTCGTGGGGTGAGGAGGGAACCTGCTTTTAAGATTTTGACAGCTCACCACTGGCTACAATTCACAGGGGAGAAGGTCCGGCCGTCCAGGGGCCCAGCCCCGCGGAGCCACCCCGCTCCCCCACCAGCCCGTACATGTTTGGAGGTGAGCGCGGTGATGCTCCGGATCAAGCCGCCCAGCCGCGAGGTGGCCGAGACCCGACCCGGGCCCCCGCCGGGCCCGGCCCCCGGGTCGTGCTGCCCCAGCAGGCCGGGCAGCGCGCTCAGCGTCCGCTCCACCACGTCGCTCATACCCGGCCCAGCCCCGCCGCCGGCGGCGGCCCCCACTCGCAGGCTGCCGCCTCCCGGAAGGGCAGGGCAGGGCCTGCTCCCGCCCCCGCCGCCCCGTACTTCCGGTTTGCCTGACTGAAAAAACTTTATTGAGGCTCCCGGCGCGGACAGCGGACACTGGGGCGCTGCTGGTGCGGGGAGAGAGGCGCCTAGAGCGGCGGGCTCCTGGGGTCCAGGCAGCCCGAGTCCCCGCCAGGTGATGTGGGACCTCAGGGAGCCATGCGGAAAGCAGCGACCCCCGCCTGAGCACCGTGCCTGACCAGGCCTGGCCCCGCAGACCTGAAGGGCTGGGGCCCGAGGCGCTGCCTAGAAGCCCCTGCGGGCGGCAGCTTATACAGTTCTCCCGCACAGGCCGTATGGATCCACCCCAGCGGGCTGAGCATGTGGGGCCGAGGCCCCGGCACAGAGTAGGAGTCCGCCCCTTGAGCACTGTGGGCTGCTCTTGACAACTCTGGTTTTCCCCCTAGGACGCTTGTCTGAGCTTAGGGGGCATGGAGACTTGGCATTTCCTCCGGCACAGAGAGGGGAGAGTGCCCTGCTCATCAGCTTCACCTCGGCACAGCAAGTGGGCTGCATATGGACCCGGCTCAGTTGTGTGGGGGAGCAGAGCTGGCCATCTGCTGTGCGGCTCCCTGCTTTCGCCACTGATCACCATTGGTGAGTGGCAACGCCCAATTCTTTGAGAGGTTTCCTGGCCTCCCTTAACTCCCAACACCCTGCCACACACAGCCTGCTAAACCTGAAGGTGGAGCTGAAATTCCACTTTCTAAACTGGAGCGCACAGCTAGGGGATTCAGTCTTGACAGAAGGATCCTGGAATCAGACAGGACTGCTCGCACAAGGTTTTGAAACTTGGCAAGATTTGCTTTAGGTAACCTCTCTTCATAAGTCCTTTCACAAAATCTCAAAACCCTAGGATGGTCACTCATCCTGCCAACCCGAGAGGGACGCAGTGGTTGGGATAGGTTAGTAAAATACTTATTTTGATGTGTAAAAGCTGTGACAAATCAGTTACATGCTTATAGGTCTTTATTCATCTGTGAAAGTCTGAAAAGAATGAGTTTAAAGTTAAGTAGCAGAATTAACTGAATTTTCAGATCCTTTATTCCAATGGAAAATATCAATAAGAGATTTTTCTCTTTTTCTTCAGTAGCAGAAACAACAAAATAAACCCCAAAGAAATAAATTAAAATGCCCCAGGGGGCTAATTTGTTAAAGTTTTTCTGAGTAGCTTTTCATTTAGAGATGAAAAATTTGTTTTTACAGCATCCGCTCTTGAAAGTGAAGAAATGTGTGTATACCGTGGGACATGAGCTTGATCTTTCAACAATGAAGTCAGTGGGAGTTTTGTGATTGTCTTCAATGGGAACAGCATGGATAAGGCTGAAAAACGAAATGTTCAATCACACGCTGATTCAGATTTCATAATTAAATTGAGAGATCGTGGCAATGTACGATCATTTTCTCAGTTGTGATTGTTTTCTTTTGTACTGTGAAATTACTCTCTCCAGACACATTACCCATAATATTCAGTAAGCATCTACTTTGTAAATAACGATTAATTTAAGAAGAGTTTCTTTTTGTTGTATATTAAGGTTGTTCTTTTCCTCCATCTTGTTTTTAAATTCTAATTGACAGTTTTCTGTCAGTGTAAATGCAGACAGAGTAAGTAAGGAGTGAAACATCCTACCCAATACCTGATCTTTTTTGTTTTTAAGAAGCCCCTTTTAACCTTTAAATTATTAAATCTGAATCAGTTTCTGTTAAATTTCAGTTTCTGTTTTGTAACCTGAAGAGTGTAATTATCAAAAGCTAAAGCTTGCTTCTTTTTTTTTTTTTTTTTTTAAACTTGGTTCAGCAATAAATATTGGGCTGGATCCTATGGTATAGTGTCATAGAATCATAGAAATGTAGGATTGTAAGGGACCTCGATAGTTCAACTAGTCCAGTCCCCTGCACTGAGGCAGGGCTAAGTATTATCTAGACTGTCCCTGACAGGTGTTTGTCTAACCTGTTCTTAAAAACCTCCAATTTTGGAGATTCCACACCCTCCTTAGGTAACTTGTTCTAGTGGTGTGATGCAGCTGCTGTACCAAACAGCTAATGGAATGTGGTTGGAGAGACCATATAGTCAGCCCTGGTACAATCACATCAATGTAAAATGGATTATCCAGTGGCATGAAGCTCCCGAAAGGCTTGGCCACCTCCATCCTGCTGGCATAGCGGGTGTGGCTGGAAGAAAGCATGTACCAATCTCTGGTTGTGGTTTTAGCTCCTTAGAACAACTGGCATCAGTGAAAGCAGCCCTCAGCCTGCTCTAGCTCTTATGCTGGGCAATTGGGCCTGTTCACAGTGGCCCCAGGATCACAGGAGCGGAAAGGTGCCACCACTGCACCACACCGTCCCTACATGCATTCTGTACACTTCAGACAGACCCGGGATCTGACACATCATTTACAATGTTGTGGCTGCTTGTTTGTTTCAGTACTGTCTCTTTAACTAGCATGTGGTTTTGATACTGCAAACACTAACATTATTATTATTTATATTACTGTAGGAGCCCTGTTTATGCACTAGCACCCCATTATGCTAGTTGCTGTACAAATACAGAACAAAAAGACAGTCCCTACCCCAAAGAGCTTACGATCTAAGTATGGGACAAGAACAACAGCCGAATACAGGTATCTGGGGGAATATAAGGAAACAAAGAGACAGCACTGGCCAGCATGACAGGCTGTGAGTCTCAGTATACCAGCAGCTTAATCATTTTCAAGTAGTTGGAGGCATCATGGCAAAGAAGAGCCTTGAGGAGGATTAATGAGGTAGTTTTGTTGATGTTTGTGGGGAGCTTCTTCCAAGCATGAAGGGCAGCATGAAAGAAAACATGAAGGTGCTTGATTGAAATTTTAACAAGTGGGTGATGGAAGTTGCCTTCATAGGCTGGTCAGAGGCAGGATTTGACATCTAAATAGTGAATCAGACAGAATAGGTATGGTGGTGATAGGCCATGAAAGGCCTTGAAAATGAAGACAAGTAGCTTATGTTTGTTGTGATAGAGAAGGGGGAGCCAGTAGAGGGATACAAAGAGAGGGGTGACCTGATCAAAGCGACTGGCTAGGAATATGATCTTTACAGCAGCATTCTGAATGGATCTGAGCAGGGCAAGATTGTGTTTGTCAAGCCCAGAGAGAAGGGTGGTACAGTAATCGCTATGCAAGACAATGAGAAGAACCTTGATGAGAATTTTGGTGGGTGGATAGGAAAGACCATATCTTAGAAAAGTTATGCGGGAAGAATTAGCAAGATTTATAGAGCCCAAATCCACAGGTATCCACAGACCATTTTTGCGGATCGCAGTGTGGATGGTGATACAAATTCTGTATCCACACAGGGCTCTACAGCATACACTGACCTGAACAGAGCTGCTGGCGCCCAGCCTGCAGGCTCCAGTTCAGCTCTCTGAATCACACAGCAGTGTGCTGAGCATTCTGGGAGGTGTAGTCCCCTGATTACTTGGAGGGAGGAGGTAAACTACAACTCCCAGAAGGGATTGAGCCAAGCACCATAAGGTGGGGTTGCTCTTTAAATAAGCAGGCGGTAAACTGCGTGCATTAGAGCCCCTGCAACGGGGTTGAGGTGTCCAAGCCCCCCACAGGGAGGGCGGCATTGCATAGAAGGACCCAGAATTATAGCCTCCCTGCTGAAGCGGGGAAGGAGGTACGGCAGGGTCAGAGCAGGTGGCAGGGCAGGAGGTCTCTGGGGGGAAGTGGGGCTGGGAATTGGGTGCTTGACACAGCCCTGTGTCACTACTGCGCAGTGACCTGTGGAGCTGTTTAGAGCCCTGCAAATATGCGGATATCCACAGACTATTTTTGTGGATCGCAGCTCCAGTGCTGATACACTTTTTGTATCTGCGCAGGGGTCTAAAGATTTAGGCATAGCCTGGATGTGAAAACAGAGAGAGAGGTCCAAGTCCAGGATGATGCCCAGGAGTTGGTCTGATTCATATGATTTTGTTGCTCTCAATAGTAGTTGTTTTGTTGCTCTCATACAAGCAAGAGCCTTAGTAAGTAAGCCTTCACATCAGAATGCAGCCCTTGAGTGTCACTTATGATTTTTGTTCCACCTTTAAACTAAACCTAAGATTTCTTAGCTGTGAAAAATAATATTTGTGGTGAGAAAGTGAAATCCTTGAAATTCATGAGTCTGACTGTCTTCAGATACCATTTTTTTCCCCCATGCAATATTCCATCTTTTCCAACTAAGATTCATTTTATATGATCGCATTTAGGTCTAGTTTCACAGATATTAAATTACAACAGGTGCTAAAAGCAAAAGCCTTGTCGTCCTCAGCAGTTTGACACTGAAGGAGCTTAATCCTCATTTCAGTGGCCCCCATCTCTTGCTTTCTTTGTCAGTCACATACCTCAGGCTTTGGCCATGACTCAGAACTGCCCTGAAACACAACAGTGTAACTTCCCATGCTTCTATATGGAAGGAGAATCTCACAGATGATGCTAAGAGTGGAACAGAACACGCATCAAGACAGCAACGGCATAAATATGTGGAGGAGGGGACCACTGTGGCTAACTTACAACCTCAGTCTAGATTTCACCCCCTAAAGGCAAATGCACTGTTTGTCTATTCATTTCTCTCTGATCTCTGAGTCAGGCATTTCTAGGCCTGGTATACTGGGATTTTCCACCAGTTGCTACAAGCTATGCTCACATAATCGTTGATGTATTTTTGAATACAGATGTGAAAGCTTTTTTCCATTGCTGAATAGTAAATAGGGGAAAATCCTAGTCCCACTGAAATCAGTGAGAGTCAGTCAGCTTGCTCATGATCGCAGAATAGCAGGCTCTCCATTTTGCTAAGGTTGAATGGCCACTTCCATTTAAAATACAGACATACACCTTTTTTTTTAGTTTTGCATGATTTTCTCAAATTCTTTTTGGATTGAAATATCCCATATTTAATTTCAACCCAAGGATTAATTGTTTTAGAGAGTGAGCAAACTGTGTCAACCATTTTTGAGTTATATGATTGCAAGGGAAAAAAAATTTTTCCTTATATGTCTGATCAGAACATTTGACTTGAAGATAAAAGCTTTAAATTGGCTGGCTTGTTTTTGTACCTCTCTGATATTAACAAAACAACTAGGAGGAAACTCAGGTCTGTAGTCTGAAAATTAAAATATTTAAAGTTGACAATTTCATGAAGATGTATTAAAAGCTTTCTGTTTGTGTTCTTAGATATTTTAAGGACTACATTTGTTAAGGACAACACAGTTTAGAATATCCCTTTTGAAGACTACTGTGTGACTGAAGCTGGCAAAACTTCTAAGCTTTGCACACCGATGTCTTCAGTTAAATGAAGATAATTATTCTCTTAGTGAAGATGATGGAATTTGCATAAGCTCTGGAGGATGATTAGCTCAATTTTATTATTTATTATTTTTATTGTGGTAGCACCTAGAGGTCCTAGCCCCATTGTAAAAATAGAACAAAGACAATCACTGCCATGAAGAATATGTAATCTAAGGCCTCAATTCTGCAAAGAGTTACATACTTGACTAACTTGATGTGCAGTGAGTAGTTCCATTGAAGTCAACAGGACTACTTGCCATGCATAAAGTTATCCACATATATAAGTATTTGTAGTACCAGGGGCCAAGTCACATGTTATGTGACTTACAAGCGCTGTTAAGGATGACCAGTTTTGGGTATTTCTATTATGGATGATTCAGGTTGGCTAATAACTCTTTTCCTAACAATTTCTTTCTTTCCCTTTAAATAACAAGGATGCTTAATGTGGAGATTTAGCATTAATGCAACATTAAGGTAGAGAAATAAAGAGCACAAAATAAAACTGCTCCCTTCGCGTAAGGATGCAATGTTGCATTCCTGTAATATATTCAATTCCTGCTTTTCTTGTTAATCATAAACCTGAAGAGTGGTTATATCCCAAAATGTGACTGTAAAATAACGTTGATGGAATCAAAATTTATTCTCAGTGTCTGCATGTAAAATGTACTCAATTTACCAATAAAGAGTTTGGATTTTTTAGTTGCTATTCCTTTAAATTCGTCCTGGCATTTGACTGTCAAATTGTCTGCTTTCTGGCTCATGCGTCATCACCGGTAACAAATAATTCTACAATAGGAGCTTATTTGATAATGCATGGGCCAAAATAGAATACCACACATGCTTTTTGCCGTCTGTGTCTGCAGTATGAAGAGAAGTAGGAAAGAGTAAAAACTTATTTTTGTCTGTAAAAAAAAAAAAAAAAAAATAGATGATTCCAAATAAAGCCACAGATTTATTGAGAAAAAAGGTGGATATTTTTTACCAAGTTACTTTTCTGACAGTGATATTCCTTCAATATAGTCTGATGATTAAAGGAGAATGTGAAAGGAGGATATTGATATAATAGGCATCACAGAAACCTGGTGGAGTGAGGACAATCAGTGGAACACAATCCTTCCAGGGTACAAAATTGGAAGGACAGAACAGGTCGTGCGGGGTGGGGAGTGGCACTATATGTCAAAGAAAATGTAGAATCAAATGAAATACAAATCTTAAATGAATCCACATGTTCCATAGAATCTCTATGGATAGTAATTCCATGCTCTAATAAGAGTATAACAATAGGGATCTATTATTGACCACCTGACCAGGACGGTGATAGTGATGATGAAATGCTAAGGGAGATTAGAGAGGCTATCAAAATAAAAAGCTTAATAATAGTGGGGGACTTCAATTATCCCCATATTGACTGGGTACATGTCACCTCAGGATGAAATGCAAAGACAAAATTTCTCAATACTTTAAATGACTGCTTCTTGGAGCAGCTGCTACAGGAACCCACAAGGGGAGAGACAACTTTCAATCTAGTCCTGAGTGGAGCGCAGGATCTGGTCCAAGAGGTAACTATAACAGGACCGCTTGGAAATAGTGACCATAATATAATAACATTTAACATTCCTGTGGTGGGAAGAACAGCTCAACAGCCCAACATTGTGACATTTAATTTCAGAAAGGGAAACTGTGCAAAAATGAGGGGGTTAGTTAAACAGAAATTAAAAGGTACAGTGATGAGTGAAATCCCTGCAAGCTGCATGGACACTTTTCAAAGACACCATAATAGAGGCTCAACTTAAATGTATACCCCAAATTAAAAAACACAGTAAAAGAACTAAAAAAGAGCCACCGTGGCTTAACAACCATATAAAAGAAACAGTGAGAGATAAAAAGGTATCTTTTAAAAAGTGGAAGTAAAATCCTAGTGAGGTAAATAGAAAGGAGCATAAACACTGCCAAATTAAATGTAAAAATGTAATAAGAAAAGCCAAAAAGGAGTTTGAAGAACAGCTAGCCAAAAACTCAAAAGGTAATAAAATGTTTTTTAAGTACATCAGAAGCAGGAAGCCTGCTAAACAACCAGTGGGGACCCTGGACGATCAAGATACAAAAGGAGCACTTAAAGACGATAAAGTCATCACAGAGAAACTAAATTAATTCTTTGCTTCAGCCTTCACAGCTGAGGATGTTAGGGAGATTCCCAAACCTGAGCCATCTTTTGTAGGTGACAAATATGAGGAATTGTCACAGATTGAAGTGACACTAGAGGAGGTTTTGGAATTAATTGAGAAACTTAACAGTAACAAGTCACTGGGACCAAATGGCATTCACCCAAGAGTTCTGAAAGAACTCAAATATGAAATTGCGGAACTATTAACTATGGTTTGTAACCTGTCCTTTAAATCAGCTACTGTACCCAATGACTGGAAGATAGCAAATGTAACGCCAATATTTAAGAAGGGCTCTAGAGGTGATCCTGGCAATTACAGACCGGTAAGTCTAATGTCAGTGCCTGGCAAATTAGTTGAAACAATAGTAAAGAATAAAATTGTCAGACACATAGAAGAACATAAATTGTTGCGCAAAAGTCAACATGGTTTCTGTAAAGCGAGATCATGTCTTACTAATCTATTAGAGGGGGTCAACAAACATGTGGACAAGGGGGATCCAGTGGACATAGTGTACTTAGATTTCCAGAAAGCCTTTGACAAGGTCCCTTACCAAAGGCTCTTACGTAAATTAAGTTGTCATGGGATAAGAGGGAAGATCCTTTCATGGATTGAGAACTGGTTAAAAGACAGGGAACAGAGGGTAGGAATAAATGGTAAATTTTCAGAATGGAGAGGGGTAACTAGTGACCTCAAGGGTCAGTCCTAGGATCAATCCTATTCAACCTATTCATAAATGATTTGGAGAAAGGGGTAAACAGTGAGGTGGCAATGTTTGCAGATGACACTAAACTGCTCAAGATTGTTAAGACCAAAGCAGACTGTGAAGAACTTCAAAAAGCTTTCACAAAACTAAGTGATTGGGCAACAAAATGGCAAATGAAATTTAATGTGGATAAATGTAAAGTAATGCACATTGGAAAAAATAACCCCAACTATACATACAATATGATGGGGCTAATTAAGCTACAACTAATCAAGAGAAAGATCTTGGTGTCATCGTAGATAGTTCTCTGAAGACGTCCATGCAGTGTGCAGCGGCAGTCAAAAAAGCAAACGGGATGTTAGGAATCATTAAAAAAGGAATAGAGAATAAGACGGAGAATCTCTTATTGCCCTTACATAAATCCATGGTACGCCCACATCTTGAATACTGCGTACAGATGTGGTCCCCTCATCTCAAAAAATATATACTGGCATTAGAAAAGGTTCAGAAAAGGGCAACTAAAATGATTAGGGGTTTGGAACAGGTCCCATATGAGGAGAGATTAAAGAGGCTAGGACTTTTCAGCTTGGAAAAGAGGGGATATGATAGAGGTATATAAAATCATGAGTGGTGTGGAGAAAGTGAATAAGGAAAAGTTATTTACTTGTTCCCATAATATAAGAACTAGGAGCACCAAATGAAATTAATGGGAAATTAATAGCAGGTTTAAAATAAATAAAAGGAAGTTCTTCTTCACTCAGCACACAGTCAACCTGTGAAGGTCCTTGCCTGAAGAGGTTGTGAAGGCTAGGACTATAATAGGGTTTAAAAGAGAACTGGATAAATTCATGGAGGTTAAGTTCATTAATGGCTATTAGCCAGGATGGGTAAGGAATGGTGTCCCTAGCCTCTGTTTGTCAGAGGGCGGAGATGGATGGCAGGAGAGAGATCACTAGATCATTACCTGTTAGGTTCACTCCCTCTGGGGCACCTGGTATTGGCCACTGTCAGTAGACGGGATGCTGGGCTGGATGGATCTTTGGTCTGCAGCATGGCCATTCTTATGTTCTTATGATTATTAGTGGATATCGTGGTGTTATGTGTTGTAGTGCAGGGGTTCTGAAACTGTGGTCGGGACCCCAAAGTGGGTCAGGACCCTGTTTTAATGGGGTCGCCAGAGCTGGCTTAGACTTGCTGGGGTCTGGGGCTAAAGCCGAAGCCTGAGCCCCACCGCCTGGGACTGAAGCCTAAGCCCTGGGTATCAGGGCTCAGGTTGTAGGCCCCCTGCCTGGGGCTGAAGCCTTTGGGCTTCGGCTTTGCCCCCCACTCCAACCAGAGGAGGTGAGGCTTGGGCTTTGGCTTTGCCCCCCTACCCCACCCCGGGTGGCAGGGCTTGGGTGGGCTCAGGCTTCGGTCCCCCCTCCTGGGGTCATGTAGTAATTTTTGTTGTCAGAAGGGGGTCACGGTGCAATGAAGTTTGAGAACCCCTGTTGTAGTTCATGCCTGTTATTAGTGTATTATAATGCATATTTGGCCAAATGTTCAAAAACAGTCTGTAGCGTCGTGGGTGTACTTTGTACTTGCAAGTAAAAACTGGTTCAATTATATGTGCCCATACTGCACCCATTTAGAAATCTGATTTCTGATTGCAGTTGTAAATTAAATGGAAAGAAATGTTGTATATTTTCTTTTGGAAACTACCAGCGATAGTCAATTGCTTATCCCACGTGGTCTTAAATTGCGGGGCAGCTTCTGTTTAACGTAACTATGTTTTCCTGCATCATTGCTAACCCTAATGCAGCTCCAACAGTGGTAGTAACAGTGAAAGCCATAATGTAGATAAGTCTCCTGTGATTGCCAGTGTGTTTAACTGAATGTCATTTGACTTGCTCTGAGCAAGGTGCAGGGAATCTTATGTACATAAGAGCTTCCATCATTGCTACCACTATTCTATTAAAAACTGTATGGAGGAGGGATGGCAATCCATTGTGGCTTTTATACAAATATAGATAGATTGATATATGGCTAAATGGACAGATAGGAAACTGAGACATTACTATCACTTATGGCATTATTTGCATTTCTGTGGTTCTACACATTTTCCCAAGTATTTCTATAATAATAGGTGTAAGGAACTAGCTGGAGTTTGAACCACTCCACTGCAGTCTCTGTTCTCAGATTTCAGAGTTGCAGAACCATGCTCCAGGTTGGTAAATTTACCTCCAGTGCTTTTCTAGATTGGGGTTCTTTAGACAGAAATTCTGTCAGCTATCACCACTCTAACTATTGAGATGCACTCAGTTAGTTAATACTGAAATTTTTCAAGTACACTTTCAGTTTTTCCATCCACAGTTAACTGTGGGTGCAAAATTAGAAGCCTTTTTTGAAGATGTGACCATAATTAATCTCCCATTTTTCAAGCAGGCCAATAGTCTTATTTAAGATTCCCACTAGCCCTGAAATAGAACTGCTGCAGGCACAGGCCATGACCCTTTTTCCTAACATAAAACTGAGATGAGGAAATATATTCCTCAGATTGCAGGGGAATCACAAGAGAGTATTTGCTGTGGTTACATTTTAATTTACATATATAATCACGTGTCTGGTTATTCATAATTAAGCCTCTAGATCTATTTTCTCTTTTCAGTTGTTCTCCTGTTCCTTTATTCTTTATTCATAGGCAAGATGTGCTGCGGCTAAACTTTTGATGGTGCCCTGCCTATGGAATAAAAAGAATAATTCATGAATATGCCTGGACGGTGAAATTAAGTGGTGCATGGGCTGGCCTGCTGCAGAGGGGCGAATTTCACCTTTAAAGAGTATAAAGCTGGTAACATGCTGCTTTTCTGTGTTGACTCCAAACCAAATCTTTCTGGGATACCGGGCTTTGAATAGCATGATCTGATTCTCCCTTGGGCTTTCTCCGGAAGATTGCCTTACAATTAAACCGTGCTATTCAGTCTCATCTCCATGCAATTAGGAAAGAAAGCTGGCCCACGCTGCCCATGAATCATATGTCATGTGCATCAGTTTGATGGATATCATAAAAACGCCTCAGTCAGATTTGACCTTCTCCTGTGGGGTGGGGACGCTGACATTGGCGCCTCCCCGGAAACGAGCTAGGCGGTGATCTTGTTTTCCTGCAGATCAGAAGGGGAATGGGAAGCCTCTGTCTTTGCATTGGAAAGGGAGCTCATTAGTACGGCGGCAGCAGCGCCGCCCCAGCCCTGGCCCGGAGAGCTCCAGCCAGCGGGGTTAGCCAGTGCAGTGGAGCCAGGTGGTGCACGCATGCTCCTCCATCTGCAATCCCCCCTCCTCCCGCCTCGTCTCCTCCCACTCCTGTCCCGAGCCATCAAGAGGGACCAGCTCATCCATTTCTGCCAGGGAAGGGAACAAGGGGCTGAACAATACGGCACCACGCCCTAGCCCTCAATCCAGCCGGCGGCTTCTAGCCGCGGCAGCTCCTGGGCCTTCAGCACCACGAGGCTCGGACAGCTCCCTGCGCCTCCGCCGCAGGCTGGTGCGGGGCTCGGCGCTGCGGGCTGGGGCTCAGGTTACACACAAAGCCGGCTTGTGCAAAGCAGGGCGCCTCCTCGTTCCTCAGTCCAGCGAGCCCGCCTCCCTGCGAGCTCTGCAGCCAGCCGCGCCTCTAGCAGCTACCCCGAAGGCCACAAGGATGGTTTTCAACTGGGCGACGCTGGTTCAGGTCCTGGCGCTGATCGTGAGCCAGGTTCACGGCTTCCCTAAGCCCGAGAGCAGCAGAGGTAAGTCATGACCTCATTATCCCTTTGCACCGAGATGGGGAAACTTTTCCATGGAATCAATGAGGAAGAGTTACAACTTTGCTCTCCCTTGGCTAAACACGAGTAGATCCCAAGGAATCAACACACTGAACTGGAGGGGTGGGAGGGAGCATTTTAAACTGAAAATAGATTTAAAAAAATAGGTAGAGGGGTGGGGATCGGTTCTTAATTCACATTTTGTTCTTTTCCAAGGGCTGTTTTCTCTGTCCTGCAGTAGCTTTCAAGTCTTTGTCTCTTTCTCTGGTGGTGTTCTGGATGTCATAGATCTTTTAATCTCTTGATTATGCCAATCCCATTATGCTATTACTATTTTAGTCAAGCTCTTACACAAGTTTTTTTTAGTGTGTTTATTATTTTTCTGATCAGAGAGCATAAGGTTAGTCCAGTATGTAGCGCCTTCTCTTATAGGAGGAAAAAACAACTATTTCTTTTTTCCCCTAATTTAAATGTTTGGCTTATTCCCCCTTCTTTCCAGACGTACTGATTTTGTTTCACAAGGATTTATATTTGACATCAATTTTCAATGCATGTGTTCTTAGGAAAAAAAACTACAATTCATTTTTTAAATATTATGCTGCCTCTGTGTGCATAACACATACCATAACTGAATATATGTATTTATTTATTCTAGATAAAGGTATATACAACAGAGAATTAAGTGAAGAGAGACCATTGGAGGAACAGGTAGGTAAAAAGAAAAATTATCCAAATGCTCTTTGACATTTTAACTGTAGTAAATATAATTTTGTGAGCTTTCAGTTGTGAGACTGATGAGACTCTCAACAGCTGAACAGAAACTCTAAGAGTAAAATTAACATTGGAAGCCTTTGGTGAAATGTCTTAGAGTTCCAGTAATGCAGAAGTATTAATAATGAGCTAAAAGAAAGTTTTACTGGCCTAGATGCTAAAGTTGTGCCATTGGCTCCAACAGCACTACAAATCCTTTTGCACCCAAACTCTCACTGAAGTCAATGGGAGCTTGGGGTGAACAAGGAAAGCGGGATCAGCATCCATCTACGAATCTGCAGTATATTACAAGTTTCCACCAAGAGGCTCTTTAAGCCAAAGATACAATGTTACAAAAAACAAAAACCACCACAACCCACCAACAACCCTAAGAGCTTGATCATACTTAGGCAAACTTCCTAACTCCTGAATAAAGAGTGCAGGTCAGGCCCTATGGCTTTTCCAGAATAAAGTCTGATAAAATAAATTGTATTGTGTATAACTGAATAAAGAATGTATGATTACAATGTACTCATTGTTCCCATCTCGGATTTGTTCTCACACACCAGATTGCTGAAGCTGGGGCAGGCAAGATCAGGAAAACACTCCCTACAGGTAAAACATGTCCCCTAATAATTATATTAATCTACATAGTAAAATATTGTGAGGGTTAGACTATATGACATGTGTGTTCATAAATTTTCCAGAAAATAAGCCAGAGTTCAGAAATTATTCCTTTACTGATGACTTGAACCTGCTAAAGTCAGTAACAGGAAAAGAGAGGAATGAAAAGGAGAGGGAATCAATCCTACATGATCATCAACAACCGGCCCCTGATGATGCAGACTCCACCAAGAACCGCAGGCTGGTAGATGACTATGACTCCACTAAAAGTGGACTGGATTATAAATTTCAAGGTATTTCATAACCTTTTCAGTAACATCTAGCTTTGATTTTTCATGCAAGTTACTGCAGTTATGGATCATACAAAATTACCTACCTAAAAATGCACAATACTCATCAGTGGCCTATAAATTTAAGTTATTGTCAATTTTTTTAGATATCTACCACATAGGAAGTGCAGCTTGACACAAAAGCACAAAGAATTTCACAATTATTGGCAAAAAGAAAAGGAGGACTCGTGGCACCTTAGAGACTAACAAATTTATTTGAGCATAAGCTTCTGTGAGCTACGGCTTAAATTTGTTAGTCTCTAAGGTGCCACAAGTCCTCCTTTTCTTTTTGCAGATACAGACTAACACGGCTGCTACTCTGAAACCTACAATTATTGGCAATTTTCACAGACAACTTGCATAGATTTGCTCCAAATGTGTAGTCTGCATAGTTTTAGAGCTTTCATATTCAGTGGCAGGGGTATCCTGATGGTGTTATACCTCAAAACCACTTTAAAAATAAAAACATAAATTTAAATTAGTAAAAAGAAAGTATGTATTAGTGATATAGAACTACCTACTTTGCATACCTGTTTATTTCAGATATTAAGTCTATTATTTAGCACATTAGTTATTTTTCACACAGTGGAGAAGGAAAAATGATTTAGGACCAGATTATGCCTGCTTTACTTGAAGGAGTAGTTCATTGACTTCAGTGGGTTAAGTCAGTCCTATGGGTAAGGTAAGCAGTATTTGGCTCAAGGTGATTTATATTTATACCAAAACCGACTGGTCATGGGTCAAAGCCTGCTCATCATATTCACTGTCGCATTGGCTTAGAATGGCATTATTTGCATAAGTAAGGATTGAACCTTTGATTTACTGAAATCCCAACAGGAAAAAACAACATGACCTGTTTTGTTCTACAAAGCCATATGATTAAAATAAAATACCAACAACGCAAGCATATACAGGAGCAATGGTATATCATTTTAAAGTACTTTTCTACAAACATCAATTGAATATATTTCCCTGTGCTTATTAGAAAGCTTCAGCCAGAGAAAGGCATTTTTCAGAAGAGGGTAAGCACTTGTCTGTTAAGATCATTGTATTGTTATTGATATAATGCTTTACAAAACACTGTGGCAAAGCATAACTGTAACCCTACTTCAACATTTGGAGAAAAGTGGATGTTTGTGTTGAAAGGAGAAAGCAACGTACAGATATTTTTTAA
Source organism: Natator depressus (assembly GCF_965152275.1). Taxonomy (NCBI): domain Eukaryota; kingdom Metazoa; phylum Chordata; order Testudines; family Cheloniidae; genus Natator; species Natator depressus. The sequence continues at coordinate 61,931,216 of NC_134243.1, read as the reverse complement.
ATGATAGCTAAATCAAATGAAAAAGAGATGTTCAGTAAATAGTTAAATTGTAATTCTTTTAGATGATCCAGATGGTCTTCATCAGTTAGATGGCACTCCCTTAACTGCTGAAGACATTGTCCAGAAGATTGCCACGAGAATTTATGAGGAAAATGATAGAGGAGTATTTGACAAAATTGTCTCAAAGCTTCTAAATCTGGGTCTAGTAAGTTTCCTGTTGTCATTTCATCTAGCTATTTTGTCAGTTTATTTTCCCTTACTTCTTTTTTTAATAGTTGGGCTGAATGCGGTGTCTGTGCAACTGAAAAGTTAATGACACTGGCTTGAATCAGGAAGCGTGTGAGTCAGGCTATAAGCAAGCTTCTCAATTCAATTGTGCCGTTGCACATCAATCTTATCCTGCAATAACCCTGCTATTCCAGTCCTGAGCTTTGCTATGAAAGATGCCAAGTTGTAAAATGGTTTTATGGTGTGTAAATAAAAGTCCACTGAGGACAAGAAGGAAAGCAGCATATTCATTTTTACTTCCATTTCACTTTTTGTTTTCATTGAATTCTTTTGTATTGTCAAGTGCCTTGTGATTTTTGTAAACGATGCTCCAAATGGTGTAAATCAGCATAGCTCCATTGACTTCAGTGACACCACAGTGATTTACACCAGCTGAGAATCTGGCGCAATAAGTGCTGCTGGTTGTTGTTGATTTATGGCATAAAATGGATTTGATTCTAGGTCTCCAGAGATGACGAGCTGGTGTTTTAACCTACTGCTCTACCCAGTCCTTATGTTTTAGTCTAATAGTACTATTATCTGTCCTATTAAACCTCCAGTTGCTGCATGCTGAACTCCCACCAATTTGAATGGGAGATCTGTGTGGAACAGTTGCAGGACTGAGTCCAGGCTCAAAAAATAGTTGTTAAGAAGTAACATAAAAGAACAAATGCATTTTAGTGGAGCTGTGGACAATTGACTTTATTTTCCATCTTTATGTAACTGTACTCTATCAGATATGTATTCTTTCTTAGTAGCATCTACATGCTACAATCAGCGCAGTGACCCATTGTGCTAGGCACTGTACTGATATATAGCAAAAGCCAGTCCTTTATTTCATGAGGGAAAATGTCTGTGTAGGTTTTTAACTTAATTTGGCTACATTCAGTCTTGAAGCAAGCTAGCTAAGTAACTAACTAACATAAGATCAGTTTATAAAGTTCAATTCTCAAATTACATATTAAATTTAAGAAAAAACAAATCCTATTATTAAATTATTAACAGATCACAGAGAGCCAGGCCTATACATTAGAGGATGAAGTGGCTGAGGTTTTACAGCAGTTAATTGCTAATGAAGCAAAAGATCGTGAGAAGGAGTCAGAAGATCTTGATTACCCTCCAAGCAGAACAGACAGTGATACAGAAGAAAAGCAGGAGGAAAAAATGGTAATTATTGTTAGCTAATTGTTTTGACTCACTTACCAAATAGTCTGAGAAGACCAATGCACTGTTCTGTGCTTCAGGGAATAATTAGTTCAATTTGGAAACGATAGAAAGATTTTTAAAGAAATGCCAGCAACTAGAAAATATGAGCAATGCATTACATAAAAGTTTATAACAAGATCCAAAATTGGAATAACCGAGTAACTCATTGACCTCCTTCTAATTACAGAAATGCTGGCTCTAGTTGAGACCCAGCATAAGAAAATGATGCTGTTTGTTGGTCTTTTAATGACATCATCCATATCCATGTACTTATATATTTTTTTATTTTTCAATGTTGTTTGTGGAGACACCAAACATTGCTGATCAAATTGGTGTTATGAATGGAGAAATTGATGATACTTTGGATAATACCTGGCCCTCCTCCAGTGTCTTGGAAAGAAGAAACGAGCTGCCTTCTGAGGATAATTTTGAGGACCTCCAGTATTTCCCAAACTTTTATGGACTACTAAAAAGTCTTAACTCAGGTGATCTCTATATTTTCTCTGTCATGTGTTTATAGAAATATTTAGTAAAAAAATCTGGGTGCAAAAGATTCTCCCATTTTCTTCCTCTCAGCCTGAAATCCCCTTCCCTCTAACTTCAAAGCCCCATATCTTAAGGACTTTCCTTAAGATGAGAAGGCTGAATGCAACTCCCTTTGGATCCCATCACCCTCACTTCTACATCAGCTAGAGAGACTGATGTGATGAACTTCATTCACCAGGTGCAAAGTATGCTACCTCTGCAGCCCCACCAGGCATGTGTTATGAGACCCAGGAGCCTTGAATTCGTATTCTGTTCATCTCCTCCCGCTAAGATGTAAGCTGAAAGAGATGGCAAGTTGTTTTACCCAGAGATATTTCCAGTAACACCCTTGTCTCCTAAGCTAAGGGAGATACAAAAAGTGAATCAGGCTACATTATCATCAACACAATGATCGTGCCGGTAAATTGGCCTTAACCTCCCCACCCTATTCACAAAACCACAGACTTTGTTAGACATTGCAGTGAAAGCCCTGAATCACTTCTTGCTATTCTGGAGTTAGGCATTATTCTGTCCCAGTTTATTATGAGCTAGATTGTGGCACCTAGCCACAGACACTGTCAGCACACACTCGGTCTCACGCCCACTCTTATTCCCCCCCAGCCAGCAACATTCTCTCTCTCTCCCCATCGTAGCCAGCGACCACTTACTCTGCAGATTCCTCTTTCTGCTGGAGTCTCGATCCTCTCCCAACCCATCTCCACAGGCAATGAGTGGGGAGCAGGAGCCAGAGGGGATTTTTCCCCCGGTCCATTCCAGAAGGCTTGGGTTCTTCTTTTTGTTCTCTTCCTCTGGGTAGCCTGAGGTGGTGGTTTTTCCTCTTTCCTCTCTATGCCTACAGAGCAGAGGGGGACCTGTGTGCCTCAGTAGGTTGTCAAGAACAAGGAACTGGGCACCAGCCCTTGCATATGTCTCTATATCTTCTTGTATCCCACCCTCCTCCCCTGCCAGCCTGCATCAAACCACGAGAGAGAAGATGCAATCACACCCTGCAGCTGTGTGTTGACTTACAGGCAGCAATGTAAAAACCTGCTCAGGCAGGGAAAGTGTTTCCACCTAGCCCTGCCTGACAGTGGACCTGATTCCTCACTGTGTACATTAGTGACAATTTGGCATGCGGAAGGCCATGCACATAACTGTGTGGGGGTGGATGAGTTTCATGCTGCTGAGGCAGAAATAGCAATGACTTGTTTGGTATGTAACTGTGATAGAATGGAGCAGAGAAGAATGAGGAGCAAAAGTAATGAGGAAAGTCATTTAGGGGGTACATATGGGCAAGAAAGTAGGATATATGGACACTGTTAAATTTAGCTCTAACTTTAGCTTCCATTTATCATGAAAATCGCTGGCTAAGAAGCAGGCCCTGAGATGGGCAGGATCCACCCCAACGCTGAATGTGCAGATACATCTTTCCAATATGTGAGCCATACCCTTGTGGCAATCCATAAACTTCTCTTGAGACACTTTGTCTCCCTTTGTGAGCCCATGGATCTGATATGAGTTTCCCATATACAAAGTGGCATTGCCATGTTCATATCTTTTTCTAAGACGTGCCTTTAAAGAATTATATTTTCTTCCAGTATTCTTCATTGGACAGTCCTGAGACACATGCTGCTTTGTCCCTGCACCTTACAAGCATTGACAGAAAAGATTAGAATCCTTGAGTCCAAGCCTGTGAAGTTCTCCAGGGGTCCAGTAAATTTTTTGCCAGAGTATTAAAATTTATTAATTTCATGGCAACCCCTGGCTACTCTATAGCATAAGGAACAGATGTTATTCCAAGCCTTTTTTAAAAAGTCATTAATTCTTGCTCCCGAAAAATAATTTCCCATCACAAGGAGTTTTGACCTCAAGGTCTGCTATCCAGTTGTAGGTATAAGATGTTCATTATGATTGCTGGAGGATAAGACCACTTGTAAATTAGATTCTTGAACATTTCAGACAATGTACAATTAACCCTGGGTGCAGCTTTCAGCTGATTGTACCTGGACAACTCTCTGGCCTCCAGATTGGTTTTTATCTTGTAGTTCTTGGAAGGGTATACATTTCTGGTGCAAGAATAAATTTTCTACTACAATTTCTGTACATATCTGGATGTTATTTTTATCCTGGATACATTTTCTTGTTAAGCATTTCGGGGATTTCAAAGGCTAGTTTTTTTGGTTTTAAATCTCTCACATTGTATCAAGTGTCAGGATCTCATGTTTTTCTCACATCCCAACTTTACTCACAATGGAAAATCTTCATCCAACTACCTGTGCTTGATGGACTAAAATTTGGGGTCTGCTTCAAAGCCTGGGTGTCTTTCTATTAGCTTCAATCAACTTTGCATCAGACCTTTAATCCCTGATCTCCTAGTCTTGTCTTGAAAAAAAAATGAGGCTTTTTTTATCCTGAGCCTTTATTACTCAAAGGAAGATTGAGAAAGATGTTTCTAATTGCTGGAAACATGAAGCTGGGATATCTAAGGCAGCGTTTGGAACAGATACTGTAGTTTTGGAGATATAATTATTTACTAGTGCTTGTTCTACTGCAAAAACAGAGGGCTAACACAGCATGGGATTTAAGGTCTTTCCTTATGTTCTGGATTACTGAGTCAAAATTGCTCCTGTCTATGTTAGGAAAAGTCCTGATGACTTCTGAATAACTATATCTTACGCTGTACAACACAAGAGGACTAGCAACAAGCCAATGCAACAACAGATAGGGGAGTACTTCAGTTAACTCTCCACCTAATTGCACAATATGGTAATTCAAATAAAGGAAACTCCTTCTGTATCCCCTTCACCTCCTGCAGTCACATCAGGCTTTGAGAACAGTGGAACCGATGCAGTTTTGCTGCACAGTGGAAGTGTTTGCACCCCCTCTATATAGGGAAGCATGACTCAGCGGGATCTCCTGCACCTCAGTGCACAAAAGGGTTCTGGGAGCTAGTCCACCAGCCTAACTTCCACTGAGTGGGGGATGGCACAACAGCAGTGTAGATTGCTGAAGTCCAGAGGCTGCAATAATAACCTCATAATAACCTCAGAATGATTCCACTGCCACTCTCTCTAGCTGGGGGATGATTCCTCTTGTCATCCGTCCTCCCCCTCCCCACCACCACCCTGCCTGCCCCAGTATCCCACACTGGGAATAGGATTTGCCCCGGAGATATTAAAAAGGGAATTTGGGGCGGGGGGGGGGGTGAGAGAGCGCTCTACAACAAAGCCTGCCCTTACTTCCATTAGGCTAACCCTGTTAGGTGGAGTAATCTCACCCTCTCAAGCCTTTTCTCTTCCAGTCACTATTTCCAGTCTCATGTTTTGGTTAACACTTGGATGAAGAGCCAGTAGTGTAGATCCCACCTCCATGGCCAGGCAGCTTCAATTTACAGCCATATTTCTGTGAGTTTATCCCCTTAGAAACATGCAGAAATTACTCGTTAGAGCAAGAAGCTTACTGCTTTTGTTTCTTTTTTTGGCTTCAGTTCTCTTTGGAGTATAATTAGGGCTGGGAAGTTAAATATAATGGACATGAGACCTGTAAAAGAACACCCCAGGACTGTGGAATATGTATTATTGAAACATCAAGCTCATTTTATGTATAAATTGAGACTTTATTGTGTAAGACTTGTTCAGCCCTCAGTTATCAGGACCTTCAGATTGTTTTTTAAATGGTATTATTGAGTTGTAGCATTGAGGGCACTGTAAATTAGGGTCCTAATCCTGCCAGTACAGGATTTCCTCTCCCATTAAAGCTGAAGTGTTTTAAATGATGCAGATCGCTTAAGACCCATGTATCCATGCTAAATCCAGATAAGAAAAATTCACTGGATGACATTTCCCTCTCAGCTGCCAAGCCAGTGTGTTAAGTTCCATCCAATCATTCACCATCAATCGTCAATGGAAGTGGAGTAGGCTATGTGGATTGTAATATTTATTTTAACGATATGTTTTTAATTCAAGTGAAGGATCCAGATGCTACTGCAATTATTGCCATGTATAAATGAATAAATAAACTCCATGCATCCTAGATCTTGGGCTTTTTTAAGGTCTGTTTAGTTAAAGAAAAAATCCCTGTAGTGTAGGTACGAAGACTAGTGATTCAAGTTCTAAATAATAAGCAGCCAGTTGATTTTACTGTCTTTGCTTGAGGGGAGAATGCAGGCATCACATTCTGTAGGAGTTTCAAGTAAAAGTACCAGTAAGTGAAAACATATTTATATCTACATTGACATCAGCTTTCAGAGCTACTCACTGAGGGTGAAATACAGAGGAGCATCCCTGTTTTGAGGACTTACATGGTATGTAAGTGTTGCATAGCTCTTATGCTACCCCTCTGCACAGGAGTGAATGTCACCATGAGAAAATAATGTAATTGTCATTGAAGACCAATCTTCTTGATGTGACTAAGTAAATAGACTTTAAAGTGGTAAAATATAGTTTTGCTTTCATGTAACCCACTCTGTGTCAGGCTGACAATTTAGGGCTCACTCTTCTGAGTCATATGTTTGGGGAGAGCAGAGGAGTAGTGCCCAAGCAGAGAGTCTCTGAGCTATCTTGCTAGTGCAGGGTAGGATATAATGCCAGTACTGTGATAGGTTCTTCGCAGATAAATAAGAAGATGGGGAGAGGTATGTGGTCCAGTGGCTAGGGAAGTGGACTGGCAGTCAGAAAACCTGGGTTCTAGTCCCAACTCTGTCCCTGGCCCGCTGGGTGACCATTGTCACTTTACCTCAGGGTACGTCTACAGTGAAGCTGAGAGTAAGCCTCCAAGGGCAGGTAGGTAGGTAGACTCAAGCTAGTACATTAAAGATAGCAGTGTGGACATGGCAGTTCTATCAGAGACCCAGGCTAGCACCCAAGATCACACGTGAGGGGGGTCAGGTGGGCTTGAGAGCCTGAGCTGCTGCCAAAGTCACATCCATACTTGCTATTTTTCGTGTGCTAGCTTGAGCCCTGCTAGCATGAGTCAGTCACTTCCTGCTGCAGTGTAAACATGCCCTTAGTTTCCTCATCTGTAAAATAGAGATAATGATACTTGCCCTCCTTTGTAAAGTGCTTTGAGATACACAGACAAAAAGCTCTATAGAAAAGCTAAGGCCAAGATTTTTAAAGGTACTGATGCACTGCTGGACTCAGCATCACCATGCCTAATTGATTGTCCCTAGGATTAGACTTCTAAGTGCCTAAATCCCTTTTGAAAGTGATATTTAGGTTCCTAAATCTGTTTGGCTTTGTGATGCTGAGCACAGCAACACCTAAATATATTTAAAAATCTAGGCCTAAGTGACAATCATTATTCTGAAGGTTGCAGCCAGGGACATATGCTCTGGGCTGCGGAGTCCATTGTGATTCCTGGTGAGAAGAGCCCATCCTTCCATATCAGATATTGGGGAGGCTCCCCTGCTGACAACCCCAAATGAAGTCATGGACTGTGCCCTACAGAACGAGTGAAATTGGGTAACGGAGCAACTGGCAGCTTCTGAGGGTGAATAACTCCTCAGAATAAGATGCAGCCCCTACAGCTTTGTAACTCAGGGGCTTTATAAAGTTGTTCTGGGTCGGCTACTGGGGAATAGATTTGGGCCTGACTAGATCTCTACAGTACTTTTTTCCGCAGCAGGCCATAACAGCTTTGAAGGAGCAGTTTTAGTTCATTACATAAGACATAGGACACCTCTCCTCTTCACTAAGCCATCTCAGCCTTTTCTTTTCATGACCAGGACATGTTTTTTATCCGTAAACTTGACAAAAAGTTTTCAGGACTGAATCTCTTGGCCATAGTTCTGACTCCTTATAGTTTGCTTTGTCGCTTAACACAGAGGAAGCAAAAGAAAAAGAAACCCTGATAACTATCATGAAGACACTGATTGATTTTGTGAAGATGATGGTTAAATATGGAACAATCACACCAGAAGAAGGTGTTTCGTATCTGGGTAAGAGCACATACTTTACTCTTTATAATAACGTTATTCATCCTAAATTCTTATAACACTAACAGTGATAATTATATTGTCATCCCACTTGATGCCAGTCTTATTTCAGGCATGATCACTCAGAATATTGAGGAATCACTTTTATGATCATTCTTCACAACAGTATTGAATTTCATATGTTTCACTGTTTTTGTCTTATGAAATGAAAGGTTATCAATCAAATGTAAATTTAGAGGCTAATTCACTGCAGTGTTACTCCATTTTGACACTGGTGTAACTCCATTGATTTCAGTGGCATTACACTGGTGATGAATCAGGCCCTTATATTTTCCCAAAAGAAATACTACATATTGGGACCTTTATTCTGCCACCCACAAACACCTATAGTAGAGTGGGCCTAACTCTGGGGACCTGGATCACGTAAATATCCCACCATCTGTCAAGTTTGCTGCCCTGTAACTTTGGGTCACAGCTCAGCCATAGGCTATGAGGCTGCTGGCTCCCAGAACCCCTTCATATCACTCTTGGCTATGCAAACTCCCTTTTCTTTGAGAGATCTTGGAATGATACAAACTCTCCCTCATAAACCTCCTCTTTTGGCATCACATACTCTTGTACATTAAGCATTCATAGCCATTCAAACTGAGCAGCCAGGGATGCAGGAGGAGGGCTCATCTACATGAGCTCTTCTCGACCCGTCACTTTCTCAACTATTCCTGGTCTGGTTTTGCATAATAAGTTTTTGACCTCTCAGCTAAATAAATCAGCCTGTCACAGAGCCAGGATCAGCAGTGACCTTTCATGGAGACCATAGCCTTGTATGACGTGGACAGTTGCAGATATCTGATTACTGGATCCTACTTTAATTGCATGGATTTGTTATCAATAACCTGGTCACAGACGGTACTGTAGCTCATAATGAAAATACACTGCATGATTATTTTTGTACTCTAAATAATGTAGTAAATCCCTGGACAAGTCTTGCACTCCATTCTAGTGGGCTGCTAAAAGCATCATATGTTCAGACAACATCTGTCAGTATTTGGTCCTTTACTGCACAGTCTCTGTATGTGTATTAAGGGTGCCACATACAATAAAGTGGTTGATATAAGTACTGTGGAGGTTTCACTATCGTCGTTGCAAATGGAGATAGTGTGGCCTGTATGCTTTTCACCTTAGTGTCATGTCAAAACATAATTGGCTCATTTTATCTCTAATCTAACTCCACTGAAGTCAATGGAGTTACACTGGGGACACATTTAGCCTATTAATATTTAGGACATTTGTTGAAATTGGCTTTTCTTTGGGTATATCAATACTTCAATCCTGGAAACAAATTGCCAGGATGACACAGTGGGGAAGAGGACAGGGATTAGGTTAAGAGTTTTTGGTGACAAAACATATTCTAGCAACTGATGTAGTCAGGTTATGCCTCGCAAACCTGTGATTTGTAGAGAGACAGAGAGAGAGAGATTTTTTTGTGCTCCATCAAAGCAATTTACTGTAATGGAAAAAGCTCTTTCCTAGGTCTCAAGTTGCTTCTGTGGTAATCTTTTTTTAGATTTACTGTTGACTGACTTGAGAAATGAGTTTAAATTTGACCTTCATAGATTGAGCAAATATTTTCAAGAGTTCAAGGATAGAAAACATATGAGAATATTAGCTTGGTATAGTGGCATAGTCAATGTTATACATCTAAACATTACAAAATGATTTAATATACATGTAAGTTCTGCCATATGTACAAGTGCTATTTAGTGACGTCTAGGTGCTACAGATATGGGCTCAATGTATAACACATACACAGTAAAAAATATAATTATTATAAATGTGTCAGAAGAAAAAATTGCCTTTATTAAAAAAAACACAGCTATTTAATTTCTCCCTCTGACCAGAATTAGTCGGCAGCATCAAATCCCATGTTGCTTGACAAAGGAGGAAATACTTAGAGTATCTGAGCAGATGGAACTATATTCTCACCCTGTTTTACTACACCATTAAGCTGCATAAATTACTTTTGCCTGTCTTATGACTGAAGCCATGTGGAAACTACATCCCTGAATTATATATTAAAAATAATAAATCATTTATTAAATCAAGTCATAAGCTTTTGTGTCTTCCATGGACATAGAGGCAGTGAGTTTAAATGCATCTACCAGTAACCACTGGTTTGGGATTTGAAACCACAGCATTATGTCATCATCACTATATCCCACTCCGGGGGAAAATTTCTTGCTGCAACAGTGAATGATGCTATTAGGTTTAGCCCTAAGTTGCACAGGATCTAGCTGAAGGATGGTGCTGGGGAAACACACACACGGAGAGAAAAACAAAATTGATAATTAAATATATAAAACCAATACATATTGAAAGTCTTGTAATGTAACTAATCCATAATGCAGAAGCCATACATCAAGAAACACTATATATGTAAAACCAGTGATGCACTTTAGCAGAAAGCACAAGTCTGGAAGCATTAAAGAGAAGCTAGAACAAACTGAGGTAAAATGTGCATTCATCCAAAACACATCATACTAGGCAACATCCCGCGATTGGCAGAATGCCAGCTATCCTCCCAACACACTCCACTTTTTAACTACTGATGCCACACTTTGGGGGGAAATTCTTCAGCAATGTGAAAGCCCTGCTGTATGTTTCCAGGGAGACTCTTCCCCTTTACAAATTCTTTCTGGGGAGTACCCCTGCCCTGTGGATGCTATTTTAGTAAAAATGTTTGCAGCCAAAAAAGAGTATAAAGGGTGTCAGGGTAAAAGGGACAACATGGATATAGGGTACAGTTTTATTGCCTGGGCTTAGAAAAATTCCAGAAAGCTTGCATACATTTCAAATATTAAACTCTGGTGTATGGGAGATCTATTTTCATTGGCTTGGGGAGTGGAGGGGAGCAGCAGAATTTCTGGAGCAGGGAGATCTAGGAATGTTAGTGACTTGGGGTGAAAATTCATGCAAGTGATGCACAGATGAAAGGGCAGACAGCTGTTCTCTACACTTCATGCCCCATAGCAACTAATAAATAATAAAGCAAATAGGCAGATGGTCTACATCCCTCTAACACACATTCCTCAAAATCCAATATTTAAAATGGCAGGTTGAGATTTTCAGTGCAGTCTATGAAATTTAGACATGTTGTCGGCCATTAAAGCTAATTGTAGATGTGTGTCTACTGTCCTCCAGACTGCTTTGAAAAATCTATCGGAGAGACTGAATCCAGGCAGTTTCTGAACAATGCAAAGGAGCATTCGAGCCCTTCAGAGTGGGGAAGTTGGGTTATTGTATGCTGAACAGGACACATAGTTCATTATATTTATACTTTGAAGATAAGGCTTCTACTTATTTAACAACTAGCTGATTCTGGATGTTCTACAAACAGTTTGAGACTGATCACTAAAGGCCCAAATCCTGCAAGGTGCCAAGTGCCTCCTTAGCGGTGCTGACAGGCCTAATCTCCTGTTCAAGTTAATGGCAAAACTACCATTGACTTCAGCAGGACAGGATCAAGGCCACATTGTACAGATCCTTGTGCAATGCACCATTTTAATATTGGAGTATGAACAACATATCACTTTCCTTCTGTAGCTTTCGTTCACTGTGCTGAGTAGAAGCATGATGGAGTTTCCCTTTGATCGCTTGTCTCTCCTATCTGAGGCATGTGTCTATAACGATGAGATAAATATATACAGGCTGAACAGCACAAAGAAAGGGATTTCTCTGTGTGCTGCGAGAGTCTCCTCTCCAGTGTGTTGCATGTGGGTTCCCCACCACCATATTATCACCCCAGCTGGTGATAATATGGTGGAAGGGTATCTCCATGTAGGTGAATCTTTTTTTTTTTTCAGGTGTTGAATTGCTCTTAATTTATCTGGAGCTAATCCAGAACTGCACTATGGTGCTTTATATCTGGTTGTGAGGCTAGGATTTCCTTCTTTCTGGTTGGGCAGATGAAGATGGGTGCAGGTTAATCTATCATCCCACTCTTCTATTGATGCTAAATGCATAAAGAAAATCATCTAGTTTTAATAAATATTTAGTGCGAAAGCCTCCCAGGATCCCAAACAAATAGCATGGCTCCCAAAGAGCTCCAGTTTATATAAATATGGTAATGAATTACTTAACACTTAACCTATACTCTTTAGAGAATAGGGGGTTACATTTTTCCTCTTGGCATTGCATTTTATGGGGGTAATATGGTAGCAATCTTATCCTTTGCCATCCCAATTCAATAAAATCTGCACTAGCACATGAACTTCTAACCCCATGTATCCCCCAAGTGTAGGTTATGTTGTGTAACATGCTGCCTTAATGTATCATATCCCTTCTAGTACAGGGGTTCTCAAACTGGGGGTCGTGACCCCCCAGGGGGCCCCGGGGTTATTACGTGGGGGGTCGCAAGCTGTCATCCTCCACCCCAAACCTCACTTCACCTCCAACATTTATAATAGTGTTAAATATTAAAAATGTGTTTTAATTTATATGGGGGGTCACACTCATAGGCTTGCTGTGTGAAAGGGGTCACCAGTACAAAAGTTTGAGAACCACTGCTCTAGTGGCTAGTGTACAGAAGATAATAGCCTACTATTGCAATCAGCTAATGGAGTTACTCCTTTAGCTCCAGTGAGAGAGACTTATGCTTTGGTGCTAGACGTCTTGTATTGTATCTTCAGTGATGACCTGGGTGGGTCAGTTTATTTTCAGTATCCAAATTAAGGTCTACATGCCCTGCTTTTGTACAGCATGGAAGGGAGCAAATTTGTAGAGAATCCACATAAAGTGGAATTTGGGGGCACGGTCTGCATGATGATAAGAAAAGGCATCTACATGGTATGTTTCCTCCCACCATATAGTCACTTGTGGCAACTTTGCACCAGGAATATAGATTGCCCATGATTAAAGGAGCCAGGTGGAGAGGGGAGGAGTCAGGGAACATGTTCCTCTGTGCAACAGTACCCTGAGCAGAAGTAACTCATGTTATGTTTTCCCAATCTAGACAGGGCCTTGATGGGTGGGAAATATCAGGCTGCTCCAAGTAGCATGGATAAAAGCTTGGAGACAGAGGAGGGAAAGGGGACAAAGGCAGAATCAGAGAGAGAGACCGGGCAGAGTGTGGGGCACAAAGGGGAGAATAGGAGGAAACAAGGATTCATGTGTAGGCAGATTGCCCCGTCTGTAATTCCGTAGGTATATAAATGGGAGGATTTGGCCGTTATTACCCAGGATGACTGGTTGGGTTTTGAGCAAGTACCGTCTCATCGGCATCCTAAGTAGCTACTGAAGTGTGAAGGGGAATAGCGAAACATGACAAGGAGGAGAGATGAAAGCAGAGCAGTGAGAAGGAAAACACGTTTAAGTGTTCTGTGGATTTGCTGTCTCTGATGGATTTCCCTCTTAACCTGCTCTGAGTAAAGCAATTAGCATGTTGTGGTTAGAGGTGATGCAGCAGTGGCACATATAGAGAGCTGTAACATGCCGGACACAGAACCAAAAGCAGGCCAATTCTGAGGAAAAGTAGACATGGCTTCATCTCTTCAATATTTATAGTATTTGAGTCAGAACCACCTCCTTACTTCAAATCTGAGCCAGAGCCACCTCTTTCACACCTCCTTCCTTCAGCTCTGACTCACTGTCAGATTCTCTCACCCCTTCCACAACTGAGTAGGAGATTATTTTGGTTGGAACTGGACATGAACAGATGTCTCTGTGCATGTCCCCTTCGCCTTGTCATTTGTTTCTCATGGGCTATTCAGAGAAGGATTCTAAATGACATGACATACCAGCAGGGGTAGGTGGTTCATAGGTGGGCACACACCCTCTGTATGAGGGTGGACATACCTGGAGTTTTTAAAACTAGTTTGTCCTTTCTCTAAAGATATTACTCATAATACAATTTTACTGTAACACTATATTGGAGCCAAATTGTACCTCTAAAGGAAATCCCACCAGGAGGGGAAAGAAGACCCAGGAATCTCCATGTGGTTCAGCTGCAAAGATTTTCTCTGGTGGAAAGTTTTGAGGACACAGGGAGTGCAGACCCCAAACCCTTCAGACCCTGGGGAAATGCACCTCTGATCCCATGGGGGCACTGACTCGCTGTGCTGCTCTCATGCTGTCTCTGCTACCATTTGGGATGCTAAAGTGGGTGTTCTTTCCTTGGCCCTCCTGCACAGTGCCCCTCAGAGCTCCACCACAACACAGACCAGTGCCCAGGAGACACAACCTGGACTATAATTGGGAGACACAAGGACACAGCTGAGTACACTGCCAAGCTTGTGCAGTATTCCTCAATACAGTCACTCCAGACACTGAGCCTGAACATGTTCCCACTGAAACCAATGGCAAAATTTCCAGCTACTTAGGTTGGATCAGGACTGGGCCAATAGCGTAATACAGAGAGCAGAAAAGTGTCCAGCAGCCTGTTCCTCTTTCAACCACTGTTACTGCATCTGAATTGCCAGGTGAAAGCCTCCCTGTCAATGTAGGATACACACAGGTTGGTGAGTGTAACTTACATGATGAGCGGAAGGAAGGATGGGGGCTGTGGCAGGAGTGTATAAGCAGGTGTGACATAAGGAGGGCACCCCATGAATATAATTAAGCCTTATCAAACCCCTCATTACACAGTGCCAGTTGCTGTTCTTGCTACAACCTTCTGCCCCCATCAATGAATAAATTACATCTACTTATTTGCACACACTCACCAATGTTTAACTTTCACCACCATGTAGGTCACCTCTCAGTTTGGCCCTAAGCCTTCCATCTCAAAAAAGGGATGTGTTGGTCAGCCAGCCCTCCTGGGTCCTGAGGGCCAAATCCACTCCTTTGCACCATAAAGAGGCACCAGAGGGATGGTCTGGATCCATCCACTCTTATCTAGAAGGACATTGGGGGTCAGTCTCCCTTGGCCAATCTATGGGACGGCATTGAATTCAACAGCCAAACAAGTCAAATGGTTTTCCTGCTTTCCCCAGAGACGGTGTGGCGCTTGTGTGGGTTGTCCCAGAACAAAAATTCCAATAATGACCTGACCCTACATTTCTTTCCCACCCAAAGCCCCAGAGGCTTCAAGTGGGAGTTCTTCAGTCTGGTGAGAGTGCCAGATCTGACTCCAGAAAGAGCCAATGGCAGCCCCAGATTGAAAAGCATGTGACGGCCGGCCTAGGACATGGCACTGAGATTCTGAAAGGATTTGCCCCATATTGTATTGTATAGATATGGACATCTTGGGCCAAGAGAGAAATCTGGGTGACATGTGAGATCATAGCATATCCACAGGCTCATCAGCTATAGGGAGGTTTCAGTTATTTCAGTATTACTAGTCCCCTCTCATTGAACCACTCCTCCCTCATTGACTCTCCAAACCCCATGAAACACCCTTTCAACTAAAAAGAGGATATTACGTTTCATTCGTCTGTTCTTGCAAATACCATGGCTCTTTTTCTACGTCCCTTTGCTGACTTCTTCCCACTCTCTCTGCTGGATCTCCTAATATCTTCTCTGTTGATGTTTAGTTTCTCTGATTCTTGAAAGCCCAGTGCTTTGCACCCTGTCACTTTTTTTTTTTGTTTGTGGTGAAAAGATCATTTTCCTTCCCCTTTGTTGTTATTTAACAGCTCAGCATAAGAACTGCCTTCTGGAGTCAGTGTCTCTGTAGGCACATCTGAGCACTGAAACCGTACATGTGGGATTAGGACTAGGATGTTGGCGGGGGAAGGTGCCATTTATCTGAATTTCCCAAATTAAATTTCTCCCCTTGAGTTACAGCTGGGTTTACATGACCCCTATCCCACTCCAGTGCCCTTCGCAAGATGCATGCTATCAAACTGTTACTTAATGGGCTGCCCAGGCAGTATGAGCAGCCTCACAGAGGGAGAGGTTTAGATAGGAGGAGGAATTGCATCATATGGCTCTTGAGAGATTTCCCATCTGGCTAACCTCAGAGTGATGTTGTTGAAATCCTCTGGAGCAGGTTTCAGAGTAGCAGCCGTGTTAGTCTGTGTTCGCAAGAAGAAAAGGAGTACTAGTGGCACCTTAGAGACTAACCAATGTGGTTCTCAACCTGCGGCCCAATCAGCACATAGCTGTGGCCATAGGCGCTGGTTTGTAATGGCACTGGTGGGTGCTCGACCCCCCTTTGCCCCCATCCCCACCCGACTCCACCCCTGCCCTGCCCTCTCCTGCCCCCATTCCACCCTCTTCCCCAAAGTCCCCGCCCCAACTCCGCCCGCTCCCTGCCCCTATTCGACTCCTTCTCCAAATGCACTCCCCGGTCCTGGCTCTTCTCTGCCTCCTCCCCTGAGCATGCCATGTTCCCACTCCTCCCCGCTCCCTCCCGGAGCTTGCTGTGAGGGAGGTGGAGGAGGTGGAGTGGAGGTGAGGTGGGGTGGGGAGCTTGGCTGCCGTTGGGTGCAGAGTACCCACTAATTTTTCCCCGTGGGTGCTCCAGCCCCGGAGCACCCACGGAGTCGGCACCTATGGCTACGGCCCCCTGTGACATCTTCAGGACCATACAGGTAGTATATATATTGTGTGGAGGTGGCCCACACAACACAGAGAGAGCTGCATATGCAACCCACAATGGTAAATAGGTTGAGAACCACTGCTCTGGAGGGCGCCGCATCTAGCTATCCCGAGCCGCAGGAAGGAGTTAGCCTGATGCCCAGCCTTTGTGGTAGGGGATTAAACAGGAATAACAAAGGAAATCCTGACACTGCTTCCGCCTCAAACAAACAAATTAACTAACTCTTTATTGTGATGTCCCCCTCAGAGTGTCCTCTCCTTCTCATTGCTGATTACCAAGAGAGCAGTGTGTGAGGCTGCATCTGTCTCCTTTCAGACCAGCCTGCCCCTCTTGGCTGATTCATTCCATGATGCCCCCACCCGGGATATGTGACCTGACACGACACTCTCATGAGTGGTAATGGTGAGGCTGCAAACACTTGGTTGTGACACCACGCAGGCAGGTTCTAAAGGAGACATGTTCACATGTAAAAATATTCTGGTGATAAGTGTGTTGGGAAGAAGTACCAGAAACATGCATGACAAATTCACAAGGCTTAAGTAAGAATTGGATATTTATTCTGCCAGAATTTCCCAGTGATCCTTGTGTTCTGACAGATGATCAACAGTAAGAAGGAGCCACACCCCAGCCTCAGGGGGCAGTTTTGCTGGCCACATGGTGTACATACATGACATACAGCCATTACTTTTTTTAGGAAGCCCTGTCTCCTGCTCTCCCACACTTCACCCTTGAGAGTGAGAGTTCCATGTTTCTTGCAGAATGTAGCGGTCAGGGGAGGTTATCATCATGGAAAGGGCAGGGTTCTCTTAGGTAGCTGGGGCGAGTTCTGTGGATGTTTGTGTGTTTATGCCTATGTATGGCCTGGATGTCACAAAGGCATGGGGCAGCACAGCTAGAGCTTCACAACAAACAGTAGAGGCCTCAGCCTCCTAGCCAGTGGCAGACTGTCAGCATTCTGGTCCTGCACCAGTGCCCCCTGTGGGTGTTGATGGGTTATACACTAACTCCAGATCTGGTTACTCAAGTGGCTGTAGCACTCTGAAGGGGATGGAGTCTCAGCTCTCCGGCCGAGTCCCTCTGGATGCTTACCCCTTTCGGGACCTGGGGAACAAACAAACAGCATAGCAATGGGGAGTCTAGAAGGACCTAAAAGCTATGGTCTGAGCTGATGATATGGAGGCAGACTCCCTTGGTAGAAAATGATGTGACAATAGTTGCTAGATGTTCAAAGTATCTCCCTCTTCCCACCATCACCTCTGTCTTGTGTGGGTTCAGCTTCAGCCAGCTTGCTTACATCCAGGTGCTGGTTATGGCTGGCCAATGGGACAGCTGGAAATGGTGCTCCTTGTGTCAGAAGTAATGAAGATGTAGGGCTGGGTGTTGTCTGAATGTTGCTGCCATTTGAGACCATGGTGCCTTAGGATTGCTCTTTTAACTTGGTGTGGATGTTAAATAGGATGGAGGAGAGACTCGACACTCCAGAGGTGAGTTCTCTGGAGGCAAAGGGGCAGTTACCTATCACTATCACATCTCTCTGCAGTATCCCTAGAGGAAGGATGTGGGCCATTTCAGTGCTTCCCTCTGAGGAAGGACAGTAGTATGCCATGATCAGTGATGATAAATGCCACAGACAGATCCAGATGTCCATAGATGTGTCACTGTGGACATTTTTCTCCTGTCTATGGGCAAGAGTGAATCATCCATCAGCAAAACCAGTGCTACCTCCATTCCATGACTGCAACCCACCTCTAGTTCGGTGCTGGAGGCCCATCTCTAGCTACTAGTAGTTCATATAACCCCTTTTTGATGGGGTGAGATATGTGAAGCTGATTAAGGGCCAAATACTGCATTCAGTTTCACTGGTGAAAAGCCATGGAAGTCAACAGAATTACTTGTGTTTACATCAGTGTAACAGAGAGCAGAATTTGGCCCAAATTATTGAGCCAGCCTGACATTCCATGCAGGAGGGAGCAGTGAATCATATATACTCAAGTCAATACATAAACAATTACTGAGCAGACTTGCATCTTGTGAGAGATGGAAAGAGAGCTTGCAAGATCTCTCAGATCACCCATTGCAAGAAGCAGGAGAGCCTTGTTGAGCTCTGCTTTTCTTGGTGACTGAAACATACATCAACGTACTGGCAACTATCAGCACAAACTCTTATGCTGAAGCCTGCTACAGCATGTTAAACTGATTTCTTTACCTGTAGTTAAGATTGCTATCAGGAGCTATGATCATCACATTCTGTTTAAAAACCCAGCATTTCTATGCTGCATGGGAACAACACAACAGAACAAGTCTTTTGCAGAAGTGTTATTTAATGCCATAAATTTTTGTCATCAGTCAACTTTCAAATAAAGTTGACAAGTGAACAAGGTTAGAATGTGAAAGTGCCTCCTAGGCACAGGTTGATTATGCAAAGAAATTATGTCTTTCCAGGAAATGTTACAAAACCCTGGAAACCCTCATGAAAAGATCTGTACACAGGGACAGAAGTATCAGCGTTGGATTTCATTATTCATTCAGCTAAACTTTAGCATGGGCAGATTACTCACTGCCCACTAACAAGCCCATAGTCATTTAAGTAATAATAATTGGCTCTCACAACAATAATTGGCTCTTACACAACAATTTCAAAGGGGTTTATCACAATAGATTAGTATTACTATCCCATTTTACAAATGGGAAACTGAGGCAGAGAGGTGTAAGGCTAATCATTTTTAAGGGGGCCTCTGATTTTAGGTGCCTTCGTTTTTTGGGTGCCCAATTAGAGAAACTTTGGGCCTGATTTTCAGAAGAGCTGCGTTCTCACATTTCTAGCTGAAGTCAGAGGAAAATGCGGTACTCTGGACCTCTGTAAATTTGTCTCTTGATGTCTCAAATTGCATACCCAAAATAAGAGGCCACTTTTCAAAATGGCCCCAGTGACTCACCCAAGATCAAAGAGTAAGCTAGTGGTAGAGCTGGGAGTAGAAACCAGATCTGCTTGATGTCTGGATCTAACCATTAGACAACAGTGCCTTCATGATAGTTAACAACATTCTCAAAGCCTATTGCCCTTGGGATAGATGTTTTACTAACCTGAGTCACATCCATTAGCTCCTTAGCTCTTGTTTTGTTGTCTTGATTAGTACCATTACAAAGAGGTGGCCAGGCTGACAAAAGGTCAACACCTTTATGAATTCTTTCTCTGTAACAAATAGGTTGCTAGGGTAACCAGACTAGAAAAGTCATCAGATCTTGTTAGACCACCAAATAGGACATTCAGTTGCTTAGCTACTGGCCCTGCACATGTCATTTCTGAGATGACTCACGCCATTAATGTAACTCAAAGCAAACATCATTCAACCGTGGTCCATCCACATCTGATGGAAACACCAGTGCTTTGAAAAAATGAAAACTGCTGGGGGGGGGGAAGGGAAATTAATTTGGAAAAAAAGGAAGCAACCAATCCTCTTTAATAAGAATCTGGCCTCTTGGGTAATCGTATCACTGTTGTGTGTGAGAATGTGTCATTGCAATCCCCATTAATGGCTTGCACAGCTAACTCTCAATATATGAAACTGAAAATACAGTAGTTCTCTAAATGTTTATATTAATGTTAACGTGCCATGCAGCTAACTAGGCAGCTTCAAAGTTTTGCTTGTAAAAAGCACTCCCTATTGAAAGGGTTTCTATAAGAAATTGTCCACATCTACTTGTGAGGACTAGAGTTTTATACATCAGCTTTTGAAGATTAAACTTTTTTCTTTCATCATGTTTTGTTCTATGTTGATTTCAGTGACAAACCCCAATTTACTAGTGGTAAACAATGCTAATTTTATATATATATATACTTGCATTGCTGGTGAACAACAGACATTATTGACTTGTGCACAGAGTACTCAACAAGACGATAACATGTATTGTTTACCAGCAATAAATTGAGTTGAAATTGGACTGCACTGATAATATAGAAAAATACAAAGAAATGTTAGGCATGTGGGTGGGAATTGCAGAAGCAGTGAAGTGACTGAGGAGCACAAATCCCATTGGGTCTTGTAGATTATCATGTAATTAGTTATGCTTTTTCATTTATATTGTGGCGTTAGTCTATAATTTGCTTGTTCTTTCAGCAACCTTTTAAAAGTACAGTTGAACATCAATCCACAATTCTATACTTAAGAACATAAGAATGGCCCTACTGGCTCAGACCAAAAGTCCATCTAGCCCAGTATCCCCTCTTCTGACAGTGGACCATGCCAGGTGCCCCAGAGGGAATGTACAGAACAGATAATCATCAAGTGATCCATCCCTTGTAGCTCATTCCCAGCTTCTGGCAAACAGAGGTTAGGGACACCATTCCTGCCCATCCTGGCTAGTAGCCATTGATGGACCTATCATCCATGAATTGATCTAATTCTTTTTTGAACCCTGTTATGGTCTTGGTCTTCACAACATCCTCTGGCAAGGAGTTCCACAGGTTGACTCTGCGTTGTGTGAAGAAATACTTCCTTTTATTTGTTTTAAACCTGCTGCCTATTAATTTCATTTGGTGACCCCTAGTTCTTGTGTTATGAGAAGTGGTAAACACTTCCTTATCTACTTTGTCTACACCAGTCACGATTTTATAGACCTCAATCATATCTCCCCTTAGCCATCTCTTTTCCAAGCTGAAAAGGCCCAGTTTTATTAATCTCTCCTCATACGGAAGCCGTTCCATCCCCTAATCATTTTTGTTGCCCTTTTCTGAACCCTTTCCAATTCCAATATATATTTTTGCAGATGAGGCAACCACATCTGCACACAGTATTCAAGATGTGGGCGTACCAGGGATTTATATAGAGGCAACATGATATTTTCTGTCCTATTATCTATCCCTTTCTTAATTATTCCCAGCATTCCATTCGCTTTTTTGACTGTTGCTGCACATTGAGTGGATGTTTTCAGAGAACTATCCACAATGACTCCAAGATCTCTTTCTTGAGTGGTAACAGCTAATTTAAGTTCTAAACCAGCAGCTGCTCTGTGAAATTTTTGAGTGGTTTAATTCTGGATTGCTAATTATGTGTGTAATTAAATACAATATCTAAAGGGTTTCGTTTTCCTTGTACTAATATGCACTGATTGCATCTGAGGTGTTAATGTTTTTCCTTCTAAGAGCCAAATTCTGCTTTGACTTTTGTAGGATACAAGAGTTAGCCCTAAAGATTTTTAAAGTACTAGAAAGTATTGTTCTACAGGCTCCTAGGGCCACATAAAGTCTCCATAGTCTGCTAAGTTTTTAATAAATGTTTGTTTTCTGCGGCACTTGTACAAATGCTGTTTTAATCTAGTGAACTTTCTAAAAGTTGATTCCAGTTTAAATATCACACAAAACCTTTTTACTGGACTAATTTCCCAACTAGACTATAAAAGCACTTGTCAGAGAAACTGTTCAGGGGAATATGCTCCTTCCAGGAAAAAGAAACATGCTGTTTGCAGCTTTGATTGAGATAATGTCTGTAATTGCACAGATCCATTCCTTACACCACAAGCAGTTGGTAGGCACAATGTGGTCTGTATTTTTTGTCAGCTCATTCACTGAATCAAAATGGAAGAAGAGTCTGGATGATTTAAATACTCTGAATAGATCTACATTCTCTTGCTGTATTTTATGCATATTGGTATTATTTAGTGCCCATATTATCATGCTGTAGCATATTTTCTAACTTAAAAATATTCAAAGTTCTCTGTAGCCAAATAGCTATTCTGTTACTTGGTAATCAATTGCCTTTACATTATGTCTTCAGTGACAAGAATTATTAATTCCTTGTTTAACCCTTTTGTTTTCTACAGGCAATTTAACCATGTTCTTGCACAGGTGGGTAATCTGGGCACTGTCATTTTCAGTATGAGAGTAACTAGATGTTTTTCATTTTCCAGAAAACTTGGATGCAATGATAGCTCTGCAGACAAAGAGTAAACTTGAAAGCCCCCTGACCAGCACCAAAAACAAGCTACTAGCAGGTATTTACTCTGTTCCTCTATCTCCTTGCAATCGCTGTTTAATAGCACATTGTTGTTCAACCTATTTAGTTATAAGTAAACTAATTGCACGAGGTGTCAGACTGGTAATTTAAGGGTCTGAGCCTGCAAAATGCAGGGCTGTAACTATCGTGTCTATGCTGGAAGGAAGGAGTTGTCACATAATGCCAAAACCTCCAAATCTTTATTCACAAGCGTCCTTATTCCACTGGGGACTATCCGTACTTCAGTGACCATTACCCATATGCAAGGACAACCCTTGTGTAATGCTTTGGAGGACCTGGCCCTAGACTTCGATGGGTTTGATTTCTTTGTACGCACTGCAATACAAGAAAAAAATAAAGACTGGCCCCATTCTGTGGATTGTATGGCCTGATCTAAAGCCCATTGAAGTCAATGGAGAAACTCCCATAATCTTCCATGAACTTTGAAACCAGCCCTTAGGGAATATATATGATTATATCTTAATTGACTGACTTGAACTAGTGTTTGCAAGAGAAAATGTAGGCATTTTCAGTGACCAAGGCAGGAGATGACCTTTAGAGATGCACCATTTTCAGGCTTCTATGAGTTTCTTTCTGAATCAATAGTCAAAGTCTTTGAACTTCCCAAAAGAACATGCTAATGCTTAGCAATGAATGATGTGATTTCAAAACACTTATGGTACGTATGGTACAAAAGTAAGGGAATGTTCTGATTGCAACTTCTTTAGATAAGAGCAATGAAGAGGCAGACAGTACAAAGGAAGAAGCAGCTAAAATGGAAAAACAATATGAAACATTGAAGGATTCCACAAAAGTGGAAGAACAAAATACAGCAGGAAACAATGAAGAACCAAAAGGTACTCTTGCTATTAGCCTGTGCACCGAATGATTGGATTTTTTTCCTGGTCAGGCTAGCAGTGGATTACATACACAGCAGAGTAGCACAGGTGTGTGGATACAGCATAATACCACCACTGGAATAATTTTTTAATGAGACAAGCCCATTGGTCCTGTGTTTAGCACTCTGTGCGGGCATGGGACCAATTCCTATTCAACTCTTGGGTCTGAACTCTCACTCTGTGAGCTGACATGCTTGTCGTGTGCATGGTGTTTTGATGAACAATCAAAATTTTCCATTGAACGCAGACATTTTTCATAAACATTTTCATTTAATCAAAAAACAATATCCCATTGATGGAAAGTTTTCAGCCAGCCGTAATATTAATACAATTCCGTTCATGCATATGTGACCTGCTCTTCCCAAATGCACCCAACACTGCTGGGCGGCAGACCTTCATGAATTTCAACCCAAACTAGTGAATTCCCTAGCTCTCCTCTGCATTGTGAAGTTTTTTCTTTATATATTCTTTGACCCCTAAACTGATTGGAATTGCTCAGGCCTTTCAGATAAGCTGGTTCTGAGTAATGACAATTCTAATTTAGCACTTTGGCTTAAATCCAGCAGTCTGTATTCCCTGCCACCAATCCCCAGTCTAAACAGCCTGGAATGATTATTAGTATCCTTAAACTACCCTAGTGACTGAAGTGGAATATCAGCAGCCTCTCTATGCAAGAGCATAATTCTGTGTAATGTAAATGAGATACACATACACATCGAGGGAAGAAGAGATCCCTTCAATGTGAATGCAGTATAGTCACATGTATATTATCATTTAGTACTTGTTTAAGCACTAGATATGGTTGGCTCCATGTAAAGCAGAGGAAGACAGTCTCTCTGCCCTGAGAAGTTTCTCGGTGCAAATTATTTTGTTTAAAACGTATTTTAAAGAGCCTGGATAGTGCAGCCGTGTACAGTGGAGTCAATCGGAATTATATTGTTGAGTCTAATGAGAGAGCAGGATTGGGCCTTTGATCTGTTTTGAATCCCAAAGGTGCTCAGAAAAGAACCCAAAATGCTTATTTTTAAATTATGAAAATAAGACCATATGAGTTTAAAACAGTATTTTTTTCCCTTTTCTAAGATTTTTAACCCTTTGCAACTTAAGGTTTTTAGGAATGAATGAAAGAAATTCATACTGGAATGATTAACAGTCTCCTTATACAGGCTTGCTTGCTGACATCTGTAAGGTCAAAATATCATTAATTTAGTCCATTATCTGCAAAAAAGAATGAATTAATTTATTAAATTGGTTAATTACCATTTTATGAATATTATAGTCCCTTAACATGATTCTTTAGCAATCCCAATGGCTGAGTGAAGATAACTCGTTAGTGTAGTTGTGATTGCAGTGTGTATGCAGCTAGTGTATTATTTAGTAAATATGATCCTACCTCAAAAGATGTCTCTAGCAACAGTACTGTTTTCTCATTTTGTCTCCTAAAATGTATTTTATTTTGTTTCATGCTATTCCTAAGCCTCTGCACATAGGCCTTGATTCAGAAATGTACTTAAGCATATGCCTAATTTTAAATACACAGATCCATGTGCCTAGCTGAACTATGGCCATAATCCTTTATTACAGAATTTATAGCCTACATTAGGAATCAGATCAAATGCCTTTTAATACACTAGTGCAGTGAGATATTGCTTCTTTGCATCTGTGGCATTTTAGTGACCTAAGATCATTGGTGCGTTCAATATTCTGGACTGAACATATTGATTTCTCCACTCTGTGTTATGAGAAGCTGATATTGAAAGGCAGTGAGTTGTCTGTTCTACAGAATGAAGCAATTTGGATGGCCCTCTGCTAGACAGTGAGGGTGCTTTTAACAACCATTGTCAGCCTAAGCAATTGCCTTTTCAAAGTGATGCAGAACTTTATGTTCTGGCCGTAAATTAGCAGCTCAAAGAGGAAACAGAGCATTGATACCTGTTACCATGCCAGCTGCCTCAACACAGCATTTAATGTTGCAAGCAATGGCAGGTTAGCCTGACCATAAGCTACTCTTTCCACAGAAATCCATAGTAAATGGAAAAAACCCAACTCTGCTGGCATACCACACAGAAAATCCACGGAAAACAGCATGTCTCGCCAGTGTGTATTTCAGACACGGAATGACCCAAAATCCAAAGACAAGCACAAATGTACTTTTAGCTAAATCTCTTGTGTCAAGGCACTTCCATAATGCCCATCACTATCGTGTTTCAGCACCTCTCAAGTATTTAAATAGAACTGTAACACTTTCTCTGTATAATTCTTTCCTTGCAGCTTGTAGGAAAAATACTTTGATTCCTTCATAGGATTTTGTGGTTGGTGGTGGTTTGTGTGTGAGAGAGAGTGGGTGTCATGTGTTTGTGTGTAGGACTTACTGAGGGAAAGATAAGTTTTGCATGTGTTCTGCATTTAGCTACGAGAGTGGCAAGCTCCAGGGTCATTTGTATCTGTTGCTGGGGTGCGTTCTATAGTCTAGTTACATCTCCCATGGACCATCTGTCTCTTACACTCACAAGCCTCCTCAATGGTCAACAGTTTCTTGTTCCAGTAGAAGGTAGCTGTCATGGGAGGTCGTGGTTGCAGAGACGGGTGATTTGTTCGGTAACTGAGGCCAGTCTTATGGAGGACTTTGAACATCAGAGCAGAATCATTGCAATGGATTCTTTGTTCACTGATGAACCAGTACCAGAGAGTGATGAACTGGGATGATATGTTTATGGCAACCTGGTTGCCAAGCTGGCAGCTGCTGTATTTTGTATTGGTTGGAGCTTTTTCAGCATATGTGGTTTCACTGCTAGATATAACGAGTTGCAATAATCAAGCCTATAGGTCACAGTTCATGAGTCACCATACCTAGGTTGGCACCCAGTAGGATGGGGTGCACTCTTATAGCCAATCACAGAGAGAAGTGGGTATTTTTGCTGCTGTGGCTATTTGAGCATCCAGTAGCAGTGAGAAGTCTACAACTGCAGACTAATTTAACAATCTGAGGCAAGATACCCTAGCTAGTGGTGGGATGTCTACGGAGGATGTATCCAGTTTGGGCCAAATTTTGCTCTCAGACCTTCACGACCGCATTCAACTCAATGGACCTGCACAGGTATAAATTAAATCAGAATTTGACCCTTTGTCTCTTCATCTAACATGCTTTGCTGTTTCACAGATTGACTTCCTTCCACGCTAACTCTGCACTCCTAGCTCAAAGGTTTCGGTGTATTTACTATTGTATCCATTTATTGATGGGATCAGACATGCACAGTAGGCAGTAACAGTCTTCCACAAGTTAATCACACTAGTCTTTTCCTGACAAATATGAGCATGTTACATCAATAAAGCTCTAGCCAAGTTAAGAATTCAGAATTCATTATCTATAACATTCCTTTCAGGGCCTTATTAGATAATCCTGGAACTAATTTTGACCTGTGTGCTCTTGGGGCTAAAAATAGACACTATTTCAAAATTCAAAATATAAAGGCTATAACGAGATTATATAGTTTTCATGCTGCTTTCCTTTTCTCAGCTAATACTGTGCCTGCATTTCAGGTTGTAGGTTTTTTCTTATGCCTTTCAGAACATCACAATCTTATATTTGATGTGCACTGTTATACCAGTCAATAGAAGAGGTTTCTGATGTTTTTAGTAGGTGAGCTGATGCACAAAGCTTTCAGTCTTGTTAAAATCATACCCCAGTGTCTTAACATTTTAATCTTTGTTTAACAGCTGTTGTGCTCTAAACACCACAGACTGACCTAGTCCATTCATGCAATATCTCTGGATATCAACGGGAGTTACACAAATCAAAGCGAGGAAACGGCCATAAATTCATTTCAGAGCTGACTAATCTCTCACAGACAGGATCTGCTAGCCATGCATGGGAATTTTGCCTGAATAAGGATGACAGGGCTGGTCCCTTAAATGGAAACTAAGAACAGTTTTAATCTGCCTTCACTGTAACCAAGTTTTCTCAGTTAAACAAGCTGCATCAATCATTGATGAAGGATGTTTGATTTGTCTCTCATCTGTTCCTCCAGGGAAAGCTGAGGCGTATTTGGAAGCCATCAGGAAGAATATAGAATGGCTGAAGAAGCACAACAAGCAGGGAAATAAAGAAGGTATGAAATGAATAATCTTGCACATGTGGGGTGGACGCTACTCAGATTACAATTTAGTTTATAAATTACATCGTATAAATTAGCTTGATGAGATGAGCTGAACCATAGAAATATAAAATGTGAGACTAGGGACATGTCTGGATCACAGCCTCATAATTAGTGATGCTAGAATCACTGTCAAGTAGTCTAGGCCCAAATGTAGGCTATGTGTACAAATTATATAAATAGTCTGTTATAAAGATCCATGATCTTATGGAAATATATTTAATATTGCACTGAACTACTACAAAATATAAAAACTAGCCTGTCCAGACTGGCCCTGAATTCACAAAATTTATGTTGACTAACCTGCTGGAAATAAACTCTTTGAGTCCCCTCATCCCCCCACCTAAGCACCCACTCACCAAACTCCAGAGAATAATAAGTTAGCCTTGCAGCATGCATTGAATGTCAGTCCTACACCGTGAGATCAATAGAGGTGTTTTAAGGATTATTTTTTTTAGCATTCATGAAGAGGATCTTTTTAATGTATGCATGCATCTGTGGGAACCCAAGGGCACTGTACTAGTGCTGTGCATCCCTTTCCAAGTAGCAGGAAACTCTAATCCTGTAGATTTTGTTTCATATACTGTCAAGGTGAAAACATCTAGGAATCGCATCTGCAAGATAAGAGCATTATGGTGTTATTAATTGCTCCTAGGATTGGCTCTAAGGGCACTGTGCATCTTTCATATGTAAAGCTCTGTAGAAGAGGAACAGTGACTGAAACAGCTGCCCAACCTTCCGTAGACTGTTTCTCCAACATGTTGCTTCTCCTAGGAGATGGGGCTGGCAACAGTGTGGAAAGGCTGGGGAGGGGTAGAGGGGCAAGGGCAGGATCCACAGGAACAACAGGACCACTTGGCTTGTCCATACAATCTCCTCCCTCAAAGCATCATACAGAACCAGCATCCCAGCTCTTGTCTCAGCCCTGGTGCTATTGGCTGGATTTCCACCATCATCCTGTCCATGGTAAGGAGAAACCACAGGGCATGGTGTGGGAAAGTGTGTAAAGCATTTGGAAAAGGAGCGAAAGAGCTCCGCCACCAGCCATGGAGGAGGGGGAGTTGAGACTGAGTCTGCCCCACGTGCTCTCAGCAGCCCCTATGTGTGATAAAGTGTAAGATGGGCACTATTTAATCAGTGCATGAGTACAGCTTGACACATTCATTTCCTTTGTAGAAGCTCAGTAAAAGATGTTTGGACTGAACAATAATGACCCGATTTTCTCACGTATAACTCCTTCCCTCTTCAAATCCTCTCCACACAACCCACAGTAACAGTTGTAGTTGGTGGCAGGCTTGCATTTTACTGCAGAGTTTTCATGCCAATTCCAATAAATATTTCCATTTATCAGTGCGTTTGTTACAGCAATTAGTGTTCAATCACATGGGATTGTTTTCTGTTTACCATTTCCTGAGCAGCCCCTCACTCCTCTTCACAGTAACCTTTTCCCCAGCATTACTGCAAATTACTGCAAATGACGGTGACTACGGATATACTGGCATTTTATCTGTCTGGAAAAGCAGTAAGATGTGCTAATGTGAATTCCTTAAATGAATGGATCCACAATGGCAATCTTGAACATCATTATATTTTATACTATTAGGGCCTTAAACTATAAGTAAATGAGAATAAAATCCTTAATCTCCTGATGCTTTACCCCTTAGTTTCTATACTGTGTATTCTGGCAACTGCTCATTCAAAAATCTAGCAGTGGTTGTAATTGGAGTACAAACTGAGTAAGTTTATCCCAGACTGAATCATACAGGGTCATAATCCTTCACTTCAAGATTATATGCTCATCAATCCTTTGTCTACTTTCAAACTAGCAAATTCGACATGGTGGAATAATACAAAAAGTGATTCACAAATATATTTGTGCATAAACAT
The DNA here is from genome assembly GCF_965152275.1 of Natator depressus. Classification (NCBI taxonomy): domain Eukaryota; kingdom Metazoa; phylum Chordata; order Testudines; family Cheloniidae; genus Natator; species Natator depressus. Next base: position 61,901,814 of record NC_134243.1, on the reverse strand, counting down.
GGCACATTTGCTCCACTCATGGGCCTGTATTAGTAATTGCTTGTAAGTATATGGATGAGTCAGCTTACTTGGGAAAATGTTTGCAAGTCCAGAATGTTTCATGAATTTTAACAGAAATGATTATTCATCTGAAAATTCCCTCTGGGACTTCATCAGCCCTTATTTGCTATTTGCCATTTTTCTGTTTAAAAAAAGTCAGTCATCCAATCAGGAAACAGAAACAATCCCGTGTGATTTAGGTGACCATTAATAGAAATTGGGGCCTGATTTCTGGCCTTATTCTCTTCTATAACCAAACTGCTGAACACGGGAACAGGCAGGTCATCAGGGAGCCAGTTATGGCTCCCTGATTCTGTGGGCCCATCCGTGCTGTCTCCAGTCCTGGTGGGAGCTGAAGACCCAGGCAAACTGGAGGAGTTACACTGGCATAAAACAAGCAATGCAGTGGTGAATTAGGCTGTTATTTGAATGCTCTATCCACCTTTGAGATCCACGCTCTTAGGGCCAGATTCTCAGCTGATGTAAATTGGCATAGCTCCCAGCCCTGAAGGTTGCCTTCTTTCTGAATAACTCTATATTAATTTTTAGTCCTCGGAAACATAACTGTGAGTTATCTAATTACTATATGCAAATCAGCATATTTTGAATTGTTCACAAAATACTTAGGTAATGAGAGAACCATCAGGTTTCATAACACTCACTCTCACCATTCATAGAGTAGAAAGATTTCAATGATTATTTTTAGGAAATACCACCAATTGACTTCATTTGTATATGTAAATTAGCCTCAGTATAATTTAGTATGGCCATTTCAGAGTTCAGTGTAATGTTTCAGATGTGTGAAAGAAGATTTTTTTTTGTTTACATATTCCAGTTAATGAGGTGTAAAGAAATATTGCAGTTAAAAGGCATGTTACATAGCTGACATATGCTGAGATCGAAAGGAAACTACAATAATGTTGCCATTTTACATATGCAAATGAGCCAAAATTGGATAAAATCTTCACTGTTGTAATTTCAATTAGCATGTAATTAAACCATCAAATTTCCATGTAATTGATCCAGTAGTTGCAAATATTAATGTAAAACAAGAGTGAATCTGGGGATTTTGTAAATGAAAGCAATAGGAATTTTGCTTGAGTAAAGGCTGAAGAATTGGGCATATTTTCATCATGGAGGCATATAAGACTTAACTCACTAGCATTAATGTATCTGCATATTAAAAACCAGAGTCTTTACCCTGCTCCGGCTATTTTGCCATGCTCTGGTCATGCAAAGCAACTGTAAAACCAGCATATCTGGTCCCCAGGCATTTCCTTTGAATATAGGAATCCTCAGTTGGCATAGAGCCACCATGAAGGCTCATACACAGCTTTTCCACCCTGCCCCCAGCATAATGGTGCATGCATGTCCAGGGAAAAGGGAGCATGGCTGGAGAATCTATAAATCCTGCTGACCCCTGGAATTAATGCTATTGAGGCTATATTCAGCTAGGCATTACTTAAAGCAGCCTCAGGGCTGCTCTATCTTATGCTGAGAACTAGATTGGTCTCTGGCAGGCCCTCAGCTCATTGGATCATAAAGACGCAACGCCATCTTTGCCTATCCCATGCAGTCTTGCACCAAGAACAGCTTGGCAACACTGTGGAGTATCTCAGCCAAAGAAAAAGTGCTCTCTTAAAAGCCCAATCCCTCAGCCTTTACACACACATTGCTTCTACTGGGCTCAGTAAGAGTTCTCATGTACAAAGATTGGGTTCATAGACTGTGTGTTTAATATCTTCCATGCTTTGCAAGGACCTGGCATATATATTCTTAAATGCAGGCCTGTCTTGTGTTACCTTTCACTTTCTGCAAATTAATCTGCTCATTCTTGACTTTGCTGTTTTTTGGTAATCTAGTTTGGCTCTGGAGCAAGAAGTTATGGGGTTAGTATTGAAACCTAATAGAAATGTGAAATTTATGCTAACAGGGCACTGGCTCCTTTTATATGTATGCAGTTAACTGTAGTAACTGTTCCACATAAAGAAGAGAGCATGTCCCATCTCTGGCCTGTTCTGATGTCTGATGTCTATGGACCACAGTCAGCCTCGGTGAAACTCCACCCGTCATGTCACTTTCACAGCAAGGCTGCATTTGGCCCTGTCATTTGAGCAGATGTCTTAAACTAGTGCCTTCAGAATCCTTACCTTGATAGCCTGCTTTATCCACAGCTCTCACAGAAATTTCCCAGGAACTACAGCCTTTCAGTATTGGCACTTTAACACAAGCCACGATTATGAGGTGTTCAGTCCTTCTAATTTAGGTCCACAAGAAACATTCCATGTCAGGTCGGTCACAGGTGAAGTGTTGCTGATAGCCAGACCTGCAGTATCATGTTAAAAAGGGGAAGGTTTGGAGCGAATTGAAATGGTTAATAATAAATAAATAAGACCATTACAATAAATATTTTTTACTTCCCTTTCATCTGAGAATCTCACAGCACTTTACAAACATTCGTGAAACCTCACAGCTCTGCTATTCGATAGGTAAGCATTATTATAGCTATTATGCAAATGGGTACACTGAGGGAAGGCTGTATTCGGTGATTTACCTGAGGTCAGTAACAGACCATGGAACACAAACCAGGAGTGAAATCCTGGCCACATTAAAATCAGTGGCAAAACTCCTATTGGATTCAGTGGGACCAAGATTTCATCCTAGGAGTCCTGACTCCCAGCCCCCTGCTCTTGGCACTGTTATCATTGCACTGTCACCACTGCCTCAATATTTAACTCTTTTCATTGCAAAAACTGAATTGCATAAATTAATCTGCTTTTGAAAGTGTCCCTGCACATCGTCCCTCCTTACTCATTCAACCATTACAAGACAGAGAAAGGTATTATGGTCTATTATGCAAATAGTGCACGGTTAGAGGAAGAAGTCCTTAAATTCATATTTATATGATGATGCACATTTGAACAAGTCACAACAAATTTTCTATGAGAATTCTGATGCCTCTGTTTATGGACTAAATAATTCATACTGTAAAAATTAAACAGGAATACATTTCTAGAAAAGATATTCATTCATTTAAATTAACATAAATCTTTAGAACATTGATATTCTCCAGACTGCCAGCCATTGTTTCCTCCATTGAATCTTGCCTCTGTGTGTGCATTAGTGTATTATATCTAATGTCAGAGTTAAGATGGCCCACTGGCTGCTCAGGGAGAGTTCTTCAGATTTCTTTGCAGAATTGGTGCCTAAAGCTATACTTCTTCCATGGAAAACAGTAACATTTTCAATCATAGCAAGGTTTTGTTCAGTGGCGTTCAGCCTGCATTATGCTGGGTAGATGCAAATTCTTTGGTGTAGGCGCCTGTGTTTATCATTTAGCAGTGCAGCACAACATGGAAAGCGTCTTTCAGTACTTGTAATGTGGACTGGCACATACAGAAAACTCACCGCAATATTTTTCAAATCTGGAAATTATTCTTGGAGCCTGCCAAAGCTGAATAATCATATCCTGTCCACTTAATCCCAGTGACTTGATTTCTTGAATTTCTTACGTCTGTTCTCAGGAAGGGAAGTTTGTCATAAGCAAAAAGCTGTCAGAGTTGAAGAACACAGGCTTTATGCTTTTTGATGGGAAACTGTCAGTTTAGTATTTTCTGTGAAGTCCGTGATAACTGGGAACATAATAGGGCCTTAACAACAACTTCTGCATGCACAGACTTCCAGCACATTGAACCACTGGACTGAAGGATGATCTATGTTAAAAAAAAACAATTACAGAGCAAGAAAGATACATGAATAATACTTACTGCATCTCACAAATAAGAGGACTTTGCACAAGGGTGTTTTTTATTACTATGCCAAGATTCATTTGTAGTGAATTCCATTCTTTCCTAGGTGACAGAGAATGGACTTGATGGATAATGTTGACAATTACATTGTTTCATTGGTGAAACAGCAAAGCGGGGAAAGCTTATGGTGTTCATGAATTCATGTTTTGCAGATTATGATCTTTCAAAGCTGAGGGATTTCATTGATCAGCAAGCTGATGCTTACGTGGACAAGGGCATCCTTGACAAAGAAGAGGCGGATGTGATCAAGCGCATATATGGCAGCCTGTAAAAACACAGGAAGGATGGTGAAGTCACTTGACTGCCCAATATGTAGGAAACTATAGTATAGCTTCACCCACTCCTAGCTCAGTGACCTCAGATCTGTTACTTTGAGGATATCATTAGAAAGTGCTCTGTTTGCGTTGTACTGAATCTTTTCTAGGCAAAAGTGAAGAGCTCTATTGCTATGTACACAGACTGCATA